>NC_139459.1:310435000-311685000 GCF_057233095.1 Heloderma suspectum
TGAGTTTCAGACCAGCTTTTGCACTCTCCTCTTTCACCCTCAACAAGAGGCTCTTTAGAGCCTCTTCGCTTTCTGCCATTAGGGTGGTATCGTCTGCATATCGGAGGTTGCTGATAATTCTCCCAGCAATCTTAATTCCGACCTGTGATTCATCCAACCCGGCGTTTCTCATGATGTACTCTGCATATAAGTTAAATAAGCAGGGTGACAATATGCAGCCTTGTCGTACTCCTTTCCCAATTTTGAACCACTCGGTTGTTCCATGTCTGGTTCTTACTGTTGCTTCTTGACCCTCGTACAGGTTTCTCAGGAGACAGGTAAGGTGGTCTGGTACTCCTATCACTTTAAGAATTTGCCACAGTTTGTTGTGATCCACACAATCAAAGGCTTTAGCGTAGTCAATGAAGCAGAAATAGATGTTTTTCTGGAATTCTCTTGCTTTCTCCATGATCCAGCGAATGTTGGCGATTTGATCTCTAGTTCCTCTGCCTCTTCGAAACCCAACTTGTACTTCCGGTAGTTCTCAGTTCACATACTGCTGAAGCCTAGCTTGTAGGATTTTGAGCATCACCTTGCTGGCATGTGAAATGAGCGCAATTGTACAGTAGTTTGAACACTCTTTGGCGTTGCCCTTCTTTGGAATTGGAATGTAAACTGACCTTTTCCAGTCTTGTAGCCCCTGTTGAGTGTTCCACATTTGTTGGCATATTGAATGCAGCACTTTAACAGCATCATCTTTTAGGATTTTAAATAGCTCAGCTGGAATGCTGTCATCTCCGCGAGCTTTGTTGTTACTAATGCTTCCTAAGGCCCACTTGACTTCACTCTCGAGGATGTCCAGCTCAAGTTCAGTGACTGCACTATCATGGCTATCAAGGACATTACTATCATGGCTATCAGGGACATTAAGATCTTTCCTGTATAGTTCTTCTGTGTACTCTTGCCACCTCTTCTTAATCTCACCTGCTTCTGTGAGGTCCCTGCCTTCTTTGTCCTTTATCATGCCCGTCTTTGCACAAAACGTTCCCTTGAGATCTCCGATTTTCTTGAAGAGATCTCTAGTCTTTCCCATTCTGTTGTTTTCCTCGATTTCTTTGCATTGTTCATTTAAGAAGGCCTTCTTGTCTCTCCTTGCTATTCTCTGGAACTCTGCATTCAGCTGGATATATCTTCCCCTTTCTCCCTTGCTTTTCGCTTCCCTTCTTTCTTCAGCTACTTGTAAAGCCTCATCAGACAGCCACTTGGCTTTCTTGCATTTCTTTTTCTTTGGGATGGATTGAGTTGCTGCCTCCTGAACAATATTATGGACCTCCGTCCATAGTTCCTCAGGCACTCTGTCTATCAGGTCTAATCCCTGAAATCTATTCCTCATCTCCACTGTATATTCATAAGGGATATGATTGAGGTCATACCGGAATGGTTTAGTGGTTTTCCCTACGTTCTTCAATTTAAGCTGAAATTTTGCAACAAGAAGCTCATGATCTGAGCCACAGTCAGCTCCAGGTCTTGTTTTTACTGACTGTATAGAGCTTCTCCATCTTTGACTGCAAAGGACATAATCAGTCTGATTTCGATATTGACCATCTGGTGATGTCCATGTGTAGAGTCGTCTCTTGTGCTGTTGGAAAAGAGTGTTTGCTATGATCAGCGGGTTCTCTTGGCAAAACTCCATTAGCTTTTGTCCTGCTTCATTTTGTACACCCAGGCCATGCCTGCCTGTTATCCTGGTGATTTCTTGATTTCCTACTTTAGCATTCCAATCCCCTATGATGAAGAGGACATCTTTTTTTGGTGTTAGTTCTAGAAGGTGTTGTAGGTCTTCATAGAACCCATCAACTTCAGCTTCTTCAGCATCAGTGGTTGGGGCATAGACTTGAATTACTGTGATGTTGAATGGTTTGCCTTGGATTCTTACTGAGATCATTCTCTCGTTTTTGAGATTGTACCCCAGTACTGCTTTTCCCACCTTTTTGTTGACTATGAGTGCTACTCCATTTCTTCTAAGGGATTCTTGCCCACAGTAGTAGATATGATGGTCACCTGAATTAAATTCGCCCATGCCTGTCCATTTTAGTTTGCTGATTCCCAAGATGTCGATGTTCAATCTTGCCATCTCATGTTTGACCACCTCCAGCTTACCTTGATTCGTTGATCTGACATTCCAGGTTCCTAAACAATATTGTTCTTTACAGCATCGGATTTTCTTTTCACCACCAGACACATCCACAGCTGAGTGTCCTTTCGGCTTTGGCCCAGCCGCTTCACTCTTTCTGGTGCTACTTGGAAATACCCTCTGCTCTTCCCCAGTAGTATATTGGACACCTTCCGACCTGAGGGGCTCATCTTCTGGCGTCATATCTTTTAGCCTTGTGATATGTTCCATGGGGTTTTCTTGGCAAGAATACTGGAGTGGGTTGCCATTTCCTTCTCCAGTGGACCACATTTTGTCAGAACTCTCTGCCATGACCTGTCAGTCTTGGGTGGCCCTGCACGGCATAGCTTATGGCTTCACTGAGTTATGCAAGCCCCTTCGCCACAACAAGGCAGTGATCCATGAAGGGGAAACATTTGGACACTTTGCTTTAGAAGTGTCCAAATGTTTTAGATAATCTCAGGGCTTCTTTGCAAAAAGTGTTATACCTTGGCCTCTTGCTGAGTTTTTCTGAGGCCAAAAAGATCTCAAAAGGGATAGCAAAGTATTTCAAATACTGAAGGTGTATTCCAAAATATGTAAAGTCTAGTTACATGTGGACTGTTGTATTCATTCATTCATTCATTCATTCATTCAATTTATAAGTTACGTAGACAACGCTCTCAGGCCAACATACATAATAAAAGCAAAAACAGTAACACCAGTGATATATGGACTGTTCACAGAAATGTACATGCAAACACACACAGTAAAAGGGAAGATGCTTCATGCATTTCAGAGTAGGGCTTGGTTGCAAGCAATGTGCTTTCTGACAGTTTTGCAAAGCTTATGCTCTTGTGCCTATGGATCCAGAACCTAAGATCAATAGGCTGCAGTTCTGGTAATGGACATCATACCTTTGATGATCTCTGTACCCTGGTAGTTGGCATTTTCTACTTAAGTTTAATATTAGCTGCCTGGTTCTCTTCAGCCTTACTGGAAATGTCATAAAGAGGAAGGAAGCAAATTATGAACACTCATACTTGCAGAGGACTTTTACATGTCTAGATTATTATGGTCATGAACTATAATATCATGGTGTCTATCTCTCTCTCTCTGTCCTGTCTTCTCTGTGGAATAAGGAAATAGCTTCTGTTTGCAGTGGTGGGGAGGGATATGAGTCAAAGAAGGTGAAAGTCTAAGGGCAAAAAGGATGTGTGGGCCACTTTAATTCATTGTGGCTATAATTAATCTTCCTGAGCATCCTGAAAAAGCATGACTTGTTTACACCTTATTCCTTTTGGCCAACAGACATCTGGGGGCTAAAATCAAGACTCTGCATTCAGGTAAAGCAAAGTTGGATCTCCTGAATCACAGTTCAGTATCTTAATAGATGAACAGCAAGAACATTTCCTTCAGTCACTTAAATTCTGAGTGGCTATTTTACAATACCCAATTATTGTTGTTTATTCATTCAGTCGCTTCTGACTCTTCATGACTTCATGGACCAGCCCATGCCAGAGCTTCCTGTTGGCCGTCGCCACCCTCAGCTCCCCCAAGGTCGAGTCCGTCACCTCCAGAATATCATCCATCCATCTGGCCCTTGGTCGGCCCCTCTTCCTTTTGCCTTCCACTTTCCCTAGCATCAGCATCTTCTCCAGGGTCTCCTGTCTTCATGATGTGGCCAAAGTACTTCAGTTTTGCCTTTAAGATCATTCCCTCAAGTGAGCAGTCTGGCTTTATTTCCTGGAGTATGGACTGGTTTGATCTTCTTGCAGTCCAAGGCACTCTCAGAATAGGAGCAAATGCAAAATTACATAAGCGGGTGTTCACTATTTCATAATTCATTAAACCAAAAACCTTTTGGTTTACAATGTTGTGTTAAGGCATTTCCATGTTCACTGAAGCTCCAAAATACCAGGAAGTTACGGCTGTTAAGGGCCATGCCCTTAACAGATGTGTTATTTAGGCAGTATGTGTCAGGATTGATTCTGAGTGCAGGGAGATAGTTAGCAGTTCAAATTCAGAAGAGGAGCAGCCAGAACTGGGGGAGGCATTTTCACAGGCCAGTTCAGATATGGGTAGGCATGCTTCTCAGGTCACCAGCTCCCAGATGGCTGGGCATGGAGCTTCCTCCTTGCCCCCCTCTGTGAAAAGCAGCAAGCACGAGCAGGAGGAGGAAGGGATTTGGGACTGTGACCCAAAAGACGTGAGGTGGCGGCGCAGAGCTAAGAGGGAAACATCAGGGGTGGAGCTCAGACGGTCGACCCGGTTAGCGATGTGTGAGAGGCGACACAGGGAAGCATCACACGAGGGGCGGGACCTCCCTCCCTAAGTTAGCCTAGCCAGAAAGCCTCCCTTTCAAATTGCGGGCAACTTTCAGTTATCCCATTTGAATCCCCTGGAGGCATTCCTTTGTAGCCAGAGAGTCTTGGAGGATTTGCATCTGTAATGAACCTGTGAATAATGAATTAAAGGCGTGAGACTGAAGCCTCTCTATTTGTGTGTGTGTGTGAATGCTGAAGGATAGAGGGGGCCAAGGATCTGTGACAGTATGCATCTGGTATAGTATCCTATGCTTAGTACTTCCAGCTTCCAGTTAGTACTTCCAGCTTCACCACAATCTTGGAGCTGGGTGGCTGTCTGTCTCAGATTTGTGTGTTGTCTGGAATAGACACATGGAGTCTATACAACTCAAGCTAACATGCAACTGAAGGTACCATTCTGCATTACAAGTACCCAACTGGCAACCAATATATCCACATGGAATGATAGAAATAGAAGGGAACTTGAAGGTCATCTAGTTCCAACCCCTGCTTAGTGCAGGATAAGCTACAGGTAAAGCAGCTGGGGGTGAGGGGAGTCACTGGAAATGTCACCACCTTGAACTAACAGAATTGTGTGTCTACTTGCACAAGGGACCTACAGGATCCTACCCATGATTTAACTCAGGGGTGGGAAACCTCTGGAGGCCTGGGGGCCATTGATGCCCCGCAGACCTTGACATGGGCCACAGTCCATGAGATCACCCCCCCCCCCAAAGGAGCCAAACTTGCTGGGTTGCCACTGAAATTTGGTGGCAAAGTGCTCCATAGCACTACAAAATGCTAGCTAGAGTGGTTAAATTTAGCTTGTTTCCAAGCTGAATGTAACCCTTTGACACTCTGTAGTGGCTACGGAGCTCCAAAAGAGCCAAATTCAGTGTGAAAACAAGCTAAATTTGTCAATTTGGGCACTCCGTAGCCACCGTGGATGCCATTTTAAAAAATGTTGGGTGGGTTGGCAGGGGCTGCAATGGCGTGGGATGGGGGTGGGAGGCTACTTCTTGTCCACCCCAGTTTAAGTCATAACTCTAGACTGTAGTATGTGCTCTAGACCTTTTTTTCTATGTAAGAAAGCATTTAAACCTGTGTGGTATTCCACTTAATTTGACCGTTACTCTGTTCTGTGTGATGCACTTTTGGAGGGTGTCCCTGAGTTCAGATACACCTAATCCTGGAAGGCTTTGAGATTTTATATATCTGATCTGTCATTCAGTGTGCTTCATAGGTATCCCATCAAATGGTTCATTTTACCAATACCACTCTATGTCTCCAATTCACAATCCAAATTCCATCATCTTTTCTCAGTATTGCTTGCTTAAATTGCCTCTTGCCCTATAAAATGTTCCCTGTAAGTATGGACTTTTTCTCTATCTTTGTTCATGCTGCAGAAACCCCCTTAGCAGAAAGTATATTGAGAACAAGATCTATTAGCACTAGTAAGACTTAGTGTTTTGTCCTATTTGCATTGATTAGCATGCACTAATTATTCATAGCGATAATTACTCTTTACCAATTCACATTAATTTAGATTGCTTTTGAAAAGCAATGAAGGGGTACATGGAGTGATCGTACATTAAAGTGAACAAAGATACAGCACATAAGAAATAGGATGTAGTTTAATGTAACAAACCATGTCAAATAACTGATAGGTTCCTTTCTCGAGTAGTAATTATTTGAACTCAATCTGATGCCTTATACCCATGCCTATCAGTCACATGTGTTCCATCTCAAAGCCCATTCATGGTAGTTATGTATCTCTTGGAATAATGAGGAGAAATGTCATCTTGCTTGAGCGATTATGAAGATGGGCACAGTGAAATGACGACAGTCGAGGTGAGCGTGTGTATGGTCTTTTCTTTTCTTTTTTACAAAAAGCCATTCTTCCTGTCTAGTGTATTCATATAACACATACGCATGTATACATACCTGTACATACAATATTCCAGAGCCCTGGAATAAAAACCTAAAGTACTTCTTTAATTAAATAGTAGTCTTGTGCTATCAGCCAATTAGCCCAAGATATGTGCCAGCTGAGGTTTTGAAAATCTATTTTAAACCTATTTTAGTGCTGATTAAGTGTGTCAGACTCAGTGTTTGCATGAAGCATTCAATCCAGCCTTCCACAACCTGGGCCTTCCAGGTAATTAGGCTTCCAGTGCCCATCAGCCCCATCTAGCATGGCCAATGTTTAGGAATGCTGAGGGTTGTAGTCCAAAACATCTCGAGGGCCTCAGGTTGGGGAAGGCTGATTTAGTACCAGAAGCACTACTTACAGACCTCACTAGAGCTGAGTCTTGGAACTTGTCTTCCATGCCATGGCTCAGCTATGGAACCTGTGAAGAAAATCATGCACAGCACAGCTTCCTGTGAATTGAGAACCTGCAGCTCCCCCGCATACATCTAGGTCAAAGGGTGGAGTTCCAGGGCAGAAGGTGTGCCTTCCAGAAAGGTTTGCCTCATGGAACTGTGCTCTTACTTCTGGATTGCCGGGATGGCAACCCATATTGCTTTTAAATATTCAAAAGTTCCATCAAGTGATTTTTACCCCTATTTTTAAGCTGGGGTGGAAGGAGCATTGGCACAAGCTCTAAGAATGAAGGACCAACAATAAGCTGTTTGAGTTAAAACTGGCATTTTAGATTGTGGTTAAGTGTGTCAGAAGGAAGGAAGCAGTTCTGGCTCAGATTGGGCAAGGATTCCTTCCCAAGCAATATCTCTTGTGGGGGAAGGTCCTATCCATTTACATGACTTGTAGTGTTACCGTCACTGTCAAACATGACTTGCTGGGGTGTCTACCATTCTCAAGTGTGTGGAAAACCTTTCTGCAACCCCAGGTTTGTATCTACATTGGAATGTTAGTTCTACTTAGAGTAGATTATTGAAATGAATGGGACTTCAGTTAGTTATGACTAACTGTTGTCCCTAGGGGACTGTTCTAAGTAGGGCTAGCGTTGGATCCAACCCCCAGTTAGTTACCTGCTCCTAACTTAGCTCAGTACTGCATTATAGTGTTGATATAGAAGCTTTATTCAGGTCTCTGAGCTCTGGCCATCCTCTTTAAGAAAAGATTGAGTTCTTTGGATCACGTTGCTGACAAAAGAATTCGCTTGAATTTGCAATAAGATCAGCGTGTGGTACAGTTTGACCTAACCAGTGTGGTGTAGTTGTGAGAATGTTGGACTGGGAGGCAGGAGATCTGGTTTCTAGTTCCCATTCGGCCATGGAAGCTCACTGGGTGACTTTGGGCCAGTCACAGACTCTCAGCCCAACCCTATTCACAGGGCTGTTGTTGTGAGGATAAAATGGAGAGGAGGAGGATTATGTACGCCGCCTTAGGTTCCTTAAAGAGGAAAAAGAGTTGGATATAAATGTAATAAATAAATAAATAAATAAATGGGTTGTGTCCTTGCCCCCTTGTTGAAACTCCAAATCTCAGCAGGCGGTCAGAGACAATCTTCCATCCCTTGGGGTGTGTGTGTGTGTGTGCGCGCGCATGCGCATTTGTTGGGTGTGGTGTGTAGGGGAGCAGGGTCCTAGCAACCACAAATATTTGTACGCCTGGACAATTGTATCTGAACAGGCACTAATCTAAATAAAATAGTAACACTATAAAAAGAGAGGCTTGGGTACAAAGATGCTGTGTGAGTTGTGTGCATGTGTGCATTCAGAAGTTTCCCCCAGTCCCTGGAACCAGTTTATGGAGATGGTGATTCTCTTCCCTCACATGAGCAGAAGAACATTCCGCTTGTGCAGTGGAATAATTGGATCCAAGTCAGAGAGCTGTGTTACCTCCCCCCACCCCCACTGAAGATTTCTATCCTGTGTTTGAACTCAGCTGAGATAATTGCCAGAAAGCTAAATGGAATGAGATGGAAGCAACAAAACCTCCAAACATAAATGCTGGATGAACAGCCTTAGGAAAAGGGCAACGATCCAATTGAACAAGCTTATGATTAAGTCAGAAATGACAGTTTAAGCAATAAAAGAGTTTCAGAACAATAATATTCACTGCAGTGGCCATGATCACATAAAAAAAGGGAGAGAAACAGCAAGATGGTACTTTATTTTAAGAACATTTAAGAAAAGCCTGGATTGATTTTGTTCAGTAAGATGCATATCTTCAATTTGAAAGAAAGTCAAAAATTATTTTCTGAAAGACTTCCATCAAAGTTCGATCAGCCGGGGCTAATACAGAAAAACAATCATGTTTTGAAGTATTGTTCAGTGCTGGCGATTTTCAGAAAATGCTAATTAACTTTTATTGTGGCTATTTCAAAAGATAAATGGGTCTCTCATATCATATAAATGCCACGGGGTTGTTCCAGATCCAGTTTTCCTAATTAATTTTGCTGCACTTGATGAGATTTCAGATAAATGAATATAAGATTCCCATTTAAAGATAGCTTGTAAGCTCCAGTGATTTTTATTCTTAAAACATGCAGAGAAATGTTCAGTTCAATCACTTTGGTTTTGGATGACGTGGTACATCATTGGATACAGATCCGATATATTGCTAATTGGCTCAGTGTATCCTCATGCTGTGAAGATAACTGTGACGCTGAAGACATTTGGTGTTATTAATTACCGACTTACTTAAATAGCTTGGTCCCTTAACTTTTAATTTTATGTGGGTTTTTGTGCTGTCAAAACTGATGAAAATAATTCTTGCAATATGTGCCCTTTAGCAGGAAGTGTGTTGTTTATTTTTCCTCATACTGGATTTAAAAATACACGGTGAGATTTGCTGTGTGACCGTCATAATTACCAGCAAATCCCAGTAGTGCCGGTTCTGTTCATTCCAAATGGGTAGTCTGCGTGGCAGGCTGTGCAATGATAGTAGGGCTTGCTGGGATTGCAGCTGTAGTCCCTATATACCTTAGGGCTGGTGTACCCATGACCCTCTTAATGACTAAAAATGCATTTTCAAGTCCCTATCTGCCTGTTTTCGAATTTGGAGGAAGGGCTCTGGAGGAGCTGCTGCTGCCCCACATAGATGCCCATCTTTAGCAGCAGCTCCAACTAGCTTAAAAAAAAAAATGGCAATAGTGCATCAAGTACTACAGCAGTTGCCCCTTTCCATAGACTGGGCAATGGTAGAGGCAATATGAGTTCTTGGTCGTATATGCAACACTTACCAAAGGTAAAGATCTTGTGTTTCAGCTCCTTCTCTTGTGCATCTTAGAAATAATCTCTGTGTAGCATGCATGACAAGCAAGTCCTTGACTGAATGAATGCTGCCCCAGTGATAGGACAATTAAGCTCGTTTCCGTCTCCTGGTCGTCAGGGCGCTTTACATTTGTTGCTTCTTGGCCTGATTGGGAGAAGATCATAAGGAAGTAGCTAATAAGGCCAGATGAGTAAGGTGTTTATAAAATGGTAGCTCCAGAAGCAACTTGAACTTACATATGAAAGGTATCTTTTATAATTATCAGTTCTCTAAGGTCTTTGGCAGACATAACAGGAGATGCTAGGGACTGAAGCTTGGACCTTGTGCCCTTGGTTTGACAGGCACCAGAATCTTGGATAGATTGAGACATTTTGCAGACTTTGGAATTTTAAAGCAAATGGTGGTGGATGTTTTCATTATTGGGCAAGGAATGTGAAGAAAAAAACTGGTCTGTATTCAGACATCATCTTCTCCAATTTTCCAAACCATGGCTTGGAAGATTGGGAGCAAGCTTTTTGTGTACGTGCGCCTTTCTACCCTGTAGGAATTGCTCAAACCACAGTGTGCCAGTCTGGGTGCCGTAGAATAACTGTCCCTGGACAAACCAGCAAATGTTCTGTTAAGCAGAGTGCACGAGGGAGAGGAGGGGTAAGCATGTGTATGACTCATTCTCAGTCCTCTAAGCCATTACTTTTTGTAATGGAGCACATGATGTCTGAATGCAACTTGTAATAATAGAAATCCACAAATATGGGTGGAACTGAAAGGAATTGGAATACTGATTAAAAGATGAATGATGGCGAATCACAGAACTTTGGAGTGAATGACATAATGTTGGCAAACGGATTTGATATACAGAACCCAAGGACTTCAAAATAGGAACTTTTCTGCAAATGATGACTCTTCCTGCTCTCCCCCATAATATTGCCACTAAATATGCTGGTCAGGCACTGAGATGGCGGCATCTCATTACATAAAATGCAATGGAGATTGGCAGCAGTAATGAGTGTCTAGTGGGCTCCATCTGGACTTTATTATGATATCTTAAAAGATGTCTCCTTCCAATCCTTCTTTATTAACAGCCCAATGAGAGAATCCCATTTGGTAGTGGTTACAGGAAATAATTTCCAGAGTGGATAATGCCCTAGTTATGTGTAATATAAAACAATTGCAAGAAAGGAAAAGTCAGCAAGATTAGAAGGGCAGAAGAGAAATTCAGCAGGAGTTATTGCAAAGGGTATGAATGATGGCCATTGGCTAACCTGATGTAGGTTCTATAGTGCCCCAAATCTGTTTTTTGCAATGGCATTGCACTGGGGAGTATTTGCTTTTTTTAAAAGGAGACTCCAACTTGGCACCATAGGCTTCAATTGGGAATGCTGTGAAAGCCTCAACTATTCCATGTCATAGGAACATAGGAAGGTGCCTTATATTAGCTGGGTTCACACAACACAACAACCCATACTCAAGATTTTGTATGGGTTGAGTGTGGGTTGTCATTGAACTGTGGGTTGTCACTGATCCATGGGTTGTTATGTTGTGTGAACCCAGCTACAGTAACGAACCATGGTTTGTTAACCACGAACAACCCACAGTTCACAACCCAGCAACAAATGGTTGGTTCTCTTTGCGGGTTGTTTGTGGTTTGTTAGCACAGCTGGGTTCACACGACAGCCTCACGGTTCAACAACAACCCATGGTTCAGTGACAACCCACGCTCAAGCCATATTCAACCTTGAGCATGTGCGGTCATGTTGTGTGAGTCAGACCATTGCTCCATCTAGCCCAGTATTATCGACATTGAGTGGCAGTAGCTCTGCTGAGCATTTCCTGCCCTACCTGGAGATGCCAGGGATCAAACCTGGGACTGTCTGCATGCAAAACATGTGCTCGACCACTGAACTACGGCTCAGTTGGAGCAAGTCTGCTCATTGGAGGGTATGGTTCGCAGGTGGAAAATAATAGGCATGAATAATCTTACTTGTATGCATGAAAGTATTTGGTGGTTGTTGGCTGAGCTTCCATAATAACAAAAGGGTGAGTTTGGAATAAGAGTAGATGAGTCACTCAGATCCTACAGAGAGACAGGAAAGGAAGAGCTAATGGGCAGAGTGGAAAAGTCCTCAGAACTGGGAGCTGCAGAGGTGAGAGAACCTGAAGCTTACATACTGACTTTAGTCACCAGTTGAAGCAATTGTCTAATGATATGGATTTCAGTAAGAATTTGCAGTTAGGAAATTTGGATATTTGGGAAAGTAAAGACATGTACAAACATGGGGTTTTAAAAAAATTAAAGGGATATAGAAATTCTCTGAAATAAATAAAATAAAGAAATAGATTTATTCTGAAGGAATCATTTTTGTCAGATGAAGCGATGTGGCAAGCGCTGGAAGTAGACTATTTGTCATGGTATAAATATCTTCAAGTAAGAGAATACCATAAGATATTAAGACAAAATGGGTTTTATTCAAGAGATTATATATTTTCAAAAATTGTACATCTTTTAAGAGGTAGAAAACATTTAATGTCTAAAATATATAAAGTATTGTTTTCTGCAAAGATGATATGTTCATATATATGGAAAAGTGGTCATGATTTTTCATTTTTGTGCAGATATACCTGAAAACTGCCGTAAAGTTATGTCTAGATGGTACATGATGCCAGAGAGGTTATACAGGATAAACAGAAAATATATGCTGGAAGTGGTGGGACAGAATTGGACACTATTTCCCTGTCTGGTGGCTCTGTAACAAGGCAAAATAATACTGGTTCCAGATTAAGAACATGGTGGGAGAAATAACAGAAATACAACTAGATTTGGATCCTGCTTTCTTTGTCAATAAAAACATACAAAAAAGTGCCTATACAACAAAGGGAATTAATGCCATATATGACCACTGCTGTGGGAATTATGCAGAATATTGGAAGAAGATTCAAATTCCAGCAGTAACAGAATGGCAGATAAAAATGTGTGAATATGCAAGAATGGATTACAAGTGTTTTAATAAGTGTTAATGGTAAGCAAAAACTCAATAGATTTGTCAGGTGATCATAGGTACTTATTTGATTTTACTATTTAGGAATATACAGGATACAGCATGCACATATAATGACACATTTATTTTACTTTACCTCAATCTAGTACAATATGAAATTAAGTATTATGTCTTATTTTAAACAAAGATATATAAGTTATTAATTAAAATATATTTACTTTAAATAAGTGGCCAAGTCGTCAGGTGTAGGCATTTAAAATTAGGACTGGTAGGGTACTAAGTTAAACTGACCCATTAGATGTACTTTATGGTTCTGAAATACTGAGCTGGAAATCCTCCAAAAATGCATCATATTCCAAGGGTATCAAGCAGTTTACCGTCTTCTTATTATCCACAGTTGAAGTAACTGTCCAAGTTGGGTTGTTCCCATTATAGCAGATGGAGAATTGAGGAATAATTTTAAATGTTGAAGCCCTGACATGGAAGCCACTGAAAATAACTTGTGCATGGTGGTTCTCAGCACATCAGCAGTAATATCTGAAAGCAGCCTTCACCTGGTCCATTCTAATGTTGTGGACATTATCCATACTGGCTCTTTACAATCTTGACAGTTGCTGATGTGAAGAATTTCTATGTAATTAATTCAAACCTAGTAAACAGCAAGCTTGCACATTTTGCACCCATTGTGTCATCGTGCACAAGCAATTTCCAGCATCCTCCATATGAAAGTCATGCCTGAGGAAATGAGACTTGGAAAATGTCAATCAACAAATCCAGGAATGAGATGGGAATAAAACCACAACTTTCGTGGAGTTGATCTGTTGTTCTATTTGATGGATTGTATTAATCCTAATTTGATTTGTCAAGTATCTGGAGTCTTCCTTAGTTGTTCAGACATGTTGAACCTTAAAGGAGCAGATGGATATAAAGATTTTGGTAGGTCAACTTTTAAGAAACTTGTGTAGCCAAACATTTATTCTACATAAATGAAATTTAAAAACAGACCATAAATGACCAGTAGAGCTTTATAATTAGAATGTAGATCCTTACATTTTGATTAATAATCTTGTAGGTGAGCTAGGAAAGTACACTGGTAATCATGGAAATTCAAAATATCCAACTGCTTTGGTGATCCCATCGTGAAGCTGGGTTTTGCTGTACAATTCCATCTATATATTTCTGATATCCTCTAAATAACATGGACATTCAACTACAAATATTGGTTGAGGTATGCCTCCTATGCTAGGAATCTCTGAAGAGCTACCAGTTTGGGGGATCTTTTCATATGCTGACATGGTACATGGAGGGCAAGAATACATTGAAAAATTCTAGTTATGTGCAAGAGGAAAATTCTAGATTGCATAATAAAGTGGCTTAACTAGATTTACCTATCAAGATGATAGATAAGGAAATAAAAGGGTATAAATATGCATAAGCCAGGAATAGATTTTTTAAAATTGGCATCGGACAATACTAATTCAGCAGAGAAAGGATTCAAACATTGCAGCTGATGTAGCAGATATAATGTGAATACAACTAAAGGGCAGTGAAGGCAGCTATGGGGTTCTTGGCTGACACTTTAGTCCTCCAGCTAAGGAGAAATGTCTTCTTTTTTAGATGAGGGAGCAATTAACTTGAACAAAGATGTTATGTAAAGAACTGAAACTATGGGCCTAATAAATTGTCTTGGAAAAGAGTCTACCGTATATATGACTCATAGAATCATAGCCATATATATGACTCATAGAATCATAGAATAGTAGGGTTGGAAGGGACCTACAAGACCATCGAGTCCAACCCCTTCTCAGTGCAGGAATCCAAGTCAAAGCATCCCTGACAAGTGGCTGCCCAGCTTCATCTTGAATACCTCCAGTGTGGGATTGTCCACTACCTCCCTAGGTCATTGGTTCCATTGTCGTATTGCTCTAACAGTCAGGAGGTTTTTCCTGATGTTCAGCCAGAATCTGGCTTCCTGTCACTTGTGCCCATGATTCCGTGTCCTGCATTCTGGGATGATCGAGAAGAGATGCTGGCCTTCCGCTCTGTGACAACCTTTCAAATACTTGAAGAGCGCTATCCTATCTCCCCTCAGTCTTCTCTTCTCAAGGCTAAACATGCCCAGTTCTTTCAGTCTCTCCTCATAGGGCTTTGTCTCCAGTCCCCTGATCATCCTTGTTGCCCTCCTCTGAACGCTCTCCAGTTTGTCTGCATCCTTCTTAAAGTGTGGTGCCCAGAACTGGACACAGTACTCTAGATGAGGCCTAACCAGTGCTGAGTAGAGGGGAACTAGTACTTCCCGGGATTTGGAAGCTATACTTCTATGAATGCAGCCCACAGTAGCATTTGCCTTTTTTGCAGCCACATCACATTGTTGGCTCATATTCAGCTTGTAATCTACCACAATTCCAAGATGGTTCTTGCTTGTAGTATTGTTGAGCCAAGCATCGCCCATCTTGTAACTGTGCATATGGTTTCTTTTTCCTAGGTGCAGAAATTGGCATTTATCCCTGTTAAATGTCATTCTGCAGACTGTTCAACCAGGACAGAAAAAATGCATTTTTGAACCCAGAAAATCAAATTTATGCTTGGGAGTTAGTCTGGAAGCCATACCTTCTTAATGTAGGAGTCACCACACAACCCAATGGAAGAATGAACAAACAAAAATAAGAGGAAGCACAAAGTCGGTTTTGTTACTCAAAATGATGTAGGTCCCAACATGTCTCAAGCAATAGTGATTCTTTATTAGGGGCAATACTAACTTAAAGTGTCTGTTTTTCTCTTGCTCCAGGGGGCATTGCTGACAACTTGTGTCATGCAAGTTTTAAAGCTGATAACTCCTGCCCAGATGAGAAGCCACCTTGAACATTTTGTGTTACCTGAGCTTGGTGGGGGCTATAATACTTCCAGGGTAGGGGCAATAATGGCAACTACAATAGGGCTGAGGGGAAAGACTGCCTTAACATCCCTGTTCTCCCAGCAGCCTTCTTCATAGAGGGCTGGTTTGCACGCTCAAACAGCCGATCATGGTTTATTTAAGTCATGATGGGCTGTGGTATGTGCAGGCAGCTATTTCGAATATTCAAGCTGTGGTATGTGCAGGCAGCTATTTCGAATATTCAAGCTGCGACTGCGGCTTGTTGTATTGTCCGAACCTGTCGAGGGTGAACCACCCACAACCTTAAAATGGAACATTGGTTCTGGGTGGTTTCTCAACCATACCAACAACCCATCCTCGCCGAGTTTGGATGACATGACAAGCTGCAGTTGTAGCTTGAATATTCAGAAGCTGCCCTGCATGCGCTAGCATGTATCGCAACCCACTGTGGCTTAAATAAGCCACAGTGGGCTGCGGTGATCATGCAAACCCTGTCAGGGAGTTCTGAGAGCCAGGAGTCCTTGATACCATTTGCCTCGTGAGGCCTGAAAGACTCTAGGAACATCCTGTTCAAAGAAAATAGTAGAAGATAAACTATAGTGAAATCTTTTAGAGCAAAATATGTGTCAGGATGTTTTAGATGTTGTCCAGTATTACTGTTTAAACTGCTTTAGCTGCTTTTTGTTAAGGCAATATATACACATTCTAAGTATTTATTTTTCATTTATTTCCATGTCACCATGGGAATTACAGAATTAATTCCAATCTCAGTTCAATACTTGTGTCTGGTGACACCATTAATTTTCTCTAGTCATGTGATAGGGGGAAAAATAGCAGCACCATAGTCTTCAGTGAATCACAATAGCCAAGCATGAGTTTGACACATAACTGAGAGAGAGCTTGGCAAGAGATGCCTGCTCCATATGACAGACTTGCTTCTGAGTGTTTGACACGGTTAAGGCTCACGCTCCATCCCCAATATCTTACTCTGATGTGAGTGGAGAAGAGTCATGTTAGAGCCACTCCTAATGTCTGTGTAATGTCATAGATTTTTGATTTCCAGACTCTGTGCTGGGGCACATTTAGTGTGCCTTGAAAAACCTAGACATTGTATTAGATGCATCCACTCCTCTCTGCCCTTTGTAGGAGAGAGACCTCATGCAATACTAATTCCACCTACCTCACTCTGCCAAAGTCTGGGTAGTAACGTTATCCTCAAGGAGAGAGTAAAGACACATCCATGTTCTATATTATAGCCTGTATCACAGCGGATGGGCCAGGGGAATCCCTGAAGCATATTCTTTGCCCACAAACAGAAACCTCCCTGAGCTTTGCTGAATTGAGCAAAGGGAAAGGTATCAAGTGCAGTTGCAAGGAGGATTCCTGTCCATTGTTCTGGAAGCTGCTGATGAGGGGGACGGGCAGGGATCTTTGAGTAAAAAAGTGAAGCATGTCTCCAGTTTAATTAAGGGGGGGGGGGAATGCTTGGGAAACATAAGAAGATAGGTTTTCAGTTTAGCTAACCTATCGAGAATCAGTGAACTAAAATGGACAGGCATGCGCGAATTTAAGGTGACCATTATATCCACTACTGTGGGCAAGAATCCCTTAGAAGAAATGGAGTAGCACTCATAGTCAACAAAAGGGTGGGAAAAGCAGTACTGGGGTACGATCTCAAAAACGATAGAATGATAGTACGAATCCAAGGCAAACCATTCAACATCGTGGTAATTTATTTTATTTTATTTTATTTATTTCATTTCTATACCGCTCAATAGCCGAAGCTCTCTGGGCGGTTCACAAAAATTAAAACCAAACAGCACACAATAAAACAATTTAAAATATACAGAACATTAAAACCACAATATAGCAATACAACCACAATAAAACTTAGCAGCAGTGCAGGAGTTTAAAATACAAATTTAAAACAGAAAAGCTAAAAGTTTAGAAAGCTAAACTGCCTGGGAAAATAAAAAGGTCTTCACCTGGCGCTGAAAGGAATACAATGTAGGTGCCAGCAAACCTCGCCAGGGAGCTCATTCCAGAGCCAGGGTGCCACAGCAGAAAAAGCTCTCCTCCTAGTAGCCACCCGCCTCACTTCCTTTGGCAGGGGCTCACGGAGGAGGGCCGCTGACGATGATCTCAAGGTCCGGGCAGGCACATATGGGAGGAGGCGATCCTTCAGGTAACCTGGCCCCAAGCCGTTAAGGGCTTTAAATGTTAATACCAGCACTTTGAATCGGGCCTGGAAATGGACTGGCAGCCAGTGCAGCTGGAAAAGTACTAGCGTAATATGAACCCGCAGGCCAGTCCCTGTTAACAATCTTGCTGCCCTATTTTGGACCAGCTGAAGTTTCCGGACCGTTTTCAAAGGCAGCCCCACGTATAATGCATTGCAGTAATCCAGACGAGAAGTTATCAGAGCATGGATAACTGTAGCTAGGCTATCTCTGTCCAGATAAGGGCGTAGTTGGTATACCAGCCGAAGCTGATAAAAAGTGCTCCGTGCCACTGAGTTCACCTGTGCCTCAAGTGACAGTTCTGGATCCAAGAGCACCCCCAAACTATGAACGTGATCCTTCAGGGGGAGTGCAACCCCATCCAGAACAGGTTGAATATCACCTAGCCGGGCAGACGAACCACCCACTAACAGTACCTCCCTCTTGTCTAGATTGAGTTTCAGTTTATTGGCCCTCATCCAGTCCATTACCGTGCCCAGGCCCTGATTCAGAACAGCCACTGCCTCACCTGGTTTTGATGAGAAAGAGAGGTAGAGCTGGGTGTCATCCGCATATTGATGGCACCTCAGCCCACACCTCTGGACGACCTCCCCCAGCGGTTTCATGTAGATGTTAAACAGCATGGGGGATAAAATAGAGCCCTGTGGAACCCCATGGCACAGTTGCCATGGCACAGAGCAATAATCACCCAGCACCACCTTCTGGAATAGGCCATCCAAGTAGGAGCGGAACCACTGAAGTACAGTGCCTCCAACTCCCAACCCAGACAACCTATCCAGAAGGATACCATGGTCGATGGTATCGAAAGCCGCTGAGAGGTCCAGAACAATCAACAGGGTCACACTCCCCCTGTCCCTCTCCTGGCAGAGGTCATCCCACAGGGCGACCAAGGCAGTTTCCGTTCCAAAACCAGGCCTGAAGCCCGATTGAAATGGATCTAGATAATCCATTTCATTCAACAGTGCCTGGAGCTGTCCTACAACCACCCGCTCAAGCACCTTGCCCAGGAAGGGGATGTTGGCCACTGGCCTATAATTATTAACATCCTCTGTGTCCAGTTTAGGCTTTTTCAGGAGTGGTCTAATTACCGCCTCTTTTAAAGCAGCAGGCACCACTCCCTCTCTCAAGGAGGAATTTACAACCTCCTGGACCCAGCCAGACATCCCCTCCTTGTTTGATTTAATAAGCCATGAAGGGCAAGGGTCAAGCACACAAGTGGTCGATCGGACTTGGCCAAGCACCTTGTCCACATCCTCAGGCCTCAGTAACTGAAACTCATCCAATAAAACTGGACCAGACGGTGCTCTGAATGCCTCTACCAATGGAACTGCATTAATCGTGGTGTCCAATTCATGACGAATCTGAGCGACTTTATCTTCAAAGTGCCATGCAAACTCGTCACAGCGTGCCACCGAGGGTTCCACCGTCTCTCGCCCTGGCCCAGAATGTAACAGGCCACGAACCACTCGGAAAATCTCCGCTGGACGACACTGAGAAGATGCAATGCTGGTGGAAAAGAATTGTCTCTTTCCACCCTCACCACCACAGAGTAGGCTTGATAGTGGGCTCTTACCTGTGTCAGACTCAGCACGAGTTTTCCTCCACCTGCATTCTAGCTGTCTCCCCTCTTGCTTCATTGCCCTCAGCTCAGGTGTATACCAAGGAGCTGGCTGGGCTCTGCTCAGAGGGAGAGGGCGCTTGGGCACAATCATGTCAACCGCCCGATCATCTCTGCATTCCACAGAGCGACCTGGGCTTCGATAGGAGCACCAGCCATACCAGCAGGAAAATCCCCTAGAGCCCTCTGGAATCCATCAGAATCCATTAATCTCCGGGGGCGGACCATTTTAATAGGTCCCCCACCCTTGCAGAGGGGGAAGGTTGCCAGGAGTCTAAACCTCAGCAGGAAGTGATCTGACCATGACAAAGGGACAGATGTTAATTCCTCCACTTTCAGATCACCATCCTCCTGCCCAGTTGAGAAAACCAGATCAAGCGTGTGTCCCTTTATATGCGTTGGGCCGATGACATGTTGGGACAGCCCCATGGTTGTCATGGCGGCCATGAAGTCCTGAGCCGCCCCGGATACAGCGGCCTCGGCATGGAAGTTGAGATCCCCCAGGACCATCATCCTAGGGGTCCTCAACACCAAGTCCGAGACCACCTCCGTCAGCTCAGGCAGGGAGTCTGATGGGCAGTGGGGTGGGCGGTACACCAACAGAATCCCTAATCTGTCCCGGGTACCCAACACAAGGTACAAGCACTCAAGATCTGCACTTGAATGAGCAGGAAGCCTGGAGAGGGAGATTGAATTCCTATAGACCACGGCAACCCCCCCTCCCCGACCCTCAAGTTGGTGTTAGTGTACCCAGGGGGGCACAGTACCCAGTACTGGGCACAGTACACAGTACCCAGTACCCAGGGGGGCACAGCTGGGAGAGAGTGACCCCTCCCAGTTCCCCCACCCAGGTCTCAGTAATACATACCAGGTCAGCCCCCTCATCCACAATCAAATCATGGATGAGGGAGATTTTATTTTGGGCCAACCTGGCATTCAGCAGCAGCACAACCAGACCCGAGGGCAGACTGGTAAGGCTGCCAGGAACCATCAGGTTGAGGGAAGAACCAGAAGAGGGGACAGCTGTAAGGTGTCTAGCCCCTCTTCTCCACAGCTGGCCTGTTAATCCCCCAATGCCATACCTCCCCCTGCCTGTGACCACAGTTATAGTGGCACCTCCCTGAGTTGCTCAATAGTCCTCCCAGGCACATATTAAAATGTTAGGATATAAAAATGTTCGACAGTGTAAAAGAATATAAAAGATAAAAGAGAACAGCAGCTAAAAAGGAGCAGATAAAGTCCACGTTTGCCCCTTTCTCCCTCATCTTTAAAGCTGCTGCCCTCTGCTGCTGCTATTTGCTGCTGGTATCTGTGGCTGCTGGTGTCTCTGGAGAGGCAGGTGGGTAGGTCTTCAGGTCCTGTTCCATGCAACTCCAAGTGCGATGCCGAGGTGCTGCATCTGGCAGCCCCGCCTTAAGCACCTGTTTGGCGGGGGCAGAAGCAGGCTCAGGATCCGCCTGGTGCAGCTGCTGGCTGGTCCTCCTTCCCCCAGGCTCCTTCCCCAAGTCTATGCCCCAACCACTGAGGCCGAAGAAGCTGAGGGTGATCAGTTCTATGAAGACCTACAACACCTTATAGAACTAACACCAAAAAAAGATGTCTTTTTCATCATAGGGGATTGGGATGCTAAAGTAGGAAGTCAATAAATCACTGGGATAACAGGCAAGCATGGCCTTGGTGTACAAAATGAAGCAGGACAAAGGCTAATAGAGTTTTGCCAAGAGAACACGCTGATCATAGCAAACACTCTTTTCCAACAGCACAAGAGGCGACTCTACACATGGACTTCACCAGATGGTCAGAATTGAAATCAGATTGATTATGTACTTTGCAGCCAAAGATGGAGAAGCTCTCTACAGTCAGTAAAAACAAGACCTGGAGCTGACTGTGGCTCAGATCATGAGCTTCTTGTTGCAAAATTTCAGCTTAAATTGAAGAACGTAGGGAAGACCACTAAACCATTTCCGGTATGACCTAAATCATATCCCTTATGAATATACAGTGAAGGTGAGGAATAGATTTAAGAAATTAGACCTGATAGACAGAGAGTTTGAGGAACTATGAACGGAGGTCCGTAACATTGTTCAGGAGGCAGCAACTAAAGCCATCCCAAAGGAAAAGAAATGCAAGAAAGCCAAGTGGCTGTCTGATGAGGCTTTACAAGTAGCTGAGGAAAGAAGGGAAGCGAAAAGCAAGGGAGAAAGGGGAAGATATATCCAACTGAATTCAGAATTCCAGAGAATAGCAAGGAGAGACAAGAAGGCCTTCTTAAATGAACAATGCAAAGAAATCGAGGAAAACAACAGAATGGGAAAGACTAGAGAACTCTTCAAGAAAATTGGAGATCTCAAGGGAACGTTTTGTGCAAAGACGGGTATGATAAAGGACAAAGAAGGCAGGGACCTAACAGAAGCAGATGAGATTAAGAAGAGGTGGAAAGAATACACAGAAGAAGTACACAGGAAAGATCTGAATGTCCCTGCCTTCTTTCTTCTTCACAGAAAGATCTGATAGCCATGATAGTGTGGTCACTGAACTTGAGCTGGACATCCTCGAGAGTGAAGTCAAGTGGGCCTTAGGAAGCATTAGTAACAACAAAGCTAACGGAGATGACAGTATTCCAGCTGAGCTATTTAAAATCTTAAAAGATGATGCTGTTGAAGTGCTGCACTCAATATGCCAACAAATCTGGAACACTCAACAGTGGCCACAAGACTGGAAAAGGTCAGTTTACATTCCAATTCCAAAGAAGGGCAACGCCAAAGAGTGTTCAAACTACCGCACCATTGCGCTCATTTCACATGCCAGCAAGGTGATGCTCAAAATCCTACAAGTTAGGCTTCAGCAGTATGTGAACCGAGAACTACTGGAAGTACAGGCAGGGTTTCGAAGAGGCAGAGGAACTAGAGATCAAATCGCCAACGTTCGCTGGATCATGGAGAAAGCAAGAGAATTCCAGAAAAACGTCTATTTCTGCTTCATTGACTATGCTAAAGCCTTTGATTGTGTGGATCACAACAAACTGTGGCAAATTCTTAAAGAGATGGGAGTACCAGACCACCTTACCTGTCTCCTGAGAAACCTGTACGAGGGCCAAGAAGCAACAGTAAGAACCAGACATGGAACAACCGATTGGTTCAAAATTGGGAAAGGAGTACAACAAGGCTGTATATTGTTGCCCTGCTTATTTAACTTATATGCAGAGTACATCATGAGAAACACCGGGTTGGATGAATCACAGGTCGGAATTAAGATTGCCGGGAGAATTATCAACAACCTCAGATACGCAGATGATACCACCCTAATGGCAGAAAGTGAAGAGGATCTAAAGAGCCTCTTGTTGAGGGTGAAAGTGGAGAGTGCAAAAGCTGGTTTGAAACTCAACATTAAAAAAACGAAGATCATGGCATCTGGCCCCATCACTTCCTGGCATATAGAAGGGGAAGAAATGGAAGCAGTGACAGATTTTATTTTCTTGGGCTCCAAGATCACTGCAGACAGTGATTGTAGTCATGAAATTAAAAGACGCTTGCTCCTTGGGAGGAAAGCTATGGCAAACCTAGACAGCGTAGTAAGAAGCAGAGACATCACCTTGCTGACAAAGGTTCGTCTAATCAAAGCTATGGTTTTCCCAGTAGCAACGTATGGCCGTGAGAGCTGGACTATAAGGAAGGCTGAGTGCCGAAGAATTGATGCTTTTGAACTGTGGTGCTGGAGAAGACTCTTACGAGTCCCCTGGACTGCAAGGAGGTCACATCAGTCAATCCTAAAGGAAATCAACCTTGTCTGCTCATTGGAAGGACAGATACTAAAGCTGAAGCTCAAATATTTTGGCCACCTAATGCGAAGAGAAAACTCCCTGGAAAAGACCCTGATGCTGGGAAAGATTGAACGCAAAAGGAGAAGGGGACGGCAGAGGATGAGATGGCTAGATAGCATCTCCAATGCAATGACTATGAACTTGAGCACACTCCGGGAGAGAGCGGAGGACAGGAAGGCCTGGCGTGCTATGGTCCATGGGGTCACGAAGAGTCGGACACGACTTAACGACTGAACAACAACAACCTATCAAGAATTTGGGTACAGCAGTACAAAATACAAAAAGTACCTTGCATTTTTACAGCTTGTGGCAGGGAATCATATTCTTACCCCAGGACCCTCTCTCGTTTCAGTACTGGAGATTTCTTGGCTCAATGAACCATTCCGGGTGCTTGGTTTGAAATGCTCAAAGACCATGTGCCGTGCCTGCTCCCATCAGTAGCATCCTGGAAAGATGCTAGTAGTAGAAATAGGCAGGTGGTCGATGGACTGGTCCAGTGTTATTCCAACAATGCCGCTATGTGGATGGCAGCCTACCTTTTAAAATCCCATGTTGACATAATTTGTTATCACGTTGACTGTGGGCAACTTACTCCTGCGGCTGTCAGAGCCAAACCTGGCTGCATAGTTCATAGAATCATTGGTCGAAAGGCCACTGTCTAGAGTGTCAGACTAGGATCAGAGATAATCCAGGTTCAAATCCTCACTCATACTTCAATCCACACATTGGACTGAAATCTAATTATTGACAGAGAGCCGTACATTTAACATATATATATATTTCCCCCTTTACTTTACAAACTAAGACATAGGTGGGATCCATAGGCTTCTTGAAGGTTTTCTTTATAATTCTTCCCCATAACACATTAAATTTAATCTGTTTTCCATAGTCTGAGGAAGGGCTTTGACAAATACTGCTTTTTGTGTCCCTGATTAGTATATAAAATAAAATCCTGCCATATTTTATGGCAGTCAGATGTTTTGACTTTGCCTTTGGCTAGTTTCATTTGGCACATCCATTTTTCTGCCATGGCTATTTGCCGCAGTTCCATATACCAAGTTTTCAGTGTTAGAAGTTCAGCAGTTTTCCAACTTTTAGCTATGACAGGCTGCCATCAGCATGAACGCAATTAAGCCCTTAAGACATCACTTTTGCATGTTGTTCTTCCCATATTGTTTATAGTGCTAATGCTCATGTATGGTTTGATGTGTGATATTTTTGAGAACATGATGTTCCAAAACTGTGAAATCATCACTCATACTTGAAGCTTGTTCAGGGATGTTGGGCTAGTCAGACACATAGACACATATATACACACACTCAGCTTAATCTACCTCACATGGTTGTTGTGAGGATAAAATGGGGGTGAGGGGGCATGAATATCACCCTGAGCTCCTTGGGAGAATGGCAGAATAAAAATAAAATAAATTACAGCTCCCCTTTTCTTGATGAAGTTTGTTGGAACTTGAGATCTAACCAAGGGAGGCCTATATTCTGAAGTATACCTGATCAGGGTCTCAAAAATTTTGGCTGGCCTTGGTAGCCAAGGCAAAATGTATGGTCGCCAGGCCCATGCTGCTCCCCTTCTGTTAGTGATGTCATCTCCTTTGTGTGTCATGTGATCTTCGTCCATCTGTTCTGGGCTAATTGGAAAATTATTTCCTCAGATAATTCCTGGAGAAAACCGTTCTGCGGTAGCATGGTAGCTCTCCCAACTCAGTCCTGGGAAATGGAAATGGCACTTGCTGGGCAAGGCAATATACTGAACTTGCTCTGCATTCCCTATCAATACAGTTATTCCCAGTTGAGTAGAAAGTGCACAGTGGTGATAATTAACCAAAAGGACATGAAAGGCAGAATATTTGGTGATTAGCACATGCTTCAGATGAATTGATGATAAAGTCCTGGAACTGCACAGACCATTTTTGGTTTAAAGGCATGAATTTATTCAGTGGGACATTCAGCACTGTCTGTTGCACTCTTCCTCGGCTTTGGTCTGCGTTCATGATTGTCTCTGCCCCCCCACCCCTGCCTTCCCACTTCCTGAGGTCTTGGATTAACCCTTTGAAGGCATGCATGTTTGTTCATCCTCATAATTTGCTTATGCTGTGGAGCCTTAGGTTGCGAGCAGGAATTTTATACTGGAGATAACCTAATCCCTTTGCGGTGAGAATACAGACTGTGAAAAGTACGGTACCCTCATTCTCTTCTCAAGGATTTCAAGGCAATAATGAGGTCCTGTTAAAAGTAACTTATTTGTAGTTTTGACACAGGAATAAGGAAAGCAATCTCAAGGGCTACAGGAATGCTTAAGAACTGTCAAAGGTGAATACTTTTACATGGGTCTGCAAAAGTGGAAGGATTGGTCTTACTCTCAAAGATGGGTTCATTTGCTATATTACACACACTTGTTATTCCTGCAAATCCTGACTAGCATATATAAGGCTATAATATTTCTGCCAGTGACTGAGAAATAATTTATTTTTAATGCATTCTTTGCATGCACCATAGGTGCTTATCTTCCCCTTTCTTGGTTTCTGGAGCCCCTAACTTAACTAGGCCAGCAGAACCTGAATAGAATTAGCTGCATTCTAATTTTTCTATATTCAAATAACTTCAGGTATTTTGCTACACTAGCCAAACACCTGACAGTAGCATATGCCTTTCTTAGTTTACTTCTCCTCCTGTGTGAATCAGTCAGTGGTCTCTTACACTGTTATTGCTGTCCACTGGCCTTGTAACTTTTATCATATTTTTTTAAAAGCTGTATATTATTGTGTAGTAACAGTGGGTATAAGAAATGGGGACAGGAAAATAGGGCTGGTGTACATCAGTCATTATCTACTGGGAGCTTTTCTGTACAAGGCTGTTAATACACTGTGAGCCCAGGTTTTACATTCCTATAATCTCTGTCTCTTTTATATAGTCCTTGAGATGGCAAGGACTATACAAAGGTTACTATATATGCGTGATTTTTTAATGCTGAGCACATTATTTCAGTGTTCTGTCTTTAGTTCGACTTGGTTCATCTGCAAAACCATGAGACAAGTAATGTTTGAAGCACTCCTTTGAAAGCCCTTCAAATGTATGAGAATGCATAGAGTACATATTAGCATCTTCATTCCAGAGCCCCACTACTTTCTGGAAAAGACTCCAAAGACTTCCCATGTCAAGAATAAAGAATGCAAGTTTTTTCTGTGAGCTGCTTAATAAGTTTTTGTGGTGTTCCACCATAGTGAATTGGGGCATGACTCATATTTGTAAGCAGCTAGCTTTCCCCCTTCTTCCTCACAGTAGAAATATATTCTCATTTTGAATTTTAATAACCTCCAAACATAGAGCTGAAGCTACATCACCTTAGAGCTTTCACTGTGCTGAAAAAGCTTGCTGCATCCAACTAGTAAAATACTACAGTAGGGTTGGAAGCTCCGTGCTCTTGTCACACTGGAAGGAGTGGGCAGATGGGCCTCATTAGGTCTTGCTGCAGTGCAGACTGCCAGGAGAGTGGTTTTCATTGTGAGGAACAAGAACCACATGTGCCCATCTCAGGAAACCTTACTTGTTGTCCTTCTGTTTACACAGTACAGCAAATGTATTAAGAATAACACCAGAAAAGCATAGCTCTCTTACTAGTTTACTTGAACGACATGTTCCTTTTGGGGTATGTGTGGTTGATTCATAAGACAAAATGGAAGAATGTTAAGCTAAAAATGTCTTTTTTTTCTAACTCTCTTAAACTTATTTGGAGCACTTGTTTGGGATATCCAACATTATCCTACAAAGATCCAGAAGTTTCATAACAGTGTAGCTCTCTGTCTTGACTATAAGGAGCCTTTGAACCTCCCCAAAACAACAAAGTCAGGACCAAAACAGAAATTACTCTGAATGTGTGTCTAGCAGCTATGTCTTTTTTTCCCTTCATTTTTACTCTACAGTAGCAACAGGGCCCCCAATCCAGACAAGGACTCTAGTGTGGGGCTCTGGAACGGGAGCCTTGAGCCTACTCTAGAGTGAAAATGAAAAAAGACAAAGCTTCTAGATACATTGGGTAGTATCCAATACTGCTACTGCTCCTCCTAAAGGAACCCCAGAAATGAGTGAAATGCTTGTTTCCAGAAAGAGACAGGTCAGTGGAGCTCTTCTATGAGCTCTGCTGACCTGCACCATTCCAGAAACAAATGTTTCTGCTTGTTTCCTATTGCTTCGAGAATTGCTAGGTTTCCACTGCACTAGGAGTAGTGTGAGAGCAATATTGGATACTGCCCATTTTAAATAATGTCTGTTTGGGCCCTCAGACACTAGGCCTAGCAGTGTTTCTTGACTTCATCTGGTCAAGTCAGAAAGAAAAGCCCCCATTACAAATTCACCGCTACATGTTCATGAATGAATGGGGGTGGCGGGAGCAGAACGGTACCTGCTGGCTCCACCCCCAGTGTTGTTGTCTAGCTGGCTCCACCCTTCCAACTTGCACATGTTTAGAAGGTCTGAAAGGAGAGCCCTTCCACCCAATTGAGGATAGAGCTCCTGGGCAGAACCAGTGGGTTCAGCTCTGCTTCCTCCCATGTGTTCAAGAATATATGGAGGGGAATTTGTGGAAGGGACTAGTGTGTGTGTGTAATATGGACTCTTTAAGTCCATATGAAAAAATTATACATATCTAGAGTTACAAAAGGCCTAGGATATATTGAGTGTTCCCCTGTTGCCCTTCATCATGGATAATCAATCCAAGAAGTTTGCAACTTCTTGTACTACACTGATTATAATGATGATGAACTGGTAGTCTGCATTCTTCATTAATAAATTGTCAGGAATGAATCTGAGCTTGTGGAGATAGCTAGCAGCTCAGATTCAGAATGGGAACAGCCAGAACAGGGGGAGGCTCCGTCCCTAGTGAGCTCAGATATGACAAGGCCTTCTTCTCAACACCTTGGCACACAGATGGCTTGGCCTGGAGGGCCCCCCTTTCTTCCTCCATGAGAACCCAGGTCTCGGGGAAGGAGGAGAGCGAGGGGTGTGACTTGAGGGATGCTAGGGTCCATCACAGAGCAAAGCAGGAAAAGTTAGAGGCAGAGCTCAGATGCTACTCCAGGTTGGCTATGTGTGATAGCCTATGTAGGAGAGAGCAACTGTAAGAGAGGGGCATCCCCCCTAAGCTAGTCTGGCCGAGAAGTTCTTGTTCAAACTGCCAGTAAATTCTCTAACTTCCACTTTGGCTCCTCTATTGGTATTTGTAATTGTGTGGAGTAGCTGTTTCCTTTGTAGCCTGAGAGTTTCCTAGAATTTGCATTTGTAAGGAACGTGGTTGTTAACTAATAAAGTAGTGAGCCTGACACCTGTTATCTTGGAGAGTGTTGATTGCGAAGGAGGAGGACGAAGAAACGTGACATAAAGGAACCTATACAAGAGGAAGGGTTAGGAGAAGCTTGAACCTTTCCCTGGCAAACGTCTGTGATTCCTTTTAAAGGTCTAAGTCTACCTTATGCCTTGAGAACCAGTGTTTTAGGGAATGTACAGATTACTTCTGAAAAACTGTAATTTAGGACACTGCCTGACACTGAGATTGGGGGAGAACAGGGAGATGCATATGCATAACTTTCCCGTTATGTCTTCATTGCGTTAATTTTGATGGGTTGTTGCTAGGTCAAGCGTAGAAAGCGTCAAGCAGATTTTTATTGCAATGTTTAGGGTTGGCAGATTCAACATAGAACAGAGTTCCTCTGCCTTCCTGTTATAGAAAGAAACTCATCGCCTATTTTCTTGGTGGGGTGATGTTCTTTCAGAGAGGCTCTGTTCAACAGAGTTCAATTACTTCTGGACAGAGGCTGGAACAGCTGCTGGTATAATCACTTCCTCATGGTCCCTTGGGCTTCAGCTTTCTTGCTTTTGTTTGTCATCCTGCCAAAAAAATTCTACATTTTTGTTTTGTTGCTTAGTCATCTGGCGTATGCCAGTACTGTGGTGTGCTGCTGTTTTACCATTCTTTTAAAAACTACTCTGTGTGCTTAAGTAATGCTTTCCAAGAGTCTTTGCTTACAATAATTCTGCCAGTAGACACCTTGCCTGAAACTAAAAAAATGAGAAAAAATCATTTGACAGGACACTGGCACTCCGGAAACCAACATAAAAACCCAATAGGTGTTTGGGCAACATTAGACGTTGTTGATGGAGAGAGAGAGACCTAAATACTGGAGATGAGACCTGATTTTTCCTTGAACCCAAGGCCCTGTTTTGCAAGAGTGTTGTCATTTGCACATTTTTGTGGAAATTGTGGTACACTGGTAAAATCTTAATGTAGGAAGTTGCACTTGCAGTGGCCTGGGGCATATGTAATGTTCATATTCTCTTAGGCACAGTCCTATGCACACTTACTTGGAAGCAAGCAACACTGAATGCATTGGGGCTTACTTTGGAATATACATGCATATGACTGCACTGAGGCCTGCAGGTTTGTAGACTTCCTTCCTGTCCTTCCTCCCTTAACCATGGTTTACCTTTTGTGTGCCAGTGCTGTACCTTGGGGAAAAGCTGGGTGGAATTCATGCCTTTATTAAGCCTGGTAGGAACTGGGTGATTGAGGAGAGTATATAGGGGTGTTTTCAACAAGGTCTGCAGCAATTGTATTGCCTACTAATAAGCACAACTGAAGGTGCTAGTTTTGACTTAAATACGTAAAGCAGGGGTAGGCAACTTATGACAACTCGCATCAGCCCTAATCAGCACAGGGTGAGGGATAATGGGAGTTATAGACCAAAACATCTGGAGGGCCAGAAGTTAAGCATTCCTGCTGTAAAAGACTTGAGTCCAGAGTATCTGAGAGTGGCTCTGCCCATGTAACCCCTCCAGACCACAGGAAGATCTGTTGGGAACTCATTGCAAAGTGGAAAGAATTCCCATTCCTATATCTGGAAATTGACCCATAAGATCCCAGTCTCACTCCACTGGGCTCTACTGAGGTTGGCACTCTCCAGGCTGGGCCCACAACCAAGGAGGCCCAGCTCTTTCCCCTAATCAGTGCTTCCCCTTGCCATGATTGATGGACTCTTGTGCCTTTTATGCCTTGCTGCAATTGATAAAATATGTATTGGCTTCACTCCATATTTTAAAATTCTGGTGTTGCATGTTTCTAAGAGACATTGCTATCTTCTGACTTTGATTTTTTAAACATGATCTGATGGTTTAAGGTCCATATATAGACTGAATAGATGCGTTGTGGGTCTTCTGCTAACAGTATGTTTCATTCGAGTCTTTCTGTGCCCTTTGACTAAGAGACTGAGCTTCAGCTTTAATTGCTTTTTAGTTTCCCTACAGAAAGCTCTGTTTGGGTCACAGCAATGGAGGCCTTTGAGGTTTCTTTGAGTAGCAGCATGTTGAACTTCAAACCTTTCTGTTTGTACTTCCTGCCCTATAAAGTTGGTTAATACAGAACTGAGGACTCTTTAGAAATTCAGGAAATAGAAAATTGATTTGGCTACCCAAAGGCAACCCAGGCTTGTTTGCTGTTTTTTTAGAAATGATGCAATACTTGGTCATTTGCATTTCTAGCAGAGGTTAATGCAATTTCAGAATTTGACTCCTGGCAATTAGTTGCACAAGTTGCTCACTTCACACTGAGCTTTTATCCTGCAGTTGAGATTGCTCTTGGAAGTTTGCGGGCTGTTTACACAATGCTGTGATCATTCAAGGCGCGTCTCCTGCACGAAATGCCCTTTGTTCCATTTTTAAATAGATCACAGAGCATGAGCTATCAAATTACCCCATTGTGTTCCGCTTCAGTTTCCCCCATGAAAAGAGTAAAAGCAGCAAGAAGAGGAGCGAGATCAATTACAGATAATGGAAGACTCAGATATGGGGAGAAGGGGGAACGGGGTGGGGGAAAAGGAAGCACATGAAAAAGGGAGTCGTTGTGATCCCGCATTTAAAACAGAAGCAGAAAGCCCTGTTTTAAATGCAGGATTTTAGGCTGGGGTAGAGATGCCCAAGGTCCTCTGCTGATTGATGGAAGGGATATGCAGAACAACTGCTGAATTTGGTTATTTGAGTGTGTTCTCTCTTTCTCTCTCTCTGGTGCTCCTACAATATCCCTACAATATGTGGCATATTGTAGGGATATGATGAAGGCTTGTTTGTGACTTTTCCAAACTCAGTCCTCCCCCACCATTTTTTTTACATTGTCAATCTGCTGTTGGACTCCAGTGGCCCATTTTAAAGGCCTAGTTGGAAATGAGATATGATTTTATTTCAAAATGACTCCAGTTTAACAGGGGAAAGAGATTTAATTGGTATCATATTCCAAAAACACAGTCTAACTCAAAAACTCTTGGGTACATTGGACCCCACAATGTTAGCAGAAGAAGAAGTTAAATGACAACAAAAAAATGCCTAGGGCTCCTAGTAAATAAGTGAAGGATTCCAATGTACCCCAATAGTTTTTCCGCCCCAGAAGAGCATTACAAATAAGAAATTCAGTGTTGCAGGTTTGCACTATGAGAGTGCTAACTTGTCGAAATAAAGCCAACTTGTACCGGAATTAACCCCATGGAGTAAAAATTATTCCTGGTAAGTGTAACGATATGAAAGAAGTACTAGATTCAGCCTGTGTGGGTTGTGCTTCCTGGGAGGAACTGGGAAGTAGTTGAGGGCAACACTTACTTCTTCTGGCCTGAGGAGAGAGAGGCCACTTCCTGAGAGAGCTCAGTGGAAAGGCTTTGTTTCAATAAAACTTAGGTTTTTTTGGAAGGCTGAGTCTGTGTGGTGCAGTACCCCAACTCTGAAACAGTCATGCTGGCTGGGGCTGATGGGAATTGTAGTTGAGAGCATCTGGAGGGCACCAGGTTGGGGAAGACTGTACACAGTTATCAAGGGTGTAATTTACCTCCACTAAAATGAATGGCAAAGGGTGGGGGGTGGGGACAGAGAGATGCAACACCACAGGACAACAGAGTCCATAATGGTTCATTACATGGAGCATAAAGCAGTTCAGGTTTCCTTTTTTTTCTATTTTTTTTACAAATATTTCAAATGGTTGCTGGGGCCCACAGCAACTGCATCAGTGTAGGAGACTTTCGTTTTGTCTTAAACAATGCTGCCTGACCTTCCTTAGTATCTTACATTCATTGGGTTTGTCTGTGGCCCATGTTATGGCAAAAAAATCATTTCTGTATTTTATTTGGTAAATTTTATAAGCCATTCTTCAGCACATTCCAAGTGTGATGTACCCTTAAAAGCAATAAAGTCAAATACAATAAAAACACAAACTTAAAATAGTAAAATTGCAAAAGTATCAGGCCATAATCAGACAATTTCTTTTTTAAAAAAGGCATGAAAACGCTAATAGCAAATCTGATACTGAGCTGAAAGGTATAGACAAAGACATATGTACTAGTAAAAAAAAAAAATCTTGATCCAGACAATCTAAATTCTGTGCTAAGGAAAACTAAATATTTCTATCTGGGTATGTTGCACAAATGTCTTATTTTGCATTATTCAGCAGTCCCCCCTCCCTATTTTGAATAATTTAATCTGATTTTGCTAGTCATGAGAGGGGCAAGAACATGGTCATGCAAATGGGAAAACTTTTAAATGTTAATCCCAAATGACCGTCTTTCTCTTCCCTCTCAGCTAAGTGCTAAGTTTCTCTTCAGCATTCTCAAAACCAAAAATAAATGGAGCTCATATAAAGAGCCAACTACAGAGCAAATTTTATTCTCATGTAGTTGCAGTAAAGCTGTAGCAGTTATAAATGTTTTTAAGCTGATGGAGCAGTTCTAGGATACAGGGTTAATGGTTAAGAGTTGTTTCCCCTTGTAATCAGAATTATCCAGGAATTATTAGGCTAGTAAAGGTGGTTATGTTCAGAGGCTTCCTGCAATTCCCTTAACTGCTTTTGTGCAGACAGCAATGGCCTTGAAGAAAGTCAATTACAAATGGAATGATTGCATTTTATTTCTGTGTTCTCTTGTTTATGGCATTTCAGGATAGTGCTGGAGCTTGTTCATTAATATACTGTTTACAATCTCTGGTCAGAAGCTAGAGTGTCTGCCTTCTTTCTTATGCTGCCTTCTTCGTTGCTGTCCATTGCTTTTATAGCTCAGTGTCTGTCTAAAGTAAAACAATGGTGGTGCTAATTGCAATGAGGATGGAATGAAAGGAGTAAACCTGCATCTGCAGAGGAAAGAAAACTATCTTGGGCTCCTGCTACGAGGCCATTTATAAATTGCCAAAAAAGAGGACAAAAGCTGACTGTGATCTGCATAAAATTTGCTATTTTGCATGTATAGATGCAAATGTAGAAATTATTATTATTTAACTAGAAATACAGTACATCTGGCCATAGTGTAGAGACTAGTGTGTGACTAGATAACCTGTGTGCTTTGCTCAGTCTGCTGTTAAGTTGCTAAGCGGTGATGGGCAGCAGTTTTTATCGTTCTTTATATTTAAACTGGACTTGGACAGAACAGCCTTTCAAACAAAGGACACGCTCAAATTGGGGGCGATTTTCTGACAGCCCTCCAAATAGAGGGCTGTCCTCTGTCAAAGAAGACACATGACCACTCTAGTATAAGCACAGGGCCAAAACTTTCTACACTGGTATTACACGCACCTTCTTAATAAAATGGAAACACTGTGTAACAACTCTTCCTTTTTGTTCTGATTCTGGGCATCTTTGTGTGACAGAGTAAGTTCTTTGCAGAATCTGGGACTCACAAATATTCCTGTGTCTTCTTGCAATATCTGTGGCCACGAATGCTACAAAAATGGGAAGGGTAGTTGACGTTCTCCAGGTATGGTTTATCTGATGATCTGCTTTTTCAAAAAAAGCCTTCCCTCACCCTCCCACTGCCTATTCGGTAACATCTGGCAAGCCCTTAAAAAAAAAAAAAAAAAAGCAATATGTGAATAAGTCCTTGTGCAAATCTATTTTATTTCTTGCATCCCCCCCCCCCCCGGCATGCCCCACTTAACACTTCATTTCAGGCTAGTGCAAAGCAGTACCAGTGATGGAACTGCAGTATGCTGTTGCACGAACCAGGGAAACAGAAGGGAAAGTTGGTATATCATTTGAGGCCACTTAGTGCTATTAGGGTCTCAAGGATGTAATATTCGCACAATCTCACTTGAAGAAAGACAAGAAAACTAGGAGATTCTGGAACAGAAACAGTGAATGCGATTAAAGGGGTTGGAATGTAAACTGTATGCAGGTTATATTCAGACACAAGTCAGTACACTTTCTCTGTGCTTTAATAAGGATATATGTGAAATTCTTAAAATACAGGGTTGATTTTGCTTGTAAACTCATGGAACTGAGAATCCAAAATAGGTTCTAAGGGTGCAATCCTATGCATGTTTAGGGGGAAAAAAAACTCCCACAACTCCCAGCATTCCTCAGGCATGCTGCCTGGGGAATGCTGGAAGTTGTAGGACTTTTTTCTGTCTAAACATGCATAGGATTGCGCCATAAGTCACACAGACCTAGCAGGTTTATGCTAGTTCTAATGTTAATGATGGTATGTTTCTGAACTATTTCTCACAGTATATTTCTGAAAAACTAGGTGGTAACTTAGTGTTAATATTCTTTGGGGGGGTCCAATAGACATGGAAAAATTTCTAGTCACAATATGTCCTTTATATGCTTTTTCTTGGCTTTCCTCAGAAGTAGTAAATCCAGTTTAGCCCAGTTTGACATGTTTTTGTGTCTTATAGGTAATTGGAGAATTATTGGGGATAATGAAGTAGAGTTCAGTTTCTTCAAAGCCTGGCTGGTTTCAGAAATAACTACAGTTTAGTCAGCCAATAGTCAAAAGTAATTTCTACAAATGTCCCTGGATGAATAAAAGGGCTTCGATCTGAATCATAAGGAGTTTTGACCTTTCTTATCGCAATATGATCATAAAGAAATATATTTGAATTCAGAAATCTCACTTGAGCCCCAAGACCTTTAAGACTTGCTTCACGCTTGCATCTAGGATATTTGAATCTGAGTAACTTAATAAAGAGAAAAACACTGCTTTTTAAAGGGCATTCATGTAAAACAGCATTCATTTTAAAAAAGCAAGCTGTAAGCAACTATGAGCAAGATGGCATTATCACCACTAGGTAAAATGCAATATGTGCTGTGTATTTCTCCTCCAGGTGATAGCCAGTGATGTGAGGCAGGGGTGGGTAATGCATGAACTACAGCCTTTACATCACACAGGCAGGATTTGGATATAATAAAAAGGTAAAGGTGTCCCCAACCAGTCGTGTCCGACTCTAGGGTGTGGTGCTCATCTCCATTTCTAAGCCGAAGAGCCAGCGCTGTCCGAAGACGCTTCCGTGGTCATGTGGCTGGCATGACTGAACACCAAGGTGCACGGAACGCTGTTACCTTTCCTGCTGAGGTGGTACCTATTTATCTACTTGCAATTTCTTGCTTTCGAACTGCTAGGTTGGCAAAAGCTGGGACTGAAGACGGGAGCTCACTCCGTCACGCAGCACTCGGGTCTCGAACTGCTGTCCTGCTGACCTTCCAGTCTGCAATTCAGCGTCTTAACCACTAAGCCACCGCAGCTTATATAATATATAAGATTATATGGATATAATGCTAAGCCAGAATTGCTGAGAATTCTGGCTTATCATTCATGAGCAGAATTCTGATGCATACTGCCTAATAGTCCCCACTTGGCTCCTTTTGCCAGTGTGAGCAGCTAAGCTACCTAGAAACTAAAGGGGAAGCAAAATTCCTGTTATATCCAAACCTGAACCCTGGCTTATCTCTCCTCTAACAAATCAGGATAGGAAACCGACTTCAAACCCAGACTTTGGTTTGGGAGTGGGCCCAGCTGGGAGATAAGCATCTGAGGGGAGGGAGTGTGGATGGGCAGGGGGACAACTCAGCACCCCCTACTTGTACACCTCCTTTGGTCCTTTAAATGGCACCGCTTCCCCACCCTCAGTTTAGACATGATTGGCGCAAACTTATGTCTGAAGACATGGGGCTACTGCTGTTATTTGTGATTTAGGCCTCAGAGCTGCTTCAGACATTATAGCAAGATCATGTGTAAGCAGCAGGAGAATCTTTTACTGCACCTCTATCAGAACATTGACAAAGCAAATTGTGAAGAGAGAGTATGCAAGTTCTGAATGTGGAATCAGTTTGTACATTTTATTCATTTACGTGAGGCATTTTACCCCACCATTTAAATATGTTGCAACGTCCTTTCCTAACATTATAGGGGAGTCATCACCCTTTGTCGTAATATCGTTAATGGTGGAGTCTAAGAGGGTACTGGGTGTCTGAACCAGTGATGTACAGCACAGCTGATGTCATCTGCCACCCTCCCTCAGATTTCCCTATTGCTTCCCAGCTTACTTGCAATCCTCACAGTAGCTGTGTGGGGAAATGAATTTTCCCAGAAACAATATATTCTTTGTTGTAATGTGAGGTATTTTGGGTTTGTTTTTGAGTGGGTAATTTAAGTCCCATTCGCTTTACAAAAGACCTGTTCCTGGTGGAGATAAAACTGCTAGAACTGGTTTATTGATATGGATCAACAGAGCTGTCTGCATTTTTGGGCTCCCCTTATAGGTGTGGCTATGGGGACTGTCATGATGAGCATCTGCCCTTCAAAATTTACCCTCATACCATCATATTTGAGAGTGAAACGACCAATATCATACTGTCCTTATACAAATCCATGGTACGGCCACACTTGGAATACTATGTATAGTTCTTGTCACTGCACCGAAACAAAGATATTGCAAAATTGGGAAAAGGGCAGAAAAGGGCAGCGAAAATGATCCAGGGGCTAGAACAACTCCCCTGAGGGAAGGTTACAACAACTGGGATTGTTTAGCTTGGAGAAAAGGCAAGTAAGGAGAGACAAGAGAGAGACAGGAGAGAAGGAGAGGTGTACAAAATTATGCATGGTGTGGAGAAAGTGGATAAGGAGACATTTTTCTCCCTCTCTCATAATACTAGAGCGCAGGGTCATCCCATGAAGCTGATTGGTGGGACATCGAGGACAGATAAAAGAAAGTACTTCCTCACACAGCCCATAGTTAAACTGTGGAATTCACTGCCACAAACTATTGTGACAGCCACCAATTTGGATGGCTTTAAAAGGGGGTTAGACAGATTCATGGAGGATAAGGCTATCAATGGCTACCAGTCCTGATGGCTATATGCTGTCTCTGATATCAAAGGCACTATGCCTATATACACTAGTTGCTGGGGAACATGGGCAGGAGGGTGTGTTGCACTCATGTCCTGCTTGTGGGTTTCCCATGGGCAGCTGGTTGGCCACTATGTGAACAGAATGCTGGACTAGATGAACCCTTGGTCTGAACCAGCATGGCTCTTCTTATGTTTTTATTCTAAACGCTACTCTTTTTGCAATGTCCAGATATTGCATATGCTTGGATTGTAAAGGATGAGATCAAACACCCACAGCCTACCTTGTGACGTGTGTCCTTCAACTTTGTGTTTATGGTAGGGAGAGGATGTGGTTTAAAAAAAACAGGTCTGTTTCATTTCATTCCTTTCCTTTGGAGTTTCTCTCCTCCGCCCCCCCCCCCCCGGTCCCCCAGTCACAATTGGCACATACCCACCTCAGGTGAGGGAATGGATCAGTTTTCAACCCCTATTCACTTGTTGCATGCAATTTGACTTGCAGCTGATGTCTGGTGCTTGAGGTTTATTGCAAACCTCTGAGTCATTTTTAGTTAGCCCAGACAGTAATTATATAGAAAAAGACTTTCAGCAGAAAAGTCTTTCCCTTAGGCAACTATTTCATTAGGTAGCACAGGGTTCTGGCTTTGGTTTTTAAGAATGGGAGACATGACCTTTCTCTGTGGTGCTCCAGAACACGTAGCTAAAAGAGTGCCTATCCCCATTAAAATTGCCAGACCCAATCTTAATAGTCTTTTTCAAGGCATATTTAGTGTATGGCTTACTGAAGACTTAAAGTGAAAGTTTTTGAATTTGGACATATCCCTCCTGCGTATTCATGGTTGATTTTTATTTGGAGTCTTTCTGATTTCTCTGAACTTTAGTTGCCTTTATAGTTACCGTGGTAACATTAGAAGCAGAAGGCAGAGAGTTTCCCTAGGGGTATGTAATCTTTTCAGTGCCTAAAGGTGTGGTGCAGATCTGGGCCTAAAAATTAAAATAGAGGTGTGTATGTATGTGTGTGTTCAATGTGTGCTGTTTATAGTTTTAACCGGGTTCTTTGAGGATATGCCTATGTTGTATAAACTTCTACAATATGTAAGCATCCAGTTTCTTCATTTCTCCATTTCTCATAGGGTCTAGAATGGTTTTCACATTTATGTGAAAAAAGTGACATTCCGCACCAGCTATTGCTCAGTGTACAACGTGTGCATGCCTGGAGGTTTGGATTCTCTTCCTTCCTCTCTCATATAAACCTTTTCACCTGAATTTTGTACTTTCTGAAGATGAGATAGCAGTGCTTTTATGCTACTGTAGTACACTGTAGGCATCATTATACTTTTATTACATGGTTTCAGTGAAAGTAATATAGGCCTGGTTCACATGTAATACTAAACCATAGTTTATTGTTGCATGTATGATCCTCAGGCCTATGAGCTTCCCGTCCACTCTCTTTAACCAAGTTTGCATGATCTTAGTGTGGTTAACAAGCAATGGTGGCTTGTTAACCCTGCCACGCATGCTGATCGCATGCCAAAGGCTGTTGTTGGGTTATTTGACAGTTGCTACCCCGCCCCCCCAACAAGCCAGGCTGCCTGGGTTCAGATGACATGGAAAGCTGCACAAGTGAGGGTAAGTAGGGAAATCTAGGTGGCACATGACCAGCATCTGCAACTGGAGAAATAAGGCCATTTTTCCTCACTGTGATCGTGCGAACCAGCCCTTCCTTTGATATAGCTGAGAAGAGAAGACTGCTTTCACTTCTGTTTTCAGCTCCTCACAGTTTCTTGTTATGGCTGAACCTGGGCAAACTGTGTGTAGTTTTAACTATTGTTTATTGAAACAAGCCAGGATTTTTAGCTGCTGTTTGAAATTGGATTGTTTCAATAGATAACAAACACTAACCACAGTTATTGAGCATTGACATGGCACTTAAACTCCCCCAAAATCTTTGCTTCCAAAATATTGTGGAATCAGTAGTAGTGAATACTAGTATCAGCAGTACTGGTAAAGACTATCAAAGAACATCTCCAAAAGTGAAATGTTAAACTTAAGGTTTCCCATACTTTAGGCAAATTGGAGTAAAAAACTATAATCAGTTTCATGGACATCTTCGAACCATCCACTCTAAAGGGAATTTCTGTTAAACAGTGCCCTCTAAAAGAAAACCCCTCCTTGTAAGAAATAATGGGATCTTACAGACCAGAACTAGATAACCAACTCCAGTCTACACCTTGTTTCTGGAATAATTGGAAAACTTCTGTCATTATTCGGTATGCCCGAAACCTGCAGCTCTGATTAAACTCTATGTTGGATTATTTCCTGGCTGACTCTTAGTTTTACTCATCAAACTAAGCCAGCCATTTAACTCCCCCCACCCTTCAATGAACATAATGCAGAACTTTGGTTTATACTTTGCATTCTAATCTCACAACCTAACTTGGAAACTATTACTTCCCTCCCTTTGTGCTGGGTTTCTTGCCAAGTTCTTGAGGAAACAGTATAGTCACCAAAACTCTGAATTTCATTATGGGTTTCTTGGAATTTGGGAACACTGTATTAAAGACTTGCTGACATCACGTGGAAACTTTCTTTGTCAATAGAGTTGGCCGATGAAGAGTAGTTCTATGTATCTTTTGGTATTTTTCCGCCTATCGATTTGGTTCTTTAGGAATCTCCTCCCGGTGACAAATTTTTCGCTGGCACCTGAAACTACCCTCTGTTGACCCTACAGTAACAGATTTCAAAGTCCCTGCAGGAGGATGATTGATCAATATTAGCAGGTGTTTTTGACATTTGCACCCTTGCAGTTATCCCTGGAAACAAAATGAGAAAAGCGAGAGGCAGGTCACATAGAGCGGATAAATAACAATATCTTGAGTTGTAAATAGGAATGACACTGATGACAGCCTTTTTACACTTTTAAACGACATCTACAAAAATAGCCTTTTGTTTTGTAAGTCTGATTAGATTAAATATTTTAGAAATAAGATAATGTGATATTTAAGGGATTTTTGCCTGAAATTTCTAGAGATGTGGATAAACGGAAAGCTGCCTCTTTCTTGAACACAGGGTGATGTTGTGGCCCAGCTCTAGCGCTACAGTGGGCCTTATAGTTTATAGCCAGAATCTGAACGGAAGTGGTCTGGAAGAGTTTGGACCTATTCAGCCTGTGGAATGTCAGAATCAGTGTGAGCTTATCTCTGTCAGAGTTCTCGGACATAAACAGGCGGGAGCGAGGCTACTCCCATCCAGCTGCTAGCATTGGTTTGGCAGGAAAGGAGGTTGGCTGCTTCTCTGTGAGAGCCTTACAGAAGAGGGGTGGAGTTTTCAGAGATGTCACACAGGTTGAAGCATCAACTCAGGAGGGCAGAATAGAGCCGTCATGTTTGGGCAGGGGTCTTGTTGGTGGGCTAAAATCGCTTATTTAGGAGGAGGGCTATCACAGCCACACTTTCCCTTATGAGCAGATGCCCGGGCTAGGAGCCTTTGCTAGGAAAGTTCTCGTCTTCACTGCCTGAAATCCTCTCTGTTTGGACTTTCTACCATCTGAGCCTCTTGAGGAAATTTTCACTCCATCCAACTCTCCATTCAATTTGGACTCTTGTCACTTTGATATTGTTGAGAGCCTGCCATGAAAAGTTGTTGTTGTTCAGTCGTTAAGTCGTGTCCGACTCTTTGTGACCCCATGGACCATAGCACGCCAGGCCTTCCTGTCCTCCGCTCTCTCCCGGAGTCCATGAAAAGTACCACTGTACTTTTCACTGAACTTGAATTCTTGTCTGCTGTGGATTATGTGTTTTCATCATCAGTAGCCCAGAGTTGCCAGATGGCTTGGATTGATCCTGACTCTTTGACTTTTCTATGCTTGGACCCATGTAATGTAGAGATACCAAAGTGAAAGCTATGGTTGTCGAAATCTCTCTGTGTGTGGGATTACTCTAGACTGACTCTTGAACCTGTTTTAATTCCTGGGTTTGAAAGGCCTTAACTTGTGTAGCTTGGAGGTTCCAATGAAGATTTCAGGGTTAGACTAAACCTCTGTGTGTGTGGATTTGTTTAGGTCTTCTTCTGGAACCCTTGTCTTAGTTTACCTGGGATGGATAATGCCAAGAATCTTCTGAGTCCCCTCCCTTGTATTTGGGAACTCAAGTCTTTGATTGCCTGAGAAGGCTTAACTCAGGAATCATTTAAGCCCCTTCCCCTGTATCCTGAGCTGTAGAGATTCTAATAAAGAAACCAAGTTGTCTGGATCTCTGACCCGGTTATAGTTATTAGCTTTAGATGATTGTAAAATTACTTATAGAGCCTATAGCTTATTTTCATCAGCTATATGATTTCTGAACTGTTTAATGGTAAAATAAAGATAAAATAAATAAAGTCTCACTGATTTGGACTGTCCTGTGTCAGAATGCCAGAGTGTGTGCTTGAAGGATTGGGCCCATGACAGGTGCTCCTCAAGTTACTAGCCATCACTGTGTGCATGGCAGACAGAGTAATCAACTTTCCACTTACATAGGCATCCTGGCATTCATGAAACCTTGTTGTTGTATTGTCCTTTCCATTGTGTCCTTTTTCTGTGTGAGAGAACAGCACTAAAACATGTGAGAGCAAGTAAGGATAATACCAAAAAAATGTGAATCCCCTCCCCTGCCCCTCATATGCTGACTTGAGGCCAAACTAGATGTGGTGTTAATTGTGTGAAAGCAGTTAATGTGTACTTTAAAAAAATGGTGGGAGCAGGAGTGCGGCTGTGTTAGGCAGGAAAAGGGGCTTAATGCCTTCCCTCTGTCCTGCATTCCCCTTAAAAGTCACTCACCTCTTAGAACTGCTGTTAGCGCCAGGAAGAAAACCTCAGCTGGCACCAGTGGGGCCTTTCTCCTGGAGCTAATGGCAGCTCTGGGATGGGGGATTTTCATCTAGATTGCAGCATGTAGGGCAGTGGTTCTCAACCTTCCTAGTGCCGCGACCCTTTAATACAGTTCCTCATGTTGTGGTGACCCCCAACCATAAAATTATTTTCGTTGCTACTTCATAACTGTAATTTTGCTACTGTTATGAATCGTAATGTAAATATCTGATATGCAGGATGTATTTTCATTGTTACAAATTGAACATAATTAAAGCATAGTGATTAATCACAAAACCAATATGTAATTATATATTGTGAAATATTTATTTCTAATTACAAATAAATTAAATTTTGTCTTGAAGCAGGGTGTAGCATGGGTAACAGTCTTAATATAACAATCCCAAATTGGGACTGGAGTATTGGACTGGAGAGGAGCAGACAGTATCTACAACTTACATAACCCATCAGATCAGGCATGAACTCAGCTGGTGGAATTCGAGATGGTCAGAAAATAAGACACTTGGGTCGGGAAGTCCAAGAGCCTCCTCCTTGATTAGGTATCTCCCCGCTTGATTAGGGATCTCGGCAGGATGAAAGACATCCTCTGTGGTGAAAGAGACTCACCTTCTATCTAGGCCACTTTCCCCAACCTGCTGCCTTCCTGATGTGCTGAACAACAACTCCTAGCATCCCCAGCCTGTTCAGTTGGCCAAGCTGGCTGAGGATGATGGGAGATGCTGTGCAACACATTGGGAAGGCACCAGATTGGGGAAGGCTAAGCACCTCATCATATTCTCAACACATGGAAAAAGAGACTTTGATTGTTTCTTTATTATTTATTTCATAGATTTATTTATCGCTTATCATATTTTTAAAAAATATCTCTGAGCAGTTAAAGATGTCAGGAGTGGGGGCTTTGCAGAAAGGAGGTGGGGCTTCAGGAGAGAGTGAGCCCACCCCAACATCATCCTGCCCCCAGAGGTTGTCCCAGGAGGCAATCCGGCCCCTGGGGCCAGAACAGTTCCCCATCCCTGGACCAGAGTTCATTCCAACTCTGATGGTATGATTTTATCCCTCTGCATCTTTATGTTCTCCTCCTGGTCTTTTCCTTTTCCTTCTCCCTTACTCCCTCACCCCACATCTTGCCATTTGCTTTGTGTCATTGCTCCCTTAAAAAACTGAAAGTTACTATGAAACTTTATAAACTAAAACACACACAGCAGTTGGAGGCAGATGGTCTGATCTCTGGTGCACAACCCACCAGGGCGTTCCCCTGTGTGTGCCCCACACTGAAAGCACTTGCACTTTCAATGGGGCTTGTGCAGGAGCATGTCTTGGTGGGTCAGGTCCCATGTTAGCATGAATTTGATAGCAGGAAGAATTATGTTTGGATTTTCTGCTTCAGGCACCCAAATACCTTGGTCTTGCCCAGGAAGTGAGCCCCGCTGTCAGTTCAATAGGGGCTTACTCTCAAGTAAGCTTACTCCCACATAAGCACACATTTAATTGCAGCCTTAATGACACCCATAGCCCACTCACCCCATTTGACTGCCTCTCCAGTGTTCCCTTCCAACAGGGCCATTTTGCACATGCTCAAGACCTTTGCACATGCTCAAGAGGCCCACTCTGCATCTTCTCACAGCTGCAACTCTGCACACGCTCAGAGACACCATTCCTCTCTTTACGTAAAAGGCCAAGACAGGGGCGGGAAGCCAGGCAATAACTTCAAAATCCACAGCTGGGCAATTGGGCAACTCTGGATAAAATCCAACTAAAGCCCTTCTTAGAGTAGACCCATTAAAATGAATGGGATTTAAACCCGTCATGACTACCTTGGGGTTGGACTCGATGGCCTTATAGGACCCTTTCTACCCTACTATTCTATGATTCTATGAACGTCAGTCCCATTCATTTCAATGCGTCTGCCTTAAGTAGGGCTTTAGTTGGATTTTACCCAAAGATTTTGGGCTTCTTTTGACAGTTAACCTCAAAGGGTTGGCTCAAGACCGACCTCCTCATCCCCATCCCCATCCCCATCCCTATCCTCTCTCGCCTCCTGGATAGGCCCGTCTCCGGAACTCTTCACATGGTCGGAGGCAAGCCCTGAGCCTGTTGCGGAGCCTGCCCATGAAGCCTGCCACGAAACCCCGCTGGTCCCGTCCAGCACCTGGCGCCCCTCCGAGCTCACCCTGGAGCAGCGGGACACAACAGCGACGCCTTCGTGTAGCAAAGAGACGAGAGCGAGGCGAGACAGGAGCGGGGCGGCGAGGGAGAGAGAAGCCGGCGGGGGCGGGCAGAAAAGCCCCCTCGGGGGCAGCAGCTCGTCGTCAGCCCGACGCCTCCTCCACTCACCGTCGGAGCTGAGCGTATCGTAAGCGTCGAGCTGGCGAGACGTGTGGCGCACCCCGTCAGAGCCACCGGGCTCGCTGTAATCCACCCAGCTGAGCCCTTCCAAGTTGTCGTAGTGATGGTCTAAGGCGACCCCTGTGAAAGGGTCGTTTGACCTTGACCCCCAAAGGGGTCGCGACCCACAGGTTGAGAACCGCTGATGTAGGGGAAGGGTCCCCCCCCCGTGTGCCATGGTTCCTATTCTGCTTGGTCCATGTCTGCTATTTACACAGGGATTATCAGACATCTTAATTTCTTTCACACAATTAGCATTGCATCTCATTTGGCTCTTGGTTCTTACAGATATGGACCATGCTTTGTTTTGGTGATGTCCTCAGAATTATTTGAATTAGCTTGCTGTTTTCAGAAAACTGCAACTATGTTCTGTCTGTACATACTTCCTTCTCTTTTGTTATTCCTTCCAGGATACTTGACAGAAGCCAATGGAGCATAGTTCAGCCAATTTCACACACACACACACACACACACACACACAGCCCCGTATTACAAGAGTGCAGTCTGGTGTCTCATAGCCAGACAGTCTCTTTTTCATGTTATGTATTACTTTGGATACACCATACACAGACCTTGCTTCTCACAATCTAAACTTCCCCTTGTTACTTCGAGTTCAGTTTTGCATTGGATGCAAGGAGTATTTAGGGGCCAGATGTGATGTTGCTTGGAGCACTTGAAAGAGGAAAATGATTATTATTTTCCAGGATCTGATATCATTGGCAGTCTCTGTTAGAAGTGCAGCCAAACCCTTATTCATGGAGAAACTCCATGAGGCAGAAGGGAACTGCAGACACTTGCTATTCTGATAATGTCTGCTCTTTGTCTTTTTGAATAATGAGTTTATAAGGACATACCTGGACGTTCAAGATGCCTGTTATATCCTTCATTTACTCACATACAGAAGCGTTTGACACCCCATATACTGGTATATGGTGGGAAAAGGAATTATGCAGTTTTTCTCTTCGTCCTCCTTCATTCAGTATTTCCCCATTTAGAAGATGGAGCATTTATTTCTCCATTTCTCCGTCCTCCATTTTTCCAACAGCAACTTTGCAGGCATATTGAAGCTTATTTGTTTACCGATTAATATAATAGAATTTACAGAATGCTTGGAGCTTTTTAAAATGCTGCAGTGTCTGGGTCATTCTGGGAAAAGGAAAATGGTGGTTACTGAGAGCGGCCACCAAAATCAACTATGTTGCTGCCATCGCCAGAGAATGGTACTACACATCCCATAATGGTATGAATGGATAGGAATGTGAGTAACAAAACTTATGCATACATTTACAAATACTAAATATAAATAGTAGCTCTATTCATTTTGGAACAAATGAAGACAGAACTGATTTTGGCCCCTTGAGATTCAATTTGTCTTTTTTTCCAAATTGAATGCATGGTCCCTAGTATTGAATATTGAACTTAGACCAGAGAGACAAGGGCCCCATCTATATGGCTCCGCTTTGACCCCACCCCACCCCATCGCAACTGCAGAGCAACGCGGCTTTGAATCAGCATGCCCTGAGATACACTCGCGATATACTGTGCACTTCCCTAACAGACTCATTGTGTCCCCTTTTTTTTTGCCATTATACTGAAATGTGCCGCTGTGCAATCCTGTGAGTGGGGGGTGCGACACTTCAGTGGCTGTTTTGTATTTGAGGGTCTCTGCTGTGTCTTTCCGTCCCTTTTTAGCTAAGAAGTGGGTGTTTTGTGCTCCTTCATTTCTGCACCATCAGTTTGTCAGTTCCCCAGCCTAAGAATCTTGCCATGGTTCGCACTCACAAGCGTGAGTGCTACATGCCTAGCCATCACTCCGAAATGGTGGCTGGAGCGATGTTGGTCCTCCCCCAAGACCCGCTCCCGGCCCTTGGGTACCGAGTCCAAAAGCAACCATTGCGAAGATACGAAACTGCAAAAATGTGCAGAAGTGTGATTAAATATGAAAGCGTCCCTGTGTGCCTCTATAACTGTGCAGCTGCAAAGGGATGGGGGGAGTAAAGGGGCATCATAGAGTGACGCAGGCACTATGCACACCTACAACACGCCCACAGCAAAATGCGAAGTTGGTTTGGGGAAGGGACAGACAGCTCACAAGCATGGGGAAACCCATAGCAAATGAAAAACATTGCAGCAAAATGACTCCGTGGAACTCTGCATTTTCCTGGCGAAAACCACAGATGGCTGCGAAGTCACGATTGTGTCATCTATCATGAGGGACCTCGACTCGCACCCACCCCGGAGTAAAAGCTGGATGAGCCCCCAGATGGGCCCCCAGTTTCATATCAATGCTCAGCCATGAGGCTCAATGGATGACCTTAGTTATCTCTCAGCCTAACCTACCTTAAGCACTTGTTAAGATAAAATAGATGTAGGGGACACTATGCACACCACGTTCATTACCCTATTTCTTGACATTTCTTTTCCCTCTTTCCTTCTGATTTGTCAGAGGAATTGGTTTCTTCACGTGCTCCTGGGGTGTCCCCTGCTTCAAAACACTGAGGTTGTTGTTGTTGTTCAGTGTTTAAGTCATGTCCGACTCTTCGTGACCCCATGGACCATAGCACGCCAGGCCATCCTGTCCTCCGCTCTCTCCCAGAGCGTGCTCAAGTTCATATTCATTGCATCTGTGATGCTATCTAGCTCTCTCATCCTCTGCTGTCCCCTTCTCCTTTTGCCTTCAGTCTTTCCCAGCATCAGGGTCTTTTCCAGTGACTTTTCTCTTCGCATTAGGCGGCCAAAATATTTGAGCTTCAGCTTCAGTATCTGTCCTTCCAATGAGCAGACAGGGTTGATTTCCTTTAGGATGGACTGATTTGACCTCCTTGCAGTCCAGGGGACTCGTAAGAGCCTTCTCCAGCACCACAGTTCGAAAGCATCAATTCTTTGGCGCTCAGCCTTCCTTATATGGGAAAACCATAGCTTTGATTATATGGACCTTTATCGGCAAGGTGATGTCTCTCCTTCTGACTATGCTGTCTAGGTTTGCCATAGCTTTCCTCCCAAGGAGCAAGCGTCTTTTAATTTCATGGCTACAGTCACCGTCTGCGGTGACCTTGGAGCCCAAGAAAGTAAAATCTGTCACTGCTTCCATTTCTTCCCCTTCTATATGCCAGGAAGTGATGGGGCCAGATGCCATGATCTTCGTTTTTTTAATGTTGAGTTTCAAACCAGCTTTTGCACTCTCCACTTTCACCTTCAACAAGAGGCTCTTTAGATCTTCTTCGCTTTCTGCCATTAGGGTGGTATCATCTGTGTATCTGAGGTTGTTGATAATTCTCCCGGCAATCTTAATTCCGACCTGTGATTCATCCAACCCGGCATTTCTCATGATGTACTCTGCATATAAGTTAAGTAAGCAGGGCAACAATATACAGCCTTGTCGTACTCCTTCCCCAATTTTGAACCAATCGGTTGTTCCTTGTCTGGTTCTTACTGTTGCTTCTTGTACCTCGTACAGGTTTCTCAGGAGACAGGTAAGGTGGTCTGGTACTCCCATCTCTTTAAGAATTTGCCACAGTTTGTTGTGATCCACACAATCAAAGGCTTTAGCATAGTCAATGAAGCAGAAAGAGACATTTTTCTGGAATTCTCTTGCTTTCTCCATGATCCAGTGAATGTTGGCAATTTGATCTCTAGTTCTTCTGCCTCTTTTAAACCCAGCTTGTACTTCTGGTAGTTCTCGGTTCACATACTGCTGAAGCCTAGCTTGTAGGATTTTGAGCATTACCTTGCTGGCATGTGAAATGAGCGCAATGGTGCGGTAGTTTGAACACTCTTTGGCGTTGCCCTTCTTTGGAATTGGAATGTAAACTGACCTTTTCCAGTCTTGTGGCCACTGTTGAGTGTTCCAGATTTGTTGGCATATTGAGTGCAGCACTTTGGTTTTAAATAGCTCAGCTGGAATACTGTCATCTCCGCAAGCTTTGTTGTTAGTAATGCTTCCTAAGGCCCACTTGACTTCACTCTCGAGGATGTCCGGCTCAAGTTCAGTGACCGTACTATCATGGCTATCAGGGACATTCAGATCTTTCCTGTATAGTTCTTCTGCGTATTCTTTCCACCTCTTCTTAATCTCATCTACTTCTGTTAGGTCCCCGCCTTCTTTGTCCTTTATCATGGCCGTCTTTGCACAAAACCTTCCCTTGAGATCTCCGATTTTCTTGAAGAGATCTCTAGTATTTCCTATTCTGTTGTTTTCCTCCATTTCTTTGCATTGTTCATTTAAGAAGGCCTTCTTGTCTCTCCTTGCTATTCTCTGGAACTCTGCATTCAGTTGGAGATATCTTCCCCTTTCTCCCTTGCTTTTCGCTTCCCTTCTTTCCTCAGCTACTTGTAAAGCTTCATCAGACAGCCACTTGGCTTTCTTGCATTTCTTTTTCTTGGGGATGGATTGAGTTGCTGCCTCCTGAGCAATGTTATGGACCTCCATCCATAGTTCCTCAGGCACTCTGTCTATCAGGTCTAATCCCTTAAATCTGTTCCTCACCTCCACCATATATTCATAAGGGATATGATTTAGGTCATACCTGAATGGTTTAGTGGTTTTCCCTACGTTCTTCAATTTAAGCCGAAATTTAGCAACAAGAAGCTCATGATCTGAGCCACAGTCAGCTCCAGGTCTTGTTTTTACTGACCGTATAGAGCTTCCCCATCTTTGGCTGCAAAGGACATAATCAATCTGATTTCGATATTGACCATCTGGAGATGTCCATGTGTAGAGTCGCCTCTTGTGCTGTTGGAAAAGAGTGTTTGCTATGATCAGCGTGTTCTCTTGGCACAACTCTATTAGCCTTTGTCCTGCTTCATTTTGTACACCAAGGCCATGCTTGCCTGTTATCCCAGTGATTTCTTGATTTCCTACTTTAGCATTTCAATCCCCTATGATGAAGAGGACATCTTTTTTTGGCGGTAGTTCTAGAAGGTGTTGTAGGTCTTTATAGAAGCGATCGACTACATCTTCTTCAGCATCAGTGGTTGGGGCATAGACTTGAATTACTGTGATGTTGAATGGTTTGCCTTGGATTCATACTGAGATCATTCTATTGTTTTTGAGATTGTACCCCAGTACTGCTTTTCCCACCCTTTTGTTGACTATGAGTGCTACTCCATTTCTTCTAAGGGATTCTTGCCCACAGTAGTAGATATAATGGTCACCTGAATTAAATTCGCCCGTGCTTGTCCATTTGAGTTCGCTGATTCCCAAGATGTCAGTGTTCAATCTTGCCATGTCACGTTTGACCACCTCCAGCTTACCTTGATTTATTGACCTTACATTCCAGGTTCCTAAACAATATTGCTCTTTACAGGATCGGACTTCCTTTTCACCACCAGACACATCCACAGCTGAGTGTCCTTTCGGCTTTGGCCCAGCCGCTTCACTCTTTCTGGCGCTACTTGGAAATTCCCTCTGCTGTTCCCCAGTAGTATATTGGACACCTTCCGACCTGAGGGGCTCATCTTCCGGCGTCATCTCTTTTAGCCTTGTGATACGTTCCATGGGGTTTTCTTGGCAAGAATCCTGGAGTGGGTTGCCATTTCCTTCTCCAGTGGACCACATTTTGTCAGAACTCTCCACCATGAGCTGTCCATCTTGGATGGCCCTGCACGCCATAGCTTATGGCTTCACTGAGTTATGCAAGCCCCTTCGCCACAACAAGGCAGTGATCCATGAATGGGAAAACACTGAGGACTAAGTTTTAAATGCAAAATATTTCATTGTATTTTTTTTCTCCCTCAGGTCTGGTATCCCTAGTTTGTACTGTCTGTTGCTTTCTGCATGTCTGATGGCTATAGCTAGTATTCTTTAGTTGTAAAGTTATCTTGATATTCTCTCTTTTCCCTTCCTGTTCACTTCCTCAGTGGTGCTTTAAAATGTTATGTGGAAATTACCTGGACAAGCATGTGTGTGGTTTCAGTTTTTCTGTTGTAAGTAAATGAGCTGTCTTTTTTAAATTATTTTTATGGAAAGCACATCTATCCATCTATCTCCTCACCCCCCACCTCACCCCTTGGAGAATGGGTAGGACAGAGTCTCCAGAGCTGATGACCAGCCTTCTTGGAACCTGCAGGTACTTGGGACAGAGTTGGTTGTCAGCTTGGCAGGGATGAGATAATTGCATAAATCTTCTTGTGCTTGCAAGATAAATATATGCAGTAGGCCTCTACCATGTTTGGTTAGGCTGGAGAATCGCATCTTGCAGAGCTGAGTTTGACCTTCAGCGTGCACCAAGAAAGGCCACAAATAAGGTAGAGCACTTCTGCTGCAGTATGGTGTTCCTCTTGGCTTTGAAACTTTTCTCTCTCACTTTTAATTATTTAAAACCTCATATGTTGCAGGAGCCTGGAGGAATAGTTTGGTGATTTTAAGCCTGGAGTGAGCACTGTGCTGCTACACCTAACTGCATTTTTTGAGGTTTCCTGGGAAAAGGGCCAATGTCATGAAAGGCTTGCTGGGCCTTTCTCATCCCATCCACCACTGGGGTGGAGTGGTAGTTGAAAGATACCATCCAGAACACGAATAATGAGAAAATATATCAATTGGTGGTTGACTAAAAATTATGGCTGAATTTATTGAAAATGAGCCCAAATGGCAGAACTTGTTCAGGAGAATATGGTATTTGCGCTCTCGGTGGGAAGCATGCTTGAATGCACATTCGAATAGGCATCTGAATGCATGTTTTGGTGCATCTGGGAGACTTCAGAGGGCAGGTTTATATGACCTTTATGCATGTTGCTATGTAGCCAAATCAGAATGCCTTGGTGGTGGTAACTATGTGATTCCTGGTTGGTTGGGATCATGTAGTAAGGGGGAAGGAACCCCTGTTAACTTGGTAATAATGGAGTGGAAGCAGCAGCACTGTAGAGGAACTGTGGCTGCAGGAAGATGTGAAAAATACTGGAAAGGAAATGTTGAAAATAGGGGTTTTGGAGGTGTGGACACTTTTTTTTTGCTTTGACTGGCAATTCAGTTTCTTTTGCTTTGGGGTGAAAAAAACTGATGTGGCTTAGGGCATTTCTACACCAGCCTAAAATCCTGCATTTAAAACAGGGCTTTCTGCTTCCATTTTAAATGCAGGATCACAACTGACTCCTTGACATGTGCTTCCTTTTTTCCTTCCCCTCCCCTCACCCCTTATCTGAGTCTTCTGTTATCTGTCATTGATCTCTCTCCTCTTCTTGCCACTTTTACTCTTTTCATGGAGGAAACTGAAGCGGAACACAATGGGGTAATTTGGTAGCTCATTATCTGCGATCTATTTAAAAACGGAACAAAGGGCATTTCGTGCAGGAGACGCCTTGAATGATCACAGCATTGTGTAAAGAGCCCGCAAACTTCCGTGAAGGAGCAATCTCAGTTGCAGGATAAAAGCCCGGTGTGAAGGAGCCCTTAATCTGCGACCATTAAAAATAATAATACTGAACTATTTTTGTCGTTGTGCTCAAAGAGGCGGTCTTCCTTTGTGATTGACTTTAAATGCTTCCTGTTTTAAAAATGCAAAATGATGTGTACTTAACAGTTCACGTGGGGCAGACTTGCAGGTAATAACTAATGGGGCTGACCAGGTACCCCTTGTGCTGATTGTCTTCCTCTCCATCTTGCCTCTTCTGACTGCAACCACTGCCACTCCTTAGTCCTAGGAAAGTGGTGATGGTGGCAGTAGCAAAGGATCCCAGCATCTTGCCCATGCACTGAGAAGATGAGCACAAGGAGCAGTTTTCCACCCATGCTTCTGCTGGACCTGGGAGCCTCCCAAGCGGAGCAACATTAGAAACTGCTGTTCTTCTCTCATCTTAGTCTGCATCTGTAGCTCTACCCTCATTGTATCTGAAATGGCAAGTAGCCTGTAAGACACAATGGAGACATGATGGCAGCCTGGCCCCAACCCTTTCAGAGCCAGAAGATGTGCACGCAGAAGTCTGAAGAGGGTCCCCACCATGGCAGACGGTGTGCTCAGCAGTTCTGTCGCCTTCTATTCTAAAGGCTCCGTCACCCTTCAAGGCGGAAGGGAGACAGAAAGGGAGAAAGAGAAAGATGCTCATGCAGCTTGACTTGACACCGTGCTGTATTGTTGTCTGGTTGCCTGGAAGGAGTTGTTACTTGCCACTGACAAAGGGAGGGCTGCAAATAGCAAATGCTGACTTAGAGTTATAAGAGCCTGGGGAAGCCACACCTGCTAAGCAAACCTCTGTTTCTGAGTCAGCAGTTCTTAAAACTAGCTGTTGCTAGCTCTGAAATAAAAACCATCATACTTGGTGCAACATGTTCCTTTCCTTGCATAGCTGTTTGGTCTACACGCCCATTAAAGCTGAGGATCCTTTGTTCTTGTCATGTAATCTGATTTCAGTTACCCTTACACTGACTGCTGATAATCCAGTTTGGGAGATCAGGAACTAGCACACTCCAAGGGGGCTGTGTGAGCCAGTGAAGCAAAATCCCTATGCTGGTTGTTATCTTTTCCCTCTCTGCCTGCCTTGTGTGTATTGTTATGATAGCCGCCCTGGAATCTGTGGTGAAGGATGGTATGCAAATCTTTAAAATAAATGCAGTTTATTTACCCTCTGCTGTAATGTTCTGACTTGTCACTCTAACTAGAGTAGTATCTTAAATTTTGTGTGGTTTAGAGCCTGTGGATATTGTTGTTGTTGCTGTTCAGTCGTTAAGTCGTGTCCGACTCTTCGTGACCCCATGGACCATAGCACGCCAGGCCTTCCTGTCCTGTGCTCCCTCCCGGAGTGTGCTCAAGTCCATATTCATTGCATCGGTGATGCTATCTGTGGATACTGGATGTAAATTGATTTTCTAGTTTAAAGCTGTGGCTTTTAATTTTTTTTTTTTACAATTTAAAGATTGGTGGATACTGCTATGGGAACTTTTTAATTGATTTTATATATTAGAATCACTTAATAGCTAGCTGCCTTTCCACATGCTCAAGGCGGAGGGACCAAAAAAATCAAACTAAAAAGAAACTGTTGAAAAGAACAAAAAAGCGCCAAATAAATGAACTAACTAGATGAACTGAAGACCAAACAGGGAAAAAATAATAATTATGAACCTCAGGGGAAAGTTTGTTCCACAGCCTCTTGGCTCTTTTCAAGGCTTTCTGGTGGAAAAGTAGCCCAGAAATATTAAAATAATTACATTGGTGTAAAGGCCCTGTTTTTCATCATAACTCTTACCTCATGTAGATTTGATACTCAGCTATAGCTGTAGCCTATCTAAAGGTGTGGGGGTTTTTTTTGTTTTTTTTGCTAGATGGCTGTCTTAAAGAAGTGTGGCAATATAAGAAGCATACCATAAGGGAAATCCTAGAGATACATGGTTCTCTGATCCAAGCATGTGCTAGATAGCACTGAGAAATTAGCCATCTCCATGGGATGGGCCATCTTCATTGATTTTTGCTGCCTGTGATAAGGATCCCACTGAACTTTGTAGATCAGGGAGAGGCAACTCTGCTTGACCTTGAAGAGCAAACTGCTTAACTGGAATGAGGCTAATACTTAACTGGTTTCTTCCTATAATTGGATGGCTTCCTGTTTACAAAGGATAAAGCCAGAGACCACAGTCTGGCAAGTAGAATGGGTGTGTAATGCTGTTTATCGGTTTTGGGTGTTCCTCCAAGTGTTGAATTGTTTACAGACCATGGAAGAGGAAGTAGGACAACTCTGAGGATAAAAACAAATATTGAATAACCCACCAGGATGAGTGACACTTGAGAGCAAGTTACCAACTTTCTCTGAATGGATGCCTGTAGTCCCGTTTTAACAACAGCATGATCTGCAGCAATGAGCAGATGATAGTTGTTTCGCCCAAGGCCATGACTTGCTGATCTCCGCATATCAAACCTCTATTTTAAAGGGACAGGAGTAGACCTGACAGGTCTTCTTTTTGAGAGGTATTTAACATGCGTACTTCCGTCCAGATAAAATTAGTTATTGGGTGGGTTAGAAATGTAAATAAATAAACAAACAAGTAAATGACTTGACCGATCTTTCTTTTTTAAAAGAAATAACTGCAATGTGCATACAATCTCTGAAGGAACAACAGTGATTCATATGTTCTATATATATAAAAGTCAAAAATTGTGTGTGGGTTTGTGGCTGGCTGCAGGGCCGTCTGTAACGCAGGGAATAAGGGGGAGCTGCCCTGGGTGTAATTGCACTGCAGGGGCCCACTGAGCCTGCCATTTGGGCCCTACAGTTGCTGCCGCTTTTACTTCACATTCTCACTTGCCAGAGTGTATGACAGGAGTCACTGGGTTACATTATTACTTTGTTTATGCTTTCCCTTACTAACAAGTACACCCTCTCAATCATGGTACAGGCCAGGTTTCTGATTTCACCTATGAGTCATCCTATTGGCCATCTTCCATTCTACTGGTCTCTCTCCCATTCACTCTGACTTCCTTCACCTTGGATTGGCTGGCTGCCATTTGTTACCTCCCCTTTACTCATGGTTTCTTTTCTGACTGTGCGGAGCATTTAGTTTCTCTCCCCTCTTCCTGCAATATCCAGCGAGCAAGCAAGCAAGTTAGTGTTAAATATCTTTACCCTTTTCAATGCCAGATGTATCTGTTAGTGGTGTGTGATTACCACTAATGTGAAATGTGGTGCAGTGTGTGCTCGCCTGTGTGAGGGGCTGGGATGACACACCGGAGTGGAGACTTAGGGCTTTATTCATAAAAGAGTGAAGTGCGGGGAATTGAGAAGGGAATTGCAAAATGAAGGGCAAAATAGCGGAGTTTTACGTGCAGCTGAATTGAGGATTTTTCCCAACTCAGCTTCTTTGGCTTTAAGTTTGCAATTCCCTCTTTCATGAATAAAGCCCTAAGTGGCAGAGTTCAATGTATAAGGTGGCAGAGGTGACATTTTTTCAGGTTACGGAGCTGAGTGTGTAGCTGGGGTTTGATGTAAAGGATTTGCAAGTTAGTTGGTAGGCTGGTGCATCACATTGTAGTACGTTACATTGTCATATTTTATGGTCGGGCAGATGTTTACACAGCACATTGAAGTAGGGAGAAGTTTTGGTGAAACATGGGACATGGAACAGTGTTTGTTTTGGGGGCACAGTAGGGTGATGTAAATTTCAGCTTTACATTGCCATAAGCGGTGTCCATTGGTGGCACATTGTGTGTACGAGAGAATGGGGTTTAAATAGGATTAGGTTTTTTGTGACATATTTCAAGATTTTGGTGACCTTTAAGGCTTACAAAGCATTAAAAAAAAACCCCTCTGTGTGGACAATGCGCCATAAGCCTGAAACCATTTATACTGTTAATGCAGAGTTATGATAGGGCTTCCTGTCAAACCAACCACTGTGCTGGACTCCAATAAATAAACGGAAAATCTCCTAAATTTTCCTTTTCACCTTTCTTATGGAGCCTTTCCAAGAAGCATAAACCTACCTTAGTGTGTTTCTAACAAATAGTACCTATGACAAAATTACATCCCGGGCAACGCCGGGTATATCAGCTAGTATTTAATATTAACGGGTGCTTCCAGATGAGACTTTTATTGTGCAATCACACTGCCTCATTTTTGGGATTTTACAAGGAGTCCAGACATCACTGTGTTCAGTTTGTAGCCCTCCTGTGTTTTCCCACTGCTTCTTCAGTCTTTTTTCTTACTAGGAAAAAAGCCTTAAAGAAGAAAAGAGAGAATAGTTGCACAGTGCCTTCTGTCTGGAAGCACCCAGGGTTCATAGAATCATAGAATCATAGAATAGTAGGGTTGGAAGGGGCCTACAAGGCCATCGAGTCCAACCCCCTGCTCAAGGCAGGAATCCAAGTCAGAGGATCCCTGACAGATGGCTGTCCAGCCTCGTCTTGAAGGCCTCCAGTGTGGGAGAGCCCACCACCTCCCCAGGTAATTGGTTCCATTGTCGTATTGCTCTTACAGTCAGGAAGTTTTTCCTGATGTTCAGCCGGAATCTGGCTTCCTGTCACTTGAGCCCATTATTCCGTGTCCTGCACTCTGGGATGATCAAGAAGAGATCCTGGCCTTCTTCTCTGTGACAACCTTTCAAGTACTTGAAGAGTGCTATCGTCTCTCCCCTCAATCTTCTGTTCTCGAGGCTAAACATGCCCAGTTCTTTCAGTCTCTCTTCATAGGGCTTTGTTTCCAGTCCCCTGATCATCTTTGTTGCCCTCCTCTGAACCCTCTCCAGTTTGTCTGCATCCTTCTTCAAGTGTGGTGCCCAGAACTGGACCCAATACTCCAGATGAGGCCTAACCAGTGCTGAGTAGAGGGGAACTAGTACTTCCCTGGATTTGGAAGCGATGCTTCTATGAATGCAGCCCAAAATAGCATTTGCCTTTTTTGCAGCCACATCACATTGTTGGCTCATATTCAGCTTGTGATCGACAACAATTCCAAGATCCTTCTCGTTTGTAGTGTGGTTGAGCCACGTATCCCCCATCTTGGAACTGTGCATTCTTTTTCCTAGGTGCAGAACTTGGCATTTATCCCTATTAAATGTCATTCTGTTGTTTTCTGCCCAGCGCTCCAGTCTATCCAGATCACTTTGAATTTTGTTTCTGTCTTCCAAAGTATTAGCTATCCCGCCCAATTTTGTGTCATCTGCAAATCTGATCGGCATTCCCTGCACCTCCTCCTCCAAGTCATTAATAAAAATGTTGAAGAGCACTGGGCCCAGGATTGAGCCCTGTGGTACCCCACTCGTTACCTCTCCCCAGCTTGAGAAGGTCCCATTGATCAGCACTCTTTGAGTTCAATTCTGTAGCCAACTGTGGATCCACTGGATCGTTGTTTCATCTAGCCCACTTTGAGCTAGTTTGCTCATCAGGATATCATGGGACACTTTGTCGAAAGCTTTGCTGAAGTCGAGGTATATGATGTCTACAGCATTCCCACGGTCTACAAGGGAGGTGACTTGATCAAAAAATGAGATCAGATTTGTCTGGAAGGACTTGTTTTTGACAAATCCATGTTGGCTTCGAGTAATCACGGCATTGTTGTCAAGGTGCTTCCAGATGGATTGCTTTATGATCTGCTCCAGAATTTTCCCAGGGATTGATGTCAGACTGACTGGTCTGTAGTTCCCAGGTTCCTCCTTTTTACCCTTTTTGAAGATAGGGACAACGTTAGCCCTCCTCCAGTCATCTGGCACTTCCCCGGGTTAATGAGGGATAATAGGAATTGCCCCTCCCTTGAGAATTTAATTATTGAATGATAGAACCTGCATATCTCGCATACAGTCTGTTGTAGCTAACCATTTTACAATAGCACTTGGTGGTGAAAATGATTTTATAATCCTTCTTTATCTTAGTAACATTCCTGGAAAAGTGAGTGTGTATCTGTATCTGCTCTGTTTTGGAAATGGGCTACTGTGGTGATTGCAGCGGAGGGAGGGAGAATGGTTACTTAATTATACCCTAGCTGAGGTGGGTTTGGAATTGGTGTGCTATCCAGTTCACACAGTGCCCCAGTTGGTAGATTGTACATGTAGTAGGATGCAGGAGTGAGTCTCAAGATCCCATGCCATCCCTCACTGAGGATAGAACTCACAGAAATAAAGATCCACATGAGTTGGCTCAGCTTATCATCTGCTGTGTGTATGGGGGAGCAAGGGTAAATGTGTATGTATTTATTTGTGCAGGCCTTGGTTCATCTTTGAGGCTGTATGCAAGGTGAAGAAGGAGTGTATGCTCTTGAAGCCAATCCTTGTGTGTCACATAAATAGATCCAGTACTCTTCACCCCTGGAATTGTATGCTTACATTGCTAGTATTTTGAAGTGTAGATAACTACTTTCTGCTTCTTTTGTGTGCCAGAAAAGGTTGGGGTGGGGCAGTGGGGGAAGCTAGGACCAAATAAAGAATTTGTATGAAATTAGAGCACAAGTGGTATGTGTGTGAGTAAAAGAGAAACATTAGTAGTTTAGCCTATTGTAGTTGAGTTGTTGCCAAAGTGAGTTGTAGATGCAATAAATATCTGTCCAGCGGATGAATTATTTGAAAACCAACAATAAAAAAGGGCGCAGAGAAAGGTTGAAATAGCTCTTGCCTTACTGTGGTCACCACTGACACTGGCAGACTTTTCTGGTGTTAATTATTTTAGGGAATTTGCCAGTAGGATAATAGACTATACCACACGGGTTGTGGATTGTTTGGGATGCCCAGTTTTTAGCAATGAAGCACCGCTGTTTAATATGTCCAAGTCAGAGTAACTTGTTTACATTGCAAGTCTTGATGTTTAGCTTGGAACACATCCAAAAGGAAAACCTACAAATGGAGTCTCCTTGATTTTTTAAAAAATTCTTGCTTGGCATTAGTTGCATAGCATGGAGAAACACGCTGAATGGGGGAGCTTTGAAATGGAGAGAAGAGCTGAACTCGGCCATAGATCAAAATAGCATTTAAAATATGTAGATGTACTGTAATGTGTGTTAGAGTGGCACCATCTCATACTTCAGAATTATGGCACGCTTGCTAAAAAGACTGGCAGTCACTTGCTCAAGCAGTTCATGCTCACAGTTTGAGATGAGGCAGTTAGCCAAATGCTTCAGGACTCTGGATTGGGACTGGAGACCCTTTATTCTGACTGTCATGTTTAGGACTTGATGTAGGGTAATACTGGAAGTGAATGTTAACATGCCAAACAGGCAACTAACAAGAAAATGGGACAATTTGATTCTTTTTGGAAGGAAAGTTGAATAAACAAAGGACTGGGTTTTGGAAAGTAGATTGGCTAGAAGCAGAAATGGTTTGATATTTTCTTAACCCTGGATTCTCTGAGATACTAGCCTGTATTTCCATACCACACAATTATAAGTTGCTTCTCAGGGAATCTGTGCCATGGTTCATCAACACCACTGTGTGTGTCGCAACCTGCTCCCAGAGTCAGTATGCTGTTTTTTTTACAGTGGGGACAGGGGATGACGACAACCATAAAGTAATAGCAAATTCTATTTAGGAATTTAAGCCATTGATCTAGACAGCAGTTAGACATTTTAATTTCCTTAGAGCTTGTGATATTTTCTTACTGTCCAAGGTGTAGTGATTAGTAAAGCTCTAGAGGTCAACAGTGTCTGTAAGCCAGGGGTGCAGAAACTCATGCCTGAGGGCCAAATCCAGCCCACCTGGGGCCCTAATCTCACCCTCCAGAGTTCCTCAAATGTCCACACCCCTTCACCTGGCCCCATACAGTTTCCTCCAACCACTGATCATTACCAGCTAAAATTCTGGTATTTTTGGCCACATCTGTTTTTCCATTGGCCCTGCTGAACACTGGAATGTGCCCCCCCCTTTTCTCCAAAATGGCATTTGGCCCTTGGGTAGAAGAGGTTCTGCACTCTGATGTAAGTGGCCACAGTTCTCCTTTTGAATCCTCTTCTGAAACCTAGGAAGCTGCCTTATACTGAGCCAAACCATTGATCCATGTAGTCCAGAAGTGTCAACACTGTCTGGCAATATCTTTCCAGGGTTTCTGGCAAAATTCTTTCCTTATCCTACCTGGAGGGATTGAACCCGGGACCGCCTGCATGCAAAGCATATGTTCTGCCTCTGAGCCACGGACACCCCATTCCCGCTTAGAATGAAGCTGGAGAAGTGTCTTTCCCTACTGTGTAATCTAGGGCTGTTTAAGGTAAAAAGAGCCATGAAAAGAAATGGCAGTAAAAGAGAACCTGATCCTGTGTCTGCTTTTAAACTCTGGAAGAAGTTTAATTTTTTACTGGGCCCCATCATGCTAGCATATGTTATTGGTGTTGCGTTAGAGGTCACTTATGCTGGCATAAGCAGATCGGCACTGTTGGATACTGCCCTAGGTGAGGAAAGCTTCATGCAGAAGTTGCAGGTATGTCTCACACAGATTGTAGGATGAAGAAGACAAGTTGGATGTATGGAAGACAAGTTCATAGAAATACAAAGGAGGCAAACTAGTGGGAAGAGTAAGAAGGCAAAATGAGAGAATGAAGGGGGAAGCTGCATTAGTATTAGCACAGAGGGAGTTATGCACTTACAAAAGAACAGAGGAGAACAAAAGCAAACACTGTGTAGCTCTAGCTGCCTGGCTTGCTTATCCTGTGCTATGTCGCACTTTGGGGTGTATTTGAATGCTGGCATATGCACAGCAAACATGATTATGTGGAAAAGTGTGAATTGGCCCTGAGAGAGAAACTGGATGGATGTGGTGAGCCTTCTGTTTCACAAGTACTAAAAATTCTTCCCATTCGTTGTCTTTTTGTAGCATGCAGGCGCATGTATTTTTCAGCTCTCTAAATTTCAGATTTTCCACAGATGTCCATTTGGAGATGCCTACAGTGTTCAAATATTTTTATTCCCAGACAACAAACAGTGTTCAAATATTTTTATTCCCAGAGTTCCACATGGTTTATGGTATCCACCAAACATACCCCTCTTCTGAGTTGTGGGAAGCAGAGTGTCTAACTTGTGACCTTGATCTCGACTCCAGAGGCACCTGGAAGCAGGAAACCATCCTGTTGCTTTCAGATTGTCTTGGAAGGCCTCACCCATCCCTCATCTGACTAAATATGTGTACATTGGCAAGTGTATTTGTGGACCGTTGTTTATCCCTTTGCACACTTTGAAAACAGCTTGTTCAGCTTGACTCAGGGAGATGGGTGGTAGAAAGAGAGGTAATGGCAAAATCATATTCTAGAATTGATTACTCTGATCTGTTCAAGTTTAAATGGCTACAATGGTCCAACAGGTTGTACAGCAGATTTGTATCAGCCGTGGGAGTTGACCTTCATCTTTAAAAACATATTGTGCTGAAACTGAAATATGTGTTTCAACAAAACTGAAATAGCTTTTCAATAAAAGATGCACAAAGCAATGAATTTGATCATGGGCTTTAATTTATTTATACGTAGTTGCTTTGAATTAGGATGATGAGGGTCTGGAATTCCTATTCATTCTTGGCCCCTGTCTCTTCAATCCTTTATGACTTTCCATTCTTGTTAAGAGAGGAGAAGTTACCATCTGGTTTGCTTTAGTACAGGAGAGTGCAACGTCTAGGAGATGCAAGTTTCTATTAAAGGCTCTGCTGGTAAGGAAAAAAAAAGTCCTGATAATTTCTGGTGGCTCTTAAGAATAATTTCGTAGCAAATAAATTGCTTTTCAAAAGTAGCAAGCAACTGATGTATGGAAGGTTGGGCAGTGCATTTGATAGTTTTTCACTCTCTGTGGCTATGGCTTCTCTTTTAAAGAATTCAATTAGACTCCATCTGAGGGAAGGTGAGCCTGAGCCAGCTGTGTGGCCGAGCAGATACATTGCAATAAGGTGCTAAAAATATTTGTTTTTATTGACTTGAAATGTTGGTGTTGTCAAGCATTCTAGAGACAGGAGCAGAATTAATTGGAAAGTATCTTGTTAACCTATTCTTACAATTAAGCAAGGAGAGTTATTTTCTGTTTATTTGATCATAGTTATACTTGTGAACTGCCTTGTGCAGAGTTACCCTTGTTGTCATGCTTCTGCAATGAACCTTTGACTATGCCTGAAATCATTTTTGAATCTCCCATTGTTCCCATGTGGAATCGCCAAAAGAAGTTGGTTGTGCACAAGCACACTAGGTGCCAGGCTGATGCCCAAGGAATAACAGACTCAAAAAGGAAATGAGAAGCTGGGGGGGGGGGGCGTTGAAAGGGGGGGGGGAAGAGCAGCCATTGCACTTGTATTCTCTGTACATCTGTACTGGTAATTTAGAAGCACTGCCAGCAACAAGATGCCCATCATCCAGTACAGGAATTGATAGATTTTGAGTCCAAGAACATAACAGACAACTTTAATATGCAATCAGTCACGAGCTCCCTACAGCAGTCCTGTGCTCCCAACAGCAGCATTATGTGACCTTAGGAGATGTCCACAAATTGCCAAAGGGTTGACGAGTGTCCCAAATAAAAGAATGACTCTAAATTATAAACTATAAACTATAATTACAGGTAGCTTGAACAGTCTGGCTGCAACTGGTTTTCTATAGGCCTGGGCTTAAAATATTAAAATTTGGGTATTCTGTGGCTAAGCACTAAAGAGAGAATTTTGGGAGGATAACAAGGAGATCAGTCTCTGGCATTTTGATGTGAACTTCCCATGATGGATTCCTTTGCTAGGGTTATGGTTAGGGAAATTAAAATAAGAGAACAATTCTCAGTTCTTCGGCCATCTGCTTCTAAAGTTATTGAAAAGAGCAGGAAATTGGAGGAGCCCAGCACACACTTAATTGATTCATCCTCTCTTCTCTCTCCCTGCCCCTCAACAAATTCTTGGGCATTTCTGAGTCTAAGTCTCTGTGGGAGTTGTGTGAACACCACTTCACTGAAAAGAAACCTGAGAAGGGAGGAGGTTCTGAAAGCTTTCATCTGATCCCCGTTGCTAGAGAAACCCCCTTCTTTTGTCTGCCTATGCCAGGAACAGCTGCCTTTTTCAGAGCATGGATCTTCTCAGGAGGGCGCATAGGGCAAAGAGAACGAACCAGAAATTAAATAATTTAAAAGCACCCTAATTTATGACCTGGATAGGGAAGCATTTGAAAGGCTTGTGTGTGTAGAGGCTAAGTTACAGGCCTAAAAGTTATGAAAGGGATTGCAATAAGTCATTAGAACAATAGAAGGCAAAACATAGTTGGACAAGTAACTTCTATATTTTAGACCTTTTTGACAGAGTGGCATTAGTTTTTTCCCTCTTTGCATGGACGACTAACCTGACGTGGTCTGCTTTATATACCTCCTTTACCTCTATCTGTGTGTCAGTCAACAGGGAAATATTTGGTTAGGGATATTCGTCTTCTATTATAATCTATGCAACTGTTTTATTGGAAACAATGTGGTCTAGTCAACATTTATCTTGCTTTTTTTACTTTTAGCTTATTTGTATTGGGTTGTATCCTTCCAGTGTTCTCTGTATTGGAAGATCATCCTCCCTTTCCACTTTCTTCATTCTGGGGTAACTGGACAATTTATAGGGACATCTGCTCTGGTTTCTCTCAATCCTCCTCCTCCCTCTTTCAAAAAATTTAATGAGAACTGGTTAGTTGGAATGTGTGCCCTTACTTATAAGTGTGTTTTCTTTGTTTCTCATTGTAGAAAATGCATGGATCCATTTAGTGAAGAATGGAAACTTTAAATGAATAATGGAAATGTTACCTTTTTGAAGCAGGCAAAGCAGACACAGAAAGGGAAATGTATTTCAGGTACTCGATGAATGGAATACTTTTGCAATCCAGTTAACTTCAGTGTAGAGTTTTTCATTTTTAGAAAGGTAAAATGTTTTCTAGTTTATTATGCCAGTATTAATGTATTCAATTTATTATTCATCTTTTAACAAACGGAAACAAACAAACAAAATCCTTTATTATTTATCCTTTAACGAATGTACTGTTCTCAGTACATAAGCAATAAATAAGTGAAAGCAAGTATTTCCCTATTTCTAAGGCCCCTTTTGCTAATCAACAAGCCCTAGATCTTTACACTTATCTTTGGCATGGCTGGTGCCAATTGGGAGGCTTCTGGCTAAATTACTATAAGGATATTTCTTTGAACTTACCTATTGTATTTTGTGATACGTTCCATGGGGTTTTCTTGGAATGTATCACAAAATACAGTAGGTAAGTTCAAAGAAATATCCTTATAGTGACTTAGCCAGAAGCCTCCCAAATTGGCACCAGCCATGCCAAAAATAAGTGTAAAGATCTAGGGCTTGTTGATTAGCAAAACTGTAGCCATGAAATTAAAAGATGCTTGCTCCTTGGAAGGAAAGCTATGGCAAACCTAGACAGCATAGTAAGAAGCAGAGACATCACCTTGCCGACAAAGATTCGTATAATCAGAGCTATGGTTTTCCCAGTAGCAACGTATGGCTGTGAGAGCTGGACTATAAGGAAGGCTGAGCGCCAAAGAATTGATGCTTTCGAACTGTGGTGCTGGAGAAGACTCTTACGAGTCCCCTGGACTGCAAGGAGGTCAAATCAGTCCATCCTAAAGGAAATCAACCCTGAGTGCTCATTGGAAGGACAGATACTGAAGCTGAAGCTCAAATGTTTTGGCCACCTAATGCAAAGAGAAAAGTCACTGGAAAAGACCCTGATGCTGGGAAAGATTGAAGGCAAAAGGAGAAGGGGACGGCAGAGGATGAGATGGCTAGATAGCATCACCGATGCAATGAATACGAACTTGAGCACACTCTGGGAGAGAGCAGATGACAGGAAGGCCTGGCGTGCTATGGTCCATGGGGTCACGAAGAGTCGGACACAACTTAACGACTGAACAGCAACAACAATTGTATTTTGAATTAAGTGCAGTGGCTTGTGGAAGGGAGGAGGCTTCTAAGTACTTAATCACATGAAGGACACAGGCTTTGCTTTCTTTAGTTGAAGGTAATTTGCAGTTTCTGAGCATCACACATGGTTTCCAGATTTGAAACTCTCTACATGCAGGCCACATTTGCATGCCATGATAAGCCAGATTTATCCATAATTCTGGTTTATTATGAACGAGTTGCCTGCTGGTGCATGCAGTCCATGTCTCCTACTTTGCTTCTCTCCACTACAGTGACCACAAAACAAATCATGTAGGGTTTGTTCAGCATGTCATCTGACCCGGGATTCCTGGCTTATTGCTGTCAAAGGACCTAGGAATTGTAAGCCAAGCTCTGGCATGTCAAGGGAGCCACAAGCCAGGAATCCCAGTTCAGATGATTTGGTGAACAAACCCTTTGTGGTTTGTTTAGTGGTTGCTGTATTGGGCAGGAGCAAAGCAGGAGCGAATGGGCTGCATGCAGTAGAGGGTGACAGAAATTATGGAGGGGGGCCCTAGTGCGCTCCCCCTCCTCATGTGTTTACTCAGATTTCAAATGCCTGCAAGTGCTTGCTTGACATGAAGACTCTTGAAGCTACCATGTGCTACAGTGCTGTCCTTGTGCCCTTAGATCCGAGGGCGCATAGGCATTTTCCATAGGAACCAGTTATGGCCGTGGGTGTCAAAGGCAGCCAGTGATCTGGACTGATTGTAAACTGCTTTCATGATTTATGTTCAGGGCAACCCTGATCTGAGTCTGTCATAATTCAGTCTAAAAGTATATGAAAAGGTTGATACAGGAATACATTTGATCACATGCCAAGCATATCAGTGAAAGACAAACAACCTTTAATCTTTTGTCCGATGCCAAAAATGTTACATTTATCTGCAGTTCCCATACCAAGCATCCCCCTCTATGTGGGTGTGTGTGATTGTGAGATTCTACTAAGGATCTCCTAGATTTTTGAGTTTGTATCTTGCTGGGGGAGCTTTCCCTTCAGCTTGGGTCATTGTTAGCCCTTCATGAATCAGTTTTGATTTAAGGTTTCTTCATATGATTTAACACTTAGCTAAAGAAGTCTAGTATTGGACGTATTTGAACTGTTCCATATAACGTCTTGTATAGTATAGTATAGTATAGTATAGTATAGTATAGTATAGTATAGTATGCTAAGGTGGTATCTCTCTTGGATCATTTTTGATGGTGATAATTTGAATATTTACACTAGTTGCTGTACTTTTCCACCCATGATAATTGTTTTACTGTTGTAAAAATGCCTGTAGAGTAGATAATTGCTGTCAAAAATGATCTGCACAGTATTTTAAATGAACATGCCATGCGTAAATAATTTGCGCTATTAATCAGTGTTTGTGGAAGTGAGCTTCTATCGTGAAATAGAGTGGCTATAGTCTGAACTGATGCAGCTCCAAATTGTATATTTAGAAAACAACTTCACTGAGCTTTTGAGATCTACAAATTGCAAAAGAGAATTGCATATATTACCTTAATGTCTGTGTTATGTTTTGAAGCTAATATTTGGGGCAGCTCTTCGCTCATTTTGAAGGCTAATAGCAGCAGGGATGTATTATTTTGGCAACATAAACTGTGGTGGGGTGCATCAGTGGAGACAAAGGTAGCCACAAGCTTAATCACCTGGGGCACTTAACATACATTACCATAGGTTCAAACATATCTTCAAATCCATAGGGACTAAAAATTTATTTTAAAATGAAGATCAGCATTTTTGGCAGTTTATTTATTTATTAAATTTATTAATCGCCCATCTGACTGGTCACCCAGCCACTCTGGGCGATGTACAACCCACCATAAACAATTTAAAACAATAAAATTTTACCATAAATTTTTTTTAAAAAAAATACCCTAACCCACCCCAAATGCCTGCCTGAACAACCACGTTTTTAATGCACGACGGAAGCTCATTAAAGAGGGGGCATGACGGAGTTCCCTAGGGAGGGAGTTCCACAGAGTGGGGGCCACCACAGAGAAGGCCCTCTCCCTCGTCCCCACCAGTCTAGCTATCCTGGCTGATGGGACAGAGAGAAGGCCATCCGAGGCTGATCTTGTTAAGCGGCCTGTCTGGTGTTGCTGGAGGCGCTCCTTAAGATAGGCTGGGCCGGAACCATATAGGGTTTTAAAGGTCAAAACCAACACCTTGAATTTGGCCCGGAAAACAACTGGTAACCAGTGCAACTCCTTCAGCACTGGAGTGATGTGATCTCGCCGGCGGCTGCCTTTAATCAGGCGAGCCGCCGCGTTCTGTACCAGCTGCAGTTTCCGAACCGTCTTCAAGGGTAACCCCACGTAGAGCGCATTACAGTAGTCTAAACGAGAGGAGACCAGGGCATGTACTACTGATGGGAGCAGATGGTCGGGAAGGTAGGGGCGCAGCCGCCGTATCAGATGGAGTTGATACAGCGCTGTCCGGCTCACAGCTGACACCTGAGCCTCCATGGACAGCTGGGAGTCCAAAATGACCCCCAGGCTGCGGACCTGGTCTTTCAAGGGTAGCTGTACCCCATTCAACACCAGGTCAACATCCCCCAGCCTCCTCTTGTCTCCCACCAAAAGTACCTCGGTCTTGTCAGGGTTGAGCTTCAGCTTATTCCTCCCCATCCAGCCACTCACCGTCTCCAGACATTTGGACAGGGATTCTACGGCCAACCTTGGTGAAGATTTGAATGAGAGGTAGAGCTGAGTGTCATCCGCATATTGATGACACTGCACCCCAAACCTCCTGATGATAGCCCCCAGTGGCTTCACATAGATGTTAAATAGCATCGGGGAGAGGATGGAACCCTGTGGCACCCCACAAGTAAGTGGCCACGGGTCCGAAACCTCCTCTCCCAGTGCTACCCTCTGGTACCTGCCAGAGAGGAAGGACTGGAACCACCGCAATACAGTGTTTCCAATGCCCAACCCCTCCAGGCGGTCCAGGAGGATACCGTGGTCAACGGTATCAAAAGCCGCTGAGAGGTCGAGGAGAACAAGGAAGGAGCATTCACCCCTATCCAGAGCCCTCCTCATATCATCCACCAAGGCGACCAAGGCCGTTTCTGTCCCATGCCCAGGCCTGAAGCCCGACTGAAACAGTTCACGTTCTGTGCTAGATTTCCACAAGCAGTTCTGGATGTGTGGCATGACTGGCATCTTAGAAAATAAGCATGGCTGTGGCATTCCGCAGCTCTGAAATTTGAGCTCTTTATTGTCTTTGTCACCTGCATTTAAAAATCAGCTCTAAATGTGGCACAGCTGTTTATAGTACCAGTCCTGTGTTAAAATTTGCTTCCATGTGAAATCCTTACAGCAGGGGTCCCCAACCTTTTTGGACCTGTGGGAACATTTGAGAATTTGTGAAAATACTGTGGGCACCACCACAAAATGGCTTCCATGCAGGATGTAGCTAGTTATATAATGGCTGCCCTGGGGGCCTGGCTAGTCAGAAGTGAGCTAACGAGGTGGTGGGGGCAGGGAGAGAGAAGAGGAATAGTGAAGCTAGAAGCGGGGAGGGAGGGGAAAATAGTAAGGTAGAGCGGAGAGAAAGAGCAAGGCTAGAAGCTAGGAGGGGGAGAAACAGTGAGCTAAAGAGGGCGGCAATAGTGAGGCTAGAAGCTGGGAGAGAGGAGGAAATAGCAAGGTAAAGGAGTAGGAGGAGAGAGTGAGCAAGGCTAGAGGCTAGAAAAGAGAGACAAAGAATACTACTCTAACGTTTTCCAAAGTTTTCATTTTTTTTTTTTAAATTGAAGCATTGAGGGAGAGGTTTGTGGGAGCTGTTGGAGGTCCCGCAGCTGCTATGGCGTGCGGGTGCCGCTTTGAGGAGCCCTGTTTACAGAATAAAACAACCTCACTTTCAAACAAATTACTTTGCATGGAAAGATGAGGGATCCTTGCTCAACAATACTACAAGCGAGAAGGATCTTGAAATTGTTGTAGATCACAAGCTGAATATGAGCCAACAATGTGATGTGGCTGCAAAAAAAGCAACTGCTATTTTGGGCTGCATTAATAGAAGTATAGCTTCCAAAACACGTGAAATACTAGTTCCCCTCTACTCGGCACTGGTTAGGTCTCATCTTGAGTACACTGTCTAGTTCTGGGCAGCACACTTTAAGAAGGATGCAGAGAGTTCAGAGGAGGGCAAGGAAGATGATCAGGGGACTGGAAACAAAGCCCTATGAAGAGAGACTGAAAGAACTGTGCATGTTTAGCCTTGAGAAGAGAAGACTGAGGGGAGATAGGATAGCACTCTTCAAGTACTTGAAAGGTTGTCCCAGAGAGGAAGGCCAGGATCTCTTCTCAATTATCCCACGGTGCAGGACACGGAATAACGGGCTGAAGTTACAGGAAGCCAGATTCCGGCTGAACATCAGGAAAAACTTCCTGACTGTTAGAGCAATACAGCAATGGGACCAATTACCTAGGGAGGTGGTGGGCTCTCCCATACTGGAGGCATTCAAGACAAGGCTGGACAGACATCTGTCAGGGATGCTTTGACTTAGATTTGTGCTTTGAGCAGGGGGTTGGACTCAGTGGTCTTGTAGGCCCCTTCCAACCCTACTATTCTGTGATTCTGTGAAATACTGGGGCATGAGAGCAATGCTCTATGTGAGCTCTTGCAATTTTTTTTAATAAGCTCATAGCCAATTTCTATTACCCCCCTCCCCCTTAGCTAACCTCTCAAGTTCAACTTTGGGCTCAGTATAGGATGCTATGTAGTTGTAAATTGGCTGCTTTGTAGCAGAATAGACTGATGATGGTCAGTAGTGGAACATAGATGTATTATAATTCTTCCTCACTCTGGTGCCCTTCAGATGTTTGGGCTACAGCTTCCATCAGCTCCAGCTAGTATGGCCAATAGTGAGGGATGATGGGAGATGTAGTTCAACTCTTCTGGAGGGCACCAGGCAAATATGGGAAGGCTGGATTAAATTATTAGCTGTTCGTTTTGTACAGTAAAACTCTGGGGACTTGCTAAAAATGGTGTGGATTTTAAAACTTTTTACTGAATGATGTTATTGTAAATTCAGAGTGATCACAGTTGTAATCCTGTATTATCTGGTTCTGTTTTCTTAAGTGTGCTCAGATGTCCATTTTTTAATAGTGTGGGTTGTTTTGCTTTTATTTATTAAAATTTAAGTATATAACACTATGAAAATTAAATGTGTAGTTTTCCCTTCTCTCCTGAATACTGCCACATCTTTCTCTGGTATAGGCTGAATCTTTTGTACTAGACCCCCACTTTATTCCCTGCTTCAAGCCTGTTTTTCTATTTTTTAAACACGGCCTTGTGTTTCTAAGGGATGCTCATTGTATCTATTTATTTGTGCCTCTGCTCACAGCTGAGTGCCTTTTGGATACCAATTAGCTAGCTGTTTATGTGTCTGGTGAGGTTGACCTTTGTCTTCTCATAACTCAGATGGAGCTGATCTGGATGAACTTCCGGAATGAACTTTGAAAATGCCAAAGTGGCACATTATTAGTATAGTGCCCTGTGTGTTGTTGCGAGAACTGAAGGATTATCTGTTTAATAAACAGAAAAAATGTGCTTCCTTGTTTGAGTGCTTGGTAAAGAGGGGCTGCTACCCCAGTCTGTGTTGTCTGGAGACCAGTGTGGGGAAAAATATGAAAAAGACAGGTGACTGACTGCATCAGCTCCACTCTTCTCCCCTCACAGAGCAAATTTTATCTGAAAGAAGGAATTTGCTGTGTTGTTGACATCAGGCAGCAATGACTGTGATGTGTCTTTGCTTTTAATGTTAAGCAGGGAACACTACCAATACAGGGCCGTTGTCAGAAGGCAAAGTAACCCACATATTTTCATGAGGGGAACTTACCCATAACATTAGGAGCATAAGAAGAGCCCTACCATATCAGACCAAAGGCCGTCTAGTCCAGAATTCTGTTCCCACTAGGGATAGGAGAGAAATTTGTTCAGTTAACATTTGAATGCAGACTTACCAAATTCATACTTTGTGAACCTAAACACAAATGCACATGAAGCTGATTGGTGGGAGATTCAGGACTGATAAAAGGAAGTACTTCTTCACACAGTGCCATACATAGTTTAACTATGGAATTCACTTCCACAAGATGTAGTGGTGGCCACCAATTTGGACAGCTTTAAAAGGGGATTGGACAAATTCATGGTGGATAAGGCTATCAAGGGCTACTAGTCCTGATGGCTATATCTCACCTTCAGTATCAGAGGTAGTATGCCTCTGTATGTCAGTTGATGGGAAACATGGGCAGAGGGTGCTGTTGCACTCATGTTCTGCTTGGGGGCTTCCCACAGGCATTTGCTTGGCCATTGTGCGAACAGAATGCTGGACGAGCATTGGTTTGATTGAGCATGGCTGTTCTTACGTTCTTAATGCAGCTAGATGTTGAAACCCATACTCTTCTGAAGTTCATGATATAGTTTGCCCCCCCCCCCCAATGCATACAAGGAATGCATATATTTGGTACTGTACCAAAATGTGTACATTTTGAAAAATGTGCACACAAATACATACACAATTTATATGTATTCTCGTGCGGACAGAAGAATCTCAGTCCTATGCGGAAATGGAATGGGACAAACGTAGCAATGGAAAAAAGAGAACCTGAGCGAAATCAACTTTGACAGATTTGCCTATCCTTAGTTTCCACAGTTGCCAGATGCCCTAGTGGAAAGCCCACAACCACTGCCACTCTCCCACTCATTCTCCAGCACATACTGGAGGTAATACATATAGCCATCATGACTAGTGGCTAGTGATGGTCTTACCCTTCATGAGTTCTCCTCCTTCAGATTTCAGATGCGCATGTCACATTAAGGCTAACAGTCAGCTCATTGGCCTGTAATTCCTTGCTGCTTAGCATGATGATCGACACATGGTGGGCCTTTCCTAGCATTTGGTCATTAGTTGTGGAAAACGTAACTTTGTATTACTGTTGTCCTTGCAGTTTTTTTCTGGAATCTGTGAGCAGTGCTTGATTGCTTAAAAAAAAAGTTTATGTTGAAAGCCATTTCTGACCATTTCCCCCCCCATGGATAGATACCTCCAGGTTCTCATGGGTCTTCACCCACAATATAGAAGCTGCTGCTGTAAAAGAGAGTTGAATTTCTGAGCACTTTAAAAAACGAAGTTCCAGTTCTCTGATGTCATGTTTTATATCAGTTGGATATATATATCTTTTTTATATCTGGCATTTTTTTTAGTCTTGCTCTTTTGTGTGTGTGCCATATTTTTATAAAACAATGGATCCCATTAATGTGGTTATTGAACATCAGATTTTCACAGGTGGTCATGAAAATGTGATGTTTTATTGGGGGAGTCATGATATTTCAAATTTCCTAATATATTAGAGAGCATAGGAGGTAAAAACAGAGGTGGAAAACTGAAGAAAGAAGTCAGTTGACTATTCTCAGTTTCATTATTATTGATAAAACCTGCCCTCTTTTAAAGGTACTGTTATGAACAGGATAAGGGGTCGGGGTGGCTTAGCGGTTAAGACGCTGAACTGCAGACCGAGACCCGAGTGCTGCGTGACGGAGTGAGCTCCTGTCTTCAGTCCCAGCTTCTGCCAACCTAGCAGTTCGAAAGCAAGAACTTACAGGTACATAAATAGGTACTGCTTCGGCGGGAAAGGTAACAGCGTTCCGTGCACCTCGGTGTTCAGTCATGGTGGCCACATGACCACGGAAGCGTCTTTGGACAGCACTGGCTCTTCGGCTTAGAAATGGAGATGAGCACCACACCCTAGAGTCGGACACGACTGGCTGGGGACACCTTTACCTTTTTTATGAACAGGATGCTGTAGGAGTGGATGGAATATTGCTTTTAAAGGAGCTTTTCAATACACTATATCACACTGGATTTTTAGAGAGGAAATAGGAATAACTTCTATCATTTTTCAGCTGGTTTTTGGCAGAAAGCAAGGAGTGGTTGCCAGATTATTCACTGGAAGCTAGACAAATATGTACGACAATTTGTACATTTAAAACACACACACACAGGACATGGAGTGAAATGTTGCATCGCTGCTGTTCAGGATTATTGCTACTCCAGTCATTCTCTCTCTCCCCCTTCCCCCAGTTTTGTTTTCCCCCAACTGTCCGGATTCTGTGGCCACCGAGCATGCTTAGTCCTCAGTGGACTCCTTTTGCCACCCCCCCTCCCCTTAAGGTTTTTCCCGCCACCAGATTTCTCGTACTTGCACAAGCCTTGGGGGTTCCCCCCACCTCAATCCTGCTGATTCCTCCCTCTTGTGCTTGAATGGTGCTGGTTTGGCTATCTAAGCAACAGTGATCACAGCCTGAACAATAGAAATAGAAAGAACAAATTACATATTCTGGCCAATTCCCAACATCCATCTTATGTTTTGAAATCTGTGAGCAGTCTTTAAACATTTGCCAGGAACAATGTGGTATTTTTATTACTGGAGTGTGATAATCCCCTCCCGGATCTGTGTACCATGTAGAAGTCTTAACTTGACCGGCATGCCCATTTTGATATCGAGACTATTGATGTGTGTTCTTATATTTTCAGGAACTTATGGCCCAGCAGGTGAGATTGTGTCTGCTGCTGGAACTGTTGTTGCAATCTTCACATTAACAGATAATGAGATTTTTTTTCCAGGAGTCTTTCCTACTCGCAGCTTTCCCAATTCACTCGTTGTGCAATAGAAATGATTAAGCAAAAGCAAAAAGAGGATCAGTGTAGTAGCTGTCTTACCATAGTATCATGCTTGCTATAGAAGCATGGTAGTGGCTCATCTGGATGTTAGTCTTTGGTCCTGAAGCCTTTTAATGAGTAGGGAAAGCTGACACAATAGTACTCAGAGGGAATTCTTAATGGGGTGCATAATATCTAGAAGCCCTTTTGTTTGTTTTGTCCGATACTGCCTTTAAAAGAATTGCCAAGAATTGAGCAGAACTGATTTTAAGTTGTAACTTTTGAGTGCTTCTGTTGTGAAGTGGAATCCTACTCTTGCAGGCCTTTTGCTTTTCATGACAGGGCTCAACAGACCTGTGTCCCTCCCGTCCCCCCCTGCAAAGGAGCATCACTGATGCTTGTGTGTCCATGTACATGGTATCTGCAATAATTGCCAGTAGACTAGTCCACAGCATGAAGTGTCTTTACACCCAGCACAAGTGTGGCTGCCTTTGTATGTGTAGCCCTGCTGACATCTATGCATGCTGCAAGGTGATGCATTCTTGCGGGACAGTATGGGTTTGGCTTTGAGCCCAAATTGAGTAAAGCTATGAATGATGACACAGAAACTTTAGCACAAAACACTTCCCACTATATACGGTACAATTACATCCTTCTGAAGATGTAGAGTGTACCATGCTGTGACTTAGACTTTAGCTCATGCTGTATTTCTCACCACCCCTTCTCCTATAACACATTAGGGGCTGGCTTACACATCATGAGTGGAAGCTGCTTTACATGGGTCCACCTGTTTTTCTGTCTCTTACCACACGGTGAGTGGGGGTCAGGTGTTTTTTTCCACACTATCACAAACCTCTCTCCAAAAAGGTTTGTGGAGAAACTCACTTAGTCTGCATGGTGTGAGTATGAATAGCTTGCCTCTTGGTGGCCGTGATATGTAAATCAGGCCTGGATTTCCATTTAGCAAGTAGGGAAAGGCTCCTTGGTACTCCAGAATCAGCAATTGTTCTTCTCCAAGTGAGTATTTTTAATTTAAGTGATTCTTCAGAAGATCCCAGTGCAGTGCCAGTTCTACTTTTTCAAAGTGAAATTAAAGAAGGGAAAAAGAGATTACTTTGCATTTTTAAAATACACACGTTCTTGTTTTATGGGGACTGGTAAACCAGTTTTTCACATTAGGGACTGTCTCTCTGCTTTTTGCTGACTGGGTTGCCAAAACTTAATATTCTGCTACTGCTGTGACTTAATAGAGTCAGTCCCTTTCCTCTTACCATTCCTCCTTAGCTCAGAAGGTCCTGGGTTCAAATCTTCTTATAAGCCTCTATGGAACATGAAATGTTAATTTTTTTTGTACAGATAAGCCTCCAGGTCTATTTTATTTTATTTTTAAACAACGTAGCCTTTAGGGAATGGGAATGCTTGACAAAAGGTGAGGCTTCTTCATGCCTGTAGTCACATATATACCACATATTAGGTCTCCTGCTGAGTTTTACCTATGTCATCTTATTTACCCAAGCTATTACTTCAGGATCACAGCTGCTTTGTGTGTGAGTTGGCCTTCAGTGTTCCACAGTGAGTTGTGTAAAAATTATAAGTACCCTGTGAACTTTCCTCAGAGGAATGGACTTAAATAAGGCAAATGTGATGTGATAGAAGCACAGGAGCAGTGAGTGGAACACATGTCAAAACAGCTGTTTCAGCTTGTTATCTATATCTAAGAAATAAACCACTTTTTAAACATTAGAGCTGGTCCCCGTTGACTTCTCTACAGAATGGCAAATGAGGGATACTAGATGAGTCTGTTCGATCATTTCTCGGCAGAGACCAAAGAGCTACAGATGTTGCTCTTGCTTTTCATTGTGTTTTGTCAATACATTTTCTGTCCTTGTTTGCAAGCCAATTAAGTGTGGAATTAGACAGATATATATGATGGTACCTGATAAATAATAAATAACATTTCTCCTCTCTGTGCTTCAAACACATTAATTGGGTTGAAAATCACTTCGCGGGAAAGGAAAAAGGGATAGTGATAAGTAACCGGGTAATGAATTCTGGAGAGAAAGAAATAAGGGAAATATTTTTTAAATACTTAAAAATATCAGGACTATTTTTCTAATCCTCAAAATAGTCCAATAGTTCAAGCTCTGCAGAAAGAAAAGTAACAAATCTAGGGCTGGGGTTTTAATGCACTGATTACCTAGTGTGTGTGGTTTATTTTAATCCATATGGAACCTACTTATAGTATGTAGTAAGCTTGATGCTGGAAGAACTGGTGAGGAGTCAGATGTGAACTGACACAGTGTCTTATATGCTGTTTTGTATAGAGACCTGCGTAGCTTAACCTAGTGGGCAGATTTGATTAATCAAGTAGACCAAATAATGGGCAGCTTTCAGTAGGCGTCTCACACGTCTTAATTGGTACCAGGCAAGTACAGCTACAGCTGTTTGGCCTATGTGAAGTGATCTCGTCCTTTGAGATAAGGATGTGGTTCTTCTCTCCAATGAGAAGTTAAAGAGAAGCCCCCCTCCTGAGAAGGGAGTATGTTTATCATGACACGTTCCTGAGCTAGTGAGAGACACCTATAAAATCCAGCAGGCTGCTTTTACTCCTTGGTCTCGCTCCAAGGGGGAATACGCATGCCACCAGCCTAGCGAACGCTTGCCAGTCCTAGGGGATCATCTTATATGCTGTGGGGACCCAGGGTACAGTCAGCTGTGGTGAAGATCTGCTGTGTCAGCTGAAGGGATGTGAGCTTACTTTGCATATTCTTTCTGCCTCCATTTATCACCTTTGTGTAATCAATAAACTGTTTAAAATTATTCATTTGTGATTTTGTCTCACTTTGGCAACCACGAATCTGGTTTGTTTGGGACCTAAGTAAATCATTATCCCCAAATCAATGCACAGTATTTCTTTAACTTCCTTCCCCATCACTTGTCTGAATAGGTTGTTGTACTGCCCTGTGACTTAACCTCAGCTAGCTAAGGAAAAAGGGGATATGTGGGGTGGCTGGGCAAGAAAATAGATACTACCTCTCATAAATACTTATAAATATTTAATGCAAAAACTTGAATAGGTAATTTTAAACTAGTATATCTAGGCTTACTGACTTTATTTATTTATTTATTTATTTACAATATTTATATGCTGCTTCACATCAGAAGATTTCAGAGCAGTGAACAACAAGGAAAAAGAATAAAACACCAGGTTAAAAGAGTTAGAATTTTTTTTTTTAAAAAAAGACAAATCCCAATAAGGTTGAATTTAATAAACTGCGGCTGGTCATGCAAGGAAGGCCTCTCAAAATAACAATGTCTTCAGGAGGCGCCGGAAGGAACACAATGTTGGCATCTGCCTGACCTCTAAATACAGGGAGGGGGCTGCCACACTGAAAGCTCCTTTCCTGGTGGACTTCAACTGGGCCATGGGTCCATGTAGAACCACCAGGAACATGCTTTCTGATGACCTCAGTGACCAGGCAGGTTGGTAAAGCAGGAGGCACTTTCTCAGGTATCCTGGTGCCAAGTTGTTTAGGGCTTTGTACACTAGTACTAATACCCTAAACCTGGCCTGGTAACAAATAGGCAGCCAGTGCAGTTCCCTCAGCAAAGGAGTTGCACGCTGAAAAGGGGCCATTCCGGACAACAGCTGAGCTGCTGCATTCTGCACTAGCTCCAGCTTCTGGACCAGCCTTAAGGGCAGCCCCACATAGAGCGCATTGCAGTAATCCAGTCTTGAGGTTACTAATGCCTGTTCCACTGTGGTCAAGCCATCCCTGTCCAGGAGAGGCTGTAGCTGGCGAACCAGCTGAAGCTAGTAAAAGGCACTCCAACCCACCGCAGCCACTTGGGCCTCCAGCGATAATGATGAATGTAGGAGTACCCCCAGACTATCAACCTGATCTTTCAGAGGGAGTGCAACCCCATCCAGAACAGGCAACGAGCCTATCTCCCGGACCCTGGAACCACTCACCCACAGGGCCTCTGTCTTGCCAGGATTCAGCTTCAGTTTATTCATCCAGCCCATTACTGAGTCTAGGCACTGATTCAGGACTTGCACAGCCTCTTCTGATTCAGATGTCACAGGGAGATAGAGTTGCGTGTCATCAGCATACTGATGGCATTTAGCTCCAGATCCCCTAATGACCGCTCCCAGAGGCTTCATATAGATGTTAACATTGGGGACAAGATGGTACCCTGCAGGACCCTATAGCGCAATTGCCAAGGGACTAAGGAAAAGTCACCCAGTGTTACTCTCTGAAATTGGCTCCATAAGTAGGACTGGAACTACTGTAGCACAGTGCCTCCAATACTCATCCCACCCATGGAGTCGATCCAAGGGGATACTGTGGTCAGTGGTATCAAAAGCTGAAGAGAGATCAAGCAGAATTAACAGGGTTGCACTCTCCCTGACCCTCTGTTGATAAAGGTCATCCATCAGGGTGGCCAAGGCTGATTCTGTCCCGTAACAAGGATGAAACCCAGATTGAAATCGGTCTAGATAATCAGTATCCTTTAAGAGTGTGTGCACGCCATGACCCTCTCAAGTACCTTCCCTAGAAAAGGGGTATTTGTGACTGGGCAGTAGTTGTGTAATACCGTTGGGTCCAGAGTAGGCTTTTTCAGGAGTGGTTGCTCTACTGCCTCCTTAAGGACAGCAGGGACTACCCCTTCTCATAAGAAAACATTTATCACTCCCTGGACCTACGCAGTCATACCCACTCGGCTTAGGGATGTACGAAACACCTACCTGGCTCCGCCCCAGGCAATCCGCGGTGGGGGGGAGGTGCTCCATCCCTCCCCCCGGAATCCTCAATGGGGGGGGAGGCGATCCGGTCCTCCCCCCCGGAATCCTGCCTGGCCGGCTCCGCTCTGCGGCCAAGCCGTGGAGCCACTGGCCGGCTCTGGCCGCCCACAGCCGGACATCCGGCCACTGGGCAGCTCTGCAGGGATGCAAATGGCAGCTTTTATTGAGCTGTGATAGGCTACGTAAATATTTACATAGCCTATCACGGCAGGGGGGAAAAACCCAGCGTACACAAATGGCGGTAGCCGACGCCATTTGCGTACACTGGGTTTTCCCCCCCCTGCCATGATAGGCTACATAAATACTTACGTAGCCTATCACGGCCTCCGCATGGATGCAAATGGCGTCCCTGCGTTAGCCGTGATAGGCTGCGTAAGTATTTACGTAGCCTATCATGGCTAGGAAGACGAAGTGAATGGTGGCCGCAGGACAGCCGCCATTCACAAAGCAGCGCGGATGGGAGCAGGTAAGTGCTCCGTTTCGCGTGCCTTTTGTGGGTTGGGGGCGGCGGGGATTTCGTCCCACGCGCCTTTCGTGGGTTGGGGGGGCGGGGGCTTGGTTCCATGATGGATTTCGGGGGGCCGAATGCACTGGCATTCGGCCTCACCGAGATCCGTCGCGGAATTCCCTGACATCCCTAACTCGGTTAGCTTTTATTAGCCAGGAGGGACAGGTATCGAGAGGGCACGCGGTCGGCTGCATTATTACAAGCATCTTGTCCACATCATTAGGCTGCAACAACTGGAACTGATCCCACAAAATCGGGCAGATGGTGGCATCAGACACCTCAACTGGTACTGCACTAACAACAGTGTCAAGTTTGCTGCGGAGACGAGCGATTTTGTCCTCAAAGTGCAATGCAAAGAGGTCATAGCGGGTTCTTGATGGGGCCAGGACCCCATTTACTGGAGAAGGTGTTAACAGCCCCCGGACCACCTGAAAGAACTCCGCTGGATGGCTACTTGAAGACACAATGGAAGCAGCAAATTAAGCCTTCTTTGTTGCCTGCACTGCCACGCAGTAGGCATGATTATGTGTTCTAGAGCGTGCTCAGTCGTCTTCACCTCAAGTCTTGTGCCATTTGTGCTCTAGCCAACATCCAGCCTGTTTCATTGACTGCAGCTCTCCAGTATACCAGGGAGCAGAATGGGTTCCACAGTGCTGGAGAGGACACTCAGGTGCAATCAAGTTGATGGCCCTCCCCATCTCACTGTTCTGCAGTGAGGTTAGGGCCTTGGCTGGATCACCAGCTCTCTCCGCTGGAGAATCCCCAAGAGCATTCAGAAATCCATTGAATTCCATCAGTCTCCTGGGGTGGACCATCCAAAAAGCTCCCCTATCCCTGCGGGAGGAGAGTAATGCCGTAAGTTCAAATCTCACCAGGAAATGGTCTGACCATGACAATGGGGTTACTTGCATCCCCCTCCCCCAATCTTCAGACTACCCATCTCACAAGTTGGAGCAAAAACCGGGTCAAGGGTGTGCTCTGCTTCATGTGTTGGGCCGATAACAAACTGAGACAGCCCCGTGGTTGTCATAGAGGCCATGAATTCCTCAGCTAGAACTCTGGAGACAGCCTCAGCATGGAAGTTGAAGTCACCCAGAACCACCATCCTGGGTTCCTCCAACATCACACTTGCAATGGCCTATGTCAGCTCAGTCAGGGATGCTGCTAGGCAGTAGGGTTGGCAGAATACCAGCAGCATCCCCAATCTGTCTCTATGGCTCAACACAAGGTGTAGTCCCTCAAGGCCTCCTCCAAGGTGGCTTCCTGGTGATAGAGATGGAGGTTCTATGAACCACGGCAACTCCCCCCTTCTCCCAACTCTCCAACCTACGTTGGTGCTGCACTGAGTACCCAGGTGGGCAGAGCTGAGTCAAGTTGACTCCACCCAGCTCACCCACCCAAGTCTCAGTAATACATGCCAGGTCAGCCCTCTCATCCTTGATTAAATCATGAATAAGTGCAGTCTTATTGCAGACCAATCTGGCGTTAAATAGCACTGCAAGACAGGAGGGCTCAGTGGAAAAGCAACCAGGTACATGAGAGCTAGAGGAGGGGGTAGAAGGAGAACAGTGTATAAACACCTGTGATCCATTCTACTACCCCTCTTCCTGCTGTATCTCCTTCTGCCCCAAGTCACTGGAATAGAGTTGAAATGGACTAATTCTTAGCTGTTTCACCTACCTCTAAATTGGTTGTTTTTATTCAGCTATATTTGTGTTTAGGGGAGAGCAAATTGGAACCCTGACAGGATAGTGATTTTGTTCCTGGGAAGCCTTGTCTGAGGTGCTTTGTGAATTTTGGACAAATTAAAATAGCGTGGTTTGTCCAGACAAACTGCAATATTTTTTTTAAAAAGCCCACCTTTGCCATTCACTGGTGGCTCCCATTATATAGTGGACAGCAGTTGAATATCTACAGGAACACACACTTTGCAGAGTGGGCAGATTGTTCATCCTGGCCATTCATCTTATTCAAAAGATGCATTGTTAAATACCCATCCAAAGAAAGGGCAGTGATTGAAGCAGCCTTATTTAAAAATGTAAAGTCAAGGTGTGTCATTTCATGAGACCCTATTTTTAAACATGAAATACTAGGAAAAACTTCTATGTGTGGATTTCTTAAAACAAAACAAAACAAAAAGTGCCTTGGATAAAACAAAAGATGCTTGATTTGAAAGCAGACACAGAGATTTAAAAGGTGTCTTATGCCTTTTTCATAAGACAAGATACAATCATGTATTGAAACTACTGGTCACGCACACCGTCTAGGCCATTTGTGGGAGTTAGTCCATGTGTGTGTCAGCATTTAAAAAGCTGTTTAGAACAACAGGTTTGTTTATTTTGGTTATGTTAAATGGCTGCTCCAGGCAGAAGGAATTAGTCATTTTTGAACGTAGGAATGAATGCCCTTTTCTGCTTCTACTTTTATGCAGTTATTAATTGCATGGTCTGGATCTCAGGTTTTGTATACTGTATACATGCAACTACTGGTTCCATGTCGGGATTCAAATACGATAATTTGGTTTTAGTAAGGGCTGTAATGACTGGTTATCTTTATATTTTCTTGCACTGAAGCGGACCAGATTGATTGAAATGTGTTTGGGATATTGGTATTGTGTATTTGTAGAGCCTTGGATTTGGAAATTAATATTGAGACTAGGCACAGCCTATGTATGTGATGGATTGATGGGCATTTTAGGATGTTAATTTTTTAATTTTAAGTGAGATATTAGCATTTATTTTAAAGTTTTGTTATATTTTTGTATATACATAATTTTCCTTTAACCTATTCTCTTTATGTGGTTGAAAGTGGTTAAGGACAGAGCCAGTTTATTGCTGCATATCAGATAAAAATGGTTAGGTACATTGACCTAACCAGTATTTTTTAAAACTACATGATAAAGTCCTACATTCTTGTTTTACTTGTTTTAAAAAGGAATGGTTTTGCCTTGACATCTTCCTACTCTTATTTGCTTCCATCTCATATTTTCCCTGTTTGGCTGGGATTTTGGGTACGTGCCTGCTGCCATAACAGCCAATGATCCATTGTCATGACTCATTGCATCTATTGACTGGATATCAAGGAGGTTCTGTAACTCAGTGGTGCAGCATGTACTTCTTTATTTTGAAGTATTTAATGCCACCCTTTAATTTACAAAACACCCAGAGCAGCTAAGAACAATTAATAAAATACTACAAGATAATTTTATATATTAGTGTTAGTTCAGCAGAATAACAAAAACCAGTCAAAGCAATACAGTCAGTAAAATCTGAAAGAATGTTCATTAAACTAGTTTAGGTGACATGCTAGAAGGCCTGGGAAATTAGTTTTCACCTGGTGCTCCAAAACATCAAATTCAGCATCAGGCAAACCACATCACTGCCTTGTTGTGGCGAAGCCATAAGCTATGCCGTGCAGGGCCACCCAAGACGGACAGGTCATGGTGGAGAGTTCTGACAAAATGTGGTCCACTGGAGAAGGAAATGGCAACCCACTCCAGTATTCCTGCCAAGAAAACCCCATGGAACGTATCACAAGGCTAAAAGAGATGACGCCAGAAGATGAGCCCCTCAGGTCGGAAGGTGTCCAATATACTACTGGGGAAGAGCAGAGGGAGTTTCCAAGTAGCGCCAGAAAGAGTGAAGCAGCTGGGCCAAAGCCAAAAGGACACTCAGCTGTGGATGTGTCTGGTGGTGAAAAGGAAGTCCGATGCTGTAAAGAACAATATTGTTTAGGAACCTGGAATGTAAGGTCAATGAATCAAGGTAAGCTGGAGGTGGTCAAACATGAGATGGCAAGATTGAACATCGACATCTTGGGAATCAGCGAACTCAAATGGACAAGCATGGGCGAATTTAATTCAGGTGACCATCATATTTACTACTGTGGGCAAGAATCCCTTAGAAGAAATGGAGTAGCACTCATAGTCAACAAAAGGGTGGGAAAAGCAGTATTGGGGTACAATCTTAAAAACGATAGAATGATCTCAGTACGAATCCAAGGCAAACCATTCAACATCACAGTAATTCAAGTCTGTGCCCCAACCACTGATGCCGAAGAAGCTGAAGTTGATCGATTCTATGAAGACCTACAACACCTTCGAGAACTATCAGCAAAAAAAAGATGTCCTCTTCATCATAGGGGATTGAAATGCTAAAGCAGGAAGTCAAGAAATCACCGGGATAACAGGCAAGCATGGCCTTGGTGTACAAAATGAAGCAGGACAAAGGCTAATAGAGTTCTGCCAAGAGAACATGCTGATCATAGCAAACACTCTTTTCCAACAGCACAAGAGGCGACTCTACACATGGACATCACCAGATGGTCAATATCGAAATCAGATTGATTATGTACTTTGCAGCCAAAGATGGAGAAGCTCTATACAGTCAGTAAAAACAAGACCTGGAACTGACTGTGGCTCAGATCATGAGCTTCTTATTGCAAAATTTCGGCTTAAATTGAAGAACGTAGGGAAAACCACTAAACCATTCAGGTATGACCTAAATCATATCCCTTATGAATATACAGTGGAGGTGAGGAATAGATTTAAGAGATTAGACCTGATAGACAGAGTGCCTGAGGAACTATGGACGGAGGTCCGTAACACTGTTCAGGAGGCAGCAACTCAATCCATCCCAAAGAAAAAGAAATGCAAGAAAGTCAAGTGGCTGTCTGATGAGGCTTTACAAGTAGCTGAGGAAAGAAGGGAAGCGAAAAGCAAGGGAGAAAGGGGAAGATATCTCCAACTGAATGCAGAGTTCCAGAGAATAGCAAGGAGACAAGAAGGCCTTCTTAAATGAACAATGCAAAGAAATGGAGGAAAACAGAATGGGAAAGACTAGAGATCTCTTCAAGAAAATCGGAGATCTCAAGGGAAGGTTTTGTGCAAAGACGAGCATGATCAAGGACAAAGAAGGCAGGGACCTAACAGAAGCAGATAAGATTAAGAAGAGGTGGAAAGAATACACAGAAGAACTATACAGGAAAGATCTGAATGTCCCTGATAGCCATGATAGTGCGATCACTGCACTTGAGCCGGACATCCTCGAGAGTGAAGTCAAGTGGGCCTTAGAAAGCATTAGTAACAACAAAGCTAGCGGAGATGACAGTATTCCAGCTGAGCTATTTAAAATCCTAAAAGATGATGCTGTTAAAGTGCTGCACTCAATATGCCAACAAATTTGGAATACTCAACAGTGGCCACAAGACTGGAAAAGGTCAGTTTACATTCCAATTCCAAAGAGGGGCAATGCCAAAGAATGCTCAAACTACTGTACAATTGCGCTCATTTCACATGCCAGCAAGGTGATGCTCAAAATCCTACAAGCCAGGCTTCAGCAGTGTGTGAACCGAGAACTACCAGAAGTACAAGCTGGGTTTCGAACAGGCAGAGGAACTAGAGATCAAATCGCCAACATTCGCTGCATCATGGAGAAAGCAAGAGAATTCCAGAAAAACGTCTATTTCTGCTTCATTGACTACACTAAAGCCTTTGATTGTGTGGATCACAACAAACTGTGGCAAATTCTTAAAGAGATGGGAGTACCAGACCACCTTACCTGTCTCCTGAGAAACCTGTACGAGGGTCAAGAAGCAACAGTAAGAACCAGACATGGAATAACTGATTGGTTCAAAATTGGGAAAGGAGTACGACAAGGCTGTATATTGTCGCCCTGCTTATTTAACTTATATGCAGAGTACATCATGAGAAACGCGGGGTTGGATGAATCACAGGTCAGAATTAAGATTGCCGGGAGAATTATCAACAACCTCAGATACGCAGACGATACCACCCTAATGGCAGAAAGCGAAGGGGATCTAAAGTGCCTCTTGTTGAGGGTGAAAGAGGAGAGTGCTCCCCTTGTGAAAGAGGAGAGTGCTGGTTTGAAATTCAACATTAAAAAAATTAAGATCATGGCATCTGGCCCCATCACTTCCTGGCATATAGAAGGGGAAGAAATGGAAGCAGTGACAGATTTTATTTTCTTGGGCTCCAAGATCACCGCAGACGGTGACTGTAGCCATGAAATTAAAAGATGCTTGCTCCTTGGGAGGAAAGCTATGGCAAACCTAGACAGCATAGTAAGAAGCAGAGACGTCACCTTGCCGACAAAGGTTCGTCTAATCAAAGCTATGGTTTTCCCAGTAGCAACGTATGGCTGTGAGAGCTGAACTGTAAGGAAGGCTGAGTGCCGAAGAATTGATGCTTTTGAACTGTGGTGCTGGAGAAGACTCTTACGAGTCCCCTGGACTGCAAGGAGGTCAAATCAGTCCATCCTAAAGGAAATCGGCCCTGAGTGCTCATTGGAAGGACAGATACTGAAGCTGAAGCTCAAATATTTTGGCCACCTAATGCAAAGAGAGAACTCCCAGGAAAAGACCCTGATGCTGGGAAAGATTGAAGGCAAAAGGAGACGGGGATGGCAGAGGATGAGATGGCTAGATAGCATCACCGATGCAATGAATATGGACTTGAGCACACTCCGGGAGAGAGCGGAGGACAGGAAGGCCTGGCGTGCTATGGTCCATGGGGTCATGAAGAGTCGGACACGACTTAATGACTGAACAACAAAAGGGGGCTAGACAAATGCCTGGAGGAGAAGGCTATCAATGGCTACTGGCCCTGATGGCTATATACTATCTCCAGTATCAGAGGCAGTATGCCTACATACACCAGTTGCTGGGGACATGGGTGGGAGGGTGCTGTTGCACTCATGTCCTGCTTGTTTGTTTCCTGTCAACAGCTGGTTGGCCACTATGTGAACAGAATGCTGGAATAGATGGACCTTGGTCTGATCCACCATGGCCCTTCTTATGTTCTTATGTCCTTTGGAGGGCATTCCAAATGTGAGGTGCCACAACTGAAAAGGCTCTCTCTTTGGTCATTATCTGATTAACCTCAGAAGGAAAAGGGACTCTATGTCTGAAGATGGCCACAAGGTTTGGGCAGATTCATGTGGGAGGAGGCAGTCCTTATGATACCTTGTCTTCCAGATATGCAGAAGTCCAGTTTCAAACCCTGGCAGCCGCATCCAATTAAAGGTTCTCCAATCTGGGAAAGACCTCTGCCTGAGAACCTTGGAGAGAACCGTGGTCCATGTAGACAGTGGTCTGCCTCTGGATAAGACCGCGTCATATGTTCATATAAGAGACAATGGCAATTCTCACATTAAGAAAAATGTGTGAAAAATCTCCAGAGAGTAAATAATGCAAGGTGTTTTTAAATTGCAATGATCTTGATGAATTTGGGATTCTTCTATGTAGTGTCTTCCTGGGCAGGATTTATTTTTGTTCTGTTCCTACCACCTTGACTTCTTCATTTCTTTGGATAGTATCCAATGTTAGTCCTATGTAGAGTAGACCCATTGAAATGAATGAGAGTTGTGACTAACTTGAATCTCGTTCATGTCAGTGTGTCTAGTCTATGCAGAACTAAGGTTGGATACTATCCTATATTTGTGCATTTCATTCATTCATTCATTCATTCATTTCTATCCCACCCTATATCATTAATATCTCAGGGCGGCATACAGATAAAATAAATGTAAACAATATAAAACAATAAATAATTTAACACCTAAAAGCATATTAAATTATTAAACAAGCTAAAACCAGTTAAAATCTAAAACAATAAAACAGTTAAAACAATGTTGGTTGTAGATCTACCTTAGTGGCTAACTCCTCCCATCAGGGAGTCTCTGAAAGAAAGAATAGCCCCTCCTGCTGTTCATTCAGAAAATATTTAACATTTAAGCATTTTAGGCATTCAGCAAAAATGGGGCTGATTTTTTCTTGCTATATACACATACCCAACTATACAGATGGAATATTGTTCATCTAGCTGCCAGAGGCCAATTGTTTATAGAAGCTTTTTCTGTCTTTCCTGGATCTAATAGTTTGGCTTCCAAGAATCAATCTCACGTTAAGAGATTTGCAGCCTCTGTTGCATTATGGAAGAGGCGTAGAAGGGGGAGTTTGGGGTGGGTGGGGGGAAATGTTGGTTCTTTCCAGCAAGAGATAAACATCAAAGGGAAACAATTCTTTTCTCTGTTGGTACAAAGCGATATATCATGTAAGATAGCTTGGTTTGCTAAAGAGGGCATATTAAAATGACAGACATTATGAATACAGCTAGATTCTGATAAATATCAGCATGGGAAAGAACAAATTTATCTCAATATGTCCCATGAAAAAGCTGCCATTGAGTGCCTGTTGTCAGTATACAATCTCCAAATGTTGCTGGTTCTAGACGTATTGGAGAGAGCATGGCAGAACAGAGCAAAGTACCAACAAAGTGAAAATCACATTGCATTCATTCCCAGATCCTTTAAGCCTGGGAACGGGTCCTCTGGCAATTTCAATATAAATTTTAACTGATTTATTTCTTATATTTATATCTCACTTTGCTTCCATCATGCAACTCAAGGTGGCTACATGTGGTTCCCAGGTGGTCTCCCCTCCAAGCGCTGACCATTCCCAGACCTGCTTAGGTGGCTGCCTCATGTGTCTTCAGACCATGCCCTAGGACCTGCCTTTTTAACCTGCCTTTCAGACAGGCATTGAGAAAAGGCATTGAGACCTGGATGGGCAAATGTGATGTGCAATGTGAATATAATTTCTCAGCTCAGCACCTTTGGCAAACTGCTGCTTCTGTGGGTGCTTCCAGATGGTCTGACTGCAGGAAGTGCCGTACCAGTACATCGCATCCCCAGAGACCAGACCTATATGTAATGCGACAGGAACCAGCACAGGCTATGCAGTCTACATGGCTGTTTTCCTGAAGAAACTGCAAAATATTGGGGTGGAGAGAAAAACCTCCTGTTTCAGCATGTTGACATGTATCGGGCCACAGCTATAGTGGAACAACCTTCTCTTGTTTTTCCATGATTGAAACTATGTTTCTCTGCATCTGGAGTGTTTGTGTGTACCAACAAAAGCCAGCCCTCAGGAATCTTGGATTCAAGGGCCTTCATGTCTAGTTAGGTTTGAGTCCCCAAAGCCATATTTTATTTATTTTTAAATACGGTAGGGCCATAGTGTGTTGTCCTTTGTCTGGAAGATCTAGGGTAGGGGTGGGCAATGCACATACCCTGGGCCTCATTCAGCCCCCTGGTCTTAAGTGAACCCCACTGCCGCTGAATTTGCTGCTGCAGTGGCAAAACAATCTGTGGCCATCTGCAGGAAGGCGCAAGGGTCGCAGTTGTCCCCATCTGGATAAGCCTTAATCTCCAAATTCTCAGCATTCATTTTTAAAACCTCTAGTCTCTAGCCCTTATAGAACCCGAGGTAGGCAAAATGTGCAGCTGCTATTCTGCCCATTCGTTTTATGAGACTCTAGCCTGCTCCTGACTTTCAGTGTTTTTAGCCAATGAATGAAATCATACTAATAGTTAACACGTCCACTATCTGGGTGTATTAACCTTTCTAGGTGTGTTAAGCCTTTTTGAGGTCTTCCCTGTTATGTTATTGTTTTCATTTAAAAAAAAAACACACACACCAGTTTAGAAATCTTTTAGAGTTTAATGTAGCTGGGTTTGGGCAGTAGTATCTATAAAAAAAAAAAAAGTGGCTGCAAAGACGGAATTCATGCTCTTTCTAACTCAGGTTTTGTTAATATTTATTTCCACTGAGTTTATAAACATAAAAAAATACCCTGACAGTGTATGCAGATAAAGCCAGTCATTATTATACCCATATTGCAGGAAGCAGGGCTGTGGCTGAGAAAGTGTGGGTTACACCAGTCCTGCAGGGTAGCCCAGGGTTGTTGTTCCCATTTTCCACACTGAGTATGGGTGTGTGTTTGAGTAGTGTATGACAACTCTGCAGTGTTGTTAACCAGTCTCCTGGTGTGTTGGGCCCCCTCTACATGGCACCACTTTCACCATTCACTCCATCGCACCTGTGCAGCATTGCAGCTTCAAATTGGCTTCTGCTGAAATACACTCCCAATTTACTGTAGGCTTCCCCAACAGACTCTGCCATGCCCTTTTTTGCCATTATATTTTAATGTGCAGCTGTGCAGGCCCGTGAGCGTGGGGGGTGCGACACATCAGTGGCTGTTTTGTATTTTAGAGGTTCTGTTGTATCTGTCCGTCCCTTGTTAGGTAAATTGTGGGTGATCTGTGCTCCTTCATTTCCACGCCAACTGTTTGGCAGTTCCCCAGACCGAGACACTCGTGATGGTTCGCACTCACCCAAGGCGTGAGAGGTATGTGCCTACCCAATGCTCCAAAATGGTGGCCAGAGCGAAGTTGGTCCCCTTGGCCCTTGGGCACTGAGTCCAAAAGCAACCATTGTGAAGATACGAAGATACGAAGCTGTGAAAATGTGATTAAATAAATGAAAACGCTTCTCTGTGCCTCTGTAACTGCGCAGTTGCGAAGGGATGGGGGGAGTAAAGGGGCATCACAGAGTGATGCAAGCACTATGCACGCCTACAACATGCCCACTTGAAAACACGAAGTTGGTTTGGGGAAGGGCAGATGGCTCGCTACCATGGGAAACCCGCAGCAAATGAAAAACATCGTAGCAAAACACCTCTTTGGAAATCTGCATTTTCCAGGAGAAAACCACGGATGGCTGCGAAGTGGCAATTGTGTCATCTATCCCGAGGGACCTCGACTCGCAGCCACCCCGGATTAAAAGGTTCGTGTAGACTGGTGCCCTGTGCAGATGGGGCTGTGAAGTTGATTGCTGCAGCAGTGCAATTTATTAAGGCCCAGAGGGGTTGAGCAGGAGGCCCAAGTGGAGCCTCCCCCCAACTCTCTCCCCCCCCCTCTCTTAGTGCAGGCCTTGGAGCTGAGACAGTGTGCCGAGCAGCTCCTCAGAAGTTAGTGTTTTCTCATGTAATGTAGCAATATATTACCCTGTTTTTGTGTGAATCTGAATCTATTGTGTGTTGCCTACCGAGCAGAGCCTAGGAGTGGACCACAAGCTGAGCAAGTCACCCCCGCCCCAATATTAATCACGCCCTTCACCCCTATAATGGCCATTGGCCCAAGAGCTATTACAGGGGGTAAAAGGAGTCAGAGAAAGAATTGAGGGTTTCAGTTGCAGGTCTACCCACTGAGAAACAACAGAGGGGTAAACTAGTTTACAACTTTCTCAGAGGCCAGACCTACCCATCTCAGTAGATAAGGTGCTCAAGCCTTGCCACTGCTTAATCATCAGATTAAGACTGGAAGTGGTGGACCTGTTCTCTGATGTTATCAGGGTTTTTTTTGTTTTTTAAGTGCAACACAACCATACACAACAAAATGTGCAGTTCCAGGAAATATATGCAGTTCCAAAAGAACAAAAGTTGTACTGTTGGCTAATGTAAAAAGCGCCTGATAACAATATGAAAGTAAAGTGAGTAGTTCAGGCTTCTCTAGAATCCTAAACCCTGATCAGACATACCCATTTCTCTTCCCACTGCTAAAGACACTCCCCATAGACTCGACTGCTACCATGCAGAGCCTCCTTCCCCAACCTGATGTCATCCAGATGTTTTGGACTTCAACTCCCATCAGCCACAGCCAGCATGACCACTGGTCAGGGATGCTGGGAGTTGTAGTCCAAAACATCTGGAGGGTACCAGGTTGCAGAAGACTGTTATAGAGTGTCCACCAATATTTCCAAGATGATGGAATTTATTCCAGGCAAATCATGTGAAATGATCAAATGTTACTATAAGGGCAGTGATGGCATAAAATATCTGATATGATATTTTAGGACAGCTGTACTGTGTTTGGCCATTTGGGGTTTTTCCCCCTCTTTTTCCTAGGTGTGTTTTTTTTTTTTATCCCTCACACCAAATAAAGTTTTGATGGAGTTCATGATGCTTCTTGAATATAACATTCTTTGCATTAGTGTGCTTCAGTTCCTAGGGTCTTCTACTCCTCTTTGTGGGCTTCTAAATGTCATGGAATGTTGTCTAAGCAACAAGGCATACAGAGAAGAAAAGGGCACAAGTGTGTTGTAGCTGTGTAAGGTACATGCATGAATTAGAACCACAAACTACTGAGCACTGCAGGTTTGCACCCCCCCCTCGAAAAATGCCTCCAAACACTCATGAAACAATCGGCAGTTTGCAGCCGAATTTCAGCAGCAAACCACAGTGACAGGCTAAAAGGGCCAAATTTGGCTTTAAAGCATTGTTTAAAGCCAAAGTTGTTCACCCCTGATCTAGGATAAAGTCTCTGGTCAGACCGTAAGCACGCTGTGTGGTATTGTAAGGTCACTTTCTTTTGGCCTTGACACTGCCACCTTTACATCTATTGATCTATCTTTCACTTAAACATAATATGCTTGCACACGGTGGTATTAGCTTAGGTTTCTTCTAATACTTTTCTTTTGGCATATCTGATATTGTGAATCTCATATTGAGGATGCCAACTTTCATGGCAGTGTATTTTGAATGGTCAGTGTATTTTAAATAGGATTGCAAACTACTTGCCTTCACAAGTGTTTATGTACATTTTGATAATGCATGATAGATAACGTTGGCGCACGTGGCTTACCCCAGCAGCCCAGCACTGTGTTCACTTATCTCCTTGCCATGCTTGCATTAAAGCCACAGCAAGTGCTATTTTAGGTGTACAGGTTAGGATTAAGCTGATCACTTCGCTGGGCTGTAGGGTTTCACTCCTGAAATGCACTTTAAATCTGGGTGTTCACTACCTGAATTGAGATGTTCTCCTTATGTTTCTGTTTATGCTAACTTTAGCACGGCTTGTTGATAATGCATTTATCCCATCCAAATAATCCCTTCATCATCATAGGGAAATGAATGAAGCTCAGAATGTCTCAGTTTCTGAAACATGCGTGATTCAGCTTTTATTAATCTAACATTGCTTCATGTCAGTATCTGCCAGCGGTCGCCACACAGTCATAGCTGTTAAATATTTTAGATGCCATGGTAGAGAAATATTGGAAGCTGTGCAAACACAGATGGCATGGCTGTTTTTATGTATTACATTTCTATACAGCTCAATAGCTGAAATATGTTTTCTATTGATGTATTTTATAACCTATTGTATCACAAGGACTCAGAGCAGGTTATGGTAAATACATTGCATAGACAGGATGTGTTTTTAAATCCTTCAATGCTAAATGTACGTATTTGGTGGTAAGGTCTGCTTGATTTCAATGAGATGTAATTCCAGTAAATGTTTGGAATCCAGGTTGGACATGAAAAACAGCGTATGGCAAATACGTTAATAAATGGATACATAGCTGGTCCAAAAATTCTTATTACAGCTCTTCAAGGCACCTAAAATGATTCCACCACATCGCCTCAACCTTGGTCTCATTGCTTCCTCCCTACAAGGGTAGAAAAGAGGATTCTACTCCCTCCCAACCCACCAGTGTTTAAAGACTTAAAGTCAATCTGATTATGTATTTATGTACTTATGTGAAGTCAATCTGTTGATACATCCTGTTAATTCATGCTCATCCAGGCATGCTGAAGATAGTGCTGCTAATGTGAGAGGGCTTTGGTAGGGCAGCAAAATAACTGAGTATGTGAGGTCAGTTTTCACACAGGCCTGTTCCAATTTGTTTATAATGCTGTTTTGTTCTCTGTTTTGTGCATCCAGAAATTCGTACCCAATTGGTGGAACAGTTCAAATGTCTAGAACAACAATCTGAATCCCGATTGCAACTCCTGCAAGACCTCCAGGAGTTCTTCCGCAGAAAGGCTGAGATTGAACTGGAGTATTCCAGGAACCTGGAAAAGCTAGCGGAAAGATTTTCTTCCAAGATCCGCAGCTCCAGGGAACACCATCAGTTCAAGTAAGTATGTTTTTCTTGATTCTGACAAGGGGGCACATGGATACTCCAGAGACTCGTTGAATAATGCAGTCTTGGTTTTGACCTTAAAATGATGGGTCCTTTCAGATGATTGCTGAGGGCAAAAGTGGGGGATGGAGGAAAGCAGGGATGTCAAACCTCTTTCAGCTGAAAGGCAGAATTCCACTTCAGAGAAGCTCTCAGGAGCCATATTCCCATGGCAAAAGGGGAGGGCCAAAATACAACAAATACCAGCATATTTTAGCTTAAAGCTGCCAGTAATTAAGTCGTGGGAGAAGCATTTCAACCTTTTAAAATGGGGGGGGGGACTGAGCAAAAGCTGGGAAACCACCAAACGACTGGCTGTTGGGGGAAAGGTGGCGACGCCAGGGAAAGGTGGCATGGCCTTCTGGGGAACCACAGAGGGCCAGACTGGGATCTCAGGCAGGGTGGATTTGGCCTATAGGTCTCAGGTTTGACACCCCTGGAGTAAAGTAAGTTTATGAAGCATATTTGAACAGGCAGTGAAGAGAAGCAAAGACCAGTTAGCTGAGTTATTCATTTATTAAACATAGTAGTCAGTTTGTTAACCCAGTTTCTTGTGTAGCTATTCAGGACCAGCTGCTTGGTATTTTGTATCACCCTCACCTGGGGAGCGTGAGGAATTAGACTTTTGGGGGAGCTATGGTTGACAATTACCATGCCTGACATAGGTAAGGCTTGCATAAATAGATGATGCATATTTAAATAAGTTTTTATTAAAATACTTCCATCAGTGGAGGATTAGGTTTTGTGGCTAAAGATTTTATAAAGCCAGCATGGTACTTAGCGCAAGTGATGTGCTTTCTGCATTGTCAGTCTTAAAGTCTGTGGGCAATGTATGATTGCCAAAGATGTTTGGGCTTTACAGAGGTCAAAAACTATTGCCCAAGACCGTAAACCTTTCTCTCTCTCCTTCACCAGTATTTCAGGATTCTTTGTTAGGCATTCACTTTGGCTTCCAGTTTTGATTTTGGGTGTCTTACTTGGAAGAACATGACTGATGCTTCTTAGTATGTGTCACATTCTGATGTTTGCCTGAACTCTAAATGAACTCTAAATGTGCTTAGTATAAGAGGACATTAACACTGCATATTCTTTTTGTAGCTCTCTAGCTGAAGTTTCATTGGTTTCTTTCAGAGAGTTTGTCATCTTCCTTTGTTGCTTGTTTGTCAATTGTTTGTTAAACCACAACTCTTGTGTCTTTCTTTTCCTGGAGCTTTAAAAACTGGTATGAACCTACGTATATACAACACTCATCATCTGAGGCCCTCCTCCAAGTGCCATTCTCCGAGGGAAGACAGCAAAAAGGGGGAGGGCCTTCTTGTGGCAGCTCTCCATTTATGGAACAAATTCCTCAGTGGGGCCCATCTGGCACCAACACTGTCATCTTTTTGGCATGAGGTTAAGACTTTATTCTGCACCCAGGCATTTTACAGCATACAGTCAGGTTTGGGTGGTATACAAATGTGATGAAATGATATGTAATGAAATGTTCCATGCTCCTCCAGCTGACACTTCAGTTGGGTAGCTGGTTTTGCTCTGAGTGAACTCTCCACAGTTAGGGAAAGCCCCCAGGAGAGTGAAGGTCACCAAGGCACCAGTTTTACTCCTCCTTTGTATTCCCTGTGTGGGGGAATGCAGGGGAGAAGTGAAGTGGAGTTGACTGGCACCTCAAAGCACTAGCTGCGTGCACAGCCAGCTTTGTTCCTCTGTCTCCTTCCCCATTTGGGAAAGGCGATGTAGGAGCGAAGCAACTTGTACCATGGATCAGTTGCTCTCCTGGCTCCTCTCCCTTTTGAAGGGGTAGGGTTTTGGGAAGAGGGAGGGGCCTCACTAGAGGTTATGGAGCCAGACCAGCCTGGCAGGACAGTTTTGACCCACGGGCTGGAGGTTCCTCATCCCTGGATTAAAGGTCAGTACAAACTGCAGCTTCCTTCTCCTGGCTGATCCTTAGCCTTTGCTTCATCAGCCTTCCCAGCCAAAAGAAGATTTGGAGACAAGATGGGGGGGGGGACTTCATAACAACAGAATGAGAAGCATGTTGGAGCATTCAATCGGGCTTCAGGCCTGGTTTTGGAACGGAAACTGCCTTGGTCGCCCTGTGGGATGACCTCTGCCGGGAGAGGGACAGGGGGAGTGCGACCCTGTTGATTCTCCTGGACCTCTCAGCGGGTTTCGATACCATCGACCATGGTATCCTTCTGGATAGGTTGTCTGGGTTGGGAGTTGGAGGCACTGCATTACAGTGGTTCCGCTCCTACTTGGATGGCCGATTCCAGAAGGTGGTGCTGGGGGATTATTGCTCTGTGCCATGGCAACTGTGCCATGGGGTTCCACAGGGCTCTATTCTATCCCCCATGCTGTTTAACATCTACATGAAACCGCTGGGGGAGGTTATCCGGAGGTGTGGGCTGAGGTGCCATCAATATGCGGATGACACCCAGCTCTACCTCTCTTTCTCATCAAAACCAGGTGAGGCAGTGGCTGTTCTGAACTAGTGCCTGGGCACGGTAATGGACTGGATGAGGGCCAATAAACTGAAACTCAATCCAGACAAGACGGAGGTACTGTTAGTGGGTGGTTCGTCTGCCCGGCTAGGTGATATTCAACCTGTTCTGGAGGGGGTTGCACTCCCCCTAAAGGATCAGGTTCGTAGTTTGGGGGTGCTCTTGGATCCAGAACTGTCACTTGAGGCACAGGTGAACTCAGTGGCACGGAGCACTTTTTATCAGCTTAGGCTGGTATACCAACTACGCCCTTATCTGGACAGAGATAGCCTAGCTACAGTTATCCATGCTCTGATAACTTCTCGTCTGGATTACTGCAATGCGTTATACGTGGGGCTGCCTTTGAAAACGGTCCGGAAACTTCAGCTGGTCCAAAATAGGGCAGCAAGATTGTTAACAGGGACTGGCCTGCAAGCTCATATTACGCCAGTACTTTTCCAGCTGCACTGGCTGCCGGTCCATTTCCGGGCCCGATTCAAAGTGCTGGTGTTAACATTCAAAGCCCTTAACGGCTTGGGGCCAGGTTACCTGAAGGATCGCCTCCTCTCATATGTGCCTGCCCGGACCTTAAGATCATCATCAGCGGCCCTTCTCCGTGAGCCCCTGCCAAAGGAAGTGAGGCGGGTGGCTACTAGGAGGAGGGCTTTTTCTGTTGTGGCACCCCGGCTCTGGAATGAGCTCCCTAGTGAGGTTCGCCTGGCGCCTACATTGTACTCCTTTCGGCGCCAGGTGAAGACCTTTTTATTTTCCCAGGCATTTTAGCTTTCTAAATTTTTATCTTTGCTGTTTTAAATCTGTATTTTAAACTCCTGTACTGCTGCTAGGTTTTATTGTGGTTGTATTGTTATATTGTGGTTTTAATGTTCTATATATTTTAAATTGTTTTATTGTGTGTTGTTTGGTTTTAGTTTTTGTGAACCGCCCAGAGAGCTTCGGCTATTGGGCGGTATAGAAATGAAATAAATAAATAAATAAATTATCTGAATTTTCATGGAATTGTCTTTGGTCCATCAAGGACACATGAAGAAAGAAAAGCCGAGAGTATGCTACCTTTAAAATCCAGTTTTCACGGGTCCCACAGCGCTCGAAAGGAACATACTTCTGAGTTTGGTTAGGAGAGTAGAACTGAACATAATTAAACTGACAGGGGCTGCTCAACCAGTGAGAGAGGCTTGTTTCCCACCCCTGTTCAGGATCCGCCCCGCTTGCATGAAGAAGCCAAAATCCCTGATTCTCCAATACCACATCTGAAGGCTCCCTATGAGAGCAGCCCACCACCCCAATTTTGCCCATTCCAGCAAATTGTTGCGGAGTTGCTGCTCCCACTGTATTTTCCCCAATGTGCGTACTTTTGCCTGAAGAAGCCAAAATCTCCACTTCTCCAGTGCAGCATCTGAAGGCTCCCCTGAGAGCATTTCCCCCCACCCCAATTTCACCCCATTCCAGCAAACTTTCATGGGAGTTCTTGCTTCCACCCCCCTTCTCCTTCTCTGGGTACTTTCTCCCTGCTTGCAATGACAGGGTCCCGAGACCTTGCCAGATTGGAGAAGCAACTTTACATAACATCAAAGAAGTGACTTTACACAATAGTGGAAATGTGATTTAACACAACAATGGAGAAGCGAAGTAATGCAAACATCAGAGAAGTGCATCATCACTGAGGCTAATTAGTGGCAAAAAGAGCATGTGAGGTGATTCTGAAGGCTGGAAAGTCTCAGTGAAGTCATGGCCAGGTGAAAGACATACCCCTGGGCGGGGCTATCATGCTGAAGTAAATGCGGAGGACAGGGGCGCACAGCACCAGAAACACAGAGAACCCAAATTAAATAAATCAAATGGAGTAAAAGTAGTCTCAGAAAATCTGTCTTTTCCACTGGAAATCTCTGGGGTGGCTGCAGATTGGCCACAACATCATCTGCTGCCAATGACGTCGAAATGCTCCCAATTCGCAGCAAATCCCCTGTGAGGAGCTGTGAGCCCAGCTAAGGTGATACTTTAGAAGCAGTGAGACCGAGTTCCTCAGTGCCGCTCAATAATTGGAACCACACTAACGACTAATGACCAATCAATTCAAGAAAAGCACTGCTGCAGCAATAACAAAACAGCATAGCGCCATGCATACTGATGCTGATTTATAAATAAGGATAAGAATAAGAATCATCAAATCCAGTCAGAACAGACAGGAAGCAGTCAGCAGCCATCAGCCTTCCCTAAAAAGCCATTAAAAAAACAGTGTGGTGACAAACATAAAGATGGAGCAAGGTGGACTTCCTGCGGAGGGCACTCCACAGTGTTGCCACCACAGCTGAAAAGTCCCTGCCTCTTGTACTCACCTGCTGAACCTCAGTTGGTGGGAGAACTGAGAGCAGGACTCAGATGTTGATTGGGGTGTGGTAGTAGTGGGAAATAAAAGAGAAAGTATCTTATGGTACATAGGCCCTATAAGATTGAGTGCTTTAAAGGTAAGGATGTATACTGACTTATATAGTCCATCTAGCTCAGTAATGTCTGCACTAACAACATCAGTGACTATGGCCAGCTATGGGGAGGGCTGTGGTAGAGCACATGCTTTGCATGTAGAAAGTCCCAGGTTTGATTTCCGGCATCTCCAAGTAGGGCAGGAAAAACCTATCCCTGAAATCTTGGAGAGCTGTTGCCTCTCAGTGTCAGCAATACTGGACTAGATAGACCATTGGTTCGACTCAGTATAAGGTAACTTCCTATGTTCCTGTTCTTCTCTAGGAAAAAGTATAGTTAGAAAACCAGCCAATCTGATAAAAATCGCTGTAGTTATTGCCACCACCTGGGCATCCAGATACAGCAATAAATCAAAGAGCACTGCTGAGCTATCCTGTGTCTTAAAAGGGCGTGCAACCTATCTAGCACAGGCTGGTTACCTAACTTTCGTTCCCCCAATCAATAATGCTTCTGCCTTTATCTGTTACACACTTCGGGTTTTCCTGCCTTCTCTCCCTCTGTGTGCTTGCTGTTTATATCAAGCAGGAAAACCCCAAGTATGTAACAGCTAAAGGCAGAAGTATTATTGATATTGTATAAATAGTGGAGGTGGGAGAGGTTAGGAAGAAATGAAAGGAGGCACCAAAACCTAATGGGCTAGAAATCCTTATGAGACCCATGAACTCAGTGGCTGTTGTTGCAGTTGAAAAGCAAAGTCAGCTCATTGTGGCTCCATTCATTTCGACAGCCAGATTGAACTAAGAGTAGCATCTGGCGAATGGATTGAGCAGGCCCTGGAACATACTGTGAATGTTGAACTAATTATTACTAAGTCTCCAAGCAGAAGCAGCTGGAGGGGGTTGGTTCTTCTATACTAATGTGAAAGTGGGGGTGTAAGTGCCAGTGTATAAGCAAGGCAGGGCGAGATTTAGGACTGTTGTTTAGACCTTGAACTGTATTTCATATTAAGACAAATAATCCTATAAATGAGAGCTTGCCTTTAAATTGTATGCATTTCCCTTACTCCTCTCTTTGATGATTAGTTACTTACAATGTTTATAACACAGACCTGCTCTGAAGTTTGTTTAATGAAGGCATAATATGTTGGTCTGGTCCCTTAACCCTTTACCCCATACTGGTGGAAGGAATTACTGTATTTTTTACTCAGAAAATGTTAGAAAGGCAACAGTTTTAATGCTGTGTGGGGCCATGCAAAGTTCTTTTGGTTTGCGGAAGAAGATGCATGTGTATTATTTTAAGATGAAATGAAAGGAAGTCTTACTTTCAGTCCTGCGTATTATTTGTAAAGGGCTTACGTGTCTGAAAATACAAAAATAGACCTTTTTGAGTGCTTTGTAAGCTGTATCTAAGTAGTGTTAACGCTGCTTAAGACACAAAACATGAAGTATTGCTGGAGAGAATGGAAGGTACAATGGAGGATCAGAACAATTTGTGTTTATTTTCTTTTGCTATCTTGTCAGATGAAGACACCTGGGTGCACTAATGCTTTACTTTTGCAAGCATAGTAGCCTTCGTTGGCACAGTAGTCTCAGTTCTGTGCAATGCTGCAGTTTAGGTTGGGGAAGGCATTTGGTTGGATACTGTGGCTGTCTTTACGCAAGGCATTTATAGTGCAGTCGTGACTGGCCATCCATGGAAGTTTGCGGGTCCATTACATGATGCCTTCATCATCCAGGGCCCCTCCTGCGTAATCCCCGGCAAAAAGTGTAGTTTTTTAAAAAAGCAGTTTATGGCCACAATCTTAACTAGATAGGCAGCCGCCTCCGAGGTCGGAGGCGACCACCCATCCAAAGCAAGGCAGGAGAGGCATGGGGGGATCGTTCCCTCCGCGCTTATCCTGCCTTGCTGTTTTTCGCTAGAATGCCATTTTCGGCTGTTTAGCGGCAGGGGGTGGGGCGACTGGGAGAGGAAGCTGCCATACGATACATGTGTCGTACGCGCAGCTCCGCTCTCCCTGCCCTCGAACGCCCCCAGCCCTGCCCCTTTTCATTAGCTCCGCACTCCACTTGCAAGCACGGGGAACGGTGCTTCTCCACGCTGCCTTGGAGGCAGCGCGGACAAGAGGGGCAGTCAGTTTTCTGGGAACCAACCTTGGAGTGCAGGCTCTGAGGTTGGTTCCCAGAAATGAGCCTATCCTATGGCCTGTTAGACAGTGTCTATTGGGCCATAGGATTGCTCTCTTCTTGAGGGATTTAAATAGAATGGGGTACACTGCCATTTTCAGCCACTAGATGGTGCTGTTTTTCATTGAAAGATATATGGATTGGTGAGAAAGGACGTTTGGTTGCGTTCATTGTCTAATGAGCCAATTCTCTTTGCGCCACGGAGATGGGAAAAAAATGTTCTGGGGGACTCCTGGATATTCCTTTAATGTAAAGACGTCCTGTATGTGTGTGTGTGTGTGTGTCTTTTCCCTTAAGATGGTCCAGACTCTGAAAGAGGAGCCATATACCTTAATGCTGGACAAGGAAGTCTGGTTAGTGAAGACTCTGGGGTAGCTGAGGCAAATGATCATATTATTTACTTATTCCAAGATCTTGTAACCTGCCTTTTGATTCCAAAATATTTCAAGCCAGTTCATGATGACAACAACAATGGCCATTATTTGATAGTTGTACCTGCTGTTTAAGCAATGGGTGCATGATATAACTAAGAACTACCGACTGGAAGGTCAGCAGGTCAGCAGTTCGAGACCCGAGTGCTGCGTGACGGAGTGAGCTCCCGTCTTCAGTCCCAGCTCCTGCCAACCTAGCAGTTCGAAAGCAAGAAATTGCAAGTAGAAAAATAGGTACCGCCTCGGTGGGAAAGGTAACAGCGTTCCGTGCACCTCGGTGTTCAGTCATGCCGGCCACATGACCACGGAAGCGTCTTCGGACAGCGCTGGCTCTTCAGCTTAGAAACGGGGATGAGCACCGCACCCTAGAGTCGGACACGACTGGTTGGGGACACAATTACCTTTTACATTTTATGAGTAAATAGGACTGATTTACTAGACCTGCTGTGATAAGCTTTGAGGATAATGTTGCTTGCATTTGCTCATCCTGGACATCCCTAGTTCAGCAGTTTGGTGAATGGGTGTCCAGAGCACAGACCATCCCTGGGTTATGGGATGAATTTTATTTATCCTGAGGTCATGGGCCAAGTACTTGAGGGAGTGTACATATGCTTGCTCATTCCATGCTGTTCTTGTTCCTTCTTATGGCATCTATCAGAATGGGGTAGACCAGCTGGGACTAGAAGGCAATAAACATAGTTGGGTTAACAAAATACATAAATAAAAACATTTGTGATGTAACTTGGCTTGTAAACACAGACCTTTGCCTACTTTTAGTCTGCTCTTTTAACGGGCATAGATGAAAATTGGGTTGCCATCTTTGAAAGAGAAAATTGATATTTGTCACTTGCGTGTTAATTAGTGTAATTACATGCAAATTAATGGTTGACTTTTGCTTTGCATTAAGGTTGAAGAGGGTTGCAGTTATAAAAACAAACCAACAAACAGTGAGTTAGGTTGATGGAAGAACTCATGCATGAACCACTAGGAATGGGCTTGCTGATGGCCATTCTTTAAACTCAGTGTGGTGTTCCCAGTGTACCACAAGGGCCAGCAGTATGGAAGACACCTATAGTTAATTGCTTAGATTTAAGTGGTAATTAATATTTTTCTTTAAACTTGTTGTGAATAGGCATGGCATTAAGAGGAATGAATCCAGCTTGTACTTGCCCTGGCAGCTGAACATCTTGTAAGTCAATGAGAATCGGTGTCTCATGGCAATTGGGCTTCATTTTTTTACTTCATTGAATATTGTCTGCTTTTTGATACCTCAACCTTTCTGGCATGGTGTTTGGGCCATAGGTAGTATTGTTCTTGTATCTGTGTTGACTGGCTGAATAAAGTCTGCTGCTACCCCACTAGCTGGAATATGTTCTCTTCTGTATGTAAAAACCATGATGGTAGTGAACTTATGAGGATTTCTCTAGTTTTGAAGGCCTCTAAGAGTAGCTTTGGAAATACCCTCTGCTCTTCCCCAGTAGTATATTGGACACCTTCAGACCTGAGGGGCTCATCTTGCGGCGTCATATCTTTTAGCCTTGTGAAACATTCCATGGGGTTTTCTTGGCAAGAATACTGGAGTGGGTTGCCATTTCCTTCTCCAGTGGACCACATTTTGTCAGAACTCTCTGCCATGACCTGTCTGTCTTGGGTGGCCTTGAAAGAGTGAAGCGGCTGGGCCAAAGCCGAAAGGACACTCAGCTGTGGATGTGTCTGGTGGTGAAAAGAAAATCCGATGCAGTAAAGAACAATATTGTTTAGGAACCTGGAATGTCAGATCAATGAATCAAGGTAAGCTGGAGGTGGTCAAACATGAGATGGCAAGATTGAACATCGACATCTTGGGAATCAGCGAACTCAAATGGACAAGCATGAGCAAATTTAATTCAGATGACCATTATATCTACTACTGTGGGCAAGAATCCCTTAGAAGAAATGGAGTAGCACTCATAGTCAACAAAAGGGTGGGAAAAGCAGTACTGGGGTACAATCTCAAAAACGATAGAATGATCTCAGTATGAATCCAAGGCAAACCATTCAACATCACAGTAATTCAAGTCTATGCCCCAACCACTGAGGCTGAAGAAGATGTAGTCGATCGCTTCTATGAAGACCTACAACACCTTCGAGAACTACCGCCAAAAAAAGATGTCCTCTTCATCATAGGGGATTGAAATGCTAAAGCAGGAAATCAAGAAATCACCGGGATAACAGGCAAGCATGGCCTTGGTGTACAAAATGAAGCAGGACAAAGGCTAATAGAGTTTTGCCAAGAGAACACGCTGATCATAGCAAACACTCTTTTCCAACAGCACAAGAGGCGACTCTACACATGGACATCACCAGATGGTCAATATCGAAATCAGGTTGATTATGTCCTTTGCAGCCAAAGATGGAGAAGCTCTATACAGTCAGTAAAAACAAGACCTGGAGCTGACTGTGGCTCAGATCATGAGCTTCTTATTGCAAAATTTCAGCATAAATTGAAGAACATAGGGAAAACCACTAAACCATTCTGGTATGACCTAAATCATATCCCTTCTGAATATACAGTGGAGGTGAGGAATAGATTTCAGGGATTAGACCTGACAGACAGAGTGCCTGAGGAACTATGGACGGAGGTCCGTAACATTGTTCAGGAGGCAGCAACTCAATCCATCCCAAAGAAAAAGAAATGCAAGAAAGCAACGTGGCCATCTGATGAGGCTTTCCAAGTAGCGGAGGAAAGAAGGGAAGTGAAAAGCAAGGGAGAAAGGGGAAGATATATCCAACTGAATGCAGATTTCCAGAGAATAGCAAGGAGAGACAAGAAGGCCTTCTTAAATGAACTCGAGGAAAACAATAGAATGGGAAAGACTAGAGATCTTTTCAAAAAATCGGAGATAACTGTCAGGAGTGCCCTAGCGGCCTCTTTCAGTCTACTCCAGTAGCTAAATCAAGACACAGACAAAAGGATTCTTTTCAAGGCTTTAATCCTTTTACAACTTAATGACTCTTTCAAATGCTAATCACCAGTGACTAAGCAAGGAACAGCAGAGAAGCCTATGCTCCAGGTTAGGCAGTTGGTCCCCGTTTGAAAGGAGAATCACAGGAAAACCCTGAACTTGTGGGCTAGGGAGAGTTCCTCCCTCTTTCCCTTGGGTCCTCAGGATGCGACCGTTCCTTGCGCGCCAAACGAGTGCTACGCCTCCTTTCCGCGCCCTCCAGCTGTTGTTGCTCCCGGCATCGGCGTTGAGCGTCCAGCAAGCCCCCCTCCCGCACTCTCTCACTGCCAGGGTCACTATCTCAGGAATGCTGGCAGGAGGAATCTCTGCCAGCTGCTGTGCCTGTGAGAGATGAGAGTGCTCCTCTCCCACGGATTGCTGTTCCGTCTCAGAATCAGAACTGCTCTGGGGTTCTATTGGCTCAGTTTCCACCCTGACAATATCAAGGGAACGTTTTGTGCAAAAACGGGCATGATCAAGGACAAAGAAGGCAGGGACCTAACAGAAGCAGATGAGATTAAGAAGAGGTGGAAAGAATACACAGAAGAACTATACAGGAAAGATCTGAATGTCCCTGATAGCCATGATAGTGCGGTCACTGAACTTGAGCCGGACATCCTAGAGAGTGAAGTCAAGTGGGCCTCAGGAAGCGTTACTAACAACAAAGCTAGCGGAGATGACAGTATTCCAGCTGAGCTATTTAAAATCCTAAAAGATGATGCTGTTAAAGTGCTGCACTTAATATGCCAACAAATTTGGAACACTCAACAGTGGCCACAAGACTGGAAAAGGTCAGTTTACATTCCAATTCCAAAGAAGGGCAATGCCAAAGAGTGTTCGAACTACCGTACAATTGCGCTCATTTCACATGCCAGCAAGGTTATGCTCAAAATCCTACAAGCTAGGCTTCAGCAGTATGTGAACCAAGAACTACCGGAAGTACAAGCGGCGTTTCGAAGAGGCAGAAGAACTAGAGATCAAATCGCCAACATTCGCTGGATCATGGAGAAAGCAAGAGAATTCCAGAAAAACGTCTATTTCTGCTTCATTGACTATGCTAAAGCCTTTGATTGTGTGGATCACAACAAACTGTGGCAAATTCTTAAAGAGATGGGAGTACCAAACCAGCTTAGCTGTCTCCTGAGAAACCTGTATGAGGGTCAAGAAGCAACAGTAAGAACCGGACATGGAACAACCGATTGGTTCAAAATTGGGAAAGGAGTATGACAAGGCTGCATATTGTTGCCCTGCTTATTTAACTTATATGCAGAGTACATCATGAGAAACGCAGGGTTGGATGAATCACAGTCAGAATTAAGGTTGCAGGGAGAATTATCAACAACCTCAGATACGCAGACGATACCAGCCTAATGGCAGAAAGCGAAGAGGATCTAAAGAGCCTCTTGTTGAGGGTGAAAGTGGAGAGTGCAAAAGCTGGTTTGAAACTCAACATTACAAAAACTAAGATCATGGCATCTGGCCCCATCACTTCCTGGCATATAGAAGGGGAAGAAATGGAAGCAGTGACAGATTTTATTTTCTTGGGCTCCAAGATCACCACAGATGGTGACTGTAGCCATGAAATTAAAAGACGCTTGCTCCCTGGGAGGAAAGCTATGGCAAACCTAGACAGCATAGTAAGAAACAGAGACATCACCTTGCCGACAAAGGTCCGTATAATCAAAGCTATGGTTTTCCCAGTAGCAATGTATGGCTGTGAGAGCTGGACTATAAGGAAGGTTGAGCGCCGAAGAATTGATGCTTTCGAACTGTGGTGCTGGAAAAGGCTCTTACGAGTCCCCTGGACTGCAAGGAGGTCAAATCAGTCCATCCTAAAGGAAATCGGCCCTGAGTGCTCATTGGAAGGACAGATACTGAAGCTGAAGCTCAAATATTTTGGCCACCTAATGCGAAGAGAAAACTCCCTGGAAAAGACCCTGATGCTGGGAAGGATTGAAGGCAAAAGGAGAAGGGGATGGCAGAGGATGAGATGGCTAGATAGCATAACTGATTGAATGAATATGAACTTGAGCACACTCCAGGAGAGAGTGCAGGACAGGAAGGCCTGGCGTGCTATGGTCCATGGGGTCACGAAGAGTCGGACACGACTTAACGACTGAACAACAAGAGTAGCTTTGGCATGAAGAACCTCCATTGCTGCTAAGGCTTATAAAGTGGTTCATCAATTTTAAATAGCAGTAATGTATTATTGAACATGATGGTTTCAGAGGGAAAATGGAAAATGAGCTTAACAAAACTGAACCATTTGCTTTACACATTAATAATCTTCAGCAGCGCCCTGCCTTAACTATTTCTACCTTCCCTTTCCCTAGTGACTTGGATCCATAGGAGTTCCTCTATGGCTGGATTACCTTGCAAAACTTTGTTGGGCAACCCTGAACTGCATGTGTCTGTATACAAATAAAGCTGGCTGCTGAAATTTTGGACCCTCAATTAGCTCATTCTCCCCTTGCCCAACCCCTTATTAACAGCTAAACCTCTGTGTGATGTCTCACATTGTTCCCCAGCTGGTCAAGCACTTGGGGATAATTTATTTATTTATTTATTTATTTAATTTCTATACCGCCCAATAGCTGAAGCTCTTTATAGGCTAAGTTCTTCTGTTGGCAAATGACCCATTCAATGTTTGTTTATTTATTTTTTATTATTATTATTACATTTATATCCCACCTTCTTTCTCAAAGGAACCGAAGTTGTGATGCCTTGAAAGCAAGGGAGTCAAAACAATTGGTGCGCTTCTTGATACATCTTGGTTCATTATATGTTGTCACTGACTGGTCCCTTATAGATTGTGAACAAGTTCAAAAGTCGTATTTGGTGAGTGTCAGTTGTTATGCCCTTGTGCACATGTGTGTGAATTCACATATGTACATATGTGTTCAAATCCAGAAATACTGAGATCGTTTGCAGAGGCATGGTGCACACGGTGGTTAATGCGGTGTACTTCAACAAAATAGGAAAATTGGCTCATAGATTAAGATTATTGTTTTTGAGTTTCTTATGATTGTAAACCAGTTGCATCTGCCAGGTGGGAGTGTATCCATTTAATAACTAAATAACTAAATAAAATATTATTTCACTATAAATATTTACAGAATGAAGGTTGATTTAGTATACCAACTCTCTAGCACTAGACTGGCAGACTCTCATTGCTAGTGAAGACAGATAGATGGATAGATAGGCAGGGTATTAGAGATAACCAAAGAATGCGTGGGGAGGTTACTTGGAAAATGGCAAAGCAGGGCTTGAGAGGCTATACACAACAGGGGTTTCTTTGAGTTTTAATGGCACAGAGTCATCCATGCAAGGGGCAAAAATGATAGATTTAGGGCAATTTTAGGAGAAAGATGAATTAATAACGTTGAAGCAGGTATATTTACCTTGTTTCAGGGCAAGGGGAACGCAAAGGACATCATTTCCTGGTTGGTCATGGATACTTGGAAAATTATAGCGGGCATAGGCTCTCATTTGGTCTACACTGTATAGTAGACCCCTCTACAGGCTCAAAAACAAATTCAAAATGAGGCGGACATCCACCTGAATTTGGTTCCAGGGTAAAAGAGGGAGAGAGCTAGGAAGGATCATGAGGAATAGGCTAAGAGCTAAGTGAACCCCAGTTATTTCTTGGAGCCGTGTGACAGAGGACTGGTCATGCCACGTTCCAGTAATGAAGAGCAAACAACTGAGTGAGCACTGGTTGCCCAAACTCAGTTAGTGAAAAAAGAGGCAACAACTTTGGGTGGATTCAGTGTGAGATAATTGCTTGTCTTTGGGGAATGAAAGGAAAGTGATCCCTGGCTGCTTGATTGGATCAAAATTATCTGATGAAGGTTTACAAAGGCCATGCTTTGTAAGACTGTTAGGTAGAGGTACACAGAACAAAAGGTACCATGAGGGGCGCCTAGGTGGTGAGGTCTGTGAGGACACTTAAGCATGGTGTCATGTTTCCCACTGAGGCTTTAGTCTGTTCAATTTAAAGCTACCCTTGTGGGTTGTCTGTTAGGAAGGCATTTGCATGTATCCAGAGTTCCCAAGCTCTGTATGCAGCAGGGTAACTTCTTTAACTCACAGTACAGGACACAAGGTCAGTGACTCTTAATTGCAATAAAGGCATGTAGCCGAATTTACCAGTGTCAGGATCCTGTTGCTCCTAGGTGCCATGAAACCCTTGCTCAGGCAGCCCTGTTTCAGAACAGTGCATATTAGACAAGGTGCTAAGGTGATGCCAACAAAATAACAAAATATAGATCTACACGTGTACTATGCCATCATGGTTGAGCTTCTCAGTAACACAGCTTAGCTCAGAATTATTACTGAGGTTGAAATATTTGGCTAGCTGGCCAGGAATGGAAGCAATACTCATTCTTCAAGTCCTGAACCACTGGGTTTTTGAAAAACACTTTCAGACGGAAGGCTGAAAAAAAATCATACTGAAGAAATTATACTTCCCAGCTACATGTTGGAGCTACTTCTGTCGGAGCAACTCCATATACTTTCTCCCCCATCTTTTTGAGGATCATAGGCCAATCTACTAAGCTGTAGTAGCAGACTTAAGAGCTGTGGAAGTGCTCCTCGAAGGAAGTGAAGCTACATGGCCTATGCCCTCCTCCAATGCTAGTTAACTGAGGATGCTGTCGCCATCCATATCACTTGATTATTTTCAGTTATTTTCTCTTATCTAGTTTGAACCAATATACAAACCAAAACGTAGTTATCCTTCAAAATTCACACTTCTCCAAATTTTGAAATTCTCCCAATGCATACAGAAAGACGTATATGGGTAAGTGCACAAAAAGTGCATTTATTCATGAAAATAACGTTTTAAAAATGCATTATATTAGCAACCCTGCTTCCAAAAATTTGTATATTAGATAAATTGCCCACAAACATGCATGTAGTAGGAGAAATACACACAAAAATGCTTACAGATGTTTATGTGAACTTTAAAAAAATCTTCAAAGTTTAGAACAATCTGAATTTAAGATTAGAAAAATGAGAAACTGAGGGGAACCGAAATTGACATATTTTGTCCATCCCTAATGCATTCTCATTTTCATCTCCTTATTTGAAAGAGGAAGACTGGAGTTAAGGCACTAATACAGCCATATCCTGTTTGTACGTTTCTTCAGAAAACAAAAGATGTATGCCAAATCCAAATAAGACAGGATATGTAAAATATAATTCATAAATATTTCCCCAGTTACATGCATACATTCATTTTTAGTGACACAGATGTTATAGAGTGAGGGGTTTTAGGTCAATGTCCTACCTAGATAAAACAGCTAGAATTTGTCCCCAATTTGTGTGAGCCCTTATGATTTCAAGTGCTATAATGTATCTGCTTGCATGAGACTATTGCATTGCCTTGAAAACTAGGTTTTCAAGTGCTAGCTTTCTAAGAGGAACTAGGAGCCAGTAGCATGTAATGATTATCAAAAGGCATATTTTCAAAAGGTAAAATTAACATTATAAGTTTTGATGCCAAATAGGACCAGAGCAGCCACATTTCATGTATGTTTCAGTTGAATTCTGAATTGGGCACTAAACAAAAAGATGTTCCTTTTAAACTGTCATTTGGTTAGTTCTTGTAAAGACCATAGACAACACCCCTCCCTCATGAGTACCTTACAAGCACATCTCTTCTTGAAATTTGAAATATCTAAGGATGATAGCAAGAATTCACTGGAAGTTCCTGAATTTCCTCATGTTTTGATTTCCTGTAAAACAAACCTAATTGATACTTGACAGCTTTTCAAAGTTGTAAGGTTTTATAAGTGGTTAGAGAGCCTTCTATATCTGGGGTTTCATCAGAATTTGTGACATTTTGCATAATGTTACAAGAGCAATTGGTGCATCGGAAAAATCAGCTATAATGTTTTCAGGAATTTCTTAGAACCGTTACATTTTCATTAATCAACATGGCTTTGTTTAAAGCCTCATGTAGCCATAAGGCTCAAACATTTAGTTGTAGAAATTGACTGCCTTGATACTTTTGTCAAGCTCATTCAAGAGGTTGGGATGTGTATTTGTGTAGAAGCAATGTAGATGACTAATACATTATTCTAGTTAGAAATCTTCTTGAGATATTGAATGATTTCTGGTTATTTGACAGTGAGAGATGCATTGGAATAGACAAACGCTGGACATTCCTAGTATTTGTCAACCTTTCTTGGCTTGGTGTTCATTGTATTGATAACAAATAGCAGTGAAATATATTAATATTAAAACTACATCAGGAATGTAGAGATATTTGCATTTTATTAGCTTGTTGATATGCAAAGAGCCTGAGCTGCATTGCCAAGATCTAGTTAACTCTTTGTATAGTGATGCAGGGCTGTAACTTTAGTTCATGTGCCTTGATAATGATATTGATAGGAAAGGAAGATATTACCGGCTGCACAGATTGAACTGTGTAGCCAGAGGTCAATGTTGATCATGCAGACTAGTACAGGGAGAAAAGAGTGGTCAGTCTACTGCAGGCCAGTATTTTGTTCTGACCTATGGTCAGTACTAGAGGCTACAAAGGAAGCGTGTTACAAAACAAGTATAAACTATGAATGAACACCATTCCCTCTGTTGACCATGTTGTCATGCCACATATTGAAAAATGTGTATGTTTTCTAATCTCACAGGGCTAGAGCAGGCCTGCACAACTTGTGACCCCTTGTTTACAATGATGCCAGTTCTCGTCTGAATGTTACTGCTGTCTTCTGAGGCCTGCCATGAGCTTGAAACCTTTCCTTTTGTTTTTGCAGTCCTAAACAGGCAGCAAAAGCAAGTGGTTTATGAAGCCACTAATGGGCTCCCATGTGTGGCTGGAGGTGTATTTGTCTTTTGGGTCACAAGTTGTGTACGTGCTTTTCCATAGACTGTCTTTCTTGTAGAAATGGAGACAATGAGAAGGTTTGCCTGGCGCCTGTGTTGTTATTTCCTTGGCGGCAGGCAAATACCTTTCTTTTCCCCTAGGCATTTTAGAGACCTAGTTCTGGATTTTTATGGCTGTTTTATTGATTCCATCCTGTGCTTTTTGTTGTGTTGTGTTGTGTTGTATTGTATTCTTTTAAATATTTGTATTGTATTTTATATTTTTAAGTGTTTGTATGACATTTTAGTCTCTGTTTGTAATCCTCCCAAAGAACATTGGTTATTGGGCAGATATAGCGGTGGAGATGATGATGATGCCAGCCTATGGTCCAGTACAGCACAGTCTCTTGTGTACCTTGGCCCTTGTGTACTACAGTGTAAATGAGTGCCTGTAACTCAAAGCAATTATTGGCAGCACTGCAAATAGTGTCTGTAACAAAAAGAGGCCTCTAAATAGGTTGACAGAATCACTGGCCTGGGAGATGAAAAAACCCTAATAAGTCACCTAGCCCTTCTTCCACTAATGTGGAATTGTTCCCTACTGCATAGTTCCTAGTCTTGTTGCACTGCTTTGTCTGCACATAATATCCTTCACTTGATGATGAGATGTATATCTTGGGTCTTGACTGCACTCTAGAGACTTGTTGCAATTGCTTAATGGCAGAGAATTGGCCTAATATCATTCATTGTAATTTTCTCTCCTCAACATGATAGTGGTTCAGGGAGATGTGGTGTGCAGTCTTTTGTTTCACAACTACCCCATGCATTCACTGAATGTTCAGAGAGGCTTTCGGGCCCACGTGGCTAACCTCTCCCATGGCCAGTGCTGTGCACTGTCTCCCCCCTCCCCTGATGAACGTTGGTTGGACATTTGTGCAAAAGAGTTCCCCACATGTACACATGCAGAGCTCCTAAACTTGAGAGGCGACCGTGATTGAACAGTGTCCCTCCCTAGCGTAGAGCTCTTAGTGCGGAGAACTCTTTCTCATGAAGGTCCAGCCAGCGCTTGTCAGGATGGCGGAAGGCTGTGTTCAGTTTGAGTGGCGGGTTGGGCTAGCCCTCATGGCCCTCCACTCAGAGGGCTTTGTGTGAACCCCCTAAGCAGTATAGCAGATAGAGTGTGGTACTTGGACCAAGCAGCTCAAGTTCCAAGGGATTCCTTTTGGCAAGAGCGGAGAAAGAAGATAATCACAGCAGGGTTCAAAATATTAAATCGCACACACAAAAATCAGTATAATTTAAGAGCATATATGGTGGACTGCATCCCCTTCCCTCCTTAAACAGTACCCTTGTTAAATCCATGCTCAGACACTTAGCTTCCTGGGTGATCTTGGATTGTTCTATAGTCTCAGCCTAGCCTACTTTGCAGGAGTGTTGTGATAAAACAGGAAAACCCTGTACTTGCTACTAGGACATACACATGATACATAAAGGCAATCAAACCCTGTTGTTTAGCATGGCAGTTGGCTGATGGTGGTTCAGTTCTTCACTTCTGGCTACTAGTTCAGATATCTGCACCCCCTGCGCCTTTAATGGATTATTGTTTTAAATGCTTTTATTTATATTATTGCATTGTTTTCCTTGTGTTTTACTGTTTTTATGTGCTGCTTTTTTTGCACTGTGGTTTTATTATTTTATTCATTTTGGTGGCCACCTTGAGGTGCTTACAAATTGCAGGATATAAATAAAAAGGGTGTGTATATGTGTGTGTGTGTATGCATGTGTGTGTGTATGCATGCAGGATTCACATTCATATAGTTGTGTGAACTGAAATAGTCTTGTCAAAAAAGTGAAACCAACTATACCAATTAAGTGGGTGAACTTTTAGTTTTTTATATGTGTTACTTTCTGGTATGTATTGTATTTAGATAGACTACTGGAGTTTACCTGCCAGCTTGGGTAGAAGTTTCTATTTTATCTGGGAACCTGAGTTCAAATAGGTACTTTAAAAAAATCTGCAAACATTAGTGGTGTTATGTGACACAGTGTACAAACCTATGATATCAGTGTGCTTTTGGGGTTATATGGTACATTGCTTTTGAAGCCAGTGTTTTATGTTTGGGGTATGCTATTATATGTTATGGTAGGAATGTTTTTGCTTATTGGTTTGTTGGCTATAGTAAAGTGAACTCCTTTTATTATTAGAGCTATGCACACACATTAGGAATGAGCTGCGTTGAATAAAATGGCACTTCGAAGTAAACATGCATAGAATTGGTCCATTAGTGTAAAGAGGCATAACACTTGCCCACTCCTAAATGCCAGGTTAGTTCATTGTTACATGTCAGATCTCTTTTTAATCAACTGTGATCTGATTGTATTGACTCATGACTTGCAATGGACTACAGCAGCCAGATTACACAAATTTTTCAGAGAAAGTGAGTTGTAAGTTCAGGATCTTTTGCTTAGGCAAACTGAACTAACATTTAAAATATATATATATATTTGTTTATTTTTTCTATGCTTATAGGAAGGATCAGCACCTTCTATCTCCTGTGAACTGCTGGTATCTTGTATTGACTCAGACGCGGAGAGAGAGCAAAGACCATGCTACCCTGAATGACATCTTCATGAACAATGTCATTGTCAGACTTTCTCAGATCAGTGAGGATGTCATCCGGCTGTTTAAAAAGGTAAATAAACCTTGGTGTGTCACTTAATGGTTGCCCTTCTGAAAAACTAAGGGTCAAACCCAGTGCAGCTAGAGTCAGTTTTGACACTCTGCCCAGCTAGAATGCTTAGAAAAAATGTCCCTAAGCTTTCCAGCCATGCTGTGGTGACAATGGGATCCAATTGCACTGGGGAATGGAAGAGATAAGCTCCCTATTGAAATTTCCCTCTTTTTCTTTAATTTGTTGTTGTTGTTGTTGTTCAGTCATTCAGTTGTGTCCGACTCTTCGTGACCCCATGGACCATAGCACGCCAGGCCTTCCTGTCCTGCGCTCTCTCCCGGAGTGTGCTTAAGTTCATATTCATTGCATCAGTGATGCTATCTAGCCATCTCATCCTCGGCTGGCCCCTTCTCCTTTTGCCTTCAGTCTTTCCCAGCATCAGGGTCTTTTCCAGAGAGTTTTCTCTTCGCATTAGGTGGCCAAAATATTTGAGCTTCAGCTTCAGTATCTGTCCTTCCAATGAGCACTCAGGGTTGATTTCCTTTAGGATTGACTGATTTGACCTCCTTGCAGTCCAGGGGACTCGTAAGAGCCTTTTCCAGCACCACAGTTCAAAAGCATCAATTCTTCGGCGCTCAGCCTTCCTTATAGTCCAGCTCTCACAGCCATACATTACTACTGGGAAAACCATAGCTTTGATTAGACGAACCTTTGTCGGCAAGGTGATGTCTCTGCTTCTTACTATGCTGTCTAGGTTTGCCATAGCTTTCCTCCCAAGGAACAAGCGTCTTTTAATTTCATGGCTAGTCACCGTCTGCGGTGATCTTGGAGCCCAAGAAAGTAAAATCTGTCACTTCTTCCATTTCTTCCTCTTCTATATGCCAGGAAGTGATAGGGCCAGATGCCATGATCTTAGTTTTTGTAATGTTGAGTTTCAAACCAGCTTTTGCACTCTCCTCTTTCACCCTCAACAAGAGGCTCTTTAGATCCTCTTCGCTTTCTGCCGTTAGGGTGGTATCGTCTGCATATCGGAGGTTATTGATAATTCTCCCAGCAATCTTAATTCCGACCTCTGATTCATCCAACCCGGCATTTCTCATGATGTCTTTTTCTTTAATACCACATTGTAGAACATACCTGTGTCATGACATCACATCACTGTGTGTTTCCCTGGGCAAATTAAAAAAAAAAAAATTGCCTGGTGCTGAAAAGCCATTGAGGTTGGTACCAGGTGAGCTTCTCAGGGAACAACATTCCATATATGAGATGCCATGACCACAAAAGCCCCCTCTGGCCACCAGCCACCTCACCTGAGATGTTAGGGAGTTTTTCTGCCTCTTAAGAAACCTATGTGGCATTTGTTGTATTGAAAAATCAAATTCCTATGGAACAAAAGGGTGCAGTATTGTAGTGTAATTAAATAACTGGATTTTAGTATTTTTTTATTTTTTTATTTTTTACATTTGTATCCCACCTTTCTTCCGTCATGGAACTAGATGGCTACATGTGGTTCCCAGGTGTTCTCCCCTCCAAGCTCTGACCAGACCCAGACCTGTGTAGCTTCAGCAAGGTGGCTGCCTCATGTGCCTTCAGACTATGGTAGATCTAGACAATAGTCTCAATGGCACTGAATAGTCCCCGGAGCCTTACCTGCTGCCCTTCTCTGTTTAACTTGCAATGTATTATAGGTATGGCTGCCTTTGAAAATGGTCTGTAAAAACAGGGCAACCTGATTGTTAATGGGGCTGGTTGATATGATCACATTAGGCAAGTACTTTGCCATCTTCACTGGCTGGCTGTCCATTTCTGGGTGCACCTCAGGGTTCTGGTTTTCACTTTTAAAGCACTAAATGCCTTGGTGCCAGGTTACTTGAATGAGTATCTCCTCTAGTACTTACCTATCTGGTTCCCAAGGTCATCATCATCTAGGACCTTCTCCAAGTGCCCCCATCAAATGAGGCGAGGAAGGTGGCTACACGAGAATAGGCCTTTTTTATGGTGGTGTCAAGTTTGTATAATGCCCTTGCCAGAGAGGCTCACGGACACCTACATTTGGGGCACCTTTTTATTTTCCTGGACATTTTAGGAACTGTTTTAGAGGCTTTTGGTGGTTTTAGATCTTGTTTTATCCCTGCTGCTGGTTTTACTTCTGGTTTTATGATGTGCTGCTACTGTTTTATCTTGTTTTTATCTGACTAATTTTATCATTGTTTTATTGCTACTTTGTATTTTATATTTTTAATTTGTACACCTCCCTCAGAACTTCAGTTATTGGGCAGTTTAAAAATGTGATAAATAAATAAACTTCGTAGGCATAGCTGTGATGATATTTAGGACTAGGCTTTAATTAGGATTTAGGTTTCAGAATAGAGCTAGTCTACAGACTAAATATAAACTAGGAGTAGGCTGGCTGTGGATGGAGGGAAGCCCCATCAAAAGATGCTTTGAGTCTAAGATGACACGAGTTAGAAACATCCAAAAACAAACATCTCTTGTGAGATTTTACCCATAACTCTGTGTGTGTGCGCGCGTGCATGTGTGAGAGCCAGCGTGGTGTAGTGGCAAGAGTGTTGGACTAGGAGCTGGGAGATCCGGGTTCTAGTCCCCACTTGGCCATGGAAGCTCACTGGGTGACTTAGGGCCAGTCACAGACTCTCAGCCCAACCCACCTCACAGGGGTTGGGAGCTGGGAGATCCGGGTTCTAGTCCCCACTTGGCCATGGAAGCTCACTGGGTGACTTAGGGCCAGTCACAGACTCTCAGCCCAACCCACCTCACAGGGTTGTTGTTGTGAGGATAAAATGGAGAAGAGGATAATGTAAGCCGCCTTGGGTTCCTTGCAAGAGGAAAAAAGGCAGGGTATAAATGCAATAAATAAATAAATAAAATGTGTGTGCGCGTACGTGTGTGTGTGTGTGTGTGTGTGTGTAAAAGAGACAGAAAGATCCCTTTGTTTGGCTTAAAAATCATTATTCTCAAATCCCATAGAGAACTTTAGCTGCTGATGTTATTTTGCTTCTTACACCTCCTGCCCATGTGTCCATCCGCTTCCACTCAGTACCAAATGTGAGTCAAGATTCAGAAATCTGAGGCTTTCTGCCTGCCGGTGACTGTCATGGCAAATCAAAAAACAGCCATCATCTTTTTTCTCTTCACCAGAAGTGGATGATAATTGCAGGCATAATAGCCCCTTAGAAGGGGAATATGCACGCCAAATGTCAGAAAAATAGGTCCATGAACAATAAAAATAAAAGCATGTTATAATAACAAAACTGTGGCTGCACTAATAGCAGCGAATCTCAAATGTGAAGTGCACCTTATGGATCTAGATTTAAACTATGATAATTTTATAGCATTTTACGTGATGATTATGTTAACAAATATTTTTTCCCTGTTCACCAAGCCAGTGCTTTTCTCTTCGTGTACCCCTTTTCTCTTCTTTTCTTATATCCTTTGGGTGGGTTATTTCATTGTAAATCAGAATTGGCGACATCTATTTTACCATGTAAATATTGACACAGTTCCAGAATGTGGAGTGTTACCTTTGTAGTAGGTCAAACTTAGGCCAGCCCCATGTCACAGTGTTAGAGGCATTACTTTTTATAAAAAGTGACATCTTTTCATAGCATCATAGAATAGCAGGGTTGGAAAGGGCCTACAAGACCATCGAGTCCAACCCCCTGCTCAATGCAGGAATCCAAGTCAGAGCAAGTGTTATAAAAATTGCTTGGCCTTGACTTCTTCAGCTGTTTGCTTCTTGGATGTTGGATGTTGGCTCTTAGGCAGTTCCTTTGGAACCACAGATTATTCTGTCATGACCAATGGATCTGTATTTATATTATTCCCTCTGCTAACTTCCCCTCTGCCATGCCCTGAACTGATGTGATCTTGGCATCTACAGAAGTAACATTAGCTGTGACTCCATCTGCAGCCCCCCATGCCAAACACCTGCTTCTAATCAGGGTAAAGCAGCATTATTGAGCCGTGTGTGTGCATCTGAGATTCTATTCACAATATTTCCCTTGAGGTTGACGTCTCAGTACAGCTTGCGCATCTCTGGAAATGATGGTGAGCTAAATCCATTTTTAAAAAAAGGCTTATTCAGTGTTGTAATTTGCCATTATTGTGTGTGTATGTGCATGTCTTACATTTCAGAAGCTAGTCTTTCTAGGCTTTAAACCCTTGTGTAAGAACACTATATAGTCCAGCCTTTGACAATGAGCCTTTAACAATGAGGACGCACTACCATATCAGTGATCGTGTATTTATGTATTTTATTGTTGTAAGCCGCCTTTGGAGGGCTTCTGCCCTGAAAGGCAGCCAATAAATATTTTAAATAAATAAATCGGCCCATAAAATTAACAACATCTGTGACAAAGTAGTCTTGTGACTATTTATTTTATAATGAGAGCCCTTTTCACAAGTTACTATCTCCTAGAATGGCTAGACATTTTCAAAATTTTGTCCTTGCAATTTTACCACACGGGTATGTTTTCATGTAGTTTATTAAGAAAAGGTATCCACTGCCTTTTCCAGCCATGACTGCTAATGTCAGCCACACTGAGAAATTTTTAAAAACTGAACACAAAGGGTTGGATCCAACCATCATGCACCAGGACTTCTGCTCATGAAGTGGAGCTTCAGTTCATGCAGCTGGGCTTCTCCTGTTCTTACCCCCCCCACACACAGCCTCCCCTGCATACCCCAAACTTGCTCTGGGAGGCCCCCAATCCACCAGAGCAGATTTGTGGGAAGGGGAAATCCATTCTGCTAGTGATTTCTGTTCCGCTGGCAAATGATCAGTGTTGGATCATAGCCAAATGCAAGATCATGTTACCATGTGAAAAGTGAGCAAGGAGGTAATCTGGCTCTTCTTCTTCAAAATGGTTGTGTGAATAAGACCTGTGTCCATTGCTTAAGCTAATACAAGATGGTTTCCTTGAATAGACTTTTCAGCATTGTATGCAATTCTTCTCAGCTCTTGTTCTGGAGAGACTGCACTCAAACCCATTTTAATCGAAGTTATGTGAGCTGGCTGGCACTAGAAGGGTTAAGGAGTTCTCTAATTGTTCCGCAGCTGTTGAAGATTGCTGTGATGGTAAATTGGAGTAACATTTTGCTTCAAATATGTCACTTTTAATTTCCCCCTTTGAGCCATTATTAATAGGTTCTGACATCTTGTGGGGACATACATACAGGAATGGTAATGTGTAGCAAATTTCTCCATTGCAAATGGGTATTTTCATTGTGTAAATATAAACAATTGCCATAAACAGAGGGATGCATAATACATCCATAATTGGTACATGTTTGATTAGCCTCTTGCAATATGTTACTGGTGTTTATCGTTCGAAATTTTTCTGCTTTAGCTGCCTTCAGATCAGCCATCATTTGCCTTTGTCAATGGGGCTGAAAATTCATTCAGTTTTATGTGGGATCGTTAAGATGGCAGAATTATTCAATAACATGTAGATTGTTCATTGAGTAGACAGGGTGATAATCATTTACTAAACCAACATTTTAAATGCCTTCAGTGAGATAACCTGTATGCATGAGCTAGGAAGAGACTGCCAATAAAGCATGGTACTCTCCTTTTTCAGGTGTTCTTAACACCCCATTCCTTGTTATACTTCCACTATTGTTTAAAAAAGGACCATCTCACTTTTGTCTCAAGTTTTCTATTCTCCCATCCTACCTTGATCTATGACAGAAATTATGGATGGTCTTTGAAGTGCCACAGAGGCCATTTCAATCCATAGTTGAGCTCAAGGCAAACAGTGTTCAGCAGTGTTGTTCTCTCTTCCTGGATTTCAAGCAAGGGTCTTCATCAACTCCCTGGTATGCGGTGTTTTGGAGGCTTTCCTCCTAAATCTAGTGAAAAGCCTATGTGTTCATTCTTGCATCTTTTGGTGGTCAGTTCTACCCATATTGGAATTATTGAGAAAGCTAGAAAACCATGCACATAAGATGCTACTAGGCATCAACGTGACCTCACAAAATGTTGTTTAACTTTCTAATTACTCTTCATGTCTTTATAGATGTTTAAACTAGAACCTATTTCCATTTCTTGTGAGAAATGAGTATAGAGGTAAAAATACAATACTTTGTCTGTTTTCATAATAGACTAAATACTTGCTTTCCTTATCATCACTACAAATGTTCTTAGGGATCAGTAGTACACCACAGATGTACAAAACTGTTTTACAAATCTGAATTTTTAAAAACCTTTTTAAAAATTAGAACCTTCCAGGTGATCTAAGAAAACTGTGGGTTTAAAAAAAGGTTACAGCTGTTTACAGAGTTTATGTTGAACAATGCTATTTCATTTTTTGGGGTCATTTTGACCCCAATTTCATCTGCTGTTGTTTGCAAGTAATCCTCACCCCTTACCCCAACAGCTGGTCAGAGTTAACAGCAACCCTTAATCAACGACCTTTTAGATTACCCATTTTCTCTGTTTACAGAAAGATGTTTGCAAAATGTATTGTTGTGGATTGTTCTTAGGCATCTTTTTAACTAGTGCCTCAGAAGCTCAAAACCTAGGCCAGGCAGTGGCAACACCATATTTACAGGATTCTGGATCAAGAAATGCCCCCAGAGTTCTTTGGCCACAAATCCAGAACTGTCAACACTTCTAGTTTTAAAAATGTTGATACTTGCAAGTTATGTACCAAAGAAAGGAAGGAACGTCACCTTTCTTCAATGCATAAAGATGTAGCAATCTGAGACAATAAATCCAAGGCTAAAGTGATTCTTTATTATAATAAAACTAAAGACGGTATAGGCAATGAGTGCCAATGTAGTGTAATGGTTAGAGCGTTGGACTGGGACTTGGGAGATCTAGGTTCTAGACCCCACCCGACCATGAACCTCACTTGGGTGACTGACTTTGGGTCAGTCGCTAACTCTCAGCCTAAACTATCTCACAGGGTTGTTGTGAGGATAAAACAGAGAGGAGGAAGACACCTTGGGTTCCTTGCAAGAGGAAAAAAGACAGGATCTAAATGTAATAACAAATAAAAAAATTGTGACCATATGGGCTCTATATACAGTTCTAAATACATTATCAAATGGGAGCATGTTTTCTAGGCAATGGTAGTGTTTCTGGAACCCCCTTGTTAGCTGGTAACTACAAAAATGGCCTGCCCTGCTCTCATGCCTGTAACAGCAGTTTGATCTGCAGAAATCAGGAGTAAGAATGTTCAGGGCACGGAGATCAATATGCTTCGCAGGAGCTGGGGATAGTAAATATGTCTAGAAGAACAGACTGCATCAGGGAATCCTGGTATGTTCTTATTCTCTCCCTTATGATGATGTTTCAAAAACTCCAAATGAACCTTCATAGTTTTCCTCCCACATTTGGAAGTTTATTCATGCATTAAAAGTTGATAAATCTCACATTGAATGTGTTATCTATGGCCAAAGTGTATGGTATATCTGTTTTCTTCTTCAAACCATGTGTATGTATCACCATAGGGCAATTGTACACACAGTTATTTTGTTATATATACCTGTTGTGTATACATGCTTGGAAGCCACATCCTGTCACAGCTTCCAAGACATGTACACAGAGCTCAGCAGTTACATATGCAACTGGAATAAGTATCTACCCGTGGTTTTCAGTTTTTCCCCTACATAGGAAGTGCTTTTGTAGAAAGTCATAAAGTCTGAAGAAGCCCTTCTTGAGATCCTTAACAGGTGTAAACAATCCAGTGTTCACTGATGTGGCTGAAATATTGATCTACATGGATTGATGAGCTTACTTAGTGAAATTCATATAAAAGGAAAGAACTAATCTAAGGACACTTCCTTAAACTGAAGCCTTTTCTTCCGCAGCATTCTACCACAGTTCTTTCTACTTCCATTATAACCTGTTTACATAAAAACAACAACCCACCCTACTTAAACTGGGTGTGAAACTGAAGAAATCCCCACTATCAACATAACTTGGGATGTCATCCAAGGCAGATGGGCAGACAACAAGACCTGATAGTTTGGGGCATTAAGTCTCACTCCCCTTCATTATTGGAAATATGCAGATTTTATAGGATACTACTTATCCTGGGTGCCATTATTTCCAAAGTGCCCTTCCTGCCATTGCTGTTCTGCCATGGTTTTGGAGAACAGGCATGGGAAAGGAAGAAAAAAACACCCATTCACCTGCTGCTGCTAGTAGCCAGCCATAGAGGTTGAGAAACATAACCAATATAGTTCCACAAATAGCTTGCCACTTCAAGTACCTATTGGGATGGAGTTATTGGATATGTTTGGGATGAAGGTGGAAGGGACATAGTGGTGCTGGTATATGTCCATAGCCACCAAGGTACATGGGAATATTTTGGCTTGGTTAGATTAAACTGCAATGTCTTGCACTGGTTAGATGTGGAGAGAGTGGATAGGAGGAAATGAGATAATGCAAAAGAAGGAAGTGGACACAGAATAGACATCTTCTGTAGGACAGAATTAAAGACTGCTAACTAGCCAAAGCAAAAAGGAGAGCAGATTGAATTTTAAAGAGGAGCCTTGTAGAAAATGGAAGATTAAATATAACAAAGCCAATAAACAAGCTAGGGATAACAAGGTAACCACTGTCTTCAGATAGGTGGCAGCTACATGGCTTAATCACAGTTGATTTTATGATGTGTAATGTTGTTTACACTTATGGTATGTTGGTGATTAGATGGAAAATGGAGAGTAAAGGACTAAAATCACCCCAATGGCTTTTTTACCCGCAATCTTAGACCTCTACTATACGATCATTATCTTGTCCTGTGTTTACTACTTTGATGTATTACAAAATTGGGTCCTTTATTTTAATGGGAGGATTGAAGACAGATTTCACAATGTATGACTGTGTCCTTAAATGCAAACAGTTTTCTTTGCCAGTTTTCTCCTTCAGCATGCCATCTTCAGCAGATAATAACCTAGATATTTGGCCGTCACCATGTTTCACAAATTAGGGGAGTTCCTGTATTAGTGTGAAGTTTCTGTCCTATGATGAAATGATATTGTGAAAGCAAAGCTATTTGCTTAAAATAAAGCGCCGTTAACAGCCCAACTGCCTTTTAAACTTAGTTGGGAAAAACATTTGTTATTACACAGTAACTTCCTTGTGATTAGCAGTAATGTAGTTATACCAAGAATTAAGCAATTTGTACACAGAATGTTTCATCACAAATCATCTATTTGTGCATGTTACTGACCTGTGAAGAAAGATAAAACAAATGTATAAAACAAGTCTATTGCTTGGCAGGTTGTGTGGGATTATGTATCCATCCATATCCGATGGATTCTTAAATGGGCCTTGCCCACTTGTATCCATTCCCTGCTGGAAATACTTGACCTTCAAAGGATGCCTGCACTAACGTAACTACAGCCATGTTGAGCTGTACTGTGGTGAGTGTAAGGCCCATCATTGGGATGTTCGCTCTTAGTTTGCTGGTGTCAGATGACATTGCATCATCATGTTGTGACAGTTGCATAAATAATATGCAGTCATGGGAGATAGATTCACTTTGCAAGGGTAAAGAGAAAAATGTTGAGTTGGTGGATTATATGACAGGGTCTAATTGTCAAGACAATTATATATAGACAAGAATAGATTTAAGGGACTAGATTTAGTAGATAGGGTTCTGTAAGAGCTATGGACAGAAGTTTGCAACATTGTTCAGGAGGCGGCAACAAAAAACATCCCCAAGAAAAAGAAAACCAAGAAGGCAAGATGGCTGTCTGCTGAGACACTGGAAGCAGCCCAAGAAAGAAGGAAAGCAAAAGGCAACAGTGATAGGGGGAGAGATGCCCAATTAAATGCAAAATTCCAGAGGTTAGCCAGAAGAGATCAGGAATTATTTTTAAACAAGCAATGCGCGGAAATGGAAGAAGATAATAGAATAGGAAGGACAAGAGACCTCTTCCAGAAAATTAGAAACATCAAAGGTAAATTCCAGGCAAAAATGAGTATGATCAAAAACAAAAATGGCAAGGACCTAACAGAAGCAGAAGAGATCAAGAAAAGGAGGCAAGAATATATGGAAGATCTGTATAGGAAGGATAATAATATCGAGGATAGATTTGACGGTGTGGTCAGTGAGCTAGAGCCAGACATCCTGAAGAGTGAGGTTGAATGGGCCTTAAGAAGCATTGCTAATAACAAGGCAGCAGGAGATGACGGTATCCCAGCTGAACTGTTTAAAATCTTGCCAGATGATGCTGTCAAGCAAGGTGATGCATGCCATATGCCAGCAAATTTGGAAAACACAAGAATGGCCACCAGATTGGAAAAGATCAACTTCTATCCCCATACCAAAAAAGGGAAGCACCAACGAATGTTCAAACTATCGAACAGTGGCACTTATTTCACATGCCAGTAAGGTAATGCTCAAGATCTTGCAAGGTAGACTCCAGCAATTCATGGAATGAGAATTGCCAGATGTACAAGCTGGGTTTCGAAAAGGCAGAGGAACTAGAGACCAAATTGCCAATATCCGCAGGATAATGGAGAAAGCCAGGGAGTTTCAGAAAAACATCTATTTCTGTTTTATTGACTATTCTAAAGCCTTTGACTGTGTGGATCATCACAAATTGTGGCAAGTTCTTGGTGGTATGGGGATACTAAGTCATCTTGTCTGCCTCCTGAGGAATCTGTATAACGACCAAGTAGCAACGGTAAGAACAGACCATGGAACAACGGACTGGTTTAAGATTGGGAAAGGAGTATGGCAGGGTTGTATACCCTTACCCTGCCTATTCAGTCTGTACGCAGAACATATCATGTGATGTGCTGGGCTTGATGAAGCCAAGGCTGGAGTTAAAATCGCTGGAAGAAACATTAACAATCTCCGATATGCAGATGATACCACGTTGATGGCTGAAAGCGAGGAGGAGCTGAGGAACCTCATGATGAAGGTGAAAGAAGAAAGTACAAAAGCTGGGTTGCAGTTAAACCTCAAAAAAACCCAAGATTATGGCAACCAGCTTGATTGATAACTGGCAAATAGAGGGAGAAAACGTGGAGGCAGTGACAGACTTTGGCTTTCTAGGCACAAAGATTACTGCAGATGCTGACTGCAGCCAGGAAATCAGAAGACATTTACTTCTTGGCAGGAGAGCAATGACAAATCTTGATAAAATAGTTAAGAGCAGAGACATCACACTGACAACAAAGGTCCGCATAGTTAAAGCAATGGTATTCCCCATAGTAACCTATGGCTGCGAGAGCTGTACCATACGGAAGGCTGTGCGAAGGAAGATAGATGCTTTTGAACTGTGGTGCTGGAGGAAAATTCTGAGAGTGCCTTGGACTGCAAAAAGATCAAACCAGTCCATACTCCAGGAAATAAAGCCAGACTGCTCACTTGAGGGAATGATCTTAAAGGCAAAACTGAAGTACTTTGGCCACATAATGAGAAGACAGGATACCCTGGAGAAGATGCTGATGCTAGGGAAAGTGGAAAGCAAAAGGAAGAGGGGCCGACCAAGTTCCAGATGGATGGATGGTATTCTGGAGGTCCTCGACCTTGGGGGAGCTGGGGGTGGCGACAGCCGACAGGAAGCTCTGGCGTGGGCTGGTCCATGAAGTCACGAAGAGTCGGAAGCAACTGAACGAATAAACATCAACAATTGTGAAGACAGATCTCTGTTGTAGGCTGGATAGAAAGCATCCTGTGATGACATGATTATAACAAGGGATCACTTTGATCATTGGAAATTCATTTCCCCTAATATTATTGCAGATTCTCTAGATTTTATGAAAGAAAATGGAGGGAATGATTCATTCTGGGCAAGAGAAGGGGGGGATGTACCTTTTGTATGCGCTTAGTGTCATCAGCAATATTAACAGGTGTAGTTGGCACAAACAAAATCAGCTTTAAAAATCCATCTTGAGTTTGTGTTCTTGTTGCTGGGCTTTAGGTGACTTGATGAATTTAGTTAACCAATTTCCCCATAGTTAACCAATTTCCCGAGTTCCAAATGGATTTTTGCCCTATTTTTCATAATTAATCTATATGTCTATTAATTTGTTGTTGTTGTTCAGTCGTTCAGTCGTGTCCGACTCTTCGTGACCCCATGGACCATAGCACGCCAGGCCTTCCTGTCCTCCGCTCTCTCCCGGAGCGTGCTCAAGTCCATATTCATTGCATCAGTGATGCTATCTAGCCATCTCATCCCCTGCCGTCCCCTTCTCCTTTTGCCTTCAGTCTTTCCCAGCATCAGGGTCTATGTCTATTAATACCGCATACATTTAATAGTAATACTTTAAAATTCTGGTAAGTAATTTTTCAAGCTGATTCTTACAGTGATGTTAGAATTTTTTCTGTCTTGCTAGGTGGAATATAATGCTCCTTTGTAGGAGATGTTTATCATTGTTTTCTCCTCAAGTATATCATGTGCTAGAATATTTTCTTGTATTAACATAATCATGTACTTTATAGGCAAAGCAGACAAAAGGAGGGGCACATCAAAGGAGGCAAAGTATCAAAATGATGCTCAATGTAAAAAAGATTAATTACAAGATAATAAACAGGCCACGGGTTGTGGGTGGTTTGTTAACTACACCAACGGTCCACCTTAGGAACATAGGAAGCTGCCTTATACTGAATTGGTCCATCTAGAATTGGTATTGTCAACACTGACTGGCAGCAGCTCTCGAGGTTTTCAGGCAGGATTCTTTCCTTGCCCTACCTGGAGTAGCCGGGGATTAAACCTGGGACCTTCTGCATGCAAAACATGTGCGCTGTCACACTGAGTTATGGCCTCACCCACCTTTGCTGGGTTCACAGGACATGGCAAGCTGTGGCGTGCCCCCAGAACGGCTTGCATATGCAAAATGATGGCTGGTGCACAGCATGGAATCCCTGTGGGTGCATTAACCCATGGTGGCTTGCCATGTCATGTGAACCAGGTCATTGTATGCTAACTTATTTTGTTACGTTGCCTTTTTCAGGAGCACTTGGAAAGATAACAAGGACTATATTAAAATATACACTGTTTGATGTTATACGCTGTTGCATGTAATAAAGGCTGTGTTTCCACCAGAAATTTACTCCAACCTGGCTGCACGGTGAGGTCTCTGTGTTTCCATGACGTCATGGCCATTCAGCATCAGCCCTGCATTTTAACTCTGAAAAACCACTTTTTCTGAGACTGGTTATAGTCTGACTTTTCCAGCTTACTTTGGCTCCATTACTGACCTATTTCCATAACCACATTGGGTTCGGTATTTTAGTCCTGCCCATGGGGCGTGTAGCCCAGCCTTTGTGGGTGTGTTGCTCTGACCTCAGTGACCCAACTCTTTCGCTTCCTGTTTTCTGGAACTTTCATTGCCATTTTGGAGCAGGATGCCAAGGGACCAACTTTTAAAACATCACTGAAAATAAGCACCAGAACACGGCCCATGACCTCAGTTAAGGGGTGTTTTCTCCCATTGTGCTGAATGAGGCTTGCCCTCAATGACCACAGAAATAACAGAGAAGCCCCTCAATTGACACAGCACATATCAAAGCCCAATTTCTCAAATGCTATTAAGTGTGATCTCGAGGTTCCAGTCCATTCCCTTAGGACGTAACTCCTTCACAGCTTCCATATAGAGATCCTGTGCATTAAAATGGGGCTGGTTTCTGTCTCTTTCCCACAAGAAACCCATTAGTGTTTCCTTAGAAGTAACTCCCATTATGATCAATGAGGCTTGTCTTTGAATGCCCACAACAGAACTTACAGAGATTTCCCCTCAATTGAAATAGCACACTTTAAAGCCCAATTCCTTAAGTGCGATTAAGCAACCAAGTGGGATTACAAGGCTCCGATGAATTGCCTTAGGAAGAAAGTACTTCACAGCTTCATTATAGAGATCCTGCAGGTTACAATGGGGGATGGTTTCTGTCTTTGTGTTTACTGCTCATTTTATCCCAACAAGCCCATTACTGTGTTGTCAGAAGTAACTCCCATTGTGGTCAATGAGGTCCTCTGGGTTAAAATGGGGGCTAGTTTCCCTCTTTGTGTTCCCCCCCCCCCGCTTTCCCAGCACAAGCATATGTGTGTCTCCTTGGCAGTAACTTCCATTATGCTCAATGAGGCTTGCTCCTGAAATGCAGATGCATCTAGACTTTCATCGGAAAGGAGAAAGGGGTGGGGGAGAGGGGGGAAGCCTCTCTTCACAGCAAAGCTGATTCCTTTTTAAAAATCCGGTACTCCTCCATTAGCTTCTCCTTTCGTTGTCCTGGAAACATGGCTGAGGAGGCAGGAACACTGATGAGGTAATCGGACCCAGCCAGACTCCACTCAGACTCCACCCAGCCATCAAGAAAATAATTCGATTAGAGCTCAGTGGAAAGAGCACAGAGCACCTGGCTACAGTGATGATAAGCCGGGTCTTTAAGGGCTGTGGAAACAGGAAAAGGAGAAGATGCGATTGGGGAAACATTGTAACAAAGTTGCAAACAAAGTGAAGCTGATAGCGTGGAAACACGCCCAAATATCTATCTATCTATCTATCTATCTATCTATCATCTATCTATCTTTCTTTCTATCTTTCTATCTATCTATCTTATTTTTTCTAGTGCCACTAACAAAGGTCATATTCTGAATCACACTGGGCATGCTGCATCCTATAATAAAGCTTTCCACTTTGAGCATCATTTTGAGGTTATGCCCCTTTTTTATTTGCTCTTATAACCAAATATATTCCCCCTCCCCCAGTTATTGTTTTCCTAGGGCCTCATTGTATCGCACTGTGGCCAACTCAGGTTTTAAAAAATATTTAATTCCACTTTTTTCCCTGACAACAAGCCCCCAAGCTGACTGACAGTAACAGAAAATTAACACACAACAATAAACACAGATTTTCCCCATTAAAAAAAAGAAAGGCAGTGGTGATGGAATACACTAGCCCTTGAAAAATATTTCAGTATTTGTTAAGTATGAGCAAAGATAACCCTCTAACTCTCCTATCCAAGTAGTGGGTCTTTCTTAATAGATTCCTGAGTTTCTGGCTTTGCTGGCCCTCTACCTTGCAACAGTTGCTGCACACACAACCAGCATTATAATATCACAACAATGTAGGTAGGGAATGTCATAACCTCACACAAACAGTGCAGTGATACCATCATGTGGATGTTATAAGTGGGGCTGGCTCATGCGTGAAGTATGGTTCAGGCCAGGATGGCATAGTGGAGCAAAGAAGGAAGTTCTCTTGGCTGAGCTTAGATTTATGATCTAGCTTTGGAATTTTCCTCTCCACGGTTGTGTTACTGATATGGGCCAGACTGTCACATCTGTCAAGGGCTAGGTCACTTGTTATAACAACCTTTGCCTGAGAGACATGATCCATGCTCAAGATCCAAGCCTAAGGCTTCTCATTAATTATACCACTAAGTTTGTATAATCTCATACCAGTGACTTTTCCATTGATGGGGTGTCTCAGGATGTTATTAAACTTGTTTCTCAAGATCTTTATAATGCTTAGTAGCAATACTACTTTGCTTGATGCAGTGGCTGTTTAAAGTTATAATGACAAAGGGCACTTGTCCTCCAGTGGTTGTGGTTTCTTGCTGCATAAAACACATAACTCCTCCCTAGCACAGTAGTAAATTTTCCTTGGAAAGGTTTATAGCTGGGTATACTGAGAGCCAAACAGTGAGGCTGTGAACTAGCAAAAACTGCAAATCTTTGCAACAAAAACATTCCAGGCGTATTACTAGAACTATCGTCTTTCTTTTGTAAGTATGTTCTTTTTTTAAAAAACAACAAAAAATTTCTCAAAGGTGATATCTGATTTAGGGAGTCGAGACATTAAACTTGGGAGCAAACGGACAAAAATCCTTTCTGTTATTTTTCTGTTAGCAACTTCTTTTTTTATATGTCAACATTGCTTTTTTTTATGTACAGACCAAAAGAAAGACCCCTGTGTTGCTGCTTTCAAGAGCCAGAGGAAAATTGCTTCTACAGGGAACCTCTTGAAGGGTGGGGTATAAATCCCTTGAATAAAAATAAAAGAAATAATATGCAGTGATGAAGTGCTGGTCCTCCAAGCCATGGTTAATAGGCACTCTGAAGAATGTTGGGCAAGTGATGCTCTAGTGAGGTTGGGAATAGTTGCCTTGAAACCTATGTGGACTTGCCAGAATGGGCAACCCCCCATACCCCCCCCATTGCAGAAATGCTGAAATGCTTTAGTTTTGTACCTTAGAAATACATTTAGCTGGGCTAGTTCTTCCTCAAATAAACAATCCTCAAATAACTGATGGGGCCTGGGTTGTTGTAGGGTTATTTGAGGGCTTTTTTTAACCCTTCAAAAAGCCATACTTCCTGGGTTTGGCTGACATGATTGAGGCAAGAACTCAAACTGAGGCAAGAACTCTTGCAGAACCAGGACCTGTTCTGAACCTTTTGTTACTCAGTACAAGCCCTCCCTGGCTCCCATGTGAAGTCACTTTGATAGACCTGCTGCTAGGTTGCAGTGGCATTAGCTGTGGGAGCTTGCCTGCATTTGCAAAAGCAAATAGCCAAGGTTTTAAGGAAGCATGATGTAGTAGTAATGGGGGACTTCAATTTCCCCGATATTTGTTGGGAGACAAATTCTGCAAAACATGGCCCCTCCAGGAAATTCCTGACTTGTGTGGCGGATAACTTCCTCCTACAGAAGGTAGAGGAAGGAACTAGAGAATCGGCTATCCTTGACTTGATCCTAACCAACAGAGATGACTTAGTGGATAAAGTAGCAGTTACAGGAACTCTGGGGGAAAGCGACCATGTTGTACTTGAGTTCTTGGTTCTAAGGGAAGCAAAAGCCGAGTGTAGTCAAACGCGTACCCTGGATTTTAGGAAAGCTGATTTTCATCAACTCAGAACAATGATCAGTAAGGTCCCATGGCAAGTGATGCTAACGAGAAAAGGAGTCCAAGATGGGTGGGAGCTTTTAAAAAAGGAAATTCTCAAGGCACAATCACAAACAATTCCAACAAGAAGAAAAGGTGGAAGACAACAGAAGAAGCCAATGTGGCTTCACAAAAAGCTTAGAGATGACCTGAAAACAAAAAAGGACATATATAGGAAGTGGAAAGAAGGCCAAGTAACAAAGGAAGAGTACAGGCAGGTAGCACAGAATTGCAGGGATGGCGTCAGGAAGGCTAAAGCTGAGAACGAGCTGAGGTTAGCGAGGGATGCTAAAAACAACAAAAAGGCTTTCTTCAGCTATGTGCATAGTAAAAGGCAGAGGAAAGAAATGGTGGTTCAGCTATTAAATAAGAATGGCAAAATGATAACAGATGACAAAGAAAAGGCAGAGGTGCTCAATTCCTACTTTGGCTCAGTCTTCTCCCAAAGAGGGTCTATGACCCCCCCCTGGCAAAGGCAAAGTGCAGGCTGAAGGGGCAGGATTGCAGCTTGAGATCAATAGGCATATGGTCAAGGAACACCTAATTACTTTGAATGAGTTCAAATCTCCAGGGCCACATGAACTGCATCCTAGAGTCATAAAGGAACTGGCAGAAGAACTCTCAGAACTGCTGTCTATTCTCTTTGAGAAATCATGGAGGATGGGGGAAGTGCCAGATGACTGGAGGAGGGCTAATGTTGTCCCTATCTTCAAAAAGGGTAAAAAGGGACCTGGGAACTACAGACCAGTCAGTCTGACATCAATCCCAGGGAAAATTCTGGAGCAGATGATAAAGCAATCCATCTGGAAGCACCTTGAAAACAATGCCGTGATTCCTCGAAGCCAACATGGATTTGTCAAAAACAAGTCCTGCCAGACAAATCTGATCTCATTTTTTGATCAAGTCACCTCCCTTGTAGACTGTGGGAATGCTGTAGACATCATATACCTCGACTTCAGCAAAGCTTTCGACAAAGTGCCCCATGATATCCTGATGAACAAACTAGCTCAAAGTGGGCTAGGTGAAACAACGATCCGGTGGATCCACAGTTGGCTACAGAATCGGACTCAAAGAGTGCTGATCAATGGGACCTTCTCAAACTGGGGAGGGGTAACGAGTGGGGTACCATAGGGCTCAGTCCTGGGCCCAGTGCTGTTCAACATTTTCATTAATGACTTGGAGGAGGAGGTGCAGGGAATGCTGATCAAATTTGCAGATGACACAAATCTGTCATCTGCAAATTTGATCAGATGGGCGGGATAGCTAATATTTTGGAAAAGAGCTAATACTTTGGAAGACAGAAACAAAATTCAAAGTGATCTGGATAGACTGGAGCACTGGGCAGAAAACAACAGAATGACATTTAATAGGGATAAATGCCAAGTTCTGCACCTAGGAAAAAGAAACCAAATGCACAGTTACAAGATGGGGGATACGTGGCTCAACCACACTACAAGCGAGAAAGATCTTGGAATTGTTGTCGATCACAAGCTGAATATGAGCCAACAATGTGATGTGGCTGCAAAAAAGGCAAATGCTCTTTTGGGCTGCATTAATAGAAGCATAGCTTCCAAATCCAGGGAAGTACTAGTTCCCCTCTACTCAGCACTGGTTAGGCCTCATCTAGAGTACTATGTCCAGTTCTGGGCACCACACTTGAAGAAGGATGCAGACAAACTGGAGAGGGCTCAGAGGAGGGCAACAAAGATGATCAGAGGACTGGAAACAAAGCCCTATGAAGAGAGACTGAAAGAACTGGGCATGTTTAGCCTTGAGAAGAGAAGACTGAGAAGACTGAGGGGAGATAGGATAGCGCTCTCCAAGTCCTTGAAAGGTTGTCACAGAGAAGAAGGCCAGGATCTCTTCTTGATCATCCCAGAGTGCAGGACACGGAATAATGGGCTCAAGTGACAGGAAGCCAGATTCCGGCTGAACATCAGGAGAAACATCTTGACTGTTAGAGCAATACTACAATGGAACCAATGACCTAGGGAGGTAGCGGGCTCTCCCACACTGGAGGCCTTCAAGACGAGGCTGGACAGCCATCTGTCAGGGATGCTCTGACTTGGATTCCTGCATTGAGCAGGGGGTTGGACTCGATGGCCTTGTAGGCCACTTCCAACCCTACTATTCTATGATTCTATGATCCCCCCCCATGCGCTTTCTTGCCCAGACCTTCCCCTCACCTTAGCAGCAGCAGCTGTGTTCTTCTGAAGATGAACCTGATACAAACAGGGTGGAAAAGAGAGTAACAAGGGCAAGGTTGCTTCAGACAATGTACCTCAGCTAGTGCTTTCCAGGCTCAATTCAAGGTGTTAGTTTTAACTTTTAAAGCCTGAAACAGCTTAGGGCCTGGCTGTCTAAGGATCCACCTGTCTCGTTACGAACCTGGCCAGGTATTTAGATCAGCAGGAGAGGCCCTTTTTTGTTGGGGAGCACCATTACCCACAGAGGCCCTTGTTGGGCTGGCATGAAATGCCTTGCTCTGGTGTCGTTTTCAGACTCTGGAATGTGTTCCCACAAGAAGTATGACTAGGCCCTACTCTCTTGATTTTTAGAAAGGGTGTAAAGACACATCTCTGTAATCTAGCCTTTTAAATTATGTAGTTTTAGTGTTCTAATGTTTTGACTGTTTTTAATCTTGTTTTTTGTTTTAAGGATTTATTATTTTAAACTGCTGTGCCCCACCTTGAGTGCCATTGCCCATTAGGCCAGGCTGTCTTGAATTTGGGTGGAAGAGAGGCACTGTACACACACTGCATAGTTGCTGGTGTGCTGGGGATGTGGCATTCTCTACATCTCCACCTGCCTGTCTTTGGCAGTAGGGGTGACCATCTTTCAGAGTTCCTGCAGGAGACTGAGACAATTGTCTCTCCCTTCTCCAGGGTTTGCAGTGAGAGGCAACAATGCTTCTGCAGTGAGGTGGGGGAAGAGGCAAACGTGCATAGACACACACACACACACACACACCCCCCAGTCTCATAACGCTGTCAGTGTTACAGAACAAACAACGGTTTCTCAGCACTGCGCTTGCCCTCTGGTGGCAACGTCAGGAGTAAAATATAGAACAGGTCTGATCTTTTAAAGCCACCAGTGTCATCTTTCCTTTTCCTAGTAGTGTATTTTTGCTGGCTTTCCACAAAATACCCTCTAGGTTCTAGACAAAGGTCTGTGGATAGCTGGCAAGATTCTCCCTTCTCCCTTTTTCCTGCTGAATTTGTTACTTTTTTTTCTCCTAAACTTAGATTATTTAGATCAGCCTTACCCAACCTGGTGCCCTCCAGTTGTTTTGGACATCAACTCCCAGCATTCCCAACCATTGGCCATGTTGGCTGAGGCTGATGGGAGTTGTTGTCTAAATTATTTGGAGGGGACCAGGTTGGGGAAGAAGAATGTATAGCAAGCGTGTGTGATCCTGCTTTATGTTCATGGTTTGAGTGCAGTTGCTTGTCCTGAAAAATGATCTGGATTTAATTACAATATGTATTTTTCTTTGCTGGACTAAAAACTAATGATGAATTGGAGCCTGTAGCTATGCACCGTCCTTTAGAAAAAAAATCAGTTAAGCTGTTGCTCTGATGTTAGTAATGCTTTACCTCTTGCTTCCTTATTTTTCCCAGTCTTGGAGGTCTTTTAGAAAAATCCTATGTACTTGAACCCATTAACATGTCTATTCCGTAACTACAAGGCCCTCACCCCACTTATTTAAGTTTAGCTCTTGGGTGTGATGCATGGCTTCTGCAAAAGATAGTCATTAAGGTTTTCTCTCACTTAAAATGCTGTTTTGGTCTTGTGTTGGCCTGAGCTTTTCACTTAGAGAAAACTGACAACTGAAATGCTGTGTGTGAGTGTGGGTGGCAGGCACCCTAGAGCTACTTCAGTCATGGCAGAAAGGCTTAAACATTGCCTCTGTTCTGGCGTCCTTCTTGGTCCTTCTGGATTCTCCCTCCCTGCTGTGAAAACGGAGACGAGGGGGTTAACAAGCACCCGGCTCCTCTTCCTCTTTTTGCCCAGCCTTGTCTCCCCTTCGCCCTTCAGTCATATCTGTTGCCATATATAGTGCCGCAGCCATCACAGTCTCTCAATAGTTCCTTCGTGGACTTGGATCCCTGCTACCATGACAACAGGGCACAGTTCCTTAAATGTGTATGATTTCTTCCACACCATGGATGTTTTATTTCTCTTGCCCTCCAAGCTGATGGAAGGATGAGAGTAGGCATCTGGACTGCCTCCACATGAGAGGCATGGGTGCAATCCTGGACAGTGTGAATGCTGATAAATGAAAGTCTATCCAGCTAAGGTTCTTCACTGGTGATTTTGACTGATTCAAATTGGTCACCTCTGTCCCTCATCAATTCTAAAAAGTTTCTTCTTTTTATTTGTATTTGAAGTCTCTACTGTAGCAAAGGAGTCAACTTCAATTTGATTTTAAAACACACCCTCTCTCTGCTCTCTCGTTAACTTTTATCTTCCTGCATACCCTCCTTATTTTAGTAACGTAGATTTCACTAGTGGCAGGACATAGTTTATCCAGATGTCTTCAATTATAGGACTTCCTGTCAGATGTGGGATCCCTTGGCTCAAAGCAACCATGTGATAAAATTCTGGGATATCAAATTAAACCAGCTGTTTGTTGTGTGCCACTGTGTTGGTAGAAACTTATTTTAAATGTTTCCTTCAAATTATAATGTATTATCCAAGATGAGGATTAGTCAAGAAGTTCCAGGTGGAATCTCCACGGAAATAGGAAAGTAGCACCTCCACATCTGAAGCAATATCACGTTGTTTGATTCCTGAGTTACCAGAGCAACTTAGTTTGGTTTTTCAGCCAAGAGGAGATTATTAGCCACTTCCTAAGAGAAATATACTTTTGAAAAGAACTTATGTTGTGGGAGGACGGAGACTAAATTATTATTTTAAAAATCTGTTTCATGTTGGCCAATATAATATAATTACAAAGTCAGGGGTCTACAGTTTTTTGGCTTGACTTACTAACCAGTCATTATTTCTGTTTGCCACTCACCCTGAAGTCTTGAGGCATGTGTAGAGATCTCTGGGGAAGGGAAGTCAGTTTCCTCTGCCCTCTCTGGTGCTGCTTGACGTGAAAGCCCAGCAAGGAGAGAGAGAAATCACCTCTTCAGCTGATGTCTCCATGAGCAGCAGAGAAAGTGTGTGTGGTCCATTGGCAAACAGATTGGTTGATTTATGGAACCCGGTAGACTGGGATTTTGAGTATCTGTTCTGTATTGTGTTGAAGAATGATAGCACTTGAACAAAGATAAAACAAGATACAAGCTTTTCCCATATGTTTGCAATCTAAGGGATCATGGAAATGTAACCCAGAACCTTGAGGTTGGGAGTATGTCATAGGGTTGCAAAGTTTGTTACGTATACCTCCAGCATGAATGAATTCCTCTTATCCCCCTTTAGGTTGACTGGGAGTTGGATGACGATTGCTAACCCCAATTAAAGATCCTCCTAAACCCTAATTTAGAACCCAGATTTAAAGGTTTTGCAGATTACATATGTTCATTCCAAATGATATACTTTTTTCTGCTTGTTCAAGGGCCTGCTTCACTCTGCCAATGTGTTGCATGGGACAACACATTGTACTGAGTTGTTTGAATGTTAGCTGCCCTTAAGCTATGCTTCTAGGGTAGGATATACATTTTTAAATACATAACTTCAAACAAGAAAACGAAGGGAACAAAATGACTCACATAATTATATCAGAACTCAGCAGCAAAACCATATTTTTGTTGGCCTTGGTTAATATGGGAAGTATTACAGCCAAAGTTTGATTCTTTGAGAGTCTGAGTACTAAACGTTAAACAAAGTGTTCTGTTTCTATTCTGAAGGCTATCCAAACTAGCTGTCATGTGAAGATACATGTATTGTTCATGATCAAACTGTGCTAAAAACAAAAGTACAGTTGTTTAACTGCCATGAAGCAAAGTTTAATTCCCAACTATTGTAATAAATTATACAGTAACCAATGTTATGTGCATATATATGTGTACATTATTGAATGATTGAAAAATAGTTCTTGCTCTTTATTCTGCAACTCAGTGTGGTATAGTGGTGAGAGTGTTGGTACGGGGAGCCAGGAGATCCAGGTTCTAGACCCCACTCGGCCTTGGAAGCTCACTGGGTGACTTTGGGCCAGTCACAGACTCTCAGCCCAACCCACTTCACAGGGTTGTTGTTGTGAGGATAAAAGGGAGAGGAGGAGGATAATGTAAGCCACCTTGGGTTCCTTGCAAGAGGAAAAAAGGCGGGATATAAATGCAATCAATAAATAAACTCCTTGGATAATAACCCAAACAGTTAGGTATCTTGTTAAATTGAAATGCATTTCTGAACTCTTGATTCCTGTAAGGTTGGGGAGTAAGGAAATTTCCACATGATTCCATCAGAAAAAGTAGGCCCCCTCTTACACAAGGTCATTTATTGGCTTCATGACACATTTGACCATGTGTCAAATAAGTGGTCAGTTAAACATTTCCCAGCCCAAGTATGGCTCCGGTGTTGGATAATCTGTGTGCTATGGGAATATGTCCTCTATTGTTACTTTTTTTGAGGTGAATTGTTCTCAGTTAACTTATATGGCTAAAAACAACCCAGCACTTATAACTTCTCCTAGAACAATGTAATACAGACACTAGAAATTACACATGAACTCGCAGCAGAGTCCAAATTGTTGGGTCAGTTGTGTTGACCGGCAGATTCATACTAATACTAGTTGAAATTAAACTGTAAACTGAAGTGGTGCCATAATACAGATGGAAATTTATCTGTTGCTGACTTCAAGTGTATTTTATGAGAGATGTGCATGACAGGTGAGAGTATACAGTATACAGGAATGCCCAGCGGAAAATCTATTGGACATAACATATTTGGAGCAGATACAATGGGACTTAAGTTAAGCCAGGATTTGGCCCATGAACTTTCTGAATGACATAGTTTACCCTGGGAATTGGGAGGTAAACGAGCATGCCCAGAATACATTTTCTTCACCACTGTGCAGCCACAGGATAGGGAGCTTTGGCCAACTTGTAACACAAGCACTTCTTATTTTAGAATTTAAGCCCCAGCTGCCATGACCAATGGTCAGGAATTATGAGAGTTGTAGTCCTAAACATTGAAGGGCACTAAGTTGCCTACCCTTGGGCAACACCCTTCCTCTATCTAGTGTTCTGTGTGCAAAGAAGTGTTTTGTGTGTGTAAAACATTTGTATGGAGAAAAATTGAATCATGGGAGCCCTTACATGGAATCTGATGTTACAATCTGGAATCCAACGTGGTACAATCTTGAACTAGGTTTACCACCTCATCTGTTGTATGTGAGAACCAAGAGGTGAAATCCAAGGTTACAGGAACAAATTTCTGTTTGCATAACAAGATTTTAATCTCTTCTCCTTTCTGCTGTGATACCCCAGATCTGCTCCAGAGGGTTCCCCAACCACCTAGAGTGGATTTCAAGGGCACATGGGGAGCTGTAGGGGGGATGGGAAATTTTCTCCTCCCCATTCTGCTGAGTTTCTTCCATTCTGTTGGTAGGATAGGTTAATTAAAGCCTGAGTTAATATTTTATTGAGGGTTCCACCCTTAAAGGTGGTCTAGAAATAATTTTGCATAGAAAGTAATTTTAGATAGATTATTCATTAGCTGACCATTTGAAAACACAGAACATCTGTAGTCTGGATTTAACATTTCTAAATGAGAGAAGCAGAGTGTAGATGTTGATTGGCATCCCTATTTTGAATTATGCCCTATTTTGAATTCCATTTCTGAAGGAAAATGGACTGAAAGGATTTGTCAATGTGTTATAAATAAGGCACACTAGTCAAGGCATTGCTGTACCCTAAGGCAATTTCATTTCCCAAAAAACATACTCATGATTTAAGTGTACTTATAAAACAAACAAACTCAAAACATTCCAGAGCAGAGCTAGGTCTTCAAAACCATCCGGGTAGCTGTTCAGGCAATAGAGAACAGATCCAGAGGAGAGAATAATTTTTAAAAATATAAATATGGCAGTACCACAAACTGACCCTGTTGCCAAAATCCAGCATCTCTGTTGTAAACTGAGAAAAGTGTAAACAGATTCAGCAAGCATAAAAACCTTGTGAAAAATGCAGCTGCATAGTCTTAGTGCTGCAGTACGGTTCTGTGCTTTTCACTGTTGGTATGTATACATCCACAAAAGATCACTGTCATTCAAAGACTTACCACTCCATTCTCAGTGACCGATTCCAGCAGGGCCGGCCCTACCATGATGCAGACTGATGCGCCCACATCAGGTGGCAGAGCAGGAGGAGTGGCAGATTGTGCCACTTCCCCTGCCCCCTACCAGGAGGGCCTGCCACCACTTCCCTGCCACCTCCAACAGGTGCTCTGGAGAACCCCACCAGCTGCTCTTCCACTTTGGCATTTGCGACACTGAGAGAGCAGGTGATGAGGCACTCTGGAGTAGCCACCCGTTCTCCCATTGTGCCTCCCGCACTTCCCCTTATTGAAGCTGTGTCTGGGCCCTGTGAGGGATTGGCTGAATTCTCGCAAGAGCATGCTCTCATGAGCAGTCTCTGGACACGATGGAGCTTTCGTGAGAGCCCCACAGCCAGGAAGTGGTGTGAGGCAGGGGCGGGAGGGGGCATGAAGTGGTATGTGTTCTTGCTTCAGACAGCGAGATAGTTGGGCTGGGGCAGTATCCCTGCTGGAATGTATTTGGGGTCTCGAATAGGGATGTATGACAACTTTGTTCCAGTTCCCAAATTGGTTGCAATTGCCCTGTTCGCAACCCCAAACGTGTACAGGAGCACACATTCTCTGAAAATGTTCACAAATTCTCAAACTTGTGTTTGGTTTCACAAAATGCACACTTCAAAAAAAAAATATGCGCAACTTAAAAGTGCAAACTTTAGTCAATGGCAGAAAAGTGTACACTTTGAAAAATGTGCACTTTTCGCATCTGAACAAACAAACAAACAAAAAACAGGTCACAAATGACAACAGAAGGAAGCCAAACTGAGCTTTGAACTTTGAAGTCAATTTTGGAGAATTTCAATGAGCTCAAGCATCCCTGGTTCTCCCATTCCTAATCTGGAATAGTATTTAATTAATCAATCAATTAATTAATTAATGACATTTCTATACTGCCCAATAGCCGAAGCTCTTTTTAAGAATATTGGACAGAATAGGGATATCAGTATTTTGTTGGATACAGACAGTGGAGAAATTGGTTTTGGAAAAACATAACTCATTGCACAACTTTTCCTAAATGTATCATTTTTGCATTTGTATTCCTTGCCACAAGATCTGCACCTCTGTGTCCTCCTTCCTGTCAACTCATCCGGCGCTTTATTGTTTTAGTTCCTACGCTGTTCGTTCATCCCTTGTAGTTGCATTAAACACTTCTTTTTGCCAACCATGTGTGAAGCACTGTGAAGAACATAGAAATGCCTTAAATTCAGATTCTTTACAGTGGGTCCACCCGCATTGCTGTATAGTTCAGTTACTTACATTACCTTTATAGGACCAAAGCTAACAGTCACTTTACATGCAGCTTCACGTTAGCTCTGAGGACATTTAAAAAGTCCACACTATGTGTTTATTCAGTTCTTTCCTTTGGAACAAATTTTGGGAGATTACCAAGATCTCAGTTTATCCTTTTCTGTTTTTGTTTTGTGTTCCAGAGTAAGGAAATTGGTCTTCAGATGCATGAAGAACTCCTGAAAGTTACCAATGAACTATACACTGTGAGTAACTTGACTCTTGTACTTATGATGTAAGATTCTAGAATAAATTCATACAGTTTACCAGTCTCCTGTTGCAGTTAGCAATATACATTTTGAAAATGTCCAGATTTATTTCATTTTAACTAGGTTAGTTAAAAGGAAAGAGGACATCATTTGTGCCAGACTTAGGTTACAAATTTTAGAATGTGTCTTCCCTCCCCAAACTTGTATATGTTCCCTCTATTGCAGAATGCTGGTCTGATGTATTCTTTGAATTTACATTTAGTGCCCAACAGTGGTTTGGCCAGTTCTGTGTTCAGACACTTTTTGGATGGCCACCACAGGATTGGATCCAACCATCATGTGAGCAGACTTCCCTTGTGCAGTGGGACTTCTCCTTCCTCTCCTCCCTCCTGCAGCCCTCCAAATCCAGAAAGTCCCCTGGTTTGGAGGGCTTGCTTAAACCATAGGTTATAAGTTAAGATGTAACTGGGAACTATGCAGAAGCAAAAGGAACACATTAAAGTGAAGTGCACAAGGAAAAGGCAGGGAGCATGTAAGCACAGGGCTTGTTCAGGTAATGCCAAAATACGATTTGCTGTTATATGTGAAATCAAACTTTGTACACCTCTATCATCTCTCTCCCCCCATCCCCCCACCACCCAGTTTGGGCTTTATCTTGCTCTTCGTCTTTGACTTCATTTTCCTACTGCATCTCACTGGGGCAAAGTCCCATTCTATGGGTATTTTCTGATACTTACTTCATATACAACAAAGCATGCCTTTATTAGATAGCGGTTCCAACATGCTTTTAATTTAGTGCTAATGTTGACTGTGTTTGATATTGGGTGATCTTTTACATCCCTCCTGCTTCAATAAATTTTTGGATGATTTCCCAGGATGCACATCCCACTCCCCTAGAGCTACAGAGAAAATACTAAAAGTGACTGTAAATATTGGGTCACTGTTTGAGTACAGAAACCGAGAAGTGTGATTTAAAATCTGCTCAGAAATGTACCTGTTGCTTGTAGCAAACGTCTCAGTATAGTGTCATGACAAATACTATGCAGATGGCATGCTTACTACCTTACACCGCAGGATAAATTAAAGGTATGATATAGAGATGTAGCGAAGACAGTGTGAACTGAAGGTAGTGCACTGAAGGTGTTTAGGGGGAGGGAAGATGGGCAGGAGAGTTCATGTGTGTCCATGGAAGGGGAGTATCAAGTATGGTTTGTAGCAGAAGATAGATACTTCGAAAGTTTCTGAGATTGCTATAGTGTGACCTGAAATAGCCATGCCAGTTGCCAGTAGAACAAACCAAAGCCTTGATGAGAATTCCTGGGCCATAGAATACAATTGAAGTGGGACAAAACAAGTGATTCAGTCCAAACCAAGACAACTAGCAAGCCAAAACTTGGAAGGCACAAGCACGTGTGATATTTTCCAGACCTTAACACAAATCTCAGATGCTTATGAGAGAAGCGGTTAAAAAAAGTGGTGTGTGTGTGTGGTCAATCTTTTTTTTTCTTTTTGAATGCTATAAATCACAGAAATAGGTTATTTGTGGTGACTTCAGCATGGCATTTTGAACTAATTTAAGAGGCTACATTTGTGGTTGGCTGGGAAAAAGATCACACATCAGACTAGTATATCCAAACAAAGCATTCAGTGTTCTTCCAGCTAGAGATAGGGGAAGACTTTATTTTTGCATTGGCTTCTGCAATTTTTAGTTTAATATACAATACTGATTTTGGCTGGCATAAGGGTTACACTCTTCATTTCCCCCTAACAGTGCTCAGATCTCATTATCATCAGCAAAACTGTATTGGGTTAAGGTTTGCAGGTAGATAAATAATGATTAAGACTACTTTTATTAGGAATCCTCCATGAAGGACTACAGTATTATTATATATTTTACTATTATTTAGAAATAATACATTATTTATTGCTAGTAATATTAGTATTTAGCAGTAGTAGAATATCAAACTATCTCAGCAGCCAGGTCCCATACAGTAATTATATTAAAATGAACAAAATTCTGCCTACACACTTAAAACCTAAAAAACTGACTCCAACCTCTCCCACACACCCCTCTCTCCATTGCCCTGGCCTACAGTGGAAGCTGAGAAACTAGGGAAACATATTCTGCCCAGCATCTACTAGGATCAGCCATGGAAGGGGGAGGTGATGGAGAGGGACAGCCCCTTTGCAGCTCTTTTGTGACACATTGAGATGAGAATGCTTCTTGGTCTTCTCAAGGCTTTTACTGGAGTAAAGGAGGACAAGGGAGTTTCCACGGCATCTCCCAAAGTTTCCTTCAACTTTGATAATGAGAAAGATTTGATATGGGTTTTGGTTTTGACATGGGTAGATGGCAATGCCAGCATTGGCTTTCCAGTTGCAGAATTGGGCAGTCTGTCTCTGATGGGGACTAACAAGTTCTTTAATATGACATCATTTTATTTCCTCAAAGTACATTAAGAGCCACTCATGTCTAGAAAGTTGGTACAAGTGAGTTCTGCACAGGGTTATTTCAGCTAAATTTTTGCCATCCTTCCTTAGGAGGCTAACTTTTCAAAATCCTCAGCACATATATAAAAGGACTTATTGCTTCTGCTTTAAAGACCTGATCCTTAGCGAGGATGTATGAGAAATTAGTTTCATAGAATCATAGAATAGTAGGGTTGGAAGGGGCCTATAAGACCATCAAGTCCAACCCCCTGCTCAATGCAGGAATCGAAGTCAAAGCATCCCTGACAGATGGTTGTCCAGCTTCATCTTGAATGCCTGTAGTGTGGGAGAACCCGCTACCTCCCTAGGACATTGGTTCCATTGCCGTATTGCTCTAACAGTCAGGCTGTTTTTCTTGATGTTCAGCCGCAATCTGGCTTCTTGTAACTTGAGCCCATTATTCTGTGTCCTGCATTCTGGGATGATCGAGAAGAGATCCTGGCCTTCCTCTCTGTGACAACCTTTCAAGTACTTGAAGAGTGCTATCGTATCTCCCCTTGGTCTTCTCTTCTCAAGGCTAAACATGCCAATTTCTTTCAGTCTCTCCACATAGGGCTTTGTTTCCAGTCTCTTGAGATCATCTTTGTTGCCCTCCTCTGAACCCTCTCCAGTTTGTCTGCATCCTTCTTAAAGTGCGGCACCCAGAACCGGACACAGTACTCCAGATGAGGCCTAAGCAGTGCTGAGTAGAGGAGAACTAGTACTTCACGTGATTTAGAAGCTGTATTTCTATTGATGCAGCCCACAATAGCATTTGCCTTTTTTACAGCTACATCACATTGTTGGCTCATATTCATCTTGTGATCTACAACAATTCCAAGATCCTTCTCGCTTGTAGTATTGTTGAGCCACGTATCCCCCATATTGTAACTGTGCATTTGGTTTCTTTTTCCTAGGTGCAGAACTTGGTATTTATCCCTATTAAATTTTATTCTCTTGTTTTCGCCCAGTGCTCCAGTCTGTCAAGATCACTTTGAATTTTGTTTCTGTCTTCCTGGGTATTTTCTATCTTGCCCAATTTTGTGTCATCTGCAAGTTTTATCAGCATTCCCTGCACCTCCTCCTCCAAGTCATTAATAAAAATGTTGAACAGCACTGGGCCCAGGACTGAGCCCAGCGGTACCCCGCTCATTACCTCTCCCCAGTTTGAGAAGTTCCTATTGATAAGCACTCTTTGAGTCCGATTCTGTAGCCCACTGTGGATCCACTGGATCGTTGTTTCATCTAGCCCACTTTGAGCTAGTTTGTTCATCAGGATATCATGGGGCACTTTGTCGAAAGCTTTGCTGAAGTCGAGGTATATTATGTCCACAGCATTCCCACAGTCCACAAGGGAGGTTACCTGATCAAAAAATGAGGTCAGATTCGTCTGGCAGGATTTGTTCTTGACAAATCCATGTTGGCTTCAAGTCATCACGGCATTGTTGTCAAGGTGCTCCCAGATGGATTGCTTTATCATCTGCTCCAGAATTTTCCCAGGGATTGATGTCAGACTGACTGGTCTGTGTTCCCAGGTTCCTCCTTTTTGCCCTTTTTGAAGACAGGGACAGCATTAGTCCTCCTCTAGTCATCTGGCACTTCCCCCGTCCTCCATGATTTCTCAAAGAGAAGAGACAGTGGTTCTGAGAGTTCTTCTGCCAGTTCCTTTATTACTCTAAGATGCAGTTCATCCGGCCCTGGAGAGTTGAACTCATTCAAGGTAATGAGGTGTTACTTGACCATATGCCTATCGATCTCAAGCTGCAATCCTGCCCCTTCAGCCTGTATTTCGCCTTTGCTAGCGGGGTCATAGACCCTGTTTTGGGAGAAGACTGAGCCAAAGTAGGAACTGAGCACTTCTGCCTTTTCTTTGCCATCTGTTATAATTTTGCCATCCTTATTTAGTAGTTGAACCATTTCTTTCCTCTGCCTTTTACTATGCATGTAGCTGAAGAAAGCCTTTTTGTTGCTTTTAGCATTCCTCATTAACCTCAGCTCATTCTCAGTTTTAGCCCTCCTGATGCCATCCCTGCAATTTTGTGCTACCTGCCTGTACTCTTCCTTTGTAGCTTGGCCTTTCTTCCACTTCCTATATGTGTCCTTTCTTGTTTTCAGGTCATCTCTAAGCTTTTTGTGAAGCCAAGAACTCAAGTATAACATGGTCACTTTCCCCCAGAGTTCCTGTAACTGCTACTTTATCCAATAAGTCATCTCTGTTGGTTAGGATCAAGTCAAGGATAGCCGATCCTCTAGTTCCTTCCTCTACTTTCTGTAGGAGGAAATGATCAGCCACACAAGTCAGGAATCTCTTGGAGGAGCCATGTTTTGCAGAATTTGTCACCCAACAAATATCGGGGAAATTGAAGTCCCCCATTACTACCACATCATGCTTCCTTGAAACTTTGGCAATTCTTTTCAAAAGTTTCATCCTCGTCTTCGCCTTGACTGGGTGGCCGGTAGTAGACTCCAACCACCATGTTCCTTTTATTCTTTGCTCCATTTATTTTTACTCAGATGCTCTTGATGGGGCTACCAAGCTCATCCTCCTGTATTTCTGTGCAGAGATATGTATTTTTAACATATAGTGGACAACATTCAGTTTGCTTTTGATCAGGATTTACCCAGTTCACACCGTTCAGACTGAACACAGACTCAAACGCAGTATGTGATCGAAGTTTGTACATCTCCAAGAACTTGCAGTGTGATTTGCAGACAAAAATGTGTTTGATGGTATGCATACATTTGAAAAATGTGTGTGAAAAAAATGCATACTTTTGAAAAATGTGCATGAACACGCTTAATCATTGGAAGAAGAATGCATACTTTTCAAAGATGCACAGAACTGATGTGTATGTTTCGGAAAATAAACAGAAAAATATGCGTGAATTTTCATGTGAAAGGAAAAGAAAAAAGTTCTCAAATACCAACACAAGATGGCATAAGCTTCGAGGTAGAATTTGGAGAATTTCAATTTCAAGTTTTGCTTGTACATAAGAACATAAGAAGAGCCATGCTGGATCAGACCAAGGGTCCATCTAGTCCAGCATTCGGTTCACGCAGTGGCCAACCAGCTGTCGACCAGGAACCCACAAGCAGGGCATGAGCACAACAGCACCCTCCCACCCATGTTCCCCAGCAACTGACATACATAGGCTTACTGCCTCTGATATTGGAGGTAGCACATAGCTATCAAGACTAGTAGTCATTGATAGCCTTCTCCTCCAGGAATTTGTCTAACCCCCTTTTAAAGCCATCCAAATTGGTGGCCATCACTACATCCTGTGGTAGCGAATTCCATAGTTTAACTACATGCTTCCCTATTCTTCATTATGCTGTTATTTATTCACAAGAATTCTAATGTCAGTGGATAGTGGTTGTATCTTGACATACACTCTTTTTTAAAAGTAGTTTTTCTTCTTGGCATCCATTCCATGTTCGTTATGCTTGTATGTAGGATGCTCTGATTTCCCTTTTTGGCATATTATAGAATTTGTCTTGTACACAGTTGGTATTGTTACTTATAGAACCTATAAAAGGAATTCTACTGTAAGGATATCTTTTGTTTTAAGAATATACTCTTGGCTATTAGGAAGAATAGAGGTTCTTACCTTGCACAAAAGTGAAAGCTAATTATTTTTAAAATTATTATTGTTCAGCTCTGGTCCTGGTCTTACTTCCACAACCAAGGAGAGATTCAGAGAGCTTAGACCGGGGTAGGCAACCTGATACCCACCAGATATTTTGGGCTACAGCTATCATAAGCCCCAGCTTAAGTTGTAGCCCAAAAGATCTGGAGTATACCAGGTTTAGACTCTGTAGAGTTTGGATCCCTTTGATGTAAATCTCTGCTGATAGTTTGATAGGTCCTGACCGTCTTTCTGATCATGAGAAATTGCTGCAATCAAGGAATCATTATGCTGCAAGACTATGGTATATAATGGCTCTCAATATATTTGGGCTAGGCGAGGTATTTCATACATTTCTTACCAGAGGAGGTGGTTATTCTGTGTGAGTTTAAGTTTTAGATTTGATTCCGGATATCACACAAGAGACCTGTTAAACTAGCTGCCAGTGGAGAGAAGGTATGTCTTGGTTTGATCATGAACACTGCAGGTGTTTATAGTGCTGGTGGGCTGTGAACTTCACCTTTCAGGAAATCACCATCAGTTTGATCCTTATTAGTACAACGTGATTTCATTAGATATTTAAAAATGTAAACATGGTGGTAATTCTTAAAAATCTTTTTAAACAGTTTTGCAGGTAAGGGGGAAAGATGATGCAGAGTTGGTAGCAAGAAAATCCTACCCTACGGTTCAAAGGGTTTCACCTTTTTGAGTTCTGCTCATAGTCTGTTTGCTTTTAGTATGCAAGTGTCAGGTAGGATGTTTACCTTGGCATCAGCTCAGCAGGAGCTCTAAGCCACTGCCATATGGTTGTATATTTTTCTAAACAGCAAAACAGTTTTTCTTTCGATATGGAAGAAGGAGGCTAGGAATGAGACATGGTTGACAGGTCACTTGAATAATAAGATAATTTCATGTCTTGTTTTGGAGACCAGTGTGGCTGGGAGGTTGATAAGCAATGCCCTAGAAGGTCCATGGAGATATATATTTTTATTTATATATATATATATATATATATATATATTTGGTACAGAAGAAAAAAAATGAAGTGTCAGCAAGTAGAGCAGGTACAATGGGTTGGTATTGTATCAGGCACGAGTCTTTGAGGCCAGAATGTAGACTTAAGGAAATAACCAGTTGGATGTAAGGCTGCTTCATATGCAACCCTTCTAATACTTCCATATTTCCCATGCTAAGAACATAACGTTTGTGGTGTTCCAAAGCATATTTGAGCAATATAAGCACATGACAAACAGAGTGCCTAATAGTCTGTGGCTCCTTGCCTCATATAATCAAGTGGGAAAACGTGTTTTCCTGACGTACTATGCAATGTGCAAAGTCTGGCTGAACAGGATGAGTGTGTGGAATGCATGCTAACAGTGCCATAAAAACCAATTTATTTTTATGCAACGTCCAGAATACCTAGAAATAGTTTTATTAGTATGCATTGCCTGAAGTTCTTTGTAATAAATAGATATTAGTCTTATTTATTGCAGAATATTCTTGGTAATGCATACTAATGAAGTAAAATGTGACAAACTTTATTGCAATGCCTTGCAAGAACAGGCAATGAGGATTGGGTTCCTAAAAGTCAATATTTCTAACACTCAGGGTAGGTAATAGTTGTGCGGGGTAGGGGAAACTAGTATGTATGCATACGCTGTAAAACAGTTCAATAGTGCCATAGACAGTGGCACAAATCTAATGGATAATTCTAGACTCTAGAATCTAGAGCAAAAATAATAATAGTGGACAGCAAATGCCAACTAAGTCACATTCAGCCCAAGTCCTTTAGGATTTTGATTAGATTCCAGCTGACATTTGAAGAGACGGTTACATAATCAGGTGTGCTCTAGGCCAAAGATGTCACACTCCAGTATTTTTAGCTAAAGAAGTTTTACTGTCCTCCTGAAAAATAGCCACAGCAGCTTGGAAAGAAAGTGCTTGGAAGAGTTTGTATACAACAACTTAAAAATGGGTACTCTAAATGTTCATTAAAATACCTTCCAAGAGTAATCCATACAACATATATGCCCTTTTCAACTTCATTGAAAGACTTATCACTCCATTCTCAATGACCCATTCCAGCCAGAATGTATTTAGGATCTGGAATGGTCATGTTAAGAGTATTGGATGGAATAGAGGTATCAGCCTTGGATGCAGCTGATAGGCCTTAAGCAAGGACTACTACCCTATTTTCATTCTCCATATGGGAAAAAAGGCAGGAAATAGCTTTCTGCCTGTCAATCTGTCTAAAGACATTTTTATCCTTCCTTTATTTGTTTACTAGAATCAAGACAGCTAACTGTATAACTCATATCTGGCATAATACAACAAGCTAAATTCTTTGTAAGCAATAACAATATTTTTTTAACATTTGAATCACATCCATAGCAATCCAAACAGCACAATATTAAAAAGCAGTACCCCCAAAGACCTATTGGAAAAGATGCCTTTCACTGCCTGCTGAAAGGCAGCCAGAGATAGAACTAGGCAGACTTCGAAACGGTGTTCCACAATCTTGGTGCCATTATAGCAGCGGTGGGCCCTGTTGCCACCTACCGTGCCTAGGGATGTGCAAACCCACCCCCACCCAAGTTCTTCGGGCACCCGCCCAGCCCTTCCCCCACTTGCTGGTCTCTGTACCGCACTCGAGCCTCTCCTGCGCTTGGTGAGCTGTCTGCACTCACCCCGGTGGCCCCGTCGAGCTCCATGGTTGCCATTTTTAAAAAATAAAATGGCTCTTGCAAAAATGCGTATATTTGCACACGCTTAAACCTGCACGTTTTTGCAAATGCACATTTTTGCATATGAGTGAATATGAGCATTTACGGAAATGCACATTTTTATACACAAAGATAAGCGCACACTTTTATACATATGCAAAGATGCACATTTTTGTGATCACCAGTTAGTTTTTTTAAAAACGGCAACCGCAGAGCTCAATGAGGCCACCGGGACGAGTGCAGGCCACTCGATGAGCAAGGGGAGGGGATGAGCAGGGGCAGGGGCTCAGCAAGTGGAGCTTGGGGATGCGGGCGGGGGCAGGGGTTCTGCAGATTCCCAGATGGAATTGAGCTCCCGCACCATCCCTAACCACGCTACCAATAAAGGGGGGAAAAGGGGGAAAGTAGTGGTACAGAGTCTTAGAACGAACAAATTTAAGGCTGTGTAGTGGAACTGAAATTCTGCAGCAAACTGCTACTCAACCCCCTCTTTTGCCAGTGATGAGGCTTCAGCCTGCAGCACGTCCAGGGAAGGAAAAATTGCCCCCTAGCCCACCCACAGTTGCCCACTCCTGCATTACACAGAGGTCCTGTGGTCTCACCCCTGGCCACCATTCTTCTGACAGGTGCAGGAGACAGAGCAGAGCCTCAGAAGTTGACTGGTGTGCTTATATGGGTCCAGAGGAGGCTGTTCTTAAGATACTGTTCACTAGCCTGTTAGGCCTTTAAAGGTTGTTCATTTGTTTTTAAGTGGAAAGGCATTGAATAAAGCAAATGACCAGGGTAGAAACAATTCTTAAAAGTGCCTATATACAATAGTCAGTTTGAATTGGGCCTGGCTGGGAGCCAGTGAAGAAGACCTAATATTGGAACTGTATGCTCCAGTCTGCAAGCCCCAGTTAACATCCAGGTGGCTGCATTTTTTGAACCAACTGCCATTAATCTGTATATGCCTAGGGCATGAATGACTGGAGATAGATCTGACTTCTCCAGGAAAGAGCTTTGGCTGGCATTCCAAGTTCAGCTCCCCCTGCCCTTCAAGTTACAAACCTGGTTTTTAAGGGTGGAATGGGGACCCCATCCAAAGCTGATGGTATGCATGCTCCCAGGTCACCAGAACCACTAATCCCATTTTGTTTGGGTTATGTTGCAGATTATTTGCCCTCATCCAATTGAAAACATCATAGCCTTTCTCATAGGATCATTTTGGATGAGCAAGATTCTACAAAGTCTTCGCAGACCAAGTATATACATCCTACAATAGTACACATAACTTTGTTTTATCATCTCCAAAATGGTTAGCTTTTAAGGGGCTCCCTAAATGGGTGCTGTCTCTCCCCACTATAGTTTGTGTTCACTTTGATTCCTTCTTATTAAAGAGCACTTATTAAAGTACAGTTGATGTATTGGTTTAGCACCAGTTTCACAAGCTTTCTTAACGTGCCTAGGCTGTTGCTTGAAGGAGGTGTCAGAAGGCACCCCTGGTGAAGCATTTTCCTACTGAGGTTTTTATGTATCTTGGTTGGAGGCTGATGGTTACTGTGACTCTGCCCTTGTGGCGATGGTGCTAAGCAACTGTTGGAGCAGCACTTTATATTTCACATGTTTAGGAAAGACAAAAGAATGATGGGGCAGCTTAGAACCCTATTGCTGTTTCATCATAGCTAAAGACTGGGTTCAGACAATTGCGATGGGGAAAGAAGCCGTTGTGGCTTCTCTCCCTGCCCCCATGGGTGCTGTGAGCGTGACTGCATTTGCATAATCCCCTGCACTGTAGCGCGGGTTGATGTGTCATCTGAACCGGGTGCGTGGCATGGTGGGGGTCGCTTCGTACCCACCCTACAAGCTATGATGTGCAGTAGAGGTTGTAGGGTAGGAATGAAGTGACATGCCAACCTGTGCTGCATCGTGGGGATTATGCAAATGGAAGTCAAATGTGAGGCGGGGGGAGAAGCCATGATGGCTTCTTCTCCCGTCATGATCATCTGAACACCCCCAAAGAAACCAACAGACCTAAAAGAGAAAAGGAGCACAGGCTTCTGAGCTGCCCATCGTTGTCTTGTCTTTTAACATGGCAGAATCTCAAGAAGGTGCAACCAGACTTTGGTTTAAAATATACTATGAGAGACTCATGGTAGCTTCAGATTGCCTTTTTTCCTCCATAGCAACTTGACTTGTTCCATTCGTAAATGGATCATGGGGCACTGCAGCTGCATGGAGAGCTGGTTATCTGTAGCTGTGCAGTGAGACAAAGTGTGTGTGTGTGTGTGTGTGTGTGTGATTTTCTTTAGGACCATTGCAGGGTGAAAGAGTTAAATTTTCCCTCTCCATTCCTTGTGGTCCTGCTGCTTCTAAGCAATTAATGTCACATCTAGTTTGGCCTAGAGTTGTTTTCAATTTGTGTCTCTGCGTGCTGAATTATAGTGCAGGTAGGTGTATGCATGTGTCTTGTTTAGTACATTGCAGAAATTGTGGATGCCTTCTCCATTTCTTAGATTGGTGCACATGTAATGCTCGTGATGGTTAAAGGATTGGGAGTCAGCTATAGAAACTGTTCCTTGGTATGTCCCATTTCCAGTATGAATGCCCTTTACTTCCCTCTGCAATCTGTACCTGTGGTTAAAATCTGGAGCAGATGGGTTGAAAATTCCACTTCTGCCATAAACATTCACCATTTCAAATATTAGCCAGAAGCAAATTTGTGTTTGCTATACAAGTGTATACTCAACAAGGAGCTTCACCCAATCACAGTGCCCTGACAAGTGTATCTACAGGATACACATTTCTAAATGTATGTGTATCACATTCTTACTTAGGATGTATCAGGTATGCAGTACACATTTCAGAAAACAACAGCATATGTACAAAGTGGCCGTTACTACATGACCTTCAGCAAGTCAGACTCTCAACCTCAATTCCACTCCTGTCAGTTGAAAATCATAGTAATGAACCTCACAGAGGTGCTATGAGAGCAAAGTGCAATCAAAAATACATTGCCAGTTAAAGGTGATATGTAAATGATTAATTGGAGTAGATTTGCTCATTTGCAACCACTGAACTCATTTATTGTTTTGGTATAACTACTACAGTGGTGAGATTTTATATGCTGACTGAATTTCCTTCCCTTTAGGTGATGAAAACATACCACATGTATCATGCTGAAAGCATCAGTGCTGAAAGCAAACTGAAGGAAGCTGAAAAACAAGAGGAGAAGCAGTTCAACAAAGGAGGCGACATCAGTGTGAACCTGTTGCGGCATGAAGATAGGCCTCAGCGCCGCAGCTCTGTCAAGAAGATTGAGAAGATGAAGGAAAAGGTGAGTGGTCAGGCAGATTCTCCTCATCACTGGTAGGATGGCCACTGACTGAACCTCAGAGGGATGTCAGTGCAAACTGTGTGTTGTGTGTGGGAGAAAGCAAGCACACAAATGGATAAATGTCCCCAAGTCCAAGATTTACGGCTGATGATATTTGGCCACTTGCATAACACAGATATTACTTTGAAGCAGTTTGAACTGCTAGGGATGTTGTCTGCTTGGTTTAATGCTTCTGTACAGTTTCACTGAAGATCTGCCCGGAACGGACATTTAAAAGCTTCTCTCTTTACTGCTTGTTAGTTGTGGAGAAATGCCAAAAAGACAGCAGGTAGCTAGAGCTTTGAGTCAGGCAGGCAGGCACCTTTCAGCAAGAAGCAGAGCCTGGGGGCAAATTGTGGAGAACTTCCACAGAGGGGGGTGCATTACATCATCAGGGCCTGATGTGTTCAGCCATTAAATTGCCCAACACAAGGAGAGTTGAAAAGGGCAGCTGGAGGGAGGGAAGGCCTCCAGAGAGTGATGGCTCAGAAAATAAACAAAGCAAAATAAAATAAAATAAAAATGGCTGAAATATCCAGTGCAAAAAGGCCAGCAAATGAAATAGTCCTACAATAGCTACTCAGACCGAGTCTCCTATATTCAACCAACAGTTTAATGGCCTGACATCAAAGAGACTTTGCTGACGGCTGTAGAAGGCTGTTTGGCTTTAAATTTCAGTCTGCTATTGTAATATGTATCATCTGAACCAATGGGGCTGCATGAAGTGCAAGGGTGAAGTCAGGTCATGCACCATGTCCTCTGCTTTATATAACGTTGCACTGTGGGTTTACAAGATGCCCCCCACCCTCCAACATAGATTGCAGTACAGAACAATTGCAGATCAGCACCCAGCCACCATACTTATGTGCCCAGTGGATACCTTCATACCAGATTAAATAATGAAGTGACAAGGCCTAAAATAGTTGTGTTGCCCAGTAGACAAATGTGGGAAGTGTAACAGAGTGATCATGGAGTCTAAATTATGGTCTAAATTATTTCTGACTATCCAGCTGCTTTACCCATGGTTCTGAGGCCTGGTGCAAGTGTAATATTCCTGGTCTCCCAATCATGGAAATTAGGAGACGAGGAATGTGCTACAGGCTCATGTGCTCTCTCCCCCCTATCCCTTTTGTGCAAAATTGTCCCACCCATCTCTTTTCAGAGCCAGCAGCGGTTAGCTTTAAACTTGAAGTAGAGTTTGCAACTCTGCTTCACTTTGGTTGAAACTCTGTTTTGAAATTCTGTATGATTTGCTCTAAAAAGGGAAGAAAGGTGAAATTTGTGCACAAGAGTGGAAGTGGTAGGTGCAAGCATGTGTTCCATTCTAACACTGCTTCTCATTTGCTCCAGTAATTTGCTCTCACAACATCGGGATACCTTTAAAAATAGAGGGAAATAAGTTTACATGAATATCTTAAAGCACTTCTACAATTTAGCCTCAGTATCACCCTACTGGCAATGGTCTCTCAGCTCAGGTTGGCCTCCAATTGGACCTCAAGTCCAAGTACCCAAGTAAAGGGTACCCGTCTCCCTGTCCTCCACCCTGGTCTTGTACCTTTCAGGTGGAGTGGGGAAAGTTCTACACTGAAAAGAGGAATGTGGGATTGTAGCATATAATTCTGTGTAGAAACATCTCTTTTAAATCCAGTATTGCTTGAGATTGTGGATTAAAAATGGGCCTGAAGAAAGACTTGAAAAGACTTTATATGAATAGGAAGTGTGTGAAGAGAGACTCTGAGAGATCTTAAAGGGAAAGTAGCCCTGAAAAGAGGTGTGTGTCGCTAGAAGACTGGGTGAATCACCAGATGTTCAGAACCTGTTCAAGATTCTGGAGAGCATGATAGCCAGAAGGCAACATCCCAGCACCTATAATAAATTATAGTGGATTATGCCCTGCTAATGCCTTTCCCCTTAAATCAACTCTGGTAGCAATAAACAATAAATAATGAACAATAAACTCTAGAATCCACATTACTGGTATGAAGGAAGTGGCTCAAATGTATAGTAGATATTTTGATAATGCTTTGAAGGACTATGGCTGTGTTAGCATAGAACGATAAGCCAGGTTTCCAGAGCATCCTGGCGTATTGTAAATGAGCTGTGTGCTGGTGCATGCAGTTCATTCATTCCTACTTTGCTCATTTCTGCCACAGCAGCCACTAAACAAACCAGGAAGGGTTGCTTAACATGTCATCTGAACCTGGAATCCTGGCTTGTTAATTCCAAATAAGTCAGGAATCATAAACCCCAAACTATCACTGGTTTGCAATTACAGCTTCTAAGAGGACCACAAAGCTGGGATCCCTGATTTGGACAGGGTAGGCAGAAGGTAGATTTCCAGATGTTTTGGAGTTCAGCTCTGAGAAGCCATTGTCAGAATGGGAATTGAAGTCCAAAACATATAGAGATCTACTTTCTGCCCACTCTTGTGCTAAGCAAACCTTACTGGTCATGGTACAAGGGAGAAGCAACATGGGAGCGAACAGGCTGCATGCTTGTTCAGAGTGAACCAGGATTCTTCGGAACCCTGGCTTATCATCTTCTGCGAACATAATCTCTGCGATTTTTTATGGCACTGGTTTTTTATATGCCTGCACACTTGGCTGCCCTCAGTTGGCAAATTCACAGATATTTGTTGCCATCCTTCCTCCAAGTGATTTTTTTATGGTTACAAAATTGGTCATATTGCATGTACCCTGGGACAAAATGGAGAGCATAAACCAAATTTGGGCTCGTCTCTATTGTAAATGGGGCCGCGGTGGCTTAGTGGTTAAGACACTGAACTGCAGACTGGAAGGTCGGCAGGTCAGCAGTTCGAGACCCGAGTGCTGCATGACGGAGTGAGCTCCCGTCTTCAGTTCCAGCTTCTGCCAACCTAGCAGTTCGAAAGCAAGAAATTGCAAGTAGATAAATAGGTACCGCCTCGGCAGGAAAGGTAACAGCGTTCCGTGCACCTCGGTGTTCAGTCATGCCGGCCACATGACCACGGAAGCGTCTTCGGACAGCGCTGGCTCTTCGGCTTAGAAACGGGGATGAGCACCGCACCCTAGAGTCGGACACGACTGGTTGGGGACACCTTTACCTTTTTTACCTATTGTAATTATCTGGATTATCTAGACTCTGTAGACACGGGAGGGAGGGAGGGAGGGAGCGAGAATGCTTATTCATCCTTTGTCTCAGTGAGAGGGCACATTTCTGCAGGCAGAATACAAATAATTTTTGAGAGACGACTTTATACATGGACTTCATCAGAATGCAAAATTAAAAAATTAAATGCAAAATTCCAGAGGTTAGCCAGAAGAGATCAGGAATTATTTTTAAACAAGCAATGTGCGGAAGTGGAAGAAGATAATAGAATAGGAAGGACAAGAGACCTCTTCCAGAAGATTAGAAACATCGGAGGTAAATTCCAGGCAAAAATGGGTATGATCAAAAACAAAGAAGGCAAGGACCTAACAGAAGCAGAAGAGAGCAAGAAAAGGTGGCAAGAATATACGGAAGATCTGTATAGGAAGGATAATATCGGGAATAGATTTGACGGTGTGGTCAGTGAGCTAGAGCCAGACATCCTGAAGAGTGAGGTTGAATGGGCCTTAAGAAGCATTGCTAATAACAAGGCAGCAGGAGATGACGGTATCCCAGCTGAACTGTTTAAAATCTCGCCAGATGATGCTGTCAAGCAAGGTGATGCATGCCATATGCCAGCAAATTTGGAAAACACAAGAATGGCCACCAGATTGGAAAAGATCAACTTCTATCCCCATACCAAAAAAGGGAAGCACCAAAGAATGTTCAAACTATCGAACAGTGGCACACATGCCAGTAAGGTAATGCTCAAGATCTTGCAAGGTAGACTCCAGCAATTGATGGAACGAGAATTGCCAGATGTACAAGCTGGGTTTCGAAAAGGCAGAGGAACTAGAGACCAAATTGCCAGTATCCGCTGGATAATGGAGAAAGCCAGGGAGTTTCAGAAAAACATCTATTTCTGTTTTGTTGACTATTCTAAAGCCTCTGACTGTGTAGATGATAACAAATTGTGGCAATTGTGGTGGTATGGGGATACCAAGTCATCTTGTCTGCCTCCTGAGGAATCTGTATAACGACCAAGTAGCAACGGTAAGAACAGACCACGGAACAATGGACTGGTTTAAGATTGGGAAAGGAGTACAGCAGGGTTGTATACTCTCACCCTACCTATTCAGTCTGTACGCAGAACACATCATGCGACATGCTGGGCTTGATGAAGCCAAGGCTGGAGTTAAAATCGCTGGAAGAAACATTAACAATCTCAGATATGCCGATGATACCACTTTGATGGCTGAAAGCGAGGAGGAGCTGAGGAACCTTCTGACGAAGGTGAAAGAAGAAAGTGCAAAAGCTGGGTTGCAGTTAAACCTCAAAAAAACCCAAGATTATGGCAACCAGCTTGATTGATAACTGGCAAATAGAGGGAGAAAACGTGGAGGCAGTGACAGACTTTGGCTTTCTAGGCGCAAAGATTACTGCAGACGCTGACTGCAGCCAGGAAATCAGAAGACATTTACTTCTTGGCAGGAGAGCAATGACAAATCTTGATAAAATAGTGAAGAGCAGAGACATCACACTGACAACAAAGGTCCGCATAGTTAAAGCAGTGGTATTCCCGTAGTAACCTATGGTTGCGAGAGCTGAACCATAAGGAAGGCTGAGCGAAGGAAGATAGATGCTTTTGAACTGTGGTGCTGGAGGAAAATTCGGAGAGTGCCTTGGACTGCAAGAAGATCAAACCAGTCCATACTCCAGGAAATAAAGCCAGACTGCTCACCTGAGGGAATGATCTTAAAGGCAAAACTGAAGTACTTTGGCCACATAATGAGAAGACAGGATACCCTGGAGAAGATACTGATGCTAGGGAAAGTGGAAGGCAAAAAGAAGAGGGTCCGACCAAGGGCCAGATGGATGGATGATATTCTGGAGGTGACGGACTCGACCTTGGGGGAGCTGGGGGTGGCGACAGCCGACAGGAAGCTCTGGCGTGGGCTGGTCCATGAAGTCACGAAGAGTCGGAAGCGACTGACCGAATAAACAACAACAGTCCACCCTAACCTTACATAAAGGGATTGGCAACTGTAGTCCAGAAGGTTTTGTCTGCTTCCCAGAATTCCCTTGATCCCCCCTTCGACCGCCATTTGCTATGTATCTTTCTCCAAAGCGTCTTCTATCTTTGCAGTGCAATGAGATGGTAGAATGGGCTGTACCATTTCAGAGTGCAGGTGAGAGTCACATTTTGAATGCTCCCCTACATAAAAGTTTCCCTGAATGTAAAGAACAGAACAAAACACGAAACCAAACAACTTAGTGGAGGAGGGAGAAGGCTGTTTTATAATAATCATCTTGGATGTGTGTGTGTTTTTTTTACAAGGTGGAGCATTAAAAAATGTCCTCTTCCACCTGCAGTCTGAAGTGGTACAGTGTCACCTCAAGATTCTACCGACGCGAGAGGCAAATCCTAAAACACAAGCAAAGATTGCTTTAATTATACTGGAGAAGAGTAGAACAGCAGCAGAAGCTTTAGCAGCCTTACCCCTTTATGCCCTTAGCCGCTTAGTCCTATTTTGCTTGTGTTTTCACTTACACATGAAGGTTGGTAGCTAAGGGGCATAAGGAGCAAACTTTGCTGTTCACGCTGAGAAATAAATAGGTTTTTGTATGTTTTTAGCATATAGAAGGGGAAGAAATAGAAGCAGTGACAGATTTTATTTTCTTGGGCACCGCAGACGGTGACTGTAGCCATGAAATTAAAAGACACTTGCTCCTTGGGAGGAAAGCTATGGCAAACCTAGACAGCATAGTAAGAAGCAGAGACATCACCTTGCTGACAAAGGTTCGTATAATCAGAGCTATGGTTTTCCCAGTAGCAACGTATGGCTGTGAGAGCTGGACTATAAGGAAGGCTGAGTGCCGAAGAATTGATGCTTTTGAACTGTGGTGCTGGAGAAGACTCTTACGAGTCCCCTGGACTGCAAGGAGGTCACATCAGTCAATCCTAAAGGAAATCAACCCTGAGTGCTCATTGGAAGGACAGATACTGAAGCTGAAGCTCAAATATTTTGGCCACGTAACGCGAAGAGAAAACTCCCTGGAAAAGACCCCGAAGCTGGGAAAGATTGAAGGCAGAGGATGAGGTGGCTGGATAGCATCACCGATGCAATGAATATGGACTTGAGCACACTCCGGGAGAGAGCGGAGGACAGGAAGGCCTGGCGTGCTATGGTCCATGGGGTCACGAAGAGTTGGACACGACTTAACGACTGAACAGCAACAACAACAACAACAACAAGCCCATGCAGGAATGATTCAGTGAGCAGAGCGATTGCTTCTGGCCCTTCCGTTCTTGCTTAACTGAAAATATGTTTCTTGTCAAAAAGCAGTTGCCATACAAGGCTAGACAGTGTGATCACATATTCCCTGTTTCACTTATGTTGAGTAGTGTTCTTGCACAGATTGTTCATAAATGTATTTAGATAGCTGTTTCTTCAGGACAGCTCTACGTTATCTGGATGTTTCCCCCATTCAAATAAGGGATTTGAGTCTTTATGGCTCTCCTGCTTTCTGAGACTCTCTTCGTCTTAAACCTGCTGCTCGCTGAAGATTTACCTTACTGAAATTTATTTTTTTGGCTTGCAGGTGTAAATGTACATGTTACATCTGGCTGTTCAGCAAAGCTGTTTGATCACTCTACCACTCACTGTTGTTCAGTAAACAAACCTTTTCATTCACCACATTGTGTTGTGAATGGTGATATAGATTTGACCACTCTACCATATAGCCATTTGTATGTACCACAGATTCACTTTCTCTGAGATCATCTTACACAGAGGGTTGCACACTTGAATTACCCCCCCAGAAAGGATGCATGGAGGGTAAGAGCTATAGCGGAGTGGTACTGAATTGTATCTTAACTCTGCATTAAAAAGTCTGACATCATTGACTATCGGTTTTGAAATAGCTTGTACCCCACTAACAATTGTGATTGATGCCAACCCTTTCTACAACCGTGCAAGCCATTTGTCATACATGTAGAATGTACACTGAATTAGAATGCATTTGCTGTGCTGTTAAACCTACTGGGCATATTGAGAAGAAACTGCTGCTTCTGAATAAACCTGCCACATTTACCCCCTAATATCAACGAAGGTATTTTGTTACATAAACACAACAATTCTGCACAGTGCTCCTGTTCACAAATTCATGGAGGATAAGGCTAGAGAACAACAGTGAGAAAGGGCTTTGCATCTGGTTGGTCACTGTGGGAAACAGGAGATTGGACTAGGTATGCCTTTGGTTTGACCAGTAGGGCTGCTCTTAAGTTATTTTTTATTTATATAAACATTGCATAAATTATGTTGTAAGAATCTAAACTTTGGGGAAATATAAAAATTTGGATGGCTTGTTCATATTGTTTTGGATGTGTGTACCATTTTTATGTTTTTCAGAGGCAAGCAAAATATTCCGAAAATAAGCTGAAATGCACTAAAGCTAGGAACGACTATCTGCTGAACCTAGCAGCCACAAATGCAGCAGTCAGTAAATATTACATCCATGATGTCTCAGATCTGATCGACGTGAGTTCTTGAGCGATTCTTTTTTGTTAATGTACAAATACCCAAACTGTTCCCAAGCTGGCAGCTGTGTCTGACACTTCGTTTGATCCTATGGGTATGTCCGCACTTGCTTCTGTAGTGCTGCAGTGTTGATTCATGACCCATGGTTTATACATCCAGTGTGCAAATAGTGTTGCAAACTGTCAAATATAATTTTTAGATTACTCTTCTGTCTGGATCAGTGTCTGCATATATATTCCACAGCAGTAGTTTTATATAAGGCGTCTGTGTGTGTGTGCATGCGCGTGCGTGTGCATAGAAACTCCCACCATGTTTATCGTAGCGTGCCACCTGGCAAATAGGGTCTTGAGACGCTGTTGAATTTGGAGATGTGTTCAGTGCTGAGTATAGGTATCTCAGTGGTAGGCGCCATATAGTTATATGGATACAAGATGAAGCTGGTGAGAATAATTCTCTAGGGAGAAGACAGGGCAAGGAAGCATGAGCCAAGGCAGATCAAGGGATTGAGTTGGCCAATAGGAACTATGGGGTGGTATGACTGCAGCAGGCAGGAGCTAAGACAAGTGAAAGTATTGTCCAAATCGAAACTGGCAGAGGTACTTCACTTGTTGCACTGGCAGGGGCTAAAATAGGGACCAGGATCAGTTATGAGGACTGGTTAGTTAGAGAGGGTCAAGAATCAAGGGCACTTACTATGTCTAATAGCAGTTCCAAGGGTCAGGCATTGGTGGGTGATCCTCACATTGATCTCGTCATAAGAATTCATGCAATCCACAGTAAAAAACAAGATGTTTGGTTTCTTCTGTGGGGTTGGGCACTAGGAATCATGCATTTTAAACTCCTTTTTAAAAGCGCTTGGTAGAGCATTTAGATCAGGGGTGGGGAACATCAGGCCAAGGGGCCTAATCCAGTCCTCCTGGGGCCCCAATCCGGCTCCCCAGGATTTTCCAGATGACCACACCTCCTTCTCCTTTCCCCCAGCCACCAGTCATTTGGTGGTTTCTGTCTTTTGTGCAGTTCTTTTCCCCATTCTAAAATGTTGACATGCCTCTCCTAAGCCTTAATTACTGGCAGTAAGGGCTTTAAACTACAGTATGCTGGGTTTATTTTTTTTATTTTTGGCCCAACCCTCTTTGCTTTCAGTCCCGCCCACCACTAGAATGTGTCCCCTGAGAGCTTTGAAATGGAATTCCGCCTTTGGGCTGAAAGAGGTTCCCACCCCTCATTTAGATGCTGGAAACGGCTCACGATCAGGTTGGTTGCTAGTTTTCATGCACTCATTGAGTTAAATGACTCGGAAAATAAAGTTTCTGTCAGTTATGTGCTGGGAAATCTGTCCTGAAGCCTACTATATCTTGTAATAAGATATTTCTTCTTGTTGGTTGGGATATAAATTGACTGTAGCTGTGTAATGGTCATATAAATAACAGTGATCTGTGTATGAAGTCTTAGCCCTGGTTTAAATGTCACTTAAATGTACCAGGAAGTTAATCTCATTTAATTAATCCTCGAAATCATATTTATTGTTCCAGATTAGAATTAAAAGGGAAGTCTGATATAAGACTTTGAAGCCTTACAAGGATTTCAAGTTATTAGAGATGGTGTTAAATGGGGTACGGTTTTTTTAGTTCCTTAAACAATACTTTAAGCAAGCATGCAATTTGTAATCTCTCTCTCTCTCTCTCTCTCTCTCTCTCTCTCTCTCTTTGTTCAAGACTTTGTCACATGGTGGGAGAAAAAAAATCCTTGAAAATGAAAACATAAGAATAGAATATGATTCTATCTTTATTGATTTGCTCCTCAGGTTTCCTATATTTCGAAGTTACCCTTTTTTCCCCATGGAGTTGACGCTATGGATTCCTGGAGAGCTGCCGAATGCTGGTTTAGGTCTAGCTGTGTTTATGTCATTCCTCCCCAGTTGATTTCCTTTCCAATACTTCTATTGGAGTTAGCAGATGGCTTTTCTTCCTTATTCCAGGAAATCCCTTTAGGAAACTTAACCCAAAACATCTTTGATTCAGTACAACTAAATTTGTCTAATTATATATTCTGCTTGCTTGAGAAAACAAAGCATCATTAAGCATGCATGAGTTGTATACTGTATGTGTGTCCTAATTTCACATTCCCCAAGAGAAGAGCTGTTTGTTTGGACAGGTTTTTATACACGTTGAATGTATTTCAGAGGGGCATTATATGGCAGAATATCCCAATATAAAGAGATTAAGCTCATTCCCCCCAATAATTGATAAAGACATCTTCCAGTACTTTTAAAATCAAGCTTTGTACCCCATTGTGTCTAATAAACAAGGAATAATACTGGAATAAAATAAGGAATAATATAAGGAGTCAGGTAGGAATTACTTGGGTAGTTCTCATTTTAACCTCTGTTCACTAAATTAAGGGAGGAGCTATGGCTCCATGGAAGAGCACATGCTTCTCATGGAGAAGCTCTCAGTTTCATTCTCTGACATCTCCAGCTAAAGGATTTCAGGTTGCAGGTCTGGGAAAAGGTCTTTGTGTACTTTAACTTTTGGAAAGCCACAACAAGTCAGGGTTGACAATATTATGCTAAGGCCTGTTGAACTTCTGAGTAAGCATGCATAGGACTGTGCTGTATAGAGGCAAAAAATCTCATATTAGTATTAATTTTCAGCAGAAAGAGAACTAATTGATTCTCTTGTGCAAATCAGCAAAACTTGAGCTTGCTAAAATTCTACGAATTCCACCTCAACACTTGCTCCTACTCGTATACGTGTCAGATTGTGAGCTTCATTTTTTTCTTTTCACATTCGTGTGTATTTTGTGCACTTTTTGCCAAATGTATATATCATCAATTGTGCACATTTTGTAAAATGTCTGTATTTTTTTCTCCCATTGATTAAAGCATGTTTGCATTTTTGAACAGTGCACATTTTTAACATGCATTTTTCAAACAACTTTTTTTGTTCCATCCATTGCAAGCTCAGAAATGAACAGACCAACTGCAGATTGCATTTGGATCCAGGAGGTACAAACTGGGTAATTTCTGGTCAAAAACAAACTGAAACGAATTGCTCATACATCCCTAGAATTGATTCACAAAATATTCAACTCAATAGAGATCACAGAAAGTTAAAATTTGACAAACACGGAGGGTTCTATTCATTTAACCTCTCCCACTGATGGCACAGCTTCCATTGCTGGAATGGGGGGGTTGGTGATTCCCCCTCCTCCCTGCAACCCTACGTGTCCTTAAAATCAGATCTAAAGGGTTGGGTGACCTTCCTGAGCAGATTTTGGGGGAGGGTGTGATGGTGGAGGAGGGCACGGTGGTGGGGGAGGAGAAGAGAGGGAAGTCAGTGAGTGCAAGTTTGCTCATCCAGCATTGGATTTTGCCCAAAGAAAGAAAAGAGAAAATGTTACATGCTTTTTCAGTCAAACAGCCTAAGAGGAACTTCTGCTCTTGCCCAAACATCAGTACATGGAAATACAGTTACAGTCGTGCTGAACTTTGGCTTTTTCACATGGGGAATTGGTATATGGAAAGAATAAGAAACATGTTTATAAAAAAAGAGAGAGGAGTGATTTCCTTGCATTTTAGCCTTACGAACCTGCCAAGTCAGCTTTGCATGATCGTAATATCCAATACATCAATTCTTTTTGAGTCAGAACCTCATATTTCTCCACTTGCTTGCCCAAGCTCCCTTTGTTGCTGGAAATAAACAAAATAACAGATCTTTATGCAGGATAGGGCATGATCTGATTCATACAATAAAACCAATTTTGGATCCATCTCAGTAGTATGGTGTAAGATATTTATATATCTCATATGCCTTTCCTTAGACATTTACACCATTGGTGAAAAAAGGTTCCAACCAGTCAGCACTGGGGTCTTGTATAAATGGTTTTTATTTATCAAAAATGTTCTTTTTAAAACAGTGGGTTGTCATCATGGGTGAACAGCCCTGATATGGCCAAAGCAGGGAACTGTGGTCTCATGTTAGTTTGCTAACCACGATCCAAAACCATTGTTTTTCAGGGCTAAACTAGTCTGTTTGTCCGGTAGGAAAGCTTCCATTGGTATGGAAGTGAATGGGAGGGTGGGCTACTTCAGATGACTGTGGTGGGGGCAAAGGGTTAAAGCCCCTCTCACCCCTTGCCATGGTACTAAACCAGCTCAGCCCTTTGTGTGGTTTTTGAAAAAACAGTAGCTGCAAGGCCTAATCACATGATAAACGTCACATCTAGTTTAGCCCTAAATCTTCATCCATGGGAAAATTTGCAAGGTATATCCCTCTTAGGCCCATTTTACAAAATGAGAGATCCACTCCCCCCCTGCCTTGCTTATCTAGTAAAGTCAGTGCCATGTTGGGATTTCGGCACACATCCCAATTCCTTGTACTCAACATTGGGCTGTGTTGGATCTATATTTCATACTCTGAAACAGATGGGCTACATCTGGTTTTTGAGTCAGTTTTGATTTTGAGGCTCTGGTTGATCATGTGATTTTGAGATAAGATCTATAAGGTTAAGGGATTTGGTATTTGAATTTTAGATTTTAACAGGACATGTCTTATATAAGGCACTTGGTATGAGAGACTCAGTTTTTCTTAACAGGGAGGGCTTTCATTCATTCCCATATCTTTGATCATAGCTGTTCCGCTTGAAGTAATGTTATATTTCTACTGAGGAAAACACTTCATAGTCTGATTACCAGTACAGATCCAAGTCCTTTGAAACACGGATTTGGATTCCTAAAAATGCTGTAAAGGGGTAAGTTTAATCTGGGGCCCATCAACAGAAGAGCAGCCCTTGTTCTACTGTGGTAAGGGTTCCAAAAGTGCATATTTAGGTGTTACTTATAAACCTATTCTGTTCCCATAATTTGGCTGAATTGCACTAGCTCAGGTTTATTAAAGATGCTTCTCGTTAATTTGGTCCTGGTTATGATGCTGCCCAAAAGTTATTAAAAGTATATTGGGCAAACACTTCTCCTTTTAAGGCTTATAGTTTAAAGAGGCTCTTTAATATAAATAATAGGGCTAGATGTGTCAGTAGAGAATATGAATTCAGTTAATCTTGTGCAGGAGTGGGCAACGTGCGGGCTGCATCCAGCCCTCACTGCCCCCCAAATTTCATTTAGTTTTATTGTGGAAAAGAAAAAATGGTGTCAGTAGTGGCAGACAAGATCATTTTGCCCCTTTTGGCACTTCACAGCTGCTATGGATGCCATTTTTAATAAAAAAATAAAATTGGCATCTGTGTGCAGGGAAGCAGTCTAGGATGCAGAAATTGGCCCCCAGATCTCTCAGATTTGGTGCGGAGTGAACCTTGCCCCCTCTCCAACTGATTTTTGGTATGGGGCATTGTTGCTCCCTAAACAAGGCAGTAGGGATCGCTACGGTGGCTTGTATAGGGAGCAAACAAGTTCCCTTGCTGAGAAACAGCTAGAGGGAGGGGCAAAGACTCTTGGGGTAATAGGTTTCTTGATGGGGGATGAGCCTCCCGTTCCCTTCAGCTGATTTTCTGCAAGGGGATTTTTTTCTCCCTATACAAGACAATGGAGCAATCTCTGTTGGCTTGCATAGGGATCAAAAAAGGCCTCCTGCTGAAAAACAGCTGGGGGTTGAAGTCCATGCCCCACCAAGAACCCTTGGGGCAAAAGGGTCCTTGTCAGGGAAAAACTTCCCCCCTTCCAGCTGATTTTTTTTTTTATAGGGGGTGCTTTTTGCTCCCTATATAAGCCAATGGAGATTGCTCCATCGGCTTGTATGGGGAGTGAAAAAGCCTTCTGCCAAAAAAAAGGCTGGAGGGGGATGAAGTCCACCCTTTACCATGGACCCATGGAGCAACAGGGTTCTTGGCAGGGGGTGGAGCTGCCCCTCCTCTTGCTGATTTTCAGCAGGGGGCTTTTTTTCACCCCATGCAAATGAATAGAGGTATTGCTCCATTCAGTTGCATGGGGATGGGAAGAGAAAGAGGAGCCAGAGACAGACAGACAGACAGACAGAAGGACCAGAGAGAAAGAAAAAGCCAGAGAGGGGATGAGAAAGAGGGACCAGAGAGAAAAAGATGGGGGGGCAGGAGGGAAGGAAGGAAGGAAAAAGTAGCCAGAGAAGGGAGAAGTAAGGAAGGCAAGAAAGAAAGAGGAGCCAGAGAGAGAAAAGAAGAGAGAAAGGGGAGCCAGAGGGAAGGAAGAGGAGAGAGAGAGAGTAGCCAGAGTGGACAGCACACACAGGGTGCACATTCATGCGCATGCACATACATATATACACAGAGGGAGAAATAAGGGGGAATCCCTAACATTTTTGTGATTGGCCAATAGACCCCTACAGGAGACAATTTGTGGTGGTGCCCAGAGCACATTTTCAAAATGCCAAATGTGCCCACAGGCCCCAAAAGGTTGAAGACCCCGGCCTTAATGACTACTGAATGTATCATGGCATAGAATTTTGTGGACCAGAGTCCACTTCATCACATCAATGGCATGCAATCGTAAATTAAGACCATACACACATGGTTTTGTGGGAAGGGGGCCTGTGTGTGTGTCCCTCCCCACCTGGCAAATGCCTGGCAACTTAGGATTGAATTTCATACATCTGATGAAGTGGTCTCTGGGTCACAAAAGCTTATACCATAATGCATTTGTTGGGCTAGGATGCCATATCACTCTATATTTTTGCCACAAGAAACTAACACAGGTACCCCTCTGGAAAGTGACTACGGGAAAGCCCTCTCTGAACAGCAGGTAGTTGCCTTTGCTTTGGTTTGATATATTGTACATCTCTGACTATAGAGCTCCCCTAGCTTCGGAGTCATTCAGACAAAGTCAACAACTTGGCAATAAAAAAGAATAAACAGCTTCCATCATGGGAAATTAGGCTCTCTCAATAGACTCAGTTCAGTTTTGAGGCACAGCTTTTATGTTCCACTCTTCTCTGTCTTTTCTTTGCCACTTCCTGCTGAGGATACTATTTTGCAATGCCACTGGCAATTTCATGCACTTGAACCATTCGCTTCCTCTGCTGCTTCTGAGGGGAAGATTTTTGCGTGTACATAAGATGAGGAAGAGAAATACTTCCAGTCAGGAATAACTGGGCAAAGGTTGTTGGTTGTCAGGGGCTGCTGGCTTCAAATAGCAACATGCCAAAGAATTGCATGCAATAGAGGAGCACGTAATTTTGAGCATTATTTTAGACTGACAATTGGTAACAGCATGAACTGTATTCTGCCCTTGTTATGAATACAGAAAGCAAGAGCAACAAGATTGGGGGGATGGGGAACAGAGGTTCCAGTTGTTCAGGATCCCTGTTCCTCCCACCCCCTTAACATTGGGGTTAATTCACATGAGTACTCTGGGAGGTTTATCTGGAGATTTTTTTTCTTATGGGGACTGATACACTTATGGTGACCTAATGCACGTTGCCAGTTTGACCCTGCATACATTCAATCAGTGTTAGGGGGGAAACAGGAATAGCTCAAAATGTGCTTTTGTGAATTAACCTGTCAGAGTGGAAACTGAGCCAATAGAACCACAGAGCAGTTCTGATTTTGAGGAGGATCAGCAATCTGTGGGAGAGGAGCCAGCTCATCCCTCACAGGCACAGCAGCTGGCAGAGATTCCTCCTGCTGGCATTCCTGAGATAGATAGTGACCCTGGCAGTGAGCAAGTGCAGGAGGGGGGCTTCCTGGACGCTCGACGCAGATGCAAAGAGCGACGAGCGATGGCGGGCACGGAAAGGAGGCGTAACACCCGTTTGGTGCGCAAGCAACGGCTGCCTCCCATGGACCAAAGGGAAAGAGGGAGGATCTCTCCCTAGCCCATAAGTTCGGGGTCTTCAAGTGACTCTCCTTCAAACGGGGATCAACTGCCTTCCTCGGCACATAGGCCACTCTGCTGTTCCTTGCTTAGTCGCTGGTGATTAGCATCTGAAAGAGTCATTAAGTTGTAAAAGCATTAAAGCCTTGAAAAGAATCCTTCCGTCTGTGTCTTGAGTTGGCTATTGGAGTCTACTGAAAGAGGCTGCCAGGGCACTCCTGACATAACCCTCACAGTGGGCTGGTTTGCACAATCGCCAGCACAGTTAAGTCATGTGGTTTGTTAATCCAAGTTTACTAACCATGGCAGCAACCCACCCTCTCTGGGTTCAGACAACACAGTAAGCTGCACCAGCAAGGGTAATTAAGCAAATTAGGCCAGAACAGCACTGACTTGTTAACCGTGCTGGTGATTGTGAGAACTTGGTCACTGTCTGACAGTTATATTTAAAAGTTCGGGGGACTGTAGTCTTCAGCTAAATGCCCCACATGCAGCTGTTTTGTTTTTTAAACTAGATTTACAGGCAACTCCCACATTTACTTGAAAAAGTTGACATTTGGTTTGTGGCTTTGAAAATTACCCAAGACGGAAGCTCATGTGGCTGAGGGAGTCTGTCTTGATGTGGGGAGTTTAGTCTACTCGCCTGGCCTAGCTGTAAAGCGATACCCTTTAATTAGATATTGCTAAGCCTTCTCAGATGAGGAAGTATGCGGTTAGACTGTTCTATTGCTATTTTAAACTGTGGTACTGAGGGCTAAACTTGGTAGAAATGGATGGCTGCACCCACTGAGAAGCACAAAAGCGGGGTGGGAGGAACTATCCATGGATGCAAGATAAAACGGATTTATTGGACTTCAAAGCTGAAAAATCCTTTACATCCCACAGATGTATTAAACTTATAAAAACTAACACATATGGACTTTGAGCAGCAATCCCCTTCAGGGATACTTTGATAAATATGACAGATACGTTAACCGCACCATTTTCTTTTACAATAAAATGAGTTGATATTCATATATAAAATTGCTTCCCCACCCCCACCCCCCAAAAAGTGAAGGAGGGAGATGTGGGAAAAGGAGTTTATAAGCCCAAGGCTCTGTCATATAACACCAAGCTGTGGTTTGGTGTTATATGAGAACCAACCCTATGTTTGGTCTTTGTTGCATTTCTCTCAAAGCAGGTTTGTCAAATATGGCACTAAAGGAACTGCTTCTGTATTTAACTGTTATAGTCCTAGTTTATCATTAGCATTTTCTAATGCTGCTACATAGATTGTATCAGTGTTGTACACCCCCCCAACACTGTACATACATGCATACATAATCAATAACATATACATGCCATAAAAAGAACAGACTTTCCCAGATACTACCTGTGGATGGTTCTCAATTCATTCTTGTAGTCACATGCAGGAAGACCGAATAATCAGCTATGCTTCACTTGAGTGGCAGTTCTTCATGCCTCCTACCCAGAGACTATGGCCTTATAGTGGTATTCCGTGCCCCCCCCAAAAAGCTTGACTAATGGCATGCTTATCCTAGCTTTTGTTAAATTGGTTTTATGTTCCTTTATGTCCCCCATCCTTTTCTTAGTCTGATTATTTCCTCAAATGGAGAGGTTCAGATTATGTAATGCCAAGCCATTTATATAATTACTAGTGAATGGACCCAGCTTCGCATGGGTTGAAATAGCCCTTAGTTTGATACAGTGAAGCCTTACACAGCTCTCAGAGTGGGAGACATTGTACCCACCCCATCTGAATGAATCCATGCCACTGGCACCCCTAGACACAACCACTGACATGGTGCACTGCTAAAGCATCTGAAGCAGGTGTCTGTCTACTCCATTACCCTGAGGAGGGGGCTGACCCACAGCATGTGGGGAGGGGATAGGCATATAACTGTCCCTCAGCCTACTAACCTCCCTTAGCTTCAAACTGTATGGACTGCAAATATATGTATTACTTAAGGAAGTCTGCCCATAGTGGTTGAAGATGTTGCTGCAGGCTTCAACCACTAACCACATTTAAATTAATTGGCATATTTTAAAAACAAAATAACCCCAAGGTGTGCACCCCTAGGGTCTCCTTAGTATGCATGCCAAGTTTCAGGTGTCTGGGTTTCACAGCCTTGGCACTATGGCACTGACAGACATACATACATGATCTTTTATTAATATAGATAAAAGGGCAGGAAGGAGTTTTGGGATTGTGCATCCCCTCATTTCTTCAGCAGTTCATCCTTGTTTGTGGCAAACTGTGGTTTGATGTTTCACTTGAAACAGCAAGCTGTGATTTTCACTTGCCCCACAAGTCTTTGAAAATTTTAGCAGACTTCCATGATGGCCCTTGGTTGTCTTTGCATTGTAGCAAGACATCGGTTCCAGAAAGGATAGTGGGTTTGTTCATATGCAATGCCAAACCATAATTTGGAATTACAATAATAAGTCTTATATGCCTCTTCCTCTCTCCTCGCACACTCTGGCTTAAGTCCAAAGTTAGTCCTACTTAACGTAGACCTGTTGAAATGAATGGACTGAAGTTAGTCATGTCTAACTTAAGTCCCGTTGATTTTAATGGATCTGTTCTAAATAGGACTAACTTTGGATTTAACTTTCTGGTTTTATGACTTTCACAAAAACCACAGTTTTTCGTTACACCTGAACCAGTCAACTGTGGCTTGCAAACTTGATTTTGAGAGATTCTGTAAACCACAGTTTGCTGGTTTGGATGTAAGAGCAAGTTGTGACTTCATTACAGTCGAAGAAACTGATTAAAAGAAGGTGTGTGAGGGGACAGAGAAAGAGGCATCATGTCAGCACAAAGCTTTCCATTACATGCGAACCAACCCATGGTCAATGTTGCTTTTATAAGCAAAAATGTCTTTTTAACCTGTTGTAGGCTACCTTGCATTGTAGGACTAGACTTACCTCTAAGCAGCTTTCATAGCTAATATGCAATAGTTTTAACTAGGGGTGGATGAAAGTCACTTACCTTTTCTCGCAGCTTGTTCGCGGTGGGGGGGAGCACTTCGCTGCTCCCCCCGCGAAGTTCAGGCCGGGGGGGAGGCTTCCCGCCTCGCCCGGCCGAAATTCAGGCCGGGGAGGAGGCGCCTCGCCCGGCCGCGAACGCGAAAGTAAAAAAAACAAAAAACGCCCCCTGATAGGCTACGTGACAATTCACGTAGCCTATCACGGCTAGATCTGCAAAGTCAGCCGTGATAGGCTACGTGAATCGTCACGTAGCCTATCACGGGTGACTTTAAAAAAAAAAAAGAAAGAAAAGCGCGTACGCGAATGGCGGCCCCCATAGGGAGCCGCCATTCGCGTTCCTTATTTAGTTGCTGTAGTCTACGTCAATCTTTACGTAGACTACGGCGAAAATAAGGGCAACGCAAATAGCATTAGCTGTACTGTACCACCAGCAATTAGTGACATTAGACAATCCCTTTTTAAAGAGATGTTGTGCTGTCCAATAGACATGAAGCAAACATTTTTGCTGAATAAGACGCAGCCTAAGATCTATAGATGCAACAGGTAGACACCAAAGCAGTGATCCACTAATTAGGCATTTTGTGGCGGTGCCCCCAGCATGGTCTCAAATTTGAACGTGTCCAAAAAATGTGGGGACTAAGGCTTAAACAGTCATTTGAATCCATTCTCGTATGTTCAGGGCTTATTGTGCTCTCGATTATGTTGTAAATTGTATATCATTAAAGGGAAGGTAGCCTGTGACAGTGGGCTGTTTGCACATCACAGTGGCAGGGATGCATACTGCATGTGAGTCACTTCTGCATACTGTAAACAACCTCTGATCAGAGGTTGTCAGTGTGATGTGTGAACTTGGACTGATGGATCGAGGGGCTAAACAACCCAGTGGTTAACCCAACAACAAACCATGTGTAAACAGCTGGGATGTTTAGCCTCTAAACAACCCACTGGACCAGGTTCACATGTCATGCTGACAACCTCCGATTGCACTGATCAGTGGTTGTTTTCAGAAACTGGAAGTGGCTTGCAGGCGACAAGCATCACCGCAAATCATGGGTCAACCCATGATTTGCTTCTGTTGAGTGCGAACTGGGTTACTGTGTCATGGAGGCAGCATCATACTTTATCTTGAGGTTTTTCACACTGAAAAGGCCTAACAGAGTACTGAGAAATTAGTTTGTCTCCCTCAGAGGGAGACCATAACAATAAGAAAAGTGGCCCATATTTAGAATATGCTAATAGACTTAAAAATAAAGCCAGTGCAGATGGCTTCCATTCACTCAAGCTTCATCTAATAGTACAGCCAAGCTATGTACATTTTATTTTGCCAGAGCTTGCACCTTATAAAAGATTCATTTTCCTCTCAGAAAGCACAAACATTGGGTATGTTTGTCCATGCATTTATCTCTGGGTAGGTATGCATGGTTGTGCACATGCATTGACTAGACAACAAACATCAACCCACTAGTTACTTTTATGTGAAAAGCATGGCCAAGTGCCCCTCAATAATAGCTTATTAAGTATCCATAGCTAACATTTCTAATAACTAGAAAGGAAAAAGTAGCCTTAAATATTTCTGCTCCCTTTTATAAATGTTCCGTCAGTAAATATCTCAAAGGGGTGCACTGCAAGTTTTCAGAAGCAAGACAGAAGATTGAATTACTCTTTGATTCTTCATTCCCTTCTTCTGTGTAACATATGAAACAGCCTTTAAAAAGTGAGAGAAGCCTGCAAATGGAAGAAAAGTATTGTAAGGAGGCCCCAGGGAACAGAATAAAATCAAGGTTAGAAATCCCTGTAGAAAATAAGCTTAAGTACCACACTTTTTTGTATTTATAATTATGGCTCCCAAGACCATACAGTTAATTAACTGTAGCTGATTTTTTAAAAGAAGGATGGGTACTTTTATGGCCAATAATATATATCATTTTGCTTACTAAAAAGCAAATGGTTCTAATGCTTTAGGACATATATTATGCAATGCAGAGGTCAGGACGTAACCACCTCCCCTCAGTTACACATACTTATTGACTAAACATCTTTACATATATCATGGTGGGAAGAATGCCCATGTGTTGAACTCATTTGAAATAGCAGCTGTTGGCTAATGCCAGAGTAAGAATGCTAACTCGGGGACCAATGCCCGATTAAGTTTGCCTATGGGAAGAGTGCACTGAACTTTTAAGTCCAAAGTCATGACCTTGAGCAGTGCTGAAATCCACTGAGGACTTAGAAGAACTTAGGATCAAGTTCTCTGCTCAGTGCAAGTGGTATTTTAATGTTGACACCTGGATGCAAAGACAGTAGTAGCACTGTATCCTGCCTCTGTATGTAACTCACAATGCAACATGGGCTTCCAGTATGCAACTCTCAAAAGAACAAAAATCCTTGCATTCTTTTTTGTTGTTTTTCAAATGTATTTTAAAAAATATCTATTGCCACATCTTTCCTTTTTTCCCTGGGGACTGAAATGTGAAGCACCAAGCACAGGGCTAATTGCTAATGACCCAAAGAGGATGCAAAAAAGTGATTTTGTTCAGGCTGCTACCTTAGTTGTCAACAGCAGCATTTGTGCATGCATTTATAGCATTTGTGCAATACTATTAAGTGCTGGTTTCAGCATGGTTTCAGCAATGAGGCGCAGGATGAGCATTGCAGAGTTCTGTGCAATATAGGGGAATGCAGGTGGCTATAATGCACATTACTCAAAAAGCTTGGCCTTAGGAGAAGATTTAGATTAGTTCAAGTTCCTTTGCTCCCCATTATGTACCAAGGTTTCCAAGAAAGTTGACTGTCTCAGGGGATTGAATAGTGCAGAGAAGCCATCACACTTTGAGACAAGCCGCAGGAATCAAAGTAGCTGAAAGCCATATTCATCAGTGTTGGGTTCCTTCAGACAATTTAGCTTCACAAAAACCCTTCTACATGATAGGAAAAATCATCATTATTCCCACAATGTAACCCATCAGTCATTGCAGCAGGAACATTTAAAGCATAGGGATGATTCTGTGGGTAAGGTGCTTTCCTGGAAATTCAGAGGCCTAGTTCGTTCTTCCACAGTGTTTGCAGATCATCTGAGGGAATTATTTCAGCTAGGGGTGGGCAACTTGTGGCTCTCCAGATGTTTTGATGTACCACACCCATTATCCCTCACTATTAGCTGTGCTGGCTAGGGCTGATGGGAGTTGTAGGCCAAAACATCTAGAGTACCGCAAGTTGCCCACCCCTGAATGATGCCTAATGGCATCATGCCACTGAATTCCTGAAGATGCTCTGTCCCGCCCTGCCCTGCCTTGCCAATTAGATGATCGCAGGCAAGATCTAGCAGGGTTGAGACGCAACTTCATAGTGAGCCCTTGGACTGTGTGCTGTTCATTCACTGGAAGTGTAATAGTTGAGCAGGACAGGGGCTGGACTCAGTCCACACACTCCTTTCACCTGCTTCCTAACGGTGGCACTGTGAAAGCATCAGTTGGCTAACAGGGAGACCACACTGCCTTGACTGTGCAAGAGCAGGTGTGGGTGAACTTTGCCCACCCCCCACCCTGTTGCTTTTTGTTCTCAGGCTGCTGTAGATCCACACACAAATTGTGGTTAGCACAGGGTGGATTAAAATTCTCAGATTTAGGAAGACAGCATCAGTTTAGATTTAAAATTAAAATAGTATCTCTGCACTTTGGCTCATTTTTAAAATTAAGCTAGAGTTGAGTTTGATAGTTTGGACTGAATGGAATGGAGGCGAATTCAGGGTTAGGCCAGAGGGCACCACCTAAAGTGATCAGTCAAAAAAGGATTCCACCATGTTAAATGAAAATCAGGGCGATGGGTTATTCTAACCTTAATAAAATCGAAAGGATTTCACCAAACTTCTTACAAGTCGCCTGTGCCAGACAGAAATGTCTATTTTACATAATCTGAAAATTTCAGGAGGATTGGGTAAAGATTGACGGAGAAAGGACAGTTAACAGAAAAAATAAAATAAAATACTCGGTAATGCAGTTCTGGCGCTGAAGACATGTGTTGACAACTTCTTGTGCCCATCATTTGCCAAAAGCCTGGAGGCCAAATATCAAAACCATACATGTTTTCGTATTCCGTTTCTATTGTAGTTGGTGGAATGGAATTTCTTTTCTTTTTTTAATTCAGTTTACTTATTTTTAAAATAATTTTTATTGGTATAATGAATCCCTATGAGATTTCATAAGGCGGCACTCGGAATGTTGAGCGGGGAGGGAGGGGAATAACTGCTGTATGGAGAAACAGCAGCAGCAGCAGCAGCTGAGTTTCTGGGACCTCTGTATCTCCTCAGCGTGACCAGGCCCCACTGCCTCTGCTTACTGGTCTGCACTCCCAGCTGTTCCCCTTCTTCCTCTGCTCCCACCCTGTCCCCTTAATCGTTTGTGTTACTACGGGCACAATCCTATGCATCTTTAGACAGAGAATAGGCCTACAACTCCCAGAATTCTCTGTCTAAATATGCATAGGATTGTGCCCTAAATTCCCTTTCTGGATTCTAGTGCCGGGAACAGAGGGCTTAGAAGGAAGCTATGAAATGGAATGGGAGTGAAATTTTGCTTCATAAGCAGGCCTGATTTTCCTTGAGGCCAGAAAAGTTTTGCTGCCTGGAGTTTGAGAAGCAGGCAGTCGTGCTGACAAAGCTGTGGTCAAGCCATGGAACAATGGAGCAGTATGAGAAAAGGTTACATTTGTTATTCCTTGCAGCTAGCAGCTCCACAAGTCGGAAATGTTTCCATGTACCCTGATCAGGCCTAGAGTAAGATCAGCTGCCTAAAACAATGAGAAACTGTTCCTGCAGGTTTCTGCCCCCCCCCCCGTCATTCAGAACCAATTCAGAACCAAATTTTCCAGTTCGCAACTACAGAAAAGAGCCAATCAAAAAGCAGAAAATCGGGGGCTGTCAGGAGATTTAAGAAAGCAACGGCACCCTGTGAAAAAGACAAGAACCACCTATCTGGCTTGCTTGCTTTTTACCTTTTGCTTAACTCTGAACTTTATTAGCAGATTTCTATTTATTTTGAGAGCTTTTTTGGTTCTTGCCTCCCTTCTAGGAGAAAAAGAGTCCTCTTTTCTCTTTTTGAACATGTTTTCTTTTGGTTTTGAGACTATTTTGGGCTATCTTTTTCCAAGCGCATTTCTCTGAGCCAGGCCCCTGGCACTGGAGCAGCTCGGTGTAGTTTTTGCCTGCTGTTTTATTTTGCTCACTGGTGAAGCATGGGCTTCACAACACTTTTCAATTTAAAGTATTGTCTTCACTCTCTACCTGGATTAATTTTCCCTACCTGAACTTTACTGAGTTCTACACTCTGGATTCTAGGAGGGTCTCTTTCAACCTTCTTCTGGGTCCAAGAAAGCCTAGTCTTCAGATCTCTGCTTGGGATAGGTAGCTATACATTCCTTTTAATCCCCTGCCCTGCCCCTCACTCCTCACTCTCTTCTTTTTCTCTAAAAGTTTGGACCATACTGCTATATAGCTGAAAGCTTGAAACACTACATTTAACTAGTTTGGATTGGTGGAGGTTTAAGTACAGCTAAGTACAATTGAGCAAAGGAGATCGTTACCTTGTCATGGTGCTGGAGCTTGAGCACCTCAGTGACGTCATGAGCTAAACCGTGAAGCGACACCCAAGACGGGAAGGTCATGGCAGAGAGGTCAGACAAAATACAATCCCTGGGGAAGGAAATGGCAACCCACCCCAGTATTCTTGCCATGAAAACTAAATGGATCAGTACAACCAGAGATATGTCGGTATACCATTGGAAGATGGGACTCCCAGGTCGGAAGATGGTCAAAATGCTACTGGGGAGGAACAGAGGATAAGTTCAACTAGCCCCAGATGTGATGACGCAGCTAGCTCAAAGCCGAAAGGACGGCTAGCAGCCGATGGTGCTGGTGGTGAACGAGGAATCCGATGTTCTAAAGATCAACACACCATAGGAACCGGGAATGTAAGATCTATGAGCCAGGGCCAATTGGATGTGGTTACTGGGGAGATGTCAAGATTAAATATAGACATTTTGGGTGTCAGTGAACTGAAATGGACTGGAATGGGCCACTTGACATCAAATGACCACCAGATCTACTACTGTGGACAAGAGGACCACAGAAGAAATGGAGTAGCCTTCATAATTAAGAATAAAGTGGCTAAAGCAGTGCTTGGATACAATCCAAAAAATGACAGAATGATCTCAATTCGAATTCAGGGTAAGCCATTTAACATCACAGTGATCCAAATATACGCCCCAACCACAGATGCTGAAGAAACAGAAGTAGATCAGTTCTATGAGGATCTGCAGCACCTACTGGACAGTACGCCAAACAAAGATGCTATTTTCATTACAGGAGACTGGAATGCTAAGGTGGGTAGTCAAACAACACCTGGAATTACAGGCAAGCATGGTCTGGAAGAACAAAATGAAGCGGGACATAGGCTGATAGAATTTTGCCAAGACAACTCACTGTGCATAACAAACATTCTCTTCCAACAACCTAAGAGACGACTTTATACATGGACTTCACCAGACAGTCGACACTGAAATCAGATTGACTACATCCTTTGTAGCCAAAGGTGGCGGACATCTATACAGTCGGTAAAAACAAGACCTGGAGCTGATTGTAGTTCAGATCACGAATTTCTTATTGCACAATTTAGAATCAGACTAAAGAGAATAGGGAAGACCCACAGATCAGTTAGATATGAGCTCATTAATATTCCTCATGAATATGCGGTGGAGGTGAAGAATAGATTTAAGGGACTAGATTTAGTAGATAGGGTTCCGGAAGAGCTATGGACAGAAGATCGCAACATTGTTCAGGAGGAGGCAACAAAAAACGTCCCAAAGAAAAAGAAAACCAATGGGGCAAGATGGCTGTCTGCTGAGACACTGGAAGCAGCCCAAGAAAGAAGAAAAGCAAAAGGCAACAGTGATAGGGGGAGATATGCCCAATTAAATGCAAAATTCCAGAGGTTAGCCAGAAGAGATCAGGAATTATTTTTAAACAAGCAATGCGCGGAAGCGGAAGAAGATAATAGAATAGGAAGGACAAGAGACCTCTTCCAGAAAATTAGAAACATTGGAGGAAAATTCCAGGCAAAAATGGGTATGATCAAAAAGGAAGATGGCAAGGACCTAACAGAAGCAGAAGAGATCAAGAAAAGGTGGCAAGAATATACAGAAGATCTGTATAGGAAGGATAATAATATCGAGGATAGATTTGACGGTGTGGTCAGTGAGCTAGAGCCAGACATCCTGAAGAGTGAGGTTGAATGGGCCTTAAGAAGCATTGCTAATAACAAGGCAGCAGGAGATGACGGTATCCCAGCTGAACTGTTTAAAATCTTGCCAGATGATGCTGTCAAGCAAGGTGATGCATGCCATATGCCAGCAAATTTGGAAAACACAAGAATGGCCACCAGATTGGAAAAGATCAACTTATATCCCCATACCAAAAAAAGGAAACACTAAAGAATGTCCAAACTATCGAACAGTGCCCCTTATTTCACATGCCAGTAAGGTAATGCTCAAGATCTTGCAAAGGAGACTCCAGCAATTCATGGAACGAGAATTGCCAGATGTACAAGCTGGGTTTCGAAAAGGCAGAGGAACTAGAGACCAAATTGCCAATATCCGCTGGATAATGGAGAAAGCCAGGGAGTTTCAGAAAAACATCTATTTCTGTTTTATTGACTATTTGAAAGCCTCTGACTGTGTGGATCATCATAAATTGTGGCAAGTTCTTGGTGGTATGGGGATACCTAGTCATCTTGTCTGCCTCCTGAGGAATCTGTATAACGACCAAGTAGCAACGGTAGGGGTGGACGAAAGTCCCTTAACTTTCGCCGAAGCTTGTTCGCGGTGGGGGGGAGGCGCTTCCCTGCTCCCCCTGCGAAGTTCAGGCCAGGGGGGGGGAGGCTTCCCGCCTCGCCCTGGCCGAAATTCAGGCTGGGGGGGAGGCTTCCCGCCTTGCCCCGGCTGAAATTCAGGCCGCGAAATTCAGGAACGCGAACTCGAAAGTTTAAAAAAAAAAAAAAACGCCCCCGTGATAGGCTATGTGACGATTAACATAGCCTATCACGGCTAGATCTGCAAAGTCAGCCGTGATAGGCTACGTTAATCGTCACGTAGCCTATCACGGGTGACTTAAAAAAAAAAAAAGCACGTACGCTAATGGCGGCCCCCATAGGGAGCTGCCATTCGCGTTCCTTATTTGGTCGCTGTAGTCTACGTAAAGATTTACGTAGACTACGGCGACCAAATAAAGAACGGGAATGGCGGCTCCCTATGGGGGCCGCCATTACCCGTACGCGCTTTTTTTTTTTTAAAGTCACCTGTGATAGGCTACGTGATGATTGACGTAGCCTATCACGGCTGACTTTGCAAATCTAGCCATGATAGGCTACGTTAATCGTCACGTAGCCTATCACAGGGGCGTTTTTTTTTTTCTTTTATTGGAATGGCGGTGGCGGCAGCCGGTCGAACAACCGGCTGCTGCTCCCGCCCCGCACAAACAGCTGCCGAACTGCCGGCCACACCCGCCGCCGGGAGGGACATTCGGCAAAGGTAAGTCCCATCCCGGGGGGGGGGGTGTGCGGGGGCGGAGGGGTTCGGAGGATTTCTCCCCGAAACTTGTTCAGGGGGCCGAACACGTTGGCGCTCGGCCCCCTGAAGTTTCGGGGAGAAATTCTCCGCCATCCCTAAGCAACGGTAAGAACAGACTATGGAACAACGGACTGGTTTAAGATTGGGAAAGGAGTACGGCAGGGTTGTTTACTCTCACCCTACCTATTCAACCTGTATGCAGAACACATCATGCGACGTGCTGGGCTTGATGAAGCCAAGGCTGGAGTTAAAATCACTGGAAGAAACATTAACAATCTCAGATATGCCGATGATACCACTTTGATGGCTGAAAGCAAGGAGGAGCTGAAGAACCTTCTGATGAAGGTGAAAGAAGAAAGTACAAAAGCTGGGTTGCAGTAAAACCTCAAAAAAAAACCCACGATTATGGCAACCAGCTTGATTGATAACTGGCAAATAGAGGGAGAAAACGTGGAGGCAGTGACAGACTTTGTCTTTCTAGGTGCAAAGATTACTGCAGATGCTGACTGCAGACAGGAAATCAGAAGACGTTTACTTCTTGGGAGAACAGCAATGACAAATCTTGATAAAATAGTGAAGAGCAGAGACATCACACTGACAACAAAGGTCCGCATAGTTAAAGCAATTGTGTTCCCCGTAGTAACCTATGGCTGCGAGAGCTGGATCATAAGGAAGGCTGAGCGAAGGAAGGTAGATGGTTTTGAACTGTGGTGCTGGAGGAAAATTCGGAGAGTGCCTTGGACTGCAAGAAGATCAAACCAGTCCATACTCCAGGAAATAAAGCCAGACTGCTCACTTGAGGGAATGATCTTAAAGGCAAAACTGAAGTACTTTGGCCACATGATGAGAAGACAGGCGACCCTGGAGAAGATACTGATGCTAGGGAAAGTGGAAGGCAAAAGAAAGAGGGTCCGACCAAGGGCAAGGTGGATGGATGATATTCTGGAGGTGACGGACTTGACCTTGGGGGAGCTGGGGGTGGCCACGGCTGACAGGAAGCTCTGGCGTGGGCTGGTCCATGAAGTCACGAAGAGTCGGAAGCGACTGACCGAATAAACAACAACAGTCCACCCTAACCTTACATAAAGGGATTGGCAACTGTAGTCCAGAAGGTTTTGTCTGCTTCCCAGAATTCCCTTGATCCCCCCTTCGACTGCCATTTGCTATGTATCTTTCTCCAAAGCGTCTTCTATCTTTGCAGTGCAATGAGATGGTAGAATGGGCTGTACCATTTCAGAGTGCAGGTGAGAGTCACATTTTGAATGCTCCCCTACATAAAAATTTCCCTGAATGTAAAGAACAGAACAAAACACGAAACCAAACAACTTAGTGGAGGAGGGAGAAGGCTGTTTTATAATAATCATATTGGATGTGTGTGGTTTTTTTTACAAGGTGGAGCATTAAAAAATGTCCTCTTCCACCTGCAGTCTGAAGTGGTACAGTGTCACCACAAGATTCTACCGACTCGAGAGGCAAATCCTAAAACACAAGCAAAGATTGCTTTAATTATACTGGAGAAGAGTAGAACAGCAGCAGAAGCTTTAGCAGCCTTACCCCTTTATGCCCTTAGCCGCTTAGTCCTATTTTGCTTGTGTTTTCACTTACACATGAAGGTTGGTAGCTAAGGGGCATAAGGAGCAAACTTTGCTGTTCACGCTGAGAAATAAATAGGTTTTTGTATGTTTTTAGCATATAGAAGGGGAAGAAATAGAAGCAGTGACAGATTTTATTTTTCTTGGGCTCCAGAATTTTCTTCTGGTGCGGGCTGGTCCATGAAGTCACGAAGAGTCAGAAGTGACTAACCGAATAAACAAGAAGTACAATTGAAACTGCTGCTGGGTCTACTAACATTGTTTGCGGCCTACTAACATTGGGCCTACTGACATTGTTTTTTTCAATAGGCCATAGCAAGGGTTAAACTGTAGTGTATTTTGCATAGTGTACACATGTATTTTCTTTGTGATCATTGCATGTTTCATATTTTACTTCTGTATATGATGTTCTTCTGCATTTACCTTTCTTTATAAACCATTCATATCTTAAGATTTCTAGTGTGGCATGATTTCATTTGTTTAACAACTTAAAAGGGTATTCACTGTTTTCTTGCTTAAGTTTTAAAGTATATTTTCAAACATACTGAACTTTTACATAGGTTTTAGATTGCAGGGATCTGTATTGGGACCAATGCTGTTCAGCTTGTTCATAAAGACAACGTGGTGTATTGGTCAGAGTGTTGGACTGGAACCTGGGAGATTTGGGTTTTAGTCCCCAGTTGGCCATGAAGCTCACTGGGTGGCTTTGGGCCACTCATGGACCCTGAGCCTAACCTACCTCACATGGTTGTTGTGAGGATGAAATGGAGGAGGATGCCCATGGAAGCCGCCTTGGGTTACTTGCAAGAGGAAAAAGGGCAGGATATAAATGTAATAATAACAAATTTAATAATAGTAGTATTAATAATAGAAGTAGTCATAATAATAAATGGTCTGGAACTAGGACTAAGCAGCAAGGTGGCCAGGTTTGCTGATTATACCACATTATTTAGGGCAGTTAAAACAAAGAGGGATTGCAAAGAGCTCCAAAAGGATCACTCCATAGTGGAAAAATGGACATCAAAAGGGCAAATCCAGTTCTATGTAAGCAAGCATAGAGTGATGCACATTGGGGGGGGGGGGAATCCCAACTTCACTTGTACGCTCGTGACTGACCAAGACAGAGATCTTGGGCTTATGGTTGACAGTTTGATGACAATGTCAACATAGTATGCAGTTACTGTGAAAAAAGGCACATTCCATGTATTCCAGGGCATAATCAGGAAAGGAATTGACTTGCTGAGGGGATGGGAAAATGCTGCAAGGCACTGGTGTTTCAACACACTCTTCAAGTCCCCCCCTCCCTCCCCAATCCATGACTTTCTGGTTCAAGTCAGGCAGGTACTATAAGGATTGTAATTTCACATCTTCTCAGGGCAATATCTGTGGATTCAAACAAAAAGAAAAGTGCAAGCTTCCCAGTTACACAGGATGCTTTGTACAACAGAATCAGAAGTATGCCGTATCATGCACTCAGAAATGTTCATTAATTTTTATCATAGAAGCTTCCATACTACCTGTCACTTTTTCAAAACCAATTTTGAATGAGTGATATAGATTGAAATTATATGCAAGCTTATTTATTTATTGCATTTTATTCTGCCTTTTATCTCAAAAGTCTCCCAAGGTGACTTACAAAGATAGGAAGTAAGACAGCCCCTATCCACAGCCTTACGTTCTAAAAGATGTCACACAAAAGGTACGGGGATTGAGAGGGAGGAGGAAACACAAGAGCCAAGATGGAGAATCCATGTGGCGTAGCTGTTTCTCATTACACATTGCATGGTGCATACAAGAACACAGTGCAAAAGGAGGATCATCAAATCAAAGATGCTATAAAGGCTTTGGACAAGTCAAGTTTACAACCCAACAAATCACAAGCACGTTTAACCCAAGTAAACAGTAAGTGAAGACAATTCCTTCCTGCAGGCTTATAATCTAAAACAAACAAACAAACAAACAAACATGACACATAAGGAAAAAAGAATTGGGAGGGATGAGGGGGAAAAATAGGATGCAATCCTAGGCACGTTTAGGCAGAAATAGGTTCTACAACTCCCAGCATTCCCCAGCCGGTAGGGTTGGCGGAGAATTTCTCCCCGAAACTTCGGGGGGCCGAGCGCCAACGTGTTCGGCCCCCCGAAGAAGTTTCGGGGAGAAATTCTCCGTCCGCCCCCGCCCCCCCCGGGACAGGACTTACCTTTTCCGAATGTCCCTCCCGGCGGCGGTTCGTCGGGTCTTCGTCAGGGACGGGGGCGGCAGCCGATCTTTCGACCGGCTGCCGCCGCCACCATTCCAATAAAACTAAAAAAAAAAAACGCCCCCGTGATAGGCTACGTGACGATTAACATAGCCTATCATGGCTAGATTTGCAAAGTCAGCCGTGATAGGCTATGTAAATCGTCACGTAGCCTATCACGGGTGACTTAAAAAAAAAAAAAAGCGCGTATGGCTAATGGCGGCCCCCATAGGGAGCCGCCATTCACGTTCCTTATTTGGTCGCTGTAGTCTACGTAAAGATTACGGCGAAAATAAGGGCAACGCTATTTGCGTTGCCCTTATTTTCGCCGTAGTCTACGTAAAGATTTACGTAGACTACAGCGACCAAATAAGGAACGCGAATGGCGGCTCCCTATGGGGGCCGCCATTTGCGTACGCGCTTTTTTTTTTAAAGTCACCCGTGATAGGCTACGTGACGATTTACGTAGCCTATCACGGCTGACTTTGCAGATCTAGCCGTGATAGGCTACGTTAATCGTCACGTAGCCTATCACGGGGGCGTTTTTGTTTTTTGTTTTAAACTTTTTATTTCGCGGCGAGGCGAGGCGCCTCCCCCCCGGCCTGAATTTCGGCCGGGCGAGGCGGGAAGCCTCCCCCCCGGCCTGAATTTCGGCCGGGCAAGGCAGGAAGCCTCCCCCTCCAGCCTGAACTTCGGGGGGAGAGCAGCGAAGCGCCTCCCCCCCACCGCGAAAAGCTGCGAGACCAGGTAAGTGACTTTCGTGCACCCCTACCAGCCGGCCTTCAGTAAGAATGGTAATACAGTAAGGCTCAGATGCTTCATAAGGCAATACTGGACTAGGACAGCATGGGGCATCTTTGCTAGTCCCAGGCACTCCATCCTCCCAATCTGGATTTGGGACTGAAAGACACAGGAAAAGTGTGGGTGCATGGAGGGTAAGTTGTAAGCAAGCACAATTTGTGACATTGCACAACATCATGACTGATCACGGGTCATGTCAGATAAGGCATCAGCCTTCAGTTCCAATTTCCTGGCTTTGTGGAGTTTGGACCAAGGCTATGTAAGATAGTCTTATTGTCTGGTCTTTTAAACTGGCAGGTTTTTTGATGATGGAATAGATAGTTGCTTAATTTATAAATTAGCTGTTGAACACTTGATTACAGCTGTCTTTTGCAGTCATCTAAAAGAGCAGAGCACATACCTGAGAGTGGAACCTCTGAGGTGTGTGTGTGTGCACGTGAGAACTTGTGCTGCTTTTGTTCTCACACAGTAAGATGAATTCATCTCTTTTTTGGTATGACTTAAATCTGAATAGAGGGATGTCTCTTCAAATCATCAGTGAAGATGAGATGCCTTCCCTAGCTAGAGTTGCTTGTGGCAGTAAATGAGTTCTAATATTTCACTTTGAGTTAGGAATGGGAAAAAAATCCTTCTGAAAAATCCTTCTGTGAACATACCTTAAAGAAACAACAAGAGACCAGAGGACAATTGAGAGCTTGGGAAATGTACTGTTGGCAGTATTCTGTTATATATTCGGAAAACAAAGTGTTGTTTTTGTCTGTTCCCGTCATCCGTCTAATTTTATTTAGTGTAAAACCATTGCATTACATTGGTCTGCCTTTCAAGATTCAAGCATTGATGCTACTGGTCAATATGGTAATTAGTAGGAGGATTATGGCAAGACTTCTTTTGTCCACAGCCCTCAATTGAATGGCAAATGGTGCACAAGCTTGGAGCAGATTCACTCCAATCTGGAGTGAATTATCAGGGAATACATGGCCTCAAGCCTTCCTTAACCCAGGGGGAAAGGAATACATGTGGCAGCAGTAGCATTTGGAGGGTTCTGCCCTCGCTTGCCTTCTTTCATGGAAGAAAAACTGCTAGGAATGATCTCCAGCTGCCGCCTTGTTCCCATTTTGCACCGGTATTCTCCCTGCCCATCCAGGCCACAGCTGCTGCTCTTTCTTCAGCTGACCAGTAGGCAGACTCCCCCTCCTCTGGCTGTTTCTCTGATGTGCCTCTGGACCCTGATCCCATGTTCTCCTGTGGAAGAGTCTGCCCATTTGGCACCCAGATTTGGTGGGGAGAACTGGTGATATAGCACAACCTGCATGGAAGGTGGCATTGACATCTGTGTTGGGGATTGCTCCCAGAAGATGCTTTCCTTGCCCCTAAGAGAAGGCAGGTGCTTGCAATGATCCCTCCCCCGCATCCCTGACACTGGAAGCCAATACAGATAGCCTGATTTCAGATGTTCTCTCCTCAAAGGAGACTGTGTCAATAGGACACTGAAATCAAGCACTGGAATTACAGGATATTAGCTGTGTGGGTGATGGTCTGCATCTGCTTTTGTTTTTGAGGTGCTTTGAAGGCAGCTATGTATGACTTCCCCTCCAAATGTGCACTGCTTAGCAAGTGTGTTTTTCCTATGTTGTTTGTGGGCATATCTACACCAGCCTAAAATCCTGCATTTAAAATGGGGCTTTCTGCTTCCATTTTAAATGCAGGATCACTCCTTTCCTCCCACCCCTTCCCCACTCCTTCTCCCCCATAGCTGAGTCTTTCATTCACTTTCATTGATCTTGCTCCTCTGCTTGCCGCTTTAACTCTTTTGACGGAGGGAACTGAAGCGGAACACAACGGCGTAATTTGATAGCTCATTATCTGCGATCTATTTAAAAATGGAACAAGGGGCATTTAGTGCAGGAGATGGCTGGGATGATCACTGCGTCATGTAAAGAGCACGCAAACTTCCGTGAAGGAGCAATCTCAATTGCAGGATAAAAGCCTGGTGTGAAGGAGCCCTGTGTGTGCTGATTTTATACTCAGTGGTGGAGTTTACTTTCCTGTTTCTGATTTTTGGCTGATCTAGCCTATAGATCGGGGTGGGCAACTTGTGGCCTTCCACATGTTCTTGAACTGCAGCACCTATCAGCCCTAGCCAACAAAGCCACCTGTGAGGCATGATGGGAGTTGCAGTACAACAGTATCTGGAGGGCCACATGCCTACCCCTGATATAGAGCCTCTTACTAAAGAAGAGTAAGCTCACAATTTTGTTGGTACATACAGTTTGCTGAAATTGTTAAAATGTTGGTCGTTATGGTAGATATATGGTGTGTTCTAACTGTATGCCAATTGGGATCACTGAATGTGGATGATGTGATATCTAGGCTGCCTGAGAACATACATTTATAACTTAGCTGCTCTTGTGGACTACGGTAGCAGGCCCTGCTAAAAGAGTTATGAAAAGCTCTCATTTTGCTTAGTCAGTATTTTATTATGAACTTGTTGCTCATTTCGCATAATGCCCTGATGTGAGCTGGCAGCAACTGACCAGCAAAGAGATTTTGGGTTATGGTGGATAGCTCAATGAAACATTAATCCAGTGTCTAAAAACTGTAAAAAAGGAAGATTCCATGTTGAGGATTGTTAGGAAAGGATCAAAAACAAAACCTCCAATATCTTAATGCTTTTATACAAATCTATGGTGCAACCAAACATAGGATACTGTATAGAGTTCTGATCTCCACACCTCAAAAAGCATATTGTAAAGCTGGAGAAGGTGCAGAAAGGGGCAACCAGAACGATCAGGGGGCTGAAGCATCTCCCTTATGAAGAACGATTACAGTGTTTTACTATGATTTTATTATGTATTTTTTGCATATCGTTTAGTAATGATATAAGTAATTGATAAATACCTTTAAATAAAATAAAGATAAATAAACATTTGGGGCTTTTAAGTTTAGAAAAAAGGCAAGTAATGGGAACATGATAGAGGTGTATAAAATTAGGGATGCTGTAGAAAAAGTGATAGGGAGACATTTTTCTCCCTCACTCATAATATCCAGAGTTATCCAAAGAACATGAATGGGAGATTCAGGAGAGACAAAAGAAAGTAATACTTCAGATAATGCATAGTTAAACTGTAGAATTTTCCACCACAAGTTGTGGTGACTGCCACCAACTTAAATGGCTTTAAAGGTGATAAGACAAACTCATGGAGGATAAGGCTATCAATGGCTACTAGTCCTAATGGCTATATAATACCATGCCTTTGAGTAACAGCCTCTGGGGAACAATGGCGGAAGATGGCTGTTGCCCTTGTCCTGCTTGTGAGCTTCCCACAGGCATTTGGTTTGGCACTGTGAGAAACAGGGACTGGACTAGACAGTCCTTTGGTCTGATCCAGCACAGCCAACATAAAACAAATCAGCTGTCAAATATTCAAAGGTGTACTATTAAAACTAGAAACCCAGGTTTCTGGCTTTATATCAGCTCCCTCTGTTTCCCTAACTTGTATCTGCTTCCATATCCCCTTACTTTACCTTATTTATTTACAACATTTATATACTGCTCCACATCTAGACAGATTCCGGAGCAGTGAACAAGAAAAGATACAAGATAAGATAGAATAAAACTCCATGTTAAAACTTTTTTTAAAAAAGAAAAGAAACGGAATTCCACTAAAAACTGTGGCTTGTCAGTCAAGGAAGGCCTAAACAGGTATTGCTGTTCCCACATAACTGATTCAGATCCACACTAGCCATTTTTGGTGGATCTAGGAAAACTGGAAGTATGGGCTTGTCTGCAACTGCATAGAAGCTCAACTGTTTCCTTGAAATGGAGGAAGAAGAGGCTGAGAACTGCAAATTGTGATTGGCTGACTGCTCCTAGCTGCTGTAGTCCTTGTAAAATGGATGTGCTCCTTGGATCCTTGCAGCGTCCTTCGCCACTGCTTGTTTTGCATCTTTGTTGAATGCCTTATTTGCCCTCTATGTTGACCAGTTTGGGAAAAGAGGCTAACTAACAGCTACGTAAACAGCTACTAAACAGTCACTGATTTTTTTAGCAAACACACACACATGCTTTGTCTGTGTGTGTGTGTGTCTGTGTGTGTACAAATAAATTAAGAAACATTTCCTGTCAGAAGTCCTCAAACTGCTTTTGTGGATCGAGGGTGCTGTCAGGAGGTTTAAAAAAACACACAACCTACCTCAAGTCACTTCATTTTACTAAGTCAAGATTCCTTAGATCCACTTTGCCCTTGCACTCAGATTCCCATCCCCTCTCCTTCATGATTTGAAACATACAGGCACACACACAATCTCTCTCTCTGTCTCTCTCTCTCTCTGCCTCGCTCTCTATCCCTGCATTGGTAATTTGGCCAAACATCTGCTTGGGCAGAAACCATAAAAATGATTTTACAAAGATTTGAATAGCCATTCTCTCCTGCTATTGGTTCCTTTGTCAAATTAGGTTTCTGTATTACCAATTAAAATTCAGATTTTCTCCAAGGTGAATAGGAATAGAATAACTTTTTATGCATGAAAAGCTGCTCCATCATAAGACACATGGAGGAAGTTCACAGGGACATAAGGGGTTATGCTAACAGGGTTTTGTTTTGAATCCCAGGTTATTTTTCAAGTCCATGTACTAATGAAGGACCCAATTCTAAGCACATTTGCACGGGAATGTGTTCCATGGAGATCAGTGGAAATTAATTCTACAGGAGTGTGTTTAGGATCAGCGGATGTAATTTCTTTGATTAAAACATGGCTAATCAAATATATTGATGCATGTGAGAAGGGAAAACGTAGATCAAGCAGTGAGTGAAGAAGGAAAAGTTTTGGGAAAGTTTCTGTGTCAGTCCTCTGTGGTTGTGATCTTAGATGGTTTCCTCAGTAGGTTTCAAAACAGATAAGAAAGTGGATGTTCAAGGAGTCTCATCCATTTGCAGTATTTACCCATAGAAGTTGAGAGTAGTGATGCAATGGAAACACATCTTTCATTTCCCACTATTATGTTGCCCCTTTGTGTCTAGTCCTACTTAGATTGTAAACCTGAGGGCAGGGCCTGTGACTTTTGCTTTATTTTCTGCGCAGCACCTAGTTGGTATATAAACCACAAAATCATCATAACAGTAAAAAAATATACTTATTCCTCTAATAATAATTCTTGCTGATTTCCCTAATAGTATTGATTCTTCTGCTGGGTAGGTATTTGGGATTTCTTTAGGTGAAAGGTCCTATTATACCAGTATCTAGGAGGAATTAGTAGCTGTTGCTGTTTAAGCTCATGGCTATTTCTTTTTCTTCCATAGTGCTGTGACCTGGGATTCCATGCCAGCCTGGCGCGGACATTCAGAACGTACCTCTCTGCTGAATACAATCTAGAAACGTCACGCCATGAGGGGCTGGACATCATTGAAAATGCTGTAGACAACCTTGATGCACGAAGTGATAAACACACAGTCATGGATATGTGCAACCAGGTCTTCTGTCCTCCTCTGAAGTTTGAATACCAGCCTCATATGGGGGATGAGGTATATAAGTGTAGAAAAGGGGTTCAACTGTTTCATATTGCAATATCTTTCTGGCTTCCCTTTAGATGTAACCCTTCCCCCACTCCAGCAGGAATAGGTAACTTTTAATGGGATTTGTGTTTCATTTGTTGTTACTGTTGAATTTGTGTGATGTTTACATAAGATTACTTTTACTTTTAGAGCAGGCCTTCCAAATTGCTAGTGCATGCCCCAGACTATTGCTATTTTACTTTCCAGTTAGATCTCATTTTACTGGACAATTGCTTTGTTAGTATTTTGATTTCCTATTCAGTATTTATTTCTTTGTTGGCACTTCTTTCCTTCTACTGAAACAAATTTAGAAAATGGAAATTGACTGACTGTTTCACCATCCTTCTGGCCAGTCAGAACTTCTGAAATACAGCTGGTCTTAGCTACTCCGCATCTTATGTGTGAGGGACTTACTCATGTTTAGGCCTTTAAAACAGCAGTTAAGATGTTTGCTTTGGGAAAACTGTTATATAATCTACCTCAGGACAAACCAACAAGAAGATAGATGTTAAAACATTAGAGCAGCTTTGGTGTATTGGCACTTTAAAAAATCACTACTCCCAGTAGTCTAATGAGATATATTTCAGACGGAATAGAAGAATTATACTACTGGTTAGAAATTAAGTACTGCACTTTCTGTGTTTTATTTCCAGCATTAATTCTGGGGATGCCCATTCTTTGCTTTCTTAGGGGAGTTTCCCACACTGCCGCTCTGCTTATGCCGTTGACGTAGCACTAGCGTAAGCTGGTGTCATGCTAATAGAGTAAACTGGCATGTAAAACCTGTTGCTAGTGCTACATCAATTGCTTAAGTGGATGGAGTGGTAGTGTTGGATACTGCCGTTACCTAATTAATAGCTGTCAATATTATGATCTATTTTGAATTTGCAAAGGCCTTTCTGTTATTGCTTCAGGTATGTCAAGTGAGTGCCCAGCAGCCAGTTCAGACAGAGTTGCTCATGCGATATCACCAGCTGCAGTCTAGACTTGCCACGCTCAAAATAGAGAATGAAGAGGTGAGACCTGTAATTGTCTATGATCTTTAAGGAAACAAGCTCTATCAACTCAGTTAATAATTCTATACAAGGTGACTTTGAAACTAATACAGATAGTTAACAGTTGTTGGATTACCATACCTTTTCAGCCCAAGGGATTGTGATTTCTGGAGAATGCAAGACAGGTTTATTTGGATGGCGATCTTGCTTAGCCTGCTGGTTTTCTAATGTGGTGTGTGTGTGTGTGTGTGTGTGTGTGTGACATAAACAAAGGACTATCTGATGTCTAGGTAAAACCTCAGAGCCTGTTCAGATACTTTTGCAGCATCAAGGTGACTATGTGGGGAAAAAAAAGATGTGGTGTCTCCCAGTTCACAGTGAAGGGTACAGATGAAGAATGGGGGAGGGAGTGCACAAGTCTGAGCCTCTTTTCCAGGTCTTACTTGGTACAGAATCCCAGGAGCAAAAGTAATATTTGAGCCTGCCCTAGGAGTAGTATCTGAGCAATAAGTTCATAGGGCCAGATAAATCATCTGCTCTGATCACATTGCAGTATCTGACTAAGCTGCAAGAGGACACTTGGGCACAGCCATTTTGAGGACATTAATTCTGGTGCTGTATCACCACTCTTCCTGACAGCATTTATATGACTGAGCACCACAGCATTTTATTAACCAGTAGCTGAAACTACTTAAATATACAACTTAGATACATTTCCATGCCACTAGCAGCATTGAGTAATGTGAGGGAGCACGTCCTCAATGAGCGCAGCTTATTATCACCACCCATGGGAAACAGGCGGTGGTATGATTACTATGTGATGTTAAACCTCTTCCAATCTAGGTCTCTGGAAGAAGATGTGTAACTAATTGTTTAGCTACCAGTGGTAGTTCATAATTTTGAAACCAGTTACCTAAGATGTTGAGAGTTTTGACTTAGTTGTGTGAAGGGGTCATAACTATATTTCTAAGTGATGGAGGTGAGTTTGGATCTAAAAGTGTTGTGATAATATTAAAATGGGGAAGGGGCTGCAGATGCCTCAGGGTCTTGTCCCTGCATGGAGCATTTTGCCACTGTAAGCACTAGAATGTCATTCTGCACTCTGTGTGTGTGTGTGTGTGTGTGTGTGTGTCTGTGTGGTGTCTGTTTCATCCAAACGACCATCCTGAAAGCTAGGTTGTCATCCTTGTAATATGAATGACATATCTGAGCAAAGTATTTGCTCAAGGTATTTGTCCCCAGATAGGAAGCAGGCTCAGTGGTTTGCTATTTAATAGTCATTTCCTATGTTGCTTGAAAGCACTGAAGCTCTGCTATAGATGGGGCAAGGCTACATCCAGCACATTATGAAGAGGTTGTTTGTAGCTGCCACCAGGGCCAGCTTTCTCATTAGGCAAAGTGAGGCAAAGCACTCAGGCACTGAGTCAGCAAGAGTGGTGGATTCTGGCTGTGGGCGCGCGCGCGCGCCTGCCTGCCTGCCTGCCTACCTGCCTGCCTGCCTGCCTGCCTGCGTCGTTACTGGGCTGCTGCCTTCCTGCCACCTTGCAGCCTCACTGCCCAGTCATTGGTCTATGGCCCCTTCCTGTCCTTCCTGACAAGGCCAGAAGCCAGGTGAGTGATGGTGGGGCAGATCTCTCTTCTCCTCCTTCTCTCTCTCTCTCCTCTGTGCTGTTTGCTTGCCTGTTGAACTGTGGAAGAGAGAGAAAGAGGACAGAGGAATGCATGCGAGCCTGCTCCTCTCTCTTCCGTCACCGTGGGCCTGGAAGGGAGGGGAGGAAGAGGCGGTGCATTCCATGCGCACCAAGGATAAGAGTTCCTCAAGGGAGCAGAGAGGTGATGGCTGCAGCAACAAGTGATGGAGCTTCAGCAGCTGGGAGGGCAGGCAGCACACTTCCAGCAGCTAAGTAAAAACAACAAAAAGTTAAAAGACGGGACACTGAAACTGAGAGGAGACCCTGGGGGAAGGTGACTCTCAAGCTGGCCTCAGAACAGAAAGCAGCCTCTCTTTGCTTTGCTTTCTCTTTGCTGAGATTTCCTGAGGTAATCTCAGCCCCTGCTACAGGGACATTACACTCCCTTTGTTCTGTCCTCTGGCACAGCATCAGAAAGGTAGAGGATGGGGGGGGGACATAGGAAGGAAGCAGCACTGCCACTCCCTCTGCCTGCCCACCTGTTTTTCCATCTGCTTTTCTGCCCCATCCTTCATTTCCCATCATGCATAGTTCAGCCGAGCAGCAAAGGGGAAACATATGTGAGAAATGCAGTGTGTGTGTGTGTATGTGTGTGTGTGAAATGAAAGTGCCCCTGGTACTGGAGGTAGCACATAGCCATCAGGACTAGTAGCCACTGATAGCCTTTTCCTCTGGGAATTTGTCCAACCCCCTTTCAAAGCCATCCAAATTAGTGGCCATCACTACTTCCTGTGGTAGTGAATTCCATAATTTATGCGCTGTGTGAAGAAGTTACCATTTGATTCCATTGCATGTAAACTGACCCTAATATCCACTGAACCCAAGTGGCTGTCGACACCTGCAGTCTGATAAGGGAAGGAGATGGGTAGGAAACTTTAGGATTTACAGCACAATCCTGTGCTTGTTTACTTGGAACTAAGTATGTTTAATGGGGCTTATTTCCAAGTAAGCATGTATAGGATTGCAGCCTTATCTATCTTCTTGGGGTTTCTGTAAATTTAATCTCCAATTGGTGTAGTGGATGCATCTTTCCTCCAGGAGCTAAATGGGTTGTATGTGCTCCACCTGCCCTTATTTTTATCCTCACAACAACCTGTGAGGTAGGTTGGAACAGCCACTGTCTGTAAGTTCACCTGTGAACTTCATTAGTGAGCAAGGATTTGAACCTGAGTCTCTCCTGTCCTTGTCTAACAATAACTACACTGGTAACAATAGAACAAATATTTTCTTGGACTTTAATTCAGTGTGGGTAAACACATATTAACTAGCAGGTGGCACAGAGCCTGCAGTATGTGTGATAATGTGAGAATTGGATGAGGTGGCGGGGGGAACTCAGGCATTGAATCCTTGATATGGAAACTGAAGTGTTACAGGCATGTCCCTGTCTTTGTCTGTGAATGTGGGAATGTATGGTTTAGCAATCTAAACAAATGCAGGGACAATTACTAACATTGCTGTCTTTGAATCTTAGATCGAAGAGTTTCGCAGCAGTGTAATCACCTACAGCACTATTTTTGTTTGGAAAATGGACTTATCTGGAGTGCACTGGATGGGGCACCATTTGCTGGTCTGCCTCAGGAAGTAAAATATCTTGGGCCAGCCCTGGCTGCCACTCAAAGGCTGTGTCCGAACATAGAGTGTTGTGGGTGATGGGGGACACTCTGAGTCAGAGTACCAATGCCCAAGCCAGTTGCTGCTAGTCCTGATAGACAAGGAGGATACTAAACATTGGGGTGCACAGCTATTTCTATGTCATATCAATACCACCACTGTACCTATAAACCCCTGTAAAAGGAGGAACTGCTTAGAGATTTCCCGTTCTGCTTCCTGGTTGGGTGGAATTGTTGCTGCTTGGAATGACATCTAGATTTTTTTTTAAAAAAAATAAACCTTACGGAGCAATCCTTTGATGCTCCAAGCAACATCTGGGAAGCCATAGGATGGGGCAGATCTCCTCCTCCATGGCCCTAGACAGAGCTGCGATCACAGAGGAGGAGGTCCAAGTGTTGATCTCCCTGCCCCCCCTCCCCCAGCCACCACAGAAAGCTTCTCTTACAAAGTCGCAACTATGACCTCATAAGAGGAGCCAGAGAGCTTCGGCTATGGGGTGGTATAGAAATGTAAATAACAACAACAACAACAATAGTAAAAAAATAGGATAGACAGAAAACTCTGATCTTGGAGCCTTTAATCTATTGGGGGGCAATCCCTTAGGACTGAAGGCAAAAGGAGAAGGGGACGACAGAGGATGAGATGGCTAGATAGCATCACCGATGCAATGAATATGAGCTTGAGCACACTCCGGGAGAGAGCACAGGACAGGAAGGCCTGGCGTGCTATGGTCCATGGGGTCACGAAGAGTCGGACATGACTGAACGACTGAACAACCCTTAGGACTGCATTCTTAAAGAGATATATCCAATGTGTCCTTAGACACATTAGAAAAAGTGCTGAAGAGGTTGCCCATCCATGCATGAAAGCATCCAATTAATCCTGGGGCCATAAATTATAATCTGTTATCTTGTCTATTCCCTCTCCTAGAAAACTTTCAGTCCAAAAAAAGAAAAAGACAGGCCTTGTGTATCAAAGGTCATGCATTTTTTTGACCTAAACGCATATCTCTCGCTTTGTTTCACAATATTCCATGCCTGTAATTGCTGCAGGTGCGAAAAACATTGGATGCTACTATGCAGACACTGCAAGACATGCTGACTGTGGAAGATTTTGATGTCTCAGATGCCTTCCAGCATAGTCGCTCCACCGAGTCAGTCAAATCAGCTGCTTCGGAGACTTACATGAGTAAAATAAACATTGCCAAGAGGAGAGCCAACCAACAAGAAACTGAAGTGTTCTATTTTACCGTGAGGATAATCTTCTGTCTATATTGAGTACGAACTAGTAAAAAAGAAAGAAGCACTAGATGAGAAGTCAATCCTAGAGAGCAGCATTTCCCCCCCCCCGAGTTTGATAGTGAGACATGAACCCCCAGATTATATTTGTTATGATATTAGAGTGTGTTGGCATTCCAACATCTAAAAACCACACATATGATACACATGTTAAATGCATGCTCTCAGAAAGGCCTGAGGTGTGGTTTGGCAGCTGGAAGTGGCTGGGAGTGTCCCACATGGAGGAAGAAGCCCTTCCACGTGATGGGACACAGAACTTCTTCGGGGACTGATATTTCCATACAAAACCTGGCTGTATAGAAAGCTGATACAGCTTTTGCAGCGGTGATATAGGGAATCTCTCTCATACCCAACTTGAGCATTTTAGACTTTAACTTTCACCTACAGCCTATCCTGGTCTTTATTTGTAGGCTGAAGACGAAGAATGCAGTAATCCTAATTCAGGTTGTCCCTTCACATACATTCACTGCTGTCCCTTGCATTGCACAGGAAGCTTCTTGGGGAAGTTTAAATAGCAGATTTAGACTGGGAGAGAGAAAGAAGGATTGGCTGATGTTTAGAAAGAAACGCAAAAAGCTTACCATGTGGGGCCATGTTGTAATTAGGGATGTACTGATTTTGTAAACCCATTCTGTCTGTGTTTCATAGATTGTCAGGCATTTTTCATTCCATTGTCTGCTCATTGATGGAATCTGATATTTTTAGTGATGTATGATAATTTTGTTCCATTTGTGCAAGCGCGCATCAGCGCAAGTGCAAATGTGCACAAATCCCACCCAAAAGTAAAAACCTGGTCTGCAAATCTGTGGAATCCACGCAACTCAGAAATTGCCAGTCTGCTGCGGAATCCACATGTCGGAGTCATAGAAATCCAAACTCATTTGAATCCATTGCTGATTTCTCCGACGTCCCTAGTTGTAATAACATAATTGGTCATCTGTAAGATGCTTGTGACATCACTGGAGAAGCAACAGAACCAGGAGAACCTGGTCCCCCATTGTTTTGGGGCTTTCTATTTTTTTAATTTTCAAAGTAGATGCTTTAAAGCCAACTACTCCCTTCATATATTATCCAGCCACAGAGTGCTCATGCAGCTTTTTAAACACAACCAAACAAGCATGACTCCCCTTTCCCCCTGCAACAATGTTGTACCATTTCAGCAGTGCATTTCCTATCTAGAAATGCGTTCATATATTCCTAGGGAATCAGATTTTAGTCTTTAAGGAATTAAAATGTTGGCATTTGTTTTCCACTTTTAATGAAAGGCATCTTTCAAGACCTCATGGCTATAGAGAAAAGATGTAAAATCTCCCTCATATACCTTCTTAAACACTAATTAAAAAACTAAAAAGAAAAAAGTTAATTTAAAAACTGTGATTTGTGAACTTCCAAGAGCAGGAGTCCGAACATCCTTTAATCTGCATCAGGGAATGTTTTGTAAAGATGTGTTTATACTACAGAAAGAAACAAGAGTCTTTCCCCAATTTTTCAGTCATGTAAACTCCCCTGGCCATGAGCTGTCTGGTTTCTTCCACTTAGAACCAGAGATCCGGAATATCTTGGAAGTTATTACAATTTATTTTACAAACACCTTACAGTCTTCTGTGAACTTACCCTGTTCAAGTCCTGCTAAAATTAAGAGGAATTGCATAGAAACACTTCCATTCATTTTGTTGACTGTGAAGCTAGCACAGGAAATGTCCCATGAACTGTGCCACTCTCTCTCTCTCTCTCTCTCTCTCTCTCTCTCTCTCTCTCTCTCAAACCCATTCAACAATGTGTACATTAATAACTGAACTATTTGTATCTGATGATCTCACATGTGCATTGCAGAGCTTATAATACTTAGAACCATATAATAATATCCAGTCGCAGCGGGGGTGGTTGAGACTGAGAGGAGGATGTTTTGCCCAAGGCTGTTGACTTTATGAGAAAGGTGAGATTTGGACTAGGGAGTTCCTAACACACAGTGCAGTGGAGGCTGGTGGCTGTGAATCCATTCTGGATTTCAGTCAGAACCAACTGGAACTTTAAAGGCGGTATCCAAGGTGCTGAAACTATTTGGGGGATAGGGTTCAGCACCTTGGATAGTTCCGTTAGAGTTCTGGCTGTTTCTGACTGAAACCCAGAGCAGCCCCACTGAAATTGGTGCCATCAGCCTCTACTGGCACAGTCTAGTCTCTTCACTAGTGTATAACCCACACTGACATAGAAAATATTATTTCCTAAATTCAGAGGACTTTCTGTGATTTGCATTTTGAAGTTTTAAAGGTAAATTATATGTAAGTTCATGAACGTTCCTATTTTGGTTTCTTTCCTCTCTCTTTCTTCTTCATCTGCTCCTAGCATCTGTGAAGTTATTTGCCTCTAGGGTGCTATTATTGGGCATGAGGCAATCTGAAAATAAAAGTTATGCTCCAAACAATTCCACCAATGCAGCAGAAGCATCTGATCAGCCAAGCCAGCAGACCTCATGCAGTGAGAATTCTCTGCTTTATCACTGTTTGCACAAAAGTAGGGCCCTTTCTGTAGCGGGAGGGGGGAGAGCTTCTTTGCTTATTGAGGCCATTCCCAGAAGCTGGACAAAAGAAAGCTTTCTTTGAACTGTTGTCTTTGAGTTCCTTGTGCTCTCGGGCCCTGACCTCAAGCCCATGGCTCAACACAAAGGTTTCTGTCTAATAAGATCAACACAACTGATACTTAAATTGTGGAAAAAGTAAAAGCCCAAATGAAAAGGGCATCCTCGGTCCAGCTTTGTGTGTCTAAATGAAGTCTGGTTCATTAAAGCTCACAACACGTGCTTTATTCTATTTAAGTGTTCCAAGCAGTACCATGGGGAACAAATATGTATACCTCAATGTATGTTTTACGACGAAGCTTTGCCCACTTTGTTTATGTGTGTGTGTGTGTGTGTGTATTTCTTTCCCTTTAGAAATTTAAAGAGTATTTGAATGGCAGTAATCTTATTACCAAGCTGCAGGCTAAGCATGACTTATTGAAGCAGACTCTAGGAGAAGGTAAGTCACAGTCATGTCTAAACAAAAAAAAATACTGCATTTCTCACCACAACAGGTATTTTAAACTAGTTATTAGACTTCTAAAATCTCATAGCTAAATAGAAGATAGGCAGAATATCTTTTCCCCTTTTCCCTTTAGTTTTTGAGGGCTCCTTCACACAGAGCTTTTATCCTGCGGTTGAGATTGCTCTTTCACGGAAGTTTGCAGGCTCTTTACATGACGCTGTGATCATTCAAGACGTCTCCTGCACTAAATGCCCTTGGATCTATTTTTAAATTTAAATATTTTTAAATAGATCACAGATAATGAGCTATCAAATTACCCCATTGTGTTCCGCTTCAGTTTCCTCTGTGAAAAGCCTAAGAGTGGCAAGAAGAAGAGTGAGATTAATGAAAGATAATGGAAGACTCAGATACGGGGAGGGGGAAGGGTGTGGGGGGGGAAAGGAAGCACGTGAAAAAGGGAGTCGTTGTGATCCTACATTTAAAACAGAAGCAGAAAGTCCCGTTTTAAATGCAGGATTTTAGTCTGGGGTAGAGATGCCCTGAGAGTGGCATCTGAATACCTTGCTGCATTGATTCTGTTCCTCAAGGCATAAGGCAGGCATCACAAGCATGAGGGGTGAACCCCATTATTCCAGCCTTGCCTGCCAAGGAAATGTAAGTGGCTGCTCTTTGTTAAGTGACTAAGAAAAACCAAAACATTGAGCCCCGTGGATATGTTCTTTTGTAACGTGGTCACTGTGTTCTTGTTAAGAATTATCCATTTCGTTTGGCGAACAAAGGATCTTTGTAAAGAACTTCAGTGTTTGCACATCAAACAAATGCCAAAAATGGTGAATGTACAGAAACTCCCCACCCCCCCCGAAGCCTTTAAGTTCTTGTTTTTGAAAGCAAAGGCCAAGAGTAGCAGCAGCAAGAATGATATACTGGTGCTTGAGAACCAGTGTCTGAACCAAGTATTGTAAAGGTTCTCTCCAGAGTAAAGCAACAGAACCGAGTGGCACTAAAAGTGGACTGTAGTAAATTTAAAAGTCTTAGTGTTTAAGTATATTATTATTATTATTTCTATTATATTATGTGCAGTGGTGCTGAAAATTGCATGACTGGCGAATGTGTGATTTCTGTCACTGTACTTGAAAGCTGTCAAGTTGAACTGTGGAATTAAAACAAAGGCCCTCATGCCTTTCACTGCTGAAGATTTATGGTTAATGGCTTTATTTATAGTATAAATGTTTTTTGGAACTCTCTAGCAGAATATATGGCCCTCGTCTTGTGCATGTATTCTTAACACAATTGCAAGAAAACCTCATGTGCTGCACTGCAGTTGCCATCTCTGCCCCACGGGAGTTAAGAAGGGAAGGATGGAGGGAAGGATCGGTTAGAGGGCAACATTGTAGGCTCTGAAGCCTGCAGTTCAGCCCTTGTAGAGTAGCCTTAGCCTCCTCAATACAAAGGCCATTCTGTAGTTATAGACCAGGGGAGGGCAACCAGTTTTGGTCCAGGGACTGGATTAACCCCTGGACCAACCTGATGGGCTAGATGATGTCAAGGGGGCATGGCCCCACCCTGAAGCCCTTCCTACTCCCATGATGTCCTCTGCCAGGACCACTTTTCAAATAAAATTCTCTCCATGCAGACAGAGCCTTGGATCTCCATGTTTTTCTCTACACTGAGAAAGGGACTCAGCCAGGGCTTGCAGGAGCCAACTCCTGCCAGTCCCAGCCGAGTCGAGCTGCTCCTTCCCATACCGCTCATGTCCCAATCGTGAGATAACATGAGGATTCCTCTCCTCAGGGGTTTGCGTTTGGGGAGAAGTGGCTTGAGGAGGGCAGGGGGCAGGACCCACGGGTCAACCCCCAGCACAGGCCAGAGGCATGCCCTAGAGTACCACTGTTTTTAGAGCTCTCTGTATTTGTATATCTGTCTTACCTATCTACACCACCGTGAATATTGTGCATACTTCTCAGAGCAGTCCCTCCCTGTTTTTTAATTCATCATTGATGTTGCACAAAATTGCTCCAACTCTATCCACCACCACCAGCAAAGAGCTGCTTATGTACTGGTTTGCCTGATCTAGCCTTTGGCTTAATTCCTTCATATTCCACATAAAAATAGAGAATCCACCTTACAGCCCAACCCATCACTTCCATGTTGCCTTCCAGTAAAATTAATAAATAAATAAGCATTTAACTCAGCATATAAACTATGGTATGTGTTACCACAAGGTACAGCGATGGCCATCAACTTGGATTGCTTTAAGAAGGGTTTAGACAAATTCATGGAAAATAGCTACTAGGCCTGATGGCTAAATATATTACCTCCAGGTTCAGAGGCAGTGTGACTCTGAACACCAGTTGCTAGGGAACATGAGCAGGAAGATGCTGTTGCACTCCTGTCCTACTTGTGGGCTTCCTATAGGCAGCTGATGTGAACAGAATGCTGGACTAGATAGGCCTTTGGTCTGATTCAGCATGGTTCTTCTTGGACAGGATCCACTGGGGCCCTTCTGCACGTGGCAAGCCCTTGCCATTGCTGGTGCACGCAAGCCCCTGTTGTTGGCTGCCATAGTGTAGCACTTTGGTAAGCAAGCCCTGAAATGAGCAGAACCACTCATTTCCGGAAGGGGAAACCTGCCTCTTTCAGAAATGAGCATTTCCGCTCATTTCAGGGCTTGCCCCCAGAAGTTCTGCATTGTGGTTGCCAGCGGTGGGGGCCGCTCACGCACCGGGGCCAGCAGAAGGCCCGCATTGAATCCTTCCCCTTACATTCTTATCAGCCATATACTAATTTGGAGCAATACAAGAGATACAGGTCAACTTCCCTCCCCCAAAATCCTTCTGAAGTCAAAAAGACTGTTATTTTGGCCATCTTTTTAAAAAGTTGTAAGTGAGCAGGCTTGGTTCGCCTCTGTAGGCAAAACAGGTTGTCACTACTGAGGCCCCATATCTTCGTACATACATCAGGTTAAACCTTTATACTCTAGCTGACCTGGAACTAACTGTTTTAGAAATGGTTAAAGGATTTAAGAGCCACATCTTGGTGATTTCCCAAGGATGCATCATGAGAGCACAGGAAATGTCATGTGGGAACAATGCCCCTGGAGACCCATGCCCCTCTTCTTTCTTCCAATGGCAACTTGGATGTCATTCCCCCATAGGAGGGGTGGGCAACTTTTGGCCCACGAGAAGTTTTGGCCTACAACTTCCATCAGCCCTAGCCAGCATAGCCAAAGCTGAGGGACGATGGTAGTTGTAGGCCTAAACATCTGGAGGACTACAAGTTGCCTATGCCTGTCCTGTAGGTATGACCAGTGTGGGCCACTGAGCAAAGGAGCCCTGGAGTTGGCTGCAATCTCCTTCCCACTTGCTCAGAAGAAAAGAGGAAGGCTTTATGCTAGCAGTGATCTCATGCATCTTCCCTCAAGCCAGCTGGCCTCAATTGGCTTGTCATGCCCAAGTCCTGTAGGCAGGGGAGGGACTGGGCTGTCAGGAAAGCTCTGGGTTGGCAAGGTTTTCTGTGCAAGAGGCATTCTTCTCCCTTCCTGGCAGCAGAGTTATAGAAATATTGATCTATCTCAAGGTGCACATAGATATGCAGAGACATGTGAACATGTAACATATTGTGCAGTGGGGCTGCCGGTTTGTGCCTGTAGATCAATAAGTTATTGTACCTTCCTCTTTTCTCAGTGAATAACAGCCAGAAACTAGTAGTTCTTGATGCCAGAAAGAATCCCCAATTATATTTTCATCAAGTTTTCTGGGGCACTTGAATGTTCTGTAGCAAGTAACCTTCTTTAGGCCACAATTTATTCTCCTTCCAGCCTGCTGTTGGGATTGTTCTCTTGAGGTTCGGTTTTCCAGGATTCTGGCCTGGCCTTGCGGAATGATCATTTAAGTTAACTCCTGTACCGTGCTCAATCAAACCTGTACCAAACTAATACTGTTGAAATGGACTCTAGTCTACAAAGGTTTATCCCATAATAAATTCCTTAGTCTTTAAGATGCCTTTCTATGGTGTCTTCCCCATCATACCTCCTCCAAAATTTGTCATAGGTGCCCATGATGCACAATTGCAGTGATTCACTGAGCAAATGAACTCTTCAAAATATTTCAGGAACAGTGGTTGCTTTAACTTAAATAGGTGCTTAAGGTAAAAAATACAATTTATCTCCTGTCCTGAATAAAAGTTGGAGCTTGAGCTGCAGCCCATGAGATTTTTTTTTAAGTTCTGGTTGGGAACAAGGGACTATTTCTCATTTTAGCAATGCTTGGCTTGCAGAAGTTTCTGGTGATTTATTGCCATATTTTGCTGTCATATACTCCGAGAGAATGTACTTCTGAAAGTTTAGAATCCGCTGACCTTGATCTTTTTCTAAAACCACAGCCCTTGTAACACAGATATTAACATATTAAAGTTTAATTAGCTTTCTTTGGCCTCAATCCCGCAGATATGTGCCTCTCCAGGTTTTTATGGGTTTAAGACCCAAGTCATCATTAGAACCAGCCATTTGTTACATGCAGTTTGTTCTTTAAGTTGAACTGCATTTTGAAGAATTAAATATAGGAACTATGGGAACTTGTTAATACTTTCTGTTCTGTGTTAGAAATTTCACTGTCTGCCACAGAGCTGGTAATCCTTCAAGCGTATGCAGCCTTAATAGAACAATGGTTGCCTCTCTTATCGCCCGTCATATAGTTAGGCCTGTGTTTCATATTAGCATTGGTGTGGTTCTCATTAGGCATAATCAGTCACTGCACACTGCTGAGTAAATCCAAGAGCAGCTGTTTCCAGATTCAGGCTTTTGACATATGAGGGGAGGCGGAGCTAGCATTTAGTCGAAGCCTGACCCATCTGGGCTGTTCCCATAATTCAGACAACAAGCCTCTGAGATGGAGGCAGTACTAAGACAATACTATCAATCAATGCATGATGTGATTGGATGCTTTATTAGGCTGTTTTCTGCTTAGCAAAAATTCTACAGCAGTTCTCAGGAGCACAATATGGCAGCTAAGGCTTCAAGCATTTTACTTGTTATTGTATGTCTTATTACATTCCTGTTTATCAAGGACTGTGTCACAAGTGCAGCGGTTAGCTGGCTTTGCTAACCAAGATCCCGGATTAGTTTCTCTTGACTCTCATATGTCATCCTGACAGCCCTCCGCCCCTCTAAATACACACACATATACACTTCCTGGGGTAACTTGTTCCTTTTCTGTGCAACTTTCAGGCTCCTGGCCATCTTCTCCCTGGACAGGAGCCTGGAAAACAAAGAACTACCAATGTACTTACACATTTATTACATTTACAAATGTATATACACTTACAAAAAGAATGTATTTATAAGAATGTACTTACACTTATAAAAATGAATAGATTGTATTGGTTATATGCCTGCTGCTTCTGTCAAATCCAAGGGCTATAAAGGGAGTAAGGATATTGATAGAAATAATGGAGTCTGCCTGGTAACAATCAGATGGGCAGTTATCTTGTAGGAAAATGCTGAGCTGCTAAATGCTCCACATTACTTGCTTGCTGTTAGTAGTCCTTAGTGAGGTGAAGGGATAATCTCCTGCTTACTCCCTCAAGAAGGTGGTCCTTATCAGGACTCTTCACTATTTCTCCACCTACCTACCTACCTTTTCTTTTCTTTTCTTTTCTTTTCTTTTCTTTGACTGCTAGGGATAAGGACTATTGAGGGACAAATCTTCATCTGATGGAAATTGACTAAACTTCATTGACAGTGGAGCTACTCAATTTATGCCAGCTGCCTGGGTGTTTAATAATTTATTTAAGCTCTTAACGATCTTCATCCCTGAAGGCTCAAGGCAGATAACATTTCTATAAGAGAGCTTAAGATAGTACTAATAAAAAAATTAAAGCCAGAGATGCAGCTAAAAGATCCCACTCCCCAAGCTTATCCCCAGCGTGCTCTTAAGTGACCACTTTGGGAATATAATTGGGCTTTAGCAATTTCAAAGCTAGAGTGTAGTCTTGGAGATGTTACTCTGTGCCTATGATTCCACTGTTACAAAGACAGAAGGGGTAATGTTGGGGCTGACCACAGTGATTATGAAAAACAAGCTACCATATCCGTGGGCTTCATCCTGAAATTATTGGGATAGAGATGTGCCCTCAAGTCAACCCCAGGATATGGGGTTTTTTTACTTACAAAATGTCTTTCAGCAATGAAGATATGCAACCTAGAAATAGGCCAATGTTTTCAGTAATATGCAACATCCTCAGGCGCATTCAGTTTCTCACTTGCCTCATACAATTAATTCATATCTAATCTTTAGAACGGTTTCCTCCAGTTTCAAGAAAAGACAAACAAAATAGATGTGACCTTGAGATGTAAACGAAGATGAAAGTAACATGTACTTTCTCCCCACCAGGTGAAAGAGCTGAATGTGGGACAACCAGGTAAGTAGAAACCATGTTCTTTTCATGTTATGTTCTGGGAGTTAGTTGGTATCACTTCTACAAGAAGGGATTTAACATGCATTGTCTACAAGGGGTGTGTGTGTGTGAGTGTGAAAATCCTCCAGGCATGTGCTGTGGAGGCAGACAGTGAACGACACCCCCCTGCATAAGTGGCCTACTCAGGTCTGCATTGCCTAAATGGATTAATTAGAAAGATGACAAACAGGCCCTTGTTTTTGCTGCAGTGTAATTTTCCGCGGAGTAGCTTCAGAATTGTGAGAAATGCTGTGTCAGCACGGTGCACTGCAGTGACTTGGTGGATGCATCTGAGTTTGTTCAGCTATTCGCAGCCAGTTTATGACACTGACCAGCCCTCTTAGCCAAACTGCTAGTGTCTCCTTTGTTTGCCAGTATTCATTCAAGGGCAGTATATTGAGTTTAAATCCCCACATACGACTCTACAATTAATCTCTGCATGCTTTTTCGTTCATGGTAGTTGCTTGCTACATGATTCCTTTCTCCGTGGCAGACAGGGAAAGGGACAGGCACCAGGAATGAAAGGAAATAGCAGATTCTTAGTGGAAGGGAAAACTGAGGGGTCCTTGAAGGAAAAGGAGTAAGTCCAGAAAGTTAAGTGGCATCTAAGAAACTGACGAAAGAGTGCTGCTGACAGAAATTGGAAGAAGAGCAAACATGATCAAGTTAAGCAGTGAAAAGGTCATTTAGCAGCAGTAGGCAATAGTGATGAAAAGGTGCTGATGGAAAAATTGAATGGGTGAGATGGAAACAGGAGGGGAGCTTCAGAGGAAGGAGGATCTCATATTGGGCCTTTGGAGCAGGGTGAAATACAAATGGAGAAGTGTGTGCATCTGTGTTTTGAAAAACAAGGTTGGCCAAAGTTCTTCAGTGTAGGGACCATGTGCAAAAAAAAATCATTGGTTGAGGCCCTCATATTGTCCCTGCATATTCCCTCTTCTCTCCCCCACTCCAGTTAAAGTCTGTGGACCCCATCATTTCATCCTATAATCTCAACTGCATCTCTCCCCACACTCTCCACAGCTACTAGAGTAATCACTTCCCATTGCATCTCACCCACACTACAAACCTCAATCAGTTTTATACCATGACTTGATTGTCATGGTTACAAGCTAGGGAATCTGGAGATTGTGCTTTAGTGAGTGAGCAGAGGATTGTTTGCCAAGACATCCATGGTTTACCAAGACATCCTCACAGTGCCATAATTTTCAAGGTTCCTTGACAGAATCTGTACCAGCAGTCAAATCTGTTTAAGCTGGTAACGCTGATGTGCTGTGGTGGTCCCACACAGTCACTGTTTTTTTCTTTTCTTTTTTACCTAGTACACTATCTAAAATTATCTCCTGCCTAGGAGATATTATTATTATAAAGCCTGCCTAGTTTCTCTCTACTTCTGTTTTCCGCCTACAAAGGAAACTGTGTGTTTCACTTAAGGATGGAGACAATTCTGAGTAGCAGCTGGATTTCATATATATTTAAAAAATGGGGCATCGACCAGTGTATTTTTTAATTCGTGTTTCCAGCAGTCCCATGTGAAAATTAGATGAAATCTGATAGCCTAATTTGAATGTCTGCAACCCCCTCCTCCCCATTTCATCTTAAGAGTTTGACCATGCAGACTTCATGACTTCAACATAAAGTTCATCCTTCCCTGCCCTCCCTATCCGTCCCCCCGCAGCCTGATTTTTGTAACATCTTGCCTGATGAAGAAAACAGGAGATCTTGAATGTTTGCACATTTTGTGTGACCCTTGAGTTGGCCTGAGAAAGGTCTTACCCTCATATGGATTTTTTCTTAGGGCCAACACAACCACCTTTGCTTCTTGTGCTTGTCTCTTGTTATCTCCTGGCCAGATCACTGCTCCCTCCCTGCCTTCCCAAATCCTGCGTGGGAGTCATGCAGGTCATGCTGCAATGGTCACCGTTTCCTGCCAGCCTCCATTGGCGCCAGCGTGGTGTGGAGAGTGGCATGGAAATTAGACTTCCCCCGTTGTTACCAGCTAGGGTCATGTCTTTCAGGAGCTTCGGCAACTGTGCCCTCTAAAGATATCGCGACTTAAAAGCATCAGGATGGAGGAAGGGTAGTTTCTGCCCCAGATATTACATGCTGCATTACAGGTAATGTGCCTGTTGCATGAGACAATTTCCAGATGGTTAGCCAGGTTGGTCTGTTGCAGCAGAAACAATGGAGAGTCTTGTGACACCTTAAAGACGAACACATCTATCCTGGATAAGCTTTCGTGGACACTGTCCACTTCATCACTCTTCTGATGAAATGGACAGTGAAAGCTTATGCCAGAATAAATCTGATAGTCTTTAAGGTCCCACAAGACGCTCTCTTGTTTTTGTTGCATGAAAGACTGTAGCGATATGACCAGGATGATGATGGCTTTGAGACCTTGTTTAGTCTCTGTACAAATTGCTTCTTTTTTGTTTATGTAAAAGAACAAGTTCTTAACATGTGAAATTCATTCTGCTCGAGGGGCTGAGCAGAGCACTGCATTTTTGTTGCTCCTAAAGGCAGCTTCTGCTCACATTTCAGCTTCTTTTAATATGCACAGCACAAGGCCTTGCAGGATTGAAGCTGGTCATTCTGGCACAGTCTGTAGATTCATTTAAATCTCTGCAGGCTTTTAGCTGAGGAGGAGGAAGATGGAAGTGGTGGATGGCAGCTTTCCATGTTACTTCTAGAACTCACCAATAAATGCAGCAGTTGCTTTTCAGCTCAGTTTGCAATAATTTTGTAAAGGTATATAAATATTAGGATGTGGGACTCTGATGTGCAGGACAGCAGAGCTGCCACATTACCCTTCCAGTCTTATAGAAACTTGTAATTATCTTTTTATAGTCCTGCTTCAGTATTTAATACACTGTGCTATATGAGCAAGGAAATTAGGAAAGTGATCATTCCTAATGTTAGTATAGGTGACTGTTGGAAAATAATTCCATTCACACGTGGAACTCATTTTCTAGCCAAGCATATGAGAATAGTGGGGAGCAGGTTATGTTGGTCAGTGCACTGAAAATTGTAGAAAAATAGCCTTTCTAATTGGCTGCAAATGAATTTTAGTAAATGTTCAGGCCGGTAAGGCTCTGAGAATGCAGTGAGTCTGCCCTTTGTGATCAGGGAAAGCAATGGAAAGGTATGAGATGGAATTAGTGCAACATTTTAAAATGCTAGAAACATGGTACTGTGTGGGATTGATTCCAGTTGGAGCTAGAACTTTTCCCGAAAAGAACAGAACTTTTTGTGTCTTGCAACATTCCTTGTTAGCTTATATAATGTTTAAATATATATTCTGTCACACATTCAGTATGTTTTATCCTGCTCAGAGTGGGTGATTTTTTAAAAAACAATTCCCCTAATACCTACAATAAAACAGTGTCCAAACCCGGTTCCTTCTAACTGGGAAGCATTGTACCCTTCCATTTCAGGTGATTCCAGGGGGGGTGTCTCCACCAGTGATTTCCTCCGAGCTGGCTGCGTGTTGGGGCCGTTAGGGATACAGGACATCGTGGCCATCCAGCAGCCACCCCGGAGCTTATCAGGGAAAAACTGGATTTCCTGAGACTGCGTAAAGTCCAGTTCTTTTCCACAAGTCGGGTTCTCAGCAGTATAGTTGTTGTGTGCTCCCACCCCCACATTGACCTTGGGTATTCTAGCCCTGCCCAGGGGTGTGCCTTTCACCATGACCCTGGTCAAGGGGTGTTTCCTGTGTGGTTCCCGTCCCTGCACAAACCAATTAGTGTCTCCTCAGAAGTAACTCCCATTGTGCTCAATGAGGCTTGCCCTCTGAATGCCCACATCAGAATTTACAGAGGTCCCCATGAATTGAAGTTTAAAGCCTGTAAAGTGCTTCAGCAGACCTGTGATTCTCTGTGGCTTGGTTTATTGTGTTAGGAAGTAACTACTTCACACCTTCCTTATAGAGATCCTGCAGTTATAAAGGGGGCTGGTTTCCCATCCCTGTTTCCCCCACCACCGCCCCTGGTCTTTCCCAGCACAAGCATGTGTGTGTCTACTTGGAAGTAACTCCCATTGTGGCCAATGAGGCTTGCTCCTGAAATGCAGATGCATCTGGACCTTCAGGGGAAAGGAGAAAAGGTGTGTGGGGGGGAAGCCACTGTTACTGGTTGAGCAGCCCCTGCCAGTCAGATGACGTTCACTCCAACCCCCACCAGGAAGTACGTTCTGTGAAGTGATATTTACTGGTGTGGAGCACTCCCTTGTGGAGCCCTGCATGGACCAAATTGCAGCAAAGCTGATTCCTTTTAAAAAATCCGGTAGTCCTCCATTCACTTCTCCTTCCATTGTCTTGGAGACATGGTCCTTGTTCTAAATTCCTCCCATCACCAATATTTATAATGATAGGTATTTGAAGAAGATATCAAGGTGGTAATAGTCACATAATATGGTTGGAACCAATGTAGTAGTCCTCACAGAGGCCATTCCCCCACTTGGTCTTTTTATTTGCAATCTTTGAGATCTTTCCCTGCCATTGCATTCACGTTGATGTTCTGTTGATCTCTTTTGTTCCATTTTTCTCAGGCCCCCATGTCTTCCCCCTAAGCCACAGAAAATGAGGAGACCTAGGCCTCTCTCAGTCTATAATCATAAACTCTTTAACGGCAATATGGAAACATTCATTAAGGTACTTGCTGTCTAACAGTGAGAGTATGTGAACACTGTGGATGTAATGGTAGCATTTTTCTCTTCTAACCACTGACCTATTTCCTTTTCTTGGACCTGGCCTTTCCCATGCACTGCACATCACACCATTAAAGTGGTTAGTATGCTCTCTGCCTCAGTGACTATTTCTATTGGTGGCTTTTCCTCTATTTTCCTTCTATTGGTGAGACATGGGATATATCCACTCCTGGAGTGTCTCACTCCTGTTCGTACCAACTGGGAGGGATGAGATAATAGTAACCACCCTTGTGAAATAGTAAGGAAGCAAAACAGCCTTTGTGCCTGTCAGCATGCTAATTGCAATCTGCCATATCTTATCACTACAGGCAGAACTACCATGGTTTTATAAGCTGCTGTTTATATGAACATCCTGGAATTTAAGTACAGCATGTCTGCCTCCCATGGAAAGAGATTTGCAGTAGATCGAAGTTAAAACACAAAAACCCTTAAAGATTGGGGTGCTCAGATTGATAAGGCTTTTTGTAATTTAAGAAAGCAAGATCCTTCTAATGGGAGTAAAATATATGCAGCTTAATTTATTCCATGGACAGTGAACTCTTGAATGGCTTGGGGCAAAATGACAGAGGGGTGTGGGTGGGCAGGAAATGTTGACCCATGTTAGGCACCTCTCTTTTCTCTCTCTTCCCTCCTCCCTTCCCCATTTCTTGGAATTCCTGGATTTTAGGTAGTTAGTTAACTTACCAAATTTGTGCTGCCCCATAACACAGGTTCACTGGCTTACAAACAACAACATCATAAAACAGATCATAAATCATAACTTATTTAAAAAGCCTGGGACATCGAAAAGGTCTTCACCTAGTGCTGAACAGACCACAAAGATGGTGTCCTTTGGGAAGGCTGTTCCGTAACTGCTCTGTCACTACCAAAACGGCTGTCCCCCTAGTGGTTACCTTCCTCATCTCACTTGATGGGAGCACTCAGAAAAAGTTCTCAAAGTTCAGATAGGTACATATGAGAGAAGGTGGGCTTTCAGGTAACGTGGTACCAGGCTGTTTGGGGCTTTAAAAGTTAAAGCCAGCACTTCAGATTTGGCCCAGAAATAGACTGGAAGCCAGTGTAGCTGGCAAACCATCAGTCGGGGTTCAGGGTTTCAGCCAGGTGTCAGGCTGTGTTTTGGCACAGAAGCAGCCTTGGTCACCCTGCATGATGACCTGGGTTGGCAGAGAGGCAGGGGGAGTGTGACTGTTGATTCTCCTTGATCTCTCGGTGGCTTTCGATACCATGGACCATGGTAACCTTCTGAGACTATTATCTGAGTTGGGAGGCACTGCAGTGCAGTGGTTTTGCTCCTGCTTGGAGGGTCAGCTCTAGAAGGTGGTGCTTGGGGAATATTGCTCAGCCCCATGGATTCTCCAACATGAGGTTCCTCAGGGGTCAGTTTTCAATCCAGACAAGACTGAGATACTGTTGGTATGTGGTTCTGCTGACCGGATGGAGGGTGTTCAACTGTTCTGGATGGGGTTGCACTCCCCCTGAAGGAGCAGGTTCATAGCTTGGAGGGTCTCCTGGAGCCATCTTTGTCACTTGAGGTTCAAGTGGTTTCAGTGGCATGGAGTGCCTTCTACTAACTTTGGTTAGTGGTCCAGCTATGCCCCTATCTGGGCAGGGATAACCTGGCTTCAGTTGTCTATGCTCTGGTAACGCTCAAGTTAGATTACTGCACTGTGCTCTGTGTGGGGCTGCCTTTGAAGATGGTTCTGAAGATGCAGGTCATGCAAAATTCGGTGGCCAGATTGATAACAGGGACAAGAAGGTCTGAACATATAACACCAATTCTGACTAGGGATGTGCAAACTCACCACTGACCGGGTTCTCAGGACACCCACCCAGGCCCTGCCCCCGCTCGCTGGTCCCTGGACCATGCTGGAGCCCCTCCCATGCTTGGTGAGCAGCGTGCACTCACCTCAGTGGCCTTGTATAGCTCCGCAGTCGCCATTAAAGAAAAAAAGTGGTTGCAAAAATGCACGTTTTTTGCACGAAAATGCACATCATTGTGAATGCACATATTATCATGTGTAAAATGCACATTTTTGAGAAGGCACACTATGTGAAAATGTGCATTTTGGGGAAATGTGCATTTTCACGAGCACACAAAAATGCAATTCGCAAAGATGCGCATTTTTGTGATCACTGTTTTATTTCTCAAAAAATGGTGACCGTGAAGCTCGACGAGGGCTGCGGGGTGAGTGTAGGCCATTTGCTGAGTGTGGACAGGGGGTGAGCAGTAGGGATGGCAGAGAATTCCGCCACGGATCTCGGTGAGGCCAAATGCCAGTGCATTCGGCCCCCTGAACTCCGTGGCGGAACGGCCTGCCCCCCCCCACGGATCCCCCCTGGGAGGAGACTTACCTGGGGCAGCTGTTCCGGGCGGCGGTGGCTGGTCTTCCGATCGGCTGCCGCTGCCGCCATTTCCAGTGTTGTAAAAAAAAAAAAAGTGACAGGCTACGTAAAGATTTACGTAACCTATCATGGCTAGGTTTTTAAAAAAACAACAACGACGTGATAGGCTACGTAAATCTTTACGTAGCCTATCATGTCTGACTTTAAAAACAACACGCGTACACAAATGGCAGCGGCTACGGCCGCTGCCATTTGCGTTCCTTATTTTGGGCCGTCTTAGTCTACGTAAATATTTACATAGACTAAGACGGCGAAAATAAGGGGAACGCAAATAGCATCCGCTACGCTATTTGCATTCCCCTTATTTTCACCGTCTTAGTCTACGTAAATATTTACGTAGACTAAGACGGCCCAAAATAAGGAATGCAAATGGCGGCGGCCATAGCCGCCGCCATTTGCATACGCGCTCTTTTTTTTTTTAAAGTCAGATGTGATAGGCTACGTAAAGATTTACGTAGCCTATCACGGCTGACTACAGGGATGCAAACGGTGGTGGCTACGGCCGCCGCCATTTGCGTCCCTGCTAGCCAGTGGCTGGTTGTCCAGCTGCTTGCGGAGCTGGCCGGCGGCTCCACGGAATCCCCACGGAGCAGAGCCGGCCAGCCAGGATTCCAGGGGGAGGGACGGAGCGCCTCCCCCCCCCCAGCGGAACCCGGCGGAGCCAGGTAAGGGGGATTTCATACATCCCTAGCTGAGCAGTGGCAGGGACTCGGTGAGTGGGGCTCGGGCGCGGACAGGAGTGGGTTCGTCGGATTCCTGGACTGAATTGGGTGCCCACGCTGTCTCTAATTCTGACCCGCGTGCATTGTCTGACTGTATGTTTCTTAGCCCGATTCAAGTTGCTGGCTTTGACCTCTAAAACTTTACAGAGCTCAGGACCGCAGTACCTGATGGAGTGCCTCTCCCAGCATGAACCAACCCATATGCTGTGTTCATCTATGGCCCTCCTCCAGATTCCTCTTCCAAGGGAGGCTCAGAGAGCGGCAACAAGGGAGAGGGCCTTCTCGGTGGTGCCCCCCCCCCAACTGTTGGAGCAATCTCCCTGATGAGGCCTGCTTGGTGCCAACACTGTTATTTTTTTGGTGCCAGGTTAAGACCTACTTCTCCCAGGCATTTGGCAGCATACGATGAGGTTTTAAACAGGTCGTGGATGTTTCTTATTGCTGACAGTTTAAAATTGTTTTAGATGTATGTGCGTCTCTGTGTGTGTTGTTTGTTTTTATGTTAGTATGTAAGCGGTTTCATAATGTATTTTAATGGTTTTTAATATTTGTGACTGCGCAGAGAGCTTTGGCTATTTGGAAATGGATGAATGAATACAGAGGCATAATGCGGTCAAAATGTCCAGTACCATGTAATAAGTTTGCGTATCTATTCTGTATCAGTTGTGGTTTCCAAAATATTTTTAAAGTTAGCCCCATGTACAGCACATTGCAATAGTCTAAATGGGAGGTTACCAGAACATGGGCAACTGTGGCCAAGCAATCTCTATCCAGGTAAGGTTAGAGCTGATGCATCAGCTGAAGCTGATAAATAACACTTTGAGCCACAGAGGTCACTTGAACATCTAATGACAGTGCTGGATGAATAAGCACCCCCTGACCTAGTATCCTTTAAAAAAAAATTCAGAACATTTCAACAACTCCCCACCACACATACACACACATGTAGAAAATCCAGTACTGCCTGGTATGCTACACAAGAGGCTGAATTGATCTAACTGCTAGTTGGGAAAGAGCTATAGCTTAACAGACACTAAGTAAATAGAGGATTTAATTGGACTGAGGAAGTGGTACCATTTTGCAATCCATCTCTGTCCAGCATTCAACCACACGCCTTAGGCGCATCTTTAAAAAAAATAATGCTGACCTAGGAGTTTAGAAAAGATTTGTATTCTTTAAAGCAGTATATATTATTGCAAGGAGAAACATCTTTAATTTTTCACATTATTGTTATTCTAATACAAGAGCAAATTGCTTTTTGAATGGCCCCAATGGTCTTGACTAAACTGTCTGTAAGGTTTTTTTTTGGTAAGGTTTAACTTGGCTTGACAAATATGCAGTACAAACTTCTAAAGAGCTTGATCGTGCTGTTGGGACTTGCCACTGCAGGGTCTAATGTCCATCCCAGAGTGAGGTCTGAAGCCATGTGATGCAGTTTTGCTAAGTAGGTGTGACCCTTTTAAGTTGTCTGGATGGGAGGTCACATGGAAACCATGTATAAGCTGCTCTGAGATCACTGTGTACATTAATAAATAAAATCAGAACCCTACATCCATAGAATTGGCTGTTCATTTGAATTCAAATCAGTAGGTGAATCACACACTCACTCACACACACACACACACACACACACAGCCAACTTACATGACTTTTATTGTCCCCTTATGGTTGCCAGGCTATAATGTTACAGTAGACTCTGCAGTTGGCAGAATTCTGCTTCTGTGCACTCCTAAAGTGGAGCAGCCTTGACATAGCACTCTTGGGTCACCTTGACATCAGGGCCTAGAGTTCCCAACCCTCCAGCCTCTTGTGCTTGTCCACTCCCCCCCCCCACCATAGGGCACAGTCTTGGTCCTATTTTCTAGTTTTTTCCCCAGTTGTACATTCTCTTTGTATCCTCCTGTCTTCAAATCCCATGTCTCCACCACCCCATTGGTCCCTGATGGTCAGCCCACTAACCAATGGGTTTCTCCACATCCACGGCTTTGCTCCACCTGCTTTCCAGTGTGGTAGCACGCTGCTATAAATAAAATACAGTCCAGACCAACAAAGCCATTTAGGACGCAATCCTATGCCGGCTGGGGCATGCTGGGAATTGTAGGACGTTTTTCTGACTAAACATATATACAATTGTGCCCTTAATCTTTTTTTTAAAAATACTTACAATTCTTTCACAGTTAAATTAAATTGAACATTGTAATATTAATTAAAACCAGCCTATTCAACATTGTTCCAAAGAAACTAGTTCCACCAGAAATCTTATCTGAATAAAGAGATACCTGAGGTAAACTAGCAATGGTGAATTTTGCAGCAGCAAGATTTCGATGTATGATTGGAATCAAAGTGGTAGTCCTCACTATGTTTACTTAGAAGCATTGACTTTGCTAATTCCTGAGAGGAATATCACCATGTGATTATATTTCCCTTTGATTTCCTGTAGTTAAGGTTTATTTCCTATGCATCCCCAGCAGAAAGTCTGATAGTTAACTGTGCCCTGAAGGATATTATTTTTATTTATTGTGGGGGCACATGCATGATTGTGGGACGCATGCTTTTTAGCATCTTTATGAAACTGCTGGGTGAAGTGATAAAGGGATCTGGGGCAAAGTGGCATCACTATGTTAATGACACTCAGCTCTATTTCTCCATGTCAGGTGAGGCTTTGCAGGTGCTGAACCAATGTTCGGACTCAGTAATGGGTTGTATGAGGGCCAGTAAACTGAAGCTGAAGCTCAGGAAGATGGAGGCCCTGTGGATAAATGGTTCTTAGGTCCAGGAATGGGGCGTGCAGCAGCTTGTTCTGGACAGGGCTGCACTCTCCCATGAGAGGGCAGATACATAGGTTACATTGGGGTGGGGGGTGGTCCTTGATCCAGCTTTGTCACTTGAAGCCCAGATGGCTCGGAGTAGCTTTTGCCAGCTTCAGCTTGTTGACCAGCTGCAGTCGTTCCTGGAAATGGATAGTGTAGCCATGGTGGTTCGTGCTCTGGTACTTTTCTGATTGGGTTACGGTAACGCATAGTACATGGGACTGCCCTTGAAGATGACCCAGAAGCTTCAATTAGTGCAGAATGTGGCTGTCAGATTGTTAACAGATGTGGCCAGATGGGATCACATTACACTGTTTCTGAGAGAGTTGTACTGGTTGCCTATTTGTTTCCAGGCCAAATTCATGGTTCTAGTTTCGACCTTCAAAGCCCTAAACAGTTTAGGATCTAAATACTTGAGAGAGTGTCTTTCCCAAAACCAGCCTGCCAGTCTGAGGGAGAGAGCTTTCTATAATGGTGCCCTTATTGTGGAACACCATCATCACAGAAGTACGACTGGTGCCGGCTATCCTTTTGGTACCAGGTTAAAACATTTCTGTTTTCCTGGGCATTTTGTTAATCTGTCCCATTGTATTCTACTATGTTTAAAAGTTGTTTCATGATGGTATTTTTTTATTGGTTTTATATGCTACTGTTGTTGTATGATCACTTTTAGTTATATTTTTTACACTGCCCTGATATGTATGTGATGAAGGAAAGTTTTAGCGTCGATTAATAAAGTAAATAATACATGTCTGTGTTGTGTTATGCATTTATATTAAGATTTTTAGGCTGCCTGAGAGACTTTCAAAGAGGCTTACAAAATATAGACATCAAAATAAATCCAAATCTAAAACAGTGCAGGCATAAATGTTAGCTAAAGCAGATCAACAACCCCCCCCTCAACTGCCCCCCCAACACACACACAAATCTGCCATAGCAACAAAATTTCAGCTGAAACCCAAGGCAGGTATATGCCTTGAAAGATAAGGCTTCCCATTTGCCTAATAGGTCTATGAGAGATTCTTACTGGCATTTGTGAATAATTGGGACCTAGTGGTCAATGAGTTCGTTGGAAGAACCGAGTGTGGGAGCAAGGAGAATGAAACACATTCTGACAGGTTTTGAAAGTTCGTCACTGAGGCCTAGAGGTTGCATACTAAGCAGTTATTTGGGGTGTTGGAGCTTTAACTAGATCCTTCTAAGCTGCCATTGCATTTGAGCTTTCATAGCCTCTGGAAGATGTGCTTACTTTAACGGATCTTATTCTTGCTTAACCTTTTCTTTTTTCCCTACTTTGCTGCTTTATTTGCTTATCAGAGGAAGAAGGAATGCTCGAACAAGAAATCAGGTATTTACTAGAGGGCCCCGCTATCTGGAAAAAGAATATTATATATGTATATATAATATAAGCATAATCTAAATTGAAGGGATGCAGTTATAAACCCTTGCTGAAAATATGCCAAATTCTCAGAATACAGAGGGTTGTTGATTTACAGATAGATACAAAAGGCAAGTCTCATGCAAGGATCTCTCCTTTCCTCACCTCCCTCCTAGTTTCAGGCTAGCTTTTCAGAAATGCTTTTATGGAAATGGAAAATGTTCATATGGTACAACTAAGCAATAATGAAGTTTTGCAGAAGGTCTGGCCTGGCTCATAGCTACACTTCTGTAAAGTGAGAGTTATGATCCAGCTGCTTTACTCCCATGTGTTGCTTCAAGCTAGTCAGATTGATATCAGAGACCAGCTTCTCATGTATATAAGAATGACTTTTCTTGCAGCTGACAGTTTGCAGGGTTGTGAAGCACTATTTGAAAATGTAGAAATCATTGTTACCTAAATTTCTTGCTAACTCTGTGACTAAACTAACGGTGCTCATTTTTCAACCTGGGACTACTTGCGCACTCTTTGCTTGACTGTGTTTCCTAAAACATTGACTTCATTTATCAAGTCAACATGCTCAGTTTTTAACATTTTGATTTTATTTCAAAGGATTCAGGACAGGCTATTCCTCTTGTGGTTGAAAGTTGCATTCGATACATCAATTTATACGGTAAGTTAATTTGGTCCCCTTCCAGTGAAAACACTGGCTTTAGTGTTTTCACTGGAAACTCTTAACACAAGAACTTTCCCCCCTGAAATGCAAACTGTGCCAGTTTGATTGACTAATTATATGGGTCTGAGTCTTGATTATAGTAATTTAATCTATAATTGAGGGCTGAATCAGTGCTGGAGGACCACATATGTGTGAGCACGCACAGACACACAGATGGTCTTCACACACACCCCGACACACAGATGTGCTTCCCCCACACACACTCTTCCCTCCCCAGACACTCTTCCACCCCATTCCGACACACAGACGCTCTTCCCCCCCACAAAGACACAGACACTCTCCCACACACCCACACACAGATGTTCTTCCACACTCCATAGATACACAGACGCTCTTCCACCGCCACACAAATACTTTTCCACCCCCTACAGATATGCAGACATTCTACCCCCCCGACATGCAGATGCTGTCCCCCCAAAGACACACAGACTCTCCCCTGCCCACAGAAGGGTTTCAAGGCAGGGTTTCCTTTGCCAGCATTAGCAAGGGAAACCCTTCAGTTATCTCCGATCTCTGATGAGGCATTGGAGATAAGGGAAGGGTTTCCCTAGACACCGCTAGTGCTGGCAAGTGAAACTCCAAGCTTTCCCTACTGCTGGCAGTGGAAACTGGGAACACAACTAGGAGGGTGCTCTTGCACTCATGTTCTACTTCTGCATTTTCCTACAGGCAGTTGGTTGGCTGCTGTATAAACAGAATGCTGGATGAGATGGACCTTGGTCTGATCCAGCAGGGCTCTTCTTATGTTCTTAATTGTGCATGGTCCCCTCGGCTCCTCAGGCTGCAATGGGAGTGATCACGGGCCACAAGTTGTCACCCCTGATTCATTTCCTGAAATATAAATACTTGGGTAGTATGTGTAATAACTGGCCAAATTATTGGTGTGGATCTCAGTCCAGATACTTGTGAATGAAACCAGCTGAAGCTCATCTATCTACTGCAGTATGCCTTTGACATGCTGGTGTTTGTTCTAGGGCAGGGAAGGCAATGTCAGACCCAAAAGACATATGCGGCTTATTCCAGTTTTTATGTTGGGAGAAGTTCTTCCTCCATGAATAGTCCCTCATGGATGAGTCTTCAAACAGCAGTAGTGCACAGTTGAAATCCCTGGAGGAAAGATGACTTCAGAGCCTTACCCTGTCTGCCGTAAACTAGAATGTTTAGAAATGGAAGTCAATCCTAATTTACATTCCCCTCTTCTATATTTTATCTTCTGAGCTCTTGGCTAAGAGTGGAATCCAGTATCATCTAAGTGGACTTTATCTTTCCTTCACCCCTGCACCCCGCTCCTAGTCCTCCAGAGCAGATTTTGAGAGTGTGTGTGTGTGGGGGGGGGGGGGTTGCAGGGGTGCCCCTCCACTGATAGAAGTAGCTGCATCAGGGGAACAAATTAACTTGGTATTCACCAAAAGAAAGAAATTGCCTGTCATCAGGAAATCTGAATCTTCTCTGTCATTGGAAGGGTTTAGGTTGGCAGGGAGAAGAGATTTTCTGTTCCACATCTGACCAGGCAAGAACGTTTTAACTCAGGCCTCCCCCTGACTAGATAATCTGTCATTTTATCTATATATAAAGATAAAATCAGATTACAGGTAAAGAAGGCAACTAATGATGTATAATTATATTTGGATTAGTATATTTATTTGTTAAGTGTGAAGCTTCTGACATCTGGAAAGGTTTCTATATTTCATCAGTGCAATCTGTTCTAAATAGGATGTGACCAAAAATGACTGAAAATTGAAATGTGTGGGTTGATTCCAAACACTTTTACCTGTTGTTTCATTTTAGGTCTACAACAACAGGGTATTTTTAGAGTTCCTGGATCTCAGGTTGAAGTCAATGATATCAAGAACTCATTTGAGAGAGGTACGTGAGAAGCCCATGGTTCTTGGAAGATGGCTTGATGCTCTTTTCCTTTCACTTCTCAATGGAGGAGTGGGCAACTTGTAGGCATCCAGATGTTTTGGCCTACAGCTGCCATCATCACTCACAATTGGCTATGCTGTCTAGGGCTGATAGGAATTGTAGGCCAAAACATCTGGAGGCCCATAAATTGCCCATCGCTGCTATAGAGAAAAGAAAGGTGGGGTGAAATATGAGTAAATATGTACATCCACAAATGAAATAGCAATGCCTAACTAACCATAGTGTTACCTAGAGAAACATACATGAGAATACAGGTTATTGGACTCTCTCTCTCTCTCTCTCACACACACACACACACACACACACACGAACGATGTGCTGCTCTGCCCTAGGTTTACCCACAAGCTCAATGGGATAGTTCAGACTTTCCTAACCTGGTTCCCTCCTGATGCTTAGGACATCAACTCCCATCAGCCCCAGCCAGCATGAACAGTGTCAGGAATGCTGGAAGTTGTAGCTCCAAACATCTGAAGGGCACCGAGGTGGCAAAGGCTTGGTTAGATTCAGACATAGACATACTTAGAGTAGACCCGTTGAAATCAGTGGGGCTGGAATTAGTTATAACTAATGTGTCCCATTGGTTTCAATGGTTCTACTCTATTCTAGACATGATGACTGAGTATGGATCCAATACAACATGCTGTAATCATGGGGTGATAAAACTTTGTCTGCAGGTGTTTGTTTGCAATAGCGTTTCATAAGACCAAACTACTGTATAATGTTTTCACATATTACATGCTAAGCCGAGTTACATGCATAGATTATCCCTGAAACAGGGAGACTTAAAAAATATCAAATGGTAACATACTTTGGCCTTCAGGAAAGGCTTAAATTCTCACTGTGACAGGTATTCATTTTATCCTTCTGACAGTAACTATTATAACTGAGCATACTTCTGTCTATAACAATATTCTGTTAATTGATTGGATGAAGGAAATAATTGCTTCTATAAGAGGCTGTATTCCTGAACCTTTCAGAGGTTTCCCATTGCTGTGGTGTTTCCTGCTTATTCCAAAAGTAAAAATCTTACATTAGAAATAAATCTTTTACCTATCCAGGTGAAGATCCCCTTTCTGATGATCAAAATGAACGTGACATTAATTCCGTTGCTGGGGTCTTAAAGCTGTATTTCCGGGGGCTGGAAAATCCACTCTTTCCTAAGGAAAGGTTTCAAGACTTGATCTCTACTATAAGTAAGTACAGTCAGCGATCTAAAACAAACTAAGGGTGCAATGACTGCAATCCTTTGGACTGCACCATCACTGCTTGGAAGTCCCTGAACTTGGAGGCTTCCAAAGTGTCCTTTGCTCTGCTGGCCTGAAGCTGGCAGGGTGGGAGGAGTGGCAGAGGCAATCTTTGCCTCCCTGTCCTCTGTTTTGTTTTCAGTAGATGGGCTTTTAAGCCCATCTACTGAGGCACTTTGGAGGGGGAGGGGAGGAGGCTGGAGGAGACTCAGGATACATTTCTCCAATTTCCTCCACTCCCCACCCACCTGAATGCACTCTTTTCCCTCTCTCCGAGGTCGATTTTCTGACCTCGGAGAGGCAACCAGCATGGTTCTCTCCACACTGGCTGTGAGGGGTCAGGGGTCAGATCTCTAACTCCCCCTTCTGAAGTTGGAGTTCTGACTGACCTCTGATGCTCTCCTCGGGACCATAAGATTGCTCTTGAACTCTGTACTTGATGGTCTCAAGTTCTAGGCCCTGAAGGTGTAAGGTGGAAAAGGTACTTTAGGCCAGGATGTGTTACCTCACTCCACTGTGCTTCTCAGGGCACCAGCCTTTGATTTCTAACAGAACATTAGCATCACCTCCATTTTAGTCCCTGACAGATGAGATTCTCTTCTAGTCCCTGGCACCTTAGACCTAAACATGTTTGTTGATAAGCAGGTGCAGCTACAAATGATAAGAACACCCACGTGAAGTATTTTTGGTATTATTTCAGACTACGGGAGGGGGGTTGCATGTTTGAAGGCTTCCTCATAGCTTTTCATCTTTATTTCCTTCTCTGTCTTTTTCTCCCCACCTCTTATGCTTGTATTTTCCACTCTCCCATCTGAAATGGTACAAGTCAACAACAACTGCACTATGTTGGGTGCTCTAGTCATTTGTTTATGCTGTAAGATTTCAGCATTGAAAACCCACTGATTTCAACATAATCTACTTCTGATTATATGGTGTTAAGAGCATAGGTTATGCATATGCATAAAATAGGTTGTGGATATGCTTTAACTTAGGTGTGTGCTTAAATATGTTACCACCAGTTCACATGCTGGTGAAGCCAACAGTCCTATTATATGTCCAGTGAAGTATGAGCCTGCTCTCTTCTGAACGTAGGACATACCATGTTGGGCAGGTGGTATATATTTCTGTACATTTTGGTCGCATCATGCAATAAGGTATTAATATGGTGCTGGGCCCACTTGGAGGTCCATGCTCCACCAGGTGTATAGGATGACAGCTTTCATAAGTGTGGGAACTGGCCATAAGATGAGCATAAGTGTTAGAATATTTTAAAGCTGTGTCCAGTCAAGATGAATAGGTGGTCTTTTATTATTCATTTATTTATGATATTTTTAACCTGCCCAATGGGCTGATTATTAGTATTATATTCTTCTTCCTTTCTATTCTATAATGATGTTTTTGAGAGGTGTGGCATGCACACTGCAGATTATGGCTGAGCCTCTCAGTATCAGCTGGCTGGCTGGAACACTGAGCAGGAACACCCCACACAGCAACACTTTGACCCACACGTGAGGGGGTGGAGGTATGTGTATAGATCTATAATTTCAATGTAACAAATTTATGTTGTATTACATTCCAACTCTGATCTAAATGGAAGAGCAGATCCTTTGTGTTCAAGAGCAACTCACCCAAACTGCAGTCCTTCTCTTATTTGAAAATTTAAAAGAAAAATGAAAAAGCTGGAGCCAAAGAATGCAGTGTAGCCTCCTACCTGACAATGAAGGAAGAAAGGCTAACAGAGTGCAGAGCAGTCTTTCTTTCTTTGGAGCATGAACTGCAGCACAGCAGAAAGCTGATTTGATTTCCCCTTGGCTCCTGCTAACTTATTCTGAGTGACTTTTGGCAGCATATAGCGTTGCAGATGTCGCAGGGCATTTGCATCCTGTGAAAGTCTGCAGTGCCACATAATCCACAATTTATTATGTGGTTGGGAAGGACGTCTCTCTCATAACAAGCAGGAGGCTCAACAAATGTCAATAAAAATTCTTACACCTTAATGTTATGTTCAGGCTATGGACCAATTAAGATTGCATCCCAGTGTTCAAACTGCTTTTAAATAAGGGCCCTGATATTAATAAGAGCAGCTTATGAATATTTTAAATTTGTTGATTTATTGCTAGCTACTTTGAGGTCCATTATGGTCCAAAAGAAGTACAGAAAAAATATAAAAATAATAGAAAGGCTTGGCCTTGTTCAAATGAAAATTACTTTTTCTTTTGTTTAAACCTAAATCAATGCACAAAAATCATAGAATCATAGTATGGCAGGGTTGGAAGGGGCCTACAAGGCCATCTAGTCCAACCCCCTGCTCAATGCAGGAATCCAAGTCAGAGCATCCCTGACAGGTGGCTGTCCAGCCTCGTCTTGAAGGCCTCCAGTGTGGGAGAGCCCGCTACCTCCCTAGGTCATTGGTTCCATTGTCGTATTGCTCTAACAGTCAGGAAGTTTCTCCTGGTGTTCAGCCAGAATCTGGCTTCCTGTCACTTGAGCCCATTATTCCGTGTCCTGCACCCTGGGATGATCGAGAAGAGATCCTGGCCTTCCTCTCTGGGACAAAGAGCGCTAACCTATCTCCCCTCAGTCTTCTCTTCTCAAGGCTAAACATGCCCAGTTCTTTCAGTCTCTCTTCATAGGGCTTTGTTTCCAGTCCCCTGGTCATCTTTGTTGCCCTCCTCTGAACCCTCTCCAGTTTGTCTGCATCCTTCTTAAAGTGTGGTGCCCAGAACTGGACCCAGTACTCCAGATGAGGCCTAATCAGTGCTGAGTAGAGGGGAACTAGTACTTCCCTGGATTTGGAAGCTATGCTTCTGTTAATGCAGCCCAGAATAGCATTTGCCTTTTTTGCAGCCACATCACATTGTTGGCTCATGTTCAGCTTGTGATCGACAACAATTCCAAGATGGTTCTTGCGTGTAGTATTGTTGAGCCACGTATCCCCCATCTTGTAACTGTGCATTTGGTTTCTTTTTCCTAGGTGCAGAACTTGGCATTTATCCCCATTAAATGTCATTCTGTTGTTTTCTGCCCAGCGCTCCACTCTATCAAGATCACTTTGAATTTTGTTTCTGTCTTCCAGGGTATTTTCTATCTCGCCCAATTTTGTGTCATCTGCAAGTTTTATCAGCATTCCCTGCACCTCCTCCTCCAAGTCATTAATAAAAATGTTGAACAGCACTAGGCCCAGGACTGAACCCTGCAGTACCCCGCTCGTTACCTCTCCCCAGTTTGAGAAGTTCCCATTGATAAGCGCTCTTTGAGTCCAGTTCTGTAGCCAACTGTGAATTCACCGGATCATTTCATCTAGCCCACTTTGAGCTAGTTTGCTCATCAGGAGATCATGGGGCACTTCGTCGAAAGCTTTGCTGAAGTCGAGGTATATGATGTCTACAGCATTCCCACGGTCTACAAGGGAGGTGACTTGATCAAAAAATGAGATCAGATTCGTCTGGCAGGATTTGTTCTTGACAAATCCATGTTGGCTTCGAGTAATCACGGCATTGTTGTCAAGGTGCTCCCAGATGGATTGCTTTATCATCTGCTCCAGAATTTTCCCAGGGATTGATGTCAGACTGACTGGTCTGTAGTTCCCAGGTTCCTCCTTTTTACCCTTTTTGAAGATAGGGACAACATTAGCCCTCCTCCAGTCATCTGGCACTTCCCCCGTCCTCCATGATTTCTCAAAGAGAATAGACAGCGGTTCTGAGAGTTCTTCTGCCAGTTCCTTTATTACTCTAGGATGCAGTTCATGTGGCCCTGGAGATTTGAATTCATTCAAAGTAATTAGGTGTTCCTTGACCATATGCCTGTCGATCTCAAGCTGCAATCCTGCCCCTTCAGCCTGTACTTCGCCTTTGCCAGGGAGGTCATAAACCCTCTTTTGGGAGAAGACTGAGCCAAAGTAGGAATTGAGCACCTCTGCCTTTTCTTTGTCATCTGTTATCATTTTGCCATCCTTATTTAATAGCTGAACAACCATTTATTTCCTCTGTCTTTTACTATGCACGTAGCTGAAGAAAGCCTTTTTGTTGTTTTTCGCATCCCTCACTAACCTCAGCTCGTTCTCAGCTTTAGCCTTCCTGACGCCATCCTTGCAATTCTGTGCTACCTGCCTGTACTCTTCCTTTACTTGGCCTTTTTTCCACTTCCTATATGTGTCCTTTTTTGTTTTCAGGTCATCTCTAAGCTTTTTGTGAAGCCACATTGTCTTCTTCTGTTGTCTTCCACCTTTTCTTCTTGTTGGAATTGTTTGTAATTGTGCCTTGAGAATTTCCTTTTTTAAAAGCTCCCACCCATCTTGGACTCCTTTTCTCGTTAGCATCGCTTGCCATGGGACCTTATTGATCATTGTTCTGAGATTATTAAAATCAGCTTTCCTAAAATCCAGGGTACGCGATTGACTACACAGGCTTGTTGTTAGACTGCAGTGCTCTTTATTTGCAGGAATGTTCCTCACTCCTCCCAGAAAGTTTAGCTCTTGCACAGATAGTAGCAGGAGTAATAAATATTTACTGGGGGCCTGATTCTGAAATACCCTGGCCCCACATTGATCTGTAAGAAACACTCAACCGACAAAACTCAACAGAGTTGGTCTGCTAATTGTGTGTGTCTCATTTTGAACCTTAATAGGGTATAATAAATTCTTGTGTTGCAGAAATTGAAAACCTTGCAGAAAGAGTGCACCAGATCCAGCAAATCATTATTACCTTACCACGGGCTGTCATCATTGTCATGAGATATCTCTTTGCCTTCCTCAACCAGTGAGTCCCTTCAACTGCTGTAACTTTTTAACAGAGCTATAAATTCTCTCAGCTTTCAGTGCTCTCCTTGTTCAGACCCACTGCTTGTGCAGCAAGGGAGGAGTCCTCCTTGACTGTTAATTCCGAGAGTGGCTGCCTTTGGTGCAGCTGCAGTCAAATGCCTGTAGAGCACTATTTATGTTAATAGCTGATGGCTTGATGTGGTAGCTGTGGGTTGCTTGTATTTGCAGTTTGTCGCAGTATAGTGATGAGAACATGATGGATCCCTACAACCTGGCCATCTGCTTTGGACCAACTTTGATGCATATTCCAGATGGGCAGGATCCAGTCTCCTGCCAGGCTCATGTCAATGAGGTCATCAAAACCATCATAATCAATCATGAGGCCATCTTCCCCAGTCTCAGGGAGCTGGAAGGACCTGTTTATGAAAAATGCATGACGGGTGGGGAAGAATACTGGTAAGAAACTCGGAGATGAAATATATGCCTTCAGCATCTTGAAAAGGTTGAGGATTTCTTTTTATTTAACTGTGGGATGGCTGTTGTCTCAGGTGCTATTAATTTAAGTTGTGAGATTAAGTTGTGAGATATTAAGGAATTATTCCTTTGACTATGCTGGATGGGAGTTCTGTATATAATCCATGGATGCATGCAGCAGAGAGAACTACTGTTTTTGTTTTTAAGCCTCTTGGCCACTAAGGCAAATCTGAAATAATGCTGTTTCTGCTGGAAGCTAGGAAACCAAATGGGACCTTAGGCTGTTAACTTACTTTGATAACATAAGAAGACCCCTGCTGGATCAAGACCAAGGGTATTGCTAGGCGCTTAAAAGATTTGGGGCCCGGGCCATTGGACAGAAATCTTCATAAAATCCGCATATGCTATGCATATGTATATGGGTGTGTATGCAAATTTAGAAAAAAAAATTGCTAGGATTTATTTACATTTCACAGAAGGCAAAGTTAGACAACTTCTCATCCAAAATTCTTCAATTAATTTACATCCTGACCAAGATCATCCCAAATCAGTGGAAAAGTTTTTTTTTTCCTAAGCTTAATTGCCATGCAAGGGAATATTTCAGGTGTGGGTGGGTGGGTTGTAGTATATGGGAAGGGAAGAGTTAACCTGTCCCTTCCCAGCTGCAAACCCCTTGAAAATTGCCTCCCGGCTCCGCACAAAAGTTAACCTGAGGGGAAAAAACTTTTGATTGGCATCAATGGACACTCAGGCCCGGTGGAATGGAAACAGTTTTGGGGCTGTAACTCTATTGACCCAGCCCTAGCATGATCCAGACCAAAGGGCCATCTAGCCTAGCATCCTGTTTTCCACAGTGTTCAAACAGATGCCTCCTGTGCAGGGCATGTAGTCCAGGAGCGGGCAGATTTTAGGCTTGTGGGATCTGCTTTGTTTTTCACTAGACTGAACCAAGTGGGAAATAGTGGCTCAGGAAGGTGGACATAGAATTGAGAAACAAGGTACCTCAGATCCTTGCTGATCTACTGCAAATCACTCAGATCGACCAGTAGATCCCCATCTACCTTATGCCCACTCCTAATGTAGGCCACAACTCTCTCCTGCTGTTGCTCCCCACTGACTGGTATTTAGTGGCGTAGTGCCTCTGAACAGGGAATGCCCCGTATAGCCTATGTAGCTACTAGCCGCTGGTAGATATATTTACCATTTAATATATCAATCCTGCTTCTTTTGGAGCAGGGGAAGTAGTTCTGTGTCTTTGAAGAACTACTAGACTCTTCCCACGCTTACTGTTCCCCACTGCTTGATGTTCCCCCTTGGTGCTCCCTCTATCTTGCAATAATAATCATCCTCATCATCAGATTTTATTTACATCAGTGATGATGCGAATTTAAGCTATGGTAATAAACACATTTATATAGCTCTTTAAAGAGTTTTAATTCTTAACAACATATTTTGTACAATTCAGTGCACAGAATTTGGGACTTTTTTGTGTGCATTAGCTCAGTCCCATTTAACCCCCTAGTATTTCCTTGTTCTGTCACTCTTCCCTCCCTGCCTCTGCCATACAGTTCATATTCTCCCTTGAGTGTTCTCTCTCTCTCTCTCTCTCTCTCACACACACACACACACACACACACACGCCACGCGTGTGCGCACACACACATACTTGCTCTCTCACTCATATTCTTGCTCACGGCATGTAGAGTTCCTTCTCCGTCTTCCATTCCTGAAATCACAAAAAGACAGATGTAACTAAAAATAACATCAAAAGCCCCTCCTGCAACAAATATTCTTAATGGCTGGTACAGCAGTAGTGTGCAAATTCTCCACACAACAGGGAGAATTTGCACACTACTGTGTGTAGAATTTGCACACTCCCAGCCATGTGGTGAGCAGGTGTCAAATGGTACAGCTCCAGCATATTTCCTGCTACCATGCAGGCGTTTCCCGCAGCCCTTCATGTGATGCTATAACACTTAAATTGTTCCTAAACTGTCTGAAAAAAAGAGAGTTGCCCTACTGCAGTAGGAGGTGCTGCTGCTGGTGACAGAACCCTTGGGACCCGTCTCCCTGTTGTCTTTATAGGTCAGCTGGATCTTAAAATGGCTGCCCTGAGGGGGAGGAGCCACTCCCAGCTCCTGGAGACAAGAGCAGCATATGGTAGTAGCAGTAACTCTCCTGGCTCTCCTTCCTACTCACAATGCAGTTGTTTACGAAATTGTTATAAGGGAAGGGAGCAGGTGACAGCAGGATCAAACGGTGGTGGTAGTAGTGACGATTTGCCTGGCCTCTCTGTCTCCTTCTTACCAGGCACCAGTGGGTTCGTACACTGGCCTCTCCAATAGTAGCAAACCTCAGGAACAAAATCAATGAATGTCTATTTCCAGCAGATCAATTACATAAAATGGAACCAGCCAGAAAACAGATTATGTTTCTTGTTATGGAACAGATGTACCTGCCATCCTGAGGCATGAATGTGGCAGACCAGCGATTGTTTTAGCTTACCTAAATTCTCTCAAAATCACTTTGAAGCTTGTTTTGGCTTGCTCCCATTTTGGTTTTTGACCTGTTTTTTTGGCTCATTCAAATGGGAAAAATGCACATTTCTGTGCATGCGTTTCAAAAGTGTGCACTTTTTCCTCATTGACTAAAGCATGAAAACGTGTATTTTTTTGAAAAATGAACATTTCAAAGTGTGCAGTAAAAAAACAAACAAATGCATTTTGCTATCGTGACAACAAATTTGGGAATTTGTGGACATTTCTCGAAAAAACACTCTTGCTCGCATTCACATTTGAGATGGCAAACAGGACACGTTCACCTGATTTGCAAACAGAAACGAAATTCTTAGACATCCCTAATTCACATCTGCATTGCTTATTTCCAAAGAACACCATTGTTCTTTTCATCTACACATTAGAGGGAGGAAATAAGATATAAACAAGTTCCAGGCTAAATATTTTGGCTCGGGATTACCTAATTCTGACAGTTTTGAAGGACTCATTTCTAATAAGTCTGCATAAAATCTAGATGAGATCAGGAATCAGTGCTGGTCCTACCATGACTCAAGGTGAGCCCTTTGGCTCAGTCAGAGGATTGGAACCAGTGGCGAACCAAGTGAGCACATGCCTGCCACCAGCCTGACTCTGGCTGCCCAAAAGAACAGGCAGCTGGAAGCCTCTTGGATTGAGGTGTGTTGTGCAGTGGCCCCTGGCGACCACCCACTTTTCCGTCCAGCACAATGGCTGGTAGCTGCTGTCTAGGAGCACCATCACTGTCGTTCCCAGGCAGCAGTCTGTGCTGTCTCAGATCTTGCCCCACAGTCTGAGGAAGGACACCTACATCCTCAGTCAAGGCATTGTGGGGAGAGATCCACTGTAGGAGCCCTGCCATGCCACTGCGGGAAAAAAACTATTCTGCAAACAGTTTTCTTAACCATAGCAAAGTAATGCTCCTACAGCTGAGTCTGGACTCAAGCCGCAGAAGTGCTGCTGCCACCACTGTGGGGAGAAACTATTTTAAAAATGGGTTTTCTTTCTGCAGCAAAGCAGAAGTGGCAGGTGGCATTCCTGTGGCCGTGTCTGGCCCTGTCTCAGATCTCGCCCCACAACATCTTTTTTGAGGAAGGACATCTATATCCTTCCTCAGAGTGAGGCATTGTGGGTTGACATCTGAGACAGCACCGGACTCAGCCGTAGCAGTACCGCCTGCCAGCCAGTGGAGGCTGGTGGACCCGATGGCAGTGGGGTGATGAACCTGCTTCAGATTTCAGTCAGAACTCTAAAGGAGCTTTCCAAGGTGTGTAAGCACCTTGGATAGCTTCTTTAGGGTTCTGACTGAAACCTGGAGCGGATTCACTGCCTCACTGACACTGGAGCCACCAGCCTCCATTGCTGCCAACATAACTTTGCCACGGCGGGGAAAACTGTTGAAATGCACTCCTGCGGCTGCCTGGAGAAGCAGAAACAGCTGCAATGAATAGCAGGTCAGTCACTGCACTGTTGCAGGTTCGGTAGGAGGAAGTGGGGCGGCAACAAGAGCTCTCCCTTAAGCTGGAAAATGTCCTGGGCCAGCCCTAATCAGGATTTTAAAATGTTGGAAACTACTCTTGGATCCTCTCCTTATTGGTGTCACAGAATGTGTATCGAATACTGCCATTGGTACGTGCAGGGAATTCTGTTTGTATAGCAGTCCAAGGTCATTTGAGCAGATAAGAGTTCGCAAAGAAAGTTGTAGGGTAGCAGAAATGTAAATGTTGTATCCAGTGTGGTGTATCCAGTGTTAATATAACTTAAGTCCCATTCAGTTCAGTGGCTCTGCTGTAAGAAGGACTAACATTGGAGACAACTCTAGGTTTTATATGAGAGGTTGTGCCTTTGCCATTCTGAAATAAAGTTCAGAGCACTCTCAAGTTCCCTGTGCCCTAGCAAGGAAATAGCTCCTCTTTCCTCCCCATTCTAAAACCAGTGTGTATGTCTTTTCCCCCTTTAATTCCAGTGACAGCCCGCACAGTGAGCCAGGCACCATTGATGAAGCAGACCATGACAACGGCACGGAGCCACACACCAGCGATGATGGTGAGTGTAGAAACAAGCAGCGGAAAATTGAGTCTAAGGAAAGCTGTCGAGATCTGTGTGGAGAACAGCAACATGTATTTAGTTCCTAATCAAATTACCTTGGACTAACATATGGCTGTTTGCAGGGGGAGATTTTTCTCTTGAGTTTGACAGTGCAAGCATAGACTGATGAAGTACCTTGATAGATATGTAATCAAAGTAGACCATATGGGACCATACCAGGTTCCTTGTTTGGTTTGTAATTTCCGTCCAAGGCATTATGGGAGTTGTCCGTATGCCCTGGTTAACAAGCTAGCCTTTGCTTTTTCTATTTGGCATGAAAGTGACATATCAGGATTGTGGTCTGTTGTTGTATATGGTTCTAGTGTTCTGGGAAGACAAAGGCACTGTTGTGTCAGAATAACTCCTGAGGACAATTGCATCTGTGGCCTGTGGTCTGTTATGTTCATTTCCAGCTTATCATATGCTTTCCAGGAAGAACAGTGATAGAACCTAATGATAGAAAATTATGATTTGATGAAGGGATATGATTGACAGCCTTTTGAAATTAGTGGGACCTTTCAAAAGGTTTCAGTAGGTTTTAGATCAAGCTATAATCCTAACTCCTTACTCCTCCCATGAATGAGTAGTTCTTTCAGTTTGATACCCTCTCCCTATAGGACCTGCTTCTTTTGTTTGATCTCAGTTATCTGCTATGTTTGAAGTATCAGTTAAAGGAGCTGGGGTCTATTTATACAACGGTTATTAATATATTTCCATTTCCAACACAAGACCCCACTTCAGATTAAATCACCATCACCAGTTCTTGCCCAAAGTAGCAGGGATAATTTTGCATGAATTCCCTCTGTGTCTCTCCTGCCTTGCTCTTGTTCACTAGACAGCCATTTTCCGCTGTCTAGCAGCTGGGGGGCCGACCAGGAAAGGAAGCTGCCATACGACACATAGGATGTGTCGTATGCGCAGCTCCGCTCTCCCCACCCCGGAACACCCCTAGCCCCGCCCCTTTTCAGTCGCTACATGCTCATCTTCCAAGTCTGGAGGATGGGGCTTCTCCGCGCTGCCTCAGAGGCAGCGTAGACAAGGGAGGAGGTTGGATTTCCGGGCACCGACCTCAGAGCATGGGCTCTGAGGTCGGTTCCCGGAATACAGCATATCCTATGGCCCTCTAGACAGTGTCTAGTGGCCATTGGATTGCTCCCTAAGACAATTACAATTATGCATCAATAGTAAGGTGGCTGAGCTGAACATACTCAGTCTTTGAGGGGAGCGTTTTTGGCAGTGTTAAAGCATCCCCCTCTTCTGACTATTTTTCAGCAATTACTTTGAAAGTGTTCACTTATTCATTTAAATTGTTTCCTCTTGTTTTTTGTCTGAATTTACTTGTCCTCAATGATGTTATCTTAATGAAATAAATAGTGTCATAACAGCACATTCATTCCATGATCCCTGATTGGTTGCGACTAATCCAGTAAACATTGCCTTTCACTCTAAATTGCCTTCATTTACCATCATTATAACATGAGCACATTGTCAAGTCTGGCTGTGTAGCACTAGGATATAATAATCCTCACGATGTGATTCCTCATTGGTTGGGTCCATCAATGTGGCTGTTGTAGGAAAGACAGAAGGGAGTGAGAGAGCAGTAGCTAAGAGAAACAATGTAACTGAACAGAATTGGGAAAAAGATGAATATTCTCACAGTTACAGCATTTTTAAAGAAATATTTCTCCCCCTCATAATAATTATTTTCATCTTAAAAATTAAACAGAAGAATATTTGACACCACACTAAAAGAGCTCAACTTGTTTCCCTCATTTAAATACATGATTAGGGAAATATTCCACCCACGCACACACATACCCACCCATCCTTATTTTTATTTTTATTTTTCAGACTGAACAAGTTTGATTTGGACATCAGTGAGAATTAATAACCTGGAACCACATGGTGCCATTTAAATTGGCTTGTTTCGCAGATTATTTCGCAGACATTGTTCCAGAATCCTGTCTCTTGCATGACTATGCATGCCTCTTGTCTGCTTGCTTTATAGCCTTTATTCCATTAATATTTCCCCCTCAATGCTACAAATATATGAAGTTCAGTGCCTTATTGATGCATGATGTGGGGAGATTGCATAGGTGGCTCTGATTGTTCATCTGTACTTATGGGCATAAGAGGAGGAGAGGGGACAAAGGATTATTCAGATAACTGAAGATGGATGTGTAAAGGGAGCAGGGAGATGTCAACCTTCATTTTTCAACGTTGGTGACAAAGGGCCCTACCTTGACTGAAAAGTCAAGGCAAGCAAGCTTCTATTTAGGCAATTTTATGCCCGAATGGTTATGTTAATAGCTCTGATTGGAGTTTCTGGATGATTAACCATGACACAAGCATGGAGAGGAAGAGCTGTTAGGTTTTATGAATTTACATACCCTCTCCCAGGCTACTCCTCCCAGTCCCATCCACAGCCCTGGTGAGGAACTCAGTGTTTTATCCAGATGGTGAGGCTTCTACAATAGCCACCACAATTCTGTCCCCCGTTCGAAGTGTCCTCTATTGATTCTACCCATTGCCACCAAATGTCACTTAATTTAGACTGGCCAAAGACTTATGACCTAGAACAGCCTTCCCCAACCTGGTGCCTTCCAGATGCTTTGGGCTACACTCCCATCATCCCTGACTATTGGTAGTGCTGGCTGGGGCTGATGAGAGTTGTAACCCAAAACATCTGGAAGGCACCAAGTTGAGGAAGGCTGACAGTAGGATAAGAAGCCTTTCCCGATATTATTGCACCAGAAGAGAAAAGAGGGGTGCTGAATACTGTTCCTGGAGCTGTATTCTGACCCTGAGCACATAAAATCAGACATAAGGCTATCCGTGGCTAGTAGTCATGATGGCTATATATTGCCTCCTGTATTGGAGACAGTATGCCTCTCAACACCAGTTGCTAGGAGATATGAATGAGAGGGTGCTCTTGCACTCATGTCCTGCTTCTGGGTTTCCAACAGGCAGCTGGTTGGCTGCTGTGGGAACAGAGTGCTGAACTATATTGACCTTTGGTCTGATCCAGTGTGGCTCTTCTGATGATGATGATTGCTCTGCTGGGTCCATTCATGGTCCAACATTCTGGTTTGGACAGTGGGCAGCAAGACATTTGTAAGCAAGACAATATGGTACAAGGCATGTCAGGTTTTTCTTGCCTGTATCCGATGGTCATATACAAATTGCATCTGGCCATGGAGGTTTCATTTAGCTATCACAACTAATAGCCACATACCTCATGATCCAGTCTACTCTTTTTTGTTATTGTTTAAAGCCAACTTTTTGCACCTAGAAAGATGGATTCTACCAGAATTTATTTTGTTTAACCTGAGGTGAGAGTGGGACAAAAAGGGTTCCTGGGCTAAGCAACTGGCTATCACCACACCTGCTCATCAGATTATTTCATTATAATCCAAACATTAAGTCAAGCCCTGTTTACCATTAGGTGCTGTTTCAAAACAATACAGATATACTCAAAGAAGCACCTTTGTGTTAATGCAAATGTAACATGTCTGAAGTATATTTGCCCAATTCAGTTTTGCCTTTTGCCCTTTCTCTGTCAAATGTTATGCTACAGACTGTTTTTTAAAAGATGATGATAATAAAAATAACTGAAAATGTAGGAAAATGAAATTGCTGTAATTAAATTCTTGCCATGATCTGCTGGAGACTTCTTAGAATGGTCCAGGAAAGTGATCTAGTTGTCCCCTGAGTTAAATTAATCTGGCAAACTGTTGTGAATATGTTCTTGCATTATCTCTTACTCCAGGGTAGCAACCCCTTATCTTGCTTCAGCCTCTAATTTGCTTGCTCGGTAATGTGGGTAGGTCCAATGGTAAGACAGCTTAAAAGTGAGGAAAGCGTCCCTGAGGAGACATCCTTATGTCAAGTATCTCCTGTAGGTAACTGATCCTTTTGCATTAGTGAACTGGAGTCATTCTGTCAAAGGGCTGGCTTGTAGGAGATCTAATAAGTCCAAGCAGATCAACCAGCTCACTTTCTACGTCATGTACAGGAAACGGGTATATGCAGGCATCTTTCTGAATGTTTACAGCTTTTCTGCCTTCCTGAGGTTGCTCATATGGTAGCCTTGGGATGCAAGACTACGAACTCTGCCTGTATTTCTGTGTAGTCTAAGTAAACCTGAGGAAAGCTTGTTGATTCAGGATAACCAGACTCAACTCGCAGCCTCTATCTCCTGGGATCAGGTAAACAACCTCGAAGGGCTGTTTCTAGAATGTCTTTTCTCTGCTCATATTCAGAAAACACGTGCAAAGAAATGTGCCAAAAAGTGAATAGTCTGAAGGCAGCTGATACAGTTCCATATATGGGATACAGGTCTATATATGGAAACAGTGGGATACAAGTTATATATTTATATCTATTAAAAAAAAAACACTTATTGATTGCTTTTTTGTAGAGTGTGCAAGATGACATGCAAAAAAATAAAAAAATAGTTCAAACAAAATGTAAAAGACAAATTAAAACAATCTTGACTTGTACAAGAATACATGTGTGCGTGGTTTGTTTTTTTTTAAAGTCTGGAAAGTCTGTGAACTCTTCCCACAGCCTCATCCAGTCTTCCTTTTCTTCCCAATGCAAATGGCTCGTGCTCTGAACCTGCAGTGCAATTGGATCCTGCTGAAGCTTGATGAAAAAATTGTTGGCCGTGCATTGAAGCTTGAGTCAGCCCACTTCCATGTTGTGTGAATCTGCCTTTAAGATACATGTGTGGCAAAGCTCTGAGGATCTCCGTGGTTCACACATGTCAGCAGTGACTGTCCATTGCCACAGAAAGTTGTGTCCACGGTCATTCTGTGGCTTCTTCCTTAAACGTATTTTCAAAATGCAAGCTGAAAAAAGTAACATCAGGAGTGCTGAACAAATATACCAACTATATTTGCTATTTGTGGAAGGATGTTCTTTGGATAAGATGGGAAGAATTTGCAAACATACATACATGTACACTGAACTTTCTTGTATACTGGGTATCAAATGTGTATCAAAATGGGCTCTTGTGTTTCTTGGAAATCACATGTAGATTGGTTGCAGCAGTGTGAAGATAGGTGCAGTGGTGCCTTCATGATTGATAGTGGGCAACTGCAGAGTCTTGGTCTAGTATTCCCCCTGAGAAATGCTATCTCATCAATAATAATAATAATAATAATAATAATGATGATGATGATGCATCTGTATATACAATTAATAATATAATTCCCATAGCTTCAAGGAAGCTAAAAACTAAGGTAACCTTCACCCAACCTGGTGCCCTCCAGATGTTTTAGACTAAAACTTGCACCATCTCTAACCATTGGCTGTGCTGGCTTGCACTGATAGGAGTTGTAGTCCAAAATGTCTGGAGGGTACCAGGCTGGGGAAGGCTGATCTAAGGCAACACAGCTGTCAAACTGTGGGGTTTGTGATAGCACTAAAGTGAATTATCTCCTATTGCTCAGCATAGAAAAAACAAATCTTGACTGAAGGTAGGGGTGGAAAGTAGAATTAAATTTTATGAAAAGTTTCAGATCTTGCCTATTATGTCAATTTTCTTTAATGCCACCAAGTTTCTACATTCTGAGCAATGTCCTCCCCCCCCCCCCATTTTGCTTCCTGGGGAGGAGAGTACTTAGCAAAAATGTCCTTGAGATCAGGGGGCAGGTTTGGCCACATTGTTCCAGGAAAATGTTCCCGTGCGGCACAGAGGGTGCTCTGTTGATTTCTGATTACAACTTCCCAATCTCTTCCCCTCCCCTCCCCTCCCCCCCCCCCCCCGACTTTATAGAGGTGGAGCAGATTGAAGCCATTGCAAAGTTTGACTACATTGGGCGGTCACCACGTGAGTTGTCCTTCAAGAAAGGAGCCTCACTTCTCTTGTACCATCGAGCATCTGAAGACTGGTGGGAAGGTCGCCACAATGGCGTGGATGGCCTCATACCACATCAGTACATAGTGGTACAAGACATGTAAGTGGCAAGAAGCTCGCTGCAGAGAGTTTCAGATTTTTATCTGTCTTTAGATTCAAGAGGTGGATGAAGCAAAGTGCAATGTGGCAGCTGCTTTGGGGGGTAGAGTTGAAAACTGGTGTGTCATCTTGTGCTTTCATGCGGGGGCGGGTGGGATTCACACTTAAATATCTGTCTCTCCTGTTTCCCCACCAATAACATTATTTATAGTAGTGCTTCAGAAACAGCACTCCATAGGCCTATTCAGGCATAGCCCTATTCTATAGTTCTATGTAGGCATTCCTAAGCTGGGTATAGGTAACTTGCAAGGGGAAGGAGTGCTCCAGCCCTGTTGTATTGCCCCTGCAGTAGGCTCCGAACTCTTAATTTAGAGGTGCCAAGATAGTGATGAATCAGACCCAGGTTTACTTACAAGGAGTACTTTATTGAGTAACTTACAGCACACAGGCGTACCCATTGGTTGGATCAGACAGCTTCTCTGAACCCAGAGCATGTGGTAAAATGGGTTTTATACCATACATGTCAGCAGTGAGGCAGCATGACAACAGCAAGCGTTAATTAGCATTCATCTACAACTTTATCTTTCCCAGCACAGACACCTGCAGCTTGGCATAAGCATAGCCTCACTTCCCAGGCACATACTAGGCCCTGATAAGATACTAGCCTTCGTTAGTATGGAATGCATTGAGGCTGCCCTATCACTCTTTGACTCATCCTGGTAAATCAAGAGGCCTGTAAGGGAAAACAGCCTGCCGACCGAACCAAAGTCAGGGAGCATCTATGGATCATCTAAGCCCCTCTAAAACTACTAAAAGCCTGGTTCAGGCCTGGGGCCTTACACCTGCCCCCTCCATCGTTGAATTCGCTGCCCTCTACTCGTGGAGGGTGACTTTCTGAAGAGAAGAGCCTCCTGTATCTCTGGCGACCCTTCATTGCCATCACATCTTCAAGAAATTTGTTTTTCTATCCTTCCCCCTCTTTTTTAATGACATTGGGAAGAAAATCAAGATTTCCCAATTCTGAGCAGCAACATTTTCTAGTAGGTTCATACTACATTTTGCTGTAGAGTCACTGGTCAGCAGAGAAAAATGCCTACAGAAGCTGAATTTGAGATTAGGAAGAAGTGGGGCAAGAATACAAGCAGCCTGTTTATATTACCCCAAAGCTCCCAGGCCGAGAGGAGGCTGTGTATTGGTTGCTTCAGTTCCCTCCTAATCAGTCTGCATTGGAGGTTTGTTAATACTTTCCATGTCTTGGCATCAGGTGTGCATAGATAATTTAGGACAAGGGAGGGGTGCCTTGCGTCCTCCAGATGTTGTTGGTGTACAACTCCCATAACCTCTGACCATTGGCCATGTTTATTAAGTCTGATGGGAGCTGCAATCCAAAAACATCTGGAGGGCCAGAAGTTCCTCACCACTGATTTTGGGGATGGACCATAGCTCAGTGGTGGAGAACCTCCTTTGTATACAAAAGGTCCCAGTTTCAAGCCCTGACATCTCAGGTAGCAGCTGAGAGCCCCAGCCAGTCAAAGTAGACAATACTTGACATGATAGATAGTTTGATCTGGTATAAAGCAGCTTTCTATGTACCTGTTCAGTTATTTGGAACATTGGAAACTGCCTTATACTGAGTCAGTATACACAAGTCTTTTCCACAAAAAGTCAAGTCGGAAACCTCCTTTTTGACTAATTGTGTTTGTATCATGTCATAGACAGTCAGTAATTCTCGTGCTGTAAAACAAGTTTACTAACTTTTCCTCATCGTTGCACAGATCACCTCCCTGGCATACACGTCCACTTGCTAGCAGCTAGAAGTATGGCAATTCCAGAGACTTGTCTTCAATGCCGTGCCAGCCATGGAGCCTCTCTGGAAAAGACCATTTTGATTCATTTTTAAACATGAAAGTCATTTGTAATTATGGAAGCAGGCCTTGCCCCCACCCCCAAGCGTGATGGGAAATCTTCCTTCTGTGCTTCCAGATGAGGCTTTTTTTGGTGCCATTGTCCTGCATGCATAGGATTTTGTGAGGGGTCCAGACATCGTCATCTTCTACTCGTGATCCTTCCATGTTTACCTGCTGCTTCTTCCATCTTTTCTCTTACTGCAGAAAACTCTATAGGAAAAAAAAACCAGAATAGCCGCACAGTGCCTTCCCTTTCATAGCGCTAGGAGCCATCCATCTGGAAGAAATGCTTGAGGATGGCCAGAGGTTCCAAACCTCTTTCAGCCTGAGGGCTTAATTCGATTTCAGAGAAGCTCCCAGGAGCCACATTCCAGTGCTGCGGATGGGGCCGAAATACCCAAAATGCCAGTATCTTTTAGCTTAAAGGTCTTACTGCCAGTAACTGAGCCTTCGGAGACACTTTTCAGCCTTTTCGAGTGGGGATTAAACATGCAAAAACCAGGAAACCAACAAAGGATCAGCAGGGAAAGGGGGTGGGACCAGGGAAAGGAGGTGTGGCCATCTGCGAAATCCCAGAGGGCCAGATTTGGGCCCCAGGAGAACTGGATTTGGCACATAGGCCTGAGATTTGACATCCCTGCTCCCAGCTAACCAAGGCCTCTCTTTCCCAGTGTGTTTTTCCCCCCTCTGTCCTAAATAGCTTTCTCTTCATATTGGCAGTGGCTGTTGCTCATTCAATACCAAATATCAGCTCCATGAAAGATGAGGAAAAAATAGCAATTGCAAATCCTTGGCTGACATAAATTATGTAACTCTCCAGGTTTCTGTACTACCTTGGTTCTATATTTTGGGGAGCAAAATTGTTCACCCCCACCTACTCTAAAAAAGGAGAAGACCTGTGGGTCAGTTGAATAAGTGTGTGTGTTTTGGATCTCTTCCTTGTAAGTAGGGATGGGTAAACCACCCTGTGCGCTGCGTGCCAGACCCCCGCCACTTACCCACCCGTTTGGCTCCCTGGTCGAGCCAGCGGGTGGTCCATGGGTGAGTGGCACGTGGGCACCCCACTCCTCAGCGAGCCGCCATTTTGCATAAAAATGGTGGCTCATTGTTTTACATAAAATACATTTTACGTAAATGGTGGCCATAAAGTGGCTATTTATGTAACAGCTGCTTTACAGTGGCCATTTACATAAAACCTCTTTTACGTTAAAAAAAAAAAAAGTAACAATTTTAATAAAAAATGGCAGCTCGCTGAGGAGTCTGCCCGAACCGTCCAGTGGCTCAACCAGGGAGCCGAACATGCCAGGTAAGTGGTGGCGGTCCGTGGATAGGAGTCTGGTGGGGGGGCGGGAGTTTTCTGGACTCCACCCCCGTCTCAGACTCCCGCAATATCCCTACTTGTATGTAGGGGTTTGTGTAAAATTAAGGAATAAGCAGGTGGCAGAGTGGAAACTGCAAACATCTGAGTTGTCTGCTTTCATTTCCACTTGGCAGACTTCACTCCCTCTGCAAACAGTACTCCATTTTACCCCCATCAGCATAGAACCTAGGCACAGGTGTAAAATAACAGCCAGGGCCCTTCCCTTAGGCCATGAGGCATTCAGTTCTCTCTTCAGGCTGACAGAGGGTTTCGTTATTCATAGGGACGATGCATTCTCCGACAGCCTGAGTCAGAAGGCGGACAGCGAGGCCAGCAGCGGACCCCTGCTAGATGATAAAGCCTCATCAAAGAATGACATCCAGTCTCCAACAGATCATATTCCTGACTATGGATTTGGGGGAGTAATGGGACGGTAGGAAAATGATTTCTTCTCATCTGGATGCAAACGTTGTCTTTTTCCTTTGTCTGTGGCAGGCAAGAAAGTCTGAATGCATAAGCTCAAGGATATTTATGAGCCAATTTGTACAATTTATGCCACATTTAAATGGGGAGGGAGCATACAGAGATCCCACTCATTAGTCTGGATGACTTTGGAAGCTTGGAGTAGCGATGTCACAAGCATGTTGGTTTTTCTTTACAGGGTGAGGTTGAGATCTGATGGAGCAGCCATCCCTCGCCGTCGAAGTGGAGGAGATACACACAGTCCTCCCAGAGGGATTGGTCCTGGAATAGACACCCCTCCACGAGCAGCAGCCTGTCCCAGCAGTCCCCACATATTACCACTGAACAGGGGCAGGATCGAGAGCCCAGAGAAGCGCAGGATGGCAACTTTTGGTAGTGCTGGCAGTATCAACTATCCAGACAGGAAGGCGTTGACTGACGGCCATCCATTGAGGCCCACCTGTAGCTCTACTCGGCATAGTAGTCTTGGGGATCAGAAATCACTAGAAGCTGAAGCACTAGCAGAGGTAGGAGAACAAGTATAAAGCTTCTACATACTATGAAAATGTGTAATCTAACAAATGTTTCGGGCAACAAATTTCAGGGAATTTCAAACAAATCCATATTCACCTGTCCAGATTGGTTTGTTTGAAGACATGGACTTAAGGTATGAGAATCATGAACTACACCCAACAGTTTCAGCATAGTACTGCAAAGGGATCCCATTTACTGCTGGATGAAGTGAAATTTACCAGTCACCCACAGTGGCCCACCCCAAGCCAACCTCTTTCAGGGCCTTACTCAAGTACTGTAGCCTGTTGGGCCACTGTGGAGAATTTCAGTTTTTAAAAATGCAAATATATATTTAAAATACTTTAGCACTTTCCCATCCAGTGAAATAAGTCTCCATGAGAATACAAGCAGTCCCTTCTCCATATAAGACAAAGACATAATGGAGCCTGTGACCAGAGAGAAGCAGAACCTAAATATGCTAATCAGAATTGGAACAAAACTAATTTTCTCACAAAACAGTTCCTCGATTTTGAACTTTGAACTTCCCCCTTTTATAGATTGGGAAATAAGACTCACAGCCTCTGAGCAGAGCTTTTCTCTTGCACAAACCCAGATAATTCATGATGATTTAATTTTTCATAGAGCTTGGGTCTTGTAGGTCTAAGGGTCAGTACTCTGGCCCAGACATCCTCATGGCCACTGAACTGTGCTGACTGCCAGCCCACATGTCTAGATTATGTTTTGTCTTGTCTTCATAATGCATGTTATAAAGATAATATCTGAGTTATTAGTTAAGTGCTAAAGGGAACGATACTATGGCCCCTAAACAGCATCTAAGGAGCCATAATTCCCAGTTCTGAGGTGAGAATCAGTGCTCAGAGCTGGGAATTGGCACTCCGACCCCCCTCCCCCTTGCAGCTGGCATGGAAAGAACCACACCAGCTGCCTCTCTGAGGGCAGGAAAGCCCCCTTGGAGAGGGGGAGAAGGGAGCATTTTGGTGGGTGGGAAGAGAGACTGGAGAGGCCAGGATACAAGCTATCCTGAGGCCTCACTAGCCTCCTTCCCTCCCCAAGACACTTTTGCTAGACGGACTAAGAAGCCTGTCTAGCGGAAATGCAGGGCAAGGGGATGGGGGAGGTGAAGATTGTCTCCACCGCTCCTCCTAGCCTGCGTAGGTTGACCATAAGCCTCTGAGTTCGGAGGCTTACAATAACCACAATAGGATTGTGCCCTACGTAATATATATGGATCTGTGTGGATATTTATTTGCATGTGTATGGGTTTTAACTGTAGCCAGTTTTGAGAGCCTATCTTGGCTGAAAAGTGGCATGTGTATGTACATATCAATCAATCAGTAATAAACTTGTAGCTAGTGAGAAGGGGGAGGTTAATTTTCATGTTTCTTGGGGTCAAACTAGATGTGATGCTAAATGTGTTGTTAGCAAAAGCATTAAAGCTTTAAAAAAAATTAATAGCAGGCACAGACTGGAGGACAATTTTTATTAGAACCACAGTGCATGGAGAAGGAAGACTTAGGATCACAACCGTGATCCTGATTAAAATCGCCTCCCTTGCACAGCTATGATAGGGGAGAAAAACAATAACGCCCATTGCCACCAAATAGAAAAAAAAGTTCTCTATATGTGAAGAGATTGCTGATTTGCCTCTAATGAGCACCAAGATAAATAATGGCAAAGAGTATAAGGTTGTTCAGTGGCTAAACTTTGTTGCTGTTGTTTTAAAAAAAGAAACAGCAAGTAACTATATCAGCAGGTAGCCTTTAAAGACTAAATGGAGGGACATGTTTCTCTGAACTTTTGGCTGAGCCTCTCTTTACTTTTTGCTGCCTCGGTTGCTCAAAGGTTGGTGGAGCTGTTTATTTTCAATCTAACACTTATTAGCTTTTGACACCTTTCAGCCTTTTCTGTGTGGGCTGTTGATTGATTGATTATGTTGTCACTTTGTTGCTTGCTTGCCTGTTACTGTGATCCTTTTCACCATAGTAACCCAAATGGGTGGTGGTGTTTAGTTTTTAAAGATAGACACCAATTGTTTTGCAGTGCAGTAGGTTTAATGCTATTATCCCACACATCTCTCTTCAAGGAGAATAGGGACTTTGCTTTGATTCAAATAGCTTTTCCAATTTTTTGTTTGATGTTTAATTTGCACAGTGGGAAACCAAATAAAATATTATTACTTCCTTGTGTGCCAATGGGGGCTCTTTGTGTGATGCTCTACAAATTGCTCTTAAAAGGAACTAGTAATTTTTTTGTGTAGGCCATTACTCCCAATGTGGGTGCAGAATCCAGCGGAGAAGGGAACTGAGTATTTCAAAACTTCTGGATCTAATTGATGGCTATTTAGAACAAGGGTAGGCAAATGGTGCCCCCCCACCCCATACACATGGGTGTGGGGAAGGTATAACTTTGCCCCAATGCAAGCGACCCTGTGCAAGAATGCTAGGGGGTGAGGCTTTAACATTGCCCTCCCATTCCTGTGTTCTTCCACAAGTTCGCTGGGGTTGGTGGGAAGCAATGTCAGGGTCACTGAAGGAGGGAGAGGCTAAAGCGTCCTCCTGTCCCAGCAGCCCCAGTGGGTACTGCTGTTTCCACATCCCCAGTAGTGGCACAGAAACAACAATGTTGGCTGCTTTGGGGTTGCTGTGGGAAGGAAGAAGCTAAAGCCTTCCCCTCCCAGTGGCCCAGCCACATCTGGCCTGTGGGCCATAGTTTGTGTACCCCTGCTGTACACCCTGGAACTGTGCACAACTGCCACCAGAAGGGCTTATGAGGAAACATCTTGCCCTGAGGGGATGGGAGAAGAAACAGTTTAGGCTTGAATGTAAAAGTCAAAAGAAACTACAGAAGAGACGAAAGAAAAGATGAGTAGGCCAGCAAAGAACAGCCCAGCCCAGAGTTCAGCTGATATATTCCCATCCATTTGGGCAACTGAATCAAGCATCATCATATTGCTTCCCCGCCCCCCCACCCCCAATCCCTGTCCTTGTGTCTTGTGTAGATTCTGAGCTTGTGGGCAGGGACTGTCTGACTGTTGATTCCTCTAAGCTGGCCTTGGAGTCTTATGACCAAAGAGCAGGGTAGAAATGCTTTGAATGAATAAAAAAAAGTCCCATTGAACTCTCTGGGGGTTATCTTTGAGTAGGCATACATATGATTGTGCTATAAAGCTACTATCAACTCTCAGTTCTGCAAAAAGCTTTCCTCAAAATTCTATGGAATGTGAGATCATGTTTATTTTGGGTTTTTGTTCAAGTGAAAATTATGGGATTGGAAATTCATACGGATTTCATAAAAACATAATATCTGGGATATTAAAGGCAGGCTCTACCTCTTTCTAATCACCTTCTTGTTCCACCCCAAAGTAAATAAAATATAACAACTTCTGATAATTCTTGTTTCTCCATAAAATGCCAGTGTTTATGACCATGAACATACATACACACACTAACGTTTTGCTCAGTAAAGCAATCCAAGGACCAAGTCTCTTTTGTTGTGGTTGTTGGCAGAGCACGTAGGTCAGTTTTATAGGCAGAAGCTGGACAAATGCATTCATAGATGCCTGTGAAAAATTGCTTCTCAAGGCTGAGTCTGTCTTGGTGGCAAAACGTATCTTTCAGATTTGCTTTCTACTAGAGGGGCAGAAGCTGTTTACTTGCTGAGTCCTGAGCAGGTTGCTGTAGTACCAATGTAAGGGGCTTAGGTTAAAGGGCAGTATAATACTTCTTTTTGATATTATTTGAATAATAACACTGTTTTTCTTAAATGGCTGAAAAGTAGCTATTACAATAGAAAGAATATTCTCAGTTTTTTCTCTCTGATGTTGACTCTAACAGGAAGATGGAAAGCTGTCTTGCACTGAGTCAGAGCCTTTGTTCATCTAGCCCAGTATTGTTGACATTGACTGGCAGCAGCTGTCCAGGGTTTCAGGCAGGAGTTTCTCCACCCCTACCTGTTGAGGATTGGACTGTGTTTTGTCCTCTCTTCCTACCATCAGCATGATCAGAGTAGGATTTGCATCATATTTTTCTGTGTCCAATATCTGTGATACTCATAGTGTAGGAGGAATTATCTTAAGAAAACTACTTTTAAAGAAAACCTCGTATCTACAGTAGGCTTGTGACTGGAACTGCACATAGAATCATAGAATAGTAGGGTTGGAAGGGGCCTACAAGGCCATCGAGTCCAACCCCCTGCTCAATGCAGGAATCCAAGTCAGAGTATCCCCGACAAATGGCTGTCCAGCCTCGTCTTGAAGGCCTCCAGTGTGGGAGAGCCCACCACCTCCCCAGGTAATTGGTTCCATTGTCGTATTGCTCTGACACTCAGGAAGTTTTTCCTGATGTTCAGCCGGAATCTGGCTTCCTGTAACTTGAGCCCATGATTCCGTGTCCTGCACTCTGGGATGATCAAGAAGAGATCCTGGCCTTCTTCTCTGTGACAACCTTTCAAGTACTTGAAGAGTGCTATCATATCTCCCCTCAGTCTTCTCTTCTCAAGGCTAAACATGCCCAGTTCTTTCAGTCTCTGTTCATAGGGCTTTGTTTCCAGTCCCCTGATCATCTTTGTTGGCCTCCTCTGAACCCTCTCCAGTTTGTCTGCATCCTTCTTAAAGTGTGGTGCCCAGAACTGGACACAGTACTCCAGATGAGGCCTAACCAGTGCTGAGTAGAGGGGAACTAGTACTTCCCGGGATTTGGAAGCGATGCTTCTATGAATGCAGCCCAAAATAGCATTTGCCTTTTTTGCAGCCACATCACATTGTTGGCTCATATTCAGCTTGGGATCGACAACAATTCCAAGATCCTTCTCGCTCGTAGTGTGGTTGAGCCACGTATCCCCCATCTTGTAACTGTGCATTTGGTTTCTTTTTCCTAGGTGCAGAACTTGGCATTTGTCCCTATTAAATGCCATTCTGTTGTTTTCTGCCCAGCGCTCCAGTCTATCCAGATCACTTTGAATTTTGTTTCTGTCTTCCAAAGTATTAGCTATCCCTCCCAATTTTGTGTCATCTGCAAATTTGATCAGCATTCCCTGTACCTCCTCCTCCAAGTCATTCATAAAAATGTTGAAGAGCGCTGGGCCCAGGACTGAGCCCTGCGGTACCCCACTCGTTACCTCTCCCTAGCTTGAGAAGGTCCCATTGATAAGCACTCTTTGAGTCCGATTCTGTAGCCAACTGTGGATCCACCGGATCGTTGTTTCATCTAGCCCACTTTGAGCTAGTTTGCTCATCAGGATATCATGGGGCACTTCGTCGAAAGCTTTGCTGAAGTCGAGGTATATGATGTCTACAGCATTCCCACGGTCTACAAGGGAGGTGACTTGATCAAAAAATGAGATCAGATTTGTCTGGCAGGACTTGTTTTTGACAAATCCATGTTGGCTTCGAGTAATCACGGCATTGTTGTCAAGGTGCTCCCAGATGGATTGCTTTATCATCTGCTCCAGAATTTTCCCAGGGATTGATGTCAGACTGACTGGTCTGTAGTTCCCAGGTTCCTCCTTTTTACCCTTTTTGAAGATAGGGACAACGTTAGCCCTCCTCCAGTCATCTGGCACTTCCCCCGTCCTCCATGATTTCTCAAAGAGAATAGACAGCGGTTCTGAGAGTTCTTCTGCCAGTTCCTTTATGACTCTAGGATGCAGTTCATCTGGCCCTGGAGATTTGAACTCATTCAAAGTAATTAGGTGTTCCTTGACCATATGCCTGTCGATCTCAAGCTGCAATCCTGCCCCTTCAGCCTGTACTTCGCCTTTGCCAGGGGGGTCATAGACCCTCTTTTGGGAGAAGACTGAGCCAAAGTAGGAATTGAGCACCTCTGCCTTTTCTTTGTCATCTGTTATCATTTTGCCATCCTTATTTAATAGCTGAACCACCATTTCTTTCCTCTGCCTTTTACTATGCACGTAGCTGAAGAAAGCCTTTTTGTTGTTTTTAACATCCCTCGCTAACCTCAGCTCATTCTCAGCTTTAGCCTTCCTGACGCCATCCCTGCAATTCTGTGCTACCTGCCTGTACTCTTCCTTTGTTACTTGGCCTTCTTTCCACTTCCTATATATGTCCTTTTTTGTTTTCAGGTCATCCCTAAGCTTTTTGTGAAGCCACATTGGCTTCTTCTGTTGTCTTCCACCTTTTCTTCTTGTTGGAATTGTTTGTGATTGTGCCTTGAGAATTTCCTTTTTTAAAAGCTCCCACCCATCTTGGACTCCTTTTCTCGCTAGCATCGCTTGCCATGGGACCTTACTGATCATTGTTCTGAGTTTATTAAAATCAGCTTTCCTAAAATCCAGGGTATGCATTTGACTACACTCGGCTTTTGCTTCCCTTAGAACCAAGAACTCAAGTACAACATGGTCGCTTTCCCCCAGAGTTCCTGTAACTGCTACTTTATCCACTAAGTCATCTCTGTTGGTTAGGATCAAGTCAAGGATAGCCGATCCTCCAGTTCCTTCCTCTACTTTCTGTAGGAGGAAGTTATCCGCCACACAAGTCAGGAATTTCCTGGAGGGGCCATGTTTTGCAGAATTTGTCTCCCAACAAATATCAGGGAAATTGAAGTCCCCCATTACTACTACATCATGCTTCCTTAAAAACATTGGCTATTTGCTTTTCAAAAGTTTCATCCTTGTCTTCTCCTTGATTGGGTGGCCGGTAGTAGACTCCGACCACCAGGTTCCTTTTATTCTTTGCTCCATTTATTTCAACCCAGATGCTCTCGATGGGGCTACCAAGCTCATCCTCCTGTATTTCTGTGCAGAGATATGTATTTTTCACATACAGTGCAACCCCACCTCCCTTTCTGTTCCTCCTGTTCTTTCTGAACAAGTTATATCCTTCAATTGCTGTATTCCAGTCATGAGAGTCATCCCACCAAATCTCAGTTATACCTATCAGGTCATAATTTCCCTCTTGTATTAAGAGTTCAAGTTCGTTCTGTTTGTTTCCCATACTCTGGGCATTAGTATATAGACATTGAAGACCATGTGCTTCATAGTCTGGCTTTCTTCCTAAAGAAAGAAAGCTCTGGCTATCAGAGCTGTTTTCTCCATTGCAGTGCATGCGCCTATGTCCATTGTTACCCCCAACATTACATCTCCCTTCCCCGTAGAATACAGTTTAAAGCCCTCCTGATGAAGTTCTTCATGCTGTGGCCAAACACATTCTTCCCAGCCTTTGTGAGGTGCAACCCATCCCTAGCCAACAGCCCATCTTCCAGGAAGTATAGCCCGTGGTCCCAGAATCCAAGTCTTTCTCGTCGGCACCACCTTCGTAGCCAGTCATTCACCTGGAGTATTTTTCGTTCCCTTTCTATCCCTCTTCTAACTATTGGAAGGATGGATGAGAAAACTATCTGGGCCCCAAAGTTCTTGAGTTTCCTTCCCAAAGCTTCAAAGTCTGACGTGATCTCTTCGTAGCTCCGCTTGGCGGTATCATTTGTTCCCACATGGATGAGAAGAAAGGGATACCTGTCAGTGGGCTTTATGAGTGCAGGCAACCTTTCAGTCACGTCTCTAATCTGTCCTCCCGGGAGACAACATACCTGGCGAGTCCATGGGTCTTCGCGACATACTTGGGTGTCGATCCCACGCAGCAAGGAGTCTCCCACTACTACCACTCTTCTCTTCTTCTTGTAGGCCTGGGTTTCATCGCCTCTGTTTGACTGACCTTTAGCCTCTTGCTCACTCTCATGCAGGTTCCCCTGTGATTCTTCCTCTGCAGGCTGTCCTCCAGTCTCATCTGCAAGTACCTGGAATCGGTTCCACAGCTCCACTGCTTCCACTGGTGCAGAGTGGCGTCTAGTTCTTCTTCTCCTAACTGTCACCGTTTTCCAAGGAGTATCCTCTATTCCATTTTTCTTCACCTCAGCATTTCCCACTGCCTCATCTTGCTGTTGCTCTTCAAGCTTCTGGTCTGCCCTTTGCTGCTGTAGTTCCCCCATTCTGTCCAAGAACTCTTCGTGTTCTCTTATTCCCCGGAGGGTCGACAGTCGCCGCTCCAGTCCACTTACTTTTTCCTCCAGCAGCGTGATCAACTTGCACTTGTTGCAGGTGTAGGCCATGTTGTTCTCAGGCAAGAAAACAAACATTGCACGCACCTTGCAGGTCACCACCACTGGAGAGTCTTGTCCTTCCATAGCCTCTTTTCCCTTTTGTGTCTAGCTTTGTGATTGTTCTAGACTAGCCTGTGCCTGCTCCTTTACTCAGTAGAGGTTAAAAGCAGAGTCCCACTGGTGTGGAAGTGTGTGCTACAAGTCAAATAAATGAAAAAAAGTTAGTAAAAAAAATTTAAAAAATGTTAGGGGCCTCCCCCTTGACCTCCCCTGCCGAACTCCCCTGGCCAACTCCTGTTTGCTTCCCCTGTTCGCTCGCTCTCTGGGAGCTTGCTTGCTTCTGTAGTCCCTGGACCAGCTGGAGCAACTTGCTCTGCTCTGCTCTGCTCAGCTGGGAGGCGGGAAACAGACTGAAGCTTCCCGCCCAGTCAGCTGCTGGGAGTACTCAGGCCACACCCCTCCAATTCAGTTGGAGCTCTCAGAAGCACCTGGTGAGCTCACAGCCAATCAGAAGGATAAAGGGCAGCGCCCTGGGCTTCCTGCAACCCACTTACCTCTTAGCCTCTGTCTCCTTTGTCTCCTTTGTCTCTTCAACCACTGCAACTCCCCTGGCCAACTCCCGTTTGCTCCCCCTGTTCGCTCGCTCTGTTCGCTCGCTCTCTGGGAGCTTGCCTGCTTCTGTAGTCCCTGGACCAGCTGGAGCAGCTTGCTCTGCTCTGCTCTGCTCAGCTGGGAGGCGGGAAACAGACTGAAGCTTCCCGCCCAGTCAGCTGCTGGGAGTACTCAGGCCACACCCCTCCAATTCAGTTGGAGCTCTCAGAAGCACCTGGTGAGCTCACAGCCAATCAGAAGGATAAAGGGCAGCGCCCTGGGCTTCCTGCAACCCACTTACCTCTTAGCCTCTGTCTCCTTTGTCTCCTTTGTCTCTTCAACCACTGCAACTCCCCTGGCCAACTCCTGTTTGCTCCCCCTGTTCGCTCGCTCTCTGGGAGCTTGCCTGCTTCTGTAGTCCCTGGACCAGCTGGAGCAGCTTGCTCTGCTCTGCTCTGCTCTGCTCAGCTGGGAGGCGGGAAACAGACTGAAGCTTCCCACCCAGTCAGCTGCTGGGAGTACTCAGGCCACACCCCTCCAATTCAGTTGGAGCTCTCAGAAGCACCTGGTGAGCTCACAGCCAATCAGAAGGATAAAGGGCAGCGCCCTGGGCTTCCTGCAACCCACTTACCTCTTAGCCTCTGTCTCCTTTGTCTCTTCAACCACTGCAACTCCCCTGGCCAACTCCCGTTTGCTCCCCCTGTTCGCTCGCTCTCTGGGAGCTTGCCTGCTTCTGTAGTCCCTGGAGCAGCTTGCTCTGCTCTGCTCTGCTCAGCTGGGAGGCGGGAAACAGATTGAAGCTTCCCGCCCACTCAGCTGCTGGGAGTACTCAGGCCACACCCCTCCAATTCAGTTGGAGCTCTCAGAAGCTCCTGGTGAGCTCACAGCCAGTCAGAAGGATAAAGGGCAGCGCCCTGGGCTTCCTGCAACCCACTTACCTCTTAGCCTCTGTCTCCTTTGTCTCCTTTGTCTCTTCAACCACTGCAACTCCCCTGGCCAACTCCTGTTTGCTCCCCCTGTTCGCTCGCTCTGTTCGCTCGCTCTCTGGGAGCTTGCCTGCTTCTGTAGTCCCTGGACCAGCTGGAGCAGCTTGCTCTGCTCTGCTCTGCTCTGCTCAGCTGGGAGGCGGGAAACAGACTGAAGCTTCCCGCCCAGTCAGCTGCTGGGAGTACTCAGGCCACACCCCTCCAATTCTGTTGGAGCTCTCAGAAGCACCTGGTGAGCTCACAGCCAATCAGAAGGATAAAGGGCAGCGCCCTGGAAACATGCAGTGTTTCATTCCCTCTCCCCTTTTACTTTAAATGGGATCTAATTTGCCCCGGTGCCCTTCTAGTGAAGCCTTCATGTCAGGAAGGATCTCCAGATCCATAGAAACATAGATGCCTTCCATCTAAGGAGGATGCACAGATAACTTAGCAAAAATTAAATAATGGCAATGGGTGACAGTACCAGCACCAGTGGCTGTAGCGTTGGAGAGAATTCGTAGCAGCCAAATCTCAGCTGAAACAGGATGGCTGCTAATGGTATAGTTGTGCCCTGCAGAAGGTGAAAGAACTTTGTCCTACTGAAATTGTTTGGAAGACCATTGGCAAAAATAAATAGCCTTAACTAAAAATTACGGTTGAAAGAGCTCACTTCCTTTTGAAACTAATAATTCACCTTCAGGGGCATTAACCTCAGTCCCTTGATTTTTATGTTTGTTTCTCCGCCTTTTTAATCAGTAATGTTTTTAAAGACTTCTTTAATTATGTTGTAATTATGTTGCTGCCTTGAGCATTTTTGATGTTCAGCAATTTGAAGAGTTATTTATGTGTTTAGACCTGAATCCAAAGATGTGCTGCCGTATGTTCAAGGTGTCTTCTGCGCATTGAATATTTGTTTTATACCCCAAACTGCAGAGTTAACTTAGGAAAGTGAGATGATTCAAATATGTTCTTGCACAGCTCTTGGACAAGGAGAAACATGAGAACTGTTATATGACTAACCTATAACAGTCCTGTGCAAATTCTTCCTCTAGCACTTGGGGCAAAGCACTAGTGATCTATGTCCTATGTCCTTTGCAGCCAAAGATGGAAAAGCTCTATACAGTCAGTAAAAACAAGACCTGGAGCTGATTGTAGCTCAGATCATGAGCTTCTTGTTGCAAAATTTCGGCTTAAATTGAAGAACGTAGGGAAAACCACTAAACCATGCAGGTATGACCTAAATCATATCCCTTATGAATATACAGTGGAGGTGAGGAATAGATTTAAGGGATTAGACCTGATAGACAGAGTGCCTGAGGAACTATGGACAGAGGTCCATAACATTGTTCAGGAGGCAACAACGAAATCCATCCCAAAGGAAAAGAAATGCAAGAAAGCCAAGTGGCTGTCTGATGAGGCTTTACAAGTAGCTGAGGAAAGAAGGGAAGCGAAAAGCAAAGGAGAAAGGGGAAGATATATCCAACTGAATGCAGAGTTCCAGAGAATAGCAAGGAGAGACAAGAAGGCCTTCTTAAATGAACAATGCAAAGAAATCGAGGAAAACAACAGAATGGGAAAGACTAGAGATCTCTTCAAGAAAATCGGAGATCTCAAGGGAACGTTTTGTGCAAAGACGGGCATGATAAAGGACAAAGAAGGCAGGGACCTAACAGAAGCAGATGAGATTAAGAAGAGGTGGCAAGAATACACAGAAGAACTATACAGGAAAGATCTGGATGTCCCTGATAGCCATGATAGTGCGGTCACTGAACTTGAGCCAGACATCCTCGAGAGTGAAGTCAAGTGGGCCTTAGGAAGCATTACTAACAACAAAGCTAGCGGAGATGACAGTATTCCAGCTGAGCTATTTAAAATCCTAAAAGATGATGCTGTTAAAGTGCTGCAATCAATAGGCCAACACATTTGGAACACTCAACAGTGGCCGCAAGACTGGAAAAGGTCAGTTTACATTCCAATTCCAAAGAAGGGCAACACCAAAGAGTGTTCAAACTACCACACAATTGCGCTCATTTCACATGCCAGCAAGGTGATGCTCAAAATCCTACAAGCTAGGCTTCAGCAGTATGTGAACCGAGCACTACCGGAAGTACAAGATGGATTTCGAAGAGGCAGAGGAACTAGAGATCAAATCGCCAACATTTGCTGAATCATGGACAAAGCAAGAGAATTCCAGAAAAATGTCTCTTTCTGCTTCATTGACTACGCTAAAGCCTTTGATTGTGTGGATCACAACAAACTGTGGCAAATTCTGAAAGTGATGGGAGTACCAGACCACCTTACCTGTCTCCTGAGAAACCTGTACGAGGATCAAGAAGCAACAGTAAGAACCAGACATGGAACAACCAATTGGTTCAAAATTGGGAAAGGAGTACGACAAGGCTGCATATTGTCACCCTGCTTATTTAACTTATATGCAGAGTACATCATGAGAAATGCTGGGCTGGATGAATCACAAGTCGGAATTAAGATTGCTGGGAGAATTATCAACAACCTCCAATATGCAGACGATACCACCCTAATGGCAGAAAGCGAAGAGGATCTAAAGAGCCTCTTGTTGAGGGTGAAAAAGGAGAGTGCAAAAACTAGTTTGAAACTCAACATTACAAAAACTAAGATCATGGCATCTGGCCCCATCACTTCCTGGCATATAGAAGGGGAAGAAATGGAAGCTGTGACAGATTTTATTTTCTTGGGCTCCAAGATCACCACAGACGGTGACTGTAGCCATGAAATTAAAAGACGCTTGCTCCTTGGGAGGAAAACTATGGCAAACCTAGACAGCATAGTGAGAAGCAGAGACATCACCTTGCCGACAAAGGTCCGTCTAATCAAAGCTATGGTTTTCCCAGTAGTAATGTATGGCTGTGAGAGCTGGACTATAAGGAAGGCTGAGCGCCGAAGAATTGATGCTTTCGAACTGTGGTGCTGGAGAAGACTCTTACGAGTCCCCTGGACTGCAAGGAGGTCAAATCAGTCCATCCTAAAGGAAATCAACCCTGAGTGCTCTTTGGAAGGACAGATACCAAAGCTGAAGCTCAAATATTTTGGCCACCTAATGCAAAGAGAAAACTCTCTGGAAAAGACCCTGATGCTGGGAAAGACTGAAGGCAAAAGGAGAAGGGGACGGCAGAGGATGAGATGGCTAGATAGCATCACCGATGCAATGAATATGAACTTGAGCACGCACCGGGAGAGAGCGGAGGACAGGAAGGCCTGGCGTGCTATGGTCCATGGGGTCACGAAGAGTCGGACACAACTGACCGACTGAACAACAACAACAACTAGTGATCTGCTCAGTGTCCTTTAGATCCAACTCTCTGACCGGGTTTGCATGACACAAGGGTGGGTAATAAGCCACAGTGGCGTGTTAACCACCCCCACTCATGATTTCCCTAATTACCCTCGCCAGGTGTGGGTTGTCGTGATCTCCAAACCCAGCAAAGATGGGTGGCTGGGATGGTTGACAAACCACCCTCAACCCCACAGCAAACTGTGACTGGATTCGGTCAGTGGTGCAGGGGGGAGAAATCATTGTGGTTTCTCCCTCGCCCCCTTGAGTGCTGTGTGCACAACCACCATTTAATTTTTTTTTCACATTCAGGAAATTTGTGGATATGTAATAGAGGTTCACCCACATATGCAAATTTAACTTTTAAAAAATGTTTGGGGAGGTTTGCCTAAATTTGCTTCACACAAAGTTACTGCGCTTTAACGAATATACACAAATCTCCCTGAAAGTTACAAAATTAAATGAAATTAAATTCGTGCAAAATCTCCCTGAAGGTGAAAATAAACAATGTTAAATATGTGCAAATCCCCTTGAAGGTAAAAAAAAAAAAAAAACCTTAACATTTGAGCAAATCTCCCCAAAGGTGACAAAAATATTTACAAAATAAACTATTTTACTAATGAGCGCATTTGCGCTTATTAGTTGAGTAGGCTGCTGAGGTTGTGCCATAAAGGCCCATGGGATACTTGTCGAGAGTGGGTGGGAAGACTAAGGGGAAATATGCCACTGCTAGCCACAGAGTACCTGATTATCTGTTGGGAGTAAGATGGTTAGCGAGTGAACAACCTACCATAACTTATTTTCAGGGTGGCTTATCATGATGTGCGAACCATCCCTAAGAAATAAGTGGTGGACAGATCTTGGTCATCTAATGCAAGGACAGGCTTGCATTTCAAGACAAGGCTGGACAGCCACCTGTCAGGGATGCTCTGACTTGGATTCCTGCATTGAGCAGGGGTTGGACTCAGTGGCCTTGTAGGTCCCTTCCAACCCTACCATTCTATGATTCTGTGATTCTATGACTGTAACTTCTTTTTCTTTTTCTGTTTGTGTTTATTGTGTTTACAGGACATTGAAAAGACTATGAGCACAGCATTGAATGAACTGCGTGAACTGGAAAGGCAAAATACTGTGAAACAAGCCCCTGATGTTGTCCTGGACACCCTTGAACCAATGAAGAACCCTCAGATAGGTTCCATCAACTCTGAACCTGCCAGTCCCCTTCACACCATCATGATCCGAGATCCTGATGCTGCCATGCGGCGTAGCAGCAGCTCAACCACTGAAATGATGACCACTTTCAAGCCTGCCCTCTCAGCCCGGCTTGTCGGAGCTCAGCTTAGGCCCCCACCCATGAGACCCATCAGGCCAGTTGTCCAGCATCGATCAAGTAGCAGCAGCAGCTCGGGAATGGGTAGTCCTGCCGTGACACCCACAGAGAAGATCTTCCCTAGCAGCGCCTCAGATAAATCTGGCACCATGTAGTGATTACCATCACAAGGGAGTCTTTGTTGGGGGAAATGGGTACCCATCCTGATTTTCATTTCTTTTGAGTTTGAAGCTTTGATTGTACAAATGATGTCATTAATTAAAGAAAAAGACAGGGGAAAATGACTCTTGTAGAAATAATGGCACTGGGGACTGTAGATGTGGCTTAAGAATTTCATGATAATTACACACCATTCTTATCAAGATTGCTGGAAATATTTGGTACAGCCAAATAAGATGGCCATTTTATGTATTACCACTGGAACATTCAAGTCTGTGTAGAAGTATATATATGAAACTGTACATAGCCCAGTAACATTTTAGTAGATTTACCTCAGAAACCCACCCCTAGACTTCTGCTAGAGATTGTTTTTGTGTGTGTGCGTGTGCGTGAATTACACAGCAACTGTGCATTAAGCAATAGACAATTGGTCAGTTCCTGAATTGAATTTTCACACTAGTTTGGCTTGGCTTTAGAGTTGTAAACAAAAGAAAACACCATTGATTTGGTTCAGCAGTTGTCCTGCATATACTGGAGTGCATTTGATGATCATGTCTATCTATCCTGCTAGATGGATGGAGTTTTGTCTTCACATTCATCTCTTAAAGACTGCTTCATTGAAACATGGAAGCTTGTGGTCATTTCCTGGTTGGAAGAGTATACCACCTGTGGACACAAAGGATTAAAAGTAGTACACCTTCCCCTTGTGTGAAGGGGAAACCTAGGATTTTCTGTACGTACTTCATGTTGTAGCACAGTGTTATGTGTGTACAAAAGAAAATCAACTCCTGCTGTTTTCAAAACAGAAGAGGACTCTGAAGTAATCTGTGGTTAATAACAATAAATAAATAGGCTAACTTATATAGTGTTTTAAATATTTTATTCCCCCAGCCGCTCTTTTTGCTAATGATTCCTATTGGGAAAATATGGATTAAAACAGGCAAGGAAGCTTTGGGTAAAAATCACATTCCCTTTAAAGTGACTCAGCAGTACACGAGGGTCTTGACTCAGACTGTGTCCCCTTGCATGAATAGCATGAGCCATATTTGACCTTGTCAGACATATAACTGATCTGATGGGGTGACAATTTGCACTTTCTGTACTGTACTATGTAACAATATACAGCAGTTTTGGGTTTATGAAATTCTTTCTCTCTTAAAATTTAACCTAGGGAAAAGTATGCAGAGAGCGCTAGGGTTTGCATGATAGCTAAGCCTTTTCTCTATTCACTGAACTCAAGACTCTTCTTGCTGCTATTTTTGTTTTATTTTTTGTCTATATTTATGGACAGATCTTTGTTAACATCAGCCCTTTGATTGGGCCAGCATTTTTACTTTAAATACCACTGCCCATTTATTTTTTACATGCAGTGCCTCTTGACAAATCTCATTCAAACTGTACCCTTGGATAAATCTTTTTCTTGATATCTCTTGAATTAATTTTGTAGTGGCCATCACTTAGAGAAGCCAAACATTTTTTCCTTCATTGTCAGAGCTTGGCTATAATGACGTCTGTTGCCTTTCAGCACTATGCGGTGTATTTATGATCTTGGGTTTGGCTTTCTGTGGTCTAGCTCAGACCAAAACTCATCAGTGCATCTTGGAAAGAGCCACCAGACCATTCAGTAATTTACCATTTTTATCCTCCTTTATTTGACAAATGCATCCCTAACGCCATCTGCGTGCATAAATTGCTTTTCGTTATGAAATGAAAACACACAATCATTGTGTAATTCTCCTTTTCTGTACCTCATCTGCAAGCATGCTTCATTCCAGGTACCCTCTTTTCTCTTAACTGCCCCTTGCCTGTTCTAGCCTGTTCATATATTGCTGTATCTGCTTAAATGCTGGAAAGTAACTGCTAAAATGTAATCTGTTCCTTTTTTAAGGCTAAATTTTAGTTGAAACCCAATGACACAAAATCTTTGCACTTAATACATAGATAATTCAGTGTAACAAAAATGCAACGATAAAAAAAATGAAAGCAACTTCCCTGACTCCCAAACCAGTCCTGACCTTCCCATGTATAGGGTGGAGGGAAAATGATGTATGTAGTTATTCTATTATTGTTCCTCGGTATAATATTACAAAGAGAAATGGTGTTTACCTACATGTCTGCTCATGTTGTAGGCATTTGTAATTGCCACAATTAGTCAATAGTGGTGTTTTTTCATTAATGAACTTTTAATCTCCCCAGTTCCCTGCCCCCCACTTCCCACTGCCCTGCTCCTCTGCTTGCTTCTTCTAACTTTAGAGTAATCCAGGGGTCATTATGACAGCAGATGTTCAGTTTGTTGTAGTAATGAGCCAGCAAATGTAGTTTTAGGTGTGGGATGGGTGTGGGGGAGGGGGGAAAGAGAGAGAGCCTTTTGGCAAACTGTTGTATTTTATTGCCAGTAATGTTTTTCCCACTTTCATTCACTGAGAACAGTTGCTTTGATGGTGTGCGCGTGTGTTTTTTTCAAAAATACTTTTGAAAAAGACTTGAGAGCATAACCATTATATCATGTGAGGGATTACTTTTCTTCTTAAATATATGATACAATTCCAATGCCTTTTTTATTAAATTATTTTTATTTCTATTTTTTCATCTATTGTAATGGGTTGTGCTGTTATTATTTTTTAATCTTTAAGTGCCTTTTGAGCACCGGAACAAATGCTTGGATTAAATGTGCTTGGAAACTGGACATATCAAGATATCTCTTGTACAGTTAATGTTATGCTGTGGGTGCATTGCTTTAAAGTTCTTCCCCTTTTTGTTGTACAAGCAAGAAATGCATTTAAAGTTTAAAGAATAGCTACCCGCCGCATAATGCTATGTTGTCAAATTGCCAACGACTACTAGGAATCGTAGAAGACCTTCTTCTGCATTTGTTTGTAGTACTAACATCAAAATACTTGTAACATCTGCTGTAGAACATCCTTCCCCATCCTGGCTAGGAATGATGGGAGTTGCAGAGCAACACCTCCAGAGGGCACCAGGTTGGGGAAGGCGGGCTGCCGTAGAAACATCAAAACTTTATCTTGGGCGGCGTTTGTATGTGTCTGCCAACTTCAATTGTGTAGGCACCGGGTACAATCTACTGGCGACCTCACTCTTGTTCTTTGCTTTGCAAAAGCACCATTTCCTGGGTGTCTCACGCAAGAGAATTTCTTGGAATATTCGTCTCTGTATTCTCAGGCACAACTGGGCATGGCATGGTCCAGCACCAGGATTTCAAGGGACAATTTAGAATCCATAAAAGTAGCAAATGTGAAGCAAAACAATGGGTGGGTGTGATAACCCACTTTTAGGGGGAGGGAGGAATGAAACATTTGTTTCTTGCTCACCGTGCCAGTTCTCTCTTGTCCATGCTGATGCTATTACTAGATCAATAATAGGAGTACCTGTGTTGGGTTGATCTGAGACCAATACCAGGACATATATAATTCACTAATGTGATGCCAGAATACGTGGGTCAAGTTGGTTGAAGAAAATGCCAGGCATAGCTTTTTTATTAAAACAAAAGTTTAAATTGTCATGGTTACCAAATTTAAAAAAATGCTTCAGAATGTGAAGAATGTCCCTTGTTCATTACTGGCCATTGAAGAAATGGAGATTCCAAGCCTCAGTGCCACATAGGCATGGCGGAGAATTCCGCCACAGATCTCGTGGAGGCCAAATGCCAGTGCATTCGGCCCCCCGAAATCCGTGGCAGAACGAAGCCCCCCCGCCCCCCCACCCCGTGAAATGAGACCGGAATGAAGCACCTACCTGCTGCTGTCTGCGCTTAGGAGTGCACGAAAGCCACTTACCTGGTCTCGCAGCTTGCTTCGTGGTGGGGGGGAGGCGCTTCGCTGCTCCCCCCGAAGTTCAGGCCAGGGGGGAGGCTTCCCGCCTCGCCCGGCCGAAATTCAGGCCGGGGAGGAGGCGCCTCGCCTCGCCCGGCCGCGAAATAAAAAGTTAAAAAAAACACACGACCCCGTGATAGGCTACATGATGATTAACGTAGCCTATCACGGCTAGATTTGCAAAGTCAGCCATGATAGGCTACGTAAATCGTCACGTAGCCTATCACGGGTGACTTAAAAAAAAAAAGCGCGTACGGCTAATGGCGGCCCCCATAGGGAGCCGCCATTCGCGTTCCTTATTTGGTCGCTGTAGTCTACGTAAATCTTTACGTAGACTACGGCGAAAATAAGGGCAACGCAAATAGCATTGCCCTTATTTTCGCCGTAGTCTACGTAATCTTTATGTAGACTACAGCGACCAAATAAGGAACGCGAATGGCGGCTCCCTATGGGGGCCGCCATTATCCGTACGCGCTTTCTTTTTTTTTTTTAAGTCACCCGTGATAGGCTACGTGACGATTTACGTAGCCTATCACAGCTGACTTTGCAAATCTAGCCGTGATAGGCTACGTTAATCATCACGTAGCCTATCACGGGGGCGTTTTTTTTTTTTTACTTTTATTGGAATGGCGGCAGCGGCAGCCAGTCGAAAGACCGGCTGCCGCCTCTGCCCCTGTTGAAGACCTGATGAACCGCCGCCGGGATCTGCCGCCGGGAGGGACGTCTTCCTAAGTCCCGTCCCGGGGGGAAAGGTAAGTCCCGTCCCGGGGGGTGTGCGGAGAATGTCTCCCCGAAACTACTTCGGGGGGCCGAACACATTGGCACTCGGCCCCCCGAAGTTTTGGGGAGAAATTCTCCCCCATCCCTATCTGCGCTGCATTGCGAACGGCGGCCGCATCTGCGGCCGCCATTCACTTCTTGCATATAGCCGTGATAGGCTACATAAATATTTACGTAGCCTATCATGGCAAAACTAAGGGAACGCAAATGGCAGTGGCTACGGCGGCCACCATTTGCGTTCCCTTTTTTTCCACTGTGATAGGCTACGTAAATATTTACGTAGCCTATCACGGCAAAACAGAGGGGTGCAAATGGTGTAGTGGCCGCCATTTGTGCCCCCCTATTTTGCTATAATAGGCTACATAAATATTTACGTAGCCTATCATGGCGGGAAAAAAAGGGAACGCAAATGGCGGCTGCCATAGCTGCCGCCATTTGCATTCGCTGTTTTATTTTTCCGTCATAGGCTACGTAAATATTTACGTAGCCTATCACGGGCCGGCGTAGGGATGCAAATGGCGTCTCCTACACAGGACGCCATTTGCGTCCGCACCAGCCCGGCAGTGGCTGGAGGCCCCGCTGCGGGTTGGCCTGGTCGGCGGCTCCGCAGCCTGGCCAGAGAGCGGAGCCAGACGGGCAGGATTCCGGGGGGGAAGAACGGATCGCCTCCCCCCGTCGAGGATTCCGGGGGGGGTGGATCGCCTCTCCCCACCTGCGGAACCCTGCGGAGCCAGGTAAGCGGGGTTTCGTACACCCCTAGTGCCATAGTAGTAGCAGACTCTGCACATCAAAAGGGGGTGGGGTGGATTTTCTCCAGTGCAGAGCAAGTGAAAGCTCGTAGAATTGACCTGTGATTCTCCCCATAACATCAGAATGTTCTTGCTCAGCCAAAGCTACTTTAGCGAACACCTAGAGGTGGCTGACTGTAAATGTTGAAGCCTCTTACCCCGTCACTTGGTATCCTTTCATTCAACCAAGTGATGCGTGTAACAGTGCTGACTTAAAAGCAGTTTCGCCCACCCTCATATTATTGCTGTACAGAAACTGTCATAAGCAAACTGTGTAAATGTTTAAGGCCTTTTAATGATACAACAAACATCCACTTTCCCTCTTATAGACTAAATAATACCTAATAGTGGGGTTTTTCTTTCTTCTTTGAAAATCCTGGACTATATAATTTCCTAGCAGTGCTACAGTTTTCACAGTATGGCAATAGGCCTCCTGAATCCACTTTGCTTTTGAGTGGCTGCTTTTCATTCTTGCCAGGAAACTTTAGGAAACTGCTGGTTGGCTGCCCTGTATAATGATTGTTGTCCCTCTTATGGATATTGTCTCTGTAATGTATGATAAGATGCCATTCAGTTAGAGTGTCTGATTGGATCCTATGTTATGTATGCTGATGACGCCATGTAGATCAAACCACTGGTTGGGTGTGGACTCATCCTGTTGAATAAACACTTTACCTTTTCTCAAAACGTAGTTTGAGTCATGAGTTAATTGCCAACACTGGGTTGGATCCAGATCTTTCACTCTGCTAGCAGAAGGATACCACTGGCAGACCGGGACTTCCTCTTCCTCTCCTCTCCCCTGCGCCCCCCGTTCAGCCTCCAAATCTTCTCCAGAAAGTCGGGGGACCCTCCAGAGCAGATTTGAAGACACGTGCCTCTTCAGTGGTTCTATTCCCCCCCCCCACACACATACATTTGATTACCACAGTGTGAAGGGGAGAGTGGGGACGAGTGCATGGCCCACCTCCCTCTTACATTCTCATTGTCAGCTTTGTTGCCCTCCACCTGTTGGAGGGGGAAAGGGCCGGCCCAAGACATTCTGCTGCCTGATGCGAAGGACAAGATGGCACCCCCTCCCATTCCATGCACAAAAGCTGACTGGACTGGCAGATGAATCTTTCTTCTGCACTAATGATGGGACAACGTTCTCCACTGAACGTGAAGGCAGCAGACTAACTTAGGGGACACAGCGTAGGCTGCAAGGCACACGGTTCTCTCCTTGAACACCTTGCTGCTGTTTCCCAGCATCTGCCGCCTGAAGCAGCTGCCTCACCCTGCCTAATGGTAGGGCTGGCCCTGGAGGGGGCAACGTCTGCAGTGGGGAGTCTGCTGTATCAGCTCCTTGTGTGATTTAGAACCTCGGAAGAGCAGGATTTTAAATCACGCGGGGAGCCTATTTATGAGTAGGCCCCTATTCAGCCCTCCCATGTGGGCTGCACCCATTCAGCCCCAACATGTGGAAGTTTGCAAGACTAGCAGTGGTGACATGTGGGAGGGGAAGGGCCAACAGGGCTGTCCCCACTCTCTTCCTCATGCAGTGCTAATTGGGGAGGTGGGGGGGAGGACTGAAAAGGACTCCATTTGTTAGCAATTCTAGCAGCACTTTATGCAGCCAATAATGGGTCACAACAATCCAGCTTGAAATGTATAGCCTCATCCCTTAACTTCCTCCCCATCTGCACTTGCAATACAGATGCAATTCCAGCCTTTCAGAAGGCTGCTCTGAAGCATAATTGTGCTGAAAGGAAATCCTAACTGAGCAACAGTGTTTCCAAAAACTTAAGGGTCCACGCAGGAGATAATATAACAAAGCACGAGTAAAGGAAGATTGTGCGCGTAAGGTCTGAAGGAGAATTGCTTCTGTTGAGGATGAGAAGAGAGAAGGAAACAGATACAGGAGCCTCAAAGTAAAGAGGCTGGAGAATGACTTAAGGAGGCGAATGGAGCAGCCGAGAAGTGCCAGGGGCCGTTCTTCATGAAGGACTGTGGGAAGGACAGTTAACGACTTGCTGAGTTCAGAGACTAAAGCTAAGTGAGGACCGTATGCAGCCTTAGGGCTGCAGGTTCACTGTTACCACAAAGCAGTTGCCCTCTTAAGCTCATTTCAAGGGCATTGATTCATACAGCAACAATCAAAATGCAAACGAGCTTGGTTGCAGAGCTTGCATGCGTATTTATGTGACAGCCTCTCTCCCTTCAACTGATTGGGTTTCAGGCAGTGAACAACATAAACACCCCAGGACTCCATTTATGTATGGTGAATATCCATTTATTCGAAGGCGGGGAGGGGGAACGCCCATGAATTGCACAACTGGGATCATCTAAATTAAAATACATGAGACAGCAGCCATTATGAAATTACTTTCATGGGTGCTCCCCCTCTAGAGCCAGAATCTGCTATTATTGGTCACGATACAAAGTGATTCACATGACAAACGAATGGCTTACTGTCAAAACATACATTTATTTATTTGAAATACTTGTATACCACTTAATATAATACAATCTCTAAGCAGTTTGTATGCAATAATATTGTTAAATCACTGTTAAAATACACTGAATAAACAGTTACACTTACTACAACAAATACATAAATAAGAATAAAATGGAGCAAGTGGACACAGCAAGAATCTTCCAAGAGAACAGTCAACTCAGTGCCTAACAGCACAATCCTGTATATGTCTACTCAGAAGGAAGTCCCATTGAATTACATCCTATACCCACTTACTTGGAAGTAAGTCCCACTGAATCAATGAGGCTTACTTCTGAGTAGACACATACAGAATTGTACTGTACTAATTGCAAGTAGCTGCTTTTCTAGAGTCGTAATGATAATCTCCTTAACGGGCTTTCCTTTTTAAAAAAAGTTTGCTCTTTAAATGCTTTTGTCACTAAAGCTGCTTTCTGCATTTGACAGAAGTTAATACCAGCTTGAATATAAGCATAATATACACTAAACTGCTTACAAGGGTTGACAGGAACATGTTTTTAATGGAACCTACGCAAACCAAGGGCAAATTATATCCCTGCCATCACATCCCCCCACCTTGAAAGCCATGGGAAATGTGTATATGTATATGACTCCATACAGGAGGTGTAACACTTAAGATCCACTTACTACATGGATTGGCACCATTGTCTGGAGACTTTTAAATCATCGGCTTTCACTCGTACTGATAATGCTATACCGACTCTCTGCAGTTGGAGAAATCCAAGTGGTACATGGTTTTAAAGATGAGTGCTCCGTTCTCAGGGAGTAGTTGCTGTACATACAATTCCCAGCATCATCTCACAGGGGGACCTTGAAGTGAGAACAGTCCATAGCACTGACTTAAAAGTAACACCATGGTGTGATGCACATCAGTTTCCTTAGAGGTTTCTCTATAATCTTATAGCTCAAGTAATACCCATACTGCTCTCAGGCTCATCTTTCAAAACTGTAAAAACAGCAGATTCCTAGGACCATGGACACATTTAGGGGTTATTTCTGAGGACAGAGCTGACATTTTACAGAGCTGGTTAATGATGGCCTAACAAACTCCAGCAAATTCTAGGTTTCTTCTTTTCTCTTCACCCCACTGGCTTCATGGGGTCACAGAAAGTGAATATTGATCAGCTTTGATCTTGTAGAAATCCAAGAGGTCTAACTGGAGATTTAGTTAGCATGGGCTTGCTGCAAAGTAGGGGCTGAAATTCTACTAACTGTATTACCTTAGAGCTAAAGGTATTTTCCCCCATTGCACCTGGTTCACTTTTTATTTCATGTCCCAATTAGGTGCAGTCTCAGCCATTTCAGGAAAATAAACCAACTAGAGATGGAAAATGTAAACAGCTCCTTTTTGATACCTGCTTGGTCAGTCTGATAAAGCTCTGTTAATGTTGGCTGTGAACAAATAAGCAGATACACACACACACCCAACCCCAGCAAAGCCATCTTTCTCCCTTTATTTGTCTTAGATGACCATTCTGTCTGGCTCTTTGTAATGTATTTAGACAGCAGCTGTGTCAAGGAAGCTATTGGAGAAAAGAAGGCTTCCTTCAGAAAATGGAAATCTTGCCCAAATGAGGAAAACAAAAAGGAGTACAACCTTGCACAAAGATGCAAGCAGACAATAAGCAGACAATAAAAAAGCATTTTGAGGAGCATAGTGCCAACAAAGTCAAGGCCAACAATACGTAATTCTTTAAACATGCCAGAAGCACGAAACCAGCTAGGGAGGCAGTTGGACTGTTGGATGACAATGGAGTTAAAGGAAGATAAGGAGATTATGGAGAAGCTGAATGAATTCTTTTCACATGTCTTCACTACACTAGGTATCTGTGCTATAAATAATGCTTCTGCAAAGGGAGCCTGAAGAACTGAGGCAAATAGTGGTAACAAAAGATGAAGTTCTCAACTTTATTAACAAATTAAAAGTTAATAAATCACTGGGCTCAGATGGTATCCATCCTAGAGTTCTTAAAGAACTCAAATGTGACATTGCAGGTCTTCTAACAAAAATATGTAGCATGTCCCTAAGATCAGCCTCTGTATCAGAAGGCTGGAATGGCTAATGTAACACCAATTTTTAAAAAGGGATCCAGAGAGGATCCAGAAATTACAGGCTGGTTAGCTTAATGGTAAATTGGTTGAAAACATTAATAAAGATAAAATCAGTAAGCATAGAGAAGGACACACCCTACTGAAAAAGAATCAATGTGGCCTTCGCAAAGATAAGTCTTGTCTCACTAACCTTGCAGAGTTCTTTGAGAGTATCAATAAACATGTGAACAGGGGCGGACAAGTAGACATCGTTTACTTGGACTTCCAAAAGCAGAGAGTAGGCATAAATGGTAAATTCTCCCAATGGAGGGATGTAAACAGTGGGGTCCCACAGGGTTGGACCAATGCTATTCAACTTATTCATAAATGATCTGGAATAAGGAATAAGCAGTGAAGTGGCCAAGTTTGCTGTTGATACCAAATTATTTACGGTGGTTAAAACAAAAAGGAATTGTGAGCAGCTGCAAAAGGATCTCTCCAAACTGGGAGAATGGGCATCTATCTAAATGGCAAATGTGGTTCAATGTAAGCAGATGATGCACATTGGGACAAAAAATCCCAACTTCAAATATGAACTGATGGGATCTGAACTAGCAGTGACTGACGAGGAAAGAGATCTTGGGGTTATGATGGACGTAGATGAAAATGTCAACCCAGTGTGCGGCTGCTGTGAAAAAGACAAACTTCATGTTAAGCATAATTAGGAAAGGAATTGAAAATACAATTGCCACCATCATACTGCCCTTATACAAATCTCTGGTCTGCCCATACTTCAAATACTGTGTACAGTTCTGGTCACTGGACCTAAGAAAGGGTATTGTAGAGTTGGAGAAAGAGCAGAAAAGGGCAACTAAAATTATCAAGGAGCTGGAGCATCACCCCTATGAGGGAAGGTTACAACATCTGGGGTTGTTTAGCTTAGAAAGCAAGCAAGTAAGGGGGGACATGAAAGAGGTGTACAGAAGTATGCATGGTGTGGAGAAAGTGGATAGGGAGACATTTTTCTCCCTCTCTCAAATACTAGAACCCAAGGTCATCCCATAAAGCCGCTTGGTGGGTAATTCAGGACAGAGAAAAGGAAGTACTTCTTCACACAGCACATAGTTAAACTATGGAATTAACTTCTACAAGATGTAGTGATGGCCACCAATCTGGAAGGCTTTACAACAGGATTGGATAAATTCATAGAGGACAAGGCTATGAATGACTATTAGTCCTGATGGCTATATGCTACCTCCAGCACCAGAGGCAGTGAGCCTATGTACACTAATTGCTGGGGATCATGGGTGGGAGGGTGCTGCTGCACTCATGTCCTGCTTGTGGGTTTCCATTGACAGCTGGTAGGCCACTGTGTGAACAGAATGCTGGACTGGATGGTGCCTTGGTCTGATCCAGCAGGGCTCTTCTTATGTTCTTATGTAGTGTCATATTCCATGGAAGAAGGATCAAACTAAGGGCTATTCCAAACAGTGTGAAGCCAGGGCCATTCGCTCAGAGAAAATAAAGTGCAAACATGGTACAAATGAAAGCAATGGCATCTTCCCAAGAAATTTCTGTGTTACTGTTCTGAACTTTTGTTAAACTGTAAAACTGTAATTCCATAATCTGTAAAATCGGGGATAATACCTTGCTCCCTTAATAAGTGTTTGGGCTACCTGAACATTCAATGTAGCTATGGATATCTGGGAATCTGTATTCCATCCAGGGCACTGGAATGACAAAAGGAAATATCTGCAGTTCTTCTTTCTTTTGTTAATTTGGTTTATAATATTTATTCTAAGTCCTTGGCATGGAGCAAATACCTGGAAGAAGTCAGCTTCACAGATGGCACCTGTTTAGCATTTGTGTGCCAAGAAAATGAAGCCAAAAATAAGCACGTTCAAAGATACCGCAAAGACTGCACATGTGCAAACACAGATTGTGGAAAGCAAAATGCATACAACGCAGTGAGGGCGTTCCTGTGCCAGGGCAAGCCCTCTCTTGCTCCCTCCACGGGAGAGGACTAGGTGGGCCATGGTGAAACAGAATAGCCTTGAAGATCCAGCAGTACTCCTGGACCAATCACTGTTGCTGGAGGCCCAAGTAGCCACGGCAGAACAGAGTGCCTTCACCCAGCTTCAGTTGGTTATGGCCTCTCCTGGACAGGGATAGCTTGGCCACAGTGGTACAGGTGCTGGTAACCTCAAGCCTGGATTACTGCAATGCACTCTATGTGGGGCTACCCTTAAGGCTGCCCTGGAAGCTGGAGCTAGTGCAGAATGCAGCAGCTTGGCGGTTGTTGGGATCTGCCCGCTTTCAGCGTGTAACTCTTTGGATGAGGGGACTGTACTTGCTGCCTAGCCACTAGCGAGCCAGGTTTAAAGTCTTGTTACTAGTGTATGGAAGCCCTAAACATCTTGGGAGCAGGATACTGGAGAGAGGGCTTTCTCCCTTACCAGCCTGCCTAGTCAGTGCAGTCAGCAGATGAGGTGCTCTGGGTGGTTCCACATGGACCTGCAGTCCATTTGGAGTCCACCGGGAGATTTCAGTGTATTGGCTCCCTCTCTATGGAACTCCCTGCCTATGGATGTCAGTCAGGCACAGACGTCATTTTATTTTCAGCACCTGCTGGAGATGTTTTTACTTAAACAAGACTTCCCTAACTAACCAGCCACAGTATTATTGATATAATTGGATTTTAAACATTCTAATTCTGTATTTTGTTTCTTTATTCTTTTCTTTATTGTTCACCACTTGGGAATCTTATCAGATATAGAGCAGTATATAAATCTTGTAAACTAATTAACTAAGGGAGGAATCCTATCAGGATAGGCAGCTGCCTCCGAACTTGGAGGTGGCCGCCTATCCAATGCAGGGTGGGCGGAGTGCGGAGGGGATCTTCTCCTCAGTGCTCCAGCCGCTCTGCATTCGCGACTAGATGGCCGATTTCGGTTGTCTAGCCGCTGGACTTCAGCGTGTGTGGGGAGGCCAGACAACGCATAGGAAGCCTTGTACCAGCACTTCCACACTCCCCGCCCCTCCCTGTCCCCAGGAATGCCCCCTTTTGCCTCACTCCACGCTGCTCATCCAAGCGCAGAGCTCAGGGATGATCCAAGCTGCCTATGAGGCAGCGGGGGCGGGGAGGCAGTTTTCCGGGAACCGACCTTTTGGTTCCTGGAAACCAAACAATCCCACGGCCGTCTAGCCACTGTCTAGCAGCCACAGGATTACACCCTAACTAACGTTGTACTGTGTTTCTTTGATCCATACTGCAACCAAATATGTAACTTGGGTGCATGAACAGATAAAAAAATTGTGAGAGCTACAGCAAAACTAACTGGATTTCTCTCTTGAACACATAATCTCTTCAGCCACACACTTCTGTCATACTTCAGTTAGAACCATAGGAAGCTGCTTTATTCTGAGTCAGGGCATTGGTCCTAGCTCAGAATTGTTTACATCAGTCTTTCCCAACCTGGTGTCTCCCAGATGAGTTAGACTACAGTTTCCATTAGGGATGTATGGATTTTGCAAAATCTGTTCCATCTGCATTTTGTGGATTATCAGGTGCCTTTCATCCTGTCGTCTGTTCATTGATAGAATCAGATTTTTTCCATTTCCCAATTGTGTGCAAATTTGCACTTGCACAAATGTGCAAATCCCCTCCCCCAAATGCACGTTTTCATATTTTAGCCTATGGGGGAAATGTGCATTTTCAGCTGTTTTTTATTTTATGTATTTTTCTATGACTAAATTTGCATAAAATTCTGGAAAGTAAAAAAAAAAAACAGTCCAGAAGTCCATGGAATCTGTGCAAGTCAGGGAAAGCGGGTCCATTATGGAATCTGCAGGTTGGATTCATAGCAATCCAAACTCATTTGATTCTGTTGTGGATTTCTCCAAAATCCCTAATTCCCATCATCTCCAGCCAGCATAGCCAATGGTGGGGATCATGGGGGTTGTAGTCCAACACATCTGGAGGGCACCAGGTAGGGGGAATGCTGGTCTACACTGAATGGCAGTGGCGGCTTTCCAGGCCTTCAGACAGGTGTCTTGCTTAGCCCTACCAGGAGATGCCAAGGATTGAATCTGGGACCTTCTGCAAGTCAGGTAGGTGCTCTTCCACTGGGCTATGGACTTGGTTTGAAATACAGATGTTTGGTCAGTCCAAAGCAGTCTGTGCTAATATTCTACTGAGTGCCTTTTGCCATCGAGGCTTGCTAATGTTCAATGTTAGTGAGACCAAGAAAGAAGATTGCAAATAACATGGCAGAGGGGTGGGGAATGTTCCCTTTCAGATGACATATTATGTAAGCCAGACGTAGGCAACATGCAGCCCCTGCCACCTCCACCCCCTGAAATTGGGAGGGGGTGTTAATTGTTGTTGAATATATTACTTTTTGTATATTATGAGCTATTCACTATATAAAACTAAGTTGCCCTATTATAAGGCTTGTTGAGTTGCTGAATCATGTAACTAGGAGAGATGGCACAGTCAGGGACATCACTCTCCTTTCACTTGTTGCCCTTGTTGATGCACTTTAGGACTTAGGGTGTCCTCCCTCCTCTGCCTCTGCTTCTCAGGGAGCAGGGTGGGGAAGAAAAGATTTCTTGGCAGGCTGCCCTGTTCGTATGATCTTTGTCCTTGCTGCAGTATTGTGCCAAAGACTGATTGGCCTTAACTGTGCAATGCAAATTAATATTTAATTCCCTGTCATCCAGGCACATTTTAAATCCAGCCAATGCTATAACTCTTCCTGATTTATTTCCAACATGCTGACTTTGCAAGGCTTTTTTTAAAACTAGTTTAGCAACAGATCTAGAGACCATGCCGGAAATCAGTGGGAAAAACATATATAAAGGCCCACACTGCTGTGCCCTGAGAGTTAACATAAAACTGAATCTATTGCTGTGTATTTTTGGGTGGGGTGTGTGAGAACAGGACAATAACCATTAATCAGTGTTGGAATGTGAATTTCCTGTACACAGTCTTGGCTCCAGGTTCTTCTGTGGGCTCTACATAATGAGATGTTACTAGGATGGCTACTTATGTATTGCCAGAAAAGAGGAAATGCATCACCAAAAAAGAGGATGAAAGAGGACACATAAAATTTGCACATCCTGATGTATATGTATGTGTGTATACATTTATATGCATATACACATTTAGAAATGCTATAATTTAAATAGAAATTGAGTGCATCTCACCATCATGTGGATAGGGATGTATGAAAGTCACTTACCTTTTTGACGGGGTGATTTGCGGTGGGGGGAGGCGCTCTGCACCTCCCCCCGAAATCCTAATCCAGACGGCTCCACTCCATGGAGATTCCACAGAGCTGCTGGCCGGGGCCACCCACAGCCGGACATCAGGCCGCTGGGCAGCCTGCAGGCAACCCCTCCCCCCCCACAGCGTACACAAATGGCAGCGGCTACAGCGGCCACCACTTGCGTTCCCTTTTTTTTTGCTGTTTTAGCCTACGTAAATATTTACGTAAGCTATTACGGCGAAAAAAAGGGGGAACACAAATAGCATAGTGGGCGCCATTTGCGTTCCTTCCCCCCCCCCCGCTGCTTTAGCCTACGTAAATGTTTATGTAAGCTATTACGGTGGGGGGGGGAAAGGAACGCAAATAGCGCCCACTACGCTATTTGCGTTCCCCCTTTTTTTTGCTGTAATAGCTTACGTAAATATTTACGTAGGCTAAAACAGCGAAAAAAGGGAATGCAAGTGGCGACCGCTGTAGCCACCGCCATTTGCGTACGCTGTGGTTTTTTTTTAGCTTGCCGTGATAGGCTACGTAAATACTTACGTAGCCTATCACGGCCTCCACAGGGACACAAATGGCGTCCCTGCATTAGCCGTGATAGGCTACGTAATTATTTACGTAGCCTATCACAGCTATGATAAGGAAGTGAATGGCGGCCGCAGTGCGGCCGCCATTCACAAGTCAGCGTGGACGGCAGCAGGTAAGTGCTCCATTTCACGTGCCTTTTGTGGGGTGGGGGGGAGGAGGCTTCATTCCGCCACGGATTTCGGGCAGCCGAATGCACTGGCATTCGGCCTCACTGAGATCCGTGGTGGAATTCTCTGACATCCCTACATGTGGAAGACTGTGACCAAGTGACTCGTGTGCCTTGCTCAGTCTGCTGTCCAGGTGCTGTTGATAGGCAATTTCAAGGCACAGCTCTTCCTTCTGATGGTTCTTTATCTTTATACCATATTTTTGAATGGACTGGACAGCCCTTCAAATATAGGACGTCTTCAAATAGAGAAATGTCTTCTGGCAGCTCTTCAAATAGAGGACTGTCCTCTGTAAAGCAGGACAGATAGCCACCCTTGACATCAGTGGTCACTTGGCCTGGAGAACTCTAACAGCAAGGGTGGTAAGAGAGAGATGTATGGGGGCATGAGAGGTAGGCAGAGAACAGTAACTAAATAGCAACAGGACATGCAGCATTAATGGGGCAGAAAAGGAAGGAGAGGTGCAAGAAGGGCTAAAATGGAAAATGGAGAGCAGCTACTCCACGAAGGGGGCAAGATGAGCTAAAGGGTCCTAAAAGGAGGATGTCTGAACACGGGCACCAATATATGTAAGAGGCATAAAGCTGTGTGCAGTGTCCCATCCTCAACATCCTTGTGCACACTGCCCCTACCCTCTCTCTCTCTCTCTCTCTCTCTCTCTCACACACACACACACATACACACACACCATGCTGAGTAAGGAGGTCTGCAGAGGGCTTCTACTCATGTCTGCTTGTACATGAATAGAACCCTTGGCATGATCAGGAACCCTGATAAAGCAGACTGAAGTGAATGCAAGGACAACCCCCCCCCCCTCCGCAGAACTCCCCACTCAACACAGGATGGTGTTCAGTTCTGCCTCTGCTGTGATGAGGGTTTAGTATTCTTTAGGTGCTGGTGAAGCCTGGGTCAAAGGGATCACCTATGAACTGGGGTTTTTCGACAAGGTCAGGTTTCAGGAATAAAACAGCACAACGGAAAGCAGCAAGTGGTGCAGGGGCTGGACCACTTAACTCTTATTTAAGACTGACCCTTAAATAAGAGTGTAGTTGCATTAATGCAGGTTGGCCCTTCCTCCATACTGATGGAGGCTTTGTTTTTTAAAGGGAGCTGGCCAGTTTCAATAATCTCAGGCAACATGGGAATGACTTAGGGCTTGGGCCATGAGGACACTAGCATGCCACGGAGTCAGAGGATGGTAATGCAGCCTCCTCTGGTTGCAGGGAGCTGACCCCTGGGTCGTTCTGGAGATCCAGGTCCTGGGGAGATGGAAACCTTATGATAACTTTCTGTGGCCAAGTTCTCTCCCACTAACTCTGATGTCTCCCCTGCTGAGCAAAAGGGGTTGGGATCCTCTAAGGATAAAGGTTTGGAATCCTGTTCCATGACATCTGGTCAATGGTATTGGGAGTGGGGTCGGTGTGTGCAGCCCCATGCGTTTTTTCACACATTAGTGCATCCTATTCAGGCATAATGTCTGAAGAGAGTAACTGTGTGTCCAGCTTCTACCACTGTTCTTGCTGAGCTATTGCCTGCTGCATTGCTCTCTACTGTGACTGATCTTTCTCCAAGGTCACTGTTGTTGCCATGCCAGAGTCCAAGCTGGTGCGTGTTTTGACTTCAAAGGGGAGGGAAATCCTGTGTGGTGCTTGCTGCACTTTTAGCCATGTGTACCCTTACAAATCTGGGGCTCGCCAAATGTTCATGACTCTTTCACAAGATTACATTTCACGTAGATCTCATAATACAACTTAAAACGCTCACACTCTCTCTCTTTCCAGAGTGAGAAATGAGTAAATCCATGGATCGTCTGGATTTATCCTAAAATAGTATTACCCTCTTGACACCAATGCTAATCACTTTTACCAGGAGTCCTGACCTGATGATGGCAATCCAATAGAAAGTGATGTGCTGCCATCTTGTGAGACTTTGTTGTACCTTCAGTTCCTGCTCTGGAATTTCTGTCAATGTATAATATTGCTCTCACAGTGCCTGATAACTACCTTTGGCACATGCTCTCTGTTCTTCAGTGGAATTCAGTAAGGATCAGGACACACAGTCGTTTTTAAGTGCAAAGAGAATAACAAATTTATTTCCCCCCATAAATGTTACATGCTAACCTGGCCTTGTGACAGCCCCTCCATGTGGTAAGGTGGCAAGTTACCATGTCCTGAATATTGTTAGAAAAAAATAAGCATTAAAGATGCAGTGACTAGTTACCAGGTAGATTTTACCACATGGGGGCTGCTGTCAAAAGGCTATTTTACCATGCAAAAACTGAGAGGCAAAACTCAGCTTATTTTAATTTGGTGCTGAGAGGGGGTATGAATGCAGCCTTATTCAGAACAGAGGGTGGGATATAAGGAGCAGGGCCCATGTTGTGAGGGGAAGCCAAAGCTGGCCCTCATGTAAAGTGGGGGTGAATCCCCTGTCTGAGGTGGCAGATCAGGAGGGGCGGCAGATTGTGTTGGACACTGCTGGGAGGACCCCCTGCTGCTGCCTGCCACCACCTTGCTTGGAGAGCAAGGCACCACAGCAAGTGGGCAGCCTAGAGAGGCGAGGCCTCATCCGAGCAGATTACCTGGAGAGCTGTGCTGGCTGCTTTTGTGGCAGTGCTCTAACAGGAAAATGGCTGGCACAAATTTCCAGGGCAGCTGGCTCAATGCTGCACTCTAAGAGACAAACGCTGCAACAGGAGAGCAGCTAGCAGTAGCATGGCTCTCCAGAGCAGGTATCCTCCTGATGTCTTGCTCTGAGGACCCCTCAAAGTGAGGCATTTGGGCCAACTCTCTGGAGAGCTGTGCCAGCTGCTTTTGTACTGCAGCAGCTGGAAAGTGACCAGCACAGCTCTCCAGAGAGGTTGCCAGAGCCAAATGCCTTCCTCCAAGGGGGCTCTTCCTCAGAGCGAAGCATTGTGGGTGAGGTGGCCCTGGACACTTTCCAGGGTTTCAGAGGGAAGTCTTTCCTACCTCTACCTGGAGATGCCAGTCAGCCAGGGACTGAACTTGGGATCTTCTGTATGGAAAGTGTGTGCTCTGCCACTGAACTACAGCCCACAAGCCCTGGAATGCTGTAGAATCACCTTCATTGAAGGTTAGCTATGCCACCTTATAGGCATCTTTCAGATAGGGTAAAAATTTGTATTCACAGTACCGTTTTACTGGAATGGTCTCTAGACTTGCCAGTGATATTTCAATATTACAGAACACAAGTGAGACCTGCAATAAAATGTTGCATTGTGGGGTGCTGCTGTTCAGTGTTGCCAGCCAGTCAGCCAGATCCTTTTCCGGATCACTCCATTCTATTCTCTATCCTTTCCCAACCCCAACCCCAGTTTTCCCCTGAACCCCACAACACTCAGTCATCATTCTATGCCTGCCTAGCATGCTCAGTGTCCCCTGCCCGTTTCTGTTTCCCCTCTAAAGTGCTTTGTCTATAGCTGCAAACCACAGGCTGTTTCTACATGAGGCATTTATCGTGCCCTCGTGATTGACCACTCACTGAAATTTGCGGGTCATTTACACAATGTCATCAACCTCCGGACATCTTTTGAGTTTTTTCCTGGCTATTCCACCTTAAAAAAGACCGGAGACAAGCTGGAATATTAAATCCACCATTTCCGCAGTGCGTAATGTGGGCATACTGTGACAATTCCGCCACTGTTGTTTCATTGAAAAATATACAAAGCCCCAGGAAGGCTGCTGAGCAAGGGTGTTTTCAATTCCATGTCATGTTCATCATCTAAATGCGTCAATCTTAATTACACCACAGAAATGGAAGCAAAATGCTCCGATAGGGCTGCGCAATTTTCCGTTAATGTAGAGACACCCTTAGAGTTCCCCTACTGATTGCTGTTTTGTGTGTGGATGGTGCCATTTTGGGTAGGGCTGTGCACCGCCTCGTTGAGAAGTCTGAATAACAGGGTAAAGTGGTCTTATTCAGAGCAAAATCTTCATGATATGAGGTGGGTCAGAGCAGTACCAAGGCACTCCGGGGCGAAGTGCCCCCCCCCGAAGCGCCTCCTCCACCTCGTATATTAGGAGCTCTGCTTACCTGCTTATTTAATGCCTGAGCAGTCCAGACAGGCCGTCTCCAAAATGTATCAACTTCTGAACACTCAGGTGGAGGGGCATGAGAAGGAGGAGGAGAGGGGAGGAAGGTGAGAGGATGCAGGAAGGCGGGGGGAGGCAGGAAGGCGAGCGCAGGAGGAGGAGGGAGTGTGCTTTGGCGAATAGGAACTCTCAGCCAGAACCTATGCCAGCAGTCTCCAATCAGAGAGAGGTGGAGGAGGGCAGTATATATACTTTGGTGAAAGGCTGCGTTCAGTTATTGCGCTAGCTGTGTCTTTGGGAGAGGGCAGGTGTGGGTAGATGATCGTGTGTGTGTGTGTGTGCACATGCATGTGCATTCCTAGGAGTTGCTCCTTCAGTTCATTTGATTTTGATTGCCATTAGGCTGTCCTCAAAATTTAAATTAAAAGGAAACAGCTTGGTTGTGGTGGGAGAGTTTCCTCGCTCCTTGATACTCCGTCCCCTTTGGGACGGTGTCTTTTGCAGCACCTCTTCCAGCTGCCCTCTCCTATTTCCTTCTACCTCCAACTCATTTGTTATTTGTATTTGATTAGATTCATCTCTCCTTTCCCTGATTTTTCAAACTAACATAGCTTTTTCTTGGTTGTTGCTGCTACGCTCTCCCCTCCCTTGCCATTCCTGTGTGTGTGTGTTTGTTTGTTTATCTCAATTCTGGACTCCGGAAAAGGCTGTATTTGTTGTTTAACCTCGACCATCACTTCTGCTTTCTCCATTCTATTTCCTTGTCATTTTTCTCCGGCAACTCTGTCTCTTTTAGATTTTTAAAAACTCAGTCTTGTTTCAGTTTTTAAAAGCAAACATTGACTTTTGGCTGGACATGCTCCTCCCCTTCCCTTTTAAGTCATATTCAAGCATTTACTTTTAGCTTTCTAAATTCTTAAAGAAAGGCATATTTTAGCAGCCTATAGTGTTTGTTCCCCCCCACCATGCCGAAGTGAACCGTCTGTATCTTCTCTCTGTGTTGATCCTCCCAAAACAGAAATAAAATAAAGGATTTTTTAAATTTGTGTTTGATTTATCTAGGCTCTTATCTTACTGCCTGTGCTGTACTGTATTTCTTGAAGGTGCCCTGCCATCCATAAAAGAACATGAAATGTAAAATAATAAATTAAAGACATTCGCCATTTGCTTAAGTAGTTCTGCTTTTCTTTAGCTCGTGTGTGTGTGTGTGTGTGTGTGTGTGCATGCTAGGATGTTTTTCCACTAGCACCATATATCCAAATTTCAAGGCAGTGTTGAAGAATCACGAGTCACATAGTATTTTATATTAATCACCTTCTTATTCTAGTAACAGTCCACTGTGTGGCAAAGCAATCAGCGTAATATGGGGCATCTTTGTGGTATTGGCAGGAGCAGAGGTGGAGAGAAGTACAGCTCTTGGCTTTGGGAGTTTTCCTGGAAAAAGTCAGATTTCACCAGCGCCTTGCACACAAGCCAGTGGGCCAAAGAGCCTGGACTTTGGTGGGTGGGATGCCCTCGGGGTGCTGGGAGGGGCCCAGGTTTCACACCCATCCATGGAAACAGGGAGAAGTTACAGCTCTTTGCTTTGGGAGTTTTCCTAGAAAAAGTCAAATTTTGCCAGTGCCTAGCACACAAGCTGGTGGGCCAAACTGCCTGGGCTTTGGGGTGTGTGTGTGCGCGATGCCCTCGAGGGGGGCTGGAAGAGGCCAAGGTGTCACATGCGTGTGTGGAAACAGGGAGGAGTTACAGCTCTTTGCTTTGAGAGTTTTTGTGGAAAACATCAGATTTTTGTGCGCCTAGCACAAAAGCCACTGGGCCAGTGTCTGAAATTTTGCAGGTGGCCTCCTCCCCAGGGGGGTGGAGAGGATCCCAAAGTTCATGCCTGCATCCTTACTGAAAAATATATGACCATTTGTGTTTTCCCATGCAAGTCAATGGAAAAACGCCAACATCGCGTGATCTGGATATCTGAATTTCACTTCGGATTCGGATCCAAGTTGGATCAGAGGGGGTCCAAGGATCCGAAGCGGAATCCAAAGCAGATTGGAGGGTCCATGCACAACCCTAATTTTGGGTATGAAAGGATCTATACTTGAACAATGTTTGCTGCTGGCTCCAAATGTCAGTGATGATTTCAAAGCCATTTCACTCACATAGAAATGGGGAGGTTGTTTAAATCTGTCACCTTTTCAACAAAATGGCAAAATAAATACAATTGTCTTGCAAAAATCCAAATGTTTTATTCAAAAGTAGATCCCCAAAGATTTTAAAAACACTCCATAGTGTATTTTGTTTGGGGAAGGGAGGGAAGGAGAATCAAAGATCAACAGTACAATCCTATGCATGTCTAATCAGAAGCAAGTTCCATTGAGTTCAACAGGATTTAGTTTCTCCCAGGTAAATGTGCTGAAGAATCAGCAAAATTGAACAAGTGAAACAAAGTTGGGGGTGGGGGAATTTCACAAAACCATTTGTCCTGGAATGAGTGTATCAATTTCACGTATTTTGGGTTGAATCACTTTTTCTCCTCAATTCTAAAGAGGATTCAACTACCTTACTGTTAGAAGATATAGTTCCAGTTCCAGGCATCTTTCAGGGTTAGAGTAGGGGGAGAAGAATGACAATAAAGGGACAGACCATGGATTTGGAGTAACAACCTCTTTAACAAAGAGAAATAGCTAGGTAGTGTGTACTTCTCCAGTGCATAATCCTCCATCCTATTTTACCCATTTCAGTGGAGTCTGAGATAATTGCAGTGTTTGCTCACCATGGGTTGGATCTGGGATCTGCCTTCTGTGAGAGGAAGGGATCTTCTGCAAGAGGAAAGGCTCTCCTCTCAGAAAGTAACTCTACCCAGTTTTGGGGGATCCCCCTTCCCCCCACACCACAGCTTACCCCATTCAGCAGGGACTCCTGACTCTCTGTGTAGCATTTTCAGGGGGCTGGAGGGGCTGCTGTGGGAAAGAAGGGGCGGAGAAGCTGCCTTTCCCCTCTGTTCTTGGGAAAGCCCAAAGCTTGCATTCAGAGCATAACCTCTGAAAATCTCATATACAGGCACCAGTATGACATTATGGGGTATGATATATTTATAATACTGTTGTCTGGACATGGGGTAGGAAATGCCATACCCCTGGGTATTCTGTATTGTTTGGCACTGTGTTTTTCAAAATGAACACCATAAATATAGGCCACCACTCAAAAGGATGTTCCGAAAGCCTTGCTTTTAGCTGAAGAATATTAGAGAGACCTGGTAGGTTTTATGGCTGATTATCGAAGGTTGAAAGTATGACTAGAAAGGTCTGCTAAAGGTGCAGAATAAGAATCTTGCATTTAAATAGGATGGCTGCACATTTCCTTGGTTATGTAGGCTAAGCATGTGCCTTATGAATAGTCAATGGCCAAGTAAAAAAAAAAAATTAAAGGGCTCCTTGAACAGGCTACATTTATAGATAGATCCACTTCCTCGATCTTTTGCCGTTCATCTTATTATTAACCCACAAGAAAAATATATATCTTGAATTAGGACCATTTAATAATACATTCCATTTGTATCTTTGATGGTTTATTTGTGAAATAGCTTTCTGTTGACTGAATCAACATCTTTAATGGAATAATTTTATATAAAGAGTAATTTTTATAGAAGGATTGCTCCTTCACCTGCTTATTGTAGCTAAGGGCCAGTTTACACATTATGTCTGCCATGCAATGGCTCTTGCTACAGGGCCAACTCTTCTTTCCGGACATTTGTGCTCAAGAGATGAAAATGACCTGCGAGGTGTGGCGAGCCACTGGAAATGAAAGATTTGTCATGTGGCATCAGCAATTAGATGGCGCAAATCAATATGCAAATTGGCCTTAGGTTCCATTCCCTTGAATTGCTCCTTTTGTCTTCAACCTTAAAAGGAAACAGTGGGACAGCAAAATGACTCAGCAAAACCATCCTCTGGTTTCAAACCCTGGGGAGAAACTGCTCCCTGAAATCAAGGAACTGTTTGTCTGAAAGGGACTTGGACGAGTTTAATTCCTCGAGGCAGAATCTGGGCATGCTCTGCTGCACAGAGCAGATTGAGCACATCAGTCTGATTATAATGTAAGAAGAAGCAGGTGGCAGCAGGGGCAAAAATGTATGTGTGAGTTTTCTTACATTGCGTGGAGAGAGCGAGTCTGTCCCTCACTGCTCCTTCTCATCCCTTAAGGCAGAGACAGAATTCCCAGTAGTACCAGAACAAGGCAACTCCTCATCTCCTTGGCTAAGCACTAGGAGGAGGACCCCTGCCCTTTGCCATGACATCAGTGCGGAAGGAAAGCCTGTCTGCAGTGCTGAAAGGATGCTCAAGGGAATTCTTTAGGGCAGGGTTGTTGACCCTCTTTCAGCCTGAGGGCCAAATTCAGGACAGGAGAAGCTCTTGGGGGCCACATTCCTACAGTGGGAAGGACCAAAGGCAAAAGAAATGGGGCAAAAATAAAGCACATTTCAGCTTGAGGCTCCTACTCCCCTAACTAAGCCTTAGGAGAAGCATTTTGATGTTTTACAAGGGGCGAAAACTGCACAAAAGCTGGGAAGCCACCAACAATCGATAGTGGGGGGAAAGGGCTTGTGGCCTTCTGGGGAACCTTGGAAGGCCAGATTTGGCCCCAGGCCTGAGGTTTTGCACCCCTCGTTTAGAGAGGAGAAAACATGAAGGCGGGTAGGTGGCACCTTAAGGATTTGGGTAGCAACGGCAGCCCTGTTCATTTCAGGCAGCCTGCTCCAACCTGGTGCCCTCCAGATGTTTTTGACTACAACTCCCAGCAGTCCTGACCATTGGCCATGCTGGCTGGGGCTGATGGGTGTTGAAGTCCAAAACATCTGGTGGTCACTAGGATGGGGAAGGCTGAGGTAAGGTTTTGTTGTTGTTGTTGTTGTTGTTGTTCAGTCGTTTAGTCGTGTCCGACTCTTCGTGACCCCATGGACCATAGCACGCCAGGCCTTCCTGTCCTGCACTCTCTCCCGGAGCGTGCTTGCCATCTCATGTTTGACCACCTCCAGCTTACCTTGATTCATTGATCTGACATTCCAGGTTCCTAAACAATATTGTTCTTTACAGCATCAGATTTTCTTTTCACCACCAGACACATCCACAGCTGAGTGTCCTTTCGGCTTTGGCCCAGCCACTTCACTCTTTCTGGCGCTACTTGGAAATACCCTCTGCTCTTCCCCAGTAGTATATTGGACACCTTCAGACCTGAGGGGCTCATCTTCCGGCGTCATCTCTTTTAGCCTTGTGATACGTTCCATGGGGTTTTCTTGGCAAGAATCCTGGAGTGGGTTGCCATTTCCTTCTCCCGTGGACCACATTTTGTCAGAACTCTCTGCCATGACCTGTCCATCTTGGGTGGCCCTGCACAGCATAGCTTATGGCTTCACTGAGTTACACAAGTCCCTTCGCCACAACAAGGCAGTGATCCATGAAGGGGAGGTAAGGTTAGCACACAGTTAAATGTTCAAAAGGTACAGAGTGGAATCACAGGAGCTTTGAGATACAGAGGAGAGATAGCTGGACACAAGGCTGACTCCAGGTTTGAGAGTCCAGCTGCAGAGGGCTTAGCTGGCAGCAGTGGCTGGATCTGGGGAGATGTTGCCACTGGTATTTCCCCAAATGCCCTGGAGTGATTGTAAAGGAAGGCAGAGGACAGATCGTGATTCAAAGCCAAGCCACTTCTAACAGAAAGCTGCTGCCACCCCCACTGCCCCCAGCCTAGGATGGGGGAGTCCCCAAGCCTGCTTAGCTTCCTTAGCTCTGCTGAATCAGGGACCAAACCAGTTTCCTCAAGCCTCAGTTCCAAGGACAGATAGTAGTGCCAAGTGCTAACTAACACTGGACTTAGCACTGACCCAAAATGGAAAGAGCACACAGTTTTAATAGATAGGTATTTAATTACAAGAAGGAAAGGGGGAATTGGAAGCTACAAAGCCAAATTGGCACAAACACATTAATACAAGTACAAGACAGCTGGAAACCCAATACAGACTGAAAATAAAAACCACTATGCTGCTGACCTATGGATACCGTAGTATGGGCCTTCTCATAAGCCATGCCGAATACAAACACCTCCTTTCACAGAGGCAATACTGGAACAATGGCAACTGGCACCATGGCTCTCCGCAGTGTATATATATTAACTATATCGCTCTCCCCACTCTTCCTCTTGATGGAAAGTTTGAAGGGAGAAGTGGCACTTTTCATACAGGTCCAGCTGAAAGCAATCTCCACTCCCTCCCATGGAGCTGGCATTTTATGACCTAGAGGCCAGAGACTGCCAGAGATGCAAGAAATAAGCCAGATCCCATCCTCCCTTCAGGTGGTCAAATGCCTTCATGCCTGTGCTTCCCCTCCGCCCCCCCCCAGGGCCTCTCACAAGGCAAATCAGGTCCAGAGAGTTACTTACAGAAAATGGATGCTTAATAGCAAAATGGAGTTGCCCTGGTTCTTTACAGTGATATTTTGTTGTGTGCTCTAGGGCCCTCTGGGAAATTGGTGGGCATCTTCCCAGACCAAGCCACTGCTGCCATGGTAAGCCCATGGCTGGGGGGAAACGGGTAGGTGTCAGGGCTGATGGATCTTGCTGGGTGCTAAGAGCAGTCAGGGTGGGGAGGGTTTTTCTGCCCCATTTGCTTCATGTATAAGAGGAGTTTCAGTCCCACTTCCTGCGTCTAGATCTTGAGGCGTGGGACTGGACACCCTTCTCTAAGGTGCTGTCCTGCCCAAAGTTTCACAGATGAAAATGGAGGCACTCTTTTATAAACTGGGAAACAGCCATATTCTTTCTAACACTGTCTGAGCCCACCTCTGCCCTATTATACGTTCCTGATTGCTCTTTTCTACCTGGTAAACATAGGACTGATCAGAACAGTTTACATTTTCAAACAAAATTTAAACATGTTTAATTTCACCATGGCTCTGGTTTTAGTTCTTTAAAAAAATAGCTACAATTCCAACCATATTCAGTAACAATTACTATATAGATTGACAGGTGTGTGTGTGTGTGAGTGACTGTGAGGGTAGCAGCACATTGGCATTTTGTGTTTATGTTAGGGCTGTGCAGGGACCCCCCCATTCAGCTCTGGCAGATTTGCCCCCCCCCCGACCTGCCTCAGCCCCAAACCCGAAGCGGGCTTTGGATGTCGAATCCTGCTTTGGGTCCCCCCCCGATGCCCCCACGCAACCCCCCTTATCTTGCCGCTGCTGCCTCCTCCGTCATCGTCCTTGCCACCACCTCTGTCGTTGCTGCCTTCTCCGCCACCGCCCTTGCCGCCACCTTCTCTGCCACCGCCAACTGCTGAGGCCTGGGTGCACGCAGCAACACTTACTGCAAGGAGTCACCATTTTTAAAATGGCAGCCTCTTGGAACTTGAGCCTCCTGTAGGTTGCCATTTTAAAAATGGCGACTCCCTGCAGTAAGAGTCGCTGCGTGCATCCAGCCCTCAGCAGTTGGCAATGGCAAGGATGGCGGCAGCTGCAATGGAGGAGGTGGCGACGAGGGCAGCGGCAGCGAGGATGGTGGTTGCGGCAAGGGCAGCAGCAGAGGTGGCAGCAAGGACAGCGATGGCGGCAGCAGCAGCTCAAGTAAGGACCTGGAGGCGCCAGGGGGCTGGGCCAGGGGGCTGAAGCTCTGAAGTACACCGAGCACTTCAGAAAGCCTCCAACCCGCTCTGGCCTGCTTTGCCTCGGAAGGGGCACAACGTTACCTGAAGCAGCCTGCTTTGACTGGGGTTCGGGCCTCTGACAGAAGCAGTGCACAGCCCTAGTTTATGTACCTACAGTTACATGGATCTGTATTAAACTAGGATGTATTCCCCCCTCTACCAGTCCCAGAGATTTAACTTCTAGAGATTCAGGCAAAAGAACTGAAACCTGAAGACTTCGTGCTACACATGGATGCATCATATAGAATATGTGCTAATGCAATCTCAATTCTCTGAGTACTGGTCTTTATGTAGTACCATCTATATACACAAGAAGGAGGTATCAGCAGGCAGAGCACAGTAGGTGCTGGGGCACATTTTGTCCCCCCCCCCACACACACATTTTCTCATTGAATTCAGGCTCCATTCATGTATTTCATGCTCTTTTAAGACCCCTTTGATGATAGGGCAGGCCTGGCCCTATCATTAGGCAATGTGAGGTGGTCACCTCAGGTGGCAGATGCTGAGGGGCAGGGGGTGGTGGCGAAGTAGAATCATAGAATCATAGAATAGTAGGGTTGGAAGGGGCCTACAAGGCCATCAAGTCCAACCCCCTGCTCAATGCAGGAATCCAAGTCACAGCATCCCTGACAAATGGCTGTCCAGCCTCGTCTTGAAGGCCTCCAGTGTGGGAGAGCCCACCACCTCCCCAGGTAATTGGTTCCACTGTCGTATCGCTCTTACAGTCAGGACGTTTTTCCTGATGTTCAGCCAGAATCTGGCTTCCTGTCACTTGAGCCCATGATTCCGTGTCCTGCACTCTGGGATGATCAAGAAGAGATCCTGGCCTTCTTCTCTGTGACAACCTTTCAAGTACTTGAAGAGTGCTATCATATCTCCCCTCAGTCTTCTCTTCTCAAGGCTAAACATGCCCAGTTCTTTCAGTCTCTCTTCATAGGGCTTTGTTTCCAGTCCCCTGATCATCTTTGTTGCCCTCCTCTGAACCCTCTCCAGTTTGTCTGCATCCTTCTTAAAGTGTGGTGCCCAGAACTGGACACAGTACTCCAGATGAGGCCTAACCAGTGCTGAGTAGAGGGGAACTAGTACTTCCTGGGATTTGGAAGCTATGCTTCTATTAATGCAGCCCAAAATAGCATTTGCCTTTTTTGCAGCCACATCACATTGTTGGCTCATATTCAACTTGTGATCGACAACAATTCCAAGATCCTTCTCGCTTGTAGTGTTGTTGAGCCACGTATCCCCCATCTTGTAACTGTGCGTTTGGTTTCTTTTTCCTAGGTGCAGAACTTGGCATTTATCCCTATTAAATGTCATTCTGTTGTTTTCTGCCCAGCGCTCCAATCTATCCAGATCACTTTGAATTTTGTTTCTGTCTTCCAAAGTATTAGCTATCCCGCCCAATTTTGTGTCATCTGCAAATTTGATCAGCATTCCCTGCACCTCCTCCTCCAAATCATTAATAAAAATGTTGAAGAGCACTGGGCCCAGGACTGAGCCCTGCGGTACCCCACTCGTTACCTCTGCCCAGTTTGAGAAGGTCCCATTGATAAGCACTCTTTAAGTCCGATTCTGTAGCCAACTGTGGATCCACTGGATTGTTGTTTCATCTAGCCCACTTTGAGATAGTTTGCTCATCAGGATATCATGGGGCACTTTGTCGAAAGCTTTGCTGAAGTCGAGGTATATGATGTCTACAGCATTCCCACGGTCTACAAGGGAGGTGACTTGATCAAAAAATGAGATCAGATTTGTCTGGCAGGACTTGTTTTTGACAAATCCATGTTGGCTTCGAGTAATCACGGCATTGTTGTCAAGGTGCTTCCAGATGGATTGCTTTATCATCTGCTCCAGAATTTTCCCAGGGATTGATGTCAGACTGACTAGTCTGTAGTTCCCAGGTTCCTCCTTTTTACCCTTTTTGAAGATAGGGACAACGTTTGCCCTCCTCCAGTCATCTGGCACTTCCCCCGTCCTCCATGATTTCTCAAAGAGAATAGACAGCGGTTCTGAGAGTTCCTTTATGACTCTAGGATGCAGTTCATCTGGCCCTGGAGATTTGAACTCATTCAAAGTAATTAGGTGTTCCTTGACCATATGCCTATCGATCTCAAGCTGCAATCCTGCCCCTTCAGCCTGTACTTCGCCTTTGCCATGGGGGTCATAGACCCTCTTTTGGGAGAAGACTGAGCCAAAGTAGGAATTGAGTACCTCTGCCTTTTCTTTGTCATCTGTTATCGTTTTGCCATCCTTATTTAATAGCTGAACCACCATTTCTTTCCTCTGTCTTTTACTATGCACGTAGCTGAAGAAAGCCTTTTTGTTGTTTTTCGCATCCCTCACTAACCTCAGCTCATTCTCAGCTTTAGCCTTCCTGATGCCATCCCTGCAATTCTGTGCTACCTGCCTGTACTCTTCCTTTGTTACTTGGCCTTCTTTCCACTTCCTATACGTGTCCTTTTTTGTTTTCAGGTCATATCTAAGCTTTCTGTGAAGCCACATTGGCTTCTTCTGTTGTCTTCCACCTTTTCTTCTTGCTGGAATTGTTTGTGATTGTGCCTTGAGAATTTCCTTTTTTAAAAGCTCCCACCCATCTTGGACTCCTTTTCTCATTAGCGTCGCTTGCCATGGGACCTTACTGATCATTGTTCTGAGTTTATTAAAATCAGCTTTCCTAAAATCCAGGGTACGCATTTGGCTACACTCAGCTTTTGCTTCCCTTAGAACCAAGAACTCAAGTACAACATGGTCGCTTTTCCCCAGAGTTCCTGTAACTGCTACTTTATCTACTAAGTCATCTCTGTTGGTTAGGATCAAGTCAAGGATAGCCGATCCTCCAGTTCCTTCCTCTATTTTCTGTAGGAGGAAGTTATCCGCCACACAAGTCAGGAATTTCCTGGAGGGGCCATGTTTTGCAGAAAGTGTTGAAGGACAGAGCCGTGTGCTACACAGCTACCCTGCTGCGCTTATATGCAGTGGACAGTGGTGTCAGGACTCTTCTTTGGCGATGAATCTCCTTTCTTTTTTTGATGATGCATAAGTGGCCACCTTACTCCTTGTAAGAGCTCTGTTCCTCTCTAGGCTAATTAACATAAGTTAGTTCACGTTTACATGCTATTATAACTTATAAACACAGAAGAAGCTCTCCCAAAGCCCTGCATTCTACTTTTAAGACTACTTTTCAGTATTGTTAAATAATCCTTTTAGGCCTTAATTAATTCAATATTCACTGGGTCTACTTTCAAGGTCACATGAAGAATTTGTACCTAGGCATCTTTGGATTCTCAGATGCCCTCTGCAGATATGTAGATACTGGAAACATTTATGAATGTACATGTGTTATATTGAGAGTGATGGTTTCTCTCTCTTCTTCCAGAAGATGGCAATAAATGCAAGTTTATGACAGCTTGTTAAGTTTTGGAAAAAATAAATCCTGGAAACCAATTCTGTCCGTCATGAACACATCCATTAAGCTGAAACTTTCTGGGATGGATCCTGTTCTTTGAACTAAAGAAACAGTAATGGATAATCTTATTCAATAGAATTGTAAAGATTAATCTGTCACAATTGGTAATAATAACAGAGAGCTTAGCACTGGTCAGGGAGGACCTGAGTTAATATTAAATGGATTAAAAAATAAATAAAAGATCTGCCCATCCCAACAGAGGCTCCTGGAAAACCTGCTGAGCTGCTTGTTTATTCTCTGCAGTTGCTATTTTATATATTTTAAAATATATTACATACATACATATAATTTTATATATTTTATATTGTTTTATTGTGTGCTCTTTGGTTTTATTTTTGTGAACCACCCAGAGAGCTTCAGCTATTGGGCGGTATAGAAATGAAATAAATAAATAAACATTTACATAGCAAACACCATTCCAGCAATTAACATCATGTCTAGTTGGGTCCTCAGGAATATCTTAATGAGCTGCTGCATGCCAGAGTAGGCAGAACCAATAGTCTGACCCAGTGGGCCTGTTCACATGTAAGGGTGGCAAATCGTGGGTTAATTAACTCACGATTTGCAGGGTTACTTGCTGCATGTGAGCTGCTGCCACTTTGCATAATCAACCTCTGACTGGCCTGATTAGAGGTTGTTTCATGATGTGTGAACCCGGACACTATTGGTATTCATAGGTTAAACCACTCAGTTCACCTAAGAACTAATAGTAGGTTAATTAACCCATGATATGCTGCCGGTACATCTGAACTGGGTCAGTGTAAGACTGCTTCATAAATTCACATCCTTGTACTCTGCTTTGACTCATCCATACAAATTATCCATCCTTAGTTCCATACAATCTCTGAGTCTAATGGCTCCTTCACACTGAGCTTTTATCCTGTGATTGAGATTGCTCCTTCACAGAAGTTTGCGGGCTCTTTATATGACGCTGTGATCATTCAAGGCATCTCCTGCATGAAATGCCCTTTGTTCCCTTTTTAAATAGCTTGCAGATAATGAGCTATCAAATTACCCTGTTGTGTTCCACTTCAGTTTCCTCTGTGAAAAGAGTAAAAGCGGCAAGAAGAGGAGCGAGATCAAGGAAAGATAATGGAAGTCTCAGATACAGGGAGAAGGAGGGGGAAAAGGGAGGGGGAAAAGGAAGCACATGAAAAAGGGAGTCGTTGTGATCCTGCATTTAAAACTGAAGCAGAAAGCCCTGTTTTAAATGCAGGATTTTAGGCTGGTGTAGAGATGCCCTAAGATTCCCACTCTGTAGAAAGGGCAATGGAATATAACCCTTTTTGGTGTATAATCCTTTTTGAATAATAAAATGGAATGATAAGGGCCTTAAGGGGTAACAGTCAGAATTAACTGATTTTGATTGCGCACAATTAGTGAATTTGCATTGACTGGCATGTTAGGTGGGATCTGAAATATTAAGTTCATCCCTGAGAGGGATAAATGAATCTCTATGAATGCACCACCTTGAATGTCATGTATGAACATTACATACAAATTAGTTTTTTCCTGGCTTGAATGTCCACTTGGTTACAGAATATGCACTGAAATGTTCATGAAACACTTATGGTGGAGTAGGGAGGGAAGGCTGCTGTGACTGAGAAAACTGCCACAATAAAAATAGTCCTGGGTAGACCTTTAACTGTATTGATCATTTTGCATTACATTAGCAAGCATCATTATTCCTGTTTTACTGAAGGAGAATAATGATGATGGTATGTAACATTCCCAAAGATACAGCTGGGGTAATTGAATTTAAATATTCTGATTCTCCATCTTGATCATTTTCAGCTGACTGTCAAAAGTCATGGCTTTTCATTTCCCTGAGCAGTGAGATGTTCCAGGGGCAGCTTTACTGGATTCAATTTCCTTTGGATGAGAGACTACTGGAGACTTAAGACGTTTTTGTAAAATTTTCTTCCTATACAATATACAAGTGGAGTATAACTGGAGGCATGCCTGCAAGACAAAAGACCCAACTGAACTGGCTCCCTAGGTTGCACCCCCACTTTCAGCTAATTCTAGCTAGACACTCCCAGCTCCCTCCTTCCCTCTCTCTGACAAACACATCTGTCCGCTATATCCTCAGCTAAGGCGGCATCACTTTCCACAAAGCCTGATAGGTATCACATTCAAAAACAAAAACATGAAGAGGTTCCCAGCTATCAAGAGAGCACCTCCTAAGCATTAGGTTCCACTGATGAAACATGAACTGACTATCCTATATTATTAATTAGCAATCTGCCTAAGAAAAAGAAGGATTGGCTACCAGCCATGACAATACTATCCTGTTGCTGTGCACGTACATGCAGGACCATACCAACCACAGCTGCAGAATTCTGTGTATGGGACATGTCATCAGGACCAGCATGGATGCTCCTAACTTTAATAGTGCTACTACCTTTTACTGGTAGGTGCTGAAATGAGTAAGGGTGTCTCTATATTAAGCAAAACCCCCTGCATCCTTACTGGGGCTTTCTGCTTTTGGTTTCTTGGAGGGATTAGGATGTGCTCCTTTACATGTGGTTTGCATAGAGGAAGTGCCTCCCTCCCTCCCTGGATGTGTGCAAAAGAGTGTGTGTGTGTGGGTCTTGTTTTCATCACTTAACTTGTGCTGTACTGTTTCCTTGCAGCTCCTAGAAAAGCTACAACTTACTTCTGGATAGATGTAAGATTGTGTTATAAGTCTGCAATCCTAGGCGCACCTACTTGGGAGTAAACCCCATTGGACTCAATGGGACTTACTTTTGAGTAGACATAAGATTGCGATGTAAGTCTGCAACCTTCAGCACACTTAATTGGGAATAAGAAAGGAAAGGTTCCTCCTGTGCAAGCACTGGGTCATTACTGACCCCTAGAGGGACACCGCTTTCACTGGCGTTTTCATGGCAGACTATAGCGGGGTGGTTTGCCATTGCCTTCCCCAGTTGTGACTACCTTTCCCCCAGCAAGCTGGGTACTCATTTTACCGACCTCGGAAGGATGGAAGGCTGAGTCGACCTGAGCCGGCTACCTGGGACCCAGCTTCCGCTGGGATTGAACTCAGGTCGTGGGGAGAGTCTTGGTTGCAATACTGCCGCCTACCACTCTGAGCCACACGAGGCTCGTAATTGGGAATAAGCCCCACTGAATTTAATGGGGTGTTCTGAATCAACAGAGGACGTTGATTCTGAGCTTGGTGGGGTGGGCGATCAGATCTGTCTCCCTTTCTTGCAGGGAGGCATTTTGCTCAAGTATTTACATGGTGGACACATAGTCTGAATTGAGAAAAGTCCTTCCTAGGCAAGTTCGTAGCTCTATGCCGGCATTACACACTGCCAATATGGCTCCATTAACTTTTATTACTAGCTTATCTCCAATCTTCTTGAAAGCAGGATAAAGGGGGAAACGTGCAGGAGACGTCCTGGAGGTTGACAATGTCACGAGAAAGACCTGCAAACTTCCATGAATGACCAATCACGAGTGTGCAATAAATTGCTCATGTAGAGACACCCTAAGTGGGGTTTAGCAAGCTTACAATCAGCCACATACTGCCTTGCTTGAGCATCCTTTCCTTGATGTTTCAAGCCATGATGATGAAACGCTGCTACAGCCTTCTCCATCTTGATTCCCTTCAGACATGTTGAACTACAGCTCCCATCAGCGCCAGCCAGCAAGTCCTCAATTAAAGCTGTGACTCAGTAGCTCTTGGATCAACTCACATTATAAAATGGTTTCTAGGTCGTGGTGAATCACATTCGCAATGAGTCTGCATGCATTTTCAAGGCTGGTCACCATCATGCCATGAAAGTCTATGCACAGTAGTTTCACCACCTTAAAAATAATAATCCTCTGAATTAGTCCTCAAGTTTGTTCTTTAGTAAATTCCTGAAAAAAGGATTTCCAAAGCTGTGGCATAAGCACCGAGACATCATAATGTCATGAGCATACTGTTTTGTCATTAAGGAGACCCACCAGAATGAATGGAGATTATGTGGCCAGAAAACGTGGTGGAACACTCCCACTGCTGTTGCAGCACTGAGGAATTGTACCTGTACTTATACTATTGGACTCAAATGCTCTAAATATTTCTACAGATTTTACAATATCATGCAATTTATTTTAATTAATAATTACCTTGGAAAACATTAGAGTTTGTATTGGAGCATAAATCTGTTACCATAGAAAGCAGCAGGAAGCAGACTTTCTGGTCCCTAAAACAAGGTTTGCTTTTGTTCTCTTCCATGAACACAATATTTTTGTTCGTCCACACCCTGGAATCTCCGTTCAAGTTAACCCTGTAATTAATATTTATGGAAAGGTCTGAATTTCTGAGATTGCTGTATTTTGATGTGAGTGATAGCCTGTCTTGGCACTAGCTAATTTTGCAATCTCACACTATGATTCTTTCTTATTCAGATGTAAACATCACTGACATCAGTGGGAAGTATGCTTAAGAATGAGATGCCAGTGAATGAAACACAGAGAGCAAAGAGATAGAGCACTGTTTCAAATTCTTATTGATTCCGAATTGCTTCTTATTTTAACATATAATATTGTTACACTTTACTCCTTGTGACCCGTTGATTGGTAAAAAGGTCCCTTTGAACATGGCTATTTGCAATCCAACACTAAACAAAATGTTCAATGGATGCAAAATGATCTGCTGACCACTGGCTGAGATCTGGCATATGCAAGATGTTCAAGTCATTACCACATGCCATGATAATCAGCTCTGCAGATTTCCCTTTTAAATCCAGTATTTGTGAATGAGATTAGGGATTGTGCCATGAACACCCTTCCTAGGAGTAGCAATCACCTCGATACCATGCATGTGCTGTTTTTTACTTTTTTTAAGAAGCAGCAGGACAATAATTCCATAGCTAATACTGTAATAATATCCATATGTAATGCATTCAGCTTTACTTACAGCTATTTTTAACATTCATTGAGCACTAGGTATGTTGGATGCTAGGTAATGTGTAGCAGTATTATGGTCCCTGTCCAGAGGGCTTGTCTATTTGTAGAAATGCTTTGGAAAAGGCTGAAGTATATTAAAGCACTTATTGCTAGTTAAGCAATTGTATGGCTCCCTAGTGACATTGTTTATTACCTCATTAATTTATCAGTAATGGGGATAAAGAAATGCATTCACGTTTGTTCCATCCTGCACCACATTAAACTTTCATCATTCACCAGGCACTCTCCTAGCCCAGAACTAGGGTATTTTTGAATGTAATATCCTGACTGGAAATCAAGAGCCCTGCAACTTGCATTTATATGCACATAGGTGATTCTCTATGCAAATCAACTGGTAAGAAGATTGATACATTTACATAATTTGAAGGCTGCTTTGACTTCCAAGACATTAAAAGGCAAACATCCACAGTCATTCCACTGTTCTACAAGCTCATTAGTGTAATGTTATCTATGTTTTTTTCCTGCCAGGGAAGCTCATCTTAAGGTGACATGGGCATAAATCTCAGAGAGGTCAAGACAGAAATTACAATGGGATGAAAGCCTCATCTGGACCTAGTATGCAAATCAAATGTTTACAGAAGACTTCAGTGCTGTGCTTTGGTGAATAATTAGGTGTACTTTTGTCCCTTGGTTCTAGCACATGAACTGGCACATCTTGGTGTCTTCGTTCATTATTATCATCAGGCTTGAGTGATGAAAAGCAGACTTTGGATCTAAGCCCAGAAGCAATGTGCACCTGTTCTTTCCATCCCTGGATTCATGCTGTACTTGCTTTGAAGTCTGTTCCATTTTGGGTTTGAATTCACCCTTAATCAGATATTATCAGCACTGAATAGGTCTTTCAACCAATACTGAAAACATACAAACAAGAAGGGAAGAGACATAATTGGCTGATTTGGAATGCCACTGGAGTTCCATTTCAAAATTGGCTTCAGCTCGGCCTAACGTTTGTCAGGGGTCCCTGCTCCCACATCCACAAATCTGGCTCCTTGCCTTTCCCACAGGCTGTGTGTACCCACCATTTCCAGACAGACCTTGAGGCTTGGGTGAAAGTTCCTTGGGGGTGAATGAATTTTCAAGCTGAGAAAGAACTGGTGGAAGGGTGATCCCTCCATTGTTACCTCTTCACTCTGAATATTCCCTCCTGAAATGGATTTTCATTTTTAAAAATGATACCAGGGCTCAGTTACATCCATTTGAATGCATGTAGCAATGCATGGAGAAACTCCTTAGCACAGGAACTCCTTAGGATTGCAGGTTTGAGGAGATGAAATCGAAGCAGGCAGTTCCTACCTGGGGGCTAATGAAGTGCAGGTAGAGGTCAGGACTCAATCCCGTATGAGTAGGTCCTTTTTGACAGAATTCACCAGAGTGTATCCTTAAAAAAAGTTGAAGTGCAAGGAGTCAGTCTTGGAATAAGTATAGTAGTAATAAAAATTACGAGTTTCTTTAAGCATGTACAGTGTGCCTTCCCTGCTTTCCCACTGAGTAGACACGACCAGCTACATCTATAGGCACAAAATTGTGCAGTGAGGGTGTGACAATTGTGTGTGTGTGTGTGTGTGTGTGTGTGTGTCAGAGCTGATGTGGGGCTGTGGATTTGCTGTCGGAATGAAGGGCAGCTAGAAAAATGACTGGACTTTTGTGAATGCATTTATGGTGTCATTGGGCACACAACACAGCACAAACATCTTTTATCGTGAGGGACAGTTCTCACCCAGCAAAGACACAACTGTTTTGCAAGTGTGGAGAGAGAGAGAGAGAGGAACAGATGGGAAGTTTACAGTTTTAATGAGGAAATCTGGGGAAATGGATGGAGGATGTATCACACACTGAGAAGTGTGAAACATAAGGACCGTCCTAGACCCTCTATTTAAGAATCATCCATGACATTTCTCCTTCTTGCTGTGCAGTCGTCAGCCAATCCCAATATTCATGATCTTATAACAATTTGTTCCTTACTATGCCACATTGGCCATTTGTTTTCAGTCGCTTCAGAGGTGTGCCAAAATGCCTTTTCCTGGGTTTTCAAGCTAGCTTAACACCTGACAAGATGATGAGCAAAGAAGTGCCTTGCTAAGGGATTCATCACACGGAGCTTTTATCCTGCTATTGAGATGGCTGTCTCTCGGAAGTTTGCGGTCTCTTTACATGAAGCTGTTAATGTCCAAAGCACCTCCCGCAATTTCCCCCAGCCTATCTTGTGTTTTCCCCAAACACAAAAAATGTGGTATTTTTCCTAGCCCACAGAACAGGAGCTCCATAACCTCCCCATGAAATTCTCCAATAGCAGAAGAAACCGCCTTGCCTGTCTGCTGTGGGCGTTTGTTTTCAGTTGTTGGGGGTGCGGTCAGGATGACAAAGGCACTGAGGATGGGAGTGGGGTTGCACAGAAGGAGACCCAAGCAGATTTGACAGGTGTGAGGGCAAGAATCGCCTGCTGATTGTGACTCCTGCCTCCACATTTCTCAGTTGGAGGGAGAAGAGGGTAGAATGTCTCCCTGCAATGAAGGGAGACACATCTGATCCCCCACCCCACCAAGCTCAGAAGCAACGTCCTCTGTTGCTTCAGAGCACCCTATTAAGTTCATTGGGGCTTACTCCCAAGTAAGTGTGCCGAGGGTTGCAGACTTACAGCACAATCTTACATTTTATGTCTGTTCAGAAGTACTGTAAGTCAGAGGTTTCTGGGGCCGGTGAGAAAACAGTACAGCAGGAGTTAAGCTACGAAAACAAGACTCCCCCCACCCCGCTTTGCACACATGCCAGGGAGGGAGGAAGGCACTCCCCCAGTTCAAACCACGTGGCTGCCGTGTAAAGAAGCCCTTCCTAATCCAGCAAAAAACCCGAAAACAGGAAGCTCCGGAAAGGATGTGGGGGTTTGTGGGGGTTTGCTTAATGTAGAGACACCCTAAAGCAGCGGGGGGAGAGAGGCTTTCTTTGGTCATGCGCTTCAGCCATACCTTTCGTCTACCTCCAGCTACAAAGCCAAGGCAGGAAGGAATTGCTTGGGCAGGGGGGAGCTGAAGCAAATGAGATGTGATGAATCCTTGGGACCCAGCACTGCTCAGTGTGAACTGATAAAAGACATTGGAGCGCTCCATAATCCTGTGGTTGCACATGCACGTTCAGTCAGTATGAGCCTACTCGTGGAGAGTTTTGTGTCACTGAATGGCACACTCTCTGTTTGTGCCAGGCATCAGCAAAGGCTGGCAATGGATGACCACTCACAGCACCAACAGGCAAGGAAACTCTGGGATTTCCTGAGAAAAATGGAGGGTTTTCACTCACTATGAGATGAGGGAAGGTGTGGTTGAACCTGGAGAAATGAACCTGATCTAACTCCTCACCGAACACACCCTTCATCCAAGCCACTGCTGCAATGTGAGCAAATGGTAAGATTAGCCCTTGACAAACAGGATCACCAGCTGGTCACAGTACAGCAACTGCAGCAGCTTTCAAAGTGAAGAGATGGGACAAAGGCTCTCCACTCTCTAACTGTCACTTATGGCCTGCATCTTCTTTCGATTCTCTAGGATTCTGGCTGGAGGTATTGCTGCTTCCCAAGGGACCAGAATCCAGATCTTGGGAAAATGATGAGCTGGCATAAATTTCACACACACACACACACACACACACACACGTGTGCATGCCTGTGTGTGTGTATAGATAGATTCATTTAGGTTGCAATCCTATGCGCGTTTAGACAGAAAAAGTCCCACAATTCTTAGCAGCTATACTGGCTGGGGCATGCTGAGAGTTGCAGGGCTTTTTTTCTGTCTAAACATGCAAAGGATTGTGCCCGTAGTTATTCAGGTGGTATTTCACATTGGAAGCTATGAAAATATCTAGAACAGCACACTTTCTGCAATGTATATTGTTCAAAAACAGGCCAAAGAGAGATCTCAAATATAAATGTCTGTTTACCTATAACAATACAACAGTAATTCTATCTTCTTTGTTGGAAAGGTCTGTGGAAAGAGCACTTTCATAGTATTTCTTTGGTACGTGTTGGCATTTTACTCTAATAATCTAAAGTCTAGAGACTAAATTAGCCAGAGCAACAATATCTCCAAAAAAAGGAATGAGAAGATACAGTGGGCTATGGTGACTCAGTAAACAAAAATATTTTGACTATACTTAGTTAATGATTTTCCTGATTTGAATATAAATTGTTTATTATATTTAAGAAATGCAAATTTGACCTTTAAAGGGATTTACCAGTTTTTGAGATCAGCCAAAGCTCTTGTCTTTGGCCAAGACTGGACTGCTTTGTGATCCGACAATCCTTATGTATTAGTCATAGCAATTTAAAAAATAAAGAATGGCTTCACTGACAGACAGTACCTATGCTTGATTTTTGGGGATTTCCTCTTCCCTCTACATCACAACTTGCCCACTCAGCAGAGCTTTTCTACACAAAGCATTTATTATATGCTTGTCATTCCCTACTCATGATTGTTTATGGGTTCTTTAGACAATGTCATGATGACGCAGTTTCATTTCTGTTTTTAAACAGCACTTTCGACAAGCTTTTTTTTAGAGCAGGAGAGATACAGTATTATTTGTGAATGCGGAAGAAAACACTTTTTTCACTTGTGTAATTGTGCTATTTCACTATACCACAGTGCCACCTAGAGGTTATATCATGGAAAAACAGGAAAAGAAACTGTCTTCGTGTAGTACTCGGATCTCAGTTCTGTGACAAATCTGAAAATGGCTACAGCTGATTAACAGCCTCGTGTAGAAAACCTCAGCAGGACCCCCCCACCTCCACTGCCCCTCCAAAGCTGCTTTCTCTCCCATGGGACAAAAAGCAGTTTCCAGAGGGTGGGTGGGTGAACTCCCATAGCTACTTTTTTGTTAAAGTAAATTCAGGCAATCCTAATGATGGATCTCTTTGCATCAAGTCTGGTTTGACCATGAGAATCCTACTTGGCATTTTCTTGGGTGCACTTTCCGTGGTAGGAGAATGGGCCTGTAGGCTTTCCAAGGAACACACACACACTCTCAAGTTGCACTAGACACACCATCACAACTGGGTGGTGGGTACTTATTCCCAGCGCTGCGCTGCAGATGTCTTCCTGTGCACATATTATGAGGCCCAGCATGAATAAGTGCAGTAAGTCCCTTTTCTGGTCTCAGAATAATTCATTTCCATCCAGAACCCCAACGTTCTAGCTGGAAAGAACTTTTGTGCTATTGCTGAAGTAGCATGGATGGAAGTACACAGAATGTGCTGAAAAAAACCCTTCACCAGTGTCTAGCAAAGAGAGAAGATGTGTGTTGTCAAGGAAGGCAGAACAGTAGCATGGGCATCTGAGCAGGAAACAAAATCCAGGGGGGGGGGAAATCTTGTAAAATAATTAAAGAGCATAAAGAACATTGAGACTTCAGACAGAATTAAGTAGCTAGCTACTCAAGATTGTAGGTATGGAGGGGGAAGAGACAAGAAGTACTTCTTATAAGCTCAGCTGAGATTTCAAAGCTAGTTTCTAAATCACCCTGTAGGCAAATGAACACAAGGTATATGGACCTTTCATTAGGAAGTCCCAATGCTTTCAAGAAGGTATCGGCACTAGGGATTTCATTTCTTGCTTGCTACTGCATTTCTAGATTCCATTGAGTTTAGTGATAAAAAAAAAAAGCATATGGAACTGCCAAAACACTGGGACTCTAGTAACTGGAAACAGAAGTAAAAAAAATAAGAGCTGGATTTTGGTTGTGGAAGTTCAGTCTCTCTCCTCCTTCATCCTGCCCAACCGCATATCACTATTCTATTTGCTTTCCCAGATACCGTTCCAGGCCACCACTGGTGAAGGACTGTGAGGCTGCCAAGGTGATGTGCTTGCATCAGTTCCTCCTCAACGTCCTGCAGTGGCTGCTGGGTTGGTATGTGTAGCCTTGCGTGGGCTATGCTTGCCACTAAAAGCCTTGCTCTGAGATCTCAAGTGTCCTAGCAGTGACAACTAAAATTGCTTAAGCTGAGCACCTTTTATGGCCATCAGAAATGCCACAGATACATAATATAGTACACTCTGAATTCTCCTTAGTCAGAGAATTTCAGGTAGGGTCTCAAATCCATATCTGCTGCTCTGCTCTCATAGTTCCTTTTCCAGCCTCACTCACCTGCATGCAATTCCTGGTCGCTTATGGTGACCAGGCTAATGCTTGCATACAAGGCTACTTTAATGACAAAGCCACTTCAAACACATTCTAGTTTCAATACAACTTATTTATGCCAGACCTGTCAGATGACCAGGTATGACCTAAGACATTTTGCTGCCTGAGGTGAAGTAGCAAATACCATTCCACCATCACCACCACATCAAGGTGCTTAGCGTCCAAGGCCAGCCAAGTTACTTTGGCACCTGCAGCAGAAATCGGACTTCTCCTCCTCCTTGGCAGTAAAAATACAGCAGTAATAAATTGAATAACTAACAATTTGCTGCCTTTTCATGACACACCAAATCAGCTGCCTGAGGCAGCCACCTCACTCTGCCTAAAGGTAGGGCCAGCCCTGCAGATGAAGTTAGAGTTAAATTCTAATAAAACCACATGCACAGAGCTTCATTGTAAGAAAAAACTGTCTGAACTTAAAACTCTCAGTGTCAGACTACACATTACATTACATAGAGTGTAGTTGACTCCCTCTTTGGTTTTTAGTCTAGTGTAAGCGCACAGAGCTTACAACCTCTTACAATCAGTACACCCAGAGATATGTCAGTATACCATCGGAAGATGGGACTCCCAGGTTGGAAGATGGCCAAAATGCTACTGGGGAGGAACAGAGGATAAGTTCAACTAGCCCCAGATGTGATGACGCAGCTAGCTCAAAGCCGAAGGGATGGCTAGCAGCCGATGGTGCTGGTGGTGAACGAGGAATCCGATGTTCTAAAGATCAACGCACCATAGGAACCTGGAATGTAAGATCTATGAGCCAGGGCCAATTGGATGTAGTTATTGGGGAGATGTCAAGATTAAATATAGACATTTTGGGTGTCAGTGAACTGAAATGGACTGGAATGGGCCACTTGACATCAAATGACCACCAGATCTACTACTGTGGACAGGAGGACCACAGAAGAAATGGAGTAGCCTTCATAATTAATAATAAAGTGGCTAAAGCAGTGCTTGGATACAATCCAAAAAATGACAGAATGATCTCAATTCGAATTCAGGGCAAGCCATTTAACATCACAGTGATCCAAATATACGCCCCAACCACAGATGCTGAAAAAGCAGATCAGTTCTATGAGGATCTGCAGCACCTACTGGATAGTATGCCAAACAAAGATGTTATTTTCATTACAGGAGACTGGAATGCTAAGGTGGGTAGTCAAACGACACCTGGAATTACAGGCAAGCATGGTCTGGGAGAATAAAATGAAGCGGGACATAGGCTGATAGAATTTTGCCAAGACAACTCACTGTGCATAACAAACACTCTCTTCCAACAACCTAAAACACGACTTTATACATGGACTTCACCAGATGGTCGACACCGAAATCAGATTGACTACATCCTTTGTAGCCAAAGGTGGCGGACATCTATACAGTTGGTAAAAACAAGACCTAGAGCTGACTGTAGTTCAGATCATGAACTTCTTATTGCACAATTTAGAATCAGACTAAAGAGAATAGGGAAGAAGACCCACAGATCAGTTAGATATGAGCTCACAAATATTCCTCATGAATATGCAGTGGAGGTGAAGAATAAATTTAAGGGACTAGATTTAGTAGATAGGATCCCGGAAGAACTATGGACAGAAGTTCGCAACATTGTTCAGGAGGCGGCAACAAAAAACGTCCCAAAGAAAAAGAAAACCAATGGGGCAAGATGGCTGTCTGCTGAGACACTGGAAGTAGCCCAAGAAAGAAGGAAAGCAAAAGGCAACAGTGATAGGGGGAGATATGCCCAATTAAATGCAAAATTCCAGAGGTTAGCCAGAAGAGATCAGGAATTATTTTTAAACAAGCAATGCGTGGAAGTGGAAGAAGATAATAGAATAGGAAGGACAAGAGACCTCTTCCAGAAAGTTAGAAACATCAGATATAAATTCCAGGCAAAAATGGGTATGATCAAAAAGGAAGATGGCAAGGACCTAACAGAAGCATAAGAGATCAAGAAAAGGTGGCAAGAATATACAGAAGATCTGTATAGGAAGGATAATAATATCGGGTATAGATTTGATGGTGTGGTCAGTGAGCTAGAGCCAGACATCCTGAAGAGTGAGGTTGAATGGGCCTTAAGAAGCATTGCTAATAACAGGGCAGCAGGAGACAATGGTATCCCAGCTGAACTGTTTAAAATCTTGCGAGATGATGCTGTCAAGGTGATGCATGCCATATGCCAGCAAATTTGGAAAACACAAGAATGGCCACCAGATTCGAAAAAATCAACTTATATCCCCATATCAAAAAAGGGAAACACTGAAGAATGTCCAAACTATCGAACAGTGCCCCTTATTTCACATGCCAGTAAGGTAATGCTCAAGATCTTGCAAAGGAGACTCCAGCAATTCATGGAACGAGAATTGCCAGATGTACAAGCTGGGTTTAGAAAAGGCAGAAGAACTCGAGACCAAATTGCCAATATCTGCTGGATAATGGAGAAAGCCAGGGAGTTTCAGAAAAACATCTATTCTGTTTTATTGACTATTCTAAAGCCTTTGACTGTGTGGATCATCACAAATTGTGGCAAGTTCTTGGTGGTATGGGGATACCAAGTCATCTTGTCTGCCTCCAGAGAAATCTGTATAATGACCAAGTAGCAACGGTAAGAACAGACCACGGAACAACGGACTGGTTTAAGATTGGGAAAGGAGTACGGCAGGGTTGTATACTCTCACCCTACCTATTCAACCTGTACGCAGAACACATCATGTGATGTGCTGGGCTTGATGAAGCCAAGGCTGGAGTTAAAATCGCTGGAAGAAACATTAACAATCTCCGATATGCAGATGATACCACTTTGATGGCTGAAAGCGAGGAGGAGCTGAGGAATCTTCTGACGAAGGTGAAAGAAGAAAGTGCAAAAGCTGGGTTGCAGTTAAACCTTAACAAAACCAAGATTATGGCAACCAGCTTGATTGATAACTGGCAAATAGAGGGAGAAAACATGGAGGCAGTGACAGACTTTGTCTTTCTAGGTGCAAAGATTACTGTAGACACTGACTGCAGCCAGGAAATCAGAAGACGCTTACTTCTTTGGAGGAGAGCAATGACAAATCTTGATAAAATAGTTAAGAGCAGAGACATCACACTGACAACAAAGGTCCGCATAGTTAAAGCAATTGTGTTCCCCGTAGTAACCTATGGCTGCGAGAGCTGGACCATAAGGAAGGCTGAACGAAGGAAGATAGATGCTTTTGAACTGTGGTTTTGGAGGAAAATTCTGAGAGTGCCATGGACTGCAAGAAGATCAAACCAGTCCATATTCCAGGAAATAAAGCCAGACTGCTCACTTGAGGGAAGGATATTCAAGGCAAAACTGAAGTACTTTGGCCACATGATGAGAAGACAGGATACCCTGGAGAAGATGCTGATGCTAGGGAAAGTGGAAGGCAAAAGGAAGAGGGGCCGACCAAGGGCCAGATGGATGGATGATATTCTGGAGGTGACGGACTCGACCTTGGGGGAGCTGGGGGTGGCGACGGCCGACAGGAAGCTCTGGCGTGGGCTGGTCCATGAAGTCACGAAGAGTCGGAAGAGACTGACTGAATAAACAACAACAAAGCACACAGAGCCCCAGTTCAGACTGGGATCACAGTGCACTGGGAGCAGAGGATTAAATCTCCCCACCCACCTGGATGGGGGTTAAAAAAAGTTTCAAAGCTTCCATTGATGTCAATGGAGACTTTCTTCCTTTTTTTAAGCAACACACACAGACACACACACACCTTGCTGGGAAACTTCAGGAAGCAAATGGTGGTAGTGGTGAGGATTACTCCTCCCCACCTGGAGTGCTGCAGTCCCAATCTGAATCAGGGCCACACACATTTATGCTGGAGTAAAAAACAAAGGGAGGGGTCAGCTACATGGTATGTAATTAATGTAATGTGTAGTTTGAGTCTCAGAGACAATTTCTGATTTCAGCACCTTTAGTTTAGTCTGACCTTCAAGAGTGTTTGCCCTGAATATCACCAGTTGGATTGGTCTTTGTAGGGTGAGGATGGACAGACTTAAGACTTCACCTCAAGTTTGGTAGGAGCTGTTTTTACACACATTCTCTACACTGAACACAAGTACCTTGGAATATGTGTCAAAACCACTCCTCCCACTTTTAGAGTGAAGACAGACATACTTTCTAAGGGCAAAATCCTATGCAAGTTTAGACAGAAAAATGTCCTATAACTCCCAGCATTCCCCAGCTAGCCATGCATAGGATTGTGCCCTAAGTGTAGTTAAAGTATGTGTGTCCTCACCCTACACTTAACAAGTGGCAAGTGGGTTAAACTCCATACAGATAACCACCATCCAAGGGGAAATTTACAATGCAATGCATTTAACCACTTGGTAAGTTGGTCTCCATATGGAGATTTTCCTGTTGCCTTGGCAGGCGATTTTGTCGAAGCCCTAGTCTATCTCTGGAATGGAGAAATGACCAGGGCCATGGACATAATCGCTCCTCATGAAGTGGAGCCACACACCAGGACCCTGGTTTTTTAGGTTGCTGGTGGCGATGAAACAAATGAGAAGATGACTACAGCGATGTTGGCAGAAAACTCGGAGTGAATCTGATCGAACATGGGCTACAACCTATTTGAAGGCCTACTCTGTGGCAATCTGGGCAGCATTTTTTTTTCCTGCCAGAATTGCAGAAGAGCCATCCAGCAGAGCTGTTTTGAGTGGTCAGGGGCTTTTATTCACTAGCCCAGAAGAGGACAATTTAAACCTCTTGACAGCCCACTGTGAACAATTCGCTCAACACTTTGTCCGCAAGTGCTGTTTGTTTTTTTACTTTGCAGACAAATCGCTCACATCTGCTCTGACTTAGAAGCTATAGTTGATACAGACATAGTGCATGTAACTTTGGCCCCTGCTTATCCAGTGTTGTTGGATACTTTTCAATTTGTGCAGCCTGAGGATGTGGACAGGATCTGGGAGAGGTGAGAGCCACCACATATGTTCTAGATCCTTGCCCTTCCTGGCTCATAAAAGCAGCCGGAGGTGAACTGGCCAAGTGGATAAGGGGAGTGGTTAATGCCTCCCTTAGTCAAGGCAGAGTTCCAGCCTGCCTGAAGGAGGTGGTGTTAAAAAAGCCCGCCCTGAACCCCACCATACTGGATAATTATCAGGCAGTCTCCAATATTCCATTTCTGGGCAAGATATTGGAGTGCGTGGTAGCCTCCGAACTCCAGGGATTCCTGCATGAGACAGATTATCTAGACCCATTTCAATCTGGCTTCAGACCCAGTTATGGGACAGAAACAGCTTTGGTTGCCTTGGTGGATGACCTACGCTGGGAACTAGACAGGGGGAGTGTGTCCCTGTTGGTTCTGCTGGACCTCTCTGTGGCTTTCGATATCATTGACCATGGTATCCTTCTGAGCCACCTCGCTGGGATGGGACTTGGAGGCACTGTTTTACAGTGGCTCCATTCCTTCTTGGAGGGGTGGACCCAGAAGGTGGTGCTGGGGGACTTCTGTTCGACTCCCTGGCCATTGGCCTGTGGAGTCCCTCAGGGTTCTGCTTTGTCCCCCATGCTATTTTAACACATACATGAAACCACTGGGAGAGGTTGTCCAGAGTTTTGGGGTTCAGTGTCACCAGTACACTGATGACACCCAACTCTACTTTTCCTTTCCATCTAATTCCAAGGAAGCTGTTGCTGTGCTAAACTGGTGTCTGTTCGGCAGTAATGGGTTGGATGAGGGCAAACAAACTGAAGCTTAATCCAGAAAAGACAGCGATGCTCCTGGTCAGTCAAAAGGTAGATCAGGGAATAAGGGATTCAGCTGGTGCTGGATGGCGTTGCACTCCCCCTGAAGACACAGGTTTGCAGCTTGGGTGAACTTCTGGATTGTGGATGCAGCCCTGAGCCTGGATGCCCAGGTTTCAGCGGTGGCCAGGAGTGCATTTGCATAGTTAAAGCTAGAGCGGCAGCTGCACTCGTTCCTTGAGATGTCTGACTTGGCCACAGTAACACATGCCTTAGTTACATCCCGTTTGGATTACTGTAACACGCTCTACGTGGGGTTGCCTCTCAAGAGTGCTTGGAAATTTCAGCTGGTTCAAAGAGCTGCTGCCAGACTGTTGACTGGGGCTGGCTACAGGGAGCATATGACTCCCCTGCTAAAACAGCTTCACTGGCTCCCAGTCTGTTTCCGGAAACAATTCAAAGTGCTGGTTATGACCTATAAAGCCCTATACGGCTCAGGTCCAGGTTATCTGAAAGACCGTATTCTCCCCTATGAGCCTGCTTGTGCCCTGAGATCTTCAGGGGAGGTGCTTCTCACGGTCCCACCACCATCACAGGCCTGCCTGGTAGGAATGTGGGAAAGGGCCTTCTTGGTGGCTGCCCCAAGGCTCTGGAACTCCCTTCCCAGAGAGGTGAGAGTGGCATCCTCCTTGGTATGTTTCTGCAGGCAGGCAAAAACTTTTTTGTTCCAGCAGGTGTTTGGGGATAGCTAGTCTGGACCTGTGAGAATATGATGGAAGGGTACTTTGGCTTTTTTAAATTCTAAAATTTTACACAAGTTTAATATTAGTGATTATTTAGTTATGTTTTTAACTTTTGTATATTTCTATTTATATGTTTTAACTGTACAAGTTTTCAATGTTGTAATGCCGCCTTGAGTCCCAGTATTGGGAAAAGGCGCAATATAAATATTATAGTAGCAGTAGTAATAATAATAATAATAATAATAACAACAATATGACCTTGCAAAGAAGTGAATTTTTTTTTTTTAATCAAGCTTCCAAATCTGATCTGAAACTGGTGAAGTGGGCAAGGGAGTGGTAACATTCTCTTTACCACTTGGCAGGATGACATAGACCACAGCTTACCAAGTGACTGCAGGAACACTGAGCTAAAAGTTACGACTTGGTCATTGGCTGCATGTATTTTATCCGGTGTTTCACTGAAAGTTATCATTAATGCATTAACTTTCCTCTTCAAAGAAGTGAGGATCTTATGGCATTCAGGCTATAAGAGAGGAAGCCCTTCAGTTATTCTTTCCCTGCCTTCTGACGCCTGTCTTCAGATTCCAGAAATATTCCACTTATTCCAGATCAACTTTTCAGCTAATCATATTACCGAAGGCTCTGAAATGTTATGCGCTTCCAGAAAAATGATTCATAACTAATAGACTTCAGTTAGTGAAAAAAGATTATGCTAATTTGCAATGGGAAGGGATTTAAATACAACCCTTGGCTCTTAAAATCAGGTCACTCTCTCACTCAGTCTCGAGTAAACTACATGTGGATAAAAGATAATAGTCACTGAAACGGAATGTGTATTGACAGAGATTCAGCCTGACCACTTTATTGTGTAAGTGGTAAAATAAAATGAGCCAGAGATGGAATATGGTTGGTGTGGATTTGGGAAGATGGATCTAGTGTTTCAGGATGGAAATGAGTGCTAAAGTATGTGCGATTTATACATGGCTACAGCAGCTACTCAGACACTGATGATGTGGCCACTTCCATTGATTTCATTCTTATCTGTTCAGGTCAGGTTTTCTTTTCTAAAAAACTGCTCCCCCCGCCCAACTGAATACATCAGGCACTGATTGCCTACTTATGTAGGTTACACATTTCAAGTATGGCATGATTCCTGTGGATGTATGCACATGTTTCCCCCTGTACTACTGGAAGACCCTCATTTTTAAAAATGTTCTACCGAAATGGTCCACATATTTTCAGCTTTTCCTCAGTAACTGTGAGAATAGAAGCTGTCTACTTTTTTTTTTAATGAAAGATCAGATTTCATCAGAGCTACAAGGTTTCTATTAGCTGTCATTGCCTCTCACCTGTTGAGTAGTTGTGGCAAGCAACAGAGGTTCGGGGCGGGGGGGATCTTCACGACAACGGAATGAGAAGCGCATTGGAGTACTATCCAGATTTTCATGGAATTGGCTTTGGTCCATCAGGGGCACACAAAGCAAGAAAAGGCGAGTGTACTGTATCTTGAAAATCCAGTGCTTGAAAGAACCATACTTCTGGCTTGGGTCAGGAGAGTAGAACTGAATGTTATCAACTAGGCAGGGGCTGCTCAGCCAATGAGAGAGGCTTGTTTCCTGGCCCATGTCCAGGCTGCCCACTGCTACTCTATTATTATGGATGGAGAGTAACTAATTCACAACTCTCTAGAAACAACCAAATTATCCAGTACAGCATCTGAAGGCTCCCTATGAAGGCAGCCCACCACCCCAATTTTGCCCCATTCCAGCAAATTGTCACAGAGTTATTGCTCCTACCCCATTTTTCCCAATGTGCACAGATTTCCCTGAAGAAGCCAAAATCCCTGATTCTCCAGTGCAGCATCTGAAGGCTCCCCATGAGAGCATCCCACCCACCCCAATTTTGTCCCATTCCAGAAAACTGTCACAGAGTTATAGCTTCCCCCTTCTTTCTCCTTGTCTGGGCACTTTCTCCCTGCTCACAGTGACAGGCTCCTGTGATCCTGAGACCTCGCCAGGTCACTACTCCGATAAAGCTCTTATGCATCAGAGAAGTGACTTTACACAACTTTGGGGAAGAAATTTAACACAACATCAGGGAAGAGAAGTAATGCAAACATAATCATTGAGGCTAATTACTCTCAGTGGCAAAATGGGAGTGCAGGGCAATTCTGAAGGCTCAAAAGACTTCTAGGGCTTTGATGCCCTGGAAAAGCAAGTGAGTTACTTTAGTTACTTAGGTTACAGAGGGCACAGCCAGGTAAAAGACACACCCCTAGGAATGCCCCTATCATACTGAATTTAAAGCAGGGGGATTGGCATGCAGCAGCTGAACTGCAGGGGGAAAAAACAACAGCGTAAAAGTATTCTGCAAAAATGCAGCTTCCCCACAGGTAAACTCCGGGGTGGCTGCAGAGTCATGTGTCCCTAACAACTTTAAGCCACAGCAGCATTGGAGAAAACCTCCCATGTAGACAGGCCCCTGGACTCCCTGTTTAATGCTGAACAATACATTATTGAGAAAATATTTCCATCCGAAAGTACAACGTCCTTGGTGGGCCATTGAGGCATCAGATTTTGCATGTTTCCAGGGGTCAGCTGTAATATTAGCATCAAAAACTCCATGTAATTTTTGTTACACAGGAATTTGGTGTTTTTTTTTCCTACTGGGGATTTCAGGTTAACGATGGTCATTGGTCTCTCTGTACACAGGCCTGGTCCTATGGCAGAAAACTCCTGAGTCCTGAACCTCTAGGAGTACATGCTACATCCCTGCGTTCTCTCTTCTCTCACACACACTCAATCCTTCTGAGCTGTGCTAATCAGGTAGGGAGCGTGTTTTTGCTGGCCATTGCAGCTTTTCTCCTCACCTATCCCATGCTGAGCCATGAAAGATATACTGAACCATAACTCTGGGGTCCACTCAGACACTTTTATCTGCCAACATTATACTTACACTCCTTCTCCCTCACTCACTTAGTAGCTTGGTTCACTCCAGGAAGCTGGGAATAAACACTGGGGCTAAACCTTCTCCCCTTTGCCCTTCCTGGAGCCCCTCCCATCATATGCTAACCTTAGCAGAAAGACCCTAGTTTATTTATTTTTATTTACATAAAGCATTTCTACTCCTCCATATATGATTGGTTACTATTCTCCTCCTCCCTTGCTCCTCATCATCTGAAAAAGGCTCCCAGGGTAGGGCTTACAAAGATCAGTAATAGCACCATCTCTGTGCTCAGGTTTACCATCTAAAAGACATGACAAAAAAGGAGAATGGGCTGGGAGGGAGGGAGGAAGGAAAAGGCAAACCCAGGCACTAGTTCTTAGTTACAAGATAACTTCCCCACCCCCAGACCAGATGTACCTTCAGCGGCAGACTGCTCACAGTCCAAAACCAGGCCATGGTATGGTTCCAAAAATAGCCCAACCTTCTCTTCCTCACAGAGCAGTTGGTTCCAACGGCCTCTGTAAGGTGGTGGTGGGGGTCCAGCCAGCTGGTGAAAAATAAGAAGTGAGTGGAGATGGCGAAGATGACAGTTTGCTATGCTTAATAAACCAGGAAAATAAGCCAGGCTTATTGATCCTGGCTTATTCCCCTGGGTTATTAACCAACATTAATGCGGAGTTTTTCAGCTGGGCATAATGAAGAACTGTGGCTTAATATAAGCCAGACTCTTCATGCTGAAGTCAGTGTGCGGTAGGAGGAGGCGAGAGGGGAGGGAGGATCGCTTGGCCCTGATGCTGGAATGATAATCTAAACTGGGCCAATCACTCTCAAGGCAGTTATACAAGCAAAGAAGCAACCACCCTTCCTGTCCCACCTAATCCTACATGTTGATATTTACGCTGCTTCTCATCATGATGTGCACAATTTAATTCTACCACCAATGCTTGCAGAATTCTAGGTGATGGTGCAGGACACACACACTGACTGGGTGCACACAACAAGATAACCTACACTCAAGGGCTGAGTATGGGTTGAGTGTGTGTCGGGTGTCTCCACGACAATGGGAAGAGAAGCGAATGGTGGCTTACCTGGATTTTTCAAGGAACTGGCTTTGGTCTGTGCAGGGCTCCATGAACAAGTGCACCACAGCATTCTAAGTCACTTCATAGGAATATACTTCGGGGGTGGGGGGTGGAGTGAATGTCATCAGACTGGCAAGGGATGCTCAAGCAATAAGAGAGGCTCCCCACCCCTCCAGGCTCTACCCCTCTGTCTCTTTCCCCTGAAAATCCTGTAATGTGAAGGTTTGAAGCTTCACATTAATTACTTCCTTACAGCAACAAAGCAAACAGTAAAGAAATGCAGCACCGATATTGCAGAAACAAGCCTCATTCACCACAATGGGAGTTACTTCTGCAGAGACAACTGCTTCCCCAACCTATGCCCTATTCCACCAATTGTGTTTTTATTTCTTTCCCTCCCCTATCTCACTATCACGCATTTGCCAGCAAGTCCTATAGTCCCCATCTCGCTATCTTACCATCGTGCGACAGTGAGAGAGTGAGATAGGGGCTATAGGACTTGCTGGCAAATGTGAAGCTGGGGTGTAGGTATTGCCGGACAAAAGCACTATTTCATTTTAATGAGTTACTTAAAAAAAAAAGTTAGAGGCAGCCTGGAGCACACCTATACTTTGCGGGGATGGCCACAAGGGTTTAGTAGTAGGCAAGGTGATGTAAATGCCATGAGGTAGCTCAGAACTCTGATGGCCAGCCGTGAAATGGCGGAAACACCAGGGAAACACAGGTGGGGAAAACACTGGGGAAACACTCCTTGACTGGGGTCAATGAGGTCATGGCCAGGTGAAAGACACACCCCTGGGCAGGGAAATCATGCCTGAGCCAATGCAGGGGGTTGGTGCACACCACAACAGAAGTGCAGACAAGCTGAATTAAGGAAAACAATCAGACTAAAAGTAGTCTCAGAAGAATTGGTTTCTGGGAGCAAAATTCTGGGATGGCTGCAAGATGGCCACAACATCATGTGCCCCGAACGACATCCGAACACAGCAACCTCGCAGTAAACTGCTCGTGGAGACACCGCCTGGGTTGTTGTCAAACCATGGGTTGTTGTTGAAACATGGGTTACTGTGTTGTCTGAACCCTATTGTGTTGTCTGAACCCAGCTATATATTTCTTCCAATATCAGAGACAGTGTGCCACTTGCTGGGAACATAAGCAGGAGGGTGCTGTTGCACTCATATCCTGCTGGTGGGCTTCCCATAGGCATTTGGCTGACCATGCTGGGAACAGAATGCTGCAATAGATAGGCCTTTGGCCTGACCCAGCAGGGCCCTTTTTATGTTCTTATCCATCTAGGCACTACTATCTGTCCTCCTTCCATATAACTAGAGGCACTGATCCTGAACAGAAGTTTCTCTGACCCCTAAAGGATTTGTCTCACTTGCATTCTACTGTAGAATTATCTCTTTTCTAGCTAATAACCACTATCATATGTTCTAGGGCTGAACTGAAACTTATCTCCCTTTTTTTCACAAACATTTTCAACAGTGCTGAAAACAAATTATTTATTACATTTCTATCCCGCCATTATTCCTCTTTAAGAAACCCAAGGCGGTGTACATAATCCTCCTCTCCATTTTATCCTCACAACAACAACCCTGTGAGGTGGGTTGGGCTGAGAGTCTGTGACTGGCCCAAAGTCCCCCAGTGAGCTTCCATGCCAGAGTGGGGACTAGAACCCAGATCTCCCAGCTCCCAGTCCAACACTCTCACCACTACACCACACTGGAAATTCCCCTCTCCATTACTGTTTTTAGGAGTCTTTCTGAAAATATTGGCCTGTTCATTGAAATCGCCCTCAGTTATGTCATCACAGAATGAAATCGGATTAGCTACACAATTTTGGAACATTCTCTCATTTGCTACATGATCCCTGACTGGGTGGGATCACACCAATTACTAATGTGGGAAGAAATAAGCATCAGCAACTCCAGGACAAAAAGGGTGCTGGAGCTAGGGATGTCAGAGAATTCCACAATGGGTCTTGGTGAGGCCGAATGCCAGTGCATTCGGCCCCCCGAAATCTGTGGCAGAATGAAGCGTCCACCCCCCCAATCCACGAAAGGCACGTGGGACGAAGTCCCTGCCACCCCCACCACACGAAAGGCATGCGAAACGGAGCACTTACCTGCTTCCGTCCGTGCTGCTTTGCAAATGGCGGCCGTCCTGCAGCCGCCATTCGCTTCCTCCTCTTCAAGCTCTGATAGGCTACATAAATACTTACATAGCCTATCACGGCTAACGCAGGGACGCCATTTACATAGCCTATCACGGCGGGGGGGGGAACCCCAGTGTATGCAAATGGCGGCAGCTACCGCCATTTGCGTACGCTGGGATTTCCCCCCCCCCCGCCGTGATCGGTTACGTAAGTATTTACATAGCCTATCATGGCAGGGGGAAATTTTTTCCCCCCCTTGCCGTGATAGGCTACGTAAATACTTACGTAGCCTATCATGGCGGGGGGGGGGGAACCCCAGCATACGCAAATGGCGGTAGCTGCCGCCATTTGCATACACTGGGGTTCCCCCCCCCGCCGTGATAGGCTATGTAAATGGCGTCCCTGCGTTAGCCGTGATAGGCTATGTAAGTATTTATGTAGCCTATCAGAGCTTGAAGAGGAGGAAGCGAATGGCGGCTGCAGGACGGCCGCCATTTGCAAAGCAGCACGGACGGAAGCAGGTAAGTGGGGGGGGGGAACCCCAGCATACGCAAATGGCGGCAGCTGCCGCCATTTGCGTACGCTGGGTTCCCCACCCGCCATGATAGGCTACGTAAATATTTACGTAGCCTATCATGGCTCAATACAGGGACACAAATGGCGGCGGCTACGACAGCCACCATTTGCGTCCCTGCAGGGCCGCCCAGCAGCCGGATGTCTGGCTCCGGGCGGCTGGAGCTGGCTGGCAGCTCCGCAGCTTGGCCGCGGAGCAGAGACGGCCAGGCAGGATTCCAGGGGGAGGGACGGAGCGCCTCCCCCACCGTCAAGGATTCTGGGGGGAGGGACGGAGTACCTCCCCCCACCGCGGATGCCCCTCAGCGCAGCAAGGTAAGGGATTCGTACATCCCTAGCTGGAGCAGAGGAAGCAACTATGTTGCTGAGCAGCACTGAAAAGAGAGGACTTCCTGGAGAAATTTCCATCCTCCCGAAATCGTTAAGTTTGACCTGCAATTAAGGCTCTAGTTAGCTGTGAAGAGGTGGTCGTGGCAGCACCAGTGAGCCTAGCAGGGCAAACCCAGCCTCTCCTAACCTATTTATTCTAGGGCTGGGCTAAAATGGCCTCCATATTTTGCCATCCCACTCACAGGGCACCAAAGTTGGATGGCCATTTAGGGGCAAGTGTGAAAGGGGGTGAAATTAGGTTGGCCACTATAGGAGCTTGTACCCTAGACAGCGTCTGGGGGCCATAGCATTTTTCAGATTCCTGGCTCTGTGCTCGAAGACAGTGCTCTGAGCGCGGAGCCAAGGAAATGTGCTCCCCTCCCCCTCGTAGCCAGGGTGGAGAGACCCATGCTGGCTGCCTCTCTGTGCTCAGTAAACAGAGTGTGGAGACTGGGGGCGGGAGGCTTTCTTGGTTGAGGGGGAGGGAAGAAGCTGGGGCAGCTGGTTTTTGCCTTTTCCTGTCAACGCCCCAGCCTCTTTCCCTCCCCCTCTCTGAAGCCTCCGCTAGACAGGTGAAATCACCCATCTCGCTAAAATGCAGTGCGGGAGGCACAAAGCACCGGGTTCTGGGGCTTACGAGTACCCAGGAAGCAACCCATGGGATTGTGCACTTAGCCATCACCCCCAAAAGAGGAAATGCATATGAAAAATAGGTCAAAAATGGCAGATTTGCATATAATGTGCATATCCTAATTTATATGTATGTGCAAATGCATATGTATTGATGCAAAAAAAAATGTATATAGATGCAAAATCAGAAATAATTGCTATTATGTAAACAGAAGTACACACATTGCATGACAGTGGGGAAGACCAAGATTAGGTGACCTGTTACCTGAGATGTTAGGCAATGTCAAGGCCATGGCTCAGTGACAGAGCACTTGCTTTGCATGGGGAAGGTCGCAGGTTCGATCTCCAGGTAGGCCTGGAAAAATTCCTGGAGAGCTGCTGCCAGTCAGTGTGGACAATACCGTGCTAGATGGAGCAATGGTCTGAACTGGCATAAGGCAGCTCCCTATGTTCCAAAGGCCCCTGCTCTCCCTTCATATGGTTCTTCATCTTTAAAACAGCCTTGGACTGGGCAGCCCTTCCAATAGAAGATGCCTTCAAATAGAACACTGTCCTCTGAAAAGGAGGACACATGGCCACCTTAGGTGAAAGAGTGTGGCAAATTTACCACTGGCACCGGGTGATCCTGCAGCTGGCAGCCACCATCCCGCCCCAGGAGATATCAGAATCAGGCTTGGAAACATCATTTGTTGGTTTCAGAATGAAGCTACTAAGGCTATGCTCCCCACCTTCATCCCGATGTCTCCTGGGGGGCGGGGTGATGGTGTCCGCTAGGGATGTCAGAGAATTCCACATGAATTTTAAATGGGATCGAATTCTGACAAATCTGGTCTGCGGAATCCTCCTTGGAACGAGGCAGCCCAGTGGACCCAGACCAGAGCTCACGCGGACCCTTTTTTTTTGTCCACCAAACAGCAGATTTTATGAAAATAATCACAAAAAAAAAATCCATAAATCGGAAATGGAAAAAGAATACGAACGGCTTTACCCTTTTTACGATAGCATTTCCCTTGTGACCCGAGGCTTTATTTCGCTGCGGCTGAGTCATGAAGTCCACTGACATCCTCCATCTTTTCTGTTTATTGTCTGTGAAGGTGAGGTCAGGTGAGGTGAGGTCAGGTGAGGTGAGGTCAAGTGACCAGAAGTTACATGGGGAATCCCTGTGAAGGGGTTTACCCTTTCTACGAAAATAGGCATTTTCCCTGTGACCCAAGGCTTATGGAGACCGATGGCGGGCGCACGAAAAGGATTTTTCAGCGGTACGTACCAAATTATTTATGTAAGTTCGGGGAGCCAGGAAAAAAATGGGGGAATCCAGGGCATGTGGACAGCGGAACAGGGCGGCCCTTGGCTCTGTGGAATCCTCGCGGAGCGGAGCCACTCCACGAGGGTTCCAGGGGTAGGAATGGATCACCTCCCCCCTGCAGATTCCCCACCGGAACGGACGGTGGGGAATCCATATATCCCTAGTGGCCACCATTCACTTGGAGACCCAGGAGCAACGCTATGGTGTGGAGAAAGTAAATAAGGAGACATTTTTCTCCCTCTCTCATAATTCTAGAACCCAGGGTCAACCCATGAAGCTGATTGGTGGTAGATTCAGGACAGATAAAAGGAAGGACTTCTTCACACAGCACATGGTTAAACTACGGAGGGATGGCCACCAATTTGGATGGCTTTAAAAGGGGATTGAACAAATCCATGGAAGAGAAGGCTGTCAATGGCTACTAGGCTTGATAGCTATGTGCTACCTCCAGTATCAGAGGCAATATGCCTAGGTACACCAGTTGCTGGGGAACATGGGCGGGAGGGTGCTTTTCCTGTGGGCAGCTGGTTGGTCACTGTGTGAACAGAATGCTGGACTACATGGACCCTTGGTCTGATCCAGCATGGCTCTTCTTATGTTCCTACGAACAGACAACACCAGGACCATGAAATGTGGTGACAGCAAAAAAGAAAAAGAAAAAAAAAAGATGAGCTCCATTATGTCCCTTTTAAGATTAAATTTCCTTTGATAAAAATTTGGCCTGTCACTTATTCTCCATGTTATGACCGCTAGAATATTGCACATATCCTAGGTGGGACGTCTCATTTGGGCCTAACATTCCCCCTGTGTCTACGTTTTGAGCTAGATTTCTTTATTTTATTTTGTTTAAGCCCCATTTCTTGGAAATGATGGAACTATGGACTGTGCCATTAGTTTACTCTCGTGATCAGTAGTGCTTCTTCCATATTCATTCACAAATCAGACAATTCCCGTGTGATTTGAAGTGGCTAGACTGATGCTATTAGAATGACCTTTAATGTCAGCAATAACAAACATGCTCCTTGAAGGAGATGAAAAAGAAATTAATGGATGTGGCCGCAATTTGAAGCAGACGCACATTCTTCAAATTACATCAGTCTTCACTGGAAACTTATGATGGGATCACTGAGATTGTCCTGTCAAGAGTGTTTATCCCTTCCTGGCCGGGATAAATTTGTGTCTGAAGAAGGCAAAATTGCTTTGATTCAAAATGTTATTAAAGCTGCTGTCAGCCATTCAGTGGGGCTACTTATTCTGTGGGTAGTTTATTTTTTCCTCTCAGTCTCTTCTGACCTCAGTGCTGTAGGGTGACAGAGGGATGCTTTTGTGATAGAACTGTAAAACTAAAGCTATTGCACCTGGAGACCTCACGGGTCATAATGTTTCTGGAAGATTAGCCAAGATATCCAACCCAGATACTTATTGGCAGAATCATTATATCCTTGCTTCCAGGTTTCTCCAAATGACTTCACCGCCTTCAATAGATTGGGCTAATAATGCCCTAAGCAGTTTTGGCCCTTCAAAATGATATAACGTTTGTTGTTTAGGTTAATAGTCACTAAGGGCATAATCCTATGCATGTTTAGCCAGAAAACAAGTCCTACAATTCCCAGCATGCTGGGAGTTGTAGGACTTGTTTTCTGGCTAAACATGCATAGGATTGTACCCTAAACTAAAAAACAACAATAGCGCCCACAATAGTAGCAGTTAAGCATAGACAAAGGGTCTAGAACAGCCTTCCTCAATCCAGTGCTCTCCAGATACGTCTGTGACTCCCATCATCCCTAGCCAGCATGGTCTCCAACACATATGGAGCGTGCCCAGTTAGGGGCTTGTATACAGTGATATAATTACATTTTAAAAATCCAGCATATTAAGCAGTAATCTGGGGGGAGACTACATGGAAATGGAACGAGAAGAGCTTCCAGATTTATTATCCAGATTTTCATGAAATCGCTTTTAGTCTGTCCTATGCACATGAAGCAAAATTGTAAACACTACCTTAAAAACCACTTTTCACTTTAATCCGCCTTACTTTGTGCTTGGATGGGCAGAGTCTCGCTAGTAGAAGTGGACGTCCATCAACCCCGTAGATGCTGCTCGGCCAAAGAGAGCGGCTTGCTCCCGCCCCTCTCCATGCTTCTCCATGCTCCGCTGCTCAGGGAAGTTGAATGGAAGAGCTGAGTTATGCCGGATAGTTTACCCTGCACCAATCCCATCCACCGACTTTGAACCAGCAATATTGAAGACTGGGGACAGACAGACAGGTGGGCAGACAGGAGGCATCTACGTCCTGCATGGAGGGAAAGGGCTGGAATTGCCTCCCATAGTTCCTCTGGAGCTCTCTGGAGTCAGCAGCAGCAGCTGTTGCTGCCTCTGCTTCCCCAGCACAAACAAAGTTGAAGCCTCCTTCCCACAAACACACAGGAAAATCACACACACAGGGGACTATGCTGAAGGGCACACATGAATGAATCAGTGGCTGCTATCTATGAATGGAAAAAGCAAACTGCGGTGTTACTCTGAAGGGGCGACCCAGCGCGATTTCATGTTTGGGGTGGTTTGTTCCCAGCCCTGTCCATGCTCCCTTGCTGTACTGGCCACCCTCTCTCCTTCCCTCCTGGGTATTCCTTAGTTGTAGAGTATCACACCACTGCAAAGTTGTAGCTGTATCACAGTAATGCAACTGCGAAATACCATGGCTGCAGGCTCCTGCTACTGGCTGCCCTTTCTCCGTCAGCTCTGTGTATTCTTTACTGCGCACTACATTTAAATGGGCCATTCCACTGTTGTGAATGAAACAGCACTACTGCTGTGACGAATGGGAAAAGGAGGCTATTTATTGTGAAAGCAGCCCTACTGCAAGTGCAGAAAAAGAGGGAATGGGTGGGGGAAGGGATGGCCACCACATCATAGCCAGGTCACAGAGGCACACACAAGATTTAATGGGGAGGGGGGCAGAACACACTGCTGCAGAACCACTCTGGAGCTGCATTTAAGAAAAACTGCGGAGTAAAGGACTTTCTGAAAATGCGCATTTGGGGGATGGATGCTGTGGGATGGTGGTGGACTGGCAACAGCATCATCTGTCACAAACAACCCCAATACACTCTACTACTGCATTAAACTGGCTGTGTGGATTGTCCCCAAGGCATGTTAATATTAAAATGTGGGATATCCATCAGAACAGAAGTCACTTGAAAGGGAAGGCCTGAATACAAGCAGTCATACAAATACCCCACTGTTCTTGATTTATTTATGTGTTTGTTTTTTGCTTAATCAAAGCCTGTATAGGACCTCTAGTTGCCAGAGGTTAGAGGGACTTATTTTAATTTGTGAGCCTGTTCGGTGTAATGTTGAGTAAATGAGACCTGGGTTCAAGCCCTACAAAGCTTAGCCCATTCACTCAGCTTAGGCCATTCACTCTCTCTCACATAATCTACCTCACAGGGTTGTTGTTAAGGATAAGAAAGGGTGAGGAAGAAACCATGTAAGCCACTCTCAGCTCCTTTGAGGAAGAGTATTATGATAAATAAAATTAATATAGTTTGTTTAAAATATATCTACTTTTTTAAAAAGTGTAATCCACTCTGATATTTTGGAATAAGGTTGAATATAATTTTCAATAATTATGGAAATAAATTGACCCCTCAGTCCCAAATACCTTCATTTGGAAGTAAGTCTCATTGATTCCCAAGGTTTGCTTCCAGGTAAGTATGCCTAGTGTTAAGTTCCTCACTTTTATGATGGCAGCTAAAGTAGTAAGGGTTATTATCTGGGTGGAACTATAATTAATTTATACCTCACCATTCGTGCAAGACATGGGGGGGGGGCAAGTGTCCCAATTATATTCTGTTTGGCGGGCTGATAAAAAACTAAATAAAATACTAAAAATTTAGGTGGATTTGTAGCTGGTTGATGGACCATACACAACGAGTGCTCATCAATGACTCTTCGTCAACCTAGAGAGAAGTGATAAGTGGGATGCTACAAGGCTCTGCCCTGGGCCCAGTGTTATTTAGCATCTGTTTAAATGACTTGGACGAAAGAGTAGAAGGGATGCTCATCAAGTTTGCAGATGACACCAAACTGAGTGGGATAGCTAATGCCTTAGAAGACAAAAACAGGACAAGATGGAGAACTGGACCAAAACTAAGCAAAAATAAATTCCAATACAGCTTATTTTAAAATTCTGCATTTAGGTAGGAAGAACCAGGTGTACAAATACAGGAGTGACAGCAGTACATGTGAAAAGGATCTAGGGGTTTTAGTAGACCACAGGCTAAAGATGAGTCGGGTCTCGAACTGCTGACCTGCCGACCTTCCAGTCTGCAGTTCAGCGTCTTAACCACTAAGCCACTGCGGCCCTAAAGATGAGTCAGCGGTGGCTAAAAAGGCTAATGCAATTCTAGACTGCATCAAAAGAAATATACTGTGCAGATCGCAAGACATCATGGTACCTCTTGGTCTCTAAGCAGTTTTGGTCAGACCTCACCTGGACACAGTAGAAACTGGAACATGTCCAGAGAAGGATGACAGGGACAGCAATCCTATGCCCCCTAGACAGCATCTGGGGGACATAGGATTGTTCGGTTTCCAGGCTACAAGGTTGGAAACAGCCAGGCAGTAGTGTAGTGGCAAATTCAGAAGTGCAGGGTCCCTTCATGATAGTCACAGCCACACCCCCTCACAGCCAACCCCCCATCTAAAATTATACATCCTTGTAAGATTATACAGTACAAATGAGCTTTCAGTCACTTTGTTTGAAGTATCTGGTCACCCTAATTCACAATTATTAAGAGGTCCATTTGAAAAGAAAACACACACACATACAAAAGTCATGTCCAGCAACTTGCTAGAAAATATTATTTGGTTAGTCCTTTTTAATTCAAGAAACATGTAATAATAATAATAATAATAATAATAATATATGATGATGATGATGAGCCATCGCAACTAGATGTGAGCAATGCCCCATTAAAATAACTGGAACTTAGTCCGCGGTGGTGACCCACAATTCCTTTAAGGCTGCAATCCTATACTTCTGAATAGACAAATAGGATTGCCCTACAAGGCTACAAACGTAACTATACTCACTAGAGGAGTAAACTCCATTGTATGCATTGGGACTTACTTCTGAGTAAACAAGCCTAGGATCCTACTGTCAACCAGAGGGGTTGGAACCAAACCCAGGCCTCCTCCTGTGCCTTGAAGGACAAACTTGATGTGCAAACAAACAGCAGGTGAAAACTTTTCACTGCTTGGTGCTAAAACATGATCCCCTGCTAATGTCTGTACATCAAGCCCACTAGAATCCCTCTCCCACACACAGCAAATCCCACGCATACGCATGAGCGACGGACAATGGTGGCAGCGGCCCTGTGCCTGCTCCTGTGGCCAGCAGCAGCAGCCCTGAATGGGTGGCCGGTGCTGCAGGACAATGAGGGCAGTGGAGGAGAAGAGAATGGTGGCATGCACAGAGCAAGGATGGGCAGCAGCGTGGGAAAAGGGCCAGGAAGCTGAGGGGCTGGTTGGGGACGGTCGAGTTATGAGGCATGGTGGCTGCTCAGGGGGTGGAAGGCAGAGAAGCCAAGGGCTGAGGAGGGGAAAAGGGGGTGCTGAGGAGAGGGAAGTTGGCTTTGGTCCTGTGTGCCTCTTTTCTTCCTCCTCCTGTACTGACGAGGGGAGCAGGTGACCTTGGGGATGCAGAGCTCCCTCAGGCTCCCTCTCTCACCCCCAGTTCGGAGGCTTACATGTACCCAGGGTGGATCACACAGGATTGCAGCGTAAGATGGTGAAGAGCCTGGAGACAAAGTCCTATGGAGAAAAGCTGAAGAAGTTAGGTATGTTTAGCCTGGAGAAGAGAGAATGATATGCCCCTAAGGCACTGTCTTGTTATTGCTTCCCAGATTCCAAAGCTGCAGCAAATCCCACAATAAGCTTTGGGAAGTCCTGGATCAAGTTAAGAACTAGAACCAGAGCAGTAATTCTTGGGGCTAGACTGCAAAATCAAGAGCATAGACAATCTGAATCCCCACATAGTCACTTGGGTTTGCTCTAATGTGTAGATTTTATTTGCAAATCTCTAATAGGTTCCATATACTATTTGGCGGTGGGGGGTGGGAAGTTTGTTGGTCTAGATGGAACAGCTTGAATGATGTCAATGGAACTTCTTTGGTGTCAAGTTGGGAAGCAAAAATATCAGTTTGCTTTCTGGAAGTGGACTCTCAAAGCCCAGTGGTTGTTTGGGCTTCCAAATACGGATATGATTTCAGTTTCCCTGGACGGTAATATTTGCCTCAAGAACCACTGTTAATTGTAATCAGGAAATACAGAATTAATCCAAGGCTGAACATCAGCATTTTTACAATCAATTAAGCTAAGGCAGTATCTCTAGTGCCATACATTACATACAACTTTTAAATGTGCCATTTCTTACATTTAAATACTTCCAACAGTGCCTGCGTTATGTGGTCTTCTCTTATGTCATTCAGTGGTTGGGAAAGATGATGGCTTCAGAAACCTGATGAATGAATAATGTTAGGAATAATATTGAAAGCCCTATTAGTGAAATGTGAGATGTGAAGTAGGCACAGTGACCCAGTGAATACTGCATGTCTAGCAAAATATATCATCTCCCCCCAACACACCCACACACAGGCTAGACTCACTGAAGTTGGCTGTGGGTGTACTGGCCACTTAGTGGAGTAATGGTTAGATGCTGTTGTGAACAGATGGAAAGTCTTCCTCCTTCCAATTATTCTGGAAGAAAAAAGAGGACACTTGATATGATTAAATTCAAAGGATTTACTCCTCAGTACCTTGTGCCAGACTGTACATGAAGATGGGTCAGGAAAAAAAAGGTGCTGCTGTGTAGGCTGTCCTGTGATGTCTCAGAGCAGTTTCACATTAGGGTGGCACAGAGTTGAGGCCAAAAGTGGCACCCCCAGGATGAGTCTTCCCTGTCTCTGCAGTAATGTCTAGGGATACTACTGACCACATGGCACAGCATAATCACACTGCAAGTTCAGCCTTCCCCAACCTGGCACTCACCAGATACGTTTGACTACAACTCCTGTCATCTGCAGCTGGCTGGCTGTAGGCTAAAACTCCTGGAGGGACGCAGTTTGGGGAGGGCTGACTTACATCCTGGGCAGGCAAAACCCTCTGGTGGAAGTCATCTTCAGCTGCTGCACCTTGAAGCCCTCTTCAGTTTTCCCGGGCGAGTGGCAGAAGAAGAGATGCCAGGGACTTCACTCAGGGTCACTCGATGCTTCAGAACAAGTGCTTTGGGGCTAGGCTAGATCTGACTCACCCCTTCGTTCACAAGAGGAGGTCTCAGGAGGACCTGTCCTGCTAGGCTAACATATGAGTTTGGCTGAAGAACACAGCCCTTTCCATATGTTCCATCTGCAGGTGATGGACGTGCAGACAGTTTGGAAGTGGGGCAGGACAGGCAGCAGGCTCTTCCCCCGACCTGTACATCTGCTCCCCTTAATATAGGGCATACAGCTATACGTGTGGAAGCATCCATTTAGATGTTCTAATAAGGGGGCAATCCTACAGACAGGAAAAAGTCCTACAACTCCCAGCATTCCCCAGCCAGCCATGCTGGCTAGGGAATGCTGGGAATTGTAGGACTTTTTTTTCTGTCTGAACATGCATAGGATTGTGCCTGAAATGTATTTAGGTTGGGGTCTGCCATCAAGGGGAAAGGCCTGTAGCTGAGCACATGCTTTGCAAGCAGAAGGTCTCAGGCTCAATCCCTGGCAACTCTAATTAGGGCTGGGAAACATGCCTGTCAGAAACCCTGGACCCGGTCCCTCCAGATGTTTTTGACTACAACTCCCATGAATCCTTCCTTTGCTGATCAGAAAACTCTCTTTAAAGCCACAGGGCAGAACAGATGGACGTATAAAAGAGTCATGTTTTGCATCCCAAATAGCTGATAAGAAAGGGGTTGTCATATAATTGGATTTGCATCTCAAATAAACATAGCACCTCCTGTTGCAGGTGAAGGCCTGGTGGGCCTGTCGTCACACTGATTTGGGAGCAAATGTATCCAGATACTGCTGCTAGATGCCTTTGAAAGAAGAAAAACTGGGTCCTTGATGTTATTTTTGGCTAAAAGGGAAGAAAGGAGCAGCTGCTGACATCAGGAAAACCCCACAGTTATTCGTATCTATTTCTGAATCACTGTCTATAATCAGAGCGAATGTATGTGAACTAATGAAAAAGGACTTCTAGTGTTTATGAAAATTCTATTTTCAGAGAAAAGGCTGTGTGCGTGTGCGTGTGGGGGGACATAATAAGCAACCTCTTGATGGAACAGATTAAATTAACAAAGGATTTTAAGGGTAAACAAAAGCATGCTTCGTTTCTGTTGTCAAAGGAGATAATAGCTTATCCAGTCAAATTATATACCATCAAAATACTAGGCAAACTTCTTCTTTTTTTTTTTAGGAAAGTGAACCTATCAAATGCTTTCATTTTCATGTTTGTACAACACTGTGTTCACAAGGGAACTCTGCCACCTCTCTTAAGATGGCATCCATCAAATACTCCTTTTTATCTATTCTAGATGACAGCATCTTGTGCTCTCAGTGGATCTAGAGGTCATGAAGGGATAGGGAGGAAGAGGTTATGGTTAACATCATTTTTGGTTTTATTGTTGGTTTTAATTGTTTTAATTGTTGGCTTTTAGTGTTGTTTTTATGTCTTTATCACTTTTAATATTTTAACTGTTTTTATGTATTTTATTGTTGTAAGCTGCCTTGGGAGGGCTTCTGTCCTGAAAGGCGGCCAAGAAATATTTTAAATAATAAATAAATAAATAAATAAATAAAAAAAAGTGTGGATCAGGTGCAGTGGCCTTAAAGCCAAAAATATGGGTCAAAATTTTGCACTTTGAATTTTGCACAGAAGGTAATAGGAATGACCCAGTGCAGACATTGGACCACTAGCATAATATGCACCCCTCTAAACATTAAAGTCTAAAGAATGCCGAGCACTTGGACCAAGGGCACCTTTCCATGTGTGAACTGTAGATCATTAGCTCTGAAGCAGCAAAGACATGAGCAATAGTTACTATGGACTGGATCCAGACTAAGTTAGTTGCACCAAGTTGCCACAGAAAATAAAGGGGACTTAAGCTAAGTCATGACTCACTTCTCATATTGATTAAAATGGGACCAGATGCAATTGACTTAATATGGATCCAACCCAATGTCTACATCTGATTTTAAAAGGGGCTTTTAAAAAGGTTTCCAGCGTCCATGGCAGTCGGTGAAAGTTTCTCTTGGCCATTGCTCTGGTGCTCACTGCCAGGAATTCCAGGCAGACAGCACTAAATCCCAAAGCCATAATCCTGGGTGATCAAGGGCCAAACTAGACATCACTGAATCTGGTGGCATATCCCTGTGTTTAAACCTGGTTCTGCCACAATCACATGGGATCAGATTTAAACAGCAAAAAGGGCGTGTGTGTGTGTGTATACATGTACTAAAATCTCCATCTGCCTGTGGCATACCCTCCTGGAATTCATCAGCTGAATTTTTTCCCTCCAGCTTAGCTCTGATTTTGGAAATCAGCCTGGCTGGAGAAACGTGTCTCAGCAATGGGGGTAAGGGAGAGGATACAGGAAGGGAAGAATACAGCCGCCTTTATCCACGCTCCCTTTTGCTCATAAATTCAGTCCCTTTATATGTAATTGAGGTAAATCCTAGGGATCTTAGAGAATTTCGCCACGGATCCCAGGGAGGCCAAATTCCAGTGAATTTGGCCCCCCAGAATCTGTGGCGGAACGGAGCAACCTGCCCCACCACCCCGCGAAAGTCCCGCGAAATGGAGCCTACCTGGCTGCGGCTCTGGTGGTGGCGGCAGCAGCTCCGGCGGCTCCAGCTGCTGCCGGGCTGTGGCTGCAAATGGTGGCCGCTACGCTGGCCACCATTTGCATCCCTGGCAAGCTGTGATAGGCTACCTAAGTATCTACGTAGCCTATCATGGCTCAGTGAAGGGACGCAAATGGCAGCCGCTACACCAGCTGCCATTTGCATCTGCAGACCTGCCGTGCAGATGCACCCAGCTGGTGGCTCCGCAGAGTTGCTGCGGAGTGGAGCCGGCCAGGGTAAGATTTCGAGGGGAGGTACGGAGCGCCTCCCCCCCCACCGCAAATGTCACCCTTCAAAAAGGTAAGTGACTTTCGTACATCCCTAGCAAATCCAGATTTAAACCCAGAGTTCTGCTGCTATCACGTCTAGTTTGGCCCAAGGGAGGCCCATCAGTGGAAGATGTTCGTTGCCATGTCCATCCCAGATCACAGGATCTGATCATCGTTTCTTTAATTTGTCTCAATTCAGCTTCACCCACATCCAGCTGGGTCACCTGCATCCTGCTGCAAGCACCCTTGGCCAGGCAGATCTACTACCTGGGTTGTATGAAACAAAGGCAGAGCTGTGTTTTATGTACAGTGAGTGTGTTAATAATATTGCTAATGTCTTATGCTCTATGCAATCCTGTTGTGCAGCCTCACACTGAACAGAAGTGGGTGAGGCAAAAGAAGCAAGCTATGAACAGGCAGGGTCAGAGCAGGGAAGAGTCAGTGAACAGCACAAGAGCGGGTGCTTTCATTGTTACAGAAAGGGAGTTCAAGGAAGGGAATGTTTGTCCAGGGGGAAGGGAAAGGCAATAATCAACTGCAACAGAGCTTTCAGATGAATTGTTCAGATAAATTATCCCTCGTGTTCCTTGAACACTGATGGGAATTATTTAGTATTGATACCTCCTGTTAGAAAGGCAGTTAGGAGAAAACCAAAGGCAGAACAGAATGAGCATTTAAGTCCCACATGCACAGAAGGCTAAAAAGGAGATCACACCCTTCTTTAGTGAAGAAAGGTAAAATGGTGTTACGATTTCTTGCATAGAAGATGCAGGTACAGCATCTTCTATGTTTCAAAAGGGGGTTGTTCAGTCCATTTCTTTGTGTTCTATAACACCAGCAGGAGAGCGAGTGTGCAAACACATATGCTCCTAGCAATGGAGGGGGGAGGGGAAGGCAGGGAGTAAGAAGCTACACTGTAGGCTATAGAGATCCTAAGGCTGGCTATGCCCAAAATTCCCCTGCATTAACTAGCTAACTGCAACATTGCCCCCTGTAACTTGCAGACAAGGTTGCAATATTCCTATCAAACATGAGTGGCTGCTGGAGGGGTGTGGCTAGTGTGTGTTTGGGGCTGGGGAGTGATCCTGCCAAGGAGCAGGATTGCAGCTTGAGATTGATAGGCATATGGTTAAGGAGCACCTAATTACTCTGAGTTCAAATCTCCAGGCCAGATGAACTGCATCAGAGGGTTGGACTCTGTTAGATAAAAAGTCCTTGCTTTCGGTTTAGAAGAAAAGGATGCCAGGCAGGCAGCAGTGGATCCAACACTATTTTATTGAACGTTTTGCAAAACGGGTGCAGAGCAGTCTGGACCCCGAGACACGTGTGCAAAAGCCCTTTATATCATATCGCTTCTATTGTTCTTACCAGTAACCAATGAAACAGTTAGTACATCGGCTCACTAAGTCAATATCCAATAAACAGTCACTATCAGCTTACCAAGCTGTTAGTCATGAGCGCGTCAGTATGATCCCCTTTTTGCTCCGCCTATATTTTCCCGCCACTCGGGCTCTTACGTAACTTGAGACGCCAACGGTTATGGAGTCTCCTTTTTTTCTAACAATTCCCTCCTTTAAGTCTTTATTCACGTCTTAAAGCATTTAAAACGGAGTTTCTTTATCAGCACAATAAAGCAAGAGCATCTGTTTTGACAGAGCGGTTTCAATTAACCGCTGGGATAAGCCTCTAGCGAAGGGGATAATGCAACAACCAAATAACACTAAAACTCCTATCATCACTACAAGCGAAATAAGGATTGAGGCTGCTAGGTGTTTCCATTTTCCAAACCATCTCTCTAACCAGGCAGTCACGGGGTTGTTAATCCCTGAATTCTCGGCTAATTCTTCAGACAAGGCGGTGAGGCCCTGCAAAGCCCTTGTTACCGTGCCATCTGGGGCAGTGTTGTTAGGGATGAAGGTGCAACACCGTCCACCTAGCATGACACAAACCCCTCCTTTTTCTGCTAACATCATATCAAGAACACGCCGATTTTCCCAAGCCATTTGGCTGGTGGCATCTAGCTGCTCAGCCAATCCTTTTACAGCATCTCGAGTATAGTTTATAAACCTCTGTTGATTATAATAAACGTAATTGATCCAATCTACATTTTTGTTAATGGTCACCCACCAAAACAGGGTGGATTCAAATCCTGCAGAAATTTGATTTCTTCCTTTGAACTCGTCTGGCACTCCCCTTGGTACTCCTATGGAGTCAATATATATTTGATCATCAAAAGGGGTTACTGATCGTTTCTGCCGGGGTTGGCCAGTCTTCTCTGCTGGATGGTATGCAATTGAAAAGGGGACTGCCAACTGAACTAACCCACAAGCTCCGGACCAATTGGAGGGCAATACCTCATACAACTCTAGACCACCACAATACCACCAGAGATCAGCTCATGGGATTGAAAGGGAATTATTCCTAAAGCGGGTGTTATTAACACATCTTACTTTACTCGTCAGGTTCCCTATACGCCCCTCTGTGTCTGCAAGGTTTCAGTGTATGCATCCGGTATGGTTTCTTCTTTGCAGGAAGACTGTGGAAGGTCTGACACGATCCTTTGATTTGAGTGGGGGGTATAATTTATTGAGGGTTTGGCATTCCTCCTCTCCCCATGCATCAGGGTGTTGGAACAAACGGATCACGCAGGTGAGGAGGGAAGGAGTGTCCCATCCCAGTGGAAAGGGCAGCACCTTTGCTACAGATCTCCCTGTGGCACAAACAAAACAGTCAGACTTATTTAAAGACTTGGCTGTATACTTTATCCACTCTAACCACACATTATCAGTTTCCTCTGTTATTGGGATTCCTAACCTGGTTCTCCAGGGATGCCTCTCTTTCTCGGGGATCTGTACCAGAAGTGGTTTGAGGGGTGTTGGTGTGACATTTCGGGGTTTTATCTTAAAGCTGTCAAGCCCAAGTCCTTGAGGTATCACCATCCACGTTAATATTTCTTTAACTAACATTACCAACACCACCCACAATACTTGCTTCATATCACAAGTTTTTTGTAATTCGAACCTGAGCTTTTCCCAGATGTTGTGACTTGTATATTACAGGCGATTGTGGCTCCTGGATGGCTTCTTCGCCTGTGTCCCTGGCAGCTTCTGGAGGTGTGCCAGGGAGCAAAGGACCGTTGCCGTGTTCTCCTGTTCTTTCCAGGTGACAGAAGGAAGCAAGGGTCGCTTAAATGGCTTTATCCGGCTGCAATGTGTCCATTTACTAGAACCCACAAGCTTTACACACGAGTGGCTGGTTGGTCCCACCAAATAAGGCCCCTCCTACCCTTCCTTTAAAGCTTCTTTATTCCACTTTTTCAGCAACACCTCGTCTCCCGTCTGGAAGAGATGGATAGGTGCATCTAACGGCAGTCTCTGAAACGGAACGGAATAAGCTCGTAGCTGTGAAAGAACAGACTGTAGAGAAGTCAACTGATCCCTTAGCATCTGATCACCCACCTCCCACTTGACTTCCTCCCTCCTTCCGCAGTGTACCCGAGGCGGGAACCCAAACATCAGTTTGAAGGGGGACAATTTTATGTCCTTTCTTGGCATCCTTCGAAGCTTCGTTAAAGCTATTGGCAGAGCCTCAACCCAAGTGAGCTTCACCCCTCGTTGGAGTTTGGTTAAAGTCTCCTTGAGGCTCCGATTGATTCTTCCAACCTGCCCACTTGCCTGGGGCCTCCAGGGGCAATGTAAATGCCACTCTACTCCCAGAGCTTGTGCCAGCCCCCGTGTAATAACTGAGGTGAAATGTGAGCCCTGATCGGACTCTATAACTTCGGGCAGGGAGAACCGGGGCACCATCTCCTGTAACAATTTAGCAACAACAGTTTTAGCTTGGCAGTTCCTACATGGAAACGCCTCTACCCACCCCGTCATTTGACATACTATTACAAGCAAATACCTGTAACCCCTACATGGTGGCATCTCAGCAAAATCAATCTGCGCCCTCTGGAAAGGATAGTAGGCCCATGGTTGCCCTCCTTTTGGAGGAGGGGGTGCCCTGGGAGGGTTGGTTTTCTGGCAGACTTCACAGGTTGCGGCTATTCGGTGGGCGCATACAGTTAAGCCAGGGGAGACAAACAGCCTCTTGCAATAGTCGATCATGGCTGATGCTCCAGGGTGTCCAAGAGAATGGTGAACTTGCTCTAGAACAACCCTCTGCAGGGTCTGTGGAAGAAGCAGTCTTCCATCTGTCATCTGGATCCATCCGTCATCGCAGGGACTTATTCCGTGTTCTTGTGCCATCCGTAACTCAGCAGGGGAGTGTGTGGGGCGCTCTTTTCTTTTGGGTAGAATGAGGAATGTTCCTTGGATTCCCTCTCTGGCTGTTCTTTTTGCGGCCTCATCTGCCTTCTGGTTTCCCTGTCTCCATTTTTCCTCTTTTTCTTTCCCATGGGCTCGGACGTGGACAACAGCTACTTGTAAGGGTAGCTGGAGGGCATCCAGAAGATCCACTATTAGGCCGCCATTAGCCACTGGAGATCCGTTTGCTGTAAGGAATCCCCTCTCTTTCCACAGTTGCCCATGAGCATGCACAATGGCAAAGGCATTTTTGCTATCGGTATAAATATTTACTCGCTTTCCCTTGCTGGCTTGCAGGGCTCTTGTCAGGGCTACCAGTTCAGCGGATTGGGCGGAGAAATGAGGAGGCAGCCTTTCCTCGCGCACACTCTCCTCTAGAGTAACGATGGCTGCGCCTGTGTAGCGTCTTCCATCCAGCATATAGCTAGATCCATCTACAAACAGATCTCTGGCTCCCTCTATTGGTTCATCCTCAAGGTCCGGTCGGCCTTTGGTGTCTAGGTCTAATACTTCAAGGCAGTCATGATCTGGGAGTCCTGATCCGTTTGTGCCCAGTAATGTTGGCAGTAGTGTGGCGATATTAAAGCTAGAGCAAGCCTTAAAAGTGAGGTTTTCGTTTGTTAGTAAACCTTTTTCATATCGGGAATGCCGGGCTGGGTTGAGAAATTTGCTTCCTCCTCCTGATCCCAAAATTTGTGGCACTCCATGCGGCACCCAAACTTCAATGGGTCCTCCCATCGTCATTTTCTCGGCTTCGGTACAGATCAGAGCTGTTGCCACTACTGCCCTCAGGCAACTTGGCCATCCTCGTGCTACGACATCTAGGCCCTTGGAATAATATCCCACTGGTCTCCAAGAGGGCCCTTTTCGCTTGGAAAGCACTCCCGAAGCTATGCCCTTATTTTCATGCACATAAAGTCTAAATGGCCGGCTGGGATTTGGTATGGCTAGAGCAGGTGGTGACACAAGAGCAGCTTTAAGACTGAGAAAAGACTTATTCATTTCCTTAGTCCATTTCCATTTATCCAGTCTATCTTTCTGCAGCGCCTCATACAGCGGCCGCGCTGTCTCCCCATAGTTTGCTATCCATAGTCGGCAGAATCCGGTCAACCCCAGGTAGGCCCTCAATTCGCGGGGGGACTTAGGGACAGGAGTGTCACGGATGACTTCAACTCTTTCTTGCCTTAGGCTCCGAGTCCCTTTAGTTATGTGGTAGCCTAGGAATTTTACAGTTGGTTAGGCCAACTGTACTTTTTCTTTTGACACTTTATCCCCCCCCCCCGCTAGATAGTTGAGGAGGGAAACAGTCCCACTCAGGCACGCATTCTTGGCCTTGGCTGAAATCAGGAGGTCGTCACAGTACTGGAGGAGATGCACCTCTGAGTGCTGCTGGACCCAGGGTTCGAGATCCTTTTGGAGCTGCTGGCCAAAGACAACCGGTGAGAGATTGAGCCCCTGAGGGATGACTGTCCATGCTAATTGAACTTTTGACCCCCCCCCGGGCTTTCCCATTCAAAGGCGAACAAAGGCCTTGAATCAGGGTGGAGGGGGATGCTGAAAAAGGCGTCTTTTAGGTCTATGACAGTGAACCAGGCGTGCTCTTCCGGAATTCCTACAAGGAGGGTGTGTGGGTTGGGGACCACAGGATGGGGGGCCTCGATCTGCTGATTAATGAGCCGGAGGTCTTGCACTAAGCGGTAGCCCTTGCCCCCCTCCCCTTTTTGGCACAGCGATGATGGGCGTGTTATAGGGGGACATTATCTCAATGAGCCGGCCTTCTTCTCGGAGCTTTGTTATTACTGGTTGTAGGCCCTCCTTTCCTTGGCGGGAAAGGGGATACTGTTTCACATGAACAGGACTTGCTCCCTCCTTGAGGGGAATTTTTTATGGTGCTGCCGACTTGGCACGAGAGGCCCCTCCAATCCCGGCCCAAGCTAGAGGGTTGACTCTGTTTTCTATTAGGCTCCAGTCCTCGGTGGCCTCTGGGGTGGATTCTTCTGCAACCTTCAAAAGGGCCATTTGGTAGTTACTACTCTGCTGTTTAGGGAGCCGTATCTCCATCCTTCCGTCAGGAGTAAAAGCAATCTCAATTTGGAGTTTAGTCAATAAGTCCCTTCCTAGCAATGCCACCGGACAAGAGGGGGTACAGACAAATGCATGTTCTAGGTGTGTTTTCCCAACCTTGGTGAACAGGGGACGAGAGAGGGGCACTTGGGTTGCCCTTCCCTCGACCCCCATTATGGTGGTGAACCCTCCACCTCCCGCTGGGGGCTCACTGAGGGGGAGGACGGACAGGGTGGCCCCTGTGTCCACAAGGGCTTTGTAGGAGCGGCCCCCAACCTTTATTTTGACCATGGGGTCCCGTCTTGCCTCAGAGACGGCTAAGAGGGGGCCGGGCCCCGGTCTGTCCTAATCTCTTTCCTGTTCATACAAAACTCTCTGCGCTCCTCCTGTATTTTCCCCTCTCTCTTTCTGCTTCAAAGCCTCACAGTCACGCTTCCAGTGCCCCATTTTCTTACAAAAGGCACATTGATCTTTCCCCAGGGGAGATCCTTTCCTTCCCCCTTTCCTCCCCTTTCTAGCTCCCTCTTTGTCAGGTTTAAGAACCACAGCAAGGAGCTTGGCCTGCCTCTTGTCTTTTTCTTTTCCTTCTTCTTCTTCTCGCCTCTCATAAACCTTTTGAGCTACTTCAACTAAAACTCCTAGGTCAGCTGCCAACCCTCCTTCAACTTTTTGCAACTTCTTTCTGATGTCCTGGCAGCTATTTCCCATGAACTGAGTCATGAGGATCCTTAAATTATTTGGATCATTCAAGTCAATGTCAGTATATTTAGCGAAGGCTTCCCTCAGCCTTTGGAGGAACATGGCAGGAGGTTCGTTTTTGTCTTGCTTTAGAGTCAGGACTTTTTGCAAATTGGGGGCCCTTCTCGCGGCTTGCTTCATGCCTGCTAAAATGAGTCGAAAATAGTCAGCATGTAAGCGTCTATGTGCCGCTGTGGCCACCCCCCAATTGGGTCGCCCTGTGGGCAGAACCTCCGCCATCTCCTCCTCAGTTGCCTGGGGATTTTCCTCCCTATACTTGGCTCGTGCCCCCGCAAGGATGGTTGGCTTTTGGCTGAGAAAACAGGTGTTCAATAGCATTTGTGTATCGTCCCATGTGGGGTTGTGAGTAAGCCTCACATTCTCCATCAGAGACAGGAGTGGCCCGGGATCCTCTTCAAAGGAGGGGTTAAATTGTTTCCAATTATACAAATCAGATGTTGTGAATGGGACATAAACAAACATCGTCCCTTGAGGATGTTGGGAGGTAGGGTCGGGGACTTCTCTGATGGGGAAGGTGAACTTCACCGGTGGTTGGGGGTCCTTTCGCAGGTTGTAGTTAGGTCCCCCTTTTGCTTCTCTCTGTAGGGCCTCCAATCTTTCCTCTAGGGAATATAGACGATCTTGGAGAGTGTCCTGCATTCAACTAGAGGGGTGGGGTCCTCTGGTACTATTTCGTGAGAGGGGTCCTTCTCAGGGGCATCTAACCGCTGGGCGGGCCCCTCAGGAGAGGGTGGTGGTTGCAACGAGCGCCCTGCGACGGCTGTCCCGTAGGGAGGAGGAAGCAGTAGGTCCTCCGGTGCCGTGGCCACGACCCTGGGTGGTCCTTCTTTTGGTGGTTTCCTTTTGACCACCATGGGAAGGGCAAGGGACATGCATTTAACAACCCACGGAGCGGGCCTGCCGCCAAGGGGCACACAAGTTGCCCATGAATCAATATAAGGGAACTGGTCCCAACTTCCCCTCTGTGCTACTATTGTTCTCACATCAGATACCAAGGTTGGGTCAAAAGACCCCTCGGGTGGCCATTTGGGTTCTAATATTGGCCATTCCCGGGTGCAAAAAAAGACAAGACGATCCTTTGTCATCTTAGTTCCATAATCCTGCTTAAAATGTGACCAATTGCGCAAACAACACTCCAAGGGCGTATGGGACTTCTTCGCAGACTTAGATTGGGACCCGCCCATGACGGTGGGAATTTCAATCAGCAATTCTTGCGCTTCGCCCTCCTCTGACCTAGCCCGTCTCCGGGGTAAGGAAATGCAGATCGGGGCTCCCCACTCGCTTCGCCCGTAGGCGTCTCACACAATCACAAACACACCACCGTCCCGCGTTTATCCCCTAATATAAGCTGTTTCACTTACCCCAAAAGCCTCTTCTGTCCCGCCCGCAGCTCTGTCCAGCTGCTTATTGATCCACTGCCGGTGCCTAAAAGGAGTGATCACGTCTCCCTCTTCCTCTGGCGTTGGTCCCCAGGCGCCTCTGCCGCCACCGTTGTGAGGAGAAGGCAGTGTAAAACAACCGCCTGTGGCCACTTCTCCTCCGCGGCCCCTCGGCTCAGTGCGAAGGGGACGCGCCCCGAAGCAGGATCCGAGTCACGGCACCAAATTGTTAGATAAAAAGTCCTTGCTTTCGGTTTAGAAGAAAAGGATGCCAGGCAGGCAGCAGTGGATCCAACACTATTTTATTGAACGTTTTGCAAAACGGGTGCAGAGCAGTCTGGACCCCGAGACACGTGTGCAAAAGCCCTTTATATCATATCGCTTCTATTGTTCTTACCAGTAACCAATGAAACAGTTAGTACATCGGCTCACTAAGTCAATATCCAATAAACAGTCACTATCAGCTTACCAAGCTGTTAGTCATGAGCGCGTCAGTATGATTCCCTTTTTGCTCCGCCTATATTTTCCCGCCACTCGGGCTCTTACGTAACTTGAGACGCCAATGGTTATGGAGTCTCCTTTTTTTCTAACAACTCGATGGTCTTATATGCCCCTTCCAACCCTACTACTCTATGATTCTATGCAGTCAGTAAATGCATGGAGGACATTCATCCACACAGCCCTAATGTGGAGGGATGGAACATATTGAAGAGCTAGTAAAGGTACTTGGCTCCAAGGAGGCTGATGACTCTCCACAGAGATGGAAGGCTCCCAGTAGCTCAACTCCCAGAGGCTCAAGGTTCAAGTTTGCCTGTGGCTGAAGGGGCATGGAAGCCCCTGGTTGTACAGCTGCCCAAGGGGGGGGGGCTCCAGTGAAAGGTCGGTAACTCTGAGAGGAAGGATGAAGCTGTTGGAATATGCAAGAGCCATTAGTTTAAGCCCACTGTGGGGGTGGGGGTGGGGGGGATGAGTAGTTAAAAAGCCACTAAATTGTTAATGCATGTAGGGAGTTGGGGTGCTAGTTCTGGTTTCACTTTTGCCTGCTTTAGTTGTAACAAGAAGATGCCTGTTAATATTTTTAAAAGGTCTTGTTTAAAGCTTACAGCTGTTTTGTCTCCAGTGCTGTTCGACCTAGGGCATCTCTACATTAAAGAAAAAACCTGCAGTCTTACTGTTGTGGAGCCTTTCCGCATTTACTGCGGGCTCCCAGACGGAGACCACATGATTGCCGAGAGAGGAAGATTTTAATTTGCGATGTTCCATAGATTTCAATGAAACAGCGCTATCTAGTGGCTGTTTAATAGCGCAACAATGAATGTACACAGTAGGGAAATTCCTGAATATATTTAAATACCTCATTATGACCGGGTCTTTTAAACATGGAATAACCGGGAAATACTCTGATGTGCCCTGGAGGTTGATGACATCGTGAAAAGGACCCGCAAAATTCCGCGAGTGATCCACCATGAGTGCATGATAAAAGCCGTGTGTGATGGCATCCTAAATGTACTCTGCAACAGAAGCAACCTCCTCTCCTTCCCACTGAGGCTTTTCAGAGAACAGGACATGTGGGGATTACTCAGTAACACCCCCCCACACACACGCATTTACTATGTTATCTTTGAAATTGGTAAATTCATCTATGGTCGATATTTATGAATAACAAGGTGTAGAGGCTATGAAAGAGAGACTCCCATTATTGCTCACGATTAGCTATTCTGGCTAGGGCTTCTGGGTTGTAGGCCAAAACATCTGGAAGGCCACAAGTTGCCCAACCCTGGATTACAGCAATCACTTTCCTTTGCTCCCCTCCAGGCAAAATTATAACATATGATTCTTTTTACCATGGGGTACATGCCTATTAGTATGACCCATTAGAAAATTCTAGTAGACACTGTTTTCCATCCTGAAGGTCAGAAGAATCAGTGTATGTTAGGCATGAGAATTTTAGAACAGTTGCAGAATAAACCAGTGAAATTGGTGTTAGCCCAAGACATTTTCCTGCTGAAATAGAGCCCAATTGCCCTCCCACAGTACTAGGGCCAACACTTTAAAAAGTCCTGGGTCACCATTCAGGCTCCAGTTCGTGTCTTCATCTGTCCCTCCCCCTTGGTGCCACCTGAAGCTGCTTCACCCTGCTGCATGGGAGGGCTTGTCCTGGTGGGAATCAGAAAAGCAGGATCAAGTTGTTAGAATGTTGTTTTTGTTTTTAAACAAAAACTATGAAAAGGTTTTAAATGATACTTAGTGTGACTCATTTTCACAGTGGCAACGGTTTCCTTGGTAGAAATAGAACACGAACAGCCATATAAAGAATCTTAACTCTGGAGACAAAAATAAATCCAGGACATGAACTTCAGCTAAGATTTTCTAATAAAGATCTGCAGCCCATACAAAAATATTTATCTAAGTACTGTTTGGGTGGGCTTTACTTCAAACTCATTTCAGAGAAGATGAACAGGATTAAAAGGCAACAGGGGTACTAGTGGTTCAACAGAGACGGTAAAAGCAACACATTTGGGATTAGAAACTATTCCATTTTTCTTTTCTTATTAAATTTGTAAAGTGGGGTGCGTGGGGTGGGATTGGGAAAATGGCCCAAACAAGCAAAGATGGGCTTAAGAAGAGGTATTTGGAAGATGTTAAAAGCACCATGCTTCAAAAATCAGTCCTCCCCCTTTTGCTTATAGCTTCAAATATATGGTAATCTAGTCAGATAGAGTGAATACATAAACAGCCATGAAAGACATAAGAACTGTCTTGCCAAGAGGTCCATCTGTTCCAGTAGTCTTGTTTCCAACACTAGGAAGACAGGTCAGGTGCCCCTGGAAAACTCACAGGCAGGGTGTGATGATCTGCTAGAGATCTGGATCATGGAGATGCTTGGAAAATTTACTGAATCTCTGCCAAACAAAGGCTGAATGTAAAATTTAATCTGCCAATATTTGTATTCTCAATATGAACTAATGCTGGGAGCCAGATACTGCATTCAGATCTGCTCAAGCAGCATCCCTTTAATTTAATTGGGTTACATCTCTCTTACAAACTGGAAATGTCATCACTCCTCTACAACACACCAGTCTTGTAGAGTAGTGTGTAAAATAAACAATTCTATCTTTCACATATACAGTCAGGGCCAGAAATATCGGAACAAGGATAACTGTTTTGGCAGTTGGCCTCTGTACACCACCACATTGAAGTTGAAAGGAAACACACCCAGATGGGAGCAAATTCAGGACTTTCAGCTGTAATGCAAGGGGTTTGACAAAAGTGGGGCACCATTCAGGAAGTACAGCCAGTGGCATACACACACACCCATCGTTGGTGGCTCATAAGTAATGGAACGAATGGCTGACAAGCAGCCGCATGGCCAGGTGTGGCCTGTTTCCTGGGTACCCCATGACAATCAAGCAGAGAAAAGGCCTGGAAGTGGTTCTGAGTGTTACATTTGCATTTGGTAGCTGTTCACTGGAACTCCCAACATGAGGTCCAAAGAGGTGTCCATGCGAATGAAGGAGGCCATCATTAGGCTGAGGAAACAAAATAAACCCATCAGAGAGATCGCATAAACAGTGGGAGTGGCCAACACAGCAGTTTGGAACATCCTGAAAAAGAAGGAATTAACTGGCAAGCTCAGCAACAGCAAAAGGCCTGGCAGACCATGGAAGACAACTAAAGTGAATGACCACAGAATTCTGCTCATGGTGAAGAGGAACCCTTTCACAACATCTAGCCAGGTCAAGAACGCTCTTGCGGAGGTAGGCATGTCATTGTCAACATCTACAGTCAAGAGACGGCTTTATGAATGTAAATACAGAGGCTTCACAACAAGGTGCAAACCACTAGTAACGCTCAAGAACAGACAGGCCAGATTAGCCTTTGCCAGCAAACACCTAAAAAAGCCTGCCCAGTTCTGGGATAAGATTCTTTGGACTGATGAAACCAAGATGAACTTGTACCAGAATGATGGGAAGAGAAAAGTATGGAGAAAGAAAGGCACAGTTCATGATCCAAAGCATACCACATCATCTGTCAAACATGGTGGAGGCAGTGTTATGGCATGGGCATGTATGGCTGCCAATGGAACCAGGTCACTGGTGTTTATTGATGACCTGACTGCTGATAAAAGCAGCAGGATAAATTCTGAAGTGTATAGGGCTATACTTTCTGCTCAGATTCAGCCGAATGCTGCCAAACTGATAGGACGCTGCTTCATATTGCAGATGGATAATGACCCAAAACATACAGCAAAAGCTACCCAAGAGTTTCTCAAGGCAAAGAAGTGGGATGTTCTTCAATGGCCAAGTCAGTCACCTGATCTCAACCCAATAGAGCATGCTTTTCACTTACTGAAGACAAGACTGAAGGCAGAAAGTCCCACAAACAAGCAGCAGCTGAAGGCAGCTGCAGTAAAGGCCTGGCAAAGCATCTTGAGGGAGGAAACTCAGCATTTGGTCATGTCCATGGGTTCCAGACTTCAGGCAGTCATTGGCTGCAAAGGATTTGCATCCAGGTATTAAAGGCGATCCTTAAGTTTGAAAGGATGTTGGTTTCTTCCATTACTTATGAGCCACCAATGATGGGTGTGTGTGTATGCCGCTGGCTGTCCTTCCTGAATGGGTAGTGCCCCACTTTTGTCAAACCCCTTGAATTACAACTGAAAGTCCTGACTTCACTCCCATCTGGATGTGTTTTCTTTCAACTTCAATGTGGTGGTGTACAGAGGCCAACTGCCAAAACAGTTATCCTTGTTCCGATATTTCTGGCCCTGACTGTACATGGATGAAAATTTGGTTATCAAAATGGCCTCCTCTCCAGGCTGTTGCATTGCTTGGTTCTTGAGAGAAGACAATAGAGCCCTGATTCATTGCCGTTATTGGCTGGTGGCTACTTGAAGCTGAGTGAATTTTATGTTGCATCCCACCTATCAGGGTGAAAGGCTGAAGAAAGTAATTCTGCTGTTTGAATCTGGACTTGGAAAAAGAGGGAAGCTGGTGTTTTGCCAGATGCTAGCTAAAAGCATCCTTGATTAATTGTAAAATCATGCTGCTGCTTTTGGTAGAGTGATGCAATTTCTGGAGTCATGGGACTCAACTGGCAATCCTGGAGTTCAGGCAGCAGATCTGCTACCAGAACTGCTGGTTAGAGAGGTCAAAGATGCTCTTCTTCCTGAGAATCAGATGACATCAGAGAGACAATCCCAGATCTGAATCAACTCAGCTGGGCATATGGAAGATGCTATCTTAAGTAGCTGATGTACTGTAGCTGTAGTGATGGGAGTATCTAGGTACTGAGAACCTCTCTGATTTTCTGAAGCTTCAGATGTCTCTTCATTGACTGTAATGGAGAAATAAACAAACAGCTATAACTTTTTTTTTTATGTCTGGGCAGAACTGGGTGAAACTTGCAGCATATTAGCCCCTTCTCAGGGGACAAAGCTTGCCAAATTTCAGACAGATAGGAGCAGGCTTTTGGGTTGTTGCTGCTGCTGCTGTTGTTGTTTTTAGCCAGGTGCCTTTAAAATTGATTTTGGAGCAAGGGGAGAACTGGGCTTGCCACCTCTGCCTTTCCTCCCAGAAACTGCCTTGGGGCAAAACAAGTGTTCCTGTTCTTTGATGGAGTGGATGACAATCCACTGAAATCTGAAGGTGAACATTAATGTAGTGTTTGTGGACACTTACCTAATAACTAAAACTCATTACAGATACAAATTAACAACAACATGACTAAATAAGGATTAGGATGCAAGGGACTGGATTTCAAGAAAGGATTTTAGTAAAGGATTGGTCTGGATCGGAATAAGAAGATCACATAAGCAAACACAGCCACCAATCACAAGCCTTTCAATATTACTTATCCTACATGAGTCAACTTGTAAAAGAGCACTGAAAACACTGGAACAACTTCTGATATGTTACTTCAACATCCCTCCCAAAAGCACTGTGATTGGACAGCCCTGCTAAAGTAATTCCCTTGTTGAAAGCTACAGCTATCAATCACACAATTATAACTCCCTCTCCCTTTCTCTTGTCCCTGCCTGCACTTTCTTTTATAGAGATGTTGTGGGAGGGTCAGAAATGTATTAATTGGCCAGAAAAACAAACAAACTTGTAAGTAATCTTCTGAAACAGGACTGAAGCTTTGGGTGGAACCCACTTTGTTTCTGACCACTTTGGAAAAGATTCATTTCACTTTGGAGGAGGTCCTAATACTTTCATGGTTTGGTTCAGCGTTCAGGATTCATCCAAAGCAGATGCACGCCCCTACCAAACAGCTTTAGCAAAATGTTTATCTCATTCTAGAAACTCGTTCTAAAACAAAAATACCATGTAGAGTAGGATTAAGCATGCCAGTTTAGATTAGATCTGAATTAGACGGAATATGAATAGCAATCTTGAAGCCCTTTTAGGAGAGAGATTTGGGATTTTTTAAGAAATGTACCTCCCATATTTTTTCTAATTTTTTGGTTTTTTTAAAGATAGATTTGCATCACTTAGTATGGACATTCCACCCCCCCCCCCATGCATTTTGATGAAAATCCATTAAAGGGGAAAAGAGAGAAAATTCCCAGTTTTGAAAGTCATGATGTCCTTGTTTTGAAAGTCCATATTCTTCCTCCTAATTGCACATATTTGAAGCTAATCACTACCTGCTGTTCTAGTATCAAGTCTTGTGAAAATCCAACAGTATGGCTGGACATAATAGTAGGGCTTTATGATTTTTGCCAATTATTTCATGAGGATGTTAAATGTGCCAAGTTTAGTTTGTCCAGAAGATGGTTAGAATTTTAGCTATATCCCTCATATGTTCCCTATAAGTGAGAAGCTGCTTACCTTAGTTACTGTGACACAGGTATAGCAAAGCATCTGCCTCAGGCAGCAAGTTGTTAGTGTTTAAATTTATTATATCATATTTCTTACTCTCAAGGAGAGGGGAGGGAAATGGGGGATTTTTTTTGCCTCAGGTGCCATAATAATAGGATTTTTCTTGGGTACTATGTACCTTGACTTGGGGGTGGGCTGGCATTTGCTGCTCCAGCTCTGACACCAATATGTCTTGGGCTGGCCCTATAAATAGTGTAGCTGGACCTGAAATGATCAGGTAGATACAGTGGGGGGAGCAGGTTACTGGGGCAACAGAAAAATAAGTTTGGCTTATGGTGTGGAATGTCAGGGGATGGCTCTGAGCATAGACAGCGGCAGAGTAGCTTAGATTCCGAAGAGGAACCACAAAATGTGGGGAGGAACTTTCCCAGACTTTTCCACACAGGAAGAGACAGACTCTTCAAGTTTCAATAGTCCAGCTGGACGGAGAGGGCCTCTCTTCACACACCCCTATGAGAGATAGCGAACAGGGAGAGGTGGGGCTTGGAGAGCCTGAATTCTTAGATGCCAGGCGCAGACACAGAGCCAAGAGAGAGATGGCAGTAGTAGAGCTGAGGCGATCCTCCCAATTGGCCCGGTGGGAACAGCTATGCATAGAGACCTCACGAGATAGAGGGAGATCCCCCCCACCCCTTAAGTGAGGATACTGTGCCTGCCTTTTCTCAAACGGTGGGCAACTTTCAACCTTCGTAGCTTCCCTTTCAACTCCCTGAAGGCATTTCCTTTGTAGACTGTGAGTTACTGACAATTTGCATCTATATGACCCATTGAAGTAAAAGGATTAAAGAGCCGTGGATTGAAGCCTCTTGTCTGTGTTTTGATTTGGCTGTTGAAGTTCAGCAGGGACAAAAGGGAATCCTGACATGGAGAGAGGAAGAAGAGCTGGAGTGGGAGAGACATGGCTGACAGAGAGAGAAATTAAATAAATTCTTCATGAGACAAAGAGGGAAGCAGTAAAAAAAAAAGTCGAGAATACGCATCCGAGGCAACAGAAAAATAAGAGATTTGTGATTACTGTTAATGGAAGAAATGTCTGTTACTGAAAGAACTAGAGATCTGTGTTGCATTTCAGGCCTGAATGAAGCTGAAAAAGTGACTATGGTTTGAGTTTTCTGAAGGGACACCTCTGGACACAGGGAAAGGAGGCATGGCATAGCTGTTACTGTTTTTTAAAAAGTAGTATTTATTGAAATGCTGGAAGCATTTGTTTATTCTGGCACCACAGTTACATGGATTGACCTCCCCTTCTTTATTATCTGAATTCTGTACTTACCCTTTTCTTTGTTTATACATTTGTGTTAATCTTGCCCTGTTGTTCAGATCTAATTGCATTTCTCGGAACCAGAGGTCTGCTATCGTGGCAAGCAGGCCACCAGGCATATATAAAAGCAGATGAGGGGGCGGTCAACACAACCACAAACGAGTGGGGAGCTGGAGTTGCTTTTTCTCCTGCTTGAACTGCGAGATTTAAAGGGTATTGCGGGTGCATGTGACACGAGGTGGCAATTCTAAAGGGCTGTGCAGCAGAGGAGGGCTCAGCCATTGATGAACAAACATTGATTTGAACTAATTATCTGAATTGTTAACTGCAGGTCTCTATTAAGGCATTACTTTAACAAAGCATCTATGCAGCTGGGGATTCTTTAAACAAATCATTTTTGCCCACAACTGTGTCAGTGCTGAGGCATAGCTTGGTCAGGTCAGTGAGTAAGGTCAAGCCTTCTAATGGCCCAGGGAGATCTTTTCCTGCCAACAGTGTTTATACAAGCTTCTCTTTATAAACACTTGCTATTTCTGCCTGAAACCTAGTTCTTCCCCACCTCTCACACTAATCAGATTTTAATAAACCAAATAACACAATTGTGTGCTGTGATCCTACCGTCATCCTTTTGCAGTTGTCCCCCCCGCCCCCCCAGTGCTGAGGAATCAGAGAGTTGCCAATATCTCCTAGCAAAAGATTGGTGTAAGCTATATTTCAGTCACACTAAGCTGAGAGGTGCTTCAAACTGCAGCTTTGGCATCTGACTGAGGAACAAATCGAAATTAAATTCAGTTCAGATCTATTTGATCAAAAGCTTCATGGTGGAGAAAGAATAGAGAGAGGACTTCTGTGTGCTTCATTTCTGTTGCCCTGTCTTTTCTCTGGCATCTGATTCACATATTGCTCCCTGTGTTCCCTTTCATCTCCTAGTTTCCCTTTTCTTTCCTGTCCTCAACAGGACACAATCCAACCTTCAGGCAAGGGGGTTTCAGAGTGATCTGATTGCCAGCCTATCTCCTGATGTTGAGGAAGCTGTTGAGAGTCAAGTTCACAGATGTGCCAAAACATTCTTCTGCATATTTTTTTGACATTCTCATTCAACTAGATAGAAAAGAAATTGCTTTTGAAAAGGAAATTTGAATTTCAGAGAAATGTTCATGGATGGAATTTGAGCTTCTTGTGCTTACCATACTTACGAGGCAGCTGGGAGGAGTTTGTGTGCATGCGTGTGCGTGTGTGTGCACGTGTTGTCTTTCCTTGTACAATCATCTCTCTTGTTGTTGTTCAGTCGTTCAGTCGTGTCCGACTCTTCGTGACCCCATGGACCATAGCACGCCAGGCCTTCCTGTCCTGCGCTCTCTCCCAGAGTGTGCTCAAGTTCATAAACAATATTGTTCTTTACAGCATCGGATTTTCTCTTCACCACCAGACGCATCCACAGCTGAGTGTCCTTTCGGCGTTGGCCCAGCCGCTTCACTCTTTCTGGCGCTACCTGGAAATACCCTCTGCTCTTCCCCAGTAGTATATTGGACACCTTTCGACCTGAGGGGCTCATCTTCCGGCGTCATATCTTTTAGCCTTGTGATATGTTCCATGGGGTTTTCTTGGCAAGAATACTGGAGTGGGTTGCCATTTCCTTCTCCAGTGGACCACATTTTGTCAGAACTCTCTGCCATGACCTGTCCGTCTTGGGTGGCCCTGCACGGCATAGCTTATGGCTTCACTGAGTTACGCAAGCCCCTTCACCACAACAAGGCAGTGATCCATGAAGGGGAATCATCTCTCTAGCTTCCTGCAAATCAATTAAAGCTCAGGGGAAGATGGCATGAGGTAACACTCCATGTGGATTTTTTAGATCAGGAATAGTGGGAAGCCAAGGAGGCTGCAGTGATGAAGATACATATAATAGAAAGGAAAAATATCCATAGCACCCTCAGCCACCTTACAGTGATAAACACATCACCAAAAGAAATTCCAAAGTGCCCTGAAAATGAGGTAGAAAAATGTACATGTCTTTCATGGGGGAAGAAAACTTTTGGGAAAATGGAGGACAGATTTTGGCACACCCCTACCTTCACCTCCTCCCCAGAGCTGGACACAAAAGTGCCCCCACCACCCACCCATTACAGGGCTTTCAGGGAAGGAATGGTATTGTAAGCGTCTGAATTAGACACATTTTTCTGGTAAAATTAGGAGGTTCTCCTCTTTTAAAAACTCCACACATAGAAATAGAAAGCCACATTGCGGAATTTTCTTCAAATATTCTCCACCATTTGGGGTGGATGGAGTGGCTGCTTCCCTTCCTCATGTTCCTGGAATGTTGCTACATACGGGGCATTGCAGAGGGTGCAAAACGGGGGCCAGGCTTCCAACACAGTTGCAGTTTTTGCACTTGTAGCGGTAGCACAAAAACCTTTAGGGAAAAAAGAATGAAGCTGTGCTACAGCCACTGCTGGTGGTGAGCCCTACCTCTGTTGAGATAATTTCTCCTCCCCCTGGAGAAAAATCAGTGAAATAGTCCCGCCAATTACTCTGCCCACAAATAAGGCATGGAATTTTGAGAGGAGAGACCATTTGCACACAGCTATAGTAACAAGTGGCGTGTTTCCACACTATCAGCTTTGTTTTGTTTGCAACTTTGTTGCGATGTTTCCCCATCTTTTCCTTTTCCTGTTTCCACAGCCCTTAAAGACCCGACTTATCATCACTGTAGCGTGGGGCTTTGTGCTGTTTTCACTGAGCTCTAATCAAGTTAATTTCTTGATGGCTGGGTGGAGTCTGAGTGGAGTCTAGGTTGGGAATGATTACCTCATCCATGTTCCCGCCTTCTCCTCTTGCCGATTCACTCCTCCCTCACTCCCTCTGCTCCGCTCCAGTTTCCCGCTCTGGCCAGTCTCCTCCCCACCTTCCGAGCCCTTCCCCCCCTTTAAACTGAGCTTTAAAGTGCAATTTCGCTTTAATAAAGGACCGAAATCCCCTTTTTTCCCTTAAGTGGAGCAGCATTCTCCCCCCCCTTTAAACCATTGGTTATTCTGCTAAAAAGGGGAACTTAAAGCGCAATTTGCTTTAACGAAGGACCGGAAAAGCATCCCACCCTTTTTAAGTCCCCCCCCCTTAAGTGGAGCAACGTCTTGTATGCGGCATTCCCGCCCTTTTAAACCCTTGGTGATTTTGCTAAAATAGGAGATTCAAAGTGCAACTTCACTTCAGTGAAGAGAAGCTCATAGGCAAAGTGGTCTGTAGAGCAAAATTGCACCTTAACAACTCTCTGTGAAGCCATCTTTGTGGCTCTCGTGATTTCCCTGCCAACACCATGGCTGGAAACTTCATATGGTTATCCAGATCCAAAATGTAGGGTTGGCAGAGAATTTGTCCCCGAAACTTCGGGGGGCCGAGCGCCAACGTGTTCGGCCCCCCGAACAAGTTTCGGGGAGAAATTCTCCACACACCCTCACCCCCCGCACCCCCCCCGGGACAGGACTTACCTTTGGCGAATGTCCCTCCCGGCGGCAGGTCCGGCCGGCGGTTCGGCGGGTGTTCGCCCGGATGGCTGCCGCCGCCGCCATTCCAATCAAAGAAAAAAAAAAATGCCCCCGTGAAAACAACAACAACGCTATTTGCGTTGCCCTTATTTTCGCCGTAGTCTACATAAATCTTTACGTAGACTACAGCGACCAAATAAGGAACGCGAATGGCGGCTCCCTATTTGGGCCACCATTAGCGTACGCTTTTTTTTTTTTTTAAGTCACCCGTGATAGGCTACGTGACGATTTACGTAGCCTATCACGGCTGACTTTGCAAATCTAGCCATGATAGGCTACGTTAATCGTCACGTAGCCTATCACGGGGGCATTTAAAAAAAAAAAAAAAAAAACTTTTTAGTTCGCGGCCGGGCGAGGCGAGGCGCCTCCTCCCCGGCCTGAATTTCGGCCAGGCAAGGCGGGAAGCCTCCCCCCCCAGCCTGAACTTCGCGGGGGGAGCAGCGAAGTGCCTCCCCCCCACCGCGAACAAGCTTCGAGGACAGGTAAGTGACCTTCGTCCATCCCTACCAAAATGGCGGTGGAAATTCCAGGAAAAAGTAAGGTAAAGGGTTGGGTCACTGAAGTCACAGGCAGGTGAGCAACACACCCACAAGGGCTGGGCTACACGCCCTATGGGCAGGACTATGATACCGAACCCTGTGTGGTTGTGGAAACAGGTCAGTAATGGAGCCGAAGTAAGCTGGAAAAGTCGGACTATAACCAGTCTCAGAAGAAGTGTTTTTTCCATGATAAAACGTGGTGCTGAATGGCCATGAAGTCATGGAAACACAGAGACCTCACCACGCAGCCAGGTTGGAGTAAATGATCACTGGTGGAAACACAGCCAAGGGCTATCCTGCCTTCAGCAATGACCACATTATTGCAGGGCCAGGTGATCAGACCCTCTTTGACATCGGCTCCTAAGTATGGCATAAAAACACTACTTCCTTGTCCTCCTGGCATGGAATGATCCTTGCCATACCATTCCCAGAAAAGGCTCCCAGGAGCACCCTTCCCACAAGTTGTGGCCTGACTCTGGCTAGAAAAAGTGATAATTAATATGATAATATGCATTTTTCATTATGCATTTTTAAACCCCCTGCCACAAATACTAATATTTTGTCAAAACCAAGTTTTAGGCAAAATAATCTTTTTGAAATCAGTCAGATTTAGAATGTCTTCCAGCAATATTTGTTTAATCTCTGGTTTTTATAGAGCTACCAGGATCAAAGCTATTGCAACAGAAAGCTTGTTTGGATGTTAGGATAAGCAGGTTCTCTTTGTGTCATGAAGTTCATAGTCAGTCCTAGAACTGCATCAGATTTTTTTTACTGAGATCAGCAAGTGGTCCAGGATTGATCTTACTTTGTAAAAGTCTCTAGTTTGTAGCCAATCAGTTCAGTCTGATGGAGTTGTGCCAAGATCCTTCAGCATCCAGCTGAATTTGACCCCAATAACAAGGACATACTAAGCTGAAGTGGATTTTGATTAATGAAGTTGGGTATCTTTAGAATTCATTATGTGATAAATGAGACACACTATAGTCAGTGACAAATCACATTTGGGGTGTAATTCTTTTATCAAGATAAATCTTGGATGAGAGATATTCCTAGAATGTTCCAGCCAAGTCCAGTGAACTGAGTGGGCAGAAGATAATCACAGGCAAGCAAGATGTCACCATTTGAGTAGAAACATTGTCACTGTTTTTAAGATGTGTATTAAGCTTGTACAATCTCTTGTTTTATGTCCTGGTGGAAATATATTGAGAGATTCTAGTGTTGCAGTTTGAAGTCCGATTATCAGAGTTCAGAAAGAAATTTTTGATGAGGTAAGTCTATTTCCCCTTCATGGATCACTGCCTTGTTGTGGCGAAGGGGCTTGCGTAACTCAGTGAAGCCATAAGCTATGCCGTGCAGGGCCACCCAAGACGGACAGGTCATGGCAGAGAGTTCTGACAAAATGTGGTCCACTGGAGAAGGAAATGGCAACCCACTCCAGTATTCTTGCCAAGAAAACCCCATGGAACGTATCACAACGCTAAAAGATATGACGCCGGAAGATGAGCCCCTCAGGTCGGAAGGTGTCCAATATGCTACTGGGGAAGAGCAGAGGGTATTTCCAAGTAGCGCCAGAAAGAGTGAAGCGGCTGGGCCAAACCCGAAAGGACACTCAGCTGTGGATGTGTCTGGTGGTGAAAAGAAAATCCGATGCTGTAAAGAACAATATTGTTTAGGAACCTGGAATGTCAGATCAATGAATCAAGGTAAGCTGGAGGTGGTCAAACAGGAGATGGCAAGATTGAACATCGACATCTTGGGAATCAGCGAACTAAAATGGACAGGCATGGGCGAATTTAATTCAGGTGACCATCATATCTACTATTGTGGGCAAGAATCCCTTAGAAGAAATGGAGTAGCACTCATAGTCAACAAAAGGGTGGGAAAAGCAGTGTTGTTGTTGTTCAGTCGTTCAGTCGTGTCCGACTCTTCGTGACCCCATGGACCATAGCACGCCAGGCCTTCCTGTCCTGCGCTCTCTCCCGGAGCGTGCTCAAGTTCATATTCATTGCATCCATGATGCTATCTAGCCATCTCATCCTCTGCCGTCCCCTTCTCCTTTTGCCTTCAGTCTTTCCCAGCATCAGGGTCTTTTCCAGGGAGTTTTCTCTTCGCATTAGGTGGCCAAAATATTGGAGCTTCAGCTTCATTATCTGTCCTTCCAATGAGCACTCAGGGTTGATTTCCTTTAGGATGGACTGATTTGACCTCCTTGCAGTCCAGGGGACTCGTAAGAGTCTTCTCCAGCACCACAGTTCGAAAGCATCAATTCTTCGGCGCTCAGCCTTCCTTATAGTCCAGCTCTCACAGCCATACATTACTACTGGGAAAACCATAGCTTTGATTAGACGGACCTTTGTCGGCAAGGTGATGTCTCTGCTTCTTACTATGCTGTCTAGGTTGGCCATAGCTTTCCTCCCAAGGAGCAAGCGTCTTTTAATTTCATGGCTACAGTCACCGTCTGCGGTGATCTTGGAGCCCAAGAAAGTAAAATCTGTCACTGCTTCCATTTCTTCCCCTTCTATATGCCAGGAAGTGATGGGGCCAGATGCCATGATCTTCGTTTTTTTAATGTTGAGTTTCAAACCAGCTTTTGCACTCTCCTATAAATTGTACTGGGGTACAATCTTAAAAATGATAGAATGATCTCAGTACGAATCCAAGGCAAACCATTCAACATCACAGTAATTCAAGTCTATGCCCCAACCACTGAGGCCGAAGAAGCTGAGGTTGATCGGTTCTATGAAGACCTACAACACCTTCTAGAACTCACACCAAAAAAAGATGTCCTCTTCATCATAGGGGATTGGAATGCTAAAGTAGGAAGTCAAGAAATCACCGGGATAACAGGCAGGCATGGCCTTGGTGTACAAAATGAAGCAGGACAAAAGCTAATAGAGTTTTGCCAAGAGAACATGCTGATCATAGCAAACACTCTTTTCCAACAGCACAAGAGGCGACTCTGCACATGGACATCACCAGATGGTCAATATCGAAATCAGATTGATTATGTCCTTTGCAGCCAAAGATGGAGAAGCTCCATACAGTCAGTAAAAACAAGACCTGGAGCTGACTGTGGCTCAGATCATGAGCTGCTTCTTACAAAATTTCGGCTTAAATTGAAGAACGTCGGGAAAACCACTAAACCGTTCAGGTATGACCTAAATCATATCCCTGATGAATATACAGTGGAGGTAAGGAATAGATTTCAGGGATTAGACCTGATAGACAGAGTGCCTGAGGAACTATGGACGGAGGTCCGTAATATTGTTCAGGAGGCAGCAACGAAATCCATCCCAAAGAAAAAGAAATGCAAGAAAGCCAAATGGCTGTCTGATGAGGCTTTACAAGTAGCTGAGGAAAGAAGGGAAGCGAAAAGCAAGGGAGAAAGGGGAAGATATATGCAACTGAATGCAGAGTTCCAGAGAATAGCAAGGAGAGACAAGAAGGCCTTCTTAAATGAACAATGCAAAGAAATCGAGGAAAACAACAGAATGGGAAAGACTAGAGATCTCTTCAAGAAAATTGGAGATCTCAAGGGAACGTTTTGTGCAAAGACGGGCATGATAAAGGACAAAGAAGGCAAGGACCTAACAGAAGCAGATGAGATTAAGAAGAGGTGGCAAGAATACACAGAAGAACTATACAGGAAAGATCTGAATGTCCCTGATAGCCATGATAGTGCGGTCACTGAACTTGAGCCGGACATCCTAGAGAGTGAAGTCAAGTGGGCCTTAGGAAGCATTAGTAACAACAAAGCTAGCGGAGATGACAGTATTCCAGCCGAGCTATTTAAAATCCTAAAAGATGATGCTGTTAAAGTGCTGCATTCAATATGCCAACAAATCTGGAACACTCAACAGTGGCCACAAGACTGGAAAAGGTCAGTTTACATTCCAATTCCAAAGAAGGGCAACGCCAAAGAGTGTTCAAACTACCGCACCATTGCGCTCATTTCACATGCCAGCAAGGTGATGCTCAAAATCCTACAAGCTAGGCTTCAGCAGTATGCGAACCGAGAACTACCGGAAGTACAAGCTGGGTTTCGAAGAGGCAGAGGAACTAGAGATCAAATCGCCAACATTCGCTGCATCATGGAGAAAGCAAGAGAATTCCAGAAAAACGTCTATTTCTGCTTCATTGACTACGCTAAAGCCTTTGATTGTGTGGATCACAACAAACTGTGGCAAATTCTTAAAGTGATGGGAGTACCAGACCACCTTACCTGTCTCCTGAGAAACCTGTACGAGGGTCAAGAAGCAACAGTAAGAACCAGACATGGAACAACCGATTGGTTCAAAATTGGGAAAGGAGTACGACAAGGCTGCATATTGTCACCCTGCTTATTTAACTTCTATGCAGAGTACATCATGAGAAATGCCGGGTTGGATGAATCACAGGTCGGAATTAAGATTGCTGGGAGAATTATCAACAACCTCCGATATGCAGACAATACCACCCTAATGGCAGAAAGCGAAGAGGATCTCAAGAGCCTCTTGTTGAGGGTGAAAGAGGAGAGTGCAAAAGCTGGTTTGAAACTCAACATTAAAAAAACGAAGATCATGGCATCTGGCCCCATCACTTCCTGGCATATAGAAGGGGAAGAAATGGAAGCAGTGACAGATTTTACTTTCTTGGGCTCCAAGATCACCGCAGACGGTGACTGTAGCCATGAAATTAAAAGACGCTTGCTCCTTGGGAGGAAAGCTATGGCCAACCTAGACAGCATAGTAAGAAGCAGAGACATCACCTTGCCGACAAAGGTCCGTCTAATCAAAGCTATGGTTTTCCCAGTAGTAATGTATGGCTGTGAGAGCTGGACTATAAGGAAGGCTGAGCGCCGAAGAATTGATGCTTTCGAACTGTGGTGCTGGAGAAGACTCTTACGAGTCCCCTGGACTGCAAGGAGGTCAAATCAGTCCATCCTAAAGGAAATCAACCCTGAGTGCTCATTGGAAGGACAGATAATGAAGCTGAAGCTCCAATATTTTGGCCACCTAATGCGAAGAGAAAACTCCCTGGAAAAGACCCTGATGCTGGGAAAGACTGAAGGCAAAAGGAGAAGGGGACGGCAGAGGATGAGATGGCTAGATAGCATCACGGATGCAATGAAGATGAACTTGAGCACGCTCCGGGAGAGAGCGCAGGACAGGAAGGCCTGGCGTGCTATGGTCCATGGGGTCACGAAGAGTCGGACACGACTGAACGACTGAACAACAACAACAACAAGTCTATTTACTTTGACTTGTAGCCTGCAATGATGAAGTTATCTTTGCACACCTTAATAAAATATGCTGAGGTTGTACATAACGCTAAGCCAAGATTTGTTTTAACCATAGTTTGTTGAACAAGCCAGAGTCAGTCTTGAAGACAGGCAAAGTAATCACAGCTTGTTTTGTCAATTCCTGGTTTGTTTCTCCTCTGCTTCTTCTGCTAGTACCCAGATGGCATCCTAAATACCTCAGCAGCAGTAAAGGACTAGCATGGCTTCACCACATCACCAGCCCATTTACCATTGATTGGCTACATGAACAGGATATAAAACTCTCCTTGGAGATCTTTGGCAGCTGCTGGCATAAGCCAAGCAAGCTTAGCTCACTTTCCCACTTCCTTCCTAGACATGTCTCATGTAGGCTTGATTCCTGTATTGGTCAACCCTTTCCTACAGAAATAGTAATGAAAAGTGTTACAGCCAACAGTGACTGTTACACCGCCCTTGATTTTAATTCAATATATTACCTGCCTAGCAGAGGAGATATTTAAGATTGATTTTCTTGTACCAAACAGCAGAGGTCACGTGGTGTGAACAAACCAGGCTCTCACAGTCAGGCCTCTGGGCAGGGGCAGGACTTTCTTTGTTCAATGTTGTAATAAGTACCTAGCTCATACTAGCTAAGTGCTTTGATGGCTTATCCAAAAAAGATACTGAAGGTGCAGAAAAGGGTGACCAAAATGATCAAGAGGCTGGAGCAACTCCTCTATGAGAAAAGGTTGCAATGCATGGGAGTGTTTAGCTCAGAAAAAAAGGGAGTAAAGCGCAACATGATAGAGGGTATAAAACTATACATGGTGAACCCAGGGTCATCCAATGAAGTTGAATGGTGAGAGATTCAGGACAAATAACTTGGCACCAACTTGGATGGTTTTAGTTGGCTGCTGTGGAAATGGAATGCTGGACTAGATAGGTCTTTGGTCTGATCCAACATGCCTGTTACATTCTTATCAAGCAATAGAGCTGAAAGGGGGCAAAGCTCAGTGGCAGAACACCTGCTTTGCAAATTGCAAGCAGAAGGTCTCAGTTTCAATCCCTGGGATCTCCAGGTAGGGCAAGAAAATCCCTCCCTGAAACTCTGGAGAGCCACTGCCAGTCAGTGTTGACAATACTGGGCTAGATAGACCAAAGGTCTGTCTCTGTATAAGGCAGCTTCCTGTGTTCCTATGAAAACATTTAACTCATGAAAGGAGGACATTAACCAACCCTTTGTATTAAGGGTTTGTTCCCTTTGAGAGTTCACCATTTTGCACCATGTGGGTGTAACAGCACTGCTTAGACTAATGTGGTGCTTTCAGTATTCAATCATTGGTAGATCCTTAAGTGCATGTGCAGAACCTACCTGTATACAGTTGTCTGTGATGCTGTTCAGCCTCTGTTTGGCTGAACATGTTGCAGTCACGAGTGGGAGCTCCGTGGGTGTGAGTACGGTACTCTGTGCATTAAGTGAATGTGGAAAGATTGTCTGAAAAGTGGTTATGAATGAGCAGAACAGTCACGCATTATGAAATGGCAACAGCAGACAAATGGCTTGTTAACTGGTTATGTGAACCAGCTTATGAATTAGCACATAGTACTTATTATATTCAGCAGAGACAGATTGATAAAGGAGTCTTGGGAATAAAAGCAGCCACCTCTTATTGTTTCTTTGCAGTTCTGAAGTACATATCAGGAAACTAAAATGAAAGGAATGGGACTTAGATGTCACATGGCTACAACATGCTGGTGTGGAAAAGGTATAATCTTCAAACAGAATTCAAATTACTCACCAGCTGATGCTTACTCTGTAGGAATAATTTTGTTGCTACAGAGTGGAGTGGCCAAAAAACATAGATCCATTAATTGAACTAACTGCCTGCAGTCCAATCCCATCAACCTGGCCCACCTGCCAGGTGCCACATTGTGGGGGGCATGAGTCAGAGGCACACCCCACGGCGCAGACTGTTGAAGTGAGCCCCTTTCTGCCTCCCTGGGGTGAGGCCCGTATTGCAGCACCATGCTGAGCTGGGTCTAATGCCACCCCCCTCACAGTCCCTTAAGGGGGGCCCCCTCTTGAAGGGGAAAATGGGGTGCCCAATCCCCTTCCCCTTCCCAATGGATCCAGCCCAATGCCTTCCATGCCTTCAAAGTTGTGACTTAGAACTGACAGTTTTATAACCACTCTTACAGTTATACTTGTCAAGCCAAACAAATGTAAATATCACCGAGTTAATATTCTTGCGATGGGGAAGGTGAAAACCCTGCACGCTGGTGCCAATCTGTGTGCAGGTGAAATTATTTTCCAGCTCCATTGACAGGCGACTAACCGTAATCCATGGCAAGAAATGAGTTACCTCTGTGGAACTCCCTCCCTAGGGAACTCCGCTATGCCCCCTCTTTAATGAGCTTCCGCCGTGCATTAAAAATGTGGTTGTTCAGGCAGGCATTTGGGGTAGGTTAGGGTATTTTAGAAAATGTTTTTATTGTAGAATTTTATTGTTTTAAACTGTTTTATTATATGCTTTGTACATCGCCCAGAGTGGCTGGGTGTCAAGCCAGATGGGCGATTAATAAATTTAATAAATAAATAAATAACCCTGGAATGGGTGGGTGGGGAAGTCGGCGATGCTGAAGCCACGCGGGAGGCCCCGCTCTTAACAGCCTCTGGCGGACCAGAGGGACGGGCGTCTTCCCTACAGTCTGCCGACAAAGCCTCTTCCCACCGAGGCAGTTCAGCCCCGACTGGCTCCCTGCCTTCCACATGGGTGAGCACTTGGCGCTGCTGCTGTGGCTGAGCTGCCCCCCCGCCTCCCCATCGGGACTGCGCGCCACCACGAGATTGCGCCCCAGGGAAGCTGGGGGCTGCATTTGTCTGGATAGATTACAAATGGTTATGCCAAGGTTTAGGAGACAAACTCAGATCAAGAGGTCCCTCTCAGACTTAAAGCCCTTCTCACAAGGAGACCGTTAGCAGGATAGGACTGCATCTGGGATAAAGCAATACAAAGATGCAAAGCAGCTGAAAAAATAAGGATGCTGTCAAGGGCCTGGAAGAGGACAGACCAAATATGGAGCACAACAAGACGCAACTAGACAAACTGTGAATCGGCAACTGCCAGTTGGCCAGACTGCTGGCTAGGTGTGACTGGTATGTGATAATGAATGGCACTAATCAACTAAAACCATGCAGATAATGTGCCAATTTAACAGACATTGCTGGCAAGAATCAAACTTTTCTAATTAGCCCGAGGATTCTGTGATTAAAAGTAAAGAAAATGTGTGCTATGAGTTATTTGCAGAGCAAGTAAATGTAAAACTGTGATGAATTCTTTATGCTCCTGCCAGCCATTTAATGAAGTGTTGCCTCCAGGGACCTCTGGAGCCATCGTCTCATAGTATGCGCCTCACTGGTCTTTTCTGGGGAGGGGGGACAACATAGTATTCAGATCCTGAGGATAATCTGTCTAACCTATTGCATTAAAAACAAGCTAGTGATATTGTTCATATCATACTGGAAATCAGAAGGAAATTAGAAGTTAGTAAGCTTCTGAAACTGTAGGTTGTAAAAGGAATTTTAGTAACACAGCTAATCTCATGTGCAGGGCATGAAGCACTTGTGCACAACTGCACACTGCCCCTGTGCCTGTCATGGTTCACACAGAAAGGCCAAGGAGGGCCGGATCATATTGAATCCGCCATTCACCACTGGTGGGGTAGAATGTCCCCATGGTATATAATAGATATGTGGCTTCACCTAGCAGAGGCACTTAGAATGGGTACATTTTGTGTTGCACGTAAAGTGTAAGAGGCTATTCAGGCAAATCTACAGGTATGCAACATGATTCATCCTGCACTGGTCAACACACCACAGAAGCAGATCATTCTTCCATTCTAGGTAGGGAAGGGCATTTTGGTTAAGCAAGGCCAGCTTCAGGTGTGAGGGCAAGGTGCCATCTAATGGGCCCACTCCAACATTGGTGTGGTCCACCAGTAGGCTTACTGATGGTGGGGCTGCAGCAGGCAGCAGCACTGCCACAGTCTGCTGTGGCCTCCTGCTATATTGATTTTTCCACAATGCCCTGATGTAGTGTTGTTCCAGAGCATTGTGGGAACATCAAGACAGCTGTTCCCTAACTGCCCACTGCTGCTGCTTGGTAAATTTGGACCTGGGTAGACAGATAGCAGGAAAGGCCGAATACAAGGTGTCGATGTGAATGGGCCAGCCTGTGAAGATGCTGAATTCTGTTGCCAGCCCTGTGGCTAGGTGTGGCAAAGGTAAAGGTTAGGTAGCCAGGTCCATAATTAGCTTACTGTGGAGCGAGAGATCAGAAGAAAGGGGAAGCTTGAAATGCAGGAGCAGAGAGTGGAAACCTCACAGTCCCCCTAGGACTCCTCTTTCAAGGAAGCGACTAGTGGAACAGTGATGACTACCTTCTGTGGTGGTTAAAGATGGAACTCAGTCCTTTCCACTCTCCAAGTCCTCAAAGCCTTGCTGATTGGGGATGTGGGTCCTCCTGACAGGAAGAGGCTGTGCAGTCCACATCACTGACTTCCTGCATTATGTATTCATTGCCCAGGGGTGATTGAGTTGTGGGTGTCCAGGGGAAAACACACACGCATACTCTTCTTCACAGAGAGGAAGGCCAGGATTTCTTCTCGATCATCCCAGAATGCAGGACACAGAATAATGGGCTCAAGTGGCAGGAAGCCAGATTCCGGCTGAACATCAGGAAACACTTCCTGACTGTTAGAGCAATTTGACAATGGAACCAATTACCTAAGGAGGTGGTGGGCTCTCCCACACTGGAGGCATTCAAGATGAGGCTGGACAGCCATCTGTCGGGGATGCTTTGACCTGGATTCCTGCATTGAGCAGGGGGTTGGACTCAATGGTCTTGTAGGCCCCTTCCAACCCTACTATTCTATGACTCTATGATTCCTCCAGCATACTTCCTGCTTTTTGGGTAACTCATGGGCTACAGCACCAAACCAGCAGTATGGGAAATCTCATCCAGTTGAGCGCTGCTAACAAAGATAGACGATTCTACATAAGGACCATTTGGAATTGGAGATTGCATTGGAACTGTTTCTGTGATTGCAAATGTCTTCTCATTTACTGTAGTGTAAGACTTGGCTTCAAGCCACATCTCAGGTCTCAGATTATGAAAAGAATGCAAACATGGTGGTTAACCTGACTAATCCATGTGTGCATCCAGCAAAATTCTTTACAAGAACATTTTCAAATGAACAAAAAAATCAAGGACAAAAATAGTCAGTTCACCACAATGAAAAAGAGGAGTGAATGACAGTAGAAGGTTTGGATGTAAAAAAAGTATTAGCCAGAAGTGACTCTGAATGAAAGAGAAATGTGTTTCTTCTGATGCAATGTTTGTTCTCCTGTTATATGTGTTGGGAAGCTCTAGGAAAGAGAAAGGGAGACATTATCCTAACCTTTGGCAAGGGTGGATAGAACAGTCCCCTACCTACATTTCTTAGGGTGTTAGAAATATTGGACTGAATCCAGACTTAATCACGATTACAGTAGGCCACTAAAATCAATAGGATTTAAGTTATTTGTGACTAATCTGTCCCACTGATTTCAATAGGTCTACTCAAAGCTTGACTAAGTCTGAATCCAGTTCATTATCCCCACTTTTGCAGTTGGGGAAAAGCACAGAGCAGCTTTTTTTTTTTCCCCTTACCACACAAAATCGATGAAGGAAGAAAAGAGAATAGCTGGAAACACCCTAAATGTGGAATCAAACTTTTCATTAGACTATGTCCATTTTGCGAAGAGAAAACTCTCTGGAAAAGATCCTGATGCTGGGAAAGACGAAGGCAAAAGGAGAAGAGGACGGCAGAGGATGAGATGGCTAGATAGCATCACTGATGCAATGAATATGGACTTGAGCACGCTCTGGGAGAGAGCGCAGGACAGGAAGGCCTGGCGTGCTATGGTCCATGGGGTCACGAAGAGTCGGACACAACTGAACGACTGAACAACAACAACAATGTCCATTTTGTATTCCAGTTGAAACCAAATACTCAGCCTTTCTTAAGCTAGTCTTAACTTGCACCCAGGGGTCATCCAAGACATTTTGCTGCTTGAAGCAAAGGACAAGATGGCGCCCACTTCCATTCTGCATCTGCATACAAAAGCCAACTGGGCTGGCAATTGAATGTACTTCAGCACTGGCGACATGACAGCATATCCCACTGCAGCTGAGGGCAGCAGGATAGCTTAGGAGACACCAGATGGACTGTATGGCACAACTGCTCTGTCCCCCAACACCTTGTCACTGCTCTGCTTCCCCCAGAATCTGCTGACTGAGGTGGCTATGTCACTCTGCCTTATGGTAGGGCTGGGCCGGCTTGCACCTAGCTAAAGGGCTGCTGGTTTCAGGATATATATTTTATTTTATCCTGGTTTTTATATTTTAATGGTTTAACAAGTAGCCAAAACGCACATGTGCTTTAATGTAGCTCCAGGTTATTTGTGCAAAGCTAAATTCCAGCCAGTACTTTCTCTAATTATTTAGAAAAATATACAGAATATTCCCAGAGTTGTCTGAAGCATAATATTAACTAATAACATTTGTTCATGGGCTTTGGCTATACAGCTCAAATGAAGATATTGACATCTGTTTAGGTGACACCTACATTTTAAATATAACAGAGAGATACCCCTGTGCCCAAGCAAAACACATATAAGCTCTATATCAGGGGTAGACAATTGGGTACCCTCTAGATCTTTTGGACTACAAATCCCATAAGCTCCTGCCAGCATGGCCAATGGTAAGGGATTTTGGTAATTGTTATCCAAAACATCTGGAGGCCATCAGGTTGCCCACTCCTGCTCTATACAGATGACGACAAACAGGATACAATCAATGCATGGGGTGGGAAGTGGGTCATGGTAGCAGAACCAGCACTGACCCTCACACATAGGTCACATCTTGTGCACAGACTCTGCGTCTGAATGTATACATATAAACTGTGTGTATGAGCTGTACATGAACACTGTAAAGGTTCTGTGCATGGAAGTTGGTCCTGATCCCCTCACTGACATTGACTGTACCCTCTTTACAATCAAGAACCTAGGAAGCTGCCATATACTGAGTCAGGCCATTGGTTGGTCCGTCTAGCCTCGTATTGTCAATACTGACTGGCATCAGCTCTATCAGTCTTTTAGGCAAGAATTTTTCCAGCCTCACTTGGAAATGCTGGGGATTGAACTTGGGACCCTCTACATGCACTCTGTCACTAAGCCATGGCTCTTCCCTGAAGTTGTCGGAATAGGGCTAACTTGATGCTTCAAAAATAATATTCTAGAGTTGTCACAATCATTAAATCATGATTATTTTATATAAGGGCAACTTTTAATTTTTAATTGTTGCTTGACATAGTTTGCAATTACTAACGTGTTCTTACACGTGTGTTCTGATCAACAATTGAAGTGAATATTAAAAACTGTACATATTGTATTGTTGCATTATAACTCAATAATTGTGTTTGTTTTCTGGAGGAGATAAGAGTGGAAACATTATCCGGTTTTAATTAAAAAATCCTTTGAGCTTTGAAAAACATAACGGAATCTTCAAAATTTAGTTTATTTCCTGAGGTCTTTCCCTTCATATGGGTTCTTTCACTCTTCTCTGTAGTTCAACTTTACAGGACAGCCATAGAAGTTGGGGATCCAAATCTGTATCTAAAAAATCTTTATATAATATCTAACCTATCATATAGGTAAAGCACACAATGTATGCTGTTGGAATATTTGCACGTGGGCAGATTTCCATGAGACTGAACCAAAGGACAAAGACTTATTTGGAGGAGAGGCATTGCTGAGAAAACAAATCTGTTTCCAAGAAGTCTTTGAAATGAAAAATATTCATTTAAAGCAGATATCCACCCTAATGACTAATAGCTGCAAAAGATGGCTGCTATTTTTCAATAAATAATGTTGTCCTATAGCAGCACATTTCTGCAATCAGGTGATTTACAGTTATCCTTCCTAAGCAATACTGAAGGGCAGCCAACTAATGACTGGTCACGTTCTACATATAAACATAGAGACTTACCTCTAATGTGATACTCTGCGCGACATAATTCTATGGAACAAATGGTCCCTTTCCAGTTAAAAGATCTTGCCCTGGCAAATGTGACACTGGTTAGCTGTGAAGTGGTGAGAGATAAAGTCCACCCCATTACAAAATCAAAACTAGCTTGAAAAACTGAAGCTAAGCATTTTACAAGGGTAGCATCGGTAGCTGGTATAGTCAGGCAGCTGCTGAGGCCCACAGACTGTCAAAGATCTCATCTTTAATTACTGACACTAAGTGTCACCATCTTTGGTGAGTTTTTTTGGCCTTGTGGATAGGTTCAGGCATGCGTTCAAGGCTAGGGGATGGTAAAGCTCCATAGTAAGTTGCTGCTTTGCCCAGTAACTACAACATAGCCAGGACAAGTGCTGTCATGCAGCAAGGTGAAGTAACTGGTTTCAGGAGGCACCACATGGATAGATGAAGGCAAGTAATTTTTAAAATGTTGTCCCCAGTGGGGAGGGCACCATTTTGGTTCCATGTCAGGCAGGAAAATGTCACTGACAGCAGGTGTGATGAGTGTTTGTTATTTTTAAATGTGGGGGAAGGCAGGCCACCATCTTATCTCAAGCTCCTGCCATGGCTCACAAGCTAGCCTGCCAGCCAGCCAGCTCAGCCCTGCAGCCACCATCTCCACCATGGCTTACTGCCTTGCCTTGGGCTCTTACGATGCCTTCAAGTACTTGAAAGGTTGTCCCAGAGAGGAAGACCAGGATCTCTTCTCGATCATCCCAGAGGGCAGGACACGTAATCATGGCCTCAAGTCACAGGAAGCCAGATTCCGGCTGAACATCAGGAAACACTTCCTGACTGTTAGAGCAATATGGCAATGGGACCAATTGCCTAGGGAGGTAGTGGGCTCTCCCACACTGGAGGTATTCAAGATGAAGCTGGACAGCCATCTGTCAGGGATGCTTTGACCTGGATTCCTGCACTGAGCAGGGGGTTGGACTCAATGGTCTTATAGGCCCCTTCCAACCCTTGTTGTTGTTGTTGTTGTTCAGTCGTTCAGTCGTGTCCGACTCTTCGTGACCCCATGGACCACAGCACGCCAGGCCCTCCTGTCCTGCGCTCTCTCCCAGAGCGTGCTCAAGTTCATATTCATTGCATCCGTGATGCTATCTAGCCATCTCATCCTCTGCCGTCCCCTTCTCCTTTTGCCTTCAGTCTTTCCCAGCATCAGGGTCTTTTCCAGGGAGTTTTCTCTTCGCATTAGGTGGCCAAAATATTGGAGCTTCAGCTTCATTATCTGTCCTTCCAATGAGCACTCAGGGTTGATTTCCTTTAGGATGGACTGATTTGACCTCCTTGCAGTCCAGGGCACTCGTAAGAGTCTTCTCCAGCACCACAGTTCGAAAGCATCAATTCTTCGGCGCTCTATTCTATAATTCTATGATCCCTATCAGTTCAGCTGTGCAGCTGCTGCCTACTGCCTCACCATGCAAGGCTGGATCCAAGGCATTTTGTTGCCTGACGCAGAGCTGCCAATGGTTCCCCCCATCGACCCAAAGTCACAGGGATCTGGTTGGCCACTGCGTGAACAGAATGCTGGACTATTGGAAATGTGGTAGTATTGCCCATTGATCTAGATAATGTTTCTTGCCCAATATAGTGACTGTTTTACATTAGATGTCCAATATTTTGTGAGGGGTCTTAGCCACTAAAATACTGATTTCCCAAATTGGTATGTATTAATTAATTTCCCGCCAGGGAATTAGATCTTCTATACCCACCAACGATGGGTGTGTGTGTATGCCACTGGCTGTCCTTTCTGAATGGTCAGTGCCACACTTTTGTCAACCCCCTTGAATTACAGCTGAAAGTCCTGACTTCGCCCCCATCTGGGTGTGTTTCCATTCAACTTCAATGTGGTGGTGTACAGAGGCCAACTGCCAAAACGGTTATCCTTGTTCCAATATTTATGGCCCTGACTGTAGTTACTGGGAGTAACAGACTAAAAGCACCAGATGTAGAGGAAAGAACAGATGATCCAAACAGCCATCTGAGAATTATTAGATTCCATCTGGGGAATTTCAAAACCTAGAGGAAAAAAAGACAATGGCCACCATTCATCCCCAATACCAGAAAGAAGTATAAGAAACCCCAAAGGAAACATTTCTGTGTTTATAGGGCCATTAAAAAGCTTATAATTTCTTTCAGACTCTCTAATGGACAGTATAGTGCTCATGCTTCATGGTCTTGACAGGGTTTGTGTCAGGAATAAAATGCACAACATAAATCCATCCTCAAGCAGAGCTTCAGGCAGAAGGCAATGAAATCTGAGCTGCAGTGGCAGGAAAGGAAAATGGGCCCCATGGTTTCCCTGGAGGAGTCAGATTGCAATGCAAAGGAAAGATCTCTCTTCCTTAAATACTTATATGCAGGGGGAAAGCAGTTCTCTTTTTCAGAAGTTGGGAAGGCGGTGGAAGTAAGTGCAAAATATTCTTTTAAAAAATGTCTGTTTGACCAAACAGCAATGCATGGAGCCAGACATTAGTGCAGAAGTGGGGAACCTCTTTCAGCCTGAGGGCCGCAGTCCAGTGGTGGGTGTGGCCAAACAAAGAAGGGGTAGGGCCAAAACACAAAAAATATGAGCATATTGTAGCTCTTACTGCCAGTAATGAAGGGCTTCTCCATGCCAGACTTTTTATCCTGCAACTTATTGGGACTTCTGTTTCCGGATTCTTGGCAGGATTAAGATCAGCTTCTTACATGGGCTGACACAGAGGCTATTTTGGGGGGCTGTCTTTCTTGGCAAGTTCTATATGTTTCATTTTACAGCCCCTAGATGGCACTGTATAGTGCAACGTCGTCATTATACACTGCCAGTATATCGGATTAACGTTCCTTATCAGGTTATCGCCAATCTTTTTAAAGCAGGATAAAGGTCAAAAAGTGCACGAGACACCCTGGAGGTTGACAACGTCATGTAAAGTACCCACAAACTTCCATGAGTGACCAATCATGAGCGTGCAATAAAAGACTTGTATAGAAATAATCTGAGTCTTGGGAGAGCCATTTCAACCTTTCAGAATAGGGAAAAACTGCACAAATATTGGGAAACCATCCAACAATTGGTGGTTGGGGGAAAGGGGCTGGGGCCAGGGGAAGGAGGCATGACTATTTGGGTAACCCCAGAGAGCCAGATTGGGACCCCAGGCCTGAGATCTAAACCCAGCTCCTGCTGAGTTTAGAGCAGAGTGAGATAAGGCAGAGGGGAAGTGAAGGGAATCCCTAGACAGGAAGGCACATCAAGGCTGAATCTACACATAGCAGTTATACCGTTGTCATAACTATTGGTACACATGAAACCAATGGGCACCAATAGTTATGATAACGGTATAACTGCTATGTGTAGATTCAGCCTAAGAGAATATTTCCTAGTTGCTTAGACCAGCAAGAAAGCCTGATTCAGAAACCGTTATAGTAGGTATGGGCAACACGCGTACTGTGGGCTGCATGTGCCCCCCCACCGTACCTCCAGGTTTTTTTTAAGTTTACAAACAAAATGGTGCTTTATAGCAGCTTGTTTATAAGTTAAATTTGACCCTTTTAGTGCTGCTACTGAGCACGAAAAGGGTCAAATTTAGCTAGCAAACAAGCTAAATTTAACCTTTTTCTGGACTATTAAAAATATATATTATTTTAATTTTTTCCTTAGTACAGCCCGTGTGTGAAAATGTCCCCCGGATCTCCTGCAGTTGCCCACCCTTGCTTTATATGATCACGAAGTACCACTGGATCTGCTCTGGCCTCTCAGTAATTGTCCTATGGGTGGTGTCCCTACAGTTACTGCCTTTGGCTAGAGCTGTATGGTGGCATTCAGACTGAATACCTTGCTGACAGTCTGTAGGTTGCCACTCTGAGACCCTCTGTGACTTTCTTGCAGCACTGTGAATAGAAAATGTTATTAGCATCTCATAACTAAACGTTTTGGATCTTTTTGTTTTTCCTGGGGTTTTAATTTTACTTAATAAAAGCCATTTGTAAAGAATGGCAGCTCTAACATCCTTTTTTCTCTTCCAAGCAGTAAGCTTTCAAAAGAAATGTATCTGCAAACACTGGACTGATTGATATTATAAAAGCCAAGAGCTGAAAAGTCATCTGCCACCACTCTGACACTTATGGCCTTACACCAGGTATATAATTCACCCTGGGTCTCTAGTCTGACACTGGATTCTCAGTTGGGAAATTCTCTCCCAGTCTCATAGCTTTGAATTAAATTACTCAAATATTTTGGTAATTAGATTCCAACCCTCTGTTTTTGTTACCACTTCTGAGGAGGATACCAAACCAATTAATGAGTGTGCTGGTAATGCCCTGACAACATAACTAACCCAAACAATCGAGCAATTCAATAGTGCTTTCTGCTTTGCCAGCTCTTGAGTAGATAGATGTTATGCAGAAGGGTGTGTGCTTGGGGCAAGCTGGAGAGAGCCACAAACAATATTTAAGGAAGGGAAAACAAATAGACAATGATTCCTGCTCAGCTTCAGAGAAGAAAATGAACATATTGCATCAAGATGTGAGCATTCAGTTTAAGGATGACTCAGTAATGTATATGTACTTCGCTCAAACTGTTTCTGTGCTTGAAAATCTGAAATGCGGATTTCATACTCTCATGCTTGTGATCTCTTTGACACATTTTCTTCCTTCTGTCAGATTCTATGGCATACCGTCATATATTGTTTGGTGTCTCTATATGCTTCCTAGCAGGGGGTTGCTAGGCTTGGCCCAAGGAGCCTGGCCCCGGATCAATTTCCCGGATCAATTTCAAAGAGTCCCGAGTATCTGTTGGTGTCAGTGGAGGCTTGTTTTCTCAGCTTTTGCCATGCAGGGGATGATTTTTAATGGGGATTGCAGAGGGGTGTTTACCCTCCCCTCTCTGTATGCTGTGCCCCCTCCCCAAAATCCCCCTGCATGGTACTTAAGCTTAGAAAAAACTTTCTATTGGTGCCAATGGAAGCTCTTTTCCCCCTAAGTTTAATTGTATGGGGTGGGAGCAATTTTCCTCCAGGAAGGAAAGAGAGTGGGCAGATCGCATGATCAAGCAGCCCACCATGGCTTATTATTATTTAAGCTATGGTGGGCTGTGGTGCTTGCGTGGCCATTTTGAATATTCAAGCCGCAACTATGGCTTGTCGTGTCATCCAAACCCTGCAAGGGTGTGTTGTTGGCGTGGTTAACAAACCACCCAGAACAGATGGGCTGTTCTAGGGTTGTGGGTGGCTTGTTAACAATGCCAGCAACCCACCTTCACCAGGTCCGGATGACACAACAAGCTGCGGTTGCGGCTTGAATATTCAAAAGTCACCGGGCACATGCTGCAACCCACCATGATCTAAATAAGCTACGGTGGTGGACCGCATTGATTATGTGAACCCAGTCACTGTGTGGAGTGGGCAGAGGGAAAATGTGTTTATTACCCACACACACACACACACACACAAAGTTAAACTCTCTGGACAATATGTCCTTCTCCAGGTACTCCAAGTATGTGATAGATCCTGGTCTTTTGTGTGTGGTATGGCTCCTCTCCATCACTGTCTGTCTCCCTACCCTGTATTGTAGCACATAGAGGTGGTACTTAGTGTGGGACTTCCTAGCCTGCTCTGCTAGTGTCTTTCTCTGGGTGTTTCTATGTGGATGGGTTTGGGGTGGGCGGAAGTCACAAGTCCCCATCACATGGAGATGCAACCCCAGCAACTGCACAGTAGAAAGAGAGAGAGAGAGAGAGACATCCACCACCACCGTGCATCTGCTGCCTATTTCTCTCTATATGCTCCCTCTGTCTCCTCCATCCTTCCCCTCACTTTGATTCCCAGCCCCAAACCTGCCTGTTCCTTCCTTTATTCCTTCCACCCTCTCCCTCTGTTCTCCTTCCAAATCTTCTTTGCCCCCTTTCTTTTACTCTGTTGCCTCACCCTCTAGCTTTCCAGCCTCCCACCCAGCATTTTGAAACTCCCCCCAAGGATTAGTTTGTAAGCCTGTGGCCATGGCCTCCCCCTTTTATTGTTGTAAGCCACTTTGGGAGACAATAGCTGTCTGAAAAGTGGGATAAAATGTTATATATACATATACATACATACATACATACATGGGGGCCACGGTGGCTTAGTAGTTAAGACGCTGAACTGCAGACCGGAAGGTCGGCAGGACAGCAGTTCGAGACCCAAGTGCTGCGTGATGGAGTGAGCTCCCGTCTTCAGTCCCAGCTCCTGCCAATCTAGCAGTTCGAAAGCAAGAAATTGCAAGTAGATAAATAGGTACCGCTTCGGCAGGAAAGGTAACAGCGTTCTGTGCACCTCGGTGTTCAGTCATGCCGGCCACATGACCACAGAAGCGTCTTCGGACAGCGCTGGCTCTTCGGCTTAGAAATGGAGATGAGCACCACACCCTAGAGTCGGACACGACTGGCTGGGGACACCTTTACCTTTACCTTTTACATACATACATACATTTGTGCTGCACTTTATTTTGAATTTATTTTGAATTAATTAATTGGGGGGACGACCCTGATTTGCCCTTGGCTTGCCCTTGGATTAGCACTCTTACATTTTTGAAACTCAATTTTAGTGCAAAAGTTGCAATGTTTAGGTGAGTGTGAGAAAAAATACCAGCCACTCTCTCATTTTGCATTTTTTCCCCACACCACTGCAAATTAACTGTAATTAAAGAGGAACTACTAATCGGGGAGGGATACAAATTAATTGAAGAATTTATTTGAGGTGGTTTGGATGAGAAATTAATTTGCTGGTTTTGTCTTTTGTGAAATTTAAATAAATGTTAGTAATTTCTAAATTTGAATATATAGGTAGAAATTAGCATATGCAAATTTTATGCAGATTTGTATCTTATGGGTCTGGGACCCAAATCTTTTAAGTGCCTAGCAGCACCCCCTGCTTCCCAGAATTCAGTATGTTGACAGCCAGTGTAGTATAGTGGTGACAGTGCTGGATTGGGAACCGGGAGATCCGGGTTCCAGTCCCCACTTGGCCATGGAAGGTCACTGGGTGACTTTGGGCCAGTCACAGACTCTCAGCCTACCTCACAGGGTTGTTGTTGTGAGGATAAAATGGAGAGGAGGAGGAGGATAATGTAAACCGCCATGGGTTCCTTGCAAGAGGAAAACAGGCAGGATATAAATGCAATCAATCAATGTTCATTTCAGTTGGCTCCATAAGGTTCATCATATTATTTTAATGGTGGATTGTTATTTTTATTTTTGTGTCAGTTTTTATATGTTTAGTAACTCCTTTTTCAGCAGGGAGGAAGAGGGATTTTAAGATAAAGAAATAAAAAATAAGACATACTGCCTATGGTCTAGAGGCAAGTACAAACAGTATATCGTGGTCATTTTAGTTTTCTTACCAGCAGTCCCCTAAAAGCCTTTCAGCTACTGCTTAAACCTTATAATATTCTTGTTTATATGCAGGTTCATACATACGTACTCATGTAATTCAGCTCCCAGAAAGTCTGACTTCAGAATCAGGTCAATGCACCAAAGACTTAAAAGAACACCACCCTGAATTCCAGCTACAACAAAGCCTAGAAGAACATGGCTGACAGAGTCAAGCAGTAAAAGGAAAACACCCCTGCAGAGATTAAGGAGAAACAGGAAGTGGGTTTCTTAAAAATATCCTCATGTGTCACAAACCTGCTGAAATTAAAATGCAAATTGGGTGAATAGTTCAAGAGCTGTTTATAAGGAAACACTGAAAAAAAGATTGCAAGTGCATGAAAAGCAGTGTCCCTATCAGCAACTCTAGTAATGAATCTCCAAGTTGCCTTTTAATATTCAGCGGAGTTTAAGCAGGTGTGTGGGTGTTTTGTTGTTTTTGATGGTGGTGATGGTGATGGTAATGGTAATGGTGGGATTCTTGCTAACAGAAATGCTTAAAATAATTTTGCTGCATTGGATGCACATATATAGGTACCTTTGAATTGTGCATATCTTACCTTGTCCTTTGCTCCATTTCTGTGCCACTGCTGTGGATGGCCAGATAATAGTATTCCAGCTACCAGTTCCACAAGGGTCAGATGATATCAGGAGCCAAAAGGTAGAGTCAAGTGGGGGTGATTGAGCCACGTGAACTAGTATGCTGGCTAGATCACGGTAACCTGGGTTTTTTTAAAAAAAAACCTGGTTACTTTTGCATACGAATCAGACCACTGTCTGATCCCCACCCTCAAGTATAAGTTTAAAAGTAATTAAACTGTTAATTTCTTTGCGCGTGAGAGACACTGAAATGAATTGCTCTTTCTTGTAGTGTCTTAATTAAAGATCTTAGCTTTCTATATTACTAATAAATATGTTTCTAATTTTATAGATATAGCAGCAGCTGAGGCTGAGAGAATCTGAGAGAAGTGACCTGCACAGCCTTTGGCCATTTCTACATGAGACATTTATCATGTGCTCTTGTAGCAGCCATATCGGGGATCAGACTAAGTAGCCTCATGCAGTCTCATGCTTCATGTTCTTGCTGAGCTCTTTCTCCCTTGAATATATTGTTGTAAGCTGACAAGACACAGGAATTCCTTATCTTGTCAAAGGTCATACAATTGTATATCTTGTTCTCTGCTGTTCTCTTCTGTTCTCTCCTTATCATGGCTACCCTATAACCCAGTTCTTGTATTATAAACAATAGTGCTAAGAGAAGAAATGTTGAGGATTGCAACCCCATGCGGGAGGGGGAGGAGGAGCCGTTTCATATGTATCACAATGTCTATAAAACCAATGTGCTAATGTAAATCGGGGCTTCTGGCTCTTTGGAAACGATTCCAGCCTTAAGCCCGCGCGTTAAATAAAGAATCTCTTTTTCCTTCACTCCGTGGTCTCTCTGACTCTGGGTTCTGCAACATAAATGGTGCTGTGACTCGGATGTGGCAGGCTCTGAGCCAGACAGGTGGCAGTTGCCTGCTCTTGATCGCCGCACCAGGAGGACGAGCTTGGCGCACGCCTCCCTTTCTTGGCGCCACCGACCTTTTTGTCGAGTGAATGGGAGAAAGCCTGCACCGGGATCGCCCAAACGGCAGCGAGTGGCAAGAGAACCTTGAGAAGCGGAGGAAGGAACTTGAGCCCTGCCTGTATCGCAGCTGCAATTGAGTTGAAACCCACATTGGAAGCCTTCAGGAGAAAGGCAAGTATATGGGAAAAAGAGGGCCCCGCCTTTAGGGAGAAAGGCCACTGGGCAGAAAAAAAGAGGGCCCCGCCTTATGAAGAAGGTTAGTGTTGGTGGTATACGTATACAAAAGAACCTACTCCTTGCGGGTAGAAGGGGGGCCTGATCACACCCCCGAGTGGGCGCCAGTACCTAGCACGCCAGTACTCAGTAGGAAGCTGAGGAAGCTGGGGAAGCCGTTTTCCGCTCTGGTAAAAAGTGGGAAAAGTGGGTGGCAGGGACATATGGATGTAGTGGAGAGACTGATGATTGTGTGAGTGGCTACTGCGGTTTCTGAAGCATACCGTTGACCGTCCGGGTGCCCAGGCCAGTAGCAAAGTGCGTGGTGTGAAAAATCCTCTTGTGTCGGCCAGTGAGACCCCTTACTCACTGACCAATTCCCATTCCCTAATTGTGTCTGTCTTCAATTTAGGAGGGAGGCTATGGGTGGTGGGGGAAGCAAACCTTGCACCCCCTTGAGATGTATGTCAAACAAAGAAGGAAAAAGGTTTTTTTTTTAAAAAAGATTCAGAATAGAGAGAGAAAACAGCAAAAAGCTCAAGGTCGAGCTGAGAGGAAAAAAAACAAGATCTGAGGCTGTTAATTAGAAAAATGTTGCAGGACAGTCTGGCTTTTAACAAAGCGTGGGAGCGTGAGAGTGTAAGGCCGAAGAAGTAGCTGTTAGCCTAGCGCGCCGAGAGAGGGGGGGCAGGAAAATTGCCCACAACGTTCTGAGTTGTGCAACATCATCACCTCGCCTAATTGAGATGAAATCCCTAAGAAATGGAAACTGAAAATGAAGACCCAGAAGATGAAGGCAAAATAGAAAATAAAGGTGAAGAATCAGCCCCCAGAGCACAGGCTAGACCCCTCTTCGAGTGAAAAGTGTGCCATAAGACTGTCCCAAAGCAGAATAAAGTGGAAAGACCACGTTGAAGATCTCTGTCAAGGTAACCGTGTTTAGCTTTGAACTGTGTTAAAATTGCATAGAGCCTGTAGCTACTGACCATCAGCTATATGATTTCTAAAGAGCGTAACCATTAACCTTTGGCCGTGGGATTCCCTGCAATGAAGAAATCTCACTGATTTGAGTGTCCAGTGTTACACTGCCTAAGTATGTGTGCTAAAGAGACCGAGAAACCAGACAGCATGTTCCTGGCCAAGCCAAAATCACGCTACCGCCATGCTCCTGAAAGCTGCAATAAACTGTGTAAGCTGGGAGACCCAACCTGATTGAGAAGAAAAGAAGATATTGGAGCAACTGTCTTAAAAAACAATGAGATCTGTGTAGCTGGCTGGCTGACGCTGTCAGTGATGTTACAACTTTAAATTAAGACTGTTTTCCTGTTTGAGACCCCAGCGAAGAAAGCTAACCCGAGTTATTTGTTGCCCGTGCCAAAGCAAGAATTTGGTGGCCCTGTACCTCATCGTGTCCTGTTTTGAGCTTGGGATTTACAAATACAAACAAACTGAGAAGCTTGCCTTTGAAGTCCTGCAAATCACCCCACCGCCTCCCCGAAGATTAATGGCTGCCTGAAAAATGCAAGTATAAAGCGATGCCCATCACCCCCCAGCGTCCTGAGTTTCGGCACTCAGTGTTTCAGTGCTTTCGTGTACCAGGTTAGAAGAGAAAAAAAAAAGAGTAAGTTTTTAAAATGTCTGTGAGAGAACCTGACAGAAGTAAAATAAAATTTACAAAGGAGTTGCCCAGGTTAAAGCGTCACGGCTAGAGAGCTGAGCTGTGCCGCTCTGTTTAGATAGAGGCCTTGCTAAAAAAGTTAAAGGCCCTTGTCTGTCAGAAGGGGTGTAGGGCCACACTTTCCCTTTTTAAACTGATGCAAAAGTGGAGAGCCTTTGCTGGAAACATCGCATCTTCATTGCCCAGAGCCTTCTCTGTTTGCCTCCATCATCATCTGGGCTTTTTAGAGACACTCTGCACATGAACTAAAATTTTAAATTGTCAAAGACTTGCCATGGACAGTGCTATGAAGCTTTTGATAAACTTGAACTCTCATCGCTGTGGACCGTGTGTCTATGTTTGTAGTCAGCTCAGTGTACAGCAGGCTGAGTTTGATCTGTGACTTTTAAATTTCCTTCTGCCAGAACTTATGCAGCATAGAGTTGCCGATGCAAAAATGGTGACCTAGAACTCTGCGTGTGTGGGTATGCCCGTCCCTTGATTTTAATGAGCCCTGAGCTTTCAGCCAGAAGAGCAGTATAATTGCTGGATCTGCTCCATCATGCCTTACCATGCAAGAAGTGTTTTCCATTCATTGTGTTAAATTGCAGAAAAAGTTTGTTGTGTATATTTTATGATTTCTTAAATATCATAAAATATATGTGATATTTGCAGATTAGTGTTAGTTGCAACTCCAAATAATACTAAGTGTGGTTCCCAATGGATGACAAGGAAAGAAAGACAAAAGCAAGTAGAAAAGAAGGAATAGAGAAAGTAGCAGACAGATAGAGAAGAGAGGAGAAAAAAAAAAGAAAGAAAAGGCAAGAGGCAAAGAAAAAAAAATTTGTAAAAAAAGAAGCGTGGCCATAGTTGCCCCCAGGGTAAATTAAAAGCAGCTGATTGTGCCTGGAGCTTATTACCTGGGGTAAAGTAGCCACAATAATGTAATAGTTCTTTAAAATGAAGAAAATGTAACTAGAAGGAGAAGAAGAGCCTATCCCAAATGTGTGTCAGTGGGACTAGTGTAAGGCAGAAAAGTTTAAGTGAGTGAGTTTAACTTGAAAAAGACAAATAAAGAGACAAGGCTAGTGCATGGAGCAGAAAGTTTTATATAAAAAGTTTGAAACATGATCTGCAATACAGGCAGATCAGCAAAGAAAAAGAAAGCAAAAGAAAGAGAAAAAATTTGTCTTCCCATACTAATAAATAAAAGTGTTATCAAGCACTTTAAGAAGCGAAATTGTTTACAGGAAGCTGTGCCTGAGAACCAAACACTTCTAGCCTATGCTAAAAATGCTTGCTAGTGTTGTGCTGCCTCATGGGTAACATGTATGGTATAAAAACCCATTTAGCCCAATAGCTCGTGGTTCAGAGAAGCTGTCTGATCCAAAAATTAAGTACGCCTGTGTGCTGTAAGTTACCCAATAAAGTCTCCTTGTAAGTAACCCCCCCCTGCTGGAATCCCAAAACACAAGTGGGGCTAGAGCGCCTCACCCAGTATCAAACCCTGCTGTTAGAAGCCATGAAAGGCAGGTATAAAAAAGTCAATTAATATGACCAAAGTGTCTAAAGTGCTGCAAGGTGCCACCGAGGCCCCAGAGCGTACTTGGAGCGTCTTTCAAATGCCTATCGCCAGTATACCTCCCTCAACCCAGAGGCCCAAGAAGTCATGGATGAAAGAAGAAAAGAAGAAGACCCGGCAGAGGCAGAAGATTCTTAAAAAAGAACCAGTGTGCCCAGTGTGGACAAGATGGACATTAGTGGCATGAATGCCCAAATAAAATAAATCAAATACACAAAGGAAAAAACCAAAGGGGCCAGAATGGGCAAAAAGGGAGACAGCTTGAGAGGGGCCGTGACATTGACTGTGAGGGGCCGTGACATTGACTTCATAATTGACACTGGAGCAGCATCAAAAGCAAGCAACAAGAAGTCCAAACACTAAACAAAGTTCTTCAAGCCCAGCGTAGCTTTGTCTTAGAAAATAAGCCCCCAATTCCCATCACAGAAGTTCATCCTTTCCAACCAAGAGTTAAAGTATGAGTTAAAGAGGGAAAAATAACCCTTTGACTCCCAGATAGAGAAGACTGAAAACTGTCATACTTTCCACCCCCACAGCTATGAAAGCAGCTGGAGTTAAACCCTGGATACACTGGACACGAGTCAAGAGAGCGAGAGGGGGAGAGTAGACTGTAAACAGAAATCCTGAAAATCCTTTAAAAATCATTCTGAAAAAGCAGTAAGAAGACTCAGGCTAGACCTTACTGTGGACACACCGGGAAACTGTCCCCCTGCGTACGGTCAGACCTGCAACTGGAGAATTGAAGAAGGGGACTAGACCCTACTGCAGCTTGCCAGGTGAATAGCTGCCCAGCGTACGGTCAGATCCCAAAGAAGATCAAACATGCGTGTTGTAGTGTTAGTAGTGTTGCATTGTGTTTCCTTAATAAGGTGCAAAAAGGGGAGTCTGCCCCTGGAAAAAGAAGTTTGTCCCAGTAATTTGCTGATAATTACTGGCTCCACCTGGCTAACATCATGAAAATAAAACATTTTTGTTTGCCAAGAGTTATACCTGCAAACAGGCTTATTAGCTCTTGCCTAATACCTGTCTGTAGACATCCTGGGAAAATTCAAAAAGATACCATGTTAAAAGTTTATGGTGTAAGTTTAACTTATTCCCAAAATGCTAATTGGGGCGTGGTTGCAAAAATCCTACCCCCTACAGAGTTCACTCTACACACCCCCATCGTTGCTGAAACAAATGCTACGTGTGCACGAATGCTTAATTGTCAAAATTTTCCAGAAAATACAAAGCTATCCCTGGCCCCCTTTCACTGTAATAAAATTCAAAACATATCTTTTAATGATGCCCACATACTTTTGCCTCATGGATAGTTTTAGACATGTAATTCCCGCACTTGGTCATTCATTCCTGCCAACTTGTCTGATAACCACCCATGTTGCCTCAGCTGCCAATTAAATTGGTGCCAATTCTTCCCCTGTAGCCCGAGAAAATCCGTCAACGGCAGCCTCGAGCACTCCAACTAACTAAAAATTGTAATAGTCATGTGCAGTTATATTTTGACTCAGAAAAATTGGCCTTAGCAATGTCACTAGTTGAGGTTCCAGGTTTAGCCTTGGCTGATGGTCTGGAAATCAACCGGTTAGCTTGCAGCTTAGCCAAAAGCATAAATGCCACCTCACGAGCATTGTCATTGTTAAATAAAAAGCTGCGTGATCTAAGAGGTGCAGTTCTAGAAAATAGAGCTAGTATAGATTACCTCTTCCTTCTTCATCATTTAAGTTGTGAGACACACCAAAAGCTCTGTTGTTTTAACTTAACTGATAATGGCAATGCTGTAGATAAACAAATCAACAAGCTGCACAATATAGTAGCTAACAAAACAATAAAACAAAACAATTAGCTCAATTAGTTGACCCTTTGGCTTCCAGATCTTAGCTAGCTTGAAAGCATTGTTCATCCTAATTCTACCAGTATTGTTCATAAAAGTTCTGTTATGTCTCTGCGTTCCTTGTCTTATGCGCTGTTTAACCAATCTGGTTTATGTCTCAGCTAGTAAAACTGCTGCCCTCTATGCTCTAATAGCCCAACAAGAGGCTAAGTAATATGTATGTCACAAAAAGCTTTGTATGGTTATCAGAAATGCTATAATTGTAATGAAATTATGCATTTAAGGGGGGAATGTAGCAGCCATATCGGGGATCAGACTAAGTAGCCTCATGCAGTCTCATGCTTCATGTTCTTGCTGAGCTCTTTCTCCCTTGAATATATTGTTGTAAGCTGACAAGACACAGGAATTCCTTATCTTGTCAAAGGTCATACAATTGTATATCTTGTTCTCTGCTGTTCTCTTCTGTTCTCTCCTTATCATGGCTACCCTATAACCCAGTTCTTGTATTATAAACAATAGTGCTAAGAGAAGAAATGTTGAGGATTGCAACCCCATGCGGGAGGGGGAGGAGGAGCCGTTTCATATGTGTCACAATGTCTATAAAACCAATGTGCTAATGTAAATCGGGGCTTCTGGCTCTTTGGAAACGATTCCAGCCTTAAGCCCGCGCGTTAAATAAAGAATCTCTTTTTCCTTCACTCCGTGGTCTCTCTGACTCTGGGTTCTGCAACACTCTTGATTGGTCATTCATGGAAGTACGCAGGTCCTATACAGAATGTCGTCATTCTCCAGGGCACTTCCCTCTCTTTACAACTTTTATTGTGTTGTTTTTCATGATGACAAAAGTCTGGCATTTTCCCTCCTCCCACTATGAACCACGGTAAATCTGTGGTGTACTGATGAAATGGCATTTTATTTCAAATAATACTACAGAACCATCTAGTGGCTTTATAATGAAACATATAGAACTTGCTGAGCAAGAAAAACCACATGGAAAGGATCCAATTGTAATTTCTCCCTGGTAAAGCTGTGGGATTTTAGCCTGGTATAGAACGGCTATTTTACTCAGTCTGTGTTCCTGCCCGAAAGCTTGTATGGGGAGTGCCTTCTCCCCTACGTCCCAGGCTGCCACCTAAGATCCTCTGAGGGCTATCTGCTGCAACTGCCTAATGTCAGATTAGCAGCCACACGCAAGAGGACCTTTTCCTTCACCACCCCTCAGTTGTGGAATAACCTACCAGTTGAAATGTGCCTGCTGACCTCGTTGAAGGTTTTTAAGCAGGAATTAAAGACTCTATTATTCCGGCAGGCCTTCCCTTTTTAGAACTCTTGTTACTCTTTGTTGACTCTTATATACTGTTTTTATGATGTGTTGTTTTTATTATTGGATTTTTTGGTTAAATTGTTTTTAACTTTGTACTCCACCTAGAGTGTTTGTATATAGATGGGTTATAAACCGAATAAATAAATAATAAATGAATGTGTATTTACTTCTTCCAGAGAGGTGATGCTACATTCAAGATTTGGATCCACATGGAACACTTTTACTTTTCAGGAATCCTTCCCTTTCGTAATGGAAAAAAGTATACATGTTATAAACTAGCTGACCCTGTGTACAAGCTGAAACAAAATAGATGGTAAAATAATAGTACAAGAAATATGGATAGGATATGAACACTCATAACACTATTTATCTTCTCTACATGTTGCTTAGAATAACTGGCCTATATGTTATACTTCCATTCTAATTATTTAAGAAGTTTGGTGGCAAACATCTGATCCATCCATCTGGCATTGGTAGGATTCCCATCCCTTTACAGCGGTGGGGGGGCCGGACTTCAGGAGGTCCAGGGCCCACTCCCCCCACCGACAACTTCCCCCCAGGCTGCCAGGTGACTAAAAAAAAATTAAAAAACATCACCCCACCCCCCAAAATCATATCGAGAGCACTATGGAGTGCCAAAAAGCTCTAATCTATCTTGTCTGCAAAAATCCCACCTGAAAACTGAATAATGTTGTTGCTAAACAGGATAGCATACACCAAGGGTCTAACAGAATGCAGACAAGTGAGATAATAAAAGAAAGGAGTAAAAGATGAGGGACGGTGTTGGGAATGAGACTGCATAACAAGAAACTTTCCTGACAAACTCATATGAGGAAGCACCTGAGGGGGATGGAGGTTGTTAGGAAGAACACAACAGAACATTTATTTTCATGCCTTCAAGTAACTTTAGGCAGCAAGTCCACAGTGGGTTCCAGCTGAAATCCCTTTGCTTTCAATTATGCTAATGCCAGGAGGGGTTCTAGGAGACTGAGGCTGTTCACAAGAATGCACATCTGAGAAAAATGTTTTGGCTGCTAAGAGCTGGGGAATAACAGATCTAAGAAGGTGGACCAGAGTGCTTTCAAAATGACTGACAGTTTTAGAGGAACTGTACTGTTCAAGAAAATATGTATTTATCAATCATTTTGAAATGTCAAGGAGGTCGCTAATCTCTGCCCCTCTCCCATGGAGGTTTTTCAAAGGATTTGTTTAGCAGGCATGAAATCAAATTTTGCTTTAATGTCTTCAACCGTAGTGTCAGCCCAGCTGATGTTATTTATTTGGATTTTCTTAATTCACAAATAATACCATCTTCTTTTGCTACAGATTTTTTTCTTTTCACTTTAGTAGCACCATAATCTCTCTAGGTGTCTTCTGATTCACAGGTTCTTCGGTGACTAATGTGTCCTTTAAAAGAGGTCCTGGTATGATGCCTCAATATGGAAAGATTAGGTTAGGGAGGAAGTACAGCTTCATTTTCAACGCAGTGAGCTGCTTGTGCCATATGAAACTGAAAACACACATCTTGGCCCTTTCCCCATAGCAGTATTAAAGGATGATATTTATTTGTTACATTTCTATCCCATCTTCTTTCCTCCTGCAAGGAACCCAAAGTGACTCGCATGTCCTCCTCTCCACTTCATCCTCACAACAGGTACATTAGGCTGAGAGTCAGTTACTGCCCCAAAGTTACACGGGGAGCTTCATGGCCAAGTAGGATCTCCCAAGGCCCAGCCCCAAACTCTAACCACTACACCACACTGGCTTATGGTGCTTGTTTTAGTATCTGCTGTTTATAATTGCTGTTTCAATTGGTTGTCTTATTATGTTGTTTTTATTATTTCATTTTTATTTTTTTATTTTTAAAAAAATCTGTAATGCTTTCCATTTAAAAAAAATGAAAGATAAAATCTGGAAAAAATGCCATAAAACCAATCAAGAAAATATCAATAAAACAATAAAAAATAAAACAATTAAAGCACTACAATATTTCCCATTAAAATAATGTCTCATTAAAATAATAAATCATTTTTACTTGATTTATATGGATTTTGTGTTTTAATGGTATGTCACCCTGAGAGCTAAAAATTCTAAGAAATTTTGGACACAAATAAATAAATCATTGAGAAATACGCATATTTTCTTCAGCTAAATGCTGTCGCCCAGGAGGACGGATTAAAGACATGACTGAAGGGTTGCCTTCACTCATAAAGTCCACTGACAGGTATCCCTTTCTTCTCATCCATGTGGAAACAAATGATACCGCCAAGCAGAGCTACGAAGGAGTCATGTCAGACTTTGAAGCTTTAGGAAGGAAACTCAAGAACTTTGGGGCCTAGATAGTTTTCTCATCCATCTTTCCAGTAGTTAGAAGAGGGATAGAAATGGAAAGAAAAATATTCCGGGTGAATGACTGGCTATGAAGGTGGTGCCGACTTGAGAGATTTGGATTCTGGGACCATGGACTTAGGGATGTACGAAAGTCACTTACCTTTAACGAAATTAGATTCATGGGGGGGAGGAGGCGCTCCATTCCTCCCCCCGAAATTCTGGCGGGGGGGAGGCGCTCCGTCCCTCCCCCCCGAAATTCTGGCCGGGGGGGAGGCACTCCGTCCCTCTACCCCAAAATTCTGGCTGGGGGGGGAGGCGCTCTGTCCCTCTACCCCCGAATCCTGGCCGGCCGGGCCCGCAAATGGCGGCGGCTGTAGCCGCTGCCGTTTGCGTCCCTGCAGTCAGCTGTGATGGGCTACGTAAATGTTTACGTAGCCTATCACGGCTGAGTAAAAAAATAAAAACACGTACGCAAATGGCGGCGCCCATGGGCGCCACTATTTGCATTCCTTATTTTGGCACGTCTAGTCTACGTAAACATTTACGTAGACTACAGCAAAAATAAGGGGAACGCAAATAGCGTAGACGCTACACTATTTGCGTTCCCCTTATTTTCACCGTAGTCTACGTAAATGTTTATGTAGACTAGACGTGCCAAAACAAGGAACGCAAATGGCGGCGCCCATGGGCGCCACCATTTGCGTACGCGCGGTTTTGTTTTTTGTTTTTTATTCAGCTGTGATAGGCTACGTAAACATTTACGTAGCCTATCACGGTATTTTTTAAAAATCTAGCCGTAATAGGCTACGTAAATCTTTACGTAGCCTATCACGTTTTGTTGTTGTTGTTTTTTTACTGGAAATGGGGGCGGCGGCAGCCGGTCGGAAGACTGGCCGCCGCAGCTGCCGCCACCGCCAAACCACCGTAGACTAGACGTGCCAAAACAAGGAACGCAAATGGCGGCGCCCATGGGCGCCACCATTTGCGTACGCGCGGTTTTGTTTTTTGTTTTTTACTCAGCTGTGATAGGCTACGTAAACATTTACGTAGCCTATCATGGTATTTTTTAAAAATCTAGCTGTAATAGGCTACGTAAACCTTTACGTAGCCTATCACTTTTGTTGTTGTTGTTGTTTTTTTACTGGAAATGGGGGCGGCGGCAGCCGGTCGGAAGACTGGCCGCCGCAGCTGCCGCCGCCAAACCACCACCGGAGCCACCGCCACCAGGAGGATTCGCCCAAGATAAGTCCCATCCCGGGGGGGGGGGCGGGGGGGCAGACCGTTTCGCCACCAATTTCGGGGGCTGAATGCGCTGGCATTCGGCCTCCCCGAGATTCGTGGCAAAATTCTCTGACAGCCCTACATGGACTATACTTCCTGGATTGCTGGAAGAGATGGGTTGCATCTCACAAAGGCTGGGAAAAATGTGTTTGGCCACAGCATGAAGAACTTCATCAGGAGGGCTTTAAACTGAATCCTACAGGGGAGGGCGACATAAAGTTGGGGTAACAATGGATGAAAGCTCATGCACCACAACAGAGAGAACAGCTCTAATAGTGCCCAATATGGTCTTCAGAAACATATAGGAAGAAAGCCAGACTATAAAGCACATGGTCTTCGATGTCTATATACTAATGCCCAGAGTATGGGAAACAAACAGAACAAGTTTGAACTCTTATTATTGAACAATACAGGAGGGAAATTATGACTTGATAGGTGTAACTGAGACTTGGTGGGGTGACTCCCATGACTGGAATACAGCAGTTGAAGGATATAACTTGTTCAAAAAGAACAGGAGGAACAGAAAGGGAGGTGGAGTTGCACTATATGTTACAAATACATTTCTCTGCACAGAAATACAGGAGGATAAGTTCGGTAGCCCCATCAAGAGCATCTGGGTTAAAATAAATGGAGCAAAGAATGAAAGGAACATGGTGGCTACTATCAGCCACCCAATCAAGGAGAAGACAAGGATGAAACTTTTGAAAATCAAATTACCAAGGTTTCAAGGAAACATGATGTAGTAGTAATGGGGGACTTCAATTTCCCCAACATTTCTTGGGAGACAAATTCTTCAAAACATGGCCCCTCCAGAAAATTCCTGACTTGTGTTGCTGATAACTTCATATAATCAAAGCTATGGTTTTCCCAGTAGCAACGTATGGCTGTGAGAGCTGGACTATAAGGAAGGCTGAACACCGAAGAATTGATGCCTTCGAACTGTGGTGCTGGAGAAGACTCTTACGAGTCCCCTGGTCTGCAAGGAGGTTAAATCAGTCAATCCTAAAGGAAATCAACCCTGACTGCTCATTGGAAGGACACTGAAGCTGAAGCTCAAATATTTTGGCCACCTAATACGAAGAGAAAACTCCCGGGAAAAGACCCTGATGCTGGGAAAGATTAAAGGTAAAAGGAGAAGGGGACAGCAGAGGATGAGATGGCTAGATAGCATCACCGATGCAACGAATATGAATTTGAGCACACTCCGGGAGACAGCGGAGGACAGGAAGGCCTGGCATGCTATGGTCCATGGGGTCATGAAGAGTCGGACACGACTTAACGACTGAACAACAACAACAGAAAGTAGAGGAAGAAATCATAGAATAATAGGGTTGAAAGGTGCCTACAAGACCATGGAGTCTAACCCCCTGCTCAGTGCAGGAATCCAAGTTTAAAGAATCCCTGACCGATGGCTGTCCAGCTTCATCTTGAATGCCTCCAGTGTGGGAGAGCCCACTACCTCCCTAGGTCATTGGTTCCACTGTTGTATTGCTGTAACGGTCAGGATGTTCTTCCTGATGTTCAGCCAGAATCTGGCTTCCTGTCACTTGAGCCCATGATTCCATGTCCTGCACTCTGGGATGATCAAGAAGAGATCCTGGCCTTCCTCTCTGGGACAACCTTTCAAGGACTTGAAGAGCGCTATCCTATCTCCCCTCAGTCTTCTCTTCTCAAGGCTAAACATGCCCAGTTCTTTCAGTCTCTCCTCATAGGACTTTGTTTCCAGTCCCCTGAGATCATCTTCGTTGCCCTCCTCTGAACCCTCTCCAGTTTGTCTGCATCCTTCTTAAAGCGCGGTGCCCAGAACTGGACACAGTACTCCAGATGAGGCCTAACCAGTGCTGAGTAGAGGGGAACTAGTACTTCACATGATTTGGAAGCTATACTTCTATTGATGCAGCCCACAATAGCATTTGCCTTTTTTGCAGCTACATCACGTTGTTGGCTCATATTCAGCTTGTGATGTACAACAATTCCAAGATCCTTCTCGCTTGTCGTGTTGTTGAGCCACGTATCCCCCATCTTGTAACTGTGCATTTTGTTTCTTTTCCTAGGTGCAGAACTTGGCATTTATCCCTATTAAATGTCATTCAATTATTTTCTGGCCAGCACTCCAGCTTGTCAAGATCACTTTGAACTCTGTTTCTGTCTTCCAGGGTATTAGCTATCCCGCCCAATTTTGTGTCATCTGCAAATTTGATCAGCATTCCCTGCACCTCCTCCTACAAGTCATTAATAAAAATGTTGAACAGCACTGGGCCCAGGACTGAGCCCTGCGGTACCCCGCTCGTTACCTCTCCCCAGTTTGAGAAGATCCCATTGATAAGCACTCTTTGAGTCCAGTTCTGTAGCCAACTGTGGATCCATAGGATTGTTGTTTCATCTAGCCCACTTTGAGCTAGTTTGCTCATCAGGATATCATGGGGGACTTTGTCAAAAGCTTTGCTGAAATCAAGATATCTTAGGTCCACAGCATTCCCACAGTCCACAAGGGAGGTTACCTGATGAAAAAATGAGATCAGATTCATCTGGCAGGATTTGTTCTTGACAAATCCATGTTGGCTTCAAGTCATCACTGCATTGTTGTCAAGGTGCTTACAGATTGATTGCTTTATCATCTGCTCCAGAATTTTCCCAGGGATTGATGTCAGACTGACTGGTCTGTAGTTCCCAGGTTCCTCCTTTTTGCCCTTTTTGAAGACAGGGACAACATTAGCCCTCCTCCAGTCATCTGGCACTTCACCCGTCCCCCATGATTTCTCAAAGAGAATAGACAGTGGTTCTGAGACTTCTTCTGCTAGTTCCTTTATTACTCTAGGATGCAGTTTGTCTGGCCCTGGGGAGTTGAACTCATTGAAAGTAATGAGGTGTTCCTTAACCATATGCCTATGGATCTCAAGCTGCAATCCTGCCCTTCAGCCTGTACCTCACCTTTGCCAGGGGGATCATAGACCCTCTTTTGGGAGAAGACTGAGCCCAAGTAGGAATTGAGCACTTCTGCCTTTTCTTTGCCATTTGTTATAATTTTGCCATCCTTATTTAGTAGTTGAACCACCATTTCTTTCCTCTGTCTTTTACTTATGCACGTATCTGAAGAAAGCCTTTTTATTGCTTTTAATGTCACTCGCTAACCTCAGCTCATTCTCAGTTTTAGCCTTCCTGATGCCATCCCTGCAATTTTGTGCTACCTGCCTGTACTCTTCCTTTGTAGCTTGGCCTTCCTTCCACTTCCTATATGTGTCCTTTTTTGTTTTCAGGTCATCTCAAAGCTTTTTGTGAAGCCACATTGGCTCCTTCTGTTGTCTTCTGCCTTTTTTTCTAGTTGGAATTGTTTGTAATTGTGCCTTTAGAATTTCCTTTTTTAAAAACTCCCACCCATCTTGGACTCCTTTTCTCACTAGAGTTGCTTGCCATGGGACCTTACTTATCATTGTTCTGAGTTTATTAAAATTGACTTTCCTAAAATCCAAGGGTACACATTTGGCTACTCTCAGCTTTTGCTTCTTTTAGAACCAAGAACTCAAGTATAACATCGTCACTTTCCCCCAGAGTTCCCGTAACTGCTACTTTATCCACTAAGTCATCTCTGTTGGTTAGGATCAAGTCAAGGATAGCCGATCCTCTAGTTCCTTCTTCTACTTTCTGTAGGAGGAAATGATCAGCAACACAAGTCAGGAACCTCTTGTTGGGGCCATGTTTTGCAGAATTTGTCTCCCAACGAATACCGGGGAAATTGAAGTCCCCCATTACTACCACATCATCTTTCCCTGAAACATTGGCAGTTTGTTTTTCAAAAGTTTCATCCTTGTCTTCTCCATGATTGGGTGGCTGGTAGTAGACTCAGACCACCAGGTTCCTTTTATTCTTTACTCCATTTATTTTAACCCAGATGCTCTCAATGGGGCTCGATGGAGCTGCAGTGATTACTCGAAGCCAACATGGATTTGTCAAGAACAAATCCTGCCAGATGAATCTGATCTCATTTTTTTCATCAGGTAACCTCCCTTGTGGACTGTGGGAATGCTGTGGACATCATATACCTCGACTTCAGCAAAGCTTTTGACAAAGTGCCCCATGATATCCTGATGAGCAAACTAGCTCAAAGTGGGCTAGATGAAACAACGATTTGGTGGATCCACAGTTGGCTACAGAATCGGACTCAAAGAGTGCTTATCAATGGGATCTTCTCAAACTGGGGAGAGGTAACGAGCGGGGTACCGCAGGGCTCAGTCCTGGGCCCAGTGCTGTTCAACATTTTTATTAATGACTTGTAGGAGGAGGTGCAGGGAATGCTGATCAAATTTGCAGATGACACAAAACTGGGCGGGATAGCTAATACCCTGGAAGACAGAAACAGAGTTCAAAGTGATCTTGACAAGCTGGAGTGCTGGGCAGAAAACAACAGAATGACATTTAATAGGAATAAATGCCAAGTTCTGCACCTAGGAAAAAGAAACCAAATGCACAGTTACAAGATGGGGGATACGTGGCTCAACAACACGACAAGCGAGAAGGATCTTGGAATTGTTGTACATCACAAGCTGAATATGAGCCAACAACGTGATGTAGCTGCAAAAAAGGCAAATGCTATTGTGGGCTGCATCAATAGAAGTATAGCTTCCAAATCATGTGAAGTACTAGTTCCCCTCTACTCAGCACTGATTAGGCCTCATCTGGAGTACTGTGTCCAGTTCTGGGCACCGCGCTTTAAGAAGGATGCAGACAAACTGGAGAGGGTTCAGAGGAGGGCAACGAAGATGATCAGTGGACTGGAAACAAAGCCCTATGAGGAGAGACTGAAAGAACTGGGGCATGTTTAGCCTTGAGAAGAGAAGACTGAGGGGAGATAGGATAGCGCTCTTCAAGTCCTTGAAAGGTTGTCCCAGAGAGGAAGGCCAGGATCTCTTCTTGATCATCCCAGAGTGCAGGACATGGAATCATGGGCTCAAGTGACAGGAAGCCAGATTCTGGCTGAACATCAGGAAAAACATCCTGACCGTTACAGCAATACAACAGTGGAACCAATGACCTTGGGAGGTAGTGGGCTCTCCCACACTGGAGGCATTCAAGATGAAGCTGGACAACCACTTGTCAGGGATGTTTTGACTTGGATTCCTGGAATGAACAGGGGTTTGGACTTGATGGCCTTGTAAACCCCTTCCAACGCTACTATTCTGTGATTCTAATATTCTAAATTTTTGGCCACTGCTGTTAAAATGCATAACAAATTGATACCAGGTACGTATAATCGCTCAATAGCAAATTATCTGAAGTATGTATGTTAATCTGGTTAACTCTGTAGTCTTTGTGTAATTGGTCTGTAAACCATCCACACAATAAAAATAAATAGAAAATGTCCTTGATACAATCAGAATAGGATTATTAGCTGTAAAGACTAAGCCTATATTTTGGCTTTCTAAAATCAGAAAGGTTCAGGCAAGAGTATACATGAAGTTGTGAGAATAGGTAGAACACAGGACAGGAATGACAATGCTCCTGCCTTGGGAGTGCACTCTACTTCAGGACAGTCATCTACCAGCATTAACTAACAGAAGGGGGAAGTCAGGAGGATATTAAGGGCGCAGTCCTATGTGATTCACCCGGGGTACTTGTAAGCCTCTGAACTAAGAGGCTTATGATTATCCTATACGGAGCAGGTGTGTTACGCTTCCTGCTCTGCATTTAAGCTAGATGGGCATGTCTGCCTGTCTAGCAGAGGCTTCAGGGAGGTGGAGGGAAGGAGGCTGGGGTGGCCATAGGATTTGTCATATGGCTGATGCCTTAGTCTCCTTCCCTCCCTGCCCCCAGAAATGCCCCCTTCCCCATCTCCGCGCTGTTTTCCAAGCATGGTTTTCTGCACCAGCTACAAGGGGGAGGGGTGAGGAGTGCAGTTTTACGTTTCCGACCTTGGAACCAGGGAATCGAACAATCCTATGTCCCCCAGATGCTGCCTAGGGGGCATAGGATTGCTCTTCCCGCTGCTGTCGCCTACCCACTCACTGGGGGTTCCACCCAATCGCAACCCTAGGTAGGCCTTTCCTCAATTTGTGAGGCCTCCATCATGAAGAGATCTGAGGTGAACAACTGCTGTGGTGGCAGGGAAGTTCCTTATCTGCTAACCTTCAGGAGAACAAAAGCACATATCTCACTGATACCATTTATTGAACAGTATCAGTGGGAAGATGAGTTTTGATCGATCACAGAAAGACTGGATTGCCAACTAGGAATGCTTGAGGAATCGGATCTGCATTTCTCGGACCAATGTGTGAATTGGAACTTGACTATCTACAGCAGGGGTGGTCGGAAAGAAGATCTCTAGATGTTTTGGACTTCAACTGCCAGCATTCTTGATCATTGGCCACGCTGGCAGGGGGTTCTGGGAGTTGACATCCAAAGCAACTGGAGATCTGCCTTCTGTCCATCCCTGATCTACAGGATTTTGCACTTCTCTGGAGGTCACAACACAGTTCTTGGCAGTTTAAACACATCAAAACAGGTTTTAAAAGGCATATTTTGAGAGAAAATATGTCAAAATGCTGTTTTGAGGGAAAATAAATTTAAAATGCATATTTCTGTGAGGCAGAGTTGAAAGGTGTGGGTAAGGCAACAGTATCACAACACATTAGGGCATACAGGAGAGAACCCCCATGAGAACCTCATGGAAAATTACAGGTTTCACTTCTGATATTTACCAGTGGAGACTGGTGGCTCTGATATGAGTGGGACTGTGATTCACAGGCCAACTGACATCAGAGCCACCAGCCTCCACTCAGTGATATTTACATGACGTGTGTGTGTGTGTTTAAATCTAGAAGCTTTATTATTGGTAATTTTACCATTTTATAGTAGCCCTCCCCAAAATCCAACATAATGCTTTATGAAGATTAATTAAGTAGGGAGATGTAAAGTTGGGGGTAACAATGGACGTAGGCGCATGCACTGCAACAGAGAGAACAGCTCTAATATTACAGCCCAGTAATAGTCTTCAGACACATATAGGAATAAAGCCATACTATGAAGCACATTGTCTTCGATGTCTATATACTAATGCCCAGGGTATGGGAAACTAACAGAATGAACTTGAACTCTTAATACAGGAGGGAAATTATGACTTGGTAGGTATAACTGAGACCTGGTGGGATGACTGTCATGACTGGAATACAGCAATTGAAGGATATAACTTGTTCAGAAAGAACAGGAGGAACAGAAAGGGAGGTGGAGTTGCACTATATGTTACAAATACATATCTCTGCACAGAAATACAGGAGGATAAGCTTGGTAGCCCCATCGAGAGCCTCTGGATCAAAATAAATGGAGCAAAGAATAAAAGGAACCTGGTGGTCGGAGTCTACTAAGTGGGGATGTTAGAGAATTCCGCCACGGATCCCAGGGGGGCTGAATTCCAGTGAATTTGGCCCCCCGGAATCCGTGGCGGAAAGGAGCAAAAAGTCCACCCCGCGAAAGTCCCCCGGAACGGAGCCTACCTGGCTTTGGCTCCGGCGGTGGCTCCAGTGGCGGCGGCGGCTCCAGCCACTGCTAGGCTGCTGCGGACGCAAATGGCTTCCTGAGTAGGGGATGCCATTTGCGTCCCTATGGTAGTAGCCCGTGATAGGCTACGTAAATATTTACGTAGCCTATGACAGCTAAAGCGGGAACGCAAATGGCGTAGGGGACACCATTTGCGTCCCCGCTTTAGCTGTGATAGGCTACGTAAATATTTACGTAGCCTATCACGGGCTACCATAGGGATGCAAATGGCGTCCCCTACTCAGGACGCCATTTGCATCCGCAGCAGCCTGGCAGTGGCTGGAGGCCCCGTTGTGGGATGGCCTGGCCGGCAGATCCGCAGCCTGGCCGTGGAGCGGAGCTGGCCGGGCAGGATTCCGGGGGGGGGGGGACAAATGGATCGCCTCCCCCCCATTGAGGATTTCAGGGGGAGGGACAGAGCGCCTCCCCCCCACGGTGGATGTCCCTGGATGAAACCAGGTAAGTGTTTCGTACATCCTCACTTGAAAGGTTGTCCCAGAGGGGAAGGCCAGCATCTCTTCTCGAACATCCCAGAGTGCAGGACACGGAATAATGGGCTCAAGTTACAGGAAGCCAGATTCCGGCTGAACATTAGGAGAAACTTCACGACTGTTAGAGCGATATGACAATGGAACCAATGACCTAGGGAGGTAGTGGACAATCCCACACTGGAGGTATTCAAGATGAAGCTGGACAGCCACTTGTCAGGGATGCTGTGACTTGGATTCCTGCATTGAGCAGGGGGTTGGACTCGATGGCCTTGTAGGCCCCTTCCAACCCTACCATTCTATGATTCTAAGTTTGATTATGCTCCTAGCAGGAAGATATATATGCTTTGCTGATGGAAGAATTTACAAAAAGATAGCCTAGGGAATATGTCAAGCCAGGAATAAGATATAGGAATCCTGTCACTCCATCTTCCACAAGGTTATTTTGGATTTTAGGAGAATAGCAGCTCCTGTTCTTGCTTTCTTACCTACTGAATCCATTACTCTTGGCATGGTAAGATATCACTTATTGGATTAGTGTGTTTAAGCAGATAAGTAATTTGACTGTCTGTAGGATTATTGGTTTCCTGTTTTTGCAGTTTGCTTCAATTTGGACCAGGTTTGATTTCTTTTGACATTAGAACAGCTGTCAGCCCAATGGCCCATCCTCACATATTAAAAGGTCTTTCATCCTCTGTTTTTCATTCTAGCATTTTAAGGGTTCAGGACAACCTTCACATCAGGATGCTCTAGCCTGGCCATGTTTGTGGACAAATTGTATTAGAAAGCATAAAAGCAGTCAAACAATATATATTTTAGACACAAGGTATGTTGATATGGCTATGCAAGGTTCAAGGTTAAACAGAATGCTTCATTAGACTGGATGGAAAAGCTATATGCAGTGGCGTAGTGGGAGGTGAATGCAGTAGAGTGCAGCTCCAGGTCGTTCTTCAGAGCAGGAACAGTCATGTCATCTACCGGAGCACCACTGTAATTGACGGACCCTTCTTGCTCTGGCAAGAAAGTGATAATGAGGCTTTCAAGTTTTACTATTGCTTGAGACATTAGCATAGAGGAGGTCAGAGAATGAGGAAAATAAAGCAAACCTAGAAATGAGTGAAAATGCTTGTTTCTGGAATGGGACAGGTCAGCGGAGCTCTCTTCTGCAAACTCCACTGACCTGACCAGTTCCATTGAACATTTCAACTCATTTCTGTATGTTTCAGGATCCACTAGCTTCCTGTTGCAGTAGCGGTGGGTCCTATTAGCATACGGGCAGTGTTGGATACTGCCCAATGTGGTTTACGAATTGAACTGAAGCAGTGAGACATAAAGACCACTGAGCTCAATGGAACTTACTCCCAGGTAACTATGGGATTGCAGTCATCCCCCATAACCATAATTGTGAGATTTTATTAGTGGTTTGATTTGTTTTGGATGTCTGTGTTTTATGACAAAGTTGTGAAACAGAGCATTAGCTCCTTTAAGTATAAATGAGAGAAAAGTGCTCTCGCTCTCACTCTCTTTGAGCTTTTCTACACAAGGCTGTCAATGGCCTTGTCTATTTTTGGTTTCGTCACAGAATTGAGATCTGCGCTCTACACAAAGAGCTTTTCTTTTCCTGCTTTTCTGCTACATAACCTCTAAGCAGTGGTATGCTATAGTGAAATATCACAATTACACAAATAAGAACATACATTTTCTTTACAGCTGTGTGCAAATGACCTCTCAACATTCTCCAGCCCATTTGTGGGCAGAGAAATTGGAGGGACAATTTCACCAAATTTCTCCAGGGGGAGGAGAAATTATCCAACAGTTTCTCACATATAGGACTCACTATTGGCAGGGCTTGTAGCACAGGTTCTTTTTTTCCTAAGGGTTTTTGGTTTATTGCACTGCTCCTGTGAGTGGCAACAGCATCAACTATGCTGAGGCTTCCACTTTTCTGAGGCAAAATTTTGAATTTCTTTTGGGTTTTGAGTTTACCTAATCACTGCAAGGTGGCCAAGGATACTGTGTGTGTTTTCTCTCTCTATTGCACATCTTTCCATTGCTCTGCAGCCTCCCAGGCCACCTGTTGCTCCTGAACTGAAACAGCCCCGTGGGAAGAATTACCTCATGAGGTGGCTTTAACTGAAGTGTGGGAAGCTGAGGAGGCTACAGGCTGCCACAGAGCTTATTGTACAATGGATCTCTGTATATTCCATGGCCACCTCATAAATAAATTAAGCTCCATGGCACCTCATAAATAAAGTAATCACAAGAACCCCAAACCCAACCCATGAGAAATTCTCTGAAATGTCTTCTCCTTTGAATTTCTTTTCAAAAGCGATTTATTTTCTATCAAATTGAATGAGAATGGTAAAAAAAAAAAAAAAGTGGGAGAAATTTTCGGCACAGCACTAGAAATAATATTTCATTTTCCCTGCTCTAAAAACAACAGGAAAGTGCTCTTAAAAAAACAGATGTGAAAGTAGAGGATCAGTCATCTACAGAACCTGGAAACAACCGTGAGTTCGGAATTATGACACACAATAAATGCATTGTCTGGAGAAGCTCTTTGGGCATCTCGACACCAGCCTAAAATCCTGCATCTAAAATGGGGCTTTCTGCTTCCGTTTTAAATGCAGGATCACATGACTCCCTTTTTCACGTGCTTCATTTTCCCCCACCCCCTTCCCCCTCCTTCTTCCCGTATCTGAGTCTTCCATTATCTTTCATTGATCTCTCTCCTCTTCTTGCCGCTTTTACTCTTTTCACGGAAGAAACTGAAGCAGAACACAACTGGGTAATTTGATAGCTCATTATCTGCAATCTATTTAAAAACAGAACAAAGGTCATTTAGTGCCTTGAATGGTCACCGTGTCATGTAAAGAGCCCGCAAACTTCTGTGAAGGAGCAATCTCAATCGCAGGATAAAAGCTCAGCGTGAAGGAGCCCTTTCTCTCTCTCTGTCATATACATTCATTCGAAAAAAGATTTAGGGTGTAATCCTATGCATGTTTAGATAGAAAAAGTCCTACAATTAAACATGCATAGGATTGCACCCTTAACCCCATACTATCCTAAAAAACCAAACTAATTACACAAATAGAGGACAGTTCTTTTCCTTCACACAAGTGCACAACACTGCTTTAAAAAATATTTGAAAAGTTGTGTATATATGTTTAAAATAAATAAAATATCCAACGTGGGAAACTATTTGCCGATATTACATATTGATCTCAGTGGAATGGCTTGAGTCTTCTTATGATGTATTTTTTACTTAGTTATTTAAGGTATTTCCCTATTCCAGGGTAGATCACCTCTGCAAACTTTAGCTTTCACATTGCAGAAGAGGAAACAAAATCCTAGTATTTTAGAAGAGGAAATCCTTTCTCCTTCCGATAGATTTGTCAGTAAATCTATCTCTCTTGAGTGCTATTTTATAGTGGAAAGGTAGGATATAAGTTAATAAATCATTAAATAAAAATAGATACGGAGGGAGCAATCCTATGGCCACTAGTCAGTGGCTAGATGGCCATAGGATATCTGGTTTTCCGGGAACTGACCTCGGAGCCCCATGTGCCGTGCTCGCAAGAGGAGTGCGGAGCAGCTAAAACGAGGCATGCTGGGCGGCGTTCCAGGACGAGCGGAAATGCCAGTACGACACATCCTATGTGTCATCCGGCAGCATCCTCCCCCGCTCCACCCTCCCACGGCTAGACAGCCAAAATCAGCTGTCTAACCAAAAATGCAGGGTAGGAGAACCGCGGAGGGAACTATCCCTTCTATGCTTCTCCTGCTCTGCATTGGGTAGGTGGTTGCCTCCGAGTTTGGAGGCGGCTGCCTATCTGCATAGGATTGCGCCCTTAGAGAGCAATCCCATTGCATTTCCACTGTATAGATGGAGGGCTCTGAGACAGGAGCCTTACAACTATGCTAAGCCCTGCCTGGTAGAGAGGGAGGAATTACAGAGGCACTTTCACCTTCTGCTCCTGCTGTTCTAGCGTGATGGGCCTCTGAGCATGTCTAGCTGACTTACCTCTTGGTGGGCAGCGACAGGAATGGAGAACCTCATGGATCCAGTAGATCCATGTCTCTTCTTTCCCCTCCCCTCTTCCTACCCTCCCTCTTTTCTCTCTTTATGGCCCTCTTTCAAGGCCACTGTTGTTACACTGGAAGAGGAACCACTACAGAGTTTTCTCAGTGGCTGTGAGGGGTGGGGTGGGGGATAAGGGGGGAAATCCTCACTTCGATTTTCCCCTCCTGAGTTTGTAGCTGTGCCCACTGCCTCAGGAGTAAGGGAAATCTGCAATATCCTATGGCCTGTGAGGTACCCTCCCAGGGATCATAGAACTGGTCTTCCTATAACAGTGGGCAGGATCCAATAGGGAACTTGCACATGCAACCAGCCACTTCAGCCTGAGGCCACGATGTAGCCATTCCAGGGCAAGCCCCGAAATGAGCAGAAATGCTCATTTCTTGAAGGCATGACCTCCCCTTCTGCTTGTTTGGGGACTTGCTCCGGGAAGCACCACATCGCGGCCGCAAGCAATAGGTAAGGACCATGCATGGACCAGAACTGGTGGTGCTGGCTGTGCACGCATGGCCTCTATTGGATATTGCACAATATTATAACTCAGCATCAATTAGTTTTCAGTATTAAGAGGCGACTCTACACATGGACATCACCAGATGATCAATATCGAAATCAGATTGATTATGTACTTTGCAGCCAAAGATGCAGAAGCTCCATACAGTCAGTAAAAACAAGACCTGGAGCTGACTGTGGCTCAGATCATGAGCTGCTTCTTGCAAAATTTCAGCTTAAATTGAAGAACGTAGGGAAAACCACTAAACCATTCAGGTATGACCTAAATCATATCCCTTATGAATATACAGTGGAGGTGAGGAATAGATTTAAGGGATTAGACCTGACAGACAGAGTGCCTGAGGAACTATGGACGGAGGTCCGTAACATTGTTCAGGAGGCAGCAACTCAATCCATCCCAAAGAAAAAGAAATGCAAGAAAGCCAAGTGGCTGTCTGATGAGGCTTTACAAGTAGCTGAGGAAAGAAGGGAAGCAAAAAGCAAGGGAGAAAGGGGAAGATATATCCAACTGAATGCAGAGTTCCAGAGAATAGCAAGGAGAGACAAGAAGGCCTTCTTAAATGAACAATGCAAAGAAATCGAGGAAAACAACAGAATGGGAAAGACTAGAGATCTCTTCAAGAAAATTGGAGATCTCAAGGGAACATTTTGTGCAAAGACGGGCATGATAAAGGACAAAGAAGGCAGGGACCTCACAGAAGCAGATGAAATTAAGAAGAGGTGGAAAGAATACACAGAAGAACTATACAGGAAAGATCTTAATGTCCCTGATAACCATGATAGTGCGGTCACTGAACTTGAGCTGGACATCCTAGAGAGTGAAATCAAGTGGGCCTTAGGAAGCATTACTAACCACAAAGCTAGTGGAGATGACAGTATTCCAGCTGAGCTATTTAAAATCCTAAAAGATGATGCTGTTAAAGTGCTGCACTCAATATGCCAACAAATTTGGAACACTCAACAGTGGCCACAAGACTAGAAAAGGTCAGTGTACATTCCAGTTCCAAAGAAGGGCAATGCCAAAGACTGTTCAAACTACCGTACAATTGCGCTCATTTCACATGCCAGCAAGGTGATGCTCAAAATCCTACAAGCTAGGCTTCAGCAGCATGTGAACCGAGAACTACCGGAAGTACAAGCGGGGTTTCGAAGAGACAGAGGAACTAGAGATCAAATCGCCAACATTCGCTGGATCATGGAGAAAGCAAGAGAATTCCAGAAAAACATCTCTTTCTGCTTCATTGACTACGCTAAAGCCTTTGATTGTGTGGATCACAACAAACTCTGGCAAATGCTTAAGGAGATGGGAGTACCAGCCCACCTTACCTGTCTCCTGAGAAACCTGTACGAGGGACAAGAAGGAACAGTGAGAACCGGACATGGAACAACCGATTGGTTCAAAATTGGGAAAGGAGTACAACAAGGCTGTATATTGTCGCCCTGCTTATTTAATTTATATGCAGAGTACATCATGAGAAACGTCGGGTTGGATGAATCACAGGTCGGAATTAAGATTGCCGGGAGAATTATTAACAACCTCAGAAACGCGGACGATACCACCCTAATGGCAGAAAGCGAAGAGGATCTAAAGAGCCTCTTGTTGAGGGTGAAAGTGGAGAGTACAAAAGCTGGTTTGAAACTGAACATTAGAAAAAACGAAGATCATGGCATCTGGCCCCATCACTTCCTGGCATATAGAAAGGGAAGAAATGGAAGCAGTGACAGATTTTATTTTCTTGGGCTCCAAGATCACCGCAGACAGTGACTGTAGCCATGAAATTAAAAGACGCTTGCTCCTTGGGAGGAAAGCTATGGCAAACCTAGACAGCATAGTAAGAAGCAGAGACATCACCTTGCCGACAAAGGTCCGTCTAATCAAAGCTATGGTTTTCCCAGTAGTAATGTATGGCTGTGAGAGCTGGACTATAAGGAAGGCTGAGCGCCGAAGGACTGATGCTTTCGAACTGTGGTGCTGGAGAAGACTCTTACGAGTCCTCTGGACTGCAAGGAGGTCATATCAGTCCATCCTCAAGGAAATCAACCCTGACTGCTCATTGGAAGGGCAGATACTGAGGCTGAAGCTCAAATATTTTGGCCACCTAATGCGAAGAGAAAAGTCACTAGAAAAGACCCTGATGCTGGGAAAGATTGAAGGCAAAAGGAGAAGGGGACGGCAGAGGATGAGATAGCTAGACAGCATCACCGATGCAATAACTATGAACTTGAGCACACTCGGGGAGAGAGCGGAGGACAGGAAGGCCTGGCGTGCTATGGTCCATGGGGTCACGAGGAGTCGGACACGACTGAACAACAACAACAACAAATTTTAAAATGAGAATGGTTCTTTGCTCCCATGAGAATTCTAGGCAGTATTTTTCAATTTTCGTAGTTAAAACTTCCTTTTGATTGATAATCTAGATTAATTCTTGTGCCCATTGATTGATTGTTTGATTGATGTGAAACCTACAGGGCTCTACAGACAGAGGGCAGCTACATGATATTCAGTAGCAAAGCAAAGCAATATTAAGCAGGAGCGTTGTACTATTGCTGCAATGCTGATATCTGATCGCAAGCAAATATGAATCACAATCATGACCCAAATTAAATTAGAGGGCAAACATTTAGTAGTATACCTGGAGATGTATCCTTAATTAACGTTTCAGATACTGAGGAACTTCCAGACATAAATTTCTACAAGTCACATCCTGAATTTCTGAAGCAATGAGGGTTAACCTGGAAAAGAACAATTAGCCAATTATAGTTACACTTTAGTTCTGGATCATTATAACCTGCGGCTTAATTTTCTATTTGAATGTTACCTTTTAATCTTATATATTATTCCATGCGTGAAATCAATGCATCCTATCCAACGAAGATCATAATTAGAAGAATTATTGTGGTAAAATGTTGCATAGCTCTTGCTGTTGTTGACATCATAAAAGCATATTGACATAAGCAAGATTGGCAAGATCTAGCCTTATCTTTAATTAACTAAAATTTGTTTCATGACCAAGGCCACTTCCACATGATTAGCATTTCAAACAGAATATCATCATATATTAAAGTATACATGCAGCCAAAAAAAGATTGCCCATCCATCCATCTATCTAATCTAATTTTTATACTGCCCAATAGCTGAAGCTACATGGGGTATTTGAAAAGGAACCGGACTTGCAACCCATTCCAGATTTTATTCGTTAACATTAATTATTTTCTGTTAACATCTACAAATCACAGATTCTTTGTTAAGAACCAGTGTGTCAATGGCATAATACAGTAAATGTTCTCATGTCCAGCACTGTATGATGATATTTGGATTTCCCTATAATTCAAGAAAAACATGTCCTCAGGTTCTATCGCCTGAGAGAGTTGGCAAAGCCTAGATATGCCACAGAGAACTGGGATACCAGTAAGCCAAGGCTTTTATTATTACCAGAGAGATTTAAACTATTAACTGTCTGTACTCTTACCATGCTGGGTATTAATGTTACCTACATATATATCTAGATGAGCTGCAGGCAGTACAAACCTAACCTAGAATGTGGAGTGGATCTTCAGCTTTCTGTCCTGCATGACTTCCAGTCATCTGTTTTCTTCCGCTACCCTTTCCTCCCTTGCTCCAGTTTCCCTCCATCTTTTTCTTATCCACGTTTTCTTATTTACAATAGCAAAGATTATTTTGCCCACATTCTATACCCTGTGCATAGCAGAATCCTTGGTTTTACAATAGTGATGGGCTAGTACTGATGTAACCAACAAACTTCCTATTGGAACTCAGCAATATAGCACTTATTATTTACAGTTACGTATAATAAATATAAGAATTCTAACTCTTCATTCTCCTTAACTCTCCTAATTAGCCCTGTGCAGCTATCATCATCATCATCATCATATTATCTAGAACTATAGTTCAAAGGAACTCTGAATCACATGAGGGTTCCATTTGTGAAGGCAGCCTAAAAATAGTTATAAAGAAATGTTGTACATGACCTTACAATTTTGCTGTTGATTGAACATTATGTATGTTCTGCTGCAGTGTAGGAGTTTTCCAAATGAGGTCCCTGTAATTAGAAACTCCTATATTTCCTCCACTGTAGTGGGTTACCAAACCATGTAGGGGTATTATATATGTATGTATGTATGTATTTATATCCCACCTTTTTCCCAATACTGGGACTCAAGGCGGCTTTGTTGTTGTTTATTCGGTCAGTCTCTTCCGACTCTTCGTGACTTCATGGGCCAGCCCACGCCAGAGCTTCCTGTCAGCTGTTGCCACCCCCAGCTCCCCCAAGGCCAAGTCCGTCACCTCCAGAATATCATCCATCCACCTTGCCCTTGGTCGGCCCCTCTTCCTTTTGCCTTCCACTTTCCCTAGCATCAGCATCTTCTCCAGGGTCTCCTGTCTTCTCATGATGTGGCCAAAGTACTTCAGTTTTGCCTTGAATATCCTTCCCTCAAGTGAGCAGTCTGGCTTTATTTCCTGGAGTATGGACCAGTTTGATCTTCTTGCAGTCTAAGGCACTCTCAGAATTTTCCTCCAAAACCACAGTTCAAAAAGCATCTATCTTCCTTCGCTCAGCCTTCCGTATGGTCCAGCTCTCGCAGCCATAGGTTACTATTGGGAATACCATTGATTTAACTATGCGGACCTTTGTTGTCAGTGTGATGTCTCTGCTCTTAAGTAATTTATCAAGATTTGTCATTGCTGTCCTCCCAAGAAGTAAATGTCTTCTGATTTCCTGGCTGCAGTCAGCATCTGCAGTAATCTTTGCGCCTAGAAAGACAAAGTCTGTCACTGCCTCCACATTTTCTCCCTCTATTTGCCAGTTATCAATCAAGCTGGTTGCCATAATCTTGGTTTTTTTGAGGTTTAACTGCAACCCAGCTTTTGCACTTTCTTCTTTCACCTTCGTGAGAAGGTTCCTTAGCTCTTCCTCACTTTCAGCCATCAAAGTGGTATCATCTGCATATCTGAGATTGTTAATGTTTCTTCCAGCGATTTTAACTCCAGCCTTGGCTTCAACAAGCCCAGCACGTCGCATGATGTGTTCTGCATACAGGTTGAATAGGTAGGGTGAGAGTATACAACCCTGCCGTACTCCTTTCCCAATCTTAAACCAGTCCGTTGTTCCGTGGTCTGTTCTTATCGTTGCTACTTGGTCATTATACAGATTCAGGAGGCAGACAAGATGACTTGGTATCCCCATACCACCAAGAACTTGCCACAATTTGTGATGATCCACACAGTCAAAGGCTTTAGAATAGTCAATAAAACAGAATAGATGTTTTTCTGAAACTCCCTGGCTTTCTCCATTATCCAGCAGATATTGGCAATTTGGTCTCGAGTTCCTCTGCCTTTTCTAAACCCAGCTTGTACATCTGGCAATTCTCATTCTATGAATTGCTGAAGTCTACCTTGCAAGATCTTGAGCATTACCTTGCTGGCATGTGAAATAAGGGGCACTGTTCGATAGTTTGAACATTCTTTAGCGTTTCCCTTTTTTGGTATGGGGATATAAGTTGATTTTTTCCAATCTGTTGGCCATTCTTGTGTTTTCCAAATTTGCTGGCATATGGCATGCATCACCTTGACAGCATCATCTCGCAAGATTTTAAACAGTTCAGCTGGGATACCGTCATCTCCTGCTGCCTTGTTATTAGCAATGCTTCTTAAGGCCCATTCAACCTCACTCTTCAGGATGTCTGGCTCTAACTCACTGACCACACCGTCAAATCTATCCCCGATATTATCATCCTTCCTATACAGATCTTCCGTATATTCTTGCCAGCTTTTCTTGATCTCTTCTGCTTCTGTTATGTCCTTGCCATCTTTGTTTTTGATCACACCCATTTTTGCCTGGAATTTGATTTTCTGGAAGAGGTCTCTTGTCCTTCCTATTCTATTATCTTCTTCCACTTCCACGCATTGCTTGTTTAAAAATGATTCCTTATCTCTTCTGGCTAACCTCTGGAATTTTGCATTTAATTGGGCATATCTCCCCCCATCACGGTTGCCTTTTGCTTTCCTTCTTTCTTGGGCTACTTCCAGAAGTTCCAGTGTCTCAGCAGACAGCCATCTTGCCTTCTTGGTTTTCTTTTTCTTTGGGACGTTTTTTGTTGCTGCCTCCTGAACAATGTTGCGAACTTCTGTCCATAGTTCTTCCAGGATCCTATCTACTAAATCTAGTCCCTTACATCTATTCTTCTCCTCCACTGCATATTCATGAGGAATATTTGTGAGCTCATATCTAACTGATCTGTGGGTCTTCCCTATTCTCTTTAGTCTGAGTCTAAATTGTGCAATAAGTTCATGATCTGAACTACAGTCAGCTCCAGGTCTTGTTTTTACTGACTGTATAGATGTCCGCCACCTTTGGCTACAAAGGATATAGTCAATCTCATTTCGGTGTCAACCATCTGGTGAAGTCCATGTATAAAGTCGTGTTTTAGGTTGTTGGAAGAGAGTGTTTGTTATACATAGTGAGTTGTCTTGGCAAAATTCTATCAGCCTATGTCCTGCTTCATTTTGTTCTCCCAGACCATGCTTGCGTAATTCCAGGTGTCGTTTGACTACCCACCTTAGCACTCCAGTCTCCTGTAATGAAAATAACATCTCTTTTTGCGTATTATCCAGTAGGTGTTGTAGATCCTCATAGAACTGATCTACTTCTGCTTCTTCAGCATCTGTGGTTGGGGCGTATATTTGGATCACTGTGATGTTAAATGGCTTACCCTGAATTCGAATTGAGATCATTCTGTCATTGTTTGGATTGTATCCAAGCACTGCTTTAGCCACTTTATTATTAATTATGAAGGCTACTCCATTTCTTCTGTGGTCCTCTTGTCCAGTGGTAGATCTGGTGGTCATCTGAAGTGAAGTGGCCCATTCCAGTCCATTTCAGTTCACTGACACCCAAAATGTCTATATTTAATCTTGACATCTCCCCAGTAACCACATCCAATTGGCCCTGGCTCATAGATCTTACATTCCAGGTTCCTATGGTGTGTTGATCTTTAGAACATCGGATTCGTCGTTCACCACCAGCACCGTCGGCTGCTAGCTGTCCTTTCGGCTTTGAGCTAGCTGCGTCATCACATCTGGGGCTAGTTGCACTTATCCTCTGTTCCTCCCCAGTAGCATTTTGACTATTTTCCGACCTGGGAGTCCCGTCTTCCGATGGTATACCGACATATCTCTGGTGTACTTACCCATTTAGTTTTCACAGCAAGAATACTGGGGTGGGTTGCCGTTACCTTCCCCAGGGATCGTATTTACTCTGACCTCTCTGCCATGACCTTCCCATCTCGGGCGTCCCTTCATGGTTTAGCTCATGGCGTCATTGAGGTGCTCAAGCTCCAGCACCACGACAAGGTAATAATCTCCTTTGCTGGAGAAATAGAAATATTCAAACGTTAAAAATATAATTAAATCATCAATAATATTAAAATTATATAAAATATCAAAATTTTAAAAGACAACAAGAAATATAAATATATTTGGGACCGCAAGAAGGGCCTCCCCTGAAAATCTCAGGCCATGAATAAGCTCATAGGGGAGAATATGGTCTTTCAGATAACCTGGACCTGAGCCGTATAGGGCTTTATAGGACATGATCGGCACTTTGAATTGTGCCTGGAAACAGACTGGGAGCCAGTGAAGCTGTTTTAGAAGGGGAGTTGTATGCTCCCTGTAGCCAGCCCCAGTCAACAGTCTGGCAGCAGCTCTTTGAACTAGCTGAAGTTTCTGAGCACTCTTGAGAGGCAGCCCCATGTAGGGTGTGTTACAGTAATCCAAACGGGATGTAACTAAGGCATGTGTCGCTGTGGCCAAGTCAGACATCTCAAGGAATGGGCGCAGCTGGCGCACTAGCTTTAACTGTGCAAAAGCACTCCTGGCCACCGCTGAAACCTGGGCATCCAGGCTCAGGGCTGAATCCAGAAGTACACCCAAGCGGCGAACCTGTAGTAACCAGTTTCTGTTAGAAATCCTATAACATAACCCCCCATTCTTGCTGGCCCTTTCCTCTCACCTAATGGCCCTATGAGAGTTCTGCACCAGCATGTTCTGGGCTTCCCAGGAGTCAGGGCAAGTGTTGTATGATGCAGGCTCTGATCCCAGAATAGCCCCTCACCAGTTCAGGGTGCCCTGACCTAGCTTTGCAGATACTGGAAGACCACAGTATTAAGGTGAAATTATGGTTTGGTACAATTCGTGGAACTTTGCTAGTGATTTCAAGGGAAGCAACATTTGATTATAAGCTTTTATATAAATAGGCTTCAGTTTTCAGGAATAACCATCCTGTACAATTAGTCATGTTTCTTAATAAAAAAAAATACAACAGGAAAAACAAAATAAAGGCTCAATTATCTTTTTCAGGTAATGCTGACATTTTTCATCAAAGGACTGGTTTGACAATAAGGGCAAACATCTATTTGGGAGCAATATTAAGGTCAGCAGAGGCAATTTTACATTGGGAATTGCCTTCATGGGCTAAAAGGTGTTGCATGAATCAGCTAGCTCTGTTTTGCTCTTCCTCTTCTTGATATCTGATCTAAAATCCATGCAGACCCAGACTGGTTCCTCATTATACACAAAGCAGGTTCCTAGTATGATATCTCTGCCCTGTATCTTTCATGTATATCATGGCTACAGAGAAAGATCAAATATTGTTCCTGGCTGTTTTAGGAGGGCAAGGGGTCTTTAGATGGCAATTCCAACAACTTTTCAGTTTCACACCATGCCGCTGAGCAGCACAGTTTGATACTTTCATTGGTTTACGTTGGCCTGAAGCTATTGGATTATATAGATTGTGAGGTCGGTTAATAAAACTTTTGTTTACGTATTCAAGGAAGCCTATTTCATTAAATGACCAGACATTCACTGGTGCTTGGCATGAACTACTTCAAGGGAGAGTTGAAAACAAAATCTTAGCGAGCTCTGTAAGAATCCCGAAACGATCAAAACTAAATAAAGTTTGAAAGGCGAAAAAATCCACATAAGGAACTGTAAACATTCTCAGTGACCGATGAAAAGTTATTTAAATGTTGATGTTGCCTTCTGCACTTGACATGAAGCAACTGGCTTTTTTCCCAATTAAGCTCTCAGCATTGCTGAAATGGCCCTTGCCAAGAAAACCAAAACACAGGAAGGGATTTTTCATTTTGATGGAGGCTTTAGGCCAAAAACATCTAATGTTCAGAAGAAAATATTTAATTGTTCATTGTTATATAATGGATGACCCATTGTGTTTATGTGTTCTTTATAGATATTAACACATTTGGATCGATATAAGCCATGCAGGATTGATGAACACAGTAGATCAGGGTAAGCAAACTTCGGGGCTGTGGACACATTTGGCAGTTTGAGAAACTGTCCTGGGCACCACCACAAAATGGTTGCCTTAGAAGGTGTTGCAAAGGGCAAGTAACCTGCCCCAAAGACTGAGTACAAGGCAGAGGTAGGGTCTGAGTTCCAACACACTAAGCAACTCCTTTAAACCCACAGTTTTCAACACCAACATATACCTATTTCATAGCAATCCCAGCTGCTGGTAAGAAAACGTCTTAATCTTTTTTTAAAGTGGGAGGGGTAGAATACCTTGGTGGGCACCAAGAAAGGTGGCCTAGGCCACACTGGTGCCTGTGGACACCATGTTGCTCACCCCTGCAGCTGAGAAACTGGGGTGAGTGAGTGATATTTTGGCAATAGACAGGGCATAAAGTGGTAGAACAGAGCCAGGTGGGAATCAAGAACTCCCTGCAAGCCCAATATCAGAAAGTTTACAACTGTAAACCAGCCTTCCCCAACCTGGTGAACTCCTCTTGTGTTGGACTACATCTCCCAATATCCCCAGGCAGAATGATGGGAGTTGTAGTCCAACACATCTCAAGGGCACCATGCTGGGGAAAGCTGCTGTCCTTGCCGACAGATGTCATGAATCACCGTCATTGTGATTGATTCTTGTATTCTGATTGTCTTGTGGGGAGATGAAAAAACTATCACCGTATGAGGGAATAATGACTTGTATCCCTGTATATATAAGTCAATAGAATCTTTGGCTACTCACCCTTTCAAGAAATGCTTTGTGACTTCACCTTTCCCTTCCAAGATACACAGCTGTACAACTGGCTTCAGGACAAAAGAGGAAATGCCTATGAAACGCATTTGCTATTGATATATTTTAAAAATGTCTGTTTTGGTCCTTGCCTCTCAAGTGTACCATTTTGGATTATATTGCATATTATATTTTGATTCACTCTTTTTCTACGGCAGGCGTGACAAATCATTTGGGAGACAGGATTGCCCCCCTGGACACCCACCACTGCAGGCCAAATAATATCAAGGTGGGGGCCTGTCCAGCTCAGGGAGCCGACTTTGCTCCATCTGAGCTTTCCCTTTGGCACAGTGAAGCCTACCACTGGTTTCACTTCTCCACTGCGTTCCCTGCACAGGGAAGTCAAAGGGGGAGCAAAGCAACTGAGCCAGCTTCACTCTTCTGAGGGGGTGCAGCTTTCGGGAGGAGCCTGAAGCCCCATGGGTGTGCCTGGAAGCAAAATGGTTGGAAGTTACTTATCCCAGCTCTAGGGTCTTACCTAGGCATATGTGCTCCTAATTCTATCCTTACAGTAACCTTGGCATGTAGGTCAGCCTTAGAGATGGTGACTAACTATCCCAGGGTTGCCATAGAACATTACAAGAAAGAAGGATCCGATCATGGACAGAGGGATTTGGACCAATCTGGATCTAGCCACTGCACCACTTTGTCTTTCAGATTTCCACTTAGTGACAGTCAGCATTGGATTTTGCAAGGTCTAAGAACCAGCTCATAGATACATTAAAGATTGCACTCTGGAAAGCAGCCCTGTTTTGTTGTGATTATTTTCTATCTTTTAAAATGCTCCACAAGAATTTAATTTAGACTGGACCAGCTTCAAATGTACGTGCCAGATAAATATCTGTGTGTCTTGGAGATTAAACAGGTTCAGTCTGAGAAAGTGCAAGCAGGCTGCAGAATCAGTCCACTGAACAGATGGCAACAGATAGGGTGGATATATATCCTACCTTATAGAGGACCACCTTTTATTTGACTGGAGAATCCAAGTCCAGTTTCAAGACAAAGAACTATGAGAAAGGAAAGCAGGGGCTTTGAACTTGCCCATTAACAGTGGCACCTGGACAGATGACAGAGCAGGCACACAGGTCATCTAGTGGTCACAGCCTTCCCCGCTGTGGTAAGATGTATTCTATTTCTATTGAAATTATAGTAATGTGCATCCAATAAATACCAAAAAATTAGCATATGCAAATTTTATGCAAAGGTGTCCTCTGTTTTGGTGATGCATAAGTGGCCACCCTAGCGACACAGGATTCCTGTAATTTTAGTCATTGTGTCAAGGAGGTAATTCTTGCAGGTGCAGCTTATCATTTCACAAGGCTGCTGGGTGTGAAAAGCTGAGTCTGCTAAAGATCCCTCTTCTACTCAGCTATTAAAATGAAAGAAGCCCTGTGCTTCTATCTGATTACTGTGGCCCTGTTTTTCCACCTGCCATTTTGTGCTATGTTCTGTTCATGAGCAGTTGAAGCTCTTGCCTCTCTTTGAAGCAAACCTGAAAGTTCACAGAAGCAGAACAAAATTTTGGTTGGGGAGAGTGACTGCTGAGAAAAAGGGAGAGTAAGTGGAATGGGAAGGCTTGTCAGGGCCCAGTGAGGTCACAGGCAAGTGTCACAGTCCAAACAGGCTGCTGGTGATCTGTTTTTGGAGCAGGCAGGTAAGAGAGCAAGGCAGGAGGAGTCTGTCTAGCAGTTTCTCTCACATATGAGTTGCTCAGACTGGAAAGCCAAAACAAGAAGAGTTCTTATATAACAGTGATGGGCAACTTGTGCCCTACAACTCTCATTAGTCCTAGCCAGCTTAGCCAAATGTGGGGAATGATGGGAGTTGTAGGCCAAAATATCTGGAGGGCCACAAGTTGCCCGTTCCTGTTATATAAGGTCAGCATTGTTCCTATTGGCTCCCCAGGTCATCTGATTCATTCTGGGCTGGCTGCAGTTTCCGTTCCCGCCACTGTCAGGCCAGCCAATTCCTCCATCTTTCCTGGAGGCCCAAGACATCCTAGTTTAAACTTGCTGACACCTTATTTATTTTAATTTATTACACAGGTTTGTATACTGCTTTCCAGTGAACTATCGAAGTAGTTAACTGTAATAATATAACCATAAAATATAATTATAAAAATGCAATAAAATAATCAGTCGGGAATAAATTATAACTCTACTGTCTGAGTCATCCCTCAAGGAAAGCCTGCATGAGACGGTGGGTCTTAAGCAGATGTCTAAAGATCAAATCTGAATACACCTGTCTCATGTCAATAGCGAGTCATTCCAGAGGGCAGGTATTGCAACACTAAATGCTCTGTTATAGGTACTCCTGAGGCAAACCTCATGAGCATGCAGCACAGTCAGAAGTGCTCCTTCTGAGGACAACAAGGACCGGGCAGGGACATAAAGGATGGATGGGAGTTAGCCAAAACCAAGAAAAGCTGAGAATCCACTGAAAGATATATGAGGGAAAGTTCTAAGCTTGAGCCCAATAGGAGGACTGAGGTAAACCTTGGAAGACGTCCCTGAGGGAAAGCTCCCAACTAGTCCTCAGCACCAGGAAAAGGGTTTGCTCTGTCCTAACAACTGTTACCATGCTTTCTCAGGACACATTTCTATTAAGGCTGGGATAGAAATACTACACCACCACTTTGTCAGGATCATTCGTCCCCTGTGAAACTGTGTGTGTGAGTGAAATATCCGCCACTTTAGTGGGCAGTGGTGGGGGGCAAATTTAAAGAACTCACAGGTGGGAGTGGATTTACCTTTAAAGAAGAAGTGGTGGAAGATTTTTTTTTTCTTTTACTTTTAAACAGGAAGAACAGCTTTGCTGCCAGCTCAAGCAGCAACTTGATGGCTCTCAGCAGTCTGGCAGCATTCTTTTTGTAATTTTGGACAGAATGCCTCATGGGAATAATGTGATGTGCTGGAGAAAGCACCATGTATAGTGATGGTGATGAAATGCTAAAAACATGGTCTTAAAGCAGGGGTCCCCAAACTTTTTGGTTGGTGGGAACATTTGGAATTTGGAAACAAAGTATGTTGTGGGTGCTTTCACAAAATGGCTGCCACAGGAGTGCTTGCCCATTCATAATATGGCTACCATTGTGGGCATTGCTGGTCACAAAACACTCATTTCCCGGAAAGCAAACTGGTGAGACTACAAGAAAATAACTTGTCCAAGAACCTAAGTACAAGGCAGAAGTGGGGGTCTGAGCTCCAAAACACAAAACCACTCTTTTGATCGCAAAAAAAAGATGGAGGGCAGCACTTCACTTTGCAGCATGCCAGCCTCCAAATTTAATTTTCTTTAAAATAAAGAGCTGAAGAAATGAAATAAAAATCTGGATGAGCTTGGAACCGGGCCGGGGGCGGGGTGCACCAAGAGAAGGTGTCCATGGGCACAGTGGTACCCATGGGTAGTGTACTGGTGACTCCAGTCTTAAAGCATACGATGCATTTCTCCTGCAGAAGCTAAGCACTGTACGTTTCTCTGTGTTCTTTGGAAAGAAGAGTGGTGTATGTGTAATAACAACAACGTACTGTCAGCAGAATCACTATCAAGTATATTTTAATGCGTTACTTATAGGTTAGTGGCTTGGTGCATTACCTATCTTTCTGCTAAAAGTGTAAGGAGCTTTGACTATTGCAAGGTACAGAAATGTAATAAATAAATACAATAAACATTAAATGAAATATACAGTGCAATCCTAACCTCTGGATCTAGCTCGCTGGAGAGGTGTGAGGGGAAGTTTAACTGCTATATTGCTCTTCTGTGTCCAAACTGCAGCAGTCAGCTATTCTGCTGTTCTAGATTGTTCTTACTAATAAACTTGTTGTTCTGTTAGACATCCATTTTGGTATGTCTTCTTCTCTGAAATAATCTAATGAGGGGGTTAGGATCAGGTAGAGGTGTCCCTCTGTCAGCAGATTGAAGCTCTGCTGGTGGAGGCAGGGCTCCACCCACCTCCACAGCTCCTTTCGCCTAGGGAGAGCTCTACAAGCAGAACACTGCTCCCTGAGATTATCCTGCCACTGCTAGCGGTAGCAAGCATCAGGCCCCAAAATGGGTGGGAGCAGTGTGCAAAGCCTCACAGATCACCCAAGGAGCCCCAGGATTGGGCCCCTCAGCTACACTAACCTGGTTCTGGATAGCAAAATTCCCATCTGTTGCAAGGGTGTGTGTGATTTTGTTTTAAAAACTGCTCTACTGGAGAAAAAGAAACACTTCCCAACACCACTTTTTGCCCTGGCTGTCATGAGCTAGCAGGCCAGCACGTGAGGCAATACTTCCACCTTGTCGCTCCTCCCACTCCTCTTAGGGTAGGAAGCATTTCCCATTGAATCCAGTTATTTGTTCTTACGTTAGTGCAGTTTGAAAGGCAGATTAAATAAGCACTGGAAAATTAAATCCCTGATTTGAAGGAAGCTTATATTTGTTAAACCTCTCATGGGTATTGTGTGCCATCTTTCTAATGGACCTGAAGCATAGCCAGGATTCGCCTTCCTTTGAATCATTTCCCCTCGCAAATAGCAGCAGGCTTCGTTTTGAGCATTAAAGCAAAGTTAATTTTGTGTCACTGGGAGCATGATTTAGTTAGTAAAGGACTCTGAGATTTCATTAACTGACAGGCATTTGACCTGATGAAAGAGACAGCATCCCCCCCCCCCATATATTCTGATAATGTAGCCGCCCTGGTTGTGTAATTCATGGGTCCAAATTAAGAGTTCTTGGCATGGAAACTATTTCCCCACCCCCACCCCCTTCACTCTGATTTTGCTGTCAGTGGCAAAGATAACAAGTAGCCTAGCCTGTAAAACAGTGATTGTTCATTTGTGAGACAGCCACTTCTTGCGCACACATTCGCCTCTTAAGGACATGCGGGTGCTTATTCAGTGCATCTGAGATCCAAAACTCACACCGTGAGTGACAAGTCCTCTGCTGGTCTCCATACTGGGATAATTGTTGGGTCATTACCAGCCCCTGCCCAAGGTGTCTTGCTCCCTGTGGCGAGAACACGCACTGCTGCTGCCTTGCCGCTTCCCCCACCACTGCTTCTGCCTCACGCCCGTTCCCCTTGCCGCCACCTCATGCCTCTCTGTCTCACGAAAGCATGGCTGGCCAGGTCTTGTGAGAGCTCGGCTGGCCAGCCAGCCAGCCAGAGCCCCACAGCAGCAAAGCTAAGGCAATGCAATGGAAACAGAGGGGGTGGGGGCTTAGCTTTTATGAGACCTTGCACCGGGAAGGAGCATGAGCCTGTGGCAGGGGGAAGGGGCATGAGGCAGAAGTGCAATTCACCACTCCTCCCACCCTGCTGCCTGATGCAGGCATCTCAGTTTGTCTCATGATAGGGCCAGCCCTGGTCATTACAGATAGGGAAGACCACATGAGATAATTATTTGGATAAAATGGAAGTAATGGTTCCACTTTATTCTACGCTAGTCAGACCTCATCTGGAGTACTGTGTCTGGTTCTGAGCACCTCACTTTAAGAAGGATATAGACAAATTGGAATAGGTTCAGAGTAGGGCAACAAAGATGGCCAGTGGTATAGACATTAAGTCCTATCAGGAAAAATGGAAGGAACCAGGTATATTTGGACTGGAGAAGACTTGGGCAGGGGAAGGAATGATAGCACTCCCCAAATACCTGAAGGACTGTCACATATAAGAGGACAAAGTCTTGTTTGCTGTGCCAGAGAGAGAAGGAGTAGATCTAATGGGTGTAAATTACAGGGTGATAGATTACAGCTGATTATTTTTTCGTCTCTCTTCCAGAAGGCACCTGAAGCACAATGCTACAGTCAAATCAATACAAAATTGCTGGTAAAAACATTAAAATCCACAACTCTATAACAACAATAAATCAATAAAATCAGCAACATACAATTGCATTTAAAAGAGAACCCAATGGATTAAAAAGAAACACATAGGTTTAAAAAAGTTACTAGCAGAGCAATTCCAAGTGAGGGTGAGGAGGGTGCAGCGAAGGAGGTGTATGCTTTTTCCCATGGTGGTCTATGGCAGACCTTTCTGTTTTCAAATCCCTGCAATGAAACAAATAGGGAGGGGCAATTATTTATGCTAGCTCCATAATTAATTGGATCACTCAGCTGTTATGGCTGAGGGATCTAATCCTGAGGCTCCTCAGGGGATTAGAGGGGCTTTAGATCCAGTAGAGCCGAAGCTAGCTCTGCTCCTGCCCCCGCCCCACCTCCTTTTGGGGCCTACGCCTGGCAGTAGATTTACTTCTGTGGCATTTTCCATGGGCATAACTGGGCTTTCAAGGCAGATGCGTGTCCCCCCACCTTCACCCTGGTAGAGCTCCTCTCTGCCCCAGCTTAATCAACAGCAGCCAGTGGATCTTGTGGTTAGGATGGCTCTGTAAATAGAAGGATTAAAGGCACAACCAGATAGAACAAATAAACTTTATTAATACAGTTACATACAGACAGATCTTCTATATTGTGTATTCAGAAGTAAGCCCCATTGAATTCAGTGGGATTTGCTCCTGGGTCAGTCTGTTTAAGATTGCAATGTTATTTATTTTTATTTCTACCCTTCCTTTCAGCCAACAGCTGTCTGGGTAGCAGACAATAAAAAAAGAAAATAAAGTCAGCAGCTCTGAGCAGACTTAGGGAGCTGGCACTGAGGTGTAGGTTGGATCCTAATAGCAGATGAGAAAAATGAGTCTCCCTTTTCTCCAGTTCTTTTGCTGAAGATCTTATGAGTTATTGCTTCACCGTAGCAGAGCATAGGAAATGCTTTCATGAGAAAACAATGCATGTGTTATTACACATTGTCCCATTCAAACATAATTATTACAATAATTTCAATAATATTTTCACATTCCCCATTCCAGAAACCTGTCACAAATAACTTCAAAAATAAATTATATTTACCTAAGATCCAGGTGATTTTTAAAAATTGAAACAAGATTTCACATAGTGAATGCAATTTTTAAAAACCTGAGGAGTAAGGTATCTGTCAATGAATGTGCTTTGAGAAGAACTCACTAAGACCTTTTCTACATGAGGCTGTTAATCAACTGTTAATCTGCTGTACCCCCTTTCAGTTTCGTTGCAGAACTGAGATCCCGAGCAGTCCACTAGGAGCATTTCCTTTCCTGCTTTTCCACTACATAACGTTTAGGTGGCACTGTGGTATAGAGGATTAGTGTAAACACATAAATGGAAATCACGCTTGGTTTTGTTTTCACAATTAAATACTACATTTTCCCTGCTCTAAAAAAAATTGCTGAAAGTGCTGATTAGACACAGAAATGAAACTGGAGTGTCACAACATCATCTAAAGAACCTGTAAATAACTGTAAGTAGGGAATGATCAGTGCTTGACAAATGCATCATGTAAAAAAGGCCACAAATATTTACATAACTCTTCAAAACTGGGATATTGATCTGTTTATTTGTTTATTTAATTTATTAATCGCCCATCTGGCTGGTCACCCAGCCACTCTGGGCGATGTACAACAATAAAACAGTTAAAACAATAAAATTCTACATTAAAAACATCATATTTCTAAAAATACCCTAACTCACCCCAAATGCCTCCCTGAACAACCACGTTTTTAATGCGTGGTGGAAGCTCATTAAAGAGGGGGCATGGCGGAGTTCCCTAGGGAGGGAGTTCCACAGAATGGGGGCCACCACAGAGAAGGCCCTCTCCCTCGTCTTCACCAGTCTAACTGTCCTGGCTGATGGGACAGAGAGAAGGCCATCCGAGGCTGATTTTGTTAAGTGGCCTGTCTGGTGTTGCTGGAGGCACTCCTTAAGATAGGCTGGGCCGGAACCATATAGTGTTTTAAAGGTCAAAACCAACACCTTGAATTTGGCCCGGAAAACAACCAGTAACCAGTGCAACTCCTTCAGCACTGGAGTGATGTTATCTCACTAGCAGCTCCCTTTAATCAGGTGAGCCGCCGTGTTCTGTACCAGCTGCAGCTTCCGAACCATCTTCAAAGGGTAACCCCACATAGAGCGCATTACAGTAGTCTAAATGAGAGGAGACCAGGTCATGTACTACCGATGGGAGCAGATGGTCAGGAAGGTAGGGGTGCAGCCGCAGTATCAGATGGAGTTGGTACAGCACTGTCCAGCTCACAGCTGACACCTGAGCCTCCATGGACAGCTGGGAGTCTAAGATGACCCCCAGGCTGCGGACCTGCTCTTTCAAGCGTAGCCGTACCCCATTCAACACCAGGTCAACATCCCCCAACCTCCTCTTGTCTCCCACCAAAAGTACCTCGGTCTTGTCAGGGTTACATGCCATTGTTTGGATCTCATGGAACTTGTGAAGTCATGAAAAATTTACCTACCTATAGTTAATTGAAAACATACTTCTGCACGTTGGAGAGTGCTAGAACCTAGTCTCATTTAAAATTTTGTTTTTGTGTTGTGGTTCTGAAAATGTAGGGGTGTACGGATTACTCACCCCGTTCTGGGTGGGGCCGTCTGCTGTGGGGGGAGGCGCTCTGTCCCCCCCCCCCCCCGAATCCTGGCCGGACGGCTCCGCTTTGCAGGGATTCTGCGGAGCCACCGGCCGGCTCCGCCAGTGGCTGGACATCCGGCCGCTGGCTAGTGGGGACGCAAATGGTGGCGGCTGTAGCTGCCGCCGTTTGCGTCCCTGCAGTCAGCCGTGATAGGCTACATAAATGTTTACGTAGCCTATCACGGCTGATTAAAAAAAAAACAAAAAAAACGCGTACACTATTTGCGTTCCCCTTATTTTTGCCGTAGTCTACGTAAATGTTTACGTAGACTAAGACGAGCCAAAATAAGGAACGCAAATGGCGGCGCCCATGGGCGCCGCCATTTGCGTACGCGCGTTTGTTGTTTTTTTTAATCAGCCGTGATAGGCTATGTAAACATTTACGTAGCCTATCACGGTGTTTTTTAAAATTTAGCTGTGATAGGCTACGTAAATCTTTACGTAGCCTATCACGTGTTTTTTTTTTTAACTTGGAAATGGCGGCGGCGGCAGCCGGTCGGAAGACCGGCTGCTGCCGCCGCCGCCGCACCGCTGCCGCACTGCCGCTGGAGCCACCGCCAACAGGAAGATCCGCCTATGGTAAGTCCCGTCCCGGGGGGGGCGGGGGGCCGTTCTGCCACCGATTTTGGAGGGCTGAATGCGCTGGCATTCGGCCTCCCCGAGATCCGTGGCGGAACTTTTGTACATCCCTAGCTGCTGGGCTATGGACGCAAATGGAGGCCGCTGTAGCGGCTGCCATTTGCTTCCCTGTGTTAGCTGTGATAGGCTATGTATATATTTACGTAGCCTATCACGGCAAAGAGTAGGGATGCAAATGGTGGCTACGGCATTTGCGTCCCTGCGCTTTTCGTGACAGGCTATGTAAATATATACGTAGCCTATCACGGCTAACACAGGGGTGGAAATGGCGTAGAGGCCGTCATTTGCGTCCCTGTGTTAGCCGTGATAGGCTACGTATATATTTACGTAGCCTATCACAGCAAAAGGCAGGGATGCAAATGGTGTAGCGGAGGCTATTTGTGTCCCTGCTCTTTGCCATGATAGGCTACGTAAATACTTACGTAGCCTATCATGGCTAAAGTAGGGAGGCAAATGGCAGCCGCAGACCGGGGTAGACATTCATGGCCACAGACCGGGGCAGCGGACAGACTGGCCGGCCGACAAAAGGTAGGTTCCATCCCGGGGAAATTTCGCGGGGTGGCAGGGGGGACTGCTCCGTTCCGCCACAGACTCCAGAGGGGGCGGATTCTAAAGAATCGGCCTCATTGGAGTCCATGGCGGAATTCTCTAACATCCCTATCAAAATGTGGTTTTTAATTTTGTGCCAAGCTGTAGCTAGGATATTCAACTATCATCTTCTGCATGGGAAGTACAAGTATTTTTGTTTTGTTATTGGTCTCTCCCTCTCTTCCTGCCTTTTGTGGAAGATCTCTGGATTAATAGAGAAGGGCTTTATTTGGTCAAATGAATAGATAGCATCAGGGGTGTGCATTGGGAGCAGATTTGTTCCTTTCTCACCCACCTAGGAAGGAATGGGGGCATGTACATGTGTCCTCATTGCTGCATGGGGATGTTGAGTTTGGGTGGGGAGGCACAGACGTAGACGCACCTCTATAAGGTGGCCCTGCCTTTCTCCTGGCCTCTTTCCATCAGCATGGGTACACACCCTCCATATATGTGAAAGTGGGACACTAACTAGTCACCCACTATGAGGCTGAGTAGGAATGTTTTGTTGCACTCTAAATGGGTAGAGGCCATCTTTTTTGTCTACTTCGCATAGTCAGTGGCAGGAGTTGGTGCCAATTTGGCTAACTGATTAAATTTTATTCAGGTTGCACTTGCAACTGTGCAGGAACCAAGGGAGGTATGAAACGCTTCCCTGGTGAGCAGCCAGAGCACCCAGAAGGAAATGGGCTGCTGTGCTAACCCAACTTATATCTCATTGCCAGCTGGTTTGGGAGTGTGATGCTGGCAGAATTTGCCTCATCGATTGCCGACCAAGGGCAATGGGTTGGAACAATCACAGGCCCCTCAGTCTACCTTCATGGTGGACAGGCAACGAAAAGCTCAGATCATCACCGACTTGGTGTGCCAGTGCTTGAAGCCAGGGTAGCATCACCTGGAAGGAGGCAAAAAGATGAAGTCTTCCAGTTTTAGCTGTGCCCATGCCCAACAGCAAATTCCTGTTGATAATTTTCTCCCCTGACCTTAGAATTAAATATGTTAAAAGACTGTGTGTTAAACAGAAAATAAAAATCAACCAGCTTCTCTTTTAAAACTTAGAGGTATGCTGTGCTATGCTATACAGAAAAGGGTTAACATTTCTGCCTTAGCGGATGTTCCCTGCCCCCACCCCACCCCAAATGATACACAACATTGAAATGGTAGCGGCAATGGCCCTGGTGCTTAGAATGAGAAGAAACTTCGCTATGATCTTTCTTTTCCACAGCAGTTACAAATAACCTCTGAGTGAATCTCAGATGTGACCCCGTTCTTATTAAAAAAATAAGAAAAACTGAAATTTTAAAAAGTGTGGCCCTAAACCCCAGCCTGCCAGCAAATTCTGTAGGAACCTGATCACCACTTTTTGCCTCAGATGGCCCAAGATTTCTTTAATCACTAGTATGATAGGGCTGTGCAGTGCATCAGACACACATGAATGCATCAGTCTAATTTCATGCTTACCTTATTTAGGCTTCTTGTCAGTCATTTTCATAGCTATGTACACCTCAGCATTAAGTAGCATGATTGTTAAAGAAACATTTAAAATGCTACACACAGGTCCAAATATTCATTTTTGTGTTTCATTGTATGGCATTTAACTTATCTCATGTTACTCTCCCTGGTGACTTATGAATGGAGACAGTCTTGGAGAGAAGATAAGCAATTGTTAAGATCTTATCCTCTGACATGTCTAGCTGTGGCAGTGGATGGGCACTGTTTGGGACTATACATATAGCAGGAGTGTTCTTATTTTCAACTTCTTTTTACTAGGCCCAGTGCTATGGTAGTGCAAGAGATGGGTCCACTCCTGGCCTTAGAGTAAGATCTAGTGTAGGCTATTTTGGTCTTCTCTCACCCTACCCATAGGGTGTCCTGCTGGAATAAGGATGGTGCTGGCCCCAGTTTCTTCCCATGCAAAGGCCTCAGCATCCTGTTCAGGCAGAATTGATTCAGGGATATGATCAATTGCAAAAGCCCATGACAGGAACTACTGCTCAGTAAAAAGACTGAACTTTCAAAGTCTGGTAGGGCTGTAGCACAGTGGTAGAGCACATGATTTGCATACAAAAGGTCCTAGGTTCAATGCTTGGTGACATCCCCAGGCTGTGAAAGCGCCTGTCTGGAACCCTGGAGAGCTGCTGCCAATCAATATTGTTACCTAAGAGCTGGGTATCGCTGCCATTTTAAGCATGTCTCTAGCAAAACATTCCATCACCATCTGGTGAGCTAGAGGGAGAGACAATGTGATCTCTTTCCAGTTAAGTGAAGTCCAGCTACACTGGTTCCCAAACTTCAATAAACTAGCTTGTGTTGGAGATTGCAACAAAAATCACCTGAGCCTCAATTTTATAAAACACGCTTCTTCATAACTACAGTAGTTCCAAGCAATCTGGAGTCCTAGTTCTGGGCTGTGGTCAAAGCTCCAGCACCCCCACATCTTGATCAACAAGTCATTATGAAGTACTTTGGAGGGCAAAAGGTGGCATGGCACAGCTTACCCTCTGGGCTGTCATAGCAAAACATTCTCTTACATTTCTGCATTAATCTGAGTCAGTTTTTTTTACAAAAAATTATACATAATTTATGGTAAAATATGCATTTTATATTAACATACAGAATGCCATACACATTCTGGTGCATTTTTAAGCCAAAACCTGCATCACAATATCCAGAGAAGTATAGAATCAGAATGATAAGTATGTTTCCTTCCATTGCCACACCCTTGTCACTGTGTTATTCCCCCTCCCCATTGCTGCATTCCACACCTCACCCCACTGTTGTCACCTAGGTTCTTCTGACAGCAGGCCACAGCCAGGTCCAAATGACTGGCTCTGAGGGGGTCCTTCCTCAGAGCCAGACATTGTGGGAAGGGCCCCCCAGAAGATCACTGTACCATAGAGGTGATCTCCTGAGACACCCCTACCACAATGCCTGGCTCTGAGGAAGGAGCCCCTCAGAGCTAGGCATTTGGGCCTGGCTGGCTCTCTGAAGGTCCATGCTGGCTGTTTTCAATGGCTGATATGGCTCTTCAGAAAGCCCATCTGCTCTCCAGCTCACTCTGAGATTCTCAGAGCAAGCCAGAGGATTGGACGCTGCTTCAGAGAACCCCACTGGATGCTCTCCCACTACAGCATTTGCTCCTCTCTCTCTCTCTCTCTCTTTCTTTCTTTTTCTTTCTTTCTTTCTTTCGACTCCTCTTTCTCTCATGCCCATGCAACTAAATGGAGCAATTGCTCCATTCATTTGCATGAGGTGAGAAAAAGCCCTCTGCCAAAAATTGGCTGGAGGGGGCAAAGTTCATTCCCCATGGAGGACCCTGTTGACCCAAGGGTCCTTGGTGGTTGCTAGACCTCGCCCCCCACTCCAGCCATTTTTCAGCAGGGGGGCTTTTTCTCTCCCTATTCAAGCCTATGAGTAATCGCCCCATAGGCAAGTATAGGGAGCGAAAAACCCTCCCCGCTGAAAATAGGCTGGAAGGGGGGCAAGGTTAACTCCCCACCAAGGGCCCTGTTGCCCCCACCTCCATCCATTTCTCAGCGAGCGGGACTCCCCCCTCCCCCTTGTTCAAGCGAATGGTGGAACTGTTCAATTCACTTGCGCAGGGGGAAAACAGCAGGCAGGTGACTCAGCCTGACCTTGTGGATGCAGGAGCACCCATGGGCACTGCATTGGGACCCCTGCTTTACACTGTGTAACACTACACTTCAGCCAATATTAGCATCTAGGGCAGCCTTCCCAAATCTGGTGCCCTCCAGATGTTTTGGACTACAACTCCCAGCATTCCTGGCCATGAAAGATGGGGATGATGGAGGCTGAATTCCAAAATATCTGAAGGGCCCCAGGTTGGGAAAGGATCCTATAGGAAATGGAACAATAAAGACCAAACTAAAATATAATGAAGTCAATAGCTACATTTATCACTTTTTATTATTCTCATGCATTGTGAAGTACATTAGAAACCATTTTCTTTCCTTCCTTTTTTCCTGTACTGCATGCAAAAAAATCCATCCCTCAGAGGAGAGATCATGTTGCATTTTGCTGAGGAAAAATAGAAATCCAGATCTTGAATGTGTTTTACTGATCAGATCAGCATTATTTTCTGTGCATGAGTTGCATATATAAAGACAGAAGCTTCTCTTATAATATACAAAGTGGAAAATTGCTTCAGTGTGCTACCTCGAAGGATTCTTTAAAAATATGCTTCTTTTTCTTGCCAATGTTTTATTTGCATTAGTATTCCATTTTCAAAATGACATCTCAAAAACCAGTAAAAAATAATTTAGGCAGATAGAAGGAAGTCTTGGATAAGACAGAGGGCTGGAGCGAATAGGAAACCAGACTAATTTCTTAGGTGCCTCTGTTTCTTGATCTTTAAAATGTGCCTGGCGCTTGACTCAAACTCATCAGCTGCTATTGGTTCTTTTATTTGCTTGTCACAGTCCTGTCTGTGTTTTCTTCCATGGTTCTGTGTACACTGTACACATGTATACAAACATTAAAATTCTGCACAAGACGAGGTAATCCAAATTATGTACATAGAAAAGCTGAATTTTGTAATCCGGTAAAGCTGAGGTCGCTTCAAAGGGTCCCATAAAGGGTGGTGGGGGCAGGGGGGATTAATGACTTTAGCAGATTTATTCAGAAGAAGAAGAAAAATACATGAGAGAAATTAAAAATGCCTCAGGCAAAGTGAGGTAAGGGAGCAATTGTAGACATCATTACACAGGACTTATTGTTAATGCAATCCTTAAGAGATGTCTTCCTATGACTGTTGGTCTATTATTAACACACTTTCAAATTACATTTCCCTCCCTAAATGAGAAAATAAACTAAACCCACATTTATGATCGGTGGAACAACAAAAGGCTTCTGTGAAAATGACCTTGTGGTCTCATTTGTTTGTGATGACTAAATTAAGGGACATTTTAAAACTCAGAATTGGCAAATCTTATATTGGATTAGTCTTAGAGAAATTAATAGCAAATCCTCAAAAGAAACTGAATTGGTCTCTAAGAGTCTCACCATAAACATGTTTTTGCTAGAATTTTATTTGTAATGTCTCTCCTTTATTGTTTATTGTAATGGTTAGAGGTAACGAGAAATCTCAGTTAAAACTACTAATACTAAAATAATTTTTACTTGCATGTTCCAATGAATTCAATGGGACTTGCTCTCTGATATGCCAGACTGAAGCATGGTAGTTCATAAATATCCTGACCTTTTCAAAAGCCATATAGAAAAGTCTCCATCTTTGTTTTCCTGAGGGAAAAATGGGTAGGTCAGCCAGAACATACTGCCCCTAGAAGATTAATGGATGATAAAAGAAGGGGAATTTGTCATTTCCCCTCTATTTACCCTGCTTCACCTTTCAAAGAAACATAAGAAATATTGTAAAAGGAGCTTTCACAGAGTTTGTAGTCAATATCCCATATTTCTTATGTAGCCTATGGAGCTTTTGGAGCCATCAACACAAGTTATATGTATTGATCTTTATATGTCCACCGAGGGAAAATAAGAGATACCAACAAGCCCACTCTCCTGTACTGTGTGTTTTTGAAACACCTTACTCAGGCATGTAGGGCTATAAAAATAGTTGGCTCCAGGGTGGCTGAAATGTTTTTGGACACCATCTATAGAAGATGAGTCACCCTGAGTCTTCCTCTCTCCCTGCTCTCCTTCCTGTGCAGCAGAAAAGGTAAATGTTTAAAGGAGAAATGACAACAGAATGCTAAATTTCAGGAGTTCGTAAAAGGTCTGCATGCCGAGACATTAACAACTCTGCTCTCATTGATGAGACTCTTTCTGACAGTAACTTACGTTTTAAATGGGATTTGGTAAGTGAACACAAAATGTTTCGCCACCCAAACAAATCTTATTTCTGCAATTTCTAATTGTGCTAAAATCATGTATGCCTACAGACAGCTGATTACAGTTAGGTGATATACAGTGTATAGCAATGCTGCATTTAATAATTCCAGTCAATATTATCAGTATGAAAGTGTGTGTGTGTGTGTGTGTTTCTGTGGAAGTTCAGGGGGGCAGAAATCCTGTGTGACCCCTGCCCCAGTGTTTTCTTTTTGTGTTCCTTTTCATAGTCCCAATGCTCCAACACCAATTTCTCCCATTACCTGAATCTTCTTGTTCATATAACTATGATAACAGCCAATCAGTGATCACATTCGGAACATGATTGCGAAGCATATAACCTATCAAATCTGCCTACTTGGCTATACCATCAAGCCAATTCAAAGTAAGGGCAGAAGTATTGCTCTCACTCCTAAGGGATCCTGGGACGAACATTTTGGTGGCACTCCTGTCTACTTATCTGTGAGTAAACTTCTTAGTAGACATGTATAGGATTGCATTGTCAGTCTCTGTTGCAGCCCTAACAAATTCAGCAGAAGGGGACACATTTTGTGAGTAGCAGGTTGAAAATGTTTGTGAAACACACTTTTTGTTGTTGCTCAGTGCTAGTGTGTATTCTTCCAAAATTATGATGGTGATTTAGCAAGCTCACCTTGTTGGGAGGCTAGGCAGGTAAAGAGCTGGGCTACAGCTTTCAGGACAGCAAGATGAAATTGTCAATGATCAGAGCTATAGCATGACCATAAATATATTTATGTTGTGAGGAAATCCTCTGTAAACTGGCATTAACACTTGCTAGGGCAACAAGGTGTCATGTGCCAGCCTGCTTTCTCTAAGTGTGTGTGTGTGTGTGTGTGTGTGCATGTGTATGTGTGTGACTGCCTGTGTGCCAGCTTTCCTCATTTGCTCTGATAACAGAGAACACTGGGGGACAGCTTCTTTGTTTGTTTGTTACATTTATATCCTGCCTTTTTTCCTCCTTAAGGAACCCAAGGCGGCATACGTAATCCTCCTCCATTTTATCCTCACAGCAAGAACCCTGTGAGATGGGTTGGGCTGAGAGTCTGTGACTGGCCCAAAGTCACCCAGTGAGCTTCCATGGCTGAGTGGGGACTAGAACCCAGATCTTTTGGCTCCCAGTCCAACACTCTCGCCACTACACCACACTGGCTCTCAACTGAACAATATCCTACTTGTTTTTATTTAGAATCTACTGAAACCCTTTGCACTGATACCTTAAATCAGCTATGGGGCTGGCGCCTCCTTTTTTTCTTAATGAGAGTGAATACTGCCAGCCTTATGTTCTGCCATTGCTTCATTTTAGGGTGCGCCAGTACAGGGATTATTTCAAGAGAATAAGTACATGGATTATTTAGAACAGTTATTATTTTGGACACTAAAATAGTATTCATACTGTATTCCACTCTAGGGTGCCATGGAAGCTAATCAGAGAATCCTCAGTGAGAAGATATGGAGTGCTTCCAGACAGAGGGCTCCTACTGCTAACACTCAAAAAGCATTGTGCAGCTAATCCTGTCTTTTTTTCCTTAGATTTTTTTTCTGGTAAGAAAAGGAATGGAAGCAGCAGTGGGAAAACATGAGGATGGGGGGCGGGTTACAAATGGAAGATGACAACATCTACCCCCACCCCCGAAAGAATTTAATGGAGAAGCAGTAGAATTGTACAGTAAATGCCTCTTCTGGAAGCACATTGGTAGTGGAAAACAAGCTTTCCTAGTTTGAAAGCCACTGATTTAAAGGATTTTTATTTGATTAAGGGGATTTGATGTGTGGTGATCCCACCATTCACTTTTGCTACCATCATGAAACTACACCCTCTAATTTTAACGTACCCTTTTACCTAAGGTAGTTAGTTGGTCACTAGGGGTGAAACAAACATATCAGAGGTAAAAGTAAACAAAGATATGAAATATTTCATTTCAAAAGAATAAAAGAAGGCAGATAATGTATTATTACTGTTACTCTGAAAACAGGGCTTTTATTATATTCTTGCCACCAATCAGGTCATAGAAGCGACACTTTCTAACCTTAACTAGATCGAAGCCAATTCACCTGTCAGGGGCTCCACCCCCATTAACACAGGGACCTGGCAATGAAGGCTTGATATGTTGCCTTCCTTTTGGTAAGATTTGACTACCACCTGGTATCCTTAAGGCAGTTTCCCAGACTTCCCTTTAAGTCTGATATCTGGCCCCGCAGCTGCTCTGACTTCAAACCTCCACCATCAGCTCTTGCCAGGCCTCAGCTATCCCTGAAGGCTGCTCGTGGGAGTTTTCCTCTTCATACTTGCTGGCCTTCTTCTGATCCTGCCTTGCCTGCTTCCAGCTTGGTTTCCCAGTCTACTTGCACTGTCCTGAAGAGACCCCTCTTCTCCAGAAAAACCTCACCAGACAAACTCTTCCAACAGACCTCCTGAGATGTCTCTCAACAGCTCCTTATATTTGCTCCTGCCAGAACCATCCAGCCAATCCTTTGGCCAACATTCTGTCACACCACCCCTGTTCAAACACACTATCAGTAGACATCCTTAGAATGTTTAGCTATCCTCCAATCAGATGGTACCAATTTCAGTCCAACCATACTATTTATTATGTACAGCACTTCGGCCCAAAGCCTGAGCTTCGAGTCAAAGCAGGGCACTCAGGCCACATCCAAGGCAAGGCAGAGGGGCTACGAAGTGGCATGAAGCGGGTCAGTTTGCTACAAAGCGCTTTGGTGTGCTTTGGCAGAATTTGGAAGCCCAGCCAAGCCGCTGCCACGGCTGCCCAGCCCCCAGCTCCTTACCTGGATCCTCTGGACGTGCCCCAGCAGCAAAGCTGAGGTGAAGCGGAGAGGGCTTGAAGTGACCCGGAGTGGGTCAGGGGCTCTCCCAAAAGCTCTGCACTTTGGAGCTTCGGCACCCCTGGCCCAGCCGCACCGGTGCCTCCAGGTCCTTACCTGAGCTGCCCACCTCCTCCTCTGCTGCCTTCTCCGCCGCCACTGCCTTCTCCTCATCCTCCACCGCCATAATTGCTGTCTCCGCTATCATTGCCATCTTTGCCATCGTCATTGCCGCCACCGCTGCCTTCTCCTCCTCCTCCGCTGCCATTATTGCTGCTGCTGCCAGGATGCGTGCAGACTCTTATTGCATTGGCTGATCATATTTCCTTGAGACAAAAACGGGATATTGGGATGACAAAAACGGGACGGGGTTATGTAATATTCCGTATTCATGAAAAACCACAATATAACAAAACAACTGCAGCTCCCTTTGTGGTCTCTCAGGCTATGAGAGACCTAAAAAACAACCTAAACTCACTGCGAAAGAACATGGAAAGGAGTGCAGATGAGTAACACTAATTTATTGCATATACACACAAAAAACACTCATAAATATACATATATAAAATACTTATAAAATATCACATGAGCAGTAAACAAATCTGTATGGCATACCACACTGAACACTCTAATGCAGGACTGCAGTGGCCAGACTGCAAAAAATCATAAACATACACCAAAAAGAAAAAAGAAAAAAAGGAATGAACACCCCGACTGCTATCACAAGCTGGTATATGGTAATGGCCTACCGGAGAGTTCTGCTGTAATAAAAAAAATAGCTAACAGTCTGTTGAACTGAAATATGAGTCTGAAAAGTCCGAATCAAACTGAATGTAGGGCAGAAAGAATCTCTATGGGCGGAATGATGAAATAACAGTAAGACTCACCCTCCTGGCTCCCACAGGCCACATGCTGCATGGGGCTTAGTGACCGCCTCTTGAATTCCCCATCACTGCAGACAAGCCAGGGGGTGGCGTCTGATTGTTGCTAGCTCAAGAAGCCTGGCCCTGATTGGACAAAGTAAATTGAACTTCCTCTTCATCACACTAGCAGCTTTACTGCACACATTGATTAACATAGAGCCTTATGATAAACTCGTTCAGTTTTTTACAAAAAATTAAAAACGGGACAAAATTGAAATTTATATTAAAATGACGGGACGGTTGGGAAATATGAAAAAAATGGTACGGTCCCATTTAAAACAGTAGGTATGGTCAGCCTATTATTGCAGGGAGTTGCCATTTTAAAAATGGCAACTTCCAGGAACTTCTAGGAGGTTGCCATTTTAAAAATGGTGACTTCCTGCAATAAGAGTTGGCGGCAGCAGTGGAGTTGACAGAGGTGAGAAGGCGGTGGTGACAGAGGAGAAGGCAGCGGCAAGGTAAGGAGCTGGGGGTGGTCAGGGGAGGACTCAAAGCAGGGTTCGGCATCCAAATCCTGCTTCAGGTTTAGGGCCGAGCCAGGTCAGGGGCTCTCCGAATCAGCCCGAGTCTAATTGGGCCCACCTCCGAAGCTGTGAAGCGGCTTCTGAGTCGGATCGGAGGGTCCCCTGCACAGCCCTAATGGTAACAGTAACAGTAACTACCACTCTGCCAGCACTCCATGTTTACAATGTGTCATTCTCTGGTATAAGCCTTGAATAAAAGACATACAGTTTTTCCCCTTGTGCTGTTAATCCCCACATCTTCAGCCCTGGTTTTACACACAATACGTAAACACATTATACCTCACAGAAATCAGTTTCTTCAGTCTGCAGGAGCTGTTTCCTTACAGATCCATATGGTTGAGAGGGTGATGTGGGATCAGGATAGGACACTTCTAGGGATGCTTACAAAATTCTCCCCATCCAGATTTCTCACATGCACTGATTAAATCACAATGCAAAAGGAATATTGATCCAATTGTGTAATTACATCAAGAAGGGTTTCTTCCCCCCTCCCCCTTTTTTGTGCACTGTGATTTAATCAATGAAAACAGAGGAGGGAATTGACTCAAACCAAAATATGCAGCAAAGTACCAATCAGCAAAATGGATGCAAGCAATGATTAAACTTAACTTTGTATCCTGATCTACTGCTCAACAGATGATTATAGAATAACATCTAATCAATGAGAGAATACCTTTTTTCCTTTTAAAATGTTGATCAAACTGTTGCTTTAATGCAGTAGTGTGTGACCTGGCTCCATCTGTTCTATAGGCTTTGTATTCTTTGGTTGCTTTGAGCAGCCACAAAAGTTACATCAGTTTATTGCCAGCACAAGCGGTTTTCAAGGAAAACGACTATAATTTTCCTTTCTGAAAAATGTGACATTACTATCCCCCCTTCCATTTAGTAGGGCATTTGATTTTGTTTTTGTGCTGAGTGTATAATCCATAAACTTTGGATTATATGAAATGTCTACATTTTGGAACAGGTCATCAAAAAGATGTCTCTACAAAATTGATTATATGCAAAACAATAACAAGTTCCTGCACTTAAAAAATGCGAAGTCTTCTGCTGAAACTATGATTGATAGGACTGTATCAGGAACTGAGCTAATGTGCTAGCAGTTGAGAATAATACTGCACATGTTAACACACTGCAGCATGTTTACAATTATTTACAATTATTCATGGTTTCAACCATACACAGGGCCAGATATAGAGGCAGGTGACTCAGGCAGCAGCCTGAGGCACTGGTCTTGGGGAAAGGCTAAGCTGGGCTTGTGGGGGTGCCTGTCATGGGCAATCGACTCAACTATCCACTCAACAACTGAACCAAATAGTAGATAGTTCACATTCAGGACTTGCCCCAAACATTTTGCTGCCTGAGGCAAAGGGCAAGATGGTGCCTCCCCCACACTCCATTCCATATGCAAAAGCTAACTAGACTGGCAGCTGAATCTTATTTCAATGCTGGTGACAAGGCAGCATCTTCCACTGCACTTGAGGAACTCAGGATAGCTTAGGGAACGCAGAGTAGGTGCACATGCCACATACAACTCTGTCCATCCCATGTCCCTCAGTATTTGCTTCCTGAGGCAGCTGCCTTATTCTGCCTCATGGTAGGGCTGGCCCTGTTCACTTTCCCTTGTTAAATTGCTAACACTGACCTGTGTGGCCAGCACTGTGTTAACATAAACATAAATTAGAAGAAGTTTTACATTAATTCAACAAAATCAAACTGCAACCCCCAAAATAAATGGTGTGAGTTTATTTTTTATTTTATTATTTATTACAAAAATGTGTATAACACTTTCCAGTGGAATATAGGAATGTACAGACCCCCTCACTGTCTAGTCTGGGGTGGTGGTGGTCCATTGCAGGGAAATTTGGGCTGCTTGGGGCCTTGCAGAGTCCTCCGGAGCCCTGCCGCTTCTGCTGGAGTTGGTGGAGCGGCTCTCTAGCTTCCTATAAAATGTGATATGCTAACGGTGGCTGCTTTAGCCTTTAATTACAGGCTTAAATGGCGTATTTTATGCAATTTGTAACTGTAAAGCACTTTTCCTAAATTGCAGCTTTGTAAGGCTGTATTTAGGTAAAAGTAAGTGCTTTACGGCCGCAAATCATGTACAATATGACATTTATGGCTGTAACTTTCCTGTGATAAGCTAATGGCAGCCTCCATTAGTGTATCATGTTTTATAGGAAGCCAGAGAGCTGCCTCACGGGAACTCCTCCAGACCTGGAGGTGAGCGTGGCCAGTCTGCTGTGGACTCCGGAGGCCAGATTGGTTGAATCCAGCCTCATTTGAGTCTGTGGCGGATTTCTCCAGCATCCCTAGTGTTCTATCAAAGTGGTTTACAGAAATGATAAAAACATAAAATATAACAATAAAAACATGGGGGGGGGAGCAATCCTATGGCCCCTAGACAGAATCTGGGGGGCACAGGATACTTCAGATTCCTGGATAAGAGGTCAGAGTCAGCGCTCCAATCTTGGAGCCAGGAATCCATACTACTTGCCCCCTTCCCCTTGCAGCTGGCATGGAAAGAATGGTGCTGGCTGCCTCTCTGAGGTCAGAAAAGCAACCTCAGAGAGGGAGTAGAGGGCACATTCTGGTGGGCAGGGAGGGGAGAGGCCAGGATATGAGCTAATCTGAGGCCCCTCCAGCCTCCTTCCCTCCCTCTCCAATGCACCTCAGCTAGGTGGGCAAAAAGCCCATTTAGCTAAAATGCAGAGCAGGAGCAGCAGCAAAGGCAACATTGCCTCTGCCATTCTTCCCACGCTGCACTGGATGCTCACAAGCCTCTGAGTTTGGAGGCTTATGAGCATCAGGCGTGGAAGTAATAGGACTGCACCCTAAAATAGTCACTGGTCAACTATAACTATACTGGCTAGTTATACTTCAGGGAAAGCCTGCATAAAGAGGTGGGTCTTGAGTAGATGTCTAAAGAGCAGGACCGACCTGCTTAATCTTGATAGGAAGTGCATTTCAGGGGTGGGGTGGGGGCTGCAACACTAAATGCTCTATTACAGCTACTCCTGTGAAGAAATGCCAGAACTTGTTTTTGTGTAATGTTTACTTTGTGTGGCCTCTGAAAGGCTATAATGTATCTGAGTTGGCCTGAAGCCTTGCTTTCTTACTATCTAAGGCTTGTGTAGTAGTTGCTTGGTGACGTTCTGAAGAGGGAGAGAGAGACAATCACTCTAAATATTTATAGAGTGGGCCTGGATCAGGTAAATTCAATTCTGATTGGCCGGGGATTCTAGCGCGGTAGAAAAAAGAGAAGTTGAGAAATTATAGTTGAAAGTTAGGGATTCAGGGAGTCTGTTGGTAGTAAGAGAAGGAGAAGGTCTGCTGGTTGATATGGTGTGATCGAAGGACTAGGAGAAAGCTGAGGAGAAAGTGAATAGCTAAGGCCCAAATATTAAGCTGTTCTCTGTGGGATAACCATATGAACCTGGTGAAGATCAGGAGTAGGGAACAGTTGGCTATGTTATGCCAGGTGGCTGCCCTAAGATCTTTCCAGAAGGTTACAGAAGCGGGCATTAAAACCCAGTTAAATGATCCAAGCAGTCAGAAATAGAACAGGAGGAGGTTTAGGAGTCAGAGGAACATAAGAACATAAGAAGAGCCATGCTAGATCAGGCCAACGGTCCATCTAGTCCAGCATTCTGTTCACACAATGGACAACCAGCTGTCAACTGGGAACCCACAAGCAGGGCATAAGTGCAAGAGCATCCTCCCACCCATGTTACCCAGCAACTGGTGTACATAGCCTCTCATACTGGAGGTAGCACGTAGCCATCAGGATTAGCAGCCATTGATAGCCTTCTCCTCCAGGAATGTGTCTAACCCCCTTTTAAAGCTGTCCAAATTGGTGCCCATCACTACATCTTGCAGAAGTGAATTCCATTGTTTAACTATGCGCTGTGTGAAGAAGTACTTCCTTTTCTCTGTCCTGAATCTCCCACCAATCAGCTTCATGGGATGACCCCAGGTTTTAGTATTTTGAGAGAGGGAGAAAAAATGTCTCCCTATCCACATTCTCCACACAATGCATAACGTTGTACACCTCTATCATGTCTCCCGTTACCCTCCTTTTTTCCAGGCTAAACAATGCCAGCTGTTGTAACCCTCGCTCATAGGGGAAATGCTCCAGCCCCTTGATCATTTTAGTTGCCCTTTTCTGCACTTTTTCCAGCTCCGCAATATCTTTTTTTAGGTGTTGTGACCAGAATTGTACACAGCATTCCAAATGTGGTCACACCATAGATTTGTATAAGGGCAGTATGATATTGGCAGTTTTATTCTCAATTTCTTTTCTAATTATGCCTAACATGGAGTTACACACTGTAACTTTTTTACAGTGGCCGCATGCTGGGTTGACATTTTCACTGAGCTGTCCACCACCGCCCCAAGATGTCTTTCTTGGTTGGTCACTGCTAGCTCAGATTGCATCAGGTTATACTTGAAGTTGGGATTTTTTGTCTCAACGTGCATCACTTTACGCTTGCTTACATTGAACCTCATTTGCCATTTGGATGCTCTTCCTCCCAGTTTCGAGAAATCCTTTTAAAGCTCCTCACAATCCCTTTTTGTTTTAACCACCCTAAATAATTTGGTGTCATTGGCAAACTTGGCTACTTCACTGCTCACTCCTAATACCAGATCATTTATGAATAAGTTGAATAGCATTGGTATCAATACGGATCCCCATGGGACCCCACTATTTACTTTCTTCCATTGGGAGAATTTACTATTTATTCCTACTCTCTGTTTTCTGTTCTTTAACCAGATACTGATCCACAAGGATGTCTGTACCCAAGCTAAACCTAGTTGTGAGTGCATTTGGCTGAGATGGAGGTTTAGAGAATTTGGACTGAGGTAAAAGAAGACATTAAGAGGCTTGTAGTGTCTCTTGAGTCCTTAAGAAGTGTCAGCAAGCATTCTTTTGAAAATCCCAAAGTAAATATTATAATTCCCCTATGTACAAATTATCCTTTTAATAAATTAACAAGTTTAATAGTTCATCTTGTCTGTAGTGTTAGTGCCCGTTTCACACTTAAGCCTCTTATACCAAGGAAGGTTTAAAGTATTCTCAGAGAATTGGTGGCAGTGGAAAAGGGTCAGCTTGTGGAACTTTGAGTTATAGTGGCAGAGAATTCATTAGGCCCTGAAATATAAGCATTTGATAAAAATAGGAAACCCCATAGGTGAGATTGCCCAGTGAAGGAGCAGATTTCCCATAGGGGTTGGCAGTGTTGGAGTGAAAATGGTGCTGCAGCACTAAATGCTTTATTACAGGTACTCCTGAGATGAACCTCAAGAGCATGTGGCATTGTCAGACAGGGCCGGTCCACCCATGAAGCATGGTGAGGTGCCCACATCAGGCGGTGGAGTGGGAGGAGTGGCAAATTGCACCATGTCCCCCATGCCCTCGCCACCAGTGCCTCTAGTGGGTGCTCTAGAGAGCCCTGCCAACTGCTCTGCCTTTCCTCATGGACAGCCATGTAGCTGGAAGGTGTGGCTGGGGGCACTCGTGAGGTCTTGCCTAGGCTGCTTCTTCTAGCTATGGAGCTCTCTGTAGAACTGGGGTGGCAGTGGTGGCAAAAGTAAGGGGGGCACAGGGCAAAGAAATGGGGTGCAATGTGGTGGCAGGAAAAGGGTGTGATGTGGTGGTGGCACATGTTATTTCCGGCTTCAGGTGGTGAGACAGTTTGTGCTGGAGCTGACATCAGAAGTACTCCTGAGGAACGCAAGGAATGGGCAAGGGACATAGGGGGTGAGGCAATCCCTAAGGCAACCTTATTGTAATTAGTTATAGTAATTAGATCCATGCATGCAAATACATCACCTTATATGAAAACAATGAATCAAATGTGCAAATCATGCATGAAAGTCACAGAATGGTCACACATATAATTAAAAAACAAGGTATTTAAATGTGTAGGTGTGTGGGTACGGGTGTGGGGTGTGTGGGTGAGTGATGGGCACCAAAGAGTCATTTTCCTTAAGATGCCATCCAGTCTGGCCACACACAGGACCTTTTCTAAGTTTTGGCCCTGGGATATCCATTTTTGAAAGTTGTACAGACTCTGCTAAATCTTCTGCACTTCTAACCAGCTTTTAATACAATTGACCACTTGTACCGCTACAGAGTGCTACAAGGATCAAATTTAGCTTGTTCTCAAGCTAAATTTGACCCTTTTAGCACTCTGTAGCAGTATGTAGTAGGCTGCCAATGTTTTTTTTTTTTTTTAAGGGGTCCCTACGGAGTGGGATGGGGATCTGTGGGGGCAAAAATGGCCCCCAGATCCCCCAAACCTGCCCACCCCTGGTCTACTCTGACAAGCAGCAGCTCTCCAGACAGCCAACCTACCTGAGATGCCAGGAATCTGGGACCTTCTGCATGCAAAGCATGTGCTCTGTCACAGAGCCCCATTCCTTCTATTAAATTCTCATAGATCTTCTGCTAATGCAGCGAGGGCTACTGTAAAATTAAATTCAAGTGACATAGGAGAAAAAAAGGTGACCGTGTAACACAGCTCAGTTTCTTATCCAAAATATAGCCAGAAACATGCACCAGTCAAGATTAGACATTTGTATTCAGCCCCACTGTTTACTTAGGATTCAGTATGCGACAGCTACCTTGTATATATTGATTTTTCGTTTAGTGCTTCCACCATCAATTGCTTACAGCATTTTGCAAGCAGGATCAGCGGAGCGCATTAATCACCAATGCTTCCTCTGTGGAATCCCATGTATTTTTTATTTGGGAGATAATGTTTCAATCTAGAGCTAAGGGCATAGTCTTCAAGAAAAGGGAAAGGCATCTTGGTCATATGTGAAATTACACTTTTATATGCCTCATTGTCAAATTTGTAACCAAGTAACACATTCCTCTTGTGCAGAAAAACCCGTCTTTAAATGATGGATTAAAGGAGAGTTATGAGCTTGTTTTGGGGATGCCCTCATCAAGGGGCATTGGGCACAATGCTGAATAAATGGTAAAGGAAAATGATGTATGATTTCAGGGTTTAAGGAACCGACAGGCGGACCATGAAAACAGGACGTTTCTTATGCCTCGATAACAAAGAACAATTCTTTAGAAAGGTAATGGAACAATTCTGGATGTTAGCATTTCTAGTTTTTCACATGACATCACAGAAAATTCAGTGCTGGTCTCTGTGTTCCACATTCCTCAACCTGTTAATGGAAAGGCTCAGGTTCCTTTTGCCTATGGGACTGTTATGAATATATTTAAGGCTGCAACATTATCTTGAATAGTAATGAGGCATTTCTAAAGCCACTTATAAAGACTTTCTACTTTTGAAATACAGACTTATTATGGTGAGTGTATTTTTTTAAGCATGCGTGTGGGAGATGTGGTTAGGGGTACTCTATATTAATTCTAAATTAGCTTATAAAAGAAAGTGAGAGAAGTTTCTATTTTCAACTTTGGTTGTAAATTACAAATGAATCTCTAAGGGCTGCAGAAAGGCAGTTCACAGATCAACCCTTGTCTAGGCTTGTGCGTAAGAGGGATATGTCAGTCTCTGCATGCAAAGTAATGGATTGATTTCTTTGGTGAGGTACAAACTCATTTATCTTTGGTTGGGATGTGTGAAACAGCCAAGGACTCTTTATCTGGTGTGAAGGATTTCTTCTTAGACATGGGTTGCACACATTAGGAGTGTAGAAGGAAATCTTTATGGTTCATTCACAATGAGGAGTGTGACACATTTTAGTGATGCTGAAACAAGGGATGGTAAAGGATGCTGCTTTCCCTGTCACTCTATTAAAAAGTATCTGAAAGAATGTGAAAATTTAAATTTGTCATCATGGCTTATGAGAATACAAGTGTTGAAAAGGGTTATTCTTCCCAAAATATTGTTTTACTTACTAACAATTCCAGTAATAACTCCCAAGAAATGATCTGTGAATGATCAAAGAGCTATTTGATTAATTTTATATTGAGAAAAAAAGCAAGGGTGGCATGAGTTACACTTTGTAGGCCGGTAAATAAGGGTGATTTAAATGCATCTGATCTCCAACTTAATTGTGAAGCAATACAATTGTGCTCCATACTTGTTATGACTGAGTCAGCAAGTCAAAATAAATGGTTGGACTTTGAAAGATCAACTACTGTATGGGCTATAAGCTGGAGGAAGTAATGTGGATGAAAATCCAATGTAGAGCACAAACAATGTTCAAAAACTCATATTTGAATACAACATTGCTTCTGTAGGCTAAATGGAGAAAAATTCTTGCTTCAGGTATTTCTTTACTCTTAACTTTTCTAGGACAGATTTTTTTGAACCTAAGAACAGAAGAACAGCTGTGCTGGATCAGGCTAAAGGCCTATCTAGTCCAGCATTCTGTCGCCACATTGGCCAGGCAGATGACTGTGGGAAGCTGACAAGCAGGACATGCATGCAATAGCACCGTCCCACTCATATTCCCTTGAAACTGTTATTTAGGAGGCCTACTGGAAGGAAATAACCACTGATAGCCTTATCCTCCATGAATGAACCTGGGTGTCAGGCTTCTTCCCTTTCCAAATGGATGTAAAGCTCACAGATTCTGTGATGTGTTTTTTTAATCCAAAAAGACATCCAGTCTACAATTAACTTGAATTTTATTCCCTGGTTCCAATAGTTACAGTTATCCTATGTTATGAGGATAAAAGGAATTATTGCCAGGTCTGCAGGAGCCTCATAAGTTTTAAATGTTTAATAGCTGGCAGACAGATATACTTCAAAGGTGCTGTGTCATTTAGTTACAGACTTCTGGATTCATACTGCCAAGGTAAGCAACCTTCATATCAAATGAAATGAGCAAAGGAAGTGGAGGGAGCAGGAAAGTGAGAGATATGGACAAAGATCTGGAATGTATCCCTTCCTTTCTTCACCGTCCATCAATATAAGGGAAATCATTTTTCAAGTAATGAAAAGAGATTATCACACCCTGGTAAAAATGCATTACATTAAGCAGAAATATTCTAATAAATGTTGGAAAAGGGCTGACTAGAGCAGCTTTCCCCAATCTGGCACCCTCCAGCTGTGTTCTACTGCAACTCCCAGCATTCCCAGCCAGCATGGCCAATGGCTGGGAATTATGAGAGTTGCTATCCAATACATCTGCAGTGTGCTAGGGTGGAGAAGGCTGGACTTGTTGTTGTTCAGTCGTTAAGTCGTGTCCGACTCTTCGTGACCCCATGGACCACAGCACGCCAGGCCTTCCTGTCCTCCGCTCTCTCCCGGAGTGTGCTCAAGTTCATATTCATTGTATCGGTGATGCTATCTAGCCATCTCATCCTCTGTATTTACATATTTGGTGGTCATGTCCAAAGGTAATCCAATCCTCGGCAAGGATCCTTAGTTATATAAAGTCCATTACAGGGTATATGATCCCCTTGAACCTGTGAACCATTTTGTTGGGTTACACAGAGAAACAGAATATCCCAAAGACACAATGTGAGTTAATAGGCCTTTTGTTAACAGTAGCCAAATTTCAGCTGGCTTCACAATGGAAATACCCACAGGAATTGCTTATAATGGATAAAATGTCTGTGCAAATTAGGGCTGCTTTGCACCCAAAATTTCAAGGATGATTTTTTGAAATGGTCTACTTTTCTAATATATGTAGACTCGGGGGGGGGGTAGAAAAGGCCTGCTAAACTCATTTTTATATTTAGATCTGTGAATTGTAATATGTTATGTGTTACACTTTTAATAACTTTGATCTCTGGTGACTCTGAAAAGAGAATCTGTAAGTGAAAATGGGCGGTTATGTTTGAAATGAGTGCCAAATGTCTTGGTTAATGACATATTGGTTATTGTATTTTACTATTTTGTAACTGAAAAATCTTCAAATTAAACAGTTAAAAATGAATGTTTGACGGAATAGGGAAGGGAGCTATTTTGATGTCTGTTTCAAGGAGCAAAATGCCTTGTGACTATGTAAGTAGTAAAGTATGGCATATTGTTCATGACAGGGTACATCAGTGGTTTTATCAATAGAATTCTTGTTTTCTGACTTGATAATTTTCCTGGCAGATTGTATCTCATCTGGTAGCATTTATGGTAACAGCCTCCCCACCCCCCCCGCCCGCTGTCCCTGTTCACTTGGAACGGTATTGTAATCATTTTTGTCCATTATCAAATTTGCTACTGGAATAATAAGGGTTTTGAAACTTTTCAGTGGTTTTGAAAAATCCTACTCTTTGTAACATGATGCATTCATCTGTGCTCAGATTAAAGTAGTCAAAATGATCATTATCTCATACTACATTCCTGTTTAGAACATTTTGTTTATAAGACTTGAACTTCCTCCACGTGCATACAATGCCCAATACAATCATACTAATAATTGTGAAGGAAACTGGTATTTCTTGCAACCCATTTCTGTTATGTGAATATGTTTGTTTTAACTGTAAAAATTTCTAATGAATGTGGTATGCTTATAAAAACTCCCTGCACCATCTAATGCAAAACATTCTAGAATAAAGAGCACTAAACTACTGCTGGATGTTCCGATAGTTACTTACAGTGCAATCCTATGAGGGATGTATGAGAAATTCATCTCAGTTCATTTTTTATCAGGCTTTACCCAGTTCACATCATCTAGACTGAACAGGCCTTGGATGTAATCTGTGGTCAAAGTCCATAAATTTCTGAGCTTGCAGTGTGATTCATGGACCCCATGTGTTTGACACCATGCATACATTTGATGAATGCACATGAAAAACTGTTTATTTTTGAAAAATATGCACAAATACGCTTCAGTCAATGGGAGAGGAATGTGTACATTGCAAAGACACACACAGTTGATGCAAACATCTAGGAAAATACAAAAATATCCACAGATTTGTGTGCGAAAAGAAAAAAAACAAAGCTTGCAATCTGATACGGACTCTAGTCGGAATGAACTTCAAGATGGAATTCAGAGAACTTTGGCAAGCTCGACTTTCGCTGATTCATGCATCCCTAAATCCTATACATATCTATGCAGAAGTAAGCCACATTGATTTCAATGGAACTTATTCCTAGCTAAAGGTGTATGGGATTACAGCTAGGGCTGTGCACGGACCCCCTGCTTTGCTTCGGATGCTGCTTTGGACCCTCCAAATCAGTCCCACTTCAACTTGGACTGATTCAGACCTGCTCCGCTTCGACTCAGTTTCGGATCCAAAGTGAGATTCGGATATCCAGACCACTCGATTTGGGCGTTTTCCCACTGACTTGCATGGGAAAACACGAATGGCCATAACTTTTTCCGTTTTCATGATAAATATATGAAATATTTCTCTGCCAACGTGGAGAGGATCCCACCTGCCAAATTTCAGACAGTTTGGCCTAGTACTTTTTGTGCTAGGGACAGATGAAATTTGAGTTTTTCCACAAAAACTCTAAAAGCAAAGAGTCATACCTCTCAGGGCTGCACCTCCTCCTGCCTGCTCAGCTGTCTATGGCCATGTTTCCATGACAACAGAAGGAGAAGCTAATGGAGGAGTACTGGATTTTTGAAACGGAATCAGCTTTGCTGCAATGTGGTCCATGCAGGGCTCCATGAGCACCGGAGCAGTAAAAATCGCTTCACAGAACATAGTCCAGGTGGGGGTGGGGGTTGGAGAACTGTCATCTGACTGACAGGGGCTGCTCAACCAATAAGAGAGGCTTCCCCCTTCTCCCCCCCTTTCTCCTTTCCCCTGAAAGTCCAGATGCCCCTGCATTTCAGGAGCAAGGCTCATTGAGCACAATGGGAGTTACTTCTGAGTAGACACACATATGCTTGTGCTGGGAAAGACAGCAGTAAACACAAAGTGGACTGGGTAAGACAAGGATCCATAAAATCAAAAAGGGATCCTCATGATTTCATGATTTTTAAAGGGGAGACCCACAGAACCACCATGCAGTCACAAAGCACATCTGCCTCCACGGACTGAACCAGAAAAAACATAGATTTGCCACTCGTGGGTGCAGCCACAGTGGAAAAAATTGGATTTGAGGCAAGGATCCTTAGGGATCCTCAGGATTTTTACAAGAAAGATACCCCCGAACACCATCATATCACAGAGCACATCTATCTCCATGGGTTGAGTGACAAAAAACATAGATTTTGGGGATTCATAGCACTGTCATGTTATAAAGCCATGGAGAAGATGCTCAATTCTTTATGGATCATCTGAATTTTTACATTGGGTTCCCCCTGCCCAACCCCCCCCATCAAAGCACAGAACTCATCTTTGTCCAAGTATGCACCTTAAGAATCCCAGATCTGCTGCTCCCCAGCAGATCCCAGACCTTCTGCTTCACCTCAAATGGTGTGAAAAATCATATGAAATCAAGAGGATCCCTGCCTCAGATCTCTGTTTTTGCACCGTGGCTGTACCCACAAGTGGTGGATCTGTGATTTTTCTGGTTCAGTCCGTGGAGGCAGATGTGCTCTGTGATCTGATGGTGGTTTGGGGGATTTGCTCTGTAAAAATCATATGAAATCAAGAGGATCCCTGTTTTTGCATTATTGCTCCACCCACGAGTGGCGGATTATGATTTTTCCGCTTTACTCTAAGGAGACAGATGTGCTCTGTGGTTGGATGGTGCTTTTGGGAGTCTCCCCTTTAAAAATCATATGAAATCATGAGGACCTCTTTTGATTTCATGGATCTTTGTTTTACTTTTTTCCAACACAAAGATGAAAGCAGCCCCCATTTTAACCAGCAGGATCTCTATAACGAAGGGGCACTGTACCTTGTTAATTGAGGGGGTATATTGCTGGTGGAAACACCCCCAAGGACTGCTAGCCCTCTCTTGCTCACGAGGAGGAGACAGCTAGCAAGCTGTGGGGCATGTGTTGTGCTGCTGGTTGGCTGTCTTTGAGAGACAACCAGGTAGGAGGAGAAAGAGGTGCATCGCACCCCCCACACACACTGCTAGCCATCTCCTGCTCATGAGAAGGAGATGCCTCGCCGCCTCCTCCTTTTGCCTGGGCGATGCACAGTGCTTTCTGCGTATAAGGCTATGCTCACACATAGACGTATATACAAAAAGTGCTGTCAATCGCCCATATACTCAAGATTCACAGCGCTTTTTGATTACAAGTCTATGTGCACACATAGACTTCCGATCGCTATGTTTTTTAAAAACATGGTGGTCACAGTGGAGGCGGAGGGACCAGCGACTGGAGTAGGAGCTGGGAGGGGCATCTTGAGAACATGAACAGGGATGGGTTCTCACTTCTCACATCCCTAAGTAACACCACCAGAATGATCTCTTTCTCTGAAATGCAGCCATTTTTCTCCAGTTATTCAATCTTTCCTCCTCCTCCACCACTGTCTCTGATTGGAGAGTGTTGGGTTATGTTCAGCCCTGATTTGGCAACTAGAATTTCCATTCCCCAAAGCTCCCACCCTCCTCCTCCTCCCCTCCCTCCTCCTCAACCCCTGGCTGAACTTTTTCAAGTTGATACTTTTGGAGCCAGGCTGTCTGGGTTGTTCAGAACAAAACACTGAGTCAGACAAGGCACTTCGAATACAAGCTGCTTCGCTCCGGAGTGCCTCTTTGCTATTCTGCTCTGCTTTGTATCACATGGAGGCACCTCTGAAGCAGCCCGCTTTGACTTGTTATTCAGGTTTCAGACTGAAGTGGTGCACAGCCCTAATTACAGCTTTAATATCAAGCTATTACTGGTAAAGAAGCAGGGGCAAGAGATATCCAAGAGAAAAGGTGTAGTAAATCACTGGTATAAACACACACATCACACCTTTTTAAAATGAAGCTATGGACTAGGAGGTTCAAAAGTTCAATAAATGCATACATAAATAAATGTAGTTCAGGTTTTAGACTATTTATAGCTATTTATTATTCTAATATATATACTAATCAGTGGGATCTGAAATAAAATGTTGCCGTGTGGAGTGCTCCTGTGCAGAGTTCCCTCCAGCCATGCTAGGCTATCTTCCAGGATACTCCATTCCATTCTCCCTCCCTGACAGTTTTTCATCTCCTGCCCCAATAGATACTCAGCATTTTTGGCCACTGAACATCCTTCCTTAAGTGCCCTCTGCCTCTTATTTATTTATTTATTTATTTATTATCCTGCTCCTTAGCCAAAACGGACCCTAGAGTGGCTTACATGCAATCAGTAAAACAAGATATTTTGTACATGGGCACACTTTGGAGTTCCTGTACCACGGCACTGGCTCCTTCTTGTTTCTCAGTGACCCATTTTGTTTCTCAGCGACCCATCCTTTTTGCACTCAGCCACTGAATTCACTATTAGAGGCAGTGAAACTGTGAACTTAATGAACTATGGCCAGAAGATCATAAATATAATAGTGGTCACAGACAGATAATAAAGTAAATATGTGATTGATTAGGGTGCAAGGATCTCCTGTCCTAATGCATTGTTTCCATTTCAGAAACAACACTAGGAAATTTGGAACACCAAAATCTGGGAAGAAATTTGTTTCAGAATTTTGGAAGCATTCTTAGATTTCATTGTCACAGAGTATGTATCTGCTCACAGACCTTAGGGGCAGGTTGTATTCTTAACTTTGCCCCCCCCCCCGACATTCATTATCAGAAATCTCTCCTTGCAAAGAATACCAAGGTGGCTCTTTGAATTCCCCTTGATTCCAGAAGTTGTTGGGGGATTTGGCTTGAAAAAGTTTGAAATGGAACATCCTAAAAAAATAACGAGCGAACACACATGGTAGCGTTTGGCTTTTGAAACATTCTCAAACTAAATCTACAAACGGCTTCTTAAGGTACTAGAAGGATATAATATTCTGGTTTGAAGTATATATAGCAGCAATATGATTGCGTAGGCTGCTCAGCAGGGATGTGAAATATGCATTCTGCCCATTGATGCTTCTTGGCATATTGAAAAGGTCTCCTTTTTCTTTATGCCCATAGTGGGTAGTGACAAATTTACACCTGGTTGGGGTGGAGGGGGGTGGCACAACTAACAGAGACACTTAAGGTGGGCTCAGTCATTGGTTACATTATCTTCCGTGTTGCCCCCTATATCAAATATTCAGCCTTGGGCTGGAACTGGAGTGGAGACTGCCTTGCTCCAATCCATCCCTATTGTATTTAAGGAGAAGACTCCCCAAAGTAGCCCAGCCATTATTTTTGCACCCGCACTAGCATCCTTGGTCTAATGGATGGATGTGTCACTGACCCTGGTTATGTCTGGTGGATGTATTTCATGCACTAAGTAGTGTTTCTATAGTAATATCATGTATGTGGCAGTTCCTAGATGGCAGAACTTAACTGCAAACCAATCATTCATATCATATAGTATTTTAAATGGGATTATGTGATTTGCCTTATAGGGTGGATATAAGCAAGGATAAAATATTTTTTAAAAATATAGTAAGAGAGCTACCGATGAAATGCTGGGCTATTGCATATTCCTCCTCATCCTTGTCCTCATTGTCCTCCTCAAAGCAGCAGTTTATGAAATCTCTGGAACATCCTCTGATGTAAACACAGATCACTTATCTAATGCATCATTCACATTTGATTTCACAAATATGTCTGATAGGCTTTCTTTCAAAAGATGTGAATTGTGGTGTCGGTAGCATCTCCTCAGTTTGCCATCTGCCTTCAGGGTAAATGTTAATGCTATGTTTTTTCATTATAGTTATTTGGGGGGAAAATGAAGGAAAAGATAAGTCCTTATCTTCTGGAAATTGTAATGAAATTGTAGAAATATTAATACATTTCACAGCAAAGACTCAAACATTTATAATATGAAATTCAGCGATGAAAACACTTTATATAAAAGAAATTCATCAGTGAGGGTTAATTCTTATTTTGAATGCAAGAACACATTTGGAATGAGAATGGAAACTGTTTTCAAATAATGATATGAAATAAAAACATTATTTTCATAAAGTAGTATTTCCCCCCCAACCAAAATTACTCCCCCCTCCCTTTAAAAACATATTCTACTAATCTGTGAATGAGCTGTTGAAACTTGAATGTGATTTCAGCAGGGGTCTAGAAATTTTGGCTGGCTTTGGTAGTCAGCCAAGATTTGTACTTGCCACAACAAGCAGAGGGAGGGGCAGGGACTTTTTTTTGTTTTTTTTTAACATGGCTCAGGGCAACTGAGCGGGGTGGGGTTACATCCCTGTTTTCTGCATCTCAGAAACACTCCACAAGCAAAAGGTTTAACTGCTTTCCAAGGGTTGGCAAGCTGTTAGAGAAAGTCCTTGCTCTTTTCCACACTGAGGAGGAGTACAGCAATGCTCCCTGACGAGGCGCTTGCCAGGTTAAAAGAAGTGCTCATCAATGGCAAACTGGCAAGTGCATTTGTTGATCCCTTGAAGCTCAGGAAACAAATACGCTTGAACTGCCACTTCTACTCGTTTCCTCTCCAACACGCCTTTATCCTCCACATGCATCCAGTGTGACTTTCACCTTACTTCCCCAACATAACCAACTCCTGCTACCTTATGCAAGAGCTGCCCCTTTCTTCTCTGCACAATGTCCCTTTTCTCCCACATATATTCTGCCCTGTGGATGGATCTCCTGCCTATTGACCCCTAGCCTATCTAGGGTCAATGCAGAAGTTCCGTATGAACAAGTATGTTGTGTACAAGCAGATGTAATGGCACAACGATTAAGACTGAGAAGTGCTCAGAATGTAATGTTGTCTGGAAATTCTCCACCCACGAATCTATGTTTCCTATCCATCCATGTGCCTTTTTTCTGATTCCTTCACATTCCTTACTGAACCCTGGATTCAATGGACTTGAGGCAACCCTGCACAGCCAGCCAGGGCAGGGAGGGGTCTCACAGCAAGTTGACTCAGAATTAAACTCCACTCAATGCAATAGACTTACTCCCAAGTCAGAGCACATAGGATCAGGCTGCGGTGCTTATTTTGAGCACTCTGGGAAGCATGATGTAGAAGCATCACCCTATGTTTTATGGTTTCATTTGGGCCACTGGGTAATCCTCATTCTATCTCACTGCTATAGTTGAGTGCGCAACATGTATCTTGCCCTGTGGATCTGCTGCCTATATCAGGGTAAGTGGACATTCAGTCAGTGCACAAGTTCAGTATGAACTAGTACACTGTGCACAAACAGATGTCTAATGAAAGTAAAGTATGCTAAGTGCTTAATGGCAGGGTGCATGCTTATGACTGTAATGGCACAACGATTAAGACCGAGAGGTGCTCAGAATGTAACGATCTGTAGAAATTACTGGTATGAGCTATATGGAGACATTTTGGCCAAAGCAATGCCAATTACCAATACAGCAGGTCTGTATTTTTCAACCTGGGATGGCCTTTAAACCTGGGGCACCATACAGTTTACCAGGCAGGAGGAATTGTATAAGAAAGAACAGTCTATTGTGGTTCTTTGGTATGTATAACATTATGATGCATTTGGAAGTAAATTGGATGGCAGCTAGGATGACCTTGGACAAGGTCTCTAAGGGCACAATCCTATGCAGATAGGCGGCTGCTTCTGAACTCGGAGGGGACTGCCTATCCAATGCAGGACAGGAGAAGCATGGAGGGATCGTTCCCTCCGCGCTTCTCTTGCCCTGCATTTTCGGCTAGACAGCCGATTTTGGCTGTCTAGCAGTGGGACAGCGGAGCGGGGGAGGAGGCTGCTGGATGACACTTTGGATGTGTCGTACTGACATTTCCACCCTCCCTGCCCTGGAACGGCCTCTGGAACGCCCCGTTTTGGTCGCTCCGCACTCATCTTGTGAGGAGGCAGCGTGGAAGGGGGGAAGTTCGGTTTTCTGGGAACTGACCTCAGACCGTGGGCTCCAAGGTCAGTTCCCAGAAAACAAGATATCCTATGGCTGTCTAGCCGACTAGTGGCCACAGGATTGCTCCCTCCATATGTCTGTACAGAGAGTCTGTACAAAGATGGTGAGATGGCTTCCTTACCATCCAAAATAAAAGGAATGGAAACATACTGAAGAGTTAAGACTGCTGAGGTCACAGAGAAGATGGATTGTCAGATGTTTACTTGTCCTGCAGTAGCCACTGTAATCAGTTTAAGGTTTACAGGAAGACATGTTGAAAATGCCATTAGAATTGCTGAAAAAACTTACATTCCGGTTCCATGGGAACATATTGAGAGTGTGAGGCTGCTATCAAAAATGACAGCATGTTTGTAGTTCCCTCTGTACCCTGGAGGGGAATAAATATGAGTGCTAGTTTAATGAACTATTCATAGATGTCTGGCTGATAGCAGAATACCCAGAAGCCTATGAAGAAGTACATTCTGTATAAGGGAAGCTCCAGTTTTGTACAGCTGCCTATAAAATGAGCTGGCTGGAAAATCCTGCTGTAATCTGACATTTATATTCTGAATGGTGTCACTTGAAGTAAAAGATTTGCATGAAGAACAGAAGAGGGCAAAGGAACAATATTAAAAATGAATACAGCACTTTAGAATGTTCAATGCATGTCACATACCTAATTTCAGAAATCCTTGTTATAGTCCTGCAAGGTAGACTAGTATTATTGCCAGCCCCCTATTGCAGGTTTGGAGTTGGGGCTGAGAGACTGTGCATAAGAACGTAAGAGGTCTATCTAGTCCAGCATTTTGTTCACACAGTGGCCAACCAAATACCCTGTGCAATAGTGCTGTCCTACTTGTCTTCCCCTGTCCAGGGAGGTAGTAGTCGACCTGTTCTGGTACAGGTTGTACTCTTGTTGAAGGATCATGTTTGCAGTCTGGGGGATGATCATTAATTCAACTCCATTATGAGAGGCCCAAGTGGCCTGCTGCAACCCCTACCGAACAGACGCCCGCTATAGTTATCCATGCCCTGGTAACCTCCAAGTTAAGACTAGAGCAATGGGTTGTATGTGGCTCTGCTTTTAAAAACTTCCCAGCAGGCCCAGATCCAGATTTCTGGGGGCCCTGGGCAACCTGTCCCTGGTGGGCCTCCATGCCCACCAGCCTGCTCCAGTGCTTGCTATTAGAGTTATATTTGTTTGGTAAGTTATAGAAGTGTAGTTTCAGCGTGTAACTGGTGCAAGGCAAGTGCTATAGAAAGAAACACACGCTGCTGCTTCAAAAGCAAATAATGTATTGGGAGTTCATAGCTCTTTGGAAAAAAATAAGTCTCTGAAGTAAAGGTTGAGTGCGGCCATTATAGTTGCACTGTTCAGAAAAAAGGAACACTTACTACCGGTGGAGAAGGAAGGAAGGATGGAAGCAAGGAAAGTCTGAGAATTTCAATCTACATCAAAGGATAGCAATCTACATCATGGCTGGCTGAGGCATGTTGGGAGGTATAGGACTTTTTCCTGTCTAAACATGCACAGTTTTTCCTGTCTAAACATGCATCTCCCGAGACTTGCTTTTCCTAACCTGGTGCCTTCAAATATGATGAAGCTCCCATCATCCACACCCACTGGCCATGCTAGCTCAAGGGGTGATGGGAATTGTAGTCCAAAATATCTGAAGGACACTAGATTGGGGAAGACTGCCTAGACCTGGGATTCCTCACCCCTGGCCTAGACAAACAGCTAGACTATCAGCTTCCAAGGTTTTTTCCAGCTAAATGCACTGAGAGAATTCGACATAAATGGTTTCTTTGGCTTCTTCCTGGAAAGGGGGGCGGGGAGATTAGACTGTATTTTCAGATCTGTCCTGACTTCTCTTAAAAATACCAGCCAACAGGGAAATACAATTGCAATGGAAATGATAAATGACGTCTCTTTAAATAAAATCTTTCCAGTGCCTTTTTGTACATCAATGGTTGTGTCCAAAAGGCAGAGTGGAAAAACAGTAATTGGCTTCATTTTTATCCATTATATGCTCTTGCACTCTGGATTTAGACGAATATTATTATGTAAAACTTTAAAGTTCCCTGCTGGACATAGAAAATTAAAAAAACAGGAACTGTATAGCGTATTCTGATGATACACGTGTTGAGGCATTTAGTAGAATTTTGCACCATCTAAGCAATCAAGGGTGCAATCTAATGCATGTTTCCTGCCCGTATACTTGTAGAATCATAGAATCATCTAATAGTAGGCTCTGTTCATGTACCCACTAGTTAGAACAGCTAGACTCCTGAGTATAAGAGGCAGGGCTTTCATGGTACGGCCCCTCAATTGTGGAACTCCCTTCCTGCTGCTTTGCACCTTACACATTTGGTGCAGGCCTTTAGGAAAGCTTAAAAAACTTATTTTTCAAACTGGCCTCCTTGAAGTAGGTAGTTAATACATGTGTTCTGTTCTCAAAAACTGCAAACATGGCTTAATTTCCTCAATTTTGATAGTGCTGTGTTTGTATGTGTGCATATGTGTGATGCTTTGTGTCCAGATGTTTTATGAGAAGCAGAAAAGCAGGATATAAATGTATTGAATAAATAAACAGTCAAATTGTGCAAGCCTTCAGAGGAGTGATGAAATGCACATAAGAAAGATTAGGGAGGAGTGGGTGAAATGCTCAAGTTGTAGGGTAGTATCCAATGTTAGTCCTATGTTGAGTAGACTCATTGAAATGAATCAGACTTACATCAGTCACAGCTAACTTAGCTCCCATTGATTTCAATGGGTCTACTCTGTGTAGGACTAACATTGGATACTACCCATTGACATGTAGTACTGTCATGTATCTTTCACCTTCATAGTGACAACAGGTCTTTTTAACAACAGCATTTATTTCACAAGACTTGGGAAGGGGTGAATGGGTCAGGAATGGTGGGACGCTATCAATAATAGATTCTATGCAATATTGAGTGGAGAGAAGTGCCCCACTTAAATTAGAAATGGAAAAAGCCCCGTTTCACTAGTGGCTGTTTACATCATTATCAGTGAATTTTAAAGCAAACATTTCAACTATAAGAAAAAGGATGAAAGCAGCTCTGGGAAAACACAGGAGGGTTACAAATTGAAGTCAGCGTTGTCTGGACTCCCTGAAAAATTCTGTGAGTGACACAAGACAATTGTACAATAAAAACACTGTCTGGATGCACTCTGGGTATAAGGCAGCTTCCCATGTTTCCAACAGGAGTTCAAGCACTACTAGATGTCACCCTCCCACCCCTATGCAATCCCCAGGTTTTTATTGTGCAATTGTTCTTCCTCATTCATAGAATTTTGCAGGAGGACCAGAAGCCATCATCTTCATATTGTACCCCTCCAGTGTTTTCCCACCACTTCTTCCATCTTTTTTTTAATCAGAAAAAAAAACCTGTTCAGGAAGAAAAGACAGCACAGCTGCACAATTCGTTTTGATTGGCAGCGCTAGGAAGCTGTTCCTAGGAAGCTTCTGTTTGGAAGCACCCAAAAAGGGTAAGGTTGTCCTCCAGGGCTCTTTCTTGTAAACAGGCTTGCTAGGAGAATTCTGCTGGCTGACTTCCCAGAAAACTATTTCCATTTCCTATGCTGGCTGGAGAGGATGGGAGCCATAGTCCAACACATCTGGAGGGCACCCGGTTGGGGAAGAGGAACATGAGGAATGTTTCTATACAATGAAATGGCCCTGCAGTCAGAACTACACGGGGCCTTACTTACTACAGAAGCTACTTCCAGCCTTTGGGAAGAGGCTTTGTAGCCTACCATTAGTGCTTTGGCCAGAGAGACTACAGTACCCAACAGGCTCCGCGACAGCCCCGGATGTGAGTTTTTTGTTTGCTTCCAGGAAGTCCCGGAAAGCGGAGAACGCGGGTGATTTGGAGCTCGGTAGCGAAGTTCTGGCAGCGCCGGGTGGGCGTCATGTCTGCCTCGGCTGAATCCCAATGGCCTGAGCGCCTTGTCCCGCTGAAGGTAAGTAGAGGGAGGCGGAAGGAAGCCCAGCCTAGTGCGCAGCGCAGCAGTGGCGGCATAACAGACCTAGAACTGCAATTCAGTTCCAGGATGGCTGTCATCGTTAAGCAGATGACGCACCGATGCGGAAGAGTGCCCCTGAGTATGTGCAGAATGCTTTCCGCTCATCGCTGAGGAGTCGTCGGTAGCCCCATAATGTTTGGGACTAGAGGGAGGGGCTGCCAGGACAGGAGGGCGTATCTTGGAGGCAGGCTGAAGCCTGGGTGGTGTCGCTTCTGGAAAGCTCTGCCTTGAAGCGTAGACTTCTCAAGGGGAGAGGTGGTGCTTTCCACGCACGAGAGCTCCAGCTTGAGCCGCCGCTTAAAAGGTATCTCTCTGTAAGGTAGTAAAGTGGGGAAGTGGCTCTCTGTGATCCTCAGATCGGTTGTCACTCATGGGTGACAGATTTATTTATTTATTTATTTATAGGATGTATTAGTCGCCCTATATCGGCCTTCCCCAACCTGGTCCCTTCCGGCTGTGTTGGACTACAACTTCCATAATTCCCAGCTTACTGCCTAGGAATTATGGGAGTTACAGCCCAACATATCTGGAGGGTGCCAGGTTCTGGAAGGCTGCCCCACAGCTCTCAGGGTGATGTATATAGCTTTCATTTGTACTCTTATTGTACATTAGATCAGAAGCTGCAAATAAAACAATACATGAAACGCAGCAGAAGATAAAATAACAGGCATCACGACAACAAGAATTAAGGAAAGCAGCACAGGAGTTATGATGTATGTGTAGAATTAATTCTCAGCTAGGTATGTTAATAAAGAAAAGTGATGCACAAAATAAAAATAAACATGACGTTATATGAAGTTTAAACCTTGAAAACAGTGCCAAATCCAGCTATTAATAAGCTACACTGCAAAATGTCCTCTTCCAGGATACTGCATTCCATCACCCCTCCCCCCACTGCCTCTCTAGTAGTTGTGCCTGTTGATAGACCAATGTTGCTCTCTAAGTTTCTGCCTGGTCATATTGAAATACTTTATTCACTAGGCAGTGACAACTGCTGCTGATGACTGCTTATGCATCTGTTTGGAGATGCCTGCAGTTGTCATAAGTTGTCAGTGGGAAAAAATGTTGCTACGCTGCTAGGTTTGACCCTGACTGCTGTAGTGCTAAGAGGCAAGCTGCCCCACTCCTCTCTTTGCTCTTAAATGGCACCATAAGCGGTGGGGGAGGGGGAGTATGCTGCCATCGACGTAGTGGTATTCTTGGAATATGTGACGCCATTGGATCAAATAAGTCTTTCTAAATTGACTGGCTGAGTGACAGTATTTGACTAGTCAATTGATCAGCGTGCTATCCTAGTTCTGATAACATACTAGCCCTGTGCAGACATTTCCCCATGAACACTGACACTGTGCATGAATGAGGGAGAGGTACAGCGCTCCGCCAGTCCTGCCTGTGCCATCACATGTTCCTGATGCCCACATGTTCAGCAGAAAGTCTGGAAGCAGGCAGCAGTGGTGGCTCTGTACAGATACAGCTGCACATATAGATTCTCAAGTGACTGGGGAAGGCACCCTGCATGATTGGGGTCCCAGCTGCACATATAGATTCTCAAGTGACTGGGGAAGGCACCCTGCATGATTGGGGTCCCAGCTGCACATATAGATTCTCATGTGACTGGGGAAGGCACCCTGCATGATTGGGGTCCCAGCTGTATGAGTGTAGGGTTGCCCCTTACAGCGATTCCTTTGCAGATGTTGTGGGGGAGGTGGGGGTGGTCAGGGCCTGCAAACATGTTCCCACTCCCTCCTCCCTGCATGGTGTCAAAGTGTGGATGAAAATGTCTAAATGGGGATACTCTTTACAAATAGGAATGGACCGGTTCACATGTCATGGGAACCCAGGTTATTTTTTAAATCCTGGGTTATCAAGAATGAGCAAGTGTGCTAGTTCACACAGCTTGTTCCCCACCACTTGGCTCCTCTTGTGCAGCTTGCACATTTTTAAAAAGGCATTCAAGTGGTTCCAGGCTTCGCCCCTACTAATCAGATGGGGCATCATGCTAAACCTTTTCTATCCTTAGAAAGCAAAAAACAGGAATCAAACAGTATTTCCTGAGAAATGTGTTTGTACAGAGCCTGTCTTTATTTTTATGTTTCATACAGTGCTTGACGATTTAGGGGTAGGCAGACGCCTCCGAACTTGGAGCGGACCACCTATCCAATGCAGGGCAGGAGAAGCATGGAGGGGATCGTTCCCTCCGTGCTTCTCCTGCCCTGCATTTGCGGCTAGACAGCTGATTGCGGCTGTCTAGCCATGGGAAGGCGGAGCGGGGAAGGAGGCCGTCAGATGACACATTGGATGTGTTGTACCAGCATTTCTGCCTTCCCTGCCCCAGAATGCCCCATTTTGGCTGCTCCATGCTTCTCTTCCAAGCGTGGAGCGTGGGGCCATTCTGCGCTGCCTTGCAGGCAGCGCAGAAGAGGAGGAAGGTCAGTTCTTCAGGAACCCACATATCCTATGGCTGTCTAGCCACTAACTGGCAGCCATAGGATTGCTCCCTCCAGTTCTTTAAAAATAATAATAAAAAATTCTGATAACATTTAATTGTATGTTGTCAATATTTTTTATTATTGGCAACATATAATTAAATGTTATCATAATTTATTAAGGAAACAACTGTATACATGTTTAGACTGAAAAAGTCCTACAGCTCCCAGCATGGCAGACTGGGGAATGCTGGGAGTTGTAGGACTTTTTTCTGCCTAAACATGCATAGGGTTGCACCCTATTTTAAGTATTTTTAAAGCTCCCTTCATCCTAATGGATACCAGGGCAGTATACACAAGAAATGAAAAGAACCAGTGCGTACAAAGTGGCAATAGTTACATTCAATTATGACTACTTTTTTCTTTATCAGTAGGTGCTTTCTCAAAATTACTTTTATTTTTAATTATAATCTGAACCTTTCATTTTGCCCTATATTTACAAAGATATTTTTTTATAATCCTATTTCAGGAAGTGGATAATTTGTTGCGTTGTGGGATATGCTTTGAATACTTCAAGATTGCAATGATCATTCCCCAGTGTTCACATAACTGTAAGTACACATGTGGTGTCCCCCACTCCTGTTTTTGTTTTTATGTATTTTTGAATGTTTATCTTGTTTTTCGGAGCGCCCGGAAAGGGGGTGTTCCTGAGGGCGGGGTGGGGATGGTGGAAGCGCCATTACGACGCTTCCTATGCGCTGTCTACCCTCCCCTCCCCTGCTCTGAGGCTTGACATCTGGAATCGGCCATCTAGCTGCAAATGCAGGGCGGCCAGAGCGCAGAGAAGATCCCCTCCATGCTCCACCCGCTCAGCATTGGATAGTCGGTCACCTTCGAGTTCGGAGGCGGCTGACTGTTCCCATGGGATTGCACCCTTAACTAATCTTAATTAACAGCAACAATCAATTATTATATAAACTGAAATGATCGAGGGGCTGGAGCAACTCCCCAATGAGGAAAGGTTACAACAGCTGGGATTGTTTAGCTTGGAGAAAAGGTGAGTAAGGGGGGTCATGATAGAGGTGTACAGAATTATGCACAGTGTGGAGAATGTGGATCTGGAGACCTTTTTCTCCCTCTCTCTTAATACTAAAACCCAGGGTCATCCCATGAAACTGGTGGGAGATTCAGGACAGATAAAAGAAAGTACTTCTTCACACAGCACATAGTTAAACTATGGAATTCGCTACCACAAGATGTAGTGATAGCCATCAATTTAGATGGCTTCAAAAGGGGATTGGGCAAATTCATGGATGCTAAGGCTATCAGTGGCTGCTAATCCTGATGCCTATATGCTGCCTCCAGTATCAGAAGCAGTATACTCATGTCCTGATTGTGGGTTTCCTGTGGGGCGGCTGGTTGGCCACTGTGTGAACAGAACCCTTGGTCTGATCTAGCATGGCTCTTGTTATGTTCTTATGGAAGCTCCATCTCGTGTGTCATGACTAATATCTATTGGCGTATAGTCATTTATAAAACCATATCAGCTAGTTGTCATTAGTATATGTCATGACAATTCTGTAAGTTAATTGTGCATCATGTGAATAAATATTTGTCCTGAGTCTACCCTCAATCAACTTAGTTCAGTCTAGCCCTTCATTCAATCTACCTAATTTCATTCAATCAATCGAGCCCCATCAACAGCGATCCTGAGATGTAGCGTTGTGTAATTTTTTTTTTTTTTGCTGTTCACTTCCTCTTCAGCATTCAGGCTTAAATATCTTTTTCTGAACTAAAAAGTCACAGGTTCCTTAGTATTTCCCTGTAAAGAAAATACCCATATTCATTTTAATTGCCTCTTTTCTGTATCTTCTGCTCTTACAGTGCCATTTTTTAGATGAAGCGATCAGAACTGTACACAACATTCTTAATGTATCATAGATGTATATTACGGCATTGAGATAAAATGTCATTTAGAGGAACTAAGGTGCATCTGTTCTGTCAAAAATGGCTATTGCTAAGATTTTACTAAAATACTGCTACCATCAGAGTATAGCTTTGGCTATTGGGCGGTATAGAAATGAAATAAATAAATAAAATACATAAAAATAAAATAGCTTTGCCCTTGCTTTGAGAAGCTAGAGGTCTCTTGTCCTGGTTTCTTTTCTCTGGTGTGTAATGTGGCAGATGTCCCTGAAATACTGGATGGAGAGTTTGGCTGATCTGACTTGGCGGTTCAGTAGTTGAGTGCTGTAATTAGTTTTGTAGGTACACTTCTTCAGACAGAGATCTACTACAGTGTCACTACAAATACAAATGAGGCGTAGTGCTGAAGACTGTTCTTTTGGTTCAGTTTCAGTGTTTATCTCTGGGTACATTCCAGCTCCTCTGGGGCATGAATATTGAGCATAATATAAATCAGTCCCATCACGTTCTAAAATGTCTGAGTTCTCAAAGGGCTTGCAGGGCAGACCAATTAAGCTGATTCATATTCATGCAGCTGTAATGCTTCTCTTCTAGTATGGATTTTCATATATGGCATTTTGAATAATGTTACATTAATTGTGTGACTGCTTAATTGATCAGTAGTGTAGATGTTGAATAGGAACTTAGTCAATGGCTCCAGCACTTCATCATAAAGAGTGATGTAAATGGATTAGTTACAGATTTTAAAGTTGCATCAGCATGATAAGGAGCAAGGAATTAGCAAATATTCACCAGTTATGGACCAAATGACTAATGGCCTTAATTCTAGAAAATATTAACTGGTTAGCAAGTTCATAAATAAAAGGACAAATTGAGATAATTTCTTACTATGCTTGCTTGGTTGAAGACTGGATTGATTTTAAATCAAGTGTGTTTGAAATAAATGAGCATGTGGTGTAACAGTTAGCTGGGAGTCCTGCATGACCTTGTCTCTGCTTCTCTCTCTCTGGTTCGTTTCCACTGGCCTAGAAGGGCAGACTAGAGAGCACCCCTCCAGTTGGTGCTTGTTATTGGAAGAGTTGTAGTATGTTTTGGGGTTCCCTGTTGAGAGAAAGGGACGCCCATTATGGAGGATGCCGTGGGTGAGAGCTAGAGACCAGAGTGGCCCAGGTGGGAGACGGCCTGCCCAGTCATAGTTTGTGAACATCGGTGAGCTTCCTCGCCATGGGCTTTTTGGGGGGATTGAGAGGATTAAAAATGTGAGCCTGTTTTCTGCTGCTCTTATGTTGGTTGAGATTAATGCACTTCCAATTTCTGCTCCCGTATTGTGAGATTGTTGCTTTGATAGCTTTTGAATATAATTGGTTTAAATTGTAACGTTTTGTTATTGATGTATTTTCTAATCCTGATATCTTTATAATTTTGGGAAATTTTAATTGTAATGTATGTTAACTTGCTAATGTGGATGTAAATACTATCTTATAAAGCATCTAGTGTACTGTTTTATTCCTTTTACACAGAAAATCAGGCTTTAATACAGTGTGTTTTGACAGAGGGTCATGGATTCATTTTTTATAAACATATGCCTATTTGTCTGTGTTTTCATTTTAAACCAGGGTATTTTAAAACACGGGCACACTTTTATTTAAATCAGTTTTTGAAATCTATCTAATATTTTTAATTAAAAAAAAAAGATTTGTATCCACACTCTTTGGATGGAGTTTGAATTCTGCATAAGAACTGACAGTGCAAGAATTGTACCTTTACTCTGAGTTGTTGCTTAGGAAGTGGTAGTCTTTGGATATCTCACTGGTAGAACTAAAACATGGAGAAGATAAAACACCATTTCCTATAACTTTTTATGTCATGTGACTGCATATGTGGTAGTGATTATGGCCCATTAAGGGTGCAATCCTATGCAGGTTTAGACAGAAAAAAATCTCACAACTCCCAGCATTCCCCAGCCAGCAATGTAGGACTTTTTTCTGTCTAAACCTGCATAGGATTGCGCCCTTAATGTGTTTTATGCCTTTGAAAGCTTTTTGTGCTACTTGCAAGGCGTCCTTATATGATTTCTTTTACTTCTTGAGGTTGGTTGTTTGGGAAATATTTGTTCTCCATTAAAATGCTGAGTACAAAGATAAAAATCATTGTGCTGATGGAAATGAAGATTTTTTTATTTACGCTTCAGGCTTTGCCTGTTGAAAATCAAAGTGAAAAATTTGTACTGTTGTCAAAGGGCCTGTTCTAATTATGTATTGTGTTTTTTCTTCCAGATTGTTCTCTCTGCATTCGCAAGTCCCTATCCTACAAACCTCAGTGTCCTACATGTTGTGTGGTAAGTGTTAACCTCCTGTCATACTGTTAATGTTTAAGGAAATGCTTTACCTTTCTACAAAATGAGAGCACTTGGCGATAACAAAGTCATTCTAGCCCTGTCTATGCCCGGCTTAGGTGTTTTGGCAGCTTAGGTGGACCACTGAACAGCTATCCTTCCAGTACCTTCTCTTCAGTGGCACATGCTGGACCCTGCTCTTCACATGCCTGGTGTTCTCTTTCAAGATATTTCTGCAACTTGGCTTCAAGCCTCTTTAGTGGAATTGCCTATTGTCCTCATTCCCTCTGCTGGCAACGCACCTCTCCCTGCAGTGCTCTTCCCTCTTTCATTTGCTTAGTGGTCTCCCCACGCCCCCTCCCATGGCATATCCATTTGTTTCATCCTCTAAAATGCTGCTTATAGGGGCAAACTACACTGCAAAGTTTACATGAACATTCAAGTAAGGGAAAAAGTTTGCTTCCAGAGGGATGTTGGAGGAAATTTGGAGCAAGGGAGGGGGTGCTTAATCCTCTTGCTTTCTGCCACTTTATGTGTTTACATAAAGGCAAATATTAACATAAGAACAGCCAGGCTGGATCAGACCACGGGTCCATCTAGTCCAGCATTCTGTTCATGCAGTGGCTAACCAGCTGTTGACTGGGAACCCACAAGCAGGGCATGAGCGCAACAGCACCCTCCCAACAACTCCCGCCCATGTTGCCCAGCAACTGGTGTACATAGGCTCTCCGCCTCTGGTACTGGAGGTAGCACATAGCCATCAGGACTAGTAGCCATTGATAGCCTTTTCCTCCAGAAATTTGTCCAACCCCTTTTAGAGCCATCCAAATTGGTGGCCATCACTACATCCTGTGGTAGCAAGTTCCATAGTTTAACTAAGTGCTGTGTGAAGAAGTCCTTCCTCTTATCCTTTTCTCAAAACCTCACAGTGGGGCATGGAGATAGTTGTGAGAGGTATGACTAGAGCAGAGAACCTGTGGGTGGGGAGGAAGGAGTTAAGCAACTCCCCTGCAGCTATTCTGCTCATCCCCCCCTTCCCAAGCTACTTTCTTCTAAAATGAACTCCCCAAAGTTTTTGGGGACAGTCTCTTAAATGCTTTTGCCCATAATGTGTAGTTAGTCCCACAGAACCAGTCCTAATTCACTGCACTGAAGGATTATTCGTGGGTCTAGAAAGGTATTTCAGAATTCTCAGGTCCCACGTCCTCACTTTTTTCCTCCAACCAACCTTCTGCAAGTTGGAAATTACTTTAAATTCCGAGGTGCCAGTCTCAGAGATCCAATTTGCATGGAACAGCAATTGTGGCTTAATTAGCCCATGATTTGCCATGCATGAGCAAGAGCACCACCTGCGGCGCACTCCTCACTTCTTCTCTCTGTAAACAATCTCTGATCGGCCTCTTCATGGGTTGAGAGTGTGGCATGAAAACCAGGAGTGTTCGGTTGCTTAGGGGCAATACCACCCAGTTTGTTTTAGGGTTAACCACTGGGTTGTTTATGGTGAAAAGAAGAAATGAAATGAAAAAGGAGAAATAGAGTTGGGTGTCATCGGTATACTAATGATACTGCACTCCATATGCCCAGATGACCTCATGCAGCAGTTTCATATAGATTGGGGGATATGACAGAACCCTGTGAGATCCTGAGAAATCCTGTAGCACCACCTTCTGGAAGGAGCTGTCAGGATATGAGTAGAACCACCAATGAGCAGTTCCAACCACACTCAACTCGCACAGCCTCTCCAGAAGGATCCTGTGGATTATGGTATTGAAAGCACCTGAGAGATCCAAGAGAATCAATAGGGTTGCACTCCACCTGTCTCTCCACTGGCAAAGGTAATCCCATAGGGTGACCAAGGCAGTATCATGCTCAAACCAGGCCTAAGCCCTGATTGAAATGAATCCTCAAAGAATGCCTGGAGTTTTGTACTAATGTTTGCCAGATTGCACAAAGGTAATAGAGCTAGCTTTGTACATGCAGGCAGACTTTAATGCTGAGGGACACTTAGGCATCCCCTTCATGGATCATTGCCTTGTTGTGGCGAAGGGGCTTGCGTAACTCAATAAAGTCATAAGTATGCTGTGCAGGGCCACCCAAGACGGACAGGTCATGGCGGTGAGTTCTGACAAAATGTGGTCCACTGGAGAAGGAAATGGCAACCCACTCCAGTATTCTTGCTAAGAAAACCCCATGGAACATATCACAAGGCTAAAAGATATGACACCAGAAAATGAGCCCCTCAGGTCGGAAGGTGTCCAATATACTACTGGGGAAGAGCAGAGGGAATTTCCAAGTAGCGCCAGAAAGAGTGAAGCGGCTGGGCCAAAGCCAAACGGACACTCAGCTGTGGATGTGTCTGCTGGTGAAAAGAAAATCTGATGCTGTAAAGAACAATATTGTTTAGGAACCTGGAATGTCAGATCAATGAATCAAGGTAAGCTGGAGGTGGTCAAACATGAGATGGCAAGACTGAACATCGACATCTTGGGAATCAGCGAACTAAAATGGACAAGCATGGGTGAATTTAATTCAGGTGACCCATGCCCCAACCACTGAGGCCAAAGAAGCTGAGGTTGATCGGTTCTGTGAAGACCTACAAGACCTTCTAGAACTAACACCAAAAAAAGATGTCCTTTTCATCATAGGGGATTGGAATGCTAAAGTAGGAAGTCGAGAAATCACCGGGATAACAGGCAAACATGGCCTTGGTATACAGAATGAAGCAGGACAAAGGCTAATAGAGTTTTGCCAAGAGAACACGCTGATCATAGCAAACACTCTTTCCCAACAGCACAAGAGGCGACTCTACACATGGACATCACCAGATGGTCAATATCGAAATCAGATTGATTATGTCCTTTGCAGGCAAAGATGAGGAAGCTCTATACAGTCAGTAAAAACAAGACTTGGAGCTGACTGTGGCTCAGATCATGAGCTGCTTCTTGCAAAATTTCGGCTTAAATTGAAGAACGTGGGGAAAACCACTAAACCATTCAGGTATGACCTAAATCATATCCCTTCTGAATATACAGTGGAGATGAGAAATAGTTTTAAGGGATTAGACCTGATAGAGTGCCTGAGGAACTATGGACGGAGGTCTGTAACATAGTTCAGGAGGCAGCAACGAAATCCATCCCAAAGAAAAAGAAATGCAAGAAAGCCAAGTGGCTGTCTGATGAGGCTTTACAAGTAGCTGAGGAAAGAAGGGAAGCAAAAAGCAAGGGAGAAAGGGGAAGATATATCCAACTGAATGCAGAGTTCCAGAGAATAGCAAGGAGAGACAAGAAGGCCTTCTTAAATGAACAATGCAAAGAAATCGAGGAAAACAATAGAATGAGAAAGACTAGATCTCTCTTCAAGAAAATTGGAGATCTCAAGGGAACGTTTTGTGCAAAGACGGGCATGATAAAGGACAAAGAAGGCAGGGACCTAACAGAAGCAGATGAGATTAAGAAGAGGTGGAAAGAATACACAGAAGAACTATACAGGAAAGATCTGAATGTCCCTGATAACCATGATAGTGCGGTCACTGAACTTGAGCTGGACATCCTCGAGAGTGAAATCAAGTGGGCCTTAGGAAGCATTACTAACAACAAAGCTAGCGGAGATGACAGTATTCCAGCTGAACTATTTAAAATCCTAAATGATGATGCTGTTAAAGTGCTGCACTCAATATGCCAACGAATTTGGAACACTGAACAGTGACAACAAGACTGGAAAAGGTCAGTGTACATTCCAATTCCAAAGAAGTGCAATGCCAAAGAGTGTTCAAACTACCGTACAATTGCGCTCATTTCACATGCCAGCAAGGTTATGCTCAAAATCCTACAAGCCAGGCTTCAGCAGTGTGTGAACCGAGAACTACCAGAAGTACAAGCTGGGTTTCGAAGAGGCAGAGGAACTAGAGATCAAATCGCCAACATTCACTGGATCATGGAGAAAGCAAGAGAATTCCAGAAAAACGTCTCTTTCTGCTTCATTGACTACGCTAAAGCCTTTGATTGTGTGGATCACAACAAACTCTGGCAAATTCTTCAAGAGATGGGAGTACCAGCCCACCTTACCTGTCTCCTGAGAAAGCTGTACGAGGGACAAGAAGCAACGGTAAGAACTGGACATGGAACAACTGATTGGTTCAAAATTGGGAAAGAAGTACGACAAGGCTGTATATTGTCACCCTGCTTATTTAATTTATATGCAGAGTACATCATGAGAAACGCCGGGTTGGATGAATCACAGGTCGGAATTAAGATTGCTGGGAGAATGATCAACAACCTCAGATATGCAGACGATACCAGCCTAATGGCAGAAAGCGAAGAGGATCTAAAGAGCCTCTTGTTGAGGGTGAAAGTGGAGAGTGCAAAAGCTGGTTTGAAACTCAACATTACAAAAACGAAGATCATGGCATCTGGCCCCATCACTTCCTGGCATATGGAAGGGGAAGAAATGGAAGCAGTGACAGATTTTATTTTCTTGGGCTCCAAGATCACCGCAGATGGTGACTGTAGCCATGAAATTAAAAGATGCTTGCTCCTTGGGAGTAAGCTATGGCAAACCTGGACAGCATAGTAAGAAGCAGAGACATCACCTTGCCGACAAAGATTTGTATAATCAAAGCTATGGTTTTCCCAGTAGCAACGTATGTCTGTGAGAGCTGGACTATAAGGAAGGCTGAGCGCCGAAGAATTGATGCCTTCAAACTGTGGTGCTGGAGAAGACTCTTACGAGTCCCCTGGACTGCAAGGAGGTCAAATCAGTCAATCCTAAAGGAAATCAACCCTGAGTGCTCATTGGAAGGACAGATACTGAAGCTGAAGCTCAAATATTTTGGCAACCTAATGTGAAGTGATGTAGTTCAGATCACGAACTTCTTATTGCACAATTTAGAATCAGACTAAAGAGAATAGGGAAGACCCACAGATCAGTTAGATATGAGCTCACAAATATTCCTCATGAATATGCAGTGGAGGTGAAGAGTAGATTTAAGGGACTAGATTTAGTAGATAGGTTCCCGGAAGAACTATGGACAGAAGTTCGCAACATTGTTCAGGAGGTGGCAACAAAAAACGTCCCAAAGAAAAAGAAAACCAAGAAGGCAAGATGGCTGTCTGCTGAGACACTGGAACTTCTGGAAGTAGCCCAAGAAAGAAGGAAAGCAAAAGGCAACAGTGATAGGGGGAGATATGCCCAATTAAATGCAAAATTCCAGAGGTTAGCCAGAAGAGATCAGGAATTATTTTTAAACAAGCAATTCGCGGAAGCGGAAGAAGATAATAGAATAGGAAGGACAAGAGTCCTCTTCCAGAAAATTAGAGACATCGGAGGTAAATTCCAGGCAAAAATGGGTATGATCAAAAACAAAGATGGCAAGGACCTAACAGAAGCAGAAGAGATCAAGAAAAGGTGGCAAGAATATACGGAAGATCTGTATAGGAAGGATAATAATATCGGGGATAGATTTGACAGTGTGGTCAGTGAGCTAGAGCCAGACATCCTGAAGAGTGAGGTTGAATGGGCCTTAAGAAGCATTGCTAATAACAAGGCAGCAGGAGATGACGGTATCCCAGCTGAACTGTTTAAAATCTTGCGAGATGATGCTGTCAAGGTGATGCATGCCATATGCCAGCAAATTTGGAAAACACAAGAATGGCCACCAGATTGGAAAAGATCAACTTATATCCCCATATCAAAAAAGGGAAACACTAAAGAATGTCCAAACTATCGAACAGTGCCCCTTATTTCACATGCCAGTAAGGTAATGCTCAAGATCTTGCAAGGTAGACTTCAGCAACTGATGGAACGAGAATTGCCAGATGTACAAGCTGTGTTTAGAAAAGGCAGAGGAACTCGAGACCAAATTGCCAATATCCTCTGGATAATGGAGAAAGCCAGGGAGTTTCAGAAAAACATCTATTTCTGTTTTATTGACTATTCTAAAGCCTTTGACTGTGTGGATCATCACAAATTGTGGCAAGTTCTTGGTGGTATGGGGATACCAAGTCATCTTGTCTGCCTCCTGAGGAATCTGTATAACGACCAAGTAGCAACGGTAAGAACAGACCACGGAACAACGGACTGGTTTAAGATTGGGAAAGGAGTATGGCAGGGTTGTATACTCTCACCCTACCTATTCAACCTGTATGCAGAACACATCATGAGACGTGCTGGGCTTGATGAAGCCGAGGCTGGAGTTAAAATCGCTGGAAGAAACATTAACAATCTCCGATATGCAGATGATACCACTTTGATGGCTGAAAGCGAGGAGTAGCTGAGGAACCTCATGACGAAGGTGAAAGAAGAAAGTGCAAAAGCTGGGTTGCAGTTAAACCTCAAAAAACCCAAGATTATGGCAACCAGCTTGATTGATAACTGGCAAATAGAGGGAGAAAATGTGGAGGCAGTGACAGACTTTGTCTTTTTAGGCGCAAAGATTACTGCAGACACTGACTGCAGTCAGGAAACCAGAAGACGTTTACTTCTTGGGAGGACAGCAATGATAAATCTTGATAAAATAATGAAGAGCAGAGACATCACACTGACAACAAAGGTCCGCATAGTTAAAGCAATGGTATTCCCCATAGTTACCTATGGCTGCGAGAGCTGGACCATAAGGAAGGCTGAGCGAAGGAAGATAGATGCTTTTGAACTGTGGTGCTGGAGGAAAATTCCGAGAGTGCCATGGATTGCAAAAAGATCAAACCAGTCCATACTCCAGGAAATAAAGCCAGACTGCTCACTTGAGGGAATGATATTCAAGGCAAAACTGAAGTACTTTGGCCACATAATGAGAAGACAGGATATCCTGGAGAAGATGCTGATGCTAGGGAAAGTGGAAGGCAAAAGGAAGAGGGGCCGACCAAGGGCAAGGTGGATGGATGATATTCTGGAGGTGACGGACTCGACCTTGGGGGAGCTGGGGGTGGTGACGGCCGACAGGAAGCTCTGGCGTGGGCTGGTCCATGAAGTCATGAAGAGTCGTGACCGAATAAACAACAACAATGCGAAGAGAAAACTCCCTGGAAAAGACCCTGACGCTGGGAAAGATCGAAGGCAAAAGGAGAAGGGGACGGCAGAGGATGAGATGGCTAGATAGCATCACCGATGCAATGAATATGAATTTGAGCACACTCCGGGAAAGAGCGGAGGACAGGAAGGCCTGGCTATGGTCCATGGTGTCACGAAGAGTCGGACACGACTTAACGACTGAACAACAAAACACTTAGGCATATGCATGCTTCCACATTTTTTGAGGACTCTGCCATATGCTTTAAAAATGTGGAGTGCCTCTCAGTTGTGGCTGACAGTTGCATTTATTATGGGTAGTTAAGGGTGGAGTTAAGTGCTTAATGCTCAACATCACAAACTTATATATTTAGGGCTGAGAATTCCCTATCATGGTTAAGGGTGCATGTTTTTAGTATGGCATGGGAAGTTGGTTACAAATTCATATTAATTCATAAAATCAGCCACAAACTCTGTGGATGTTGCCATTATCTTAATACCCAAATAAATAGTTGTTATGGTTATTACTGAATTAAGTGAATATTACTGAATTTCACCCTGCTTCTAAGCATAAGGGTTCTAAGCATAGGTGATTTTTAGGTGACAGATGTTCATTGGGGTGGTTCAGGAACATATAAAACTATAGATTAATAACTAGCTTTATGGCTCATATTGTAACATTAACAGTCTATGTTCTCTTTATACTTCCAGTATCTTTTGCAGGCAGGTAGTATATATTAGGCAATGACCTGGTTCACATGACATGACAGGCCACCGCAGGAGCTGCTGCTTCGGGATGTCCATCTTGCCTTGGCTTGTCATGTCATGCAAACCCAGCCAGCAGGGGTTGTTTGAGGGTTAGACAACCTTCAGATAATTTATACTTTTTAATTTGGAAAGTGTAAGCTTTACCTTAGATTTATTCTCACTACAGCTATATGACGTATGCTCCATTTTGCAGATGGTGGAATTGAGGCTGAAAGTGATGTACTTACCCAAATTTTTGCACAGAGAATGTAACTTTGCACCCAAATTTCCCCGGTCCATGCCTGAGTTCGTGGTTGCCCAGATAGATCTCCTGGGTTCCAAGTTCCTTGCTGTAGCCACTCTTACTTGTCACATCCCACCATAGCCTTGCATTGTGGCTGATCTATAAAATTAAAATTGAATGGTTAGCTAATAATCAGAAGATATCCAAACAGTTATGACCTCTGGGACTGAGTTCAGCACTGAGGAACTGTAGCAGATCTGGGGTAATGTTTCCTAAATAGTGAATGAAGCCTGTATTGTACAGGCACAGCAGGTTGACTCTCAATATCTTGTTGGAAAGTAAATGGTATGCAACTCTCTTTACACTAAACCATATTGGGATTAATGGATTTTAAGCTTCAAGCTTAGTGCACTTCTTAAAATGATAGGTTGCCTGAAATGTTTACTGTAATAGAGGTTTTGATAATCTTTGGGAAGATGTCTGCCCCTCAATCCTTCTTCCTAAAGGTCTGAATTAGATTACAGACTCTAAGTTGAAAGTCTCCAAGCTCTACTCCCTGCCTCCTGTTGCTGATTTTTCAAGAATGCTTTGCGTACATGTCTGCAGCAAATAACTTTATTTCTACCTTTATATCTTCTACATCAGACAATGAGATTTTTTAAAGGAAAAAAAACTTGGCACCAAAAAGGCAACTAAAAGCAGAAAGAAGATAGATATCAGTTTTATAAGAGAATAGTTTGTATGCAGCAAACCTTTCTGAAATCTGTATCTGTTCAATAATTACTCAAAGTCTGGCCTTTCCCTTTTAAAGTTCTGCTTCCTATTTCTCCCCACTCCTCTTTGTGGGTTTTAATTGTTATCATTCTTTAGTGTGTGCTTTTGTCTTAAAAAATATATAGCTGCAGCCATGATAAAACAGTGAATTGCTGGAAATTGAAGAGTTTATTAGTTTTCCTGTAATACATTATTGCTTTTGGTAATTGTGTATGACAAACTTAACTTTATGCAGCATTTCTCAGATTTTCAGTACAGAACATTATTTTTCCAGTTGCTTAGATGTTTTCAGGAAAGACGACATGTATCTGGTTTTTATGTTTTCCTTTTAAATATGACAATTTCTCTGCAGAAAGTTTGGGAAACTAGAAAGGTCCAAGTGGAATAGTACTTACTTGAACATTTTCTGTTGTTTTCTAGGCAGCTACGGGACCCGACCTGAAAAATAACCGGATATTAGATGAACTGGTACAAACCTTTAATTCTTCAAGGTACCACACAATTTTACACATTTCAGAGTGAGAATGCAGATGTAATTCAAATTCCATTTGAGCTAAAAGCTAAGTTGTGCTATATATTGAACTTAAAAATCCGAGACGATGTGCAATGGAAGAGGATGCATGAGGATTCTGAGTCTTATAGACCTGAGAGCCATTGCCAGTCATAGCAGTTAATACTGGGCTAGATGGACAAATAATTTGATGTGGTATAAAGCAGCTTCCTAAGTGAGGGGAAGGGAGAGTGTGTATTCTGCACTTAGAGATGTAAAGCTTGGAAAAAACGCCAAAAGCACCAGAAAAATTTGGGAAGTAAACTCCCCCCGCCACAATTTCCCCCCTGGAAAAAATCCCTGGAAAAAATAGGGAAAACCTCTTTAGGGAGCGGCTGCTAGTCAGTGGTTAGACAGCCATCGGATATCTGGTTTTCTGGGAACCGACCTCAGAGCCCGTGCTCCAAACCAACCTTCTCCCCCCCCAAGGCAGCGCAGAACAGCCCTATGCTCCGCGCTTGCAAAAGGAACGTGGAGTGGCCAAAACGGGGCATTCCGTGGGGGCGTTCTGGGGCGGGGAGGGTGGAAATGCTGGTACGACACATCCTATGTGTGGTCCGACAGCCTCCTCCCCCACTCTGCCTTCCCGCAGCCGTCTGGCCGAAAATGCAGGGCAGGAGAAGCATGGAGGGAATGATCCCCTCCGTGCTTCTCCTGCCCTGCATTGGAAAGGTGTCTGCCTCCGAGTTTGGAGGCGGCTGCCTATCTGCATAGGATTGCGCCCTTAATGTTTTCTTCCTGGTCCTTCCCCAATTTTTTGTCCTGTGTCGTCCCCCCCCCCCCCCCAGCCACCACATCTCTATCTGCACTGCTTTTTCTTGTCTGGAGCAGTAAGGAGGGGATGTTTCCTTTTGGGTTCTGTGCTATTGTAAGTTCTCCTTTCCCAAAACTGGGCCAGCAGGGGCTTTTTGGCAGAGCTGCAAGCCTTCTGGAAGATGATCCTTTCTGGGAATGAATTCAGCAGCTCCTTGAAGAGCTCTTCACACCACCATGCTGCTTCTCTCCCAAGATGTGCCAGGCAAATGTGGCCTTGCCAATCTTTCTCGTAGAAATCCCTTGCTTTGCCTGTCAGAATGGAGATGGATCAAAATTAGCAGAGGCAGAAAGACAAGTGACTTGGCAGCAATGTTGCAGGGGAGCTGTGGAGTGCAGGTTGTTTGTAGTTTCCTCCAAATTTCATTACAAAGTTGCAGCACATTGAGTTATGATTATTTTTCTTTTTGCTCAAGCGTGTTTCAATCTGATAATTACATTGCAATTGACTTGGTGATGATCATATCCTTTGGATCAAGCAGCCAAGGAAAAGCATTAAGTTTCTTTTCTACTGAGGTTTGAAGCTGAACCATAAAGAGTTCCTGTCAGTGCTATTGTGTTTTGAATGGGTGAATAATTTTCCACTCATTATTAACCATTCCAAGATCTCTGAGGTTAGTAGCTTGGTTTTTATTATCATAGGCTTACAATTGGTAATAAAAGTATGATTTGACTAAGGGTTGTCTGTTAACAGGGCTGAACTGACACTGAAGAATTAAGATTAAGGATACCATTCTTCTGTGGCCAGAGTTTCTAGTCCTGTTTCTCCTTGAGAAGCACAGGGCTTGAAATGCCTTTGAGGTTTGCACATCTGTAGCAACAGCAAATGGAAGGCTTCCCATGTCCTGTTTTCCAGTAGGGTTTTTGGGTACCCTGGAGGAAGAATAGAGTCTTTACCCATGCTCTCTACCTGATGACATTAAATATGAATAAATATGACAGTAAATATTTAGAAAATATGGGCTGTTTTTTTCAGTAGTGGGAGGTAGATGCAGCTTTGAGGCATGACTTTTAGCAGAAAGACAGCATGAGGAAAAGGGTTAAAAATGCTTCTTACCATGTCTTCCCGCTTCAGCAGCTGTCTTTTTAAAAAAAATAGAGTATCCAAAAAGAATTGTGGAACTACATATACAGGCCAGATTTAGGCAATAATATCTCGGCTTAATAAGCCAAAATACGAACAAGTCTCTTGCCCATGCATGCAGCCACCTTCTTCATATGAGTAAACAAACTAGGAAGCCTCTGATTAGCCACAGTTTCCCGTTCCATCCAAACTCAGAAACTATGGTTCCCAGCTTTGGAACCATAGTTTCTGGAGCTATCTGGAACCAGGATTTTAAACCACGATTTAAAGTTGGTTTCAGATCCTCCCTTGTTCCAACGCTGGTAACCATAGTCTGAACATGGTCTATATATGTAGTTCCACTCATAGGATCTTTTGAAGTTCAAACTACTATTACACTGAATCATGTATAATTTTCTTCTGGTTTTTTTTTAAAGCCTCTTCAGGGGTGTTTGCAGGAGGTCTGCTTAACCTCTTTCCCCTGGGGTGATTTTGCCTCTCAAAATCACCTTTCCTCAAGCTGCTTTTTTGTCCAAGTGGACTTCAATGATACTGTAATGATAATGAGAATCTGAAATGAAGATGGGTTTTCTTTGTTTTGAGCCAAGTAGGCAATTCTAGTATTGTTATTCAAGGATAATTAGGTATTTCCCTCATTTTGAAATACCTCAGTATTTTAGAAAATTTGCTAATCTTAGTCATTGGTATTTTTTTATTGAGACAACTTTTTAAATAATAAAGCATTGGGAGAACATGGTGTCATTGCTTTTATAATAGCCGTCTAGCCTTGGGATCATCCATTTCTCAAGGTAATGGCCTGCTGAATGGAAGAGAGCAGCTGCAAAAGAAAGCTAAAGCCGGAAATAAATATGTAACTCTGAGGCTTCCTGATAAGAAAGAGAGTGAGTGAGGCCATCTGGCAATGAGTGAGATGAAGTTGTGAAGCTGTTCCTGTAATTTTGAACTTTCTTCCACTTGATAAGCCTTAGTCACCTCTGCTACTTTGAAAGGCATATAAATTAGGGCTGAGATGAAATGGGCCTTGTTTTCATGAATATCTCTGCCTGCAAAGCGAGACCTCTCCTTTCAGTGATGTTTTGGGAGGTGTTTTTTTTTGTCAGGGTGGCACTGCAGAGAGAAGTGCCACTCTCAGCACACATTAAGGGAGCCAGCACCCTCCCTGTACCTGGCATTTCTGTGGCAGGAGCTTGTAAGCCTAATCCAGTTCCATTTTCTGGGTCAAATACATAATTATAATAATACATAATGGATTGTATCAGACTTTGTCTGTCTGCTCACAATCTAGCAGAGACATCTGTGAATCGAAGGAGGGGAGGTAATTTTTGCTGATTTCCCCCTTCTTCCTATGCCCCCCCATCTGCTCCAGAGGGGTGGGGGATCCTTTGAAACAGTGTGGGTGTTGGCACCGGGGGGCTATAGGAGAACGAGGAATTTGCAAAAATCTCTTTCCTCTCCTTGTTCAATGAAGCTTCTATTGTCTCAAAGATGCAACCCCATAATAAGAAATAATATGATTGTCATTCATGATAATATTTGAGCCTTTCCAAGGAAGATTAAGGAACACTGGAGTTGTTGGAGTTGTTCAGGGTGATAGATGTGTGAGAATAGCAATGAAACCTACTTTTTCATGTCTATAATCATTTGGCAAGATAGCTAGCAAGAGTACTGCTTGTTGAGAAGTGACTGTCAGGTAAATTAAACTGTGTGGCAGAGAGAATTCTGTAAGAGAATGGTTGTTAAATCCATTGTAGGATTACAACAGGAATTGCTTTTCTTAACAAGAATGATGGTGATTGGACATTTCCTGCCAGTTGGACAGCTGAACTGTGTTACTATCGACTGGCTTGCCTTTTTGCTCCCCCAAATATGATTTCTTTAGTGGATGACTCAGAGTCCTGTACCCCAGTGGTCCTACTAAACTTTTAACCTTTCTGTGTGGAATAAGTTGTTCTTTAAAAATGCAGGAAAGGCTGTAAATATGTATTGATCCAAGAAAATATTCTGAGTCCCAACTCATTTTGGACTATGCAGTCTTTCTTCAGAGGACTACCTTGGGGGACAAAAATCATTCTTACATTGTTAGACTAACAACTTATGCTTCAAATAACCACCATTATCAAAAGAACACAACAAAACCCAACAATATGTATGGGTATCATTGTGTTCAAAGAGTAATGATTTGAAATGTGGCTAGATTCATGTAAGAATAAAGTATTTATTTTCCTCCAAGATCTGTTCCTGAAAAACAACTGTGTAGCCTAAAAAGAGTTGGGTTCTTAAACATATTGATTCAAGAAAATAGTATATTTTGCGCTTTTCTGCTTTGCATCAGTTTATAGTACCATCACCTGCTCTTGTGACTTTGAAAATTCATGTCCTGGATGTTCCTTTGGGCCTTTATGCTTTGGGATTCCCTGTTTTCACCACCCAAGCATTATGCTATCTTTTATTAATGATAACATATAATAGTTTCTGTCTTCTAGGTACCAGGTCTGTCACAGTAAGATCATGATAGCACTCATAGTATGGTTCTTCCCACCCACTCCTCTGAGATTTCTCTGATCTGTATATATAAAGAGTTTTGGCATGATAACTCTGACAAGACCAAGGTACTTTTGGTGGGAGACAAGAGGAGGTTGAGGGATGTTGACCTGGTGTTGAATGGGGTACGGCTACCCCTGAAAGACCAGGTCCGCAGCCTGGTGGTCATTTTAGACTCCCAGCTGTCCATGGAGGCTCAGGTGTCAGCCATGAGCTGGACAGTGTTGGACCAACTCCATGTGATACGTTGGCTGTGCCCCTACCTTCCCGACCATCTGCTTGCATCGGTAGTACACGCCCTGGTCTCCTCTCGTCTAGACTACTGTAATGCGTTCTACGTGGGGTTACCCTTGAAGATGGTTCAGAAGCTGCAGCTGGTGCAGAATGTGGCGGCTCGCCTGATTAAAGGCAGCTGCTGGCGTGATCACATCACTCCGGTGCTGAAGGAATTGCCCTGGCTTCCAGTTGTGTTCCAGGCCAAATTCAAGGTGTTTGTTTTGACTTAAAACCTTATATGGTTCCGGCCCAGCCTATCTCAAGGAGCGCCTCCAGCAACACCAGACAGGCCACTTAACAAGATCAGCCTCGGATGGCCTTCGCTCTGTCCCATCAGCCAGGACAACTAGGCTGGTGAGGACGAGGGACAGGGCCTTCTCTGTGGAACTCCCTCCCTAGAGAACTCCGCCATGCCGCCTTTTTAATGAGCTTCTGCCACGCACTGAAAAAACTTGGTTATTCAGGCAGGCATTTATGATGGGTTAGGGTATTTTTAAATAATGTTTTAATGTATAATTTTACTGTTTTAAATTGTACCATTGTACATCGCCCAGAGTGGCCCAGGTGACCAGCTGGATGGGCGATTAAGAAATTTAATAAATAAATAAACAAATTACTAAATAAAGTTGTAATGTTGCTTTCTTGAGGAATGTGCCCAGTGGAGGAAATAAAGGGAAGGCTGGTGGACCATGAAATGAAGAGGTTTCAATGATTTCAGAAAGAAGAGGTGGAGGAGGAAGAAAAGGGATGATACTCTCTTATTAGAAGAGAATTTTAATTTCAGAAAAGTCTGATTGGTATTCCTTAATGTCTGCAACACTTCTTTTAAGCAAAGAAAAAGGTGTCACAGGATGGAATGACAATATTTTCCTGGGTTTAGAAAGATGGGAATAAACCTTTGGAAAGTCCCTAAATTCAGAATATATAAAAGGTTATTAGGGGCGCAATCTTATGCAAGTTTAGACAGGAAAAATTCCTACATGGCTGGATGGGGTGTGCTGGGAGTTGTGGGACATTTTCCTGTCTAAACATGGATAATACTGTGCCTTAATACTACTGCTGAGAGTAACGTACTTGTTCATTTTTTATTTTGAACCTATTCCATTGCACACAGTTATTGATCTGTCTTGAATATTGAGAGCGGTGGAGTAAAATATCCTGTGTTTGTTAATATAGAACTAAGTAGGGATGTCAGAGAATTCCGCCACGGATCTCAGTGAAGCCGAATGCCAGTGCATTCGGCCCCCTGAAATCCATGGAGGAATGAAGCCCCCTGCCAACCACCCTGCGAAAGGTGCGCGAAACTGAGCACTTACTTGGTGCCGTTTGCGCTGCTTTGCGAATGGCGGCCGCATCTGCCGCTGCCATTCGCTTCTCCATTTAGGCTGTGATAGGCTACGTAAATACTTACGTAGCCTATCACGGCAAAAAAAGGGAACACAAATGGCGGCCACCGTAGCCGCCGCCATTTGCGCCCCTGTCTTTCGACGTGATAGGCTACGTAAATATTTATGTAGGCCATCACGGCCAAAAACATGCACGCAAATGGCGGCCACTGTAGCCGCCACCATTTGCGTCCGCAGGCTCCAGACGCCTGTGTATGCACCTGGCCGGCGGCTCTGTGGAATTGCTGCGGAGCAGAGCCGGCTGGGTTAGGATTTCGGGGGGAGGTGCGGAGTGCCTCCCCTCCACCGCGAGTCACCCCTGCGAAAAGGTAAGTGACTTTCGTGCATCCCTAGAACTAAGAGCCACTTCCCATATTACTTTATGGAATCCAGATGCATTCCCACAAGACTTAACTTTGTTGAGAATATATGTGTGTGTGTGAGACAGGGAGAGCGACTCTGAAAGCATCCCTGGAGCAAATGTATTTTTCTCCCTCTTCTGAAATGGATTGATGTCATGCAGTTGTGATGGGAATGCACCCTGGAAGCCTGTCTGTGTTCTTCAAAGTTATGTGACAATTGACAATTTCTGTTCTAGATAGACAGTAGCATTTGGACTGTGAAAGTTCCCTGTTAATTGCCACGAAAAATGACTAAACCTTTAGACAGTGTGAACTATGACTTAAAGCCATTTGTGTGGCAGAGTTCAGTTAGTATGGTGCATTTGGAATCCTTTACCCCAGAGGTGGGCAACTTGTGGCTTTCCAGATGTTTTAGCCCACAACTCCCATCAGCCCTAGCTAGCATAGCCAATGGGGAGGGATGATGGGAGTTGTAGGCCAAAACATCTGGAAGCCCATCCGGCTTTATCCTATATTTCTTCTTCTAAAATACTCATGAGCCTTGAAACTTCTGTAGATACATGGCCAGTAATCCCAGGTGTAGCTCTTATATCGGGAGTAGGCAACTTGTGGCCTTCCAAATGTTGTTGGTCTGCAACCCTCATCAGCACTAGCCAGCATAGTCCATGGCAAGGGCTTATTGGAGTTACATTTCAACAACATCTGGAGGGCCACAAGTTGCCTTGCCCACTCCTGCCTTACATATTCACTCACTCTTGCCCTCCTTTGATTGATCTCGGCATCTGACAGTGGTAATGCACACCCCTCCCCCAAATCCTTAATAAGGTGCTAAAAAAAGACAGCTCTGGAATCATCCCAGAGGTTTGTGGTCCCTACTCAAAGCTAAGGAATGAAATCCCAGTAACTCATTTGTCAATTAAAATAATTGGACACAAATCAAAATATTAAAATTGTGAGATTTAAAGGATTTGCTTGAAGGTTTTTTTGTGTGTGTTTACTGAATCAATGAAACCTTTTCTCCATTTCATGGTTGGTCTGCCTTCCTCTTTGCTTCTTTCACTGGATGTATTCCTTGAGAGAGCAATGTTGCAGCTTGCCATGCTAGGGCATTTTGAGATGCTGCTCTCTGATTATACATAGGAGACAGCAAGTATTGCTCGAGTGTACCAGCTTTGTTTTCTGGCGAGTGTATGCCTCAGCACAATAAAGTGTTTTAAACTCTGCCAAGGAGAGTTTTCAGGCTGCTTTGTTTTTGTTGCAATATACTTAATATAGCTACTTCCTAGGAATTTTGTTTTGCATGTACATTTTGTCTGAAATTTGGTTCAGTGGACCAGGAATGAGATGTGTGCCCAGGCACTCCCTCCTTGCTTCTTCCCTTGCACACCTATCGTTGGCAAATATTTCTTAGACTACAATTTCCCATGCTGTCTGAACCTGTAAATCAGGAGTCCCCAACCTTTTTGGACCTGTGGGCACATTTGGGAATTTGAGACCATACTGTGGGCACCACCACAAAATGCCTAATCAGTGGATCGCCACTTTGGTGTCTACCTGTTGCGGCTATGGGTCATAGGCTGTGTCTTATTCAGCAAAAACTTTTGTTGTTTTGTGTCAATTGAACACCACATCATCTCTTTAAGGGCTTGTCTAATTTGCTGATGCTGCAATTAGGGATGTGCGGAACCCCTACCTTTTGTTCTGGGGGGTTCCACGGGGGGCGGGGAGGCGATCCGGTCCTCCCCCTGAAATACTCCTTGGCTGGCTTCGCTCCACAGCGATTCTGTGGGGCCGCTGGCCGGCTCTGTAGCTCCAGCAATATGGCCGCCATTCCCATGCCGTATCGCTGGCTGAGGGCTCACTGCAGACGCAAATGGCGTCCGCTATGCCATTTGCGGCTGTAAAGCTCTTAGATTAAGCTAAATGCAGCCGTAAATGGCTGCATTTAGTTTAAACTAAAGGCTTAACGGCCGCAAATGGTGTGCGCTATGCCATTTGTGTCTGTGGTTTTTCCTGTGATAGGCTAGCCAGGGAAACCTGTTGCACCACCAAATGCTATTGGTGTTGCACTAGAGGTCGCTTAGGCTAGCTCAACTTAACTTACATTAGCATTAGTATTGAACTGCCGTTTCCTGTTTGTAAAAAGTTCTTAAACCCTAATTCAGATGCCATTTGAAACATTCTTTCTAAAGAAAGCAGAAAAGCTTTGGCAAAGTGGGATGCACAAGGGGAAGGGCACACATCGCTTCCAGTCCAAGAATCCATGGTTTATTATATTAGGCTGAGTATCTTTGCACCCCACCTCTTGTTGTTTTCCTCCAGCACTATCTCCTTTATGTTTGATGCATTGTTTAGTGGCGATTATATTTAGAACAAGTTACAGGAAGCAAACACAAGCTTGACTTTAATGTGGCAAAATTGTGTTTGGTTCCCAGCTGCTTCTATTTCTTGGGGATCACTGATGTTTGGAAAAGGAATGTTTTTAAATCCCACAACATTAATATTTTAGTTTGTGCTCTGTGCCTAAGTTGTCTTAGTGACAAATTATTTACTGGCACTTTTATTATTTTCTTGCTGTATCTAATATTGTGAAGCCCTCATTGTGCTGCTTCTATCCAATTTGATACTGGCCTGTAATCCTTAGCTAATCCTGATTTCCTTAATAGATTTGTATGAATCTTATCAATCAGGGAGGCTGGATAATCTATTCCTTTTTAACCTGAAGGGAAGTCAGTTTCCCAACACAGAATCAAATCCATAGATGCCCAAAGTACTATCCCCAGCTAACCTCAGGTGCAAATAATACAGCATAGAAAAGGCTGTGGTCTCAGGGTTGCTTACATCTTTATATTCTGGCTGTTACTGTGTTACTGTTAGGTACTATGAAATAATAAAAAATAAGCTGATGTCACACTTGGATTTTTGGAAACAGATGGGGAGACATTAGCTCCTTTTGTCCCTTTTGGATCATGAATAATTTCTCCCTCCTGCTCCTGCAGTCTTGCTTTGGAGACTTCAGAATCTTCGAAAATGATGAACTACTGTGGAGTGCTGGAGGAGAAAGACTGTTGTTAACATCAAGGGTGTTCTTTTAAAAAAAAGTTTAACTGTTCAATGTGGCAAACTGTGTTAGAAGGCTAAGAGAGGTTTTTCTTAGTCGAGTTTGGCAGGTGCCGTTTGTATGATTCTTACATTTTTATGGACTTGGGGTCACATCATTGAAAGTAGGCTACATGTGAGCAGCTGCAATGTTGTGATCACAAGGGACTGTGTACAGAAACAGCTGCTACCAATTTCTGTAGTTATGATGGCACTTTTTCCAGATGTTGCAGTCGTCGGAATAGCTATGCACTAACATTTCCCCATGTGATCACAGCAGTATAGCTGCTTTTGTGTAGGGGAAACTGATTGTAGGCTAGTCCAAAGATTGGAATGAATATGTCTTCTAGATCAAGCTGGCTAGTGATGTGAAGTTTTTATTACTTAATTTGAGTCATTGGCTGTCATCTGCTTTTCTGACCTGACTGTAGAAAACCCCTAAATGGAACACCTTGTATACTCCTACTCGCTAACTTTATGTTGTAAATAAATACAAAAAAATTAGAATCTATAGGGGACTTGAGATGGGCCTTTCCTTATAGGGCATGTGTGTGAAGGAGACCATTGGGTTCAATGACCGTTGAGTTCTAGCACCTTTCAAAAGCTATGGTTCTTTAATTATGCAGACAACTTGAGCTTTTATCCCCAGCTAATGAAGATCTTAAAAAAATATATTTTTATTTGCAACACAGCAATAACAATAACAAAGCAAAAAAGGAAAACGTTGATATCATAACACATATCAATACATAGCAATAATTAACCTCTCTTGATATAGAAAAAATGGGGCAGGGGACACAAAGAGGGATTTAATGGAATTAAATCCGTCATTAAAAGGATTTAATGAAGAACTTTACTCTGGGATAAATTGTGCAGAAAGCTGCAGAAAACACCAATACATGTACATTTTGGAGCAGTAGCATTTATCTGTTGTCTGCAGCAAGTGTATTCACCCTTAATGAGTGTTACTGTTATTGCTGTGGAGCAGGGATTCTCAAACATTCTACCCCGAGGGCTCCCTTGAGAGAGCTGAAAATGACTGAGGCCCACCAGCACAAAATGGTAGTTCAGGGCAGAGCCAGTCACAAAAGACATAATCAGCTGGCAGTATTGATAACGAATCCCTCTTTGGAAAAGGCTTAATTCTTTGCCACAGTGATTTCCTTGAGTTGGGAGTTCCATAGTTTAGCTTTCCTCAAGTGAAGTGCAAACATTGGCTCTGGAGGTATCATGACTCAGCCTACTGTTTTCAGACAGAATTTGCTGATTCAGAATCTCTAAGTAAAGAAGACCTTATATTTTATATTTGTCTCCTCACTCCAATGCCTCTCAATGTATTCTTACTAATCTCCTGTCATTTCTTCTATTCTTCTTTTACACTTACCTTGTACTCTCTCCTCAGCTGCCAGTTTCATTCCTTCATCCTGCTGTAATAGCTTCCCTATCTTATCCCCTTCCTCCCTATTCCCTATTATTGTTAACTAAGTAAGTAATAATTTATTACAGTCAATTGACCAGCAAAATAGATGTACAACATTATACAAAATCCATAGAAAATAACAATGATTAAACTAAGGAAGAGCACGGGGCACAAATTATACATAATAAAATTAAGGCTTAGCGTATTTTAATCGCTACTGCACAGAATTTGGCAATGTTAAGAGTGATATGTGCTTTTACACAGGAAAGAAGTAAATAAACATAAAAAGTGTCTGGACATCCTGGCAATTTAACTAAAATGGTTCAATAAAAGTTTTACATGCATCAAAAAGAACAGTATAGGAGGACATGAGACACTGTTTGATCTCCCCTGATCCACATGGACAGTTATGCTCACGATAAGGAACTTTTCTATATCTGCCTTCGAGAACAGCTGAGGGAAGTGAGTAACCTCGGGCTAATGTGAAGGCGCTACGATATCTTTGAACTGAGAGCGTAACAAGGTATTTTGCCAGATTAAAAGGCCAGAGCACTCTATCATATAGGCCGGGCTTGGAGATTGATCCTAAGGATCCTAAACCTTGCTGAAGGTCTGCATTGACAAGATGTAGTCTAAGTGGTCCCCTGCTGTTATTGTTTTTATTCCCTGAAATGTGGCTTTTCCAGTCTGCTTGGGCTGTATGTGTAGGACGTGTTTTAATGTTCCATATATAAAATGTAAAAATAAGTTTTAGACTTTGAAAGAAAGATATCTGCTACTAAAAATACTCTATTGTGTATTAATAGTTCCAGTTTGCCTCATACCATATAAGATTAATGGCATTCATAATACTCAAACACACAAGACTGGATAGAGTTTATAGCGGAACCATTGTATATTTTATGAGGTAATAAAGAGGTAATTATGTTGAAACCATTAGGCTGATTTGTGTTTTAAAGTTGAAAGAAATGTTTCCAGCATCAGTTGATCATTTGGTAAATGTGACTTTTACTGCCCAACTGTGATAATCTTTGTATTTCAATCTAAGCAATTCAATGAAAGAAGCAGTTTCTCCCTTTTCCCTGTCAGAACAGTATGCAACTTGTCTATGTGGGTTTGAGCCACTGGGTTTGAGCCATTGGCTGGTAAATGATTTTTTTGCGGGGGGAGTGAATTCAATAAATAAAAGGACTTTCTCAGTGCTGTAATACATTTTCATAATAGTTAGCTGAAACATAAACCCTTTGCTTAGTTAGAGCATGTCCATTGGTTTCATAGGCTTGGATCCAGGGAAGCACTAGCAGAAGGGGCTTGGTGGAAGATGACTTTCCCACCTCCTCCTACCTTTCAAAGGCAGGATATAGGAGTCTTCTCCTCTGAAGCTTTTAACAACTGCTCAGACCGTTGCAACTGAACCATGATGAAGGGTAAATTTTGTCTTTGTTTCACATGTACTGAGTCCAGTATGATATGTCAGCCAACTTTGTCTTCCAGTCTTCTGGTCAGCTAAATGTTACAGTATTAAAAAGTATACTTATGACCTTTCATCGCTCTTTGCCTATTGAGTTTAATGTGAAGTAAGGTTGCACTGATACATGACCACTAGATGTCACCACTTAGCTTACTGCAGCTCATAAAAGTCTTGTAACTTCAGTAGCAATTTTTTGGACATCTTTTGGTGTTAAATCATAGGGTTTTGGTTCTTCTGCATGACACACATAGCTGGAATGAACATGTACATCTTGCCAGAAACTATAGAGTCTTGTATAGAATCATGTGGTCATGTTTGTGCTTCACAGAAGAGTTAGACCTGGGTTTCATTGTGTGTGTGCATGTGTGAGTGTGTTTGGTTTTTTGTGTGTGTGTGGAAAATGTAGTTCTTGGTGAGAGCTAATGTTTGTTGTTGGACTTGCGTCAACTGGTATTGTGGTGTCATGATGCTGGTCAAGTGCTTGAACTGGTTCTTGGGTAATGCTATTTGGGGCATTCTTTGGAGCGCCTCTCTCTTGGCATGTGGCATGCGGTGCTATGTAGAATTTCCTGATATCAAATCTACATTCCATGTATCTAACATCATTTCCAGGCTGCCTTTAAAGGTGGAACCCTCTCAAGGCAGCAGATGGGCCAGGAGCTGCAATGGGCTAGGAGCTGCAATGATGATCCAAATCCCTATTCTAGTCTTTGGGTGTGTCCCAACATGCAAACCATAAATTTTATATGGTGGGAAATGTATAGGAAGAACATTCCCTAGATGACACGATGCAAACTCTAACATAAGAGAAAAAATGGCTTAGTTGTGATACACTATTAATGTATATACAATGGATGCGAAGTTGCATTCATATTACCAATGAATACTGTTACATTAACTATATTTTTTGAAAAGTTAGATGGAACTTGAGTTATTGACCCTAAAAGGGAGTAAAGATGGTTTTAGGTATTAGAGCTTTTGACTGTATCCTGTGATGAAAAGTTTGAAAATAATCATACATATTGCTAATGTCAGCATATTGTAAACGTAAAGCAGAAAGTGCTGTATCTTTCTTATATTGACTGGCTGATCCTTCACCTAGTTCTGTTATAGAGTTATTGCAATAGAAGTTTAATATTCGTTTCACTTTCCAGTCCTGCTTTCAGCCATGAGGGATCAGAGTTGCAAATACCATTGGTTTCTTGTGGTGGTGCTTTTGTATGCCAAGTCTGTCCATGTTAAAACATCAGTGATTCAGGATTTAATTCTGGAGGAGGGTGCTGACTCAACATATATTACCAAGACTTTGGTGAATGAGCTGGGAGGAGTTGCATATAACAAAATGAATAAAAATTGAAAAGAGCCCTCATAGATCTTATAACAGAAATAATCAGAAATCTTTAGTTGTATGTGAGAAATTACTATGGGGCTCCTTCCTTCCTTCCTTCCTTCCTTCCTTCCTTCCTTCCTTCCTTCCTTCCTTGTTCTTTCTAATTCCAGCTTGAGTAGCTCCATCAAGTGGCTACCTTGTAGTGCTGGAGTCTAGTGCAATCCAGCTTTCTCACCTAGAAGAAAATGGTGATGAAGTTCTTGGGCAATCGCCTCCTTCCTATAAATAAGCAAAATAGGCTGTTTGGGGGCTTTCTGTCCCAATGTCCCATGTGGGTTGCAGGGAAATGGATGAGTGTTGGATAGAGTGTGGTCTTGGGCTCTGTTCATGTTAACCCCTTTGTGTAATCTTTCGAGGGGCCACAGCTCATAGCACAGATTGCCTGGGTTCCAGTTGTTCATTCCCTTTCAAAAGATGTTTGAAAGAATGCTGTGGGAGAAGCACAGTAATTGTACATTGAACTAGTTCTGTATTTACTCCTAGACAGCAGCTGTTCCAGGCAGTCTTGGATTCTCCACCAGTTTCTCCTCCAATGCTGCCTACCAAGAAGGCTTCTGTCGAAGGCCACATTTTGAGTGCCCCGGTTGGTTTTGCATTAAAACAGGAAAAGCAATGTATAGATGCCTTTTTTGTCAAAGATATTCGTACACCTAGAAGACACTTAATGCCACCTGAAAAGGAAAGTAAAAAGATCAAAATAGAGCAGGAAGAGAGTCCATGTAGATCTGAAGAGGACCGTGAAACAGTTGGCAAAGAAGCAGCAAGCATAAGTCCTTTAGGAGGTACCAGAAATCCTGAAATACCTTCTACATCCGCAACAAAAGTTGTCACAAAGGGTAAATCTTTTGTCTGTCATTGTAGAGTTTTTTCTGTATGTACCAATGTCACACACTGATTTCAGCTATACTCAAATAGGTGTTTTGGGGCTGCTTATGTACATAGTACTTGCTGTTTTGGGCATATGTCTTGGTGTTATTTATCTGAGTATATTTATTTTTATTTCTATGTTTCCCCATAACAAAAGTTCTTGGGGCAGTTCACACTATAAAATAGGTTAAAAACAGTGAGTCCCATAATTAAATGGTCTGGGAGAAGAGAAATGTCTTTCCCTGGTGCAGAAATGATAACACTGTGGGCATCAGGAACATATGGGAGGAGCCCATAATTTCAATTCTCATGGTGTATTGGACAGAAAATGAATCAAGTGTACTCTACCATAGCGATACGTTTCTTACAGCTGAGATTCCTGATTGGCTAGTTTGTTAACTAGCATTGGCTGGTATAATATAGAATCCTAGACAACAAACCTCTTAATGAGGAAGAACCTATCCCTTTTTTTAACACATTTAAATATTGTTCAGCCATCTGATGGAAAGATATTCCTATAAATATAGAAAATGTCATTAAAAATATATGGATTAAAATTATATCATGTTTACATCCTTACTAAGTTTATATTCCTACTCTGTTACAAATTGCTCCCTCTGATGCTGCTATAGAGAGAAGCACATTTTGGGATTTTTGTATGCGAGTTAGCTGCATCATATGCCATTTCAATCTCAGCTTTTTTGCTGGAGAAGCAAGAAAGCAGAGCTCCCCTTTCTTCAGATCAGTAGCAAACGTTCTACAGTCCTGAATCACTCCTCTGTTTAGTAGGAGACCAATGCAGCAACATATAGGAAAATCTAGAAGAGAATGTATTCCTGTTGCCATTTTGAATCTAAATAGCCTACATTTTCCAAGACCAGATTTGCTTCTTTATAGAAATAGATGGTAGGATCTGTACCTCTCTGTATATCTGTATTTTTGTGCAAGTTCGCTCCATTGGGAATAAATAATAAAATGGAGTTTGATATATGCATTGGGAAGAAGACCTCCCCCCCGCCCCCACAAGTGGACATTTCCTTTTTTCCGTATGAAAACATTCATTTTGCATGTTTCAGTGGAGTGTCCGATCTGCGGAGTTCCTGTTCAAGAATTGCATATAAATAAGCACCTTGATAGCTGCTTGACAAGAGATGAGAAGAAGGACAGTCTCCGAAGGTAAGAGATTTGAGTGGGTGAAGTTCTGGTGAATGTTGCCCATGCTTGCTGCAGTGAGATATATGTAACACTGTACCAAGTTTGTCTTATGGCTTGTGAACAATTTTTTAAAGGTAAAGAATAATGTTAATATGCACCTTCTAAAAGTGGGGGAACAACAACCAACAACAAAACTCTTTGCTGTTCAGTTTATTCAAGGTAATTTTGATTTATTGGATAAATGGAAACGTAGGAAGCTGCCTTATGCTGAGTCAGACCCTTGGCCCGTCCAGTCCACTATTGTTGACATTGATTGGCAGTGGGTCTCCAGGGTTCAGAAAGGAATCTTTCCTAGCCGTACCTGGAGATGCTGGCGAACGAACCTGGGACCTTCTGCACGCAAAGCAGGTGCTCTACCGCTGAGCTACGGCCCCTCCCAATCGTTCTTATGCAGCTGTCTTGGAAAAAACTGAACTAATTTGTATCAGTACCTGCAAGTATGTCACTTTTTTTAGACAAACTCCCATCGAGCAGACAGCACTTGCATTGAAACCTTTATAGGTGCTGCTATTCCTTCGGCTAAAGGTCTGATATAATCTATTTATTAATATCCTCCAAATGCCATTTTGGGGTGCATGTGAGAATTACTTAGATGAGTCTTTGGAAGAAGATGATTGGTGTTTGTATCTGGACCTGTTTTGCAGTCTTATCAATCAACACAAATATAAAGGAAACGTAATACAAAGTTTTCAGTAGGTGGTAGATTACCCCTTAAAGGCTTAACCGAATACGTGCAAACCACAGTCAACATTGTGAGAAGATGTGTGGACAGACTGATTCATACTTTCACCGTTGGCAGGAATGTCCAACAGGGCAGGTGTTCTGGAACATGGTTGCTAACTAGTAGAGATAACTCCTAAAGCTATGTTTGTTCTTAACTTTGAATCTAATGACCCCAGATTCCTCCATAAAGACCTTATTAAGCAATTATATAGAGCAGTGAAATTGTGTATAGCACAAAACTGGAAGTCTCCCAAGCCACTTTCTACACAGTAGTGGATTGATAATATTTGGGAGACCATGACTATGTACAAACTTTAAAAGTACAACATGGAAAGTATCCCATTTTTTAAAAAATAGGATGTTATGGTCCAATAGTTGCCATTTTTCTTCTGTGTGGTAACTACTCAGGCTACTGATCACATTACAATCAAATACAGATGCTTATGTATTTTTTTCTGATTTGGCTACTTAACTTGTACATCCAAAATCTCTCAATAGTTTGTAAGGGTCTTAGGCTGTTTTACTCTAATTGTCCTACAATACTAAGAACTGTAATCAGTGAGTTTCCTTTCCCCCTTAATTAGTTATCTTGTATTGTTATATGCTCTCTTTCTTTTTAATGCCTGTATTTTGATTGTGCAGGGTAATGTATTCCTGTTCTAAACTACATCTGTATTTTGGTTTCCAGTGTTTTCTGCACATTTTGTCCCCCTCCCTATATCTTTTGAAAATATGTGCAAAGTTGAGATACTGAGGGAACACACAGGCTGGAATGAAATTATTTTGACTATGTGGCTGCGTGGATGGCAGATCTAAAATGTATGTCTTGCTGTAGAAAGAGTTTTGCCACAGTTTAAATAGGTCTGTAAAAATCATGAATGGAGTTTGATCGTGAATAGAGCAGAATGGTTTATTCTGTCTTACAGTGTAAAAAAACCCAGGCAGCTCCCAATGAAATATAAATAGGCAGCACCAACAGGCTGAACAATGTCAAGGATTTTTTTTAATGAAATGTGCAAGTTTTCCGTGAAGCCCAAGCTTGTTGCTAGGGAACATTATCAGGGGCGTTCGTTGTAAATTGTTTTGAGTGCCTGTGGCAGAAGAGTGATTCATAAATGTTATAAATGATAAATAAATAATAGTTAAGAAGGGATTAAATAAGTTTGTGGAGCGCAAGAGGCCCTCATGTCAAATTAGTCAAGTTAGTTTGGGAATAAAGCCACGTGTACCCAGCAACTCTGGCTGTTTGTGCAGGTCATGCTAAGCCATAGTTAGCATGATGTACATGCCCAGGAATGAGCCACAGCGAGTCACAGGTCCATACACTCACCTCTTCGTGTGGTGTGGTGGTAACTTTTTCCCTAGGTATTGGATTGAAATTTTATAGATGAAGGATTTTTTCTTGATAACTTTTTATATTTTATTTTTATGGTATTGTTCTATTTTATTTTTGCATGTTCTCTGTTTTGGCCTTCCTTTTGGAATGGACAGCTAGGTACAAATGAAATGAAAAGAAAACGAAATGAGAAGGTGGTCACCTGTGTAGTTTGTTCCACAAGAACTTTGGCTTCCCATTTGAGAATGTATGGTATAAGGGACACGCTTTAGTTGTAGTCATGAGACCTACGGTATCTGTGGCAAGATCCTTCATATCTCTTTTCTCGTCATCCCCCAGAGTTTGTAAGGTGTTTTGGATTACAGTATCAGAAAACTGGGGAATCACAATCTGAAAAACAGAGTTGTATCCAATTGTATCTTTCTGTGAATGGAAGAAGTCCTATTTGCAAAAGGGATTTTGATCTAGGAGATGTTTTCCCTGGTAGACGTGGGGGAGGTGATATTTGCTGTCTTCCCCATTTCCTCTGCACCCCCCTCTGCCTCACCACCTTCCACACTGCTCTGGATGGGGCCCCCCACCCACCTGGAGCAGATTTTCAGGGGGCACAGGGTGAAGGGCAAATTGGTGAAAATCACCTCTCCCTGCTAACAGAAAAGAAGAGGCATTCACTGGATCAAAAGCCCTTCCACAAACCGAAGGGCACAGTTGAACCGAAGGGCACAATTGAACGGGGGTTGGACTCGATGGGGGGGTTGGACTCGATGGCCTTGTAGGCCCCTTCCAACCCTACTATTCTATGATTCTATAAATTATTTCCACAAAGTAGTAGAAGCAGTAGTGCAACTGCTGTCAGGGTTTTGATTTAACTTTGTGTGTGTGTGTCTTTTTATTTGCAACACAATGGTAACAACAGACAAAAAAAGCAAAAAGGGGGGAATATTCATATCATGAAATATATCAATATACAGTCATCATTAACTTTTTTTGAGATTCTGGTGTCTGCTGCTCAGTGGGTTTGTTCTTATTTCTTTCCCTTGCATTCTCTGGTTAAAACATGTGGTAATAAACGCTTTTAGTGTTAACCTGAATGCAAAGTATCACAGGTTTACTGAGTGTTGGTTGTCCTTTGCCATGGAATGACAATGACAAATGTTTGTAAGTCTTATTTCCACAGAGGTCTCTCTGTAGCACTTGGAACAGGTGCTAACATCTTTATTTTGACAGCTTTTTGAATGTTTGTTGATTTTTGTTATTACTTGCTGATGTAAGGAATTATATATGGCTGGAACGTGCTTTCCCTCCGGAATTCTTGGAAATATGGCCATTTTGTGTAATGTGGTTTATTTTTATCTAGGCGTTATGCAATTTAAAAGAGTCTCTGACAAGATTGTTGTCTCAAAGGATTTAGCTACTGTAGGTTATTAAGCATGACCTTGGCAAGGTGTTTTTACTTAAATTCAGTAGCAGTTAGCACGTTCAGCTTGTCTGTGAGGAATAGAGTTTGTTTCAGGTTTCAACTGCTGGAATATGGTTTCTGGTTTCAAAATATGGTTTAAAGTAGCATTTGAGTGGGGCAAGTATTTATGACCTGGATTCCACACAAGGCACTAATCGTAGGGAATTATGTGTAGAATTGGTTATTATGCACAGATTCTGGAAAAGCTTGGCTTTCATTCTTATTTTAAAGCAGGAATCTATACCTCATAGGCTCAATTTGGGCATCATGCTAAACCATAGTCAAAGAAACGTAAATAGCCCTCATCTGCTCAAAAAAAGTTATTCAGACGTTTCACCCAACCTGCAAAGATTTGGGGATTGAGGCAGCTGGGACAGTGACATTGGAGATGCGACCAGCATGTGTGACCCTGCTCCTCCTCCACTCTGCTCCTTCAGTAAGGGCCAGCATGACCTTCGTGTGACAACCTGATCCTATGTCTAGGGAGCTAGCTTAGGTGCAAAGTGAGTGTTAGCAAAGGGGGCAATGCAAAAAGTTTAAAAACAAATACGGAGGATTCCATCAGTAGTTAAACCTTTACCTCTCATTGTATACAAATGGGGCACCCAGACGTGGATTGTGCATTACAACTGAATGAAGCTCTGTGTACCTTCAGTGGGTCAAGCAGAACTTGAACTTGAACAGGGAGCTCCAGACAGAGTAAGACGTTGATGACCTGACAGAGCATATGACCTTAGAGCTCTAGTGAGACTGAGCCTCAGGTGACCAGCACTACATTTGCAATGTGCTCCAGCGAATGTGACCCGTGGCCAGACACCGAAGGTGACAGGGAGTTTCTGCAAACTGGAGTTGGTGGAGAAATCGGATTCACCAGCTGATGGCCATCCTGATGCAAGAACTACATGAGAAGAGACGGCAATGACTGTGGACAGTTCCAGTGCTACAGAGACGGAACTGCCTGCATGACCCATATGTTATTAGAGAGCTCTACCATGGCTGTGAGATTTTTGCATAGACTGGTTGTTCACAAAGACTGTGCCAAAATGTTGCACAGACTCATTGGAATGTGGGGATGTATACCCTTTAAGGGAGAAGGTGATGTGGTGTTCTCGAGTGTAATTAGATGGGATTGTAGGGAGGATGGAATGCTAAGGTAAGAGGGAAGGGGAGTTTGTTCAGGGGTGGAATGTTGGTGAAGGGGCAGCTGGGATTTGTCATTTAACGTACTTAGTGGGCCTGGGATCAGGGTAGGGGGTGGACGGTGTTCTTAGGTTAGGAATAGGTCTAGGATATGAGATCTATTTTGAGATCTGTTTTGAAAGTTTCTGTGCAAAAAAAGTTAAGAGCAAACAAACAAACAAGAGTAATACTGCACTCACAACCAAACATGGCTTGATATTTGTTTTCCATTCTGTCACGAATAAAATCTGTAAAATCATTCATCCTGGCCTGTCTCCCGTCGAGTTCATGTTTGAAGAGTTGGAACAACCATTTTGACAATGGTTCAGACAGCCTTGAGAATACTATATTAGGGGTGTGTGGTTGTGGAGTGGACCGTCTCTCTGTGGAATCCTGCCTTTTCTAGCCTGATATTGATTTTTCAATTCAAACATGCAAGCGAATCGTTCTACTGTAACCTTCACTTGTCATCTTCTTTAAGCAACATTTATTTTGTCTGTGTTTTAACATATGCTGTATGATTGTCAAACGAAATACGATATAACTATCCATTTATGATGAGGGTTTATGATCCCTACCAGAATCTTAAAAGAACTGTCTTCCTGACAGGAAATATATCTGCACCTGCCCTACGGAATACAAAGATGATGATTAAAATGCTGTAATTAACATGGTCATCAAGACTGGTTTTGGATATATTTTACATTTATTTTTCAATATGAGTTTAAGATTTGCCAAGAAAACATAATTCCAAAGGAAAAGCATGTTTTCTCTTGCTGTACAGCTGGAAGATCATTTAGTTTCCATCTAGCAGGGGATAACTGTTGAACTGGTAACATTATTGCATTTAGCTCAGAAGTTATTGAACTGTTTGTGCGTGGATGAAAGCATCTATTGGGGTGTTAAGATTTGGTCTCATGGTTGCCGGTGGCATCATTACTTTGCTGTAGTAGGGTATTACCAGGTAACTGCCTGTTCCCATATGAACCTACTTGAGCATGGAGACTATGTACCCCTATCAGAGGTGTGGAAGATGGGCATAAATGACAGAGCATTCTCTGTTGTGATGCCAACTTTAAGAATACCCTTCTCAAAGGAGGTCTCATAGCTTCATCTCTGCTCACACTCTGGTGGGCGATAGAACACATCTCTGTGGCATTCATCTTTTCATCATTACCTACTGTTTTCAGCTTACATTTGTTATTATTTGCAAAATAAAGGGGTTGAAGGATTGCTTCTGTTCTTCCAGTCCATGATTCTCGGAGGGTAGGGTAGACCCTCTCCCTGGAAAATGTCTACATGATTGAATTGTGCCTGCTGCTCTAGAGGTTTGGAATGAAATCTGGCCCATAGGACAGAGTCTGTGCCAGCAGTCATGTGGCCTTGGAATTGACTTACCTGTTGAAAATACACTCTGGTGCGCTTCACAACTAATGTCAATGAAATCTGGTCCAGAGGACAAATCTCTTTCAGAAGGTTTTGGTGTGGAGTGGGGAAGTGGACAGACTGCATTTAATCATGGTGTTTTGATGCTACTATTCTTTTAAATTTTCATTGCTAGTGTTGTGTGATGATGTGTGACTTTTTTGTTTTAATGTGTTATTGTTGACTCATATTTTAGTCTGTTTAACTCTCTGTTTGAAATAGGAAAGTGGGATAGAAATACTTGTAATATTTAATCATTAATATGTATTGCCAACTGGCACTTGAATGACCTTGATCATATGAATACATTTATCTGTAAAAGTACCATATAATCATAGAGATACTGGTGCCCAACAGTACTCAGCCTCTGGTATTTCATATACTGTCATGGAAATAAGTACATAGATTTTTTAAAAAAAATTTGAATGCAACTCTTGACACCTTACCCTCACTTACCTCACAGGGCTGTTGTGAGGATAAAAATGGAGGAGGTCCTTGAGCTCCTTGTAGGAAAGGCAGAATATAAATGGACTGAATAAATACATTACATAAACTCTTGATGTTGGGGTCAGGAATAGTATAGCTGGTTAGGAGGTGACACAGAGTGGTGACCAAACTTTCAGAGTAATGAAAAGGCAGGTCTGGAGAGAAAGTATTGGTTATGGACCCCCTTAGGAAATGCAGTAGACAGGCTTCCATCTACCAAAACACTCCTGTTTTGAGCTACCTGACGTCGTGGTCCTGTAACCTATTTGAGCTTCTACTGTAATGCATTTTTTCCTAGAGTAACTATATTGTAGTAAAAGCATGTTCAAGTGCTCTACAGGAAAGCCCTTTTTGATATTTTCTCCCTCTGTGTTTTTTTAATTCTTTCAGCTCTGGGCACACAAGAAAGTTATTGCCGAAAATGGTTTACAATTTACTTTCTGACCGTGATTTGAGGAAAAGACTGAAGGAATATGGGCTATCCACCCAGGGAACAAAGCAACAGCTTATTAAAAGGCATAAAGAGTTTGTACACATGTATAATTCACAGTGTGATTCTTTAAATCCCAAATCAGGTAGGAGGGTGAATTTCAGGAAATGTTTTACTTGCGAACTGCTAACAGTCTTACTGACAGTTTATCTACAATTTTAAATGAGTGTAAACTTAACTTGCTGATGGATTATTTCTCTTTAGTCATATTTTGTCCTGGATCCACCTCACATGAAATAGCTGCCACGTTGGAGGCCACTTGAAATTCCATTTGCATGGCAGCTGCTCTGTGCAAGGTAGCTGTTTGTGTGCAGTGGTTGCTTTCCACATGAATTGGGTACCTTTGCTCCACTGGCAGAAGTAGTCACAATGGTGATCAGACAAATCATATGGCTAATCTATGTGACAATCTCACAAAAACAATTTGCTGTCTTTAGCAGCTGCTACATGGATACAACTTCAAATAGCCTCTTTGTAGTGGCTCTCTGTAGTATGAAGATGGCCAGAGGAAGCAATCCTGTGAGGATAGGCGGCTGCCTCCGAACATGGAGGCGACCACCTATCCCATGCAGGGCAGGAAAAGTGCGGAGGGGATCGTCACTTCCGTGCTTCATCTGCCCTGCATTCATGGCTTGACAGGCGATTTTGGCTGTCTAGCTGTGGGAAGGCGGAGCAGGGGCAGCGGTGGCCGGATGACACATAGGATGTGTTGTACCAGCATTTCCGCCCGCCCCCAGGAACGCCGCTTTTATGCCGCTCCACGCTGCTGTTACGAGTGCGGAGCGTGGGGCTGTTCCGTGCTGCCTACAAGGCAGCGCGGGAGGGGTGGGCGTCGGTTCTCCGGGAACCGACTTATCCTCTGACCGCCTAGCCGCTGACTAGCAGCCATAGGATCGTGCCCGTAGTGACTTGACTTCTGCTTATCTCTTCATTTGCCCTTATTCATGCTGGGTGGAAAATATATGTGGTTATCCCATTCTCTCTTGCATTACTTTCACTAGAGGTGCTGTAGGTTTTTCTCTGCTAGCATGTAGTTCTTCATTTCAAAATCAGTGTTAATATATAATTCTCTCTCTCTCTCTCTCTCACGCACGCACATAGACACGCGCGCGCGCACACACACACACACACACTATAGATTCTCATAGAGCTATTAAGCACATTAGTAAAAGTGTGAAGATTCTCTCAAGAGAGCTTAGCAGGGGAGTATCTGACTCAGTTTTGACAATAATTGTCCCATTAGAGCTGAAAACAGAGAGATCCTTTCCACTAAGGGTCAGGTCAGTATGACTTTAGAGGTAGAGTGGGAAAATATGACCAAGGGAAATAAGTGTTTGTCTACAACAAAAGAGGAAGACAACTTGACAGTTTACCTCTTATTATAAGGTGATTGTCCTGTTTCCATTAGTCATAGTTAACTACAAATGTCTGTTCTGAGTGTTTTGATTTGACTTTTTAAAATGTTATCAAGAACTAGAGAAATATAATTGTTCAGAAAAAGGAATGACGGTGTGAACATAAGAACGCTGCTGGGTCAGACCAAAGGTCTGTCTAGTCCAGCACCCTATTTCCCACAGTAGCCAGTCAGATGTGTCTGAAAAGCCCACACGGAGGGCATGAGGGCAATAGCACTCTCTGGCTTTTGTTCCCCAGGAACTTGTAGGCAGAGGAATGGTGCCTCTGATCCTGGAGGTAGGTAACTTGAGTCTCCAGTTAGTTCAATCCAGTTCAGGTTTTTATTTAGGCCAGGAGATATTTTCTGACTCTTTAGGCATGAATTGCTGACAAAACACCCCAGTGCTGGATTTCTTAAATCTTTATTTATGGAACAATTATTTTACCAGATCCCTGATGGAAGTAAGGTTTGGGTTTCATTTTCCAGTGAGAAAAATCCATAGACTTTATGGTAATGGTTTCTATGTAGGAAAGGCTTAAAATCTTATGCAACACCTTATGCAAAGAAAAACCCCCAATCCATTTGTGATGCCAGAAAATTCTTGTTTTATAACACACTGTAAATTGTCATGCCATTTTCTTAGTTGTATCAACAATGTGTTTTCAGAAGGCCAGAAAACAAGAGAGAAGCTCTGTCAATAAAATTCTGGATAGTATTAACAGGAAAGAATAGTACCAAGAACACCACTTTCTTTTTTGTTTAATGCTTATAATTATTTTCTGTGCAAAATTTTTCTTATTCTTGGTTTGTGTGATCTTACAACAACTCTGTAAAACAGATTGTGAAAAACCTGATCTTAGGGTGGGACCCTCAACTCTAGGGCAATCCCATCTTTGACACCAAATGTGGAGGACCTGCCTGGGGTGGGATCCTCTACTCTAGGGCAATCCACTGCCACCAAATGTGGAGGATTACCCTTCACCACTGGACAATCCCTCCCTTCACTTCTGCTGCCACCATTAAACTTATCCCTTTATTTAAAATATGCCTTTTTCTTTAAGATACCTGGGCATTAGTCATGATATAAAACATATCAGAGGTACCAGGAAAGTAAACAAAGGTATATAGTATTTTATTAAAAAGAAATAAAACAAGAAAGTTTATTAATCAAGATTGCTGTTACTACTTTAAAACAGAGTTTATGTACCATTACTTTTACCACCAATCAGGTGTTAGAAGCCTCAGTTCCTAACCCTAACCAAATTTAAGCCAATTCCTCTTCTCTCTGGTAGGGTGTGACTTCCTTCTGGAACCTTTAAGGCTATTCACCAGGCTTCCCTGAAGTCTTTGGTTTGGTCCAGCAGCCACACTGTCTTCAAACCACCGCCACCAGCTGATACTCATGTTTCAGCTCTTTCCTCTGAAGGCTGCTCCAGGAGTCTTGCTTTCCTCACTTGCAGACCTTCAGCTTCTGCCTCACGTGCTCTTAGCTTGGCTTCCCTGTCTTGCAGCTGCTCTTCTCTTTGGCTGATGCCTTCCTCAGGCTCTCCAGCCTCTCACAAAGACACCTCCTGACAATTCTTCCTCAGGCAAAACTCCCCAGACAAACTCTGCTGGCAGATTTCCCCCTGTCCCCGACAGACTCTCAACATCTCCTTATATTTGCTCCAGTCAGAACCCTCCAGCCAATCAGCTTTGGTGTGGTAAACGTTCCATCACACCACCTTGGTTTAAACTTAGGATCAATGGGCATCTTTAGATTGTTCGGTTATTCTCCAATTCGATTATACCAATTTCGATCCTACCTTCCCATATATAAAGGCAGAAACTTGGCTTCATTTTGCTCCCACTGGTAACATTAACTGCCACTCCACCAGCATCCCATATTTACAATGTAAGTCTCCTCATGCACAAGTCTGGAGTAAAAGGCATACATTTTTCTTCTACTGTTAACCCATTCAGTCCTTCAGTCATTGAAACAGAATGTAAGTTGAACTTTTACCTCAGTTTCTTCATACAGATTTATTGTATTTGTCTGAGGCAGTGTCTGAGGGCCATAGGAAACATTGGATTCCCGGATTTGAGGTCAGAGACAGTGCTTTGACCTTGGAGCTGGGAATCTGTGTTCCCGTCTCCCTCCCATCTGTTGTGGAAAGAACCGTGCTGGCTGCCTCTCTAAGGTCAGAAACATGACCTCGGAGAGGTGTAGAGGGGGTGTTCCGGCAGGAGGAGAGGGTACTGGAAAAGCTGGGATATGAAATATCCTGAGGCCTCTCCAGCTCCTTCCCTCCCCCTCTGACGTGTCCCAACTAGATAGGCAAAAAAGCCTGTCTAGCTGAAATGCAGAGTGGAAGGAGTGGTGGAAGCAACGATCGCCTCTGCTGTTCCTCCTGCTCTGCATTGGATGCTCATAAGCCTCTGAGTTCAGAGGCTTACAAGCATCAGGCACAGAAGTAATAGGATTGCACCCTTAATTTACTTAAAAGATAAAGGTGTCCCCAACCAGTCGTGTCCGACTCTAGGGTGTGGTGCTCATCTCCATTTCTAAGTCGAAGAGCCAGCGCTGTCTGAAGACACTTCCGTGGTCATGTGGCCGGCATGACTGAACACCGAGATGCACGGAACGCTGTTACCTTTCCCGCCGAAGCGGTACCTATTTATCTACTTGCAATTTCTTGCTTTCGAACTGCTAGGTTGGCAGAAGCTGGGACTGAAGACGGGAGCTCACTCCGTCACGCAGCACTTGGGTCTCGAACTGCTGTCCTGCCGACTTTCCAGTCTGCAGTTCAGCGTCTTAACCACTAAGCCACCGCGGCCCCTTAATTTACTTACTTACTTACTAATTTATAACTACCTGGTCCTTTAAGCTGGAGATGGCAGGAATTAAATGTGGGACCTTCTGCATGGTACACGTGCTCTACTACTGATCCGTGGCCCTTCCCAACTTCAGACTGCATGTGGTGGCTCACAAGATCAACTCCGCCTTCTTTCTCACATGCACGCGCATCCCCATTTTCACCTAGTTCTCCCTGATCTGCTAGGGTTAAAAATGTGAAAGCAATACTTTTGTATAGATGAGGATTCAATCATGTGAGCCCACACTTGTGGGCTGAAGTGGTACAGCCCAAGTTTATGACCTCAGTGAAAACTAGCCCATAGTCAGGAACTAGTGTGGGGCACTGGACAGAGCAGGGGCTAATAAAGAGTTACTGTACATGATCGGTAGCCCTGCCTGACTCATCTGTTGCTGTATTGCACTGTTTCAGATACAGGTGAGGCACTGCATGTTTGGATGGTCCCCTGCATTAAAAAAAGAGAGGAAGAGAGAAATCCTTGCATATTCAAAATTAGGATTTCAGATTGAATGTTCTAGTCTAGCCCTCTCTTTATTAGGCTAGTGTTGAATGTGCTCAAAGGGTTTTTTGTCTTTGATTTTTCATGAGTGAATGTCAAACATTTTATTTCCCACCTGAAGTCTGAAGTGGTATAGTCCAGCAAAAGATACATCATGTCAAGCTGTCATTTATTTTTTTAAAAAAACATTTCTATACCTCTGTCATGTGAAAACATATCTTAGGTGGTGTACAACAATAAAAATGATAATATACAAATATAAAATATAAATATACAAAAACAACTAAAACATACTAAAACATAAGCAGTGTTAATCAGCTAAAAATCAAAATGACAGGCATCACCAATCATCAAGTGTCAAAGTGAATTAAAAAAAATCTTCAACTGGTGCCTAAATTGCATCAGGGCTGGCACATATTTTATTTTGTGGGGCAGTATTCTGTATTGTATGTTGCTTGCTTCCATAAGGGCTCATTGGTGTAGTCTTCACTCCGCATTGTCAAGAGAGATGGACAAGATTTTCCTAAGGATAATGACTGAAATCTAGATCTTTCTTGCTTGCTGAAAAAGACATTGATAAACGAAGTTTTGGTTTATGAAACATTTTCTGTCTGTTTTATCCCCTCCATCCCGTCCCAGCCAATATTTGACCTTAATTTAAAAACTCCATAAATGGGCTATAGACTTGTAAATGGTTGACATATTCCAGGCTTCTACAACCTAACAACTGCTGACTTAATATTGTTTTTGTTCTGTTTTTTAAACTAAATGTTAATATTGTTACATTTTAATATTATAAACTGCCTTGGAATCTTATGATGAAGCCAATATTAAATGAATGAATGAATGAATGTATGTATGTCCTTGTGATCCAGCAAGCCAAAAGCAGTTCATAAGCCCTGATTGGTGGCCTGCTGAATGTTTGAGACCACCCACTTTTACAGCCCCAGACATGTGATCTTACTAAGGTGGGAGGTTGCCATATATAACTTTTGAGCTGTGTTCAGTTTGGTGAATAATGCATTATTTGTAGAGATGTGTGAACTTGCCCATCTTCATTTGAAACTGGTTCTTTCTTATCAAGCTTCCCCCCACCCCAAAAGGCTTACCCTGTTAATCTTCAACTGTCCCTAGCTTTCCTTGCGGTCAGTGCGCCTCTCTTCCCCTTGTGAGCCCCCTTACTGGTCCTTACACAGAATCCCTGGTAAAGTATAATTCCTAGGGATTTTTCTATTGGAAACTTCATCCTGGTAATTTTTAAGGATTTATTAAAGGTCTGAGGAACATCTCTTCATCCCTTCCTCACATGCCCTCTCAGTCTTTGCTGCTGAAATGTCAGCTTTGGGGAGAGGGTGGGGTTGGGATTAGCTTGGCATGGCCCAAAATAATTTGTAATCTTAACTAAAATTGCAAGGTATTATGCCTTGATCATAATAAGTTTGCTTTCTCTGAACTGGTGTGTGTTTCTGATTCCCCACCCCCTCCCCACTCCAGTTTGAAAACTTGGCAACGTTACTAGTAATTTGGGAGTGACCTACCCTGCATCCAGTCCCCTGATATGGTTTGTATGGATGCTTGATAAACATAATTTGAAAGAGTGATTTAATATCGTGATCAAAGTGAATTAGTCTATCCTCCTGTGGATCCTTGCCTCCTCTTTTTTTTCCCTAAGTGCCCCTTCCATTAAAACCATTTTAATGCAAGAAGTATTTGGTTCTAAAAGCCCAAAGCTCTTACAACCCCGTAGCAACCTCATAAAATATTTTAGCTATGGAGCTTAGAGCTAGTGGTCAAAAGTGTTGACCACCTGTACTGTTTCTGATCTTTGTGATCCTGAATTAAGCAGCCTTGTTGAATGTTGTATGATTTTTTATATCGGAATGGAGTTAGTGTAGCACAACCCAGATGAATGTGATAAGCAGGACCTGAAATTGTATCATGTCCTCTGATGCCTCTGCTGGTCTGGCACAGGTGTTTCACCTGATCGCTTCCAACTTGTTTGGTTCCATGTTGGATAGGGTTGGCTAGTTCTTTATGCAAGGATCAAACAAACAAACAAACAGATGGTCAGGAACTTAGCAATAGCTGTTGGAAAATCCACGAGAGAGGATTTGCCCAGTGCTTGCCTGCAGTTGGCTCCTAGCTAGCCCTGGGATCACAAATCTCTTACAGGTAAAATTCAGGCAAATAGTTTGCAATTGAGTCATGTATGTCATTTTCTGGATCTCAGCTCAGCTCAGCTCAGCTCAGCTCAACACAATCACCTCTCTGTCTGTCTGTCTGTCTGTCCGTCCGTCATGGAATTGTCTTTGAGCAAATTGTGTGGGTGGCACATTCCTGTGAAACATTTCTGTCCATATGAATCATTCAAAGAACCATCTGATCAGTGCAAAAATTTGCAGTGGAAAGGGTCCTGCTTCTTAGGTAGCCAGACTCACAGTTGTTATAATGCGTGGAGCAAAGGTGGGGAGTTGACAAATGAGAAATATAACTGTCACTTGGAGAAAAGCTAGTGATCTGCAGACCTTGCTGTAGTGATATCCAAAGCTCTCTCAGCACACTTCTGTGTTCAAGTCTCCTAGTGCTTGAGCTCTTCTGGGCTGCTGATAATAACCTTTGGGATGGGTAGAGTATGGGGCACACAGACAGCAGCAAGTGAGAGGCATTGACCAGTAGATAGCCTACTGCTTGAGCACCTATTGCAGGAGCAGCGGGCTGTTACTACAGCCAGCCACAGGGATAAATATTTCCTAATTATGAATCCTTTCTGGCATCTAGGCTGAGTTTACTGATCCTCCTCACCCATTTCACCAATTTCCATGGATCCAGTCTTGCCTTAAACAAGCAGATGAGACACATCTCCTCCTTCTCTCAGACTTCCATTGTAGTTCAAAATGTATTTTCACTTGAGACTGGTGCGTTTCAGCCTTTACATCCCAACAGAAAAGACTGAATATCCTGTCAGAAATATATAATATCTGGATATATTAAGAGCTGTAATGTTCAGCTGCTGTTCATGATGTTTGTTTATTCCAATAGTTGCTGAAATTGTAAAAGAGCTGGAAAACATTGAGAAGACTCGAGCACAGCTTGAATCCAGTAAACCTAGGGAAGATGTAAGTTGATAAGCTTTGATTTGAGATCTAGTAAAGACTTCACTCCATTTAATCCACAGTGGCCAACTGACCATGCATGCTGTATGTATGAGGCCCTCGTCCAGGTACCCCTGGCAGCTGCTTTTGGAGTCGCTTTTTATCAGCCTGCATTTTAAGATGTGTGCTCTTTAGGCAGGAATCATATTATGTCTGTATTCCGTCGGCATTAAATATTCAGTAGTGAAGATGTGACCTTGTAGATTAAGACAGAGTGGCTGGGTTCTCATGAGGGTGCGCAGCGGGTGGGTTTACAAACCACTCACAACCCATGGCTTGTTCTAGGGATGTGGGGTGCTTTGTAATCCAGCCCCGCCGTGCACCCTTGCTGGGTTCAAACGACATGACAAACTGTGCCTAGCGAGGGTAATTAGGGTAATGACTCAGCATGCGTGGGGATGGGGAAATAAGCTACGATGGCTTCTTTTCCTTCCCCGATTGTGCGAACCTGGTCAGTGTTCACTGCATCACTTTCTGTGCACATGTTTGCCACCCCCACCCCCCCGAAGCTGGACTGTTGAAATTGCACCTCAGTGGACAAGCAGCTGTGCATTGTATGCCCAGTCTGCTGGGGAGAAGTAGTGTCAGAGGTTGCTCCAAGTTTAGATCGCATGGTAGAAAAGTTGCTGTTATATATTTATTTGCAACTACAAAATCGAAAGTTGAACTTCTTTATGGACTGTTGCTGATTGTGTTGATATACTACACTTACGTTAATGCCAACACTAACCTAAAAAATTCAAGTTTAGTGGCAAAGAAATTTCAGAGGGTTACCTTCAAATTTTCTATAAGGTCTCGCGATCTAATTTTTGTGTGCTTGTGCTTGTACAAAAAAATGATTCTATCCTTTATCTTCTATCTGAGGATGTTACCTCAGCCCTGCACCCCTAAAATTGAATTATTTTAGAGAAGATAAACTGATTTTATCTAATTTGATTCATATGAGAAGGAGCTTAATGAATAGCAGTAGTGAAAGAGAAACCAATGGGAGGTCATAAGAGGGGGTCTCTCATAGAGCATGTGCTTTGCATGCAGAAGGTCTCGGGTTGAATCTCCTGTATTTCCAGATAGGTTAGGAAAAGCACCTGCCTGAAACCCTGGAGAGCCACTGCTAGTCAGTGTTGACAATACCGTTGGTCCATCTAGCCCAGCACAGTTCATCTAGTCCACATTTGCTACCATATCTGTAGAGTACAGGTATTGACTCTGGCTCAGTTGACGTGTAATACCAAACCTTTGTTGGTGTTTTATGAGCACGTTTCAGGGTTCCCTGTTCCCTCCTTACTCTGCATGTTCAAAATCAATTAGTTAGTTCATCTTTAACACAAATTATAGTTTGCTATTACATCCAGACCATCACACTGTGGTTTGTGCTTGCCTTCCTAACTAGAATTACACAGCATGGTTTGATTGTGGTCTCGCAATGCTGTTTTGGATATAGTGTTGTGGGTTGGATATTATGGCAAAATATGGTCTAGTTAATTGAATGTGAGAGAGTGCATGTATCTTCAGTATGTTGTTTTTGAATGTATCCAACTATGGGGGCTAGAAAATCTGATATGGTATTCTGTATCAGATATTGCTATAAATAACATTCCATGTCTGTAGTGTACCACAGATGCTCAGCCCTAAGTATAAGCGGCTTCCATGGCTGCTTATTAATGACCACCATTTTGGTTTCTTCCTTCATGGTTCCTGTGGTAAAATTAGACCACTTAAAATGGGAAGGGAGCTACTCCTGTTGTTGTAGTTATTGTTGTTGTTGAGTCGTTAAGTCATGTCTGACTCTTCGTGACCCCATGGACCATAGCACGCCAGGCCTTCCTGTCCTCCGCTCTCTCCCAGAGTGTGCTCAAGTTCATATTCATGGCATCGGTGATGCTATCTAGCCATCTCATCCTCTGCCGTCCCCTTCTCCTTTGGCCTTCAATCTTTCCCAGCATCAGGGTCTTTTCCAGGGAGTTTTCTCTTTGGCCGCATTAGGTGGCCAAAATATTTGAGCTTCAACATCTGTCCTTCCAATGAGCAGTCAGGGTTGATATCCTTTAGGATGGACTGATTTGACCTCCTTGCAGTCCAGGGGACTCGTAAGAGTCTTCTCCAGCACCACAGTTCGAAAGCATCAATTCTTCGGCGCTCAGCCTTCCTTATAGCCCAGCTCTCACAGCCATACATTACTACTGGGAAAACCATAGCTTTGATTAGACGGACCTTTGTCGGCAAAGTGATGTCTCTGCTTTTTACTATGCTGTCTAGATTTACCGTAGCTTTCCTCCCAAGGAGCAAGCGTCTTTTAATTTCATGGCTACAGTCACAGTCTGCGGAGATCTTGGAGCCCAAGAAAGTAAAATCTGTCACTGCTTCCATTTCTTCCCCTTCTATATGCTAGGAAGTGATGGGGCCAGATGCCATGATCTTCGTTTTTTTAATGTTGAGTTTCAAACCAGCTTTTGCACTCTCCACTTTCACCCTCAACAAGAGGCTCTTTAGATCCTCTTCGCTTTCTCCCGTTAGGGTGGTGTCGTCTGCAGCTACTCCTGTAGACCTGGATAAAAATGTAGGCAAAATAGAGTGTAGTTTTGCTGTGCCCAAACATCCAAACTTTCTATGGGATTCTTTTTCATAATAATGGGATCCATAAGTGCCAACTGCTTTTCTTGAAATTAGAAAAAAGAACCTCTCCTTAAGTAGCTCATCAAATGTTAAATGCAAATAGGTTGTTTAGACATGATAGGAAAGAATGCTCAAAAACAATCCTTAGAGAAGGGGAAGAGTGACAGAGGGGAATAGAAGATCTATTTTTGGTTTCAACATAATTATGTCTTAAAATCTTTGGTGTAATGCTTTATAACCCTTATCCTTTCTTCATTAAAAAGTAATGTTTGCACTACTGTTGCAGAGCATGACATTTACAAAGCACCAGACGGAGAATGAAATAGATGAAATTCATAGAGATTATCGTAAGTAACACCACTATTTCATTTGCATTTTTTAAAAAGAAACACTCTCTTAGGAAATGTACACATACAAAATGAACTGGTAGTAAAATATTCATCCTTCTTTTCCCCCTCATAATTGTTCTCGATAGTGGACAAGAGGGTGAACAGAGCATTATGGGACTGCAGGGACCCATAATTGGAAATCAAAACTCTTTCCCCCACATTTGCTAGCTCTGAGAAATTTGCTTAGGAGGCAAACAGCTTCTTACCTGTCTTCAACTGCTATGAGTTGGATGTGGGCAGGTTGGTACTCTAGGCAGGCTTATGTGAAAGTGAAATTGGAGAATAATATGTGTTCAGATTTTATTTATTAAATGGATGCTTCCACCTATCACCAAACTATGGTTTGTATTACTTCGATGCATATTATGATTCAGTCGGTTACTTTCTCTTTAGTGCAAGCCAGACTTTGCATTCACTCATTCATTCATTCATTCATTCATTCATTCATTTATTACATTTTTATACTGTCCAATAGCCAAAGCTGTCTGGACAGTTCATAAATTATATCCACACTGGTAAACAGTGATTTTCATTTTCCTCCAAAGTAGGATTGCAAACCACGGTTTGAAGCTGGCTTGCAATGGTTTGGAGGACAAGACATACTTTGCCAGTTTGGCTGTATTGCAAAACTGTGGTTTTCACTAAAGAGGGAGTAACAATTGAACTGGATTGGATGGAGCAGTGGGGGAAGGTGGCAACTTGTCAGCATAAGGGTTGTGCACAAAACACCAAACTGTGGTTTCGCATTCCATCTGAACTGAGCTGGTGCCTTACCTACTTTAAGTATTAGTTGGCAGCCTCATCATTTGTTCAGTAAGTCTATGAAATGGTTAGATTTGCACATCAGACTGTGTTTAATATTAAAGTGGCTATAAACCTGCATTAGAATTGAGGTATTTTCAGATACTACCTTGATTGGCCCAGTATAGGACTGCTGTGGGCCCATTTCTTGTCCTGTAAAGTAACTGAAGATCCCTCGGAATCTCAGCAGGATTTTAGACTGGTTATAAAAACTTGATTCACAAAATACAGTCAACATCTACTTGAAAAGACCCTTTCAACATTTGAAGGAACCGTGTGTGTGTGTGTGTGTGTGTGTGTGTTATTTTTTTTTTCGTACTCTGTGAAACCAGTGCTGGGATTTCAGTCTCCATAGTTAATTTTTTTCCTAAGTAGAATTTCAGGGCAATTTATTTTCACTAGATATTTCAGTAATCCCTCTTCAAAAACCTCCCCTCTCCCCCAAAATAATACTTTGCACCCCACACTTATTTTGGAAGAGTCCTAGTCAGTTATCTCAATTTGCTTAAGAATGTCAAACGCTAGTATTAAATGATGCAATGAGAAATATTGTAGTAGCGTTATGCAATTAAAATATATGAATGAATGTTAAGTATGTGTAATTTCTCAGGTAGCCTGATAGGTAAATGAAACGGCTTGATCTCTAATGAGTGAGACATGTGGTCCAAATTCTCATACCATTTTCTCCATTCAAAGTGAAGTAATTGCAGTCTTGGAAATTAGTTTTTTAAATTAATTTAAAATACTGTGATTTTTGCATACTTAGAATGCCATACATTCTCTGACCTGCTGTAGATGTGTTGCTTTTTGTTCGGATCAGTAATCTGCTTAAGTTCCCACATTACTTCATACGTTTTGCATCCATATAGAACTGTAGGGGGATTCAACTTAACTAATAACATTGGACAGGACTGTAATCTTCACCCAGGTCCTTGTGGAATGCTTTGATATCAGGGTTCTTAGACTACTCTGTCATTGACCTGCCCAGTAGCAGGAGTGGTTAAGGGGAAAGACCCTAATGGTGTGAGTGTAACCAAGGGTTTTGAAGATACGGATTTAAAGGTATATGCTTCAGCAAGGGCATGCGGGGTGGGAAGAAGGGTAGTGACAGGAGGAATATAAAAATGAAACAGGATCATCTATGCCAATGGATACTTAACAAAGAAGGTTTTTTGTTGTTGTTGTTCAGTCGTTAAGTCGTGTCCAACTCCTCGTGACCCCATGGACCATAACACGCTGGGCCTTCCTGTCCTCCGCTCTCTCCCGGAGTGTGCTCAAGTTCATATTCGTTGCATCGGTGTTGCTATCTAGCCATCTCATCCTCAGCCGTCCCCGTCTCCTTTTGCCTTCAGTCTTTCCCAGCATCCGGGTCTTTTCCAGAGAGTTTTCTCTTTGCATTAGGTGACCAAAATATTTGAGCTTCAGCTTCAGTATCTGTCCTTCCAATGAGCAGTCAGGGTTGATATCCTTTAGGATGGACTGATTTGACCTCCTTGCAGTCCAGGGGACTCGTAAGAGTCTTCTCCAGCACCACAATTTGAAAGCATCAATTCTTCGGCGCTCAGCCTTCCTTATAGTTCAGCTCTCACAGCCATACGTTGCTACTGGGAAAACCACAGCTTTGATTAGACGGACCTTTGTCGGCAAGGTGATGTCTCTGCTTCTGACTATGCTGTCTAGGTTTGCCATAGCTTTCCTCCCAAGGAGCAAGCGTCTTTTAATTTCATGGCTACAGTCACTGTCTGCATTGATCTTGGAGCCCAAGAAAATAAAATCTGTCACTGCTTCCATTTCTTCCCCTTCTATATGCCAGGAAGTGATGGGGCCAGATGCCATGATCTTAGTTTTTGTAATGTTGAGTTTCAAACCAGCTTTTGCACTCTCCACTTTCACCCTCAACAAGAGGCTCTTTAGATCCTCTTTGCTTTCTGCCATTAGGGTGGTATCGTTTGCGTACCTGAGGTTGTTGATCATTCTCCCAGCAATCTTAATTCCGACCTGTGATTCATCCAACCCGGCGTTTCTCATGATGTACTCTGCCTATAAGTTAAATAAGCAGGGCGACAATATGCAGCCTTGTCATACTCTTTTTCCAATTTTGAACCAGTCGGTTGTTCCATGTCCGGTTCTTACTGTTGCTTCTTGACCATTGAACAAGTTTCTCAGGAGACAGGTAGGTGGGCTGGTACTCCCATCTCTTTAAGAATTTGCCAGAGTTTGTTGTGATTCACACAATCAAAGGCTTTAGCGTAGTCAGTGAAGCAGAAAGAGACGTTTTTCTGGAATTCTCTTGCTTTCTCCATGATCCAGCAAATGTGGGCAATTTGATCTCTAGTTCCTCTGCCTCTTCGAAACCCCGCTTGTACTTCCGGTAGTTCTTGGTTCACATACTGCTGAAGCCTAGCTTGTAGGATTTTGAGCATCACCTTGCTGGCATGTGACATGAGCGCAATTGTCCGGTAGTTTGAACACTCTTTGGCATTGCCCTTCTTTGGAATTGGAATGTAAACTGACCTTTTCCAGTCTTGTGCCCACTGTTGAGTGTTCCAGATTTGTTGGCATATTGAGTGCAGCACTTTAACAGCATCATCTTTTAGGGTTTTAAATAGCTCAGCTGGAATACTGTCATCTCCACTAGCTTTGTGGTTAGTCATGCTTCCTAAGGCCCACTTGACTTCACCCTCTAGGATGTCCGGCTCAAGTTCAGTGACCGCACTATCATGGTTATCAGGGACATTCAGATCTTTCCTGTATAGTTCTTCTGTGTATTCTTTCCATCTCTTCTTAATCTCATCTGCTTCTGTTAGGTCCCCGCCTTCTTTGTCCTTTATCATGCCCATCTTTGCACAAAACGTTCCCTTGAGATCTCTGATTTTCTTGAAGAGATCTCTAGTCTTTCCCATTCTATTGTTTTCCTCGATTTCTTTGCATTGTTCATTTAAGAAGGCCTTCTTGTCTCTCCTTGCTATTCTCTGGAACTCGGCATTCAGTTGGATATATCTTCCCCTTTCTCCCTTGCTTTTTGCTTCCCTTCTTTCCTCAGCTACTTGTAAAGCCTCATCAGACAGCCCACTTTTCTTTGGGATGGATTGAGTTGCTGCCTCCTGAACAATGGTACGGACCTCCGTCCATAGTTCCTCAGGCACTCTGTCTATCAGGTCTAATCCCTGAAATCTATTCCTCACCTCCACTGTATATTCATAAGGGATATGATTTAGGTCATACCTGCATGGTTTAGTGGTTTTCCCTACGTTCTTCCATTTAAGCTGAAATTTTGCAAGAAACAGCTCATGATCTGAGCCACAGTCAGCTCCAGGTCTTGTTTTTACTGACTGTATAGAGCTTCTGCATCTTTGGCTGCAAAGGACATAAATCAATCTGATTTCGATATTGACCATCTGGTGATGTCCATGTGTAGAGTCGCCTCTTGTGCTGTTGGAAAAGAGTGTTTGCTATGATCAGCGTGTTCTCTTGGCAAAACTCTATTAGCCTTTGTCCTGCTTCATTTTGTACGCCAAGGCCATGCTTGCCTTGAAATCCCAGTGATTTCTTGACTTCCTACATTAGCATTCCAATCCCCTATGATGAAGAGGACATCTTTTTTTGGTGTTAGCTCTAGAAAGTGTTGTAGGTCTTCATAGAACCGATCAACTTCAGCTTCTTCGGCCTCAGTGGTTGGGGCATAGACTTGAATTACTGTGATGTTGAATGGTTTGCCTTGGATTCGTACTGAGATCATTCTATCATTTTTAAGATTGTACCCCAGTACTGCTTTTCCCACCCTTTTATTGACTAGGAGTGCTACTCCATTTCTTCTAAGGGATTCTTGCCCACAATAGTAGATATGATGGTCACCTGAATTAAATTCGCCCATGCCTGTCCATTTTAGTTCGCTGATTCCCAAGATGTCGATGTTCAATCTTGCCATCTCCTGTTTGACCACCTCCAGCTTACCTTGATTCATTGATCTTACATTCCAGGTTCTAAACATTTGTCAGGGTGGAAACTGAGCCCAGAGAGCCCCAGAGCAGTTCTGATTCTGAGGAGGAACAGCAATCTGTGGGAGTGGGTTGCCTCATCCCTCACAGGCTCAGCACCTGGCAGAGATTCCTCCTGCCAGCATTCCAGAGATAGTTAGTGACCTGGGTAGTGAGGGAGTGCGGGAGTGCGGGAGGGGGGCTTTTTAGATGCTCGACGCAGATGCAAAGAGCAACGAGCGATGGAGAGCACGGAAAGGAGGCGTAGCGCCTGTTTCGTGCGCAAGCAGCGGCCGCCTCCCATGGACCCAAGGGAAACAGGGAGGATCTCTCCCTAGCCCATAAGTTCTGGGTCTTCAAGTGACTCTATTTCAAACGAGGATCAACTGCCTGCCTGAAGCTTAGTCCACACTGCTGTTCCTTGCTTTAGCCGCTGGTGATTAGCATCTGAAAGAGTCATTAAGCTGTAATGGGATTAAAGCTTTGAAAAGAATTCCCTTTCGTCTGTGTCTTGAGTTGGCTACTGGAATCTACTGAGAGAAGCCGCCAAGGTGTTCCTGACAACAATATTGTTCTTTACAGCATCGGACTTTCTTTTCACCACCAGATACATCCACAGCTGTGTGTCCTTTTGGCTTTGGCCCAGCCGCTTCACTCTTTCTGGCGCTACTTGGAAATTCCCTCTGCTCTTCCCCAGTAGTATATTGGACACCTTCCGACCTGAGGGGCTCATCTTCCGGCGTCATATCTTTTAGCCTTGTGATACATTCCATGGGGTTTTCTTGGCAAGAATACTGGAGTGGGTTGCCATTTCCTTCTCCAGTGGACCACATTTTGTCAGAATTCTCCGCCATGACCTGTCTGTCTTGGGTGGCTCTGCACGGCATAGCTTATGGCTTCACTGAGTTACGCAAGCCCGTTCGCCACAACAAGGCAGTGATCCATGAAGGGGCAGCAAAATCCCTGATTAGAATCAATTGTCCCAGTAGTCTCCAGCACTAAGTACCAAACAAAGCAAGGGATATATATGCCGTTTGAGGCATATGGCTGAAACAGCAGCCAGTCCTGCATTTATTGTGAAGGGCAGGGGATTTGGTCAAAAGTCTGTTCTCTCATTTCATCAAAAGTTTCACAAACCCAGGTGGCTATGGAGGTTGTAACTATTCTAGTAATTGTTTGGTCCTGATTGGGGAGACCTCCCTAATACTTTACTGTGGAACTATACTCATTTATTGTTTTGATGTACTTAGTCTTTAACAGGAAACAAACTCGTGTATCAAAAACATCCTCTTCTGTCTTGTAAAAGGATAATTGAAAAGGTGCTGTGTTTGCTGCTGATGAGGAACTAGTGCTTGCAGCATGGGAAGTTATTTCCATCCAGGTACCCATTGTCTCTTCACCAAAGTGGATTGTGAATGATGTTGCATTAGGGACATAAGCCCTATTAATAAACAATGCTCATGTGTTGAACCAATAAGGGAGTGATCCTATGCCTCCTAGACAGCACCAGGGGGGCGGGGGGCATAGGATAGTTCAGTTTCTTGGCTCTGAGTTTGGAGCCCTGTCTGGACAGGGCTCCAAACTCAGAGCCAGGAATCTGCACTCCCTGTCCCTCCCTCTCCCCCTTGCAGCCAGCGTGGAGAGAACTGTACCTGCTACCTCTCTGCGCTCACAAAATAGAGTGCAGAGACAGGGAGAATGGCCCATCTAGCAGAAATACAGGGCGGCTGGAGCGCAGAGGCGAGGATCACCTCCACTGTCCTCCCACTCTGCATTGCATACTCGGCCAGCTCCGAGTTCGGAGGCTGCCAGCAATCCACATAGGATTGTGCCCTAAGTGAACCAGGAGTGGAGCTGCACCAACTAGCCTGGCCAGCGTCCTGCACATGGACATTGGGAGTGGAGCTAGTTGGTCCCCACTCTTGCACTGATTCTGAGAAGGACTATAGTAGGTATAAGATACTTCATAGCCACAGGATTCTAAACATTATAGCACGGAGGTGGGTAAATGTAAATATGGTAAATGTGAAGTATGTCTGAATGAGAGTGCTTGAGAAGAAAAATGGTATAGTGGGATGTAAGGTGGCCTTTGGCATGCAAGCTAGTCTGTTGCTGAAGCAAGTTCTCTTGGCTTTGGTGCTCTATTTACTTGTTTTATCGTTGTGTTTTTAAATTGTGTTTTTAATCTATTTGGTTTTTATGATTATTTTAGCTCGGTTTTTATTTTAATCATGGTGTTACTGTTGCTAGCTGTCTTGAGTGTTATTTTTTGGTGGAATAGTGGGCATAAATCGACTAAAAAAATTGATAGAAGCGCTTGGGGAGGAGTAGGTTTGTCAGAGAACACGTTTGTTTTGAGACTACTGAAGAGTTTGTTCATGGTAATGGAAATGACCATCGTGAAACCAGCAGCTATCAGGAGCCAGATTTTCACATAAGGGCCTCACTTGGCTTCTCAGCTAGTTGAAGATTTGTTCAGATAGTAGGATATTTGCTAAACTCTGGATTAGCTGCTTGAGCATGTCTGTTATCTCAAGGGAGTTGAAGGAACGGGTTTGCCTATTTCTACTGCTTTGGAAGTGCATTGGAGAAGATAAGAGCATTGGCTTCAAAAAACATTGTTCATGCAGACTTATTTAGAGCAAGTTCAGTGCTGGACATCATGAGCCTCACACTGTACTACACACATCAAATTGAGCTTTCAATGAATTAACTTTAATGAGGCAATGATCTGAATAGATTTTAATAATTTATATGGCTTAATCTGAGATGTCATGCTCGCTGAGCTTAGACTCCCCCTCCAGCCCTTTCAGCTCTTCTGGTACTACTGGTGGTTTAGTAGCACAAAGGTACTAGTGAGCTTTTTCAAACCAATTTTTTGTTGTTGGTAGAAACTGAAGAAATATGTTAATGATTACTGTCTTGCTCTTTGTACTGAGCTGCATTGCTATCAAGTGCTTCCATAGATGATGGATAGTAGAACAGCCTCCACTGGGCACTAGCTATGAAGAAATGGTGAGACCTGGTGATTATTTATTATTAAATTTATTAATCGCCCATCTGGCTGGTCACCTGGATTAAGCGGCCATGGGTCAACTATGGCAGTACAAGCACGGTGTGGTGAAGTTAGATCAATAGCACCACTGTCTTCATGAAGTATCCATAATGGCACTGTGACATGGTGAGCAAAGGCTGCTATAAATAAATTTGCTGGGTTGGATCCAGCATTGTGATACCTCTGTGTCCTCTCCTCCCCTGCAGCGCACCCCACCTCCCCCAGTGAACCTTCTAAATCTGTTTCGGAGGGTTGAGAGCAGATTTGGAGAGTGCACTAGCTACAAACAAATTGTGAGACATGATGATTAGGTGGCTGTCATGATGCTGGATCCAACCTGCTGTTTTCATGGCTTGTGGGTTAAATCTCAAGAGAGAAGGAGGGTTATGGAAATTGTCCTGACACACATCCCTCCAAAGAAACCCAAACAAAAAATGGAATGGGGCTCTTACCTGGCAATAGGTCCTCTAGCCAAGGGATAACAAGTACTGGATAATCAACCACAACTTTGTGATTTGCAGGACATGCCCTTGTCTGATGTTGCATCTCTGAAGCACAGCATGAAGTCAGGGACAAGCTGATATACCTCTGCCATCCCCTTCCAGATTGAAACTGGTGAGGGGTGGTAAAGGCATGCCCACTTTCTCCGCCCTTGCCATCTGTTTGGAGATCCAACTGTGAGGCAGAGACAGAGAGAAATCAATGTGTTGTCACTTTCCCTCTCTAGCTCAGAGCTAAAGGGTGATGGGGAGGCAGAGGTTGACTTTGATTCTCTGCTTGCATCCAGCACGTTCCCAGCTAAAGCAAATTGCAGGCTTGTGCCCATCTGTTTGGGCCGGGGGCAGGATAATCCCTAGCCCTGTGCAGCTCCAGTGTTAAGACAAAGCCTTGCACTTGTCTCCATTGCCAAAGCTTGGCTAACCTTTTGCCATGGCAAGGGGGGCAAGGAAGTTTGTCAAGCCCCTCCTCTTCTGGAAATCTGCCTCTAGGTGAATTGGCAGCTGCTGTTCCTTTGCATTTGGCCGGTAATGCCAAGAAGTGGATTTCGATGCTAGCAAGTTTCATTTTTCTTAACAGTGCTAAGCAGACCGCAGGCAGAACATTTGTAGTTGTTTTCATGCAGACGGACACTTAAAACCCATCTTCCTCTGGAGATGGATAATTTCCAATAAAATATTTTGCTAAATTTTGCTCCCCGCTTAAGAGCAGATGCTTTCAGCTACACGTGTTCATTTCTTTTCTTTTCTGCTTTTGTGCTAGCTGCAACTGATTGTACTATTAAATTATTATGTGAGTGTATAACTGTATCCTGGAAAAATGCATTTAGTGTGTTGGCTTATTGTTCATGTGGGTTTACGCTTTTTACAGTTGTCAAATGGTAAAAAAAAAAAAAAGTTTTAGATTTAATTCCAAAATATGTGGGCTACACAAGGGCCAAGAATTTATTTTCCATTTTGAACTTTGCGTTTGCCAGGTATTTTAGTCATATCTGCTGTTTCTGTTGTTCCTCCTTCATCAAGCCCTTCGGATGCAATGTTTCCATGTGTCTGATCTCCATAATACTCATCTGCATGGTCTTTCAGCTGTGCCAATTCCAACAGTAGACAGGGACCATTATGGAATGAGTATAAGCTGTGCTGTTTGTATGGCTGGCCAACAGCTTTTGGTTTTGGGGAGTAGATCCAGGGGAAAATATGTCTGCCATTACTAAGGATAGCTCCTGGGCTCCCAGTTTGTGATAGCACTGAATCAGTATTCTGAGAAACTGCCAGGCGGATTTATCCTCTGGACATAATTTGCGAAGCACTGCTTGAATTCAATGTGCATTCCTTTCAGTAGGGCTTTCATGGATGCTCCATCGTCCCTCCAGTTAAGGCAGTGAGAGTGGCTTAAAGAGTCCTCTGGCACTGTTTATAAGGGTCTATTAAAATGGCCATTCTCTTGTAGTCTGTGGCAAGCATCCATGGTGAATAATACATGGATACAGAACAAACAATCCATACTGTTCATTCTGGATTAACACAGTCTTTGCAAGGATGCTCACACAAACATGAATTCATACTGGGAGTTAATGATGTTAAAAATCAGCAAAACTAGAGCTCGCCAAAGTTCTTTGGATTCCATTTTGAACCTCATTCCGACTTGAGTCTGTTGCAGATTGCAAGCTTTGTTTTTTCCTTTTCACATGAAAATCCATGCTTATTTTTGTGCATATTTTTCCAAATGTACACATGAGTTATTCACATCTTTGAAATGTATGCATTCTTCTCTCAAAGCTGATCAAAGCGTATTTGTACACATTTTTCAAAAGTACGCACTTTTTCCTGCACGTTTTTCAAATGTACACATGCTGTCGAACGCATGTTTTTTGGGCTGCAAATCACACTGCAAGCTTGGAAACGTACAGACTTCGACTGCAGATTGCATCTGAGTCCGTGTTTGGGCTGGAAGGTGTAAACTGGGTAAATCTCGATCAAAAACAAACTGAAATGAATTTCTCATACATCCCTCACTGGGACAATAGCATTTTTAACTATCTGACTGTATAAATGAAAGGGTAGTTGAAATGAATTCATGGGTAACAAACCTGCAAGTAATTTTGGATACAAGCTGTAAACAGAAATGAGCGAATTGGCCCATTACTGCTCTGTGTCACTTTCTCATGTGTTTACCCATAAATTAGTTCTGTCCCCTTTCTGTATTAATCTCTTGACTTTTTATTTTGAAAATCTGCATGCAAAGCTGTATTTAAATATGCATTTCAAAATGCATTTTGACATGCTTTTTAAAAAACAGAGAACAGTGTCAGAACATTCAGGAAATGCAAAAACAATGTGTAGTTAAGTTCTGATCGGTACGTTGGTCCGGGAGGTGCTTATCAGGTTAGTTCGTATTGGAACTTGCAACAATTTAATTTGTTGTATTTTACAGTAGGCATTTTTAGGAGTAAGACAGGGAAAAACTTCCCCTGGATATATAGTTTGATTTTGAGGAGTTTTTAATACATAGCTATGACCCATGTGTTTCAGAGCCAGATGGAATTTTTGTTGGAATACCACTGCTGTCCAAAGTATATATGGATTTTTTTTTCCAAGGAAGTAAATAACCAGTAAAATAAAATAAAATGGTAATCCTTGTGATGGAGCAAAGTAAAGATGCAAATTGTGTAAATAAAATGTCAGCTCTCTGAAATACACATGTATGACAGCTTCCCTTGTGACACAATTATGGCCTAAAATGATTTCACCTCCCTTCCTATTTGTCCTTTGTGGTGTTCAAATGAATTGAATGCTGAATAATGATCTGTTAACTTGGAAGAACTGTGGGGGAGCTCTTATTTTTCTAGTTAAGATTCCTTTTGATAGGGCAAGGAGAGGGCTGTCTTCTGTTTTCCTTGATGGCTGAAGTTGAAAGATGACTACCAGGAATAATGGTGTGTAGGGCTCTCAGATGTGGGAGACACACACATACACACACTTCTGTGGCCTCCATAGTGGGGCCTTTTTTACACTACATAAACTTGTGATTTTTATTTTTTAAAATGACTCTGAGCTGGGTTACAACAGCTAGGAAATGCTTCACTATTTCTTAGTTTCTGAAGGGGTTGGGAATTGTAATAACCTGGCAGATCATTGTTCCTGATTCATCATGTTGCCAGAAAATGTTTAAGCACCAACACCTGGCTTAACCCCAGGTTCCAGCTTACGTGTTGCCTCCATAGAGGCATTCCTTGGTATGTTTGCGGGTTGTCAGACTCATCTGTTTGCTGGTCTGATTTTAGAATTATGATGTTTGGAACACTGGAGCTCCTCAAAGCCCAGGGCCTTCCAATATGAGTGCTCCTTGAGAGAGTGAGAAATGTCCACTCTTTTGACTAATAATAGTAATAACAAGTGGAGCCTGTAACAAAACGTTTCAGTGTGGAATGCTCCTGTTCAAGGTTCCAGCCAATCATGCTGTTTTCAGAATACTCCATTTGATTCCCCCTCACTCAGCGAGTGTTCTGTGGCCAATGCACATTGGAGGAATCCTCCTCTGGGGAGGAACTAGAACTCCTAGAGACAGACAATGCCAAGGAGACCTGCGGGAGCCTGGGCTCTCAGGGGAGATGACTGCAAGTCATCCCTGCAGAAGGATGGATGTTCCACTTCTGACGTGGAGGCTGGGCAACTGCCTAGCCCCTGAGAGCATTGTTGCCTCAAGAAACAGGCCAGTAGGGCTCCTTTGGGTAGAAGTGCTTGATTACAAAGGAGGATTTCTTAGGAGGGAAGGACTCCTTGGGAGCAAGGTCATCCTTCCAAAAGGACTCTTGCCAGAGGGCCTGTAACACACTGCAATTGACCCCAGGGTGGGGTTCAGGAAGATCTGATTATATAAGCCTCCCATTTCAGGCTAGCCATTGCTGGAACATCATTGTTCTAGCAGCTCCAGTGCCTTGTATCTCGTTTTCATGACCTTGCCTTGTGGTTGAAACTCCGTGCTACTGACCCTTGGACTCCTGCCTGACTCTGCTTCTTGAACTGTGTATTGGATCTGACTGCTTATCTGTGTTTTGCACCACAGACCTGTCTTCTGCCTGGTAATACTGTGCTTTGACCATTGCCTTTATCTTGACCACTCCTGTCTTAGCCTGATCCCATATTGGACTGAAACCTTTGTGCTTGACCATTTGCCTGCTCTCTTGACTTGCCCTTTGAATTGCCCCATAATTTGCCCCAATGCTGAATCTCATTCAGCCATAGCAGGACATCACCCCTGTCTTCTCCTCTACCCTTCAGGCACAGCTACAAGGAAGAGATTGGAAGCTTCTGCTTCATTTTAGAATACCTACAATTAACATGTTGTCTGAATCCTAAGCTGTAGTTAATCTTAACTATGATAAGTGAAAACAAGTCAGCTTAATATACTATTGTGAGGGGAAACGATTCCACCAAAAGGGAAATCAATCCCTCTCTGTCACTTTCCCTTAAAAAGACCTGCTTAGATTTTATTATTTCTAGAGACGTTCAGGACCTAAGGAACTGCCTGTCATAACACAGAGTTCAAGAAGCTGACCCTTTTCTTCTGCCACCAATTCTCTTAGGGGCTGTTCATATAACATGACAGCCTATCATGGGTTATTTAACCCATGAGGAGGGTGTGGGGTGTGTATGGCTGCTATTTTAAATATGCAGCTCCCACTTGGGAGTTGTCGTGTTGTGCGAACCCAGTGAGCATGGGTTACGTGAGGGTTAAACAACCTTCACATAACCCATGGCCTGCTTTAGGGTTATGCAAGGGTTGTTTAACCCTAGCATTATCATGTTTTCCGGGTTTGCACAACATGACAGCCCCTGAGCGGGGATTGCATATGTAACTAGGCACCTATGGGCGCAAACATTAGAGACATTGTTGTTCAGTCATTAAGTCGTGTCCGACTCTTCGTGGCCCCAGGGACCATAGCACACCAGGCCTTCCTGTCCTGCGCTCTCTTCTGGAGTGTGCTCAAGTTCATATTCATTGCATCGGTGATGCTATCTAGCCATCTCATCCTCTGCCGTCCCCTTCTCCTTTTGCCTTCAATGTTTACCAGCATCAGGGTCTTTTCCAGTGAATTTTCTCTTCGCATTAGGTGGCCAAAATATTTGAGCTTCAGTTTCAGTATCTGTCCTTCCAATGAGCACTCAGGGTTGATTTCATTTAGGATGGACTGATTTGATCTCCTTGCAGTCCAGGGGACTCGTAAGAGTCTTCTCCAGCACCACAGTTCAAAAGGATCAATTCTTCGGCACTCAGCCTTCCTTATAGTCCAGCTCTCACAGCCATACATTACTACTGGGAAAACCATAGCTTTGATTATACAGACTTTTGTCGGCAAGGTGATGTCTCTGCTTCTGACTATGCTGTCTAGGTTTGCCATAGCTTTCCTCCCAAGGAGCAAGCATCTTTTAATTTCATGGCTACAGTCACCGTCTGCAGTGATCTTGGAGCCCAAGAAAGTAAAATCTGTCACTGCTTCCATTTCTTCCCCTTCTATATGCCAGGAAATGATGGGGCCAGATGCCATGATCTTAGTTTTTTTAATGTTGAGTTTCAAACCAGCTTTTACACTCTCGTCTTTCACCCTCAACAAGAGGCTCTTTAGATCCTCTTCGCTTTCTTCCATTAGGGTGGTATCGTCTGCGTATATGAGGTTGTTGATCATTCTCCCAGCAATCTTAATTCCGACCTGTGATTCATCCAACCCGGCGTTTCTCATGATGTACTCTGCATATAAGTTAAATAAGCAGGGTGACAATATGCAGCCTTGTCGTACTCCTTTCCCAATTTTGAACCAATCGGTTGTTCCATGTCCGGTTCTTACTGTTGCTTCTTGACCCTCTTACAGGTTTCTCAGGAGACAGGTAAGGTGGTCTGGTACTCCCATCACTTTAAGAATTTGCCAGAGTTTGTAATCAAAGGCTTCAGCGTAGTCAATGAAGCAGAAAGAGACGTTTATCTGGAATTCTCTTGCTTTCTCCATGATCCAGCAAATGTTGGCGATTTGATCTCTAGTTCCTCTGCGTCTTCGAAACCCAGCTTGTACTTCCGATAGTTCTTGGTTTACATACTGCTGAAGCCTAGCTTGTAGGATTTTGAGCATCACCTTGCTGGCATGTGAAATGAGCGCAATTGTACGGTAGTTTGAACACTCTTTGGCATTGTCCTTCTTTGGAATTGGAATGTAAACTGACCTTTTCCAGTCTTGTGGCCTCTGTTGAGTGTTCCAAATTTGTTGGCCTATTGAGTGCAGCACTTTAACAGCATCATCTTTTAGGGTTTTAAATAGCTCAGCTGGAATACTGTCATCTCCACTAGCTTTGTGGTTAGTCATGCTTCCTAAGGCCCACTTGACTTCACCCTCTAGGATGTCCGGCTCAAGTTCAGTGACCACACTATCATGGTTATCAGGAACATTCAGATCTTTCCTGTATAGTTCTTCTGTGTATTCTTTCCATCTCTTCTTAATCTCATCTGCTTCTGTTAGGTCCCTGTCTTCTTTGTCCTTTATCATGCCCGTCTTTGCACAAAACGTTCCCTTGAGATCTCCAATTTTCTTGAAGAGAGATCTAGTCTTTCTCATTCTATTGTTTTCCTCGATTTCTTTGCATTGTTCATTTAAGAAGGCCTTCTTGTCTCTCCTTGCTATTCTCTGGAACTCTGCATTCAGTTGGGTATATCTTCCCCTTTCTCCCTTGCTTTTTGCTTCCCTTCTTTCCTCAGCTACTTGTAAAGCCTCATCAGACAGCCACTTTGCTTTCTTGCATTTCTTTTCCTTTGGGACGGATTGAGTTGCTGCCTCTGAACAATGTTACGGACCTCCATCCACAGTTCCTCAGGCACTCTGTCTATCAGGTCTAATCCCTTAAATCTATTCCTCACCTCCACTGTATATTCAGAAGGGATATGATTTAGGTCATACCTGTATGATTTAGTGGTTTTCCCTACGTTCTTCAATTTAAGCTGAAATTTTGCAAGAAGCAGCTCATGATCTGAGCCACAGTCAGCTCCAGGTCTTGTTTTTACTGACTGTATAGAGCTTCTCCATCCTTTGGCTGCAAAGTACATAATCAATCTGATTTCGATATTGACCATCTGGTGATGTCCATGTGTAGAGTCGCCTCTTGTGCTGTTGGAAAAGAGTGTTTGCTATGATCAGCGTGTTCTTGGCAAAACTCTATTAGCCTTTGTCCTGCTTCATTTTGTACGCCAAGGCCATGCTTGCCTGTTATCCCGGTGATTTCTTGACTTCCTACTTTTGCATTCCAATCCCCTATGATGAAGAGGACTTCTTTTTTTGGTGTTAGTTCTAGAGGGTGTAGTAAGTCTTCATAGAACCGATCAGCCTCAGCTTCTTCGGCCCCAGTGGTTGGGGCATAGACTTGAATTACTGTGATGTTGAATGGTTTGCCTTGGATTCGTACTGAGATCATTCTATCGTTTTTAAGATTGTACCCCAGTACTGCTTTTCCCACCCTTTTGTTGACTATGAGTGCTACTCCATTTCTTCTGAGGGATTCTTGCCCACAGTAATAGATGTAATGGTCACCTGAATTAAATTCGCCCATGCTTGTCCATTTGAGTTCGCTGATTCCCAAGATGTCAGTGTTCAGTCTTGCCATCTCATGTTTGACCACCTCTAGCTTACCTTGATTCATTGACCTTACATTCCCGTTTCCTAAACAATATTGTTCTTTACAGCATCGGATTTTCTTTTCACCAGCAGACACATCCACAGTTGAGTGTCCTTTCGGCTTTGGCCCAGCCGCTTCACTCTTTCTGGCACTACTTGGAAATTCCCTCTGCTCTTCCCCAGTAGTATATTGGACACCTTCCGACCTGAGGAGCTCATCTTCCGGCGTCATATCTTTTAGCCTTGTGATACGTTCCATGGGGTTTTCTTGGCAAGAATCCTGGAGTGGGTTGCCATTTCCTTCTCCAGTGGACCACATTTTGTCAGAACTCTCTGCCATGACTTGTCCGTCTTGGGTGGCCCTGCACGGCATAGCATATGGCTTCACTGAGTTACGCAAGCCCCTTCGCCACAACAAGGCAATGATCCATGAAGGAGATTAGAGACATTACAAACTATTAAACTAAGAGGTTTAATAAGGGCTATCTTATACATAAGTGAATAGAGTGTTGTTCAAATTATAAGATGGGAATGCTTAAACGTACTTAAATTAAGTATCCTTTGTTACCGTACTTAATCCAATTTCCCTAAAGCATTCCATGGTTACTAATCCGACCTCATTGGGCTGGTTTTGTGCCTCACCACCCTCCCAGGTTAAGGATTTCAATAAATAGGCACAATCTGTGAGTTCCCTACTTCCATTTTTAGTGCCTCACAGAGGACTGCAACCTATGTATGAGTTGTCAGTTTTGAGTCCAATAGCAGTGGTGAAGGAGGGACTCTAGAACATTGCGAAACTAATATTCAAGATCTTGAGCCAAGTGCAACCATTTTAGCCACCTTTGTAAACCTTCTTAGGAATTCTTAGCCAGTTCCTTCCTTTGCCTCATTTATTTATTTATTTATTTACTTACTTACTTACAGTATTTGTATACTGCTCCACATCCAGTGACCTCGGAGCAGTGAACAGCAGACAGGGTTAAGAATAAAAATACCATGCTAATTTTTTTTTAAAGAAATAAGAGTTCTGATTGGGTGAACATTTTTAAGTTGATTGCGTGAACACTTTTAAGCACCTTGTTCATATCCTCAGGCTGCAAAAACTGAAAGTGATCCCGCAAAACCAGACCAAGTGGTGCTAGTTGATGAAAGTGCAGTCAAATTAATATCCTTTACTTTGGGCCTAAGGAAATCTCCATTTTTCTAGGCTCTACATTCAGATTTGATCTGGCAAAACCAAACTGTGGTGGCTCCTTTGCTTCTAATAATGGCCAGCCTTCATGATCTTGGTGAGTACTGGTAGATCAAGAGCCCAACTGTATATGGATGTATCAGCCATTGGCTATCTCTTAATAATTTGGAAATCAATAGTGCCTAAATGGCTTGAGGCTTTTTTCCTAGTTTGATTTATAACTAAAAGCTAGGAAACCTGAGGGTAGCCTCTGCTCACAGCATTTTTCCAACTGTGTGGGACTAACCAGGAAGTGATTTTTTATAGATTCTCCTTGTTCTGAAGCTAGGTAATTATGCTCTATTTCTTTTCCTTTCCTCTGGTAAATCTAGCCATTTCTGCCCCTGTGGCCCATGATTGGCACTAGCATCCGAGCTTTCTGTGGTCATATAGTCTCCCAGTCCCCTTCTTTGCCATTTCCATAGCATCTCCGTACAGTCCTTATTTGGCAAACACTTAATTTCTCCATTCTCTGTCTTTCTCTATCTCTAAAGTAGGTCTATTAGAATTAGTATGTGCTGTTATATTAACCAAGCTGTTTTTCTCTTTTGTAACACATGTGTATGTTAAGGAAAACATCTTTTAAAATAAACTCTGTAAGTTTGGACTTGGATGGTTGTTTGAGCTAATTTCCCCCCACTTCAGAAATAGTTATTTCCCACTTTGTTGAAGAACAGTGCATAATTCTGCTGTGTGCATGCCACCCTTCTGGCAAAGGTCCCTTCAGTCCCGTGTTCCTTGTTACATGTGTATGTTTGTGAATTCTTAACAGAAGGGTGTTTTGAAGTGCATTAAGAGGAACTCATCTGTGATAAGAGATCTGAATATCTTAGAGAAAGCAGTGGAAAAATGTTAAGGACAATTGTGGTAGCATGAAATATATCACTTAACCTTTGAGAAGTGAAAATTGTATTTCTTTATATTGTGAATCATAGAAAGTTCATTGCGTTCCAGATTTAACTGTGAATCATAAAAATGAAACCTCACTTTTACATTTTGAACATCATCCTGCTTACTATAACAGTTGTTGATCTTTGTGGATATAATTCATCAAGTACAGTTGTGCGTCATTGCAGGTTGTATAGTCAGTATTCATATGAACAAAAGGTAAGACTGTATTGATTCTTAGAACTTTAGCTGTACACTGCTTCGAAATTACTTGCAAACTGTGAGGGGTTTTGTTGTTGTAGTTAACTTCATCATCCATTTCTCTGGAAAGTAAAATTTTTAAATAGCCTGGACATCTGAATACGACATGTAGCACTTCAAACCAAATGAAATTGCCACAAATGACTCTGTTATTATTAAGGTCCCAAATACAGAAAGGACCTATTAGCATCCACCTCACTAAAGGGAAAATCATAAAGGACTGGAACTAATTACTTTAAGGTTAAGATATAAGCTGCTATGCTTTTTTACTATCAGACAGATACTGGTATAGACTCATTTGATTTCAAAATGTAGGCTGGATATTTGCAACTCAAAGTTAGTGTTGAATGTCAAAATGATCTCTGAAGGTTGAAGAGATATTTGTTACAAAATTTTCACTTAAAGCAGTGGAACTCTGCCATTCATTCCTAACAGTGTCAAGTTCACTACTCAGTTTATTCTTGTTCTTAGTTATCTCAGGGTATGAGCTCTGTAATAGGTTTGACTTTTTTAAGCCTTCTGCAAGCCCTAATCTTTGCTTCTGTGGTGTCCTTTCATAATGAAACTGGCAAGAAGGTAATATTCCTTCTAACCATCCTTTTTAAGTAGCCAGAAAGCTCTACTTCTTTTCCCCTAAAAGTGCTTTTAAGATGGAGGCAAAATACCCCTTTCAAGGAGCTGGTGTAATATTTTTGAATGAAAACTCAGTGTTTGAACAGATATGAACACATGAAGCTGCCTTAGAGCTCATGTTTTGCATGCAGGAGGTTTCAGATTCAGTCACTGGCATCTCAAGTAGTTCTGCCTCAGGCCTTGGAGAGCTGCTGCCAAGTCAGAACAGACAAGCCTAAATCAGACAAGCCTAAATCGGACCTTTCTCAAACCTACATCAGACAATACCAGCCCAGTATTATCTACTCTGACTGTCAGCTGCTCTTCAGTGGCTCAGGCAGAAAGATTTTCCATCACTTGATCCTTGTTTTAACTTGATATGTCAGAGATTGAAGCTGGGGCCCTCTGAATGCACAGCAAGCTTTTTACCAGTGAGCTATGCCCTAAATGCTCTACAGTACAGGTTGCTCTTCCCCTTGCAGCTCAACAAGCCAGTCTTGCCTTGGTTTCAGATTCTCTGGGATTAATTCCCTTAGATCAGCAAGTCTGACTCGATGTCTGCTCTAATTAGCTTATCTTTGTGTTGTTAAAATAACTTTTGCAATAGTAGTACTTTTAAAACATGAAGGGTTTCTTTTTTTGTATAAACAAGGTATTTCAGTAGATTCTGTTCTTTTTTTTTATGCTCAGGTGTGCAAAGTCTGGAATGAGACATATTGCTAGAGAGCCATAGATAATTTATATGATTGTCCATAATCACGAAACAGCAAATGTCAAACTAGATTTTGTGCAAATGTTGTTCTTAGCCTCAGAACTTAAAAAAAAGTAGTCGTATCTAATTTTAGTTGGTCTTTAAATTTTTTGAAACCATGAGAAGTGGGAAAAATTGTTCTGAAAAACTATTTTAGAGTTTTATTTTTATAATTGTATCTAGCTGTTCCTTGGAAATTTCAGAGCTAAAATTCTGAAGCTCCCAGCCAGACATTTATCAGGTTTACATTGAAGTGGGCCATTGAAGTGACAAGTACAAAACAAAGGAAATGTAGCTAATGTATTTGTCATGTATTCACCTGAGAATCAATGACTGAGTTTGCACGTCATGGCAAGCCACCATGGGTTAATTAACCCTTGGGGCTGCTGGGGGGTATGCCACCTGCAATTTAAAATATGCAAGCCGTGGCCAGCGGTTGCCGTGGTTTGTTGTGTCATGCAAAGCTGGGCGGCAGGGTTTGCATGAGGTTTAAACCACCATCAAATAATGCATACTCTGTTCTAGAGTTACGTGAGGGTTGTTTAACCCTTGCACAACTCCCACCGCCCAGGTTCACATAAGACAAGCCATGGGAACCACTGGCCCGGGCTTGCAAATTCAAAATGGCGGCTGGCATGCACTAAGGTGCCCCCAAGGGTTAATTAACCCATGGTAGTGAGTTGTGACGTGTGAACTTACCCTGTGTGGGGTAGTGCATAGAGTGCTAGACTGGGGAGACTAAGGTTGAAATTCCCAGTCAGCTGTGAAGCTCTCTGGTTCTTGGGTTACCCTTGGTTTATTGAGAGGCTAAAATGGAGGAAGAGACCATATATGCAGCCCTGGAGTCTTTGGAGGAAGTGGTGTAGGAACAGCTCTTTCTGCAGTGCTCACTGCGTTGTTATGAGTATGTTTCAGATGTTTTATTACACACTTTGCCTAGGGATGAAAACTTCTTCAAGTTTTATAAAAGGAAAAGAGTGTTCTTTTTGTTCCAGTGTGCCTGTCATTTCAAAGATGTTAGTCTCACAAGCCAAGAAAATAATGAAAACAAATCTTGGCCTTAGAACAGACTAAATTCAACCAAACATTGCTAATACGTTTTTAGAATTTCACTGCCTATGAGTCTATTAAATAATGTCCCCTGCCCCCTGATATGTAATGTGTTGTGATGAGACCTGGAAGGTAGTGCCCAATACAGATAAACTTCTGTCTGGGCACATGGCTCATTTTTCAGACTTTTTAATAAGGGGATTAGGGGTATCCAAAGAGAAGAACCATTGCTTTGACAGGATACCAGAAGTTGATCACATACATGCTAGGTCATCATAAACACTGTGACTATTCCACTAGCAGATAAGTTAGACAGTTATTGGGAATGTTCTGAAACACCAAGGGCACCAGAAATTATTCACATAAATATGTATTTAATATTTTTTCCTTCAATTTCTTTTTCTTTTTCCTTCAATTTCTGCTACAGTCCTGGAATGGACATGCTTTTTGCTCTAGGTATAAAATAACATCTGTATTTGCATATACAAATATAACTCCATTTAGTAAGATCCTGCTTTAGATAATGTGTTTGACAAGAGGTCTGCTGCTATGAAGTCCTCTTGGCAGAAGAGAAGCTCATCAGGGGGAGGGGAGCAGCAAGAATTTTAGACTTGCGCACTGGAGCGTTTTAGCTAAACAGGATGGATGTACTAGCTAGATAAAGTTATAATGCTGATGCTAATGCTATAAGGTAAAGCTTCCTCTAAAATATTTCGGTATAGTTCATTTTTTGTTTACATGAGTATTGAAATTTGCCACTTACTAGTTTACTTGGTGCATGTAGCAGTGGGCCTCGGTCACTACCTGAATGATAAACCATCTGCTCCACATGGGGCTCGTCCTTCTTTTCTAGCCTCAAAGGGCTAGCAGAGGAAACAGCCTGGGGTTCAGTTTCTCCTTACCTTTTCTAGTCTCTTTCTTGAGGTTGGATGTAGGAAAAGGAATGCCACTTTCTGCACCATGTTTAAAAATAGAAGATTAGAAAAGAGAAGTGTAGCAGAAGTATCAGCTTTTAAGACTAAAAATCATAATGCTTTAAAAAGGTCTAAATTGCTTTGGTGAATAAAAAAAAGTCTTACCTGGTGCTCAAAAAGTATTGGGCTCAGCACCATGCATGCCTCCATAGGAAAAAAGGAAAAGGCAGGATATAATGTAATAAATACGTTTGGGCTCCATATTATCTGAAAAGGCACTATAACCAGTTGCCACCCACCTCACCTCGGAAGGTGAAGGGAGACCTATAGAAGGGCCTCTGTGGGAGTTCTTAAAACTCCGTTCTGAAGGCTCATAATGCAGCAAGCTTGCTAAATAGGTTTGGACCTCGTCAGTGCCGGGAAGGGAAGCTGTCTGTAGACACTGCTATAAGAACAAGAATGGTGGAATATGAAAAATGTAACACAAAAAACTGGCAAAGCTGACTTAGCAACCCAGTCTCGCTGATCTGGGCGCTTATTACGTAGAGCTCCGGGGATCAGACTCAGGCACTACTAACACTGGCATATCTGCAGCTTTGCAGCACAGCACTTTCAGCAACTGCCAATATCATACTGCCCCTATACAAATCTATGGTGCGGCCACCCTTGGAATACTATGTCCAGTTCTGGTCACCACACCTAAAAAAAGATATTGTAGAAGTGGAAAAAGTACAGAAAAGAGCAACTAAAATGATCAAGGGGCTGGAGCATCTCCCCTATGAGAGAAGGTTAAAACAGCTCGGATTGTTTAGCGTGGAAAAAAGGAGGGTAAGGGGAGACATGATAGAGGTGTACAAAATTATGCATGGTGTGGAGAATGTGGATAGGGAGACATTTTCCTCTCTCTCTCAAAATACTAAAACCCAGGGTCATCCTATGAAGCTGATTGGTGGAAGATTCAGGACAGATAAAAGGAAGTACTTCTTCACACAGCACATAGATAAACTATGGAATTTGCTACCACAGGATGTAGTGATGGCCACCAATTTGGATGGCTTTAAAAGGAGGTTGGACAAATGCCTGGAGGTAAAGGCTATCGATGGCTACTAGTCCTGATGGCTCTGCGGCAGTGAGCCTATGCACACCAGAGGCAGTGAGCCTATGCACATCAGTTGCTGGGAAACATGGGTGGAAGGGTGCTGTTGTGCTCATGCCCTGCTTGTGGGTTTTCTGTCCACAGCTGGTTGGCCACTGTGGGAACAGAATGGTGGACTAGATGGACCCTTGATCTGATCCAGCATGGCTCTTCTTACATTCTTAAGAATATAAGATGTACTCAGCTGGAGTTGTAATATCTTGTTTTGTTTGGAAACAGAAATTACTGATTGACCAACCAGGTTCAATGTTTAATGTTCATAATTGTTATGAAGGTTTTTGATCCAGAATATGGATGGATCAGATCCAGAAATTGATAAATGTTTTGGAAAAATGTACAATGGGTCAAGTTCAGCTGACATAATGTTGTGTTATTCTAGATTTACACACATCCTTTAAAGTCTTGTGTCCTTTGGATTCTGCTTACCTTGTTCTGGTGAGTAGTCCAAGGAGAAGGGGGACATTGTGAGTGGTTTCCATTTTAATTACTGCTGTGCACACATGTGCATATATAAGATGGCAGGAACATTGAGAGCTGTGGGTATTTTCATTTTCAGTGCATCTGAAATATGGGGAAGAGACAGTGTGTGCCTGCAGCAGTAGATCAAAATGGTGGTGCTTATGTGTCCCTTGCACTTTTTTTGCTGAGACACGATGAGTACAGTTGAAAATTCTGAAGAGCTTGGAGACAATTGGTATTCAAAATGTCCATCTTAACCTGATTTGAAGGAGAAAACATGGCTTTCAACCTACATCAGGATTTCCTTGAATGTACTGTTAATTTGGTCTTGTCAGATGAACTTTGAGGCCACGGTTAGACGTGTTTAATTTTTCCTGAGAAAGCGTCCTGCAGAAATATTTCATAGCTACTCACAGAGTGTTGTAGAAAAACAGCTTCGTAAGACTGATTGCCTTGAGTATTGGTGAAGCTATTTACTACATTTACTACAGCCTGTATTAGATTATGTTAGTATCTTTACATATTTGATTTGCTCCTTATGTATAATGTAATTTTGTTTTCCAGGGAAGAAGCACAAAGTTGAATTTCAGCTTTTAATTGACCAGATGAATAAGCGAAAGAAAAATGCAACTAAAATCAAAATAAAGGGGAAAGGACCAGAACAGAAAGAAGCACCGCCTGAAGAACTTCCTATAGAGACTGGTATGAAATGCTGATTAGGACAAAGCAATGTGGAATACTAATGTGTATACTTTCATTGATTAAAGAATGGACATAGAGTAGCTTAACTTCCATAGGGCTTGATTCAATAGGTTTCTAAAACATTAGTCCAGCCTTAAGCCAGATCATTATTTTGTGTATTCAAGTATATATACTTATTGTAACATCTGAATCTGGTAAAGGTGAGTTGTTGCTGTGGTTAACGAACTATCCACAACCCATGGGCTGGTTTTGGTTTGGGGTGGTTTGTTAACCACGGCAACAGCCCACCATGCGCTGGGTTCAGAGGTAGTGATAAGCTGTGGCGTTCACCCACCACAGCTTGAATATTTCAATATCCTTCTGAGTGGCTGTGAGCTCACCAGGTGCTTCTGAGAGCTCCAACTGAATTGGGGGTGTGTGGCCTGAGTACTCCCAGCAGCTGAGTGGTCAGGAAGCTTCAGTCTGTTTCCCGCCTCCCAGCTGAGCAGAGCAGGCTGAGCAGCAGAGCAAGCTGCTCCAGGGACTACAGAAGCAAGCAAGCTCCCAGAGAGCAAGCAACCAGAGCGAGCGGACAGGGGGAGCAAACAGGAGTTGCCCAGGGGAGGTCAAGCGGGAGGCCCCTAACATTTTTTTCTTCATTTTTTAATTTAATTTTATTTTTTAACTAACTTCTTTAATTTATTTGTCTTGTAACACACACTTCCACACCAGTGGGACTCTGCTTTTAACCTCTACTGAGTAAAGGAGCAGGCACAGGCTAGTCTAGAACAATCACAAAGCTAGACACAAAAAGGGAAAAGAGGCAATGGAAGGACAGGACTCTCCAGTGGTGGTGACCTGCAAGGTGTGTGCAATGTATGTTTTCCTGCCTGAGAACAATATGGCCTACACCTGCAACAAGTGCAAGTTGATCACACTGCTGGAAGAAAAAGTAAGTGGACTGGAGCGGCGACTGTCGACCCTCCGAGGAATAAGAGAACATGAAGCGTTCTTGGACAGAATGGGGGAACTACAGCAGCAAAGGGAAGACCAGAAGCTTGAAGAGCAACAGCAAGATGAGGCAGAAGTGGGAAATGCTGAGGTGAAGAAAAATGGAGTAGAGGATACTCCATGGAAAAGGGTGACAGTTAGGAGAAGAAGAACTAGACGCCACTCTGCACCAGTGGAAGCAGTGGAGCTGTGGAACCGATTCCAGGTACTTGTGGATGAGACTGGAGGACAGCCTGCAGAGGAAGAATCACAGGGGAACCTACATGAGAGTGAGCAAGAGGCTGAAGGTCAGTCAAACAGAGGCGATGAAACCCAGGCCTACAACAAGAAGAAGAGAAGAGTGGTAGTAGTGGGAGACTCCTTGCTGCGTGGGATCGAGACCCAAGTATGTCGCGAAGACCCGTGGTATGTTGTCTTCCAGGAGGACAAATTAGAGACGTGACTGAAAGGTTGCCTGCACTCATAAAGCCCACTGACAGGTATCCCTTTCTTCTCATCCATGTGGGAACAAATGATACTGCCAAGCGGAGCTACGAAGAAATCACGTCAGACTTTGAAGCTTTGGGAAGGAAACTCAAGAACTTTGGGGCCCAGATAGTTTTCTCATCCATCCTTCCAGTAGTTAGAAGAGGGATAGAAAGGGAACGAAAAATACTCTGGGTGAATGACTGGCTACGAAGGTGGTGCAGACAAGAGAGATTTGGATTCTGGGACCACGGGCTATGCTTCCTGGAAGATGGGCTGTTGGCAAGGGACAGGTTGCACTTCACAAAGGATGGAAAGAATGTGTTTGGCCACAGCATGAAGAACTTCATCAGGAGGGCTTTAAACTGAATCCTATGGGGAAGGGAGATGTAATGTTGGGGGTAACAATGGACGTAGGCGCATGCACTGTAATGGAGAGAACAGTTCTGATAGCGCCCAATAATAGTCTTCAGACACATGTAGGAAGAAAGCCAGACTATGAAGCACATGGTCTTCGATGTTTATATACCAATGCCCAGAGTATGGGAAACAAACAGAACGAACTTGAACTCTTAATACAGGAGGGAAATTATGACTTGATAGGTATAACTGAGACTTGGTGGGATGACTGTCATGACTGGAATACAGCAATGGAAGGATATAACTAGTTCAAAAAGAACAGGAGGAACAGAAAGGGGGGTGGGGTTGCACTGTATGTGAAAAATACATATCTCTGCACAGAAATACAGGAAGACGAGCTTGGTAGCCCCATCGAGAGCCTCTGGATCAAAATAAATGGAGCAAAGAATAAAAGGAACCTGGTGGTCGGAGTCTACTACCGGCCACCCAATCAAGGAGAAGACGAGGATGAAACTTTTGAAAAGCAAATAGCCAATGTTTTAAGAAAGCATGATGTAGCAGTAATGGGGGACTTCAATTTCCCTGATATTTGTTGGGAGACAAATTCTGCAAAACATGCCCCCTCCAGGAAATTCCTGACTTGTGTGGCGGATAACTTCCTCCTACAGAAAGTAGAGGAAGGAACTAGAGGATCGGCTATCCTTGACTTGATCCTAACCAACAGAGATGACTTAGTGGATAAAGTAGCAGTTACAGGAACTCTGGGGGAAAGCGACCATGTTGTACTTGAGTTCTTGGTTCTAAGGGAAGCAAAAGCCGAGTGTAGTCAAACGCGTACCCTGGATTTTAGGAAAGCTGATTTTAATAAACTCAGAACAATGATCAGTAAAGTCCCATGGCAAGCGATGCTAACGAGAAAAGGAGTCCAAGATGGGTAGGAGCTTTTAAAAAAGGAAATTCTCAAGGCACAATCACAAACAATTCCAACAAGAAGAAAAGGTGGAAGACAACAGAAGAAGCCAATGTGGCTTCACAAAAAGCTTAGGGATGACCTGAAAACAAAAAAGGACACATATAGGAAGTGGAAAGAAGGCCAAGTAACAAAGGAAGAGTACAGGCAGGTAGCGATGGCGTCAGGAAGGCTAAAGCTGTGAACGAGCTGAGGTTAGCGAGGGAAGCTAAAAACAACAAAAAGGCTTTCTTCAGTTCAGCTATTAAATAAGTATGGCAAAACGATAACAGATGACAAAAAAAAAGGCAGAGGTGCTCAATTCCTACTTGGGCTCAGTCTTCTCCCAAAAGAGGGTCTATGTCCCCCCTGGCAAAGGCGAAGTACAGGCTGAAGGGGCAGGATTGCAGCTTGAGATCGATAGGCATATGGTCAAGGAACACCTAATTAATCTGAATGAGTTCAAATCTCCAGGGCCAGATGAACTGCTTCCTAGAGTAATAAAGGAACTGGCAGAAGAACTCTCAGAACCGCTGTCTATTCTGTTTGAGAAATCATGGAGGATGGGGGAAGTACCAGATGACTGGAGGAGGGCTAATGTTGTCCCTATCTTCAAAAAGGGTAAAAAGGAGGAACCTGGGAACTACAGACCAGTCAATCTGACATCAATCCCTGGGAAAATTCTGGAGCAGATGATAAAGCAATCCATCTGGAAGCACCTTGACAACAATGCCGTGATTACTCGAAGCCAACATGGATTTGTCAAAAACAAATCCTTCCAGACAAATCTGATCTCATTTTTTGATCAAGTCACCACCCTTGTGGACCGTGGGAATACTGTAGACATCATATACCTCGACTTCAGCAAAGCTTTCGACAAAGTGCCCCATGATATCCTGATGAGCAAACTAGCTCAAAGTGGGCTAGATGAAACAACGATCCGGTGGATCCACAGTTGGCTACAGAATTGGACTCAAAGAGTGCTGATCACTGGGATCTTCTCAAACTGGGCAGAGGTAACGAGTGGGGTACCGCAGGGGTCAGTCCTGGGCCCAGTGCTCTTCAACATTTTTATTAATGACTTGGAAGAGGTGGTGCAGGGAATGCTGATCAAATTTGCAGATGGCACAAAATTGGGCGGGGTAGCTAATACCTTGGAAGACAAAATTCAAAGTGATCTTGACAGGCTGGAGCGCTGGGCAGAAAACAACAGGATGACATTTAATAGGGATAAATGCCAAGTTCTGCACCTAGGAAAAAGAAACCAAATGCACAGTTCCAAGATGGGGGATATGTGGCTCAACAACACTACAAGCGAGAAGGATCTTGGAATTGTTGTCAATCACAAGCTGAATATGAGCCAACAATGTGATGTGGCTGCAAAAAAGGCAAATGCTCCTTTGGGCTGCATTAATAGAAGCATAGCTTCCAAATCCCAGGAAGTACTAGTTCCCCTCTACTCAGCACTGGTTAGGCCTCATCTGGAGTACTGTGTCCAGTTCTGGGCACCACACTTTAAGAAGGATGCAGACAAACTGGAGAGGGTTCAGAGGAGGGCAACAAAGACGATCAGGGGACTGGAAACAAAGCCCTATGAACAGAGACTGAAAGAACTGGGCATGTTTAGCCTTGAGAAGAGAAGACTGAGGGGAGATATGTTAGCGCTCTTCAAGTCCTTGAAAGGTTGTCCCAGAGAGGAAGGCCAGGATCTCTTCTCGATCATCCCAGAGTACAGGACACGGAATCATGGGCTGAAGTTACAGGAAGCCAGCTTCCCACTGAACGTCAGGAAAAGCTTCCTGACTGATAGAGCAATACGACAATGGAACCAATGACCTAGGGAGGTGGTGGGCTCTCCCACACTGGAGGCGTTCAAGACGAGGCTGGACAGCCGTCTGTCAGGGATGCTCTGACTTGGATTCCTGCATTGAGCAGGGCGTTGGACTCGATGGCCTTGTAGGCCCCTTCCAACCCTAGTATTCTATGATTTTATGATTTACAGTGGCCACCAGTACACACCGCAACCCACTGTGGATTATATAAGCGATGGTGGGTTGTGGCAACTTTGTGAACCAGACCAGTATTGTCAAAGACAGTAGAAACTGTGCATATGGATATCTTTCAGTATAAATATCAGCCATTGATAATGTTCCATAACATGAGATCCAAAGTAGATTAGTAGATCTGTAGAACATTCGTAAATCCATAGAGAATCTACTCTCTCTTTCAGACACGAGCACGAAAACCCTCTTGCTTGAACCTTCAGGCTATCTTAGCCCTTCAACTGAGATGGCACTTCTACTCTCTCCTTATGGAACTTTAATCAGGGTTGGTCCTGAAATGTGTGCTGTTGTTTAGTATACAGATGATTTAAGGCTAAGGGGTGGTGCCCGCTTCTGCCTGCTAATAGCAGAGATTTATGGCTGACCTTATCACTTGTGGATGCCGGGACAGAAAAACTGCAGCTGAGATTCCTCAATTCGGCTGAGATGTTGGCAAAGTTGATTAACACAGTCCTGTAGTCACAGCATAGGGCTTGTAGAGACAGGCAGAGTCGGGGTCGCAGTCCAAGGGATCTAGGTTCACCAGGGAATCCAGATACTTGGTGAGCTGGATGGGGCAAACGCTGGGGGGTGAACGTTGTTTCCAGCATAATTCCTGGACTGTTCTGAGCCTTTTATTCCCTAGCAGCCTGATACCAGGTGCTGGCAATTAGCCCTGTAGCTTCTGGGTTCTGGCAGACAGGCAATGTTGATCTTTCACTCTCATGAGCCTGCTCTCAGCTGGGGTTGGAGGAACCTCATGATCCCCTTCATCACTGTCAGACTCTGTTTGCAGGGTTTCAGCTGAGTCTGGCCTGCCCCCTAAAGATAAGGGGTTTTGTCCTGCGCTGCTGCTAGTCGCTGCTCCTGGACCTGCCGGAGCCCACCCTTCCTCTTTGTCCTCTGATGACGAGACATCTGGGGGAGGCAGGACAGTTGGACTGGGTATTCTTATTATGTGGAGCCCTATTCTGTCTTGACTAGCAGTGATTCCAAATGAACTTTTCATAGTCACACATTCATCAGCCAGAGATCCTGTATGTACAGTAGGGAAGTTGATGAGGTCATAAATATACCTTAATTGAATGATTACTTTTTTACCTATAAAATTCACGAAGGCACAGTTCGCATGATTTCATAAACCATGGTTTATATGATTGGGAATGAGCTGAGTGAATCTCTGGCTTGCATACTTCCTGTCCCTCTCTTGCAGTTCCACTTTAAGAATAAACCACAGTTCTGGATTACTGGTACTTGGAATTGTGGTTTGTTCTAACAAAAGCTAGTTAATGCAAAACAGAAACAAACAGTGGTTTTAGATCCTGGGTTGTTAACTAACTTTGGTTAGAACAATTCACAGGGCCAACCCACCCATGAAACGTGGTGAGACACCCGCATCAGGTGGCAGTGCGGGTGGAGCAGTGAATTGCACCATTTCCCCGCACCTACCAGGAGGGCCTGCCCCCACTACTGCTCCACCACCTCCAGCAGATGATCTAGAGAGCCCTGCCAGCCACTGTCACTTCTCTTTGTCGAGAGCTGCATGCCTAGAAGAAGGGGTCTCATGAGAACTCATGAGGCCCAGGTGGCCTGCTTCTTCCAGCCACATGGCTCTCCACAGAACTGTTGCCACAGCAGCGGCAAAGGTAAGGGGGGCACAGGGCAGGAAGGGGGGTGTGATGCAGTGGCAGGGGGTGGGATGAGGCAGCAGGGGCAAGGGTGCGATGCAGCGGCACATGTTTCTCCCCGCTTCATGCAGCAAGAGAGCTTGCACCAGGGCTGAATTTCACAATCCCCTGAGTTTGGATGTAATATAGAACTGTGGTTCTTAAAGTGAAAGTGGAAGCTTGCACTCTTCTCCTTTGCATATGGAGGAGGGGTATTCGCATATGGTCTTCAGACTTGCCACATTTATTCGTGATTATATAATCCATGGTTAATGTGATTGTCTGACCCAGGTCATTGTGATCCATGGCTGACTAGTTCCCCTCACCCCTCCTGCTCTTATTGAAACCAAGTGTGAGCTTTGCTTGGTTCTCATTTTTTTCCCCCCAGCAAACGCCCCCCCCCCCCAATTTTTGGCTCCTGTGTATCTGATTTCTTATGTTCCAATTATTTCTCTTTGCTTGTATCCTAAATTTCAGCTGTCCAGTTGATTCCAGCTTTTCCACCTAGCTGGCATATCTCTTGGCCAGGTCCTTGCCACTTAATTCTTGTATGCAGTTTTTTAGCCAGGCCACTTAATATCCTATGTAAGCTTCAAACAGCTAATGCTGTCCATGCTCTGTAATACTATACTATGATTTGGAAGAAAATGCTGGGCTAGGAGGCAAGAGCAGTGGCAGATCAACATTTGAGGAAGGAAAGATGTGACCCTAAGGGTCTAGAGGAGGTTCAGAGGAATCATTTTATTTCATTTGGGTTGAAAAAAGCATGTGGGTTTCTTGTTGAGCATCCGTTTGTTCCGCACTTGCCTTTTCCATTTCTCATAGTGCCCTCTTCTGTATGTTGCAATCTCTTTGCGACATCATTTCAACATGTGCAAAAATGGTCTTAGTTCTGATTATCAGTATTCTTTGTAGAGTAGACCAGAAAAATTAATGGGTATTATTTTCATCCCATTTATGGACAGGCTTGTTTTTGACAGCATCTTTGGAAAACTTTTTTTGCACTTTCATACTGGCAGTCAGCTTCATCTAAGTTATCTAAATCCCAGCCCTTCTCAAGTTAACAAGATTGCTTTGTTGGCCTGTCGGTGGCTCTTGACCTGTTTTCTTTAGTAAAACTCTCATGAATAAAAATAAATAGAAATACCAAGATGCTTTTTGGACTATATCACTGACATCTTATGCAGCACTTGAAGCCAAAGCAAGCTTGAAATGCTTCCAAGAGTAAACGTTAGCACTTTTAGCCTGTCCAGCAATAGTTATCTCTCTTTGCATATTTAGACATCATATTGGATGGAAGCATTAGTCTCTATCTGCAGTCCTTTGCAGATGGATTGTTTTACAAAATCGGAAAATCTTTCAACACTTTTAGTTAAATATTCAGCATTATGTTCTTTACAATAGATTGCACTAGATGTTTCAAAGCATGATAAAACTGCATTGCGGTGTTGTGTAGACCAGTTTGGAGTCTTGAATAAAACGGGACCCACCATTCTTCCCTTGTAGGGCTATGAAGAGACATGCGACCAGATAGGTCCTTCACTCCACTACTGTGAATATGTTGGACTGGGATTTGGAAGACCTGAGTTCTAGTCCCCACTTGACCATGAAGTCCATTGGGTGACTTTGGGCCAGTCGCTGAGTCTTGGCCTAATCTACCTCACAGGGTTGTTGTGAGGTAAACTGGAGAGGAGGAGGATCATGTATGCTGTCTTGGGCTCCTTGGAGAGAAGGCTATAATATAATTAAATATATGTAACAAATTAAAAAAAAACATGACAAATAATTATGTTTCTTCTCATGAAATGATGCCTTTAATAATCTTTATTCGTTCCTTAGATTTCTATGCTGCCCAACAGTATAGGAATTAACCTGGAATTAACCACTCTCCGGGTGGTTAATGTTCCATAATAATAGAACGGCTCTGTTAGTGTTGCTCTTCTTCCCTCTAATAACTATGGGCAGCTAAGCCAGCAGGGTCCAGTGAATGGCTTTGGACTTCTGATACTTTGGTTTGGCCCCGCTCAGTAATGAACTTCCTTGGCAGGTTCTGGGAAGAAATCTCAGCCTTGATTCTCCAGCTGTAAAATGGGGAATATAATGATTTGCCTTACAAGGTTTTTATAAGAACAAAATGTAAATATTCTGTGCAGTTTACACTGGCTTTGATCATAGCTTCCACTCATGAAACAGGGCTTTCTTGCTTTCCCCTTCCTGCTGCAGCTCCCAAGTCTGTGCGGTACTAGTGGGTCCCTCATACCCCAGGAGCAGCTTTTCAGGGGGGCGGAGGAGCAAAAATCAGCAAAAATCAAGGACCTTTCTTGCATGAGCAGAAGTGCCTTCCACTCATGCAATGGCATGTTTAGAATCAAGCCTTTGTACATTAATTGTACTATACAGGTGTCTAGTAATAATAATTATAATAGCTGTACTTGCTTTACGGAAAAGCACGCAGTTTATATTAGAGTTAAAAAGCTTCAAAAGGGTATGACTCAGTGACTGTAAGAGGAATAATTCATGTTCTTCGCTAAGAGACAGAACTGCTTCATTTTGCGGGGTTGGTAATTTCTCTTGGATAAAGTGTCATCTTGTGATTGGAAACACGTCTCTCCCACAGACACACATGTACGTCACACACTCTAGTTGTCTGAGTTTTTTTGGCAATAGACATTAGAGAAATCCATTCCTTCTAATTTCTTCTTTCATTTCAACTCCCTGTTTGTGTAGAGTGTGGTATTTAAAAAAGATTAGAGAAATTACTGAAACTGTTGTTGAAGTACAGCTGTAGTAGTTTAAAGTATGGATTTTAAAAAGGGTGTACAGTGTGCAAGCTACAGAAGCATAATGTTTTCATTTCAGTACATTTCAGGTATATACAGAAGAACACAGGTATATTGCAGTAAAAATCAATTGAAACATAGCGAAGGCAATTACTTACGTTTGTTTTATGCTGTTTCTGCCAGGAGAAACATTGAACGTTGAACAAACAGACCAGGTCTCCATTACAGATCACTTGCCTGAAACAGAAGCTCTAGTCTGTGGAAGAAGCCAATCTCTTGACTGGTCTGAAGTCAGAGGATTGGGTCCTACGTCCTCATTTCAGTCCTCTGAATCCTCAAACAGGTGTGTTGGTATGAAGATATTTTTGTGTGTCTTGCCTTTTTCGTCACAGGCATGGGAACAAAAGTGTAAGAAGAATGCTGAGTAAAAGTGAAATTAATGTGTAATGACACACCCCTAAAACTATATGTTACTTCACTTATCTATCTGTATAGTAACTACTGGGTGATCCCCCTGTCCACCCCCCCCGTCCCCCAGTATGGTAAAGGGCAGGTCCTGCTCCAATATATGAAAATATATGGGCACTGAACAATCAGTATTACCTACACTGATTGGCATTGGTTCTCCAGAATTTCAGACAGGGTTCTTGCTCAGCCCTGCTTGGACATAGATTGAACCTGGGACTTTCTGCATGCAAAGCATGTGCTGTACCACTGAGCTCTGGCTCTTCTTATGGAAGCCTGCTAATGATATATGTAAAGAAGCTCTGAAATTTAAATTTTAAAAAATCTTAGGCCTGAAAGGTTTCGTGAGTAAGTGATGTTCTTTCATGTTAATTTTTTCTGTCTTTTTCATGATTGCCTATAGCTCAACTGTTTGCTAGTGACTTTAACTGGGGGCCCTCATCTGCATATGATTAGTTTATTTATGCTTCATTGGAGACCTTTATTTGACTTGCCATGTTTGTTTTCGAGACAAAAAATAATTAAGCAGACAGGCACATGAGAATGTAAAGTATGTAATAGAATTTGGAGGGGGAAATTGGCAATGTCTGTTACATTCTGAGAAAACAGCTTTTGAAAATGTAAATTTCCAGCATACTTAAGGAACAGATGTTTCCAATTGCTACAGTATCTCTGCCTAGCAGAATGTTAGTCCCCATGCACTGTAGTCAAATAATTGACCATTGTTGCTATAGTTTTATACATCTTGGCTATGGCTATGACTAGTTCTGACTGTTATGCATGTATCTGAAAGCTCAATGTTATAGCTAAGTAATAGGCAGCAAAACATTTTTCAGCCATTTTTCACTGGCAGTTTTTATTTTAAGCAGATAGGAATTGTCTATCTAACCCAGTATTGTCTACATGGCCTTGCAGGTCCCCTGTAACTGTGCTCATGTTGTGCTGGTGAGCTTCTCATAGGCAGTTAGTGGGCCACTGTATGAGCAGAACACTGGCCTAGATAGGCATTTGATCTGATCCAGCAGGGTTCTTAGGTCTCTGGCAGAAGTTTCCTTCACATCACCTGGTAGCTGATCCTTTTAGCTGCAGATACCTGGGATCGAACCCTCTACATGCAAAGTCTGCCCTTTACTATTCCATTTTGATGGTCAAGTAATTTTACTTATTTATGTATTTATTTTTAAAATTGTGTTTAGGCCGCCTTTAAGAGTAAAAGGGTTATATGAAAGTAATGCATGTAACAGAGTCATTCACTGTATTATTGTTTTAAAAATTATATTGGTAGAGGGCAGGGAGGATGGGCTCAGAAAAATTGCCACAAACAGCATTGTATTAAGTACTGTATCTATCTCATCCAGAAAGATACCAGAAGGGATTTGGGTGTTCCATACTGAGGGTCCTCAGTATGCTAGCAAGTGCAAGTAGTCAGGAGATCTTGTAAAGCAGAGAAGGCTGCTTTTTGGGCAAGTTATTAATCAAACAGGTGTGCAACTAGCAAAGAACTTCACCTGATTGGGAGAAGGCAAATCTACAAACGTGACTCATGCAGAGATACAATGGGCAGCCTCCTCTGAGGGTGGTTAGTTCTGCTGTTGCTGCATTTGGAGTACTTTAATTTATTTTTATTTATTTATTAATTAAATTTATTAATCGCCCATCTGGCTGGTCATCCAGCCACTCTGGGTCATGTACAAAGTATATAATAAAACAGTTTAAAACAATAAAATTACACAGTAAAAACATTTTCTAAAATACCCTAACTCACCCCGAATGCCTGCCTGAACAACCATGTTTTTAATGCATGGCGGAAGCTCGTTAAAGAGGGGGCATGGTGGAGTTCCCTAGGGAGGAAGTTCCATAGAACCATAGAGTGGGGGCCACCACAGAAAAGGCCCTCTTCCTCATCCCCACCAGTCTGGCTGTCCTGGCTGATGGGACAGAGAGAAAGCCATCCGAGGCTGATCTTGTTAAGCGGTCTATCTGGTGTTGCTGGAGGCGCTCCTTAAGATAGGCTGGGCCGGAACCATATAGGGTTTTAATGGTCAAACCAACACCTTGAATTTGGCCTGGAAAACAACTGGTAACCAGTGCAACTCCTTCAGCACTGGAGTGATGTGATCTTGCCGGCGGCTGCCTTTAATGGTGAGCTGCTGCGTTCTGTATCAGCTGCAGCTTCTGAACCGTCTTCAAGGGTAACCCCATGTAGAGCACATTACAGTAGTCTAAACAAGTGGAGACCAGGGCATGTACTACCGATGGGAGCAGATGGTCGGGAAGGAAGGGGCGCAGCCGCCGTATCAGATGGAGTTGATACAGCGCTGTCCGGCTCACAGCTGACACCTGAGCGTCCATGGACAGCTAGGAGTCCAACATGACCCCCAGGCTGCGGACCCAGTCTTTCAAGGGTAGCCGTACCCCATTCAACACCAGGTCAACACCCCCCAGCCTCCTCTTGTCTCCCACCAAAAGTACCTTGGTCTTGTCAGGGTTCAGCTTCAGCTTGTTCTTCCCCATCTGTCAAGGGCTCCTTGGAGGCCTCTCTCAGTCTAATCCAGTAGCCAAGTCCAGACACAGACAAAGGGATTCTTTTCAAAGCTTTATTCCTCTTTTACAACTTAACAACTCTACTGATAGCAACTAGATATGAGCAGCAGAGTACCTATGCCCTAAGTTGGAACAGTTGGTCCCTGTTTGAAAGGGAATCACTGGCAGACCCTGAACTTAAGGGCTAGGGAGAGTCCCTCCCCTTTTCCCTTGGATCCTCTGGGCGCAACTGTTTTTGCATGCCAACTGGGCACTACGCCTCCTTTCCGCGCCCTCCATTTGACGCCGCTCTCTGTGTCGGCGTCACGCATCCAGCAAGTCTGCTTCCCGCGCTCTGTCACTCCCAGGACTGCTATCTAAGCTAGGAATGCTGGTGGGAGGAATCTCTGTCAGCTGTTGGCCCTGGGAAAGATGAGCGCGCTCCTCTCCCAGGAGCGACTGCTCTTCCTCAGAATCAGAACTACTCTGGGATTCTATGGGCTCAGTGTCCACCCTGACACCATCCAGCCACTCACCGTCTCCAGACATTTGGACAGGGATTCTATGGCCAACCTTGGTGAAGATTTGAATGAGAGGTAGAGCTGCGTGTCATCCGCATATTGATGACACCGCACCCCAAACCTCCTGATGATAGCCCCCAGCAGCTTCACATAGATGTTAAATAGCATTGGGGAGAGGATGGAACCCTGTGGCACCCCACAAGTGAGTGGCCACGGGTCCGAAACCACCTCTCCCATTGCTACCCTCTGGTACCTGCCGGAGAGGAAGGACCGGAACCACCGTAATAAGGTGTCTCCAATGCCCAACCCCTCCAGGCGGTCCAGGAGGATACCATGGTCAACGGTATCAAAAGCCACTGAGAGGTCGAGGAGAACAAGGAAGGAGCATTCACCCCTATCCAGAGCCCTCCTCATATCATCTACCAAGGCGACCAAGGCCGTTGCTTTCCCATGCCCAGGCCTGAAGCCCGACTGAAATGGGTCTAGATAATTGGCTTCTTCCAAGTGTGCCTTCAACTGCATCGCCACCACCCACTCAATTCAGGCCCAACCTCCAGTACAAGCACTCAGCAACCTTGGTCTCCCAGAGAGGGAGTCTGGTGAAGACCAAGAACTCTCGGTAGATAACAGCCACTCCCCCTCCCCGATCCCTAGCCCTCGGCTGCTGTGCATATGAAAATCCGGCTGGACTCATGGTTCAGAGTTCGAGCAGCGGCCTCAGCTAGCCAGGTCTCCGTAATACATGCCAAGTCTGCACCCTCATCCAGGATCATGTCATGGATGAGGGAGGTTTTCTGGGTAACAGACCTGGCATTGCAGAGCAGCAACGAAGGCCCGAAGATGGAGTCATGCCTCCCCCAGCCATTCTTTGCCTCTGGACAGACCCGGAACAGTGGACAGATATTACACATCTCCCCCTTGTTCCCCTTACCTGGCATGGCCTGCCCCTAGCGCTCCGCCAGCATCTGTCACCCAGCCTCAGTATGTTCTGGCCCCCAACACTCCCCCCACTGCCTCCATCAGGTGGACACATGCCCGCTCGCTCCCGCCTATCAGGCAGGCTACCCACCCCTAAAAACGCAACAGATTCCCCCAGAATTTTTTTTAAAAAAATTAAAAAATCCCCTTCAAAAATACTGCCAGGCAGGAGTCCACAGTAGGATAGTGGTGGTGGCGGTGGCACAGCAGCAGCAGGCACACGTCTTCCCCAGTGGTGGCAGCTTCTCCTGCAGGCCCTGGCTCTATGAATGATCAAACTGCAACCAATGCAGAGATGCAGCAGAACTATCCATCCCCAGAAGAGTCTGAATGGAAAGAGGCAAGGCTGGAGCAGTGAATCATGCAGAGATGTAGCATGATCTGAGACCACGTCATTCAGCCACCTTGCTGAAGCTAAGCAGGACTGGGTCTGGTCACTACCCACTTGGGAAACTGTTTGGGGACCCCATATACCCTGCCTTGAGTTCCATGATGGAGGAAAGTTGGAATGTAAATGTACATGATGATGATGATGATGGATGTCATGCTTTGGGCTCACAGGAGTCTTTAGTTTCTCATGGCATACTGGAAGTTCTGTCACAACGCACTAGTGTTCCTTAGCACATCATTTCGGAATTGCTGGTGTAGCCTCTATCCTGGGTGCTACTTATAAGCCATCATTTTTAAAAGCCCACCCTACTCACCAGACTTATTTGATCCCTGTTTTACTCACTGCTAAGTGGTTAGTGGTAAGCTTTTTGCTGTGAAAATATTGATAACCAGTAGTGCTTTCAAATCCAAAACTGACTCACGCTTTATGTTGATGATGCTGGACAGCTGAGAATAGCAATAGACATTCACTTTCAACATTTTATTTTAAAAGTCATGCTGTGACTTTTTTGTTTTAAAACAAAACAGCTGTTTTAAACTCAGCAGTTTGAGGTACACAACTTGCACAGAACTTTTGAAAGGTATTGTTGTTCACAGCGTGGTGGCTGTTTTTGTCTTCTGTTTATGCAGTTGGTTTGTAATCTTTTGTAATCCATACTTCATTATAATTTCAGTTTTGCAACGTTTTCTGGTTTCCATGCCCATGGAGAGATGCTCTGCAGATACTTAACAAATTAATTGCAGAACTGATTGGGGCAGCTGATTGTAGTTAAAGATACATCAGCTGAAAATGGTAGTTTGAGAAAGGAGGAGATAAATTTATCAACTTATGTAGCTAATTAATTCCACAAACTTAGAATATGGGGGCCTTGTTCTTGGACTGTGCCTGTGTTGTCTTCAGCTACTAAATTAGCAGTAATTCGTTTTTCTTTAACATGTGTTAGCTACTGCATATTCCATGCCAAAAATATGCTAGATTTATAAATGGTGGTGCTCTATCTTACTGAGAATGGTTACTAATGAAATATCTATGCAAGTCTTCCAGCCTTTGGTTGAAATTGCAGAGCTGTTGTCCACAGATTCTCCTGAAAGAGCTTTCCAAGCTGTTGAAGCTTTTGAAAAGGAAATAAACCTTGTTTTCCAAACGTAGGTCATACGTCCTTTGTGGAAGACATTTTACAAAGACTGGTTCTAATCCTATTCTAAACACATTTTCTAGGAACCAAGGAATCAGAAGACATGAATTCACAATAAGTGTGCTCAGAATCTAAACATATGAACATAAATCCTTTTAGAATTGGGTATCCACAACAAATCATAATTCCAAAATATTTCAAGACTTTAATTTTTATCAGTCCTGAATGGCTCCCCCCCCCCCTTTTGTATGTTGCATTTCTAAGCATAAGCTTTTTTGGTAAAATCACTGAAAAGGACTGTATTGTGTTTCAGACAACATATGCAAAGGGCTTTAAAGGGGAGGGAAGGAGGGAGGCACCAGAGACACCTTACATCACATCCTAAGAAATATCAAGGTGGCATCACCTAGCTCTCCAGTGTAATGTTGGGCCAGTAAAGAGCTAAAGGGGAGTGGCTGCAAGGTTTTTAGAGGTAATTAAGGCAAATTGGGAAAGTTGTGCCCCATTTGCCTTACATTGGATGCAGCTATTGCTGTTGTGCTGCTAAGACACAGACTGTAAATTTGGTTTATGTAAATTTCTTTTGATTTTCAGTGTGTGTGTGTTTTAACTTGGCAACCTTACTGCAGATTTCTCCATTTTAAAAAAAGTCTTACAAGAATTTCATAGATAAGGCTGGCTTCTTGCAAAAGGCGACTTAGCATTGTAAGGAAAAATATACACCCTTATTCACGTAAGTAGGATTTCTGAAAGCAAAACTTCCAAAGGGACAAAATGAAGCCACTTATCTTGGCCCACCTTGCTTCCTTTCTGCTGTCAGTCTTTCTAAGAGTTACTCTGAATAACAGCATTAAATAAGTCTTTTCTGGGCTTTAAATCCCACGCAGCATCCCATGTTGCAGCTGTATTAACAACTGTGCCAAACTTTAGACTTTGAGTTCCAGATCATTATTTTGTGCATCTAGAGGAGCCAGTCCTATTCAGGTCAGTGTCTGGAACCATTTTCTACTCTTCTGTTCTGTAACATTTGCTAAATAATTTGAAAACATGCTGCAGACCATCTTATTATAGTGATCAAATGTAATGCTAGCCCTGTATATGGATCTACATCCTAGAGTAGTTAGAGAGTAACTATTCTAATTTTTAATCTTAGAACACAGAAAACAAAAGTTCAAATTTAAAAGTAGTAATGAACTACTCTATTTGATACCATGAGTATATAAATCTTAAAAGTATGCCTCCTCCAAGAATGTGATACTGCAATCAATTATGAACTGAGAGGAGTTTATATCTTAATTGATACAGATATTTCACTTTATGTATACTAGATCTTAGAGATGAAAAAAAAAATGGAATGGAACAGTTTTGATCTAAGCAGATTTAGGCTGCAGTCCTATGATGCTTACCTGTAAGTAAGCCCCATTGAACACATGGGACTTCTGAGCAAACACGCATAGGCTTGTGCTACTAGATGTCTGTGAATGTAAAATTGCAGAACACGTTTTTATGTCTTAAAGATTTTTATTAGGTAAAAGGACTTCTCCAAAGAATTTATGCAATTATTATAAGAGCCACATAACTTCACAGAAACATTGAATAATTTTCTGGTGGAACATGGAGCTTTATTTCAAAAAACTTGAATTCGTTCACCTTGTCCTAACCTAGCTGAAAATCATCATACGTTCTCTCTCTCTGTCTCTCTCTCTGTCTCTCTGTCTCTCTCTCTGTCTCTCTCTGTCTCTCTCTCTCTTTAACACACACACACACACACACTGATATTTAATTTTGGACTGATAAATTCCTATAAATGGCAAATGTATATTTCTTCTTCATGGTCTCTGCATCACACATATGGGCTCTGTGCCTGCGCTGATGTCAGGAATGCCCCTGTTGTCTTCTCAGCCCTCCAATAGCCAGAATCAACAGTCAGACAAAACGGCTGCTTTCCAAAGTTTTATTTCTGTTCAACCTAATGAGGCTTACAGATGCTAATTGCCTGAGACTCAGAGGAAATGCAAAGAAATAGTGTACCAGGGGTTTCTAAGGGTTAGGACATCAGTTGGTCTCCATTTGGAGAAAAGCATGGCAACTCTCTGAACTTAAGGAGTAGGAGGGGAAATTCTCCCCCTTTCCCGTGGGGCCTTGGGGCGCAGCTGCTGACGTCAAGCCAAACGGGCTGAGTGCCTTAGCTCGGCTCCTGCAACCTCTCGCTTGTGCCTGCGCCTGTGCCTCGCGTCTAAAAGCTCAAGTTGTCCCTCCCTTTCCATGCTAGGGTTAGTATCACTCCCAGGAATGTGAGCAGGGGGGACTCCCCCTCCAGCCGCGCCTCTGAAACCTGAGGGGGTTCCTCTTCCACGGACTCTATCTCCTCCTCAGAATCAGAGATACTTTGGGACTCTATGGGCTCAGATCCAACCCTGACAGCTGAGCCTCATTCGGGAAACTTCTGAAGCTGAGGAACATTTTGGCAAGAACCCTCCTCTGGTTTTTAATTTTGGACTGATAAATTCCTATAAATGGCAAATGTATATTTCTTGTCAAGGGGGGATCGATAGTGACAATGTTTTGTGCATGTGGTGTTTTTTGGTTAGGGTAGTTTAAGTAACTGAATCAAACCATTAATGTAAATTCCTTTAAAAAAAAGACACATTTAAAACAAGTTTCCCATTTTGAAATACACGTATTCGTGGATAAGCATGCAAGCTTCCTGATAAGGAAAGCACAGTGGCTTACAACTAAACAGAGCCTTGATGTAACTACAAGTATAAGTGCAAACCATTTGCCCTTGCTTAGGTGAAGGTTAAGGCTGCAGTCCTATGAACATTTATTTGGAAGTAAGTCTGACTGAAACTGAACACATTATAGAGATCAGGTAACTTGAAGGTATATATTACAAGATCATGCTTATGGGCTTCATGGATGATTCTAGTAATAAACAGGACGGCATCTCCTGGATCCTAGTGTCTATGATGGCTTGCTAGTCCCTGGGTCCAGTTGGAAGCCCACAGTAATAAATGTATTACAATGCGTAGTGTCTAATTTATAAACCTTAACCCCAGTAGTCAGACATTTCCCCCATGGTTTTCTTGTTTACATAGTACACTTAAATTTGTTTGATAGATGGCCATGAATCAGTTTGAACAGATAATCAGTTGGATCCAGATTTGGTCATGGTTAGAGCAGACCCACTGAAATCAAAGGGATAAGTTAGTCATAATTAAGTCAAGTCCCATTGAATAGACTCTGCTCTAAGCATGACTAAATCTGGATCTGAACCTGTGTATATATTTTAACATTCATATTAAATTCAAGGTTTCTTTTAAAACAGGCACAATAGAAGGAATTTTAAAATACAAGAATCTGATTTAAAGATCATTTAAAAAAATGAAGTCATCAGTTCCTATCCACCTGAACACAAATTCTTGTAACCATCCCTGACACATTCCAATGTACAAACTAGTTCTAATTGGCTAAAAATACATAACGAAATAACAGTTTTATCATCATTTTTGTAGTAATTTCTTTAAACCTTATTAGAAATGTCAGTCTTTGTTGCTGTTGCTTAATAGACAATCTGTGTTTAAAGGGCGGTGGGGGGGAATGAAATCTCAAACACCATAGCAATTATTGTTGCTTGTTTCAGCTGGTCATCTGAAAGAAAAATGTCTTCTCATGTGTAAATTCTGTCATGCCCAATGTTAAAAATAGAATTAGGAAACTCTGGGACATTGGCCAAGTGCAGAAGAAGGAGGAAAAGCTGTTTAATTGTGGTCATTTCAAATCCCCTATATATTGTTGTCTTATTTTCAAAGCTGCTTTCAATCCCAAACTGAGATGTGTTAAGAGGGTTGTATTTCCCTTTAGTTAAATTGACCTGTGGCAGAATTAATCCTCACGACAGCAAGATAAATGCTGTGGGAAATTGGGGAGGGGTGGATGCAAAAGAATGGTCATGTTTGCTGTTTTCAAAACCAGATATTACTTATAAATAATTATTATAATGGGTCCAGAACATACAATAATACAAGTATACTTCACGCTTAAATAATAAGTACTCCTAATACTAGACTGCAGTATGAATTTTCTTGGAAATAAGGCATGGTGTAAATTTTTAAAATAAAATAATTTGCATTTTAAGAGATAACAACTGGGGCCTATAACACACTGGCTGCATTCACCTGTCACTTTAAGCCAAGTATTCTTGCTTGCTGAACCATGATACGAATGAGCAGTGTGCTGGAGCATGCAGACCATTCACTCCTGCTTTGCTCTGCCCTTCACATGAGTTGGTAAATAAACTAGGAAAGAAACATCATGGTTTATAAAGTCTGGATTCCTGGCTTAAAATGACATGTGAAGGTGGCCAATGTTGCATCATATTCCCAGCCAATAAAAGGAATTGTCCTGTTCAGTACTCCAGATGACCTATAATGGGAGCCTTGTAGTTCTCCCCACCCCTTTTCAATTGATAACCTAATATTCCATGTTTCAGCTGCACTCAACCGTAGCCTTAATTGAGAGAGATATACAGTCTGCCCACCTGTAAAGGTTCCCTTTTCCTTCTCAATTGTCATCAACATTCTGTATGTTCTGGGACCTCACAGGTGCTTCCCAGGCCATTTTTAAAAAAACATTTTCTTTTTCTGTTAAGTTACAAACATATACTTTTGTGGACTTGGAGTCCCCTGAGCATATAGAAACAACTCACTTATTTTTGGTATCCTTTGTTTCAAACTGATAGACCACCTAAGCCCTGTTAAGAGAGCATGATCAAATCTTCCTGTTCCAAACGTATGTAGAAATGAAATACAGCACTGTCTAGTTCAAGGGTGGGGAATGTGTGACCCTCCAGAAGTTGTTGGACTGTAACTCCCATCAGCCCTCAACATCTGGAGGGCCACACGTTCCCCATCCCTGGTCTAGCATGCTACCAGTTTATTCATTACCTACCTACCACATACTTGAACAACAACAAAAATTGAGTTTCCAATATTTTTTTCCAAAAGCTGTTAGAGTTAAACACAGCTTTCATGCAGATGGCTTGCATCTGTATAGCTTCATTAAATGTGTGTGTTTTCTGTAATGAGAGTCACACTTGATATTTTATGCCCACAGTGGGGATTCTGGGAAAGACACCAGAGACAATTAAATCAATGAGTGGGCTGTAAAGGGTACAGTTTCCACCTTGCCCTAACTACCAAACAGGAGCAATTTTCACTCAATTTCAGATGAGTTTTCTTTCTCCAATTACTTTTTCTCAGTCTCTCAGTACGCATCAATTAATGAGGAAGAGTTCACATATGAGCTCACTAAGGCAATACTACCATTTGTGAATAGTAGCTGAGGTGGCTCGGCAGAAGACAGCCCACACTAGATGTGTAATAAATGTAACAGCTTGATTCATATACAGACTAAAACAGCTTTGTAAATAAGCCCAAAGGAAAAATAAGCCTGTGTAAAAGCCTGCAAAAAAGATTGCTAGTATGCTGGGGGGCTAACAGAGGAGGACAGATAACTCTGGCTAGCCTGTTGCATTTTTAGGCTGGGCGTGGAGGAAGGAAGGAGCATTATCTATATCCTCTGCCAAGCCCACTCACTCACCTGCATGGAATTCCCTGTCACCTATGGCTACCAGCTCAATGCTGAAATCCAAGGCTGGAATGAAAAGTCTGGTTTGTGGTGGTACATTGCACTAAACTTGCTTGGTCACATACCAGCTAGAAAACTATCATTTGGTAAGTCCTCATGAGAAAGTTAGCAGAAGATGTGTTGTATTGTATTCAGTCCTTCCTCCAAGAACCTCAGGGTGTGGTGCATGGGACTTTTCCTGTTAATTCTCATAACAACCCTGTAAGATCAGGCTTAAATTCAGTGGATGTTAATCAGTCCCCAAGACCTTAATTTAGACCCATTTTGAGATTTGGTCACAGATCACTTCCTTGGATCTAGGCAGCAAACAACTGGATCCATATACCATGGAGCTAAGCTTCCCATGCTGCACCATTTGAGAACGGCATGTGTCTCCTTATACCTTTCTGGTGTTCACCTCTGCTTTTTTTTTTTTGCACAGCTTTCCCTGCCCCTGAAGTATCAACCCCTCTTCATGTGGACTGTCAGGTTTTATTCTAGAGCCAAGCAACATATTCGTGTTACTTGATCAGAGTTATAGTATATGAGAATGTGGGATATTGAAAAAATATACCTTCAAGGTGAGTCCCTGCATGATGAAGAGACTTAGAAGAAGAGGGGTGGATAATTGAGATGGGATGTTCAGAAGAAAAGAACAGAAAGATGAGAGAGAGAGAGAGAGAGAGAGAGAGAGAAAATAGCTGGAAGGAAGTAGCACTTCAATTACAAACTTGATGCCCTAAGTCTAATTTAAAATTTTAAAAATCCAGGTTAAATTTTATTATTTTTTTAAAATGTGAGGGAAAAAATGATGCTATTCACCATCTGGTTAGACAGATGGGGTCCCATTGCTAAAAACCCAAACAAACCAGGGTGTTGTTGATAGTTTTGAGCATGTTCATAGGCATTTTACTAAGTGGAGTTTTGCCATTCGAAATGTGCTTGTGTTGTCTCTCCAAGGGAGAATTACAGCATTACAGCTGGTGGGATGAATATTGTCCTGTAGGGTCAGCCAAATGCAGTGACAAAGATCCAAAGGTCATTGAAAGAGATGTCAGCTGCTTTATGGGCAAACAAGCAATTGGGCCATCACATGAACAGCTGGTGTTAAAAGTGCCATTTTGGGTCTTTATAGCTCTGTTGTATGAAGTTACTTTAGAGCTGGAATATTATGTTTAAATCCTGAAACTTGATGGGTCCTTTGAAAATAAAAGCAATAAGTAAAGGAAAGTAACTTTGTTAGAGATCACTATGGAGACAAGATGAGGTCTTCGGAATTTGTATAATTGTGATCATTTTGTCCTGCATGTTTGCTGTACAATTATGTTTTTATGCTTTGTCTTAGTCACATAAACCTGCAATCAGCGCAGTAGGAAAATCAGTATTCCATAGAAAAACACTTAAATATAGTGGTTTTGAAAATTCTGAAAATGCAAAAATACTATATAAGATGGAGATGGAAGGTGGAATAGAAAGCAACGAAGGGTGCAATCCTATGCATGTTTAGACAGAAAAAAGTCTTACAACTCCCAGCATTCCTCAGCCAGCAGAGCAGAGCTGGCTGGGGAATGCTGGGAGTTGTAGGACTTTTTTCTGTCTAAACTTGCATAGGATTGTGTCCTAAGACTGAAGTCCTATACACACTTACTTGGGAGTAAGTAGCATTGAACTTAATGGAACTTACTTTTGAGTAGGCATGCCACTGTAAGTTGAATTCACTGCTCTCAATGATAACATCCCTCCTGGTTTCTGTGTAAATATTCTTATCTTATTGCTGATTACTTGGGTGGATGGTGGCTAGTTTACCCTTCAGCTGCAGAGGAATTTCTGGAATCTGGAGGAAGCAAAACTTTTATCATGTTAACAAATGGTTGTCTTTGTAAAAATAGTTCCCATCCGTTTCATTCTTTCATTCTCGATGATAATAATAATAATAATTAATTAGCTATGGAATGGATGAAAAATGACTCAAGATTTTAAAGCTTACATACACCACTTGTTAAATGGGCAATGGAATTCACAGAGGCATGGCATGGCATGGCATGGCATGTTAGTGCTTCCTACGGAGGAAACAGTTTGTTATTAATTCAGTTCTTGCTGAGAGTTAATGTCTCGTTTAAGGGTTTGTTCTAATAGAAGAAAGATGCTATGGGCATAGGAGATTCGGTTGCTAACATCTAGAAGTGATGTGTGATTCCATAAGGGAGAAGATGGAAGGCAACACTTTCACAGACCTTTCCTTGGTTCTGCTTGGCAACATGCTCCTTTCTCTGCCAAACTTCCAGCTGACAAGCTGCTGCTTAGGGGCAACGGGCTTTTTATCCACAAGCGATATATGTTAAAAGTACACCTTTGCTCTTGGCAAACTATACCAACGGTTCAACAGATGTAATTGCATGGCTTACCCATAACCTATCCCAACCACCACTTCCTATTTCTTCTACAAACCACAACTCCCTTCTATATCCTAAGGACTATCTTATTGCTAACACCTGTTCTACTTGCTCCCCAGCCAAGTTTTAGTACTGAAAAAATGTGTGTCTTTATTGAAAAATTTGCCACAGATAGATGAACCTTTTTGGGGATGGAAGGAAACAGTTAACAAAGAGGGCTAACAAATTTTCATGGGGAGTGTCTAGGATTGGAGAAAGGGAGAGATACTTTAGAACTGTGTTATGCTCAGCCAAAATCTCTGAGGAGAAGAGGATTCATCTTCCCTGCCTTATTTCTGTACCTGTCCAATGGTAAGAGGATGACGTTGTGATGGCTATGTGCTACCTCCAGTACCAGAGGCAGTGAGCCTTTGCACACCAGTTGCTGGGGAACATGGGTGGGAGGGTGGTGTTGCTTGTGGGTTCCTGGTCGACAGCTGGTTGGCCGCTGTGTGAACAGAATGCTGGAGTAGATGGACCCTTGGTCTGATCCAGCATGGCTCGTCTTGTGTTCTTATGATGTGGTGATTCCTTGCTAAGGAATCCGGCAATGCAAAGGAAGAGGTGGGGGTGGGGTGAACAAATGAACATTGGGTGAAACAAACTGTGGTTTATTTGAATATTTGTGAGCCAGGTCCTGACTTGTTTTAAACATAGTTTGATGAAACTATTGTATTTCAGTGGCCAAACCTGAATGTGAGGGGCAGCTGGGAAGGCTTGGTCCCCTGGAGGGAGAGAATGGCAGTTAGAGCAGGTTAGGGATCAAGAAAGGAGAGGAAGACTTCTGCCATTCTTGTCAGAATTTGGTAGGTTGTATTATGCTGTTTCTGGGATCTTGTTTTTACTAGTTGTTTTTAGGATAACGGTGTTCAGAGTGGCTTATTTATTGTTAATATGTTTGTACTGATATGTTGTAAGCTGTCCTATGGGTTCTTCAGAGGTGGTATGGCGTGATATAGATCTCATATAAATAATAATTTGGAAAACAGGAAGTTGGTGTAAATGCCAACAGGAATCACAAGTCTGCATTATTGCTCTTGAATGCTGATCAACTGTCTTCATCTTATTGATTTGCATTGCTGCAGCTGCTTATAAAGCCACAATAATACTTAAAAATCTAAAGTGTGCTGTACCCAGGCCTTTATCCTATTCCTTGCTGTTTAAAAGATTTTTTTCAGAGAAATATAATTGGAAATAGGATTTCAAAGATTGATTCTTGAGGCTTCTAACTTATTAATTGAAAACTGGGTTTGTTCTGCCCTCTGACATTCAAGAAATTGAAAAATGCTCAGATCCCAGTATTCCCCTTATGGAATGCTAAATTCTGATGAAGCATTATTGGCAAAAGGAGATATGTGTTCCTTCAATTATTTGATTAACTTTGAATCACCAATATATTTTCTCTATGTATAGAAGATATTTATGGGGGATTGAAATAATCCTAGAAAATGAAATGCAGAGAAAGAAGCTTTTAAAAAAAAATAATATATAGACTGTATATGTCAGAAGATAAACTTGAATATTTATGAGTAGTGTAAATAAAATGGCATTTCTCTCTTAGCTTAGATGGGTCTTGTGTGTCTTAAAGAACGTGCTGTACACTGATAAAGGTGAACTTCAATCTAGGGTTCTACTTTCGTGAAATCAAAATTACATCCATTACGTCTGTGAGGCTATTGAAGCCATGCAGCATATCAACTTTCTGGAGCTAAGGGCAGTTGGTAAAGCACTTTGTGCATTCGAACTGGATCTGGTGGGCAGACTGGTCTAGGTCACTTCGGACAACATGACTGTTGTTGCATATTTGAACAAGCAAGGAAGTACCAGATTTCTTGCATTGTTCAACCTTATGCTCCATATCTTTGACTAGCGCATAGCCCATCGAATTGGACTTGTGGCAATAATGTGGCTGGTGTCGACAATGTCCTGGACGATCAGCTCAGCTGGACCATGTTGACCTCCCATGAGTGGAAGTTGGACAGAATGGTTCTGAACAGCTTCTTCATGCCTGAAATGGACCTTTTTGCCACAAGAGAGAATGCAGTTTGCACAACATTCTGCAGTAGAGCAGTCTAACCCGGGCTCAGTAGGTGGTACTTTCCTATTTCAGTGAGCAGGGGCACGGTTCTACCTGTTTCCCCCATTTCCACTGATAAGCAAGGTCCTGGCAAAGATTGCGTCAGATGGTGCCGAGTGCATCATTGTGACACCCTGGTGGCCAAGTCAGCTTTGGTTCACCTCACTACTCAGGTTGGCAAAGGGTTGGTACCGACGGCTCCCAGTACATCCATCTCTCCTCATGAGAGAGAAGGGCTGGATCCGACACCCACACCTAATGGTCCATACCCACGCATAACAGCATGGAAGATTGGGTGACAGACGCCACTTTGCCTCTGGTAGTGATCCAGAGGATTCTTGATGCCACCCATAAGCTGTCTATGCATCATTCTAATTCAAGAAAATGGGCCGCTTTTTCTGCTTTTGCTTGTGAGCAGGGTTTTCACCCATGCCGGTGTTCTTTGCACCAAATTCTCCAATTTCTCCTGTTATTTTTTGAGAGAGGACTCAAATTGTCATCTGTCAGACTTTACCTCTTCACTGCCTCTGCGTTTCACTCTCCTGCTGCGGGTTATTCTGTGTGCTTGCATCCTTTCAGGAATTCTGAAAGGGATCAAAAATCTGACACCACCAGTCCATTCTATGGTACTGAGCAGGAGCTTTTTTGTGGTGCTTAAGGCACCTTCATCAAAGCCTTTTGAGCTGCTGGCAACTTCAGACCTATGCCTCCTATTGTGGAAGGTGATGTTTTTCTGGTGGCCATTACATCTGCATGCTGTGCCTATGAGCTCTGTGTGCTCAGAGTAGACCAGCCTTATCTCACCTTTCACTGAGATAAAGTGATGCTCCGACCTGACCCTGCCTTTTTCTAACCTAAAGTTGTGTCTGGGTTTCATTTAAATGAGGGCATTGTTTTGCCTGTTTTCTCTGCTTCCCCTTCTAAACCTTTGGAGTCGACCCTGCATACACTTGATGTTCATCATGCCCTGGGCTTTTATAAGTTGAGGACTGAATGGTTTTGACTGTCACCCCACCTCTTTATCTCTATAGTGGCAAGGGCCATCCTCTCCTGACTCGATGGTCTTATATGGCCCTTCCAACCCTACCATTCTATGATTCTGTGACTCAGCACTTTGCGTCTTGGGCCATTAAGACTGTCAAGCTGTCATATGAGCTGGCTGAGCTCGAACTGTCTGTCCCAGTCCAAGCTCACTACTCATGCGGTAGTGACATCGGTCACATTCGACAGGGGGTTGCCATCCCTGAACTGTGCCATGCTGCAACCTGGTCGATACTGTAAAACATTACAGACTGGACATTCAGGCTACAGCTGACTGTACTTTTGTTTGTGCCATCCTCTCCTCTGAATTGACCCACCTCCACTGTAAGTTAGCTTGCTACTCACCCATATGTGTGATGAATAGAGACCACAAAGAAGAAAGACAGGTTGCTACCTGTAACTGTAGTTCTTCCAGTGGTGATCTATGCTTTCACACAATCCACCCACAGTCCCCTCTTCAGTGTCACACTTGAGTTTGATGTTACTGAAGGTATGTTTTTGTGTAAATTTGTCTCGGTTATGAGGCTGCAATGTTGGTCTCAAGGAACTGAGGAAATAAGCGGGAACCTGCTAGGTACGTGCACACTAGGACACAGTGGGGGAGGAGTTCTCACCAAAATTCCTCAGCTATAGAAGCTTCCCGAACTGAGGCTCCATGCAGGCACAGAGCCCATGTGTGGATGCATAGATGACCACTCAACGAACTACAGTTACAGGTAGCAACCTGTCGATATATCGTAGAATTGGTCATGTACATTTCTACCAGTATCACACAAACGTCTCCTTTTTAGAGGGGTGTGTGTGTGTGTGTCTGTGTGATGACAGAGAAACAGAGCAGCCTAATTACAGGAATGACCTAGGGACTATCAAAACTTGCAGATTTTTTAAAATGGGTTTAATGTAAATATTCTGATATACAACAGAGATGACATTTTCTTGGTGTGTTTTCCTTAGTTCTGCTTTATAGTGAAGATGCCGAGTGTGACTGTTGTAACTTTCCATGACTGTCCACTATGGGTTGCAAACTACCTGTGCCACATGTCACAGTAATGTAGTGTAGTGTAGGTAGAGCTTTTTGCTAGAAATAAATGGACATACTACAGAACCGAAGCACTTTTGGCGCAGTGCAAACACACAGAAGCATGGGGCTTGTAACAGTAAAATTGAGAGTGGATCTAATATTATGTAGACAACTTTTAAATCACAAAATAGGCTCTCCACTTGAAGTCATTCAAGCTCCATTCCAGCTTCAGCCAGCTCAAGATTTATGTATTTATTTAATATCCCACTTTCCCACTAAAAATACTGCTCAAGGCAGATTTATTTGAGTATTCAAATAACATGAATCTGGGAACTAATGCTTTTCCTCCATGAGTATAGGATATTCTAATGGCCTGTTCAGGTGGCATGGGGAATCAGCAGTGAATGCCCATCCCTAGTTTCAGGCGCACAAACAAAAAAACCACCTCTGTACTCTGATTAATCTGGATTTAATATCATCCCTTGGTTCTTTACTTAAAGGTATAGAATCATTCTGTGTCTCAAAAACCTATCAGTTAATATGCTTATCTTGACTGTGAGTGCAAAAGAGTGTGGATTATGGATTAATTGATCTGCATCACATTATTATTTCCTTTAACAGCAGACTGTATGGCCTCATCTCCATTGGTTTCAAAGGAAACCCACAAATAAAATGGAGGTATTTATGTATGTATGTATGTATGTATTACTTTTCTATACTGCCCAATAGCTGAACATCTCTGGGCGGTTCACAAAAATTAAAACTACATGTATAGCATAAAACAATATAAAATATAAAAGCTGCAGCATAAAAGTACAACCGGAATAAAACCTAGCAGCAACAAAGAGATTTAAAATACAGATTTAAAACAGCAGAGCTAAAAGACTAGAATGCTAAAATACTGAAATGGGGAACCCTGAGGTTTACAGAAGTTTATTTTTTTCTTCGCTGACTCCTGAAAGGGGCGGGGGGTAAAATTCTCACCCCCCCCCCAATGGAGAACATGCTGCCCTCATGCTGTTATGGAACCCAGGCTGTGTGAGGACAGAACTCTGTTCTACGTGATGGTTTAATCCCCTGGGCACCAGTCAGATTATCTTGCTCTCCTTACTTGCTGGGCGCTAGGCTTAGAGAGTCCTTCAAGGCAGGGAAACAAGCCTTACATGTCTGTCCAAGCTTGGGCATCGGGAAATCTTGCTTGCTGGCATGCAGACTTGGGGATGCACTGCAACATTTTGTTGCGGGTCCCACTGCTCCTGAATATAGGGCTACTCCTGACTATGCAGTCTTGAAAACTAGAATGGCATGGTGGCTAGAGCATTGCCTTATGTCTGGGAAGTCTCTGTTTTAAGATCCTTGTCAGCTCACTGGGTGGCCTCAGTTTCCCCATCTGAAGAAAGAAAATTATCTTCCTCAGTGGAGACAAGTAGGATGATTATTGTGACACTCTTTGCAGTTTAAATGTTAAAAGTGCTGTGCGTGTGTTAAGCAGCTGGCAGTCAAAAAACTGGTTATTTGAACCAGACCTTTGTAAATAAGCCAGCACTTCATAAATTGTATCCTAAAACTTACTCAAACTCCTCCAGCTGACAAACATGGATCATCTCTCATCTATCTGTTTTAGATCTTCACTGAAGGATGCAGGTTTTTAACACTTTTAACACTTGCTCTCTTATTTGAAAGGAATCTGTCTGACATTTTCCAGCTGTACACAGCTTAATTTTGCAGCCTTGGCCATGGCTGAGACTAGTAGAAGCAAGTTTTCTTTTCTTCTTTTAAGTCGTATGAATCCAACTACTCATAAATCGCAGCCCTCCTGGGTGTGTCAATGTTGCTATTAAATAGATTTATCTATGTAGGTTGTTGCCAAGGTCAGGAGCAAAGCCATAAGAAGCTTTATTTTGAGGGGTGAAGGGAGAGGGCAGCGAAAAGCTATTCTAATCACAAACATGTTTGTGCTGGACTTTCGGTTTTAAAGGCTGAAATAATGGGAGGAAAATAAGCAGCAAAATAAATGCAGTGCTAAATGTTATGATTGCTACAAGAAACACAGGTGTGTGAAAATAATACACATGTTTACTTGAATCTAAACACCTGTATGTGTGTGTCTGGTTTCTCAGACTTTCACACTTTTCAAGAGAAGTTTAGTGTTGTGTTTTTGCTGCAAAAAAAATACTGAGGCAGTGTTAATGTTGCCTATAGGTTTCTGTGCTTCCAACCAAGTCAGTGCTATAAGACACAGCTGGAGGCCATAAGACATATCCCAAAAGAAATTACTTACTTCCCACCTACACGCCCCCCTCCCCAGTCACTGTGATCTTATCACAGGAAGTAAATCCATTTGATATTTATTTATTTACAATATTTATATACCGACCCATATCTGGAACAGATTTCAGAGCAGTGAACACAAGGAATAAAATAGTAAAAGAATAAAAAAGATTAAAAACACCACATTAAAATTGTACTTGTTTAAAAACACAATGCCAATAAAAGTTGTAACTGGTCAATTAAGGAATGCCTTCTGGAACAGTGCTGTTTTCAGGAGGCACTGGAAACAACGCAGTGCTGGTGCCTGCCTGACCTCCAGGGGCAGGGAATTCTAAAGAAAGGGGGCTGCCATGCTAAGGGCTTTTCTCCTGGTGGACTTCAATCAGGCCAAAGGTCCATGTGGAACCACCATGAGCAAGCCCTCTGATGACCTCAGTGACTGGGCAGGTTGGTAAGGGAGAAGGCACTCTCTCAGGTATCCTGGTCCCAAGTTGTTTAGGGCTTTGTACACTAGTACCAAAACCTTAAACCTGGCCCAGTAGCAAATAGGGAGCCAGTGCAGTTCCCTCAGCAAAGGAGTTACATGCTGAAAAAGGGCAGCTCCCGACAATAGCTGAGCTGCTGCATTCTGCACTAGCTCCAGCTTCCGGACCAGCCTCCAGGGCAGCCCCACATAGAGCGCATTGCAGTAATTCAGCCTTTAGGTTAGTAATGCCTGTACCACTGTGGCCAAGCTATCCTTGTCCAGGAGTGGCCGTAGCACTCTGAGCCGCCATGTCCACTTGGGCTTCGAGCAACAATGATGGATCTTAGAGTACCCCCCAAACTACAAGACCTAATCTTTCAGGGGGAGTGCAATCCCATCCATAAGAGGCAATGAGCCTATCTCCTGGACTCAGGAACCACTCACCCACAGGGCTTCTGTCTTGCCAGGATTCAGTTTCAGTTTTTTGGCCCTCATCCAGCCCATTACTGAGTTCAGACAGTGGTCCAGTACTTGCAGAGTCTCTCCTGATTCAGATGTCACAGGGAGATAGAGCTGTGTGTCATTAGCATACTGATGGCACTTGACTCCCAGCGGCTTCATATAGATGTTAAACAACACTGGGGACAAGATGGTACCCTGCAGCATCCCATATGTAGCTGAACTTCCAAGGGGCCGAGGAACGGTCACCCAATGTTACTGTTTGAAATTGGTCCCACAGGTAGGGCCAGAACCACTGTAGTACAGTGCCTCTGATACCCATCCCATGGAGTCAATCCAGGAGGATACCATGGTCAATGGTATCAAAAGCCGATGAGAGATTGAGCAGAATTAACAGGGTTGCACTCCCCTCTTTCAATAAAGGTCATTCATCAGAGTGACCGAGGCTGATTCAGTCCCGTAACCAGGACGAAACCCAGATTGAAATGGGTCTAGATAATCAGTATCCTCCAAGAGTGCCTGCAGTTGTTTCACCACTACCCTCTCCAGAGCCTTCCCTAGGAAAGGGCTATTTGCAACTGGGCGATAGCTGTCTAATACCATTGGGTCCAGAGTGGGCTTCTTCAGGAGTGGTCACGCTACTGCCTCCTTAAGGACAGCAAGGACCACCGCTTCCCAAAGGGAAGCATTCACCACACCCTGGACCCACCCAGTCATACCCCCTTGGCTGGCTTTTATTAGTCAGGAGGGGCAGGATCGAGAAAGCATGTGGTTGGTCGCATTGCTGCAAGTACCTTGTCCATGTCATCAGACCACAACAACTGAAACTGATCCCATAAAATCAGGCAGATGGTGGCATCAGACACCTCAACTGGAACTGCAGTAACAACAGCATCAAGTTCGCTGCAGAGACAAGCGATTTTGTCCTCGAAGTGCAATGCAAAAAGGTCACAGTGGGTCCTTGGGGGACTGGGCCCCATTCACTGGGGAGAGTGTTAACAGTTCCTGGACCACCCGAAAGAGCTCCGCTGGATGCCTACTTGAGGATGAAATGAAGGCAGCAAAGTAAGCTTCTTTGCTGCCTGCACTGCCACACAATAGGCACAATTATGTGCTGTAGAGCATGCTCGGTCATCTTCGCTTTGAGACATGCGCCATTTGTGCTCTAGCCGACATCCAGCCTTTTTCATTGCCCATAGCTCCCTATTATACCAGGGAGCAGAACAGGTTCCACAGCACTGGAGAGGGCACTCAGGTGCAATCGAGTCGATGGACCTCCACATCTCACTGTCCCACAGTGAGACTAGGGCCTCGGCTGGATCTCCAGCTTTCTCCACTGGGAAATCCCCAAGAGCATTCAGAAATCCATCAGATTCCATCAGTCTCCTGGGGCAGACCATTCGAATGGGTCCCCCAGCCCTGCAGGAGGGAAGTAATGCCGTGAGTTCAAATCTCACCAGGAAATGATCTGACCATGACAATGGGATTAGTTGGACCACCCCCCCCCCCCCCCGATTTTCAGATTAATCATCTCACAGCTTGGAGCAAAAGCCAGGTCAAGGGTATACCCTGCTTCATGTGTTGGGCTGATGACAAACTGAGATAGCTCCAGAGACAGCCTCAGCGTGGAAGTTGAAGTCCCCCAGAACTGCCGTCCTGGGTTTCTCTAACAGCAGACTTGAGACCACCTCTGCCAGCTCAAGAGTCAGGGACCCAGGTCTCAGTAATACATACCACGTTGGCCTTCTCATCCACGATTAGGTCGTGTGTGAGTGTAGTCTTACTACAGACCGACCTGGCATTAAATAGCAGCACTGCAAGACAGAAGGGTACAGTGGATGAGCTACCAGGAACATGAGAGCTAGAGGAGTTAGAGCTAGAGGAGGGGGTAGAAGGGGAACAATATGTAAACATCTGTGACCCATTCTACTGTGATGTCCCAACCCCCTCCTCCTACCATATCTCCTTCTGTCCCAAGCCACCGGGATAGAGGCACCATCTCCATGGATCCCTGGATTGTCTAAGCACATCCTTGCCACATTAGAGCTTCCCACACACTCTCAACACCCACTCACAACTCAAACATACCGAAAACCATTCAAAACTCACATATGCTATTCATCCAGTCAATCACCCACAGACAACCTAACGCAGTCACAGGTAATAGTGGAAATAACCAGCCACTGGTCACATAAAGGACATCAGGCTTGCCAACCCACCAGAAAACTATTTCTCAGTCATTCAAGCTACTTTGGCAGGTCCAGGTTGTAACCTGGAGTGTTACAATCACTTCTTCCTCCTGTCTCTCACCCAGAGGGAGACCAGCTTCTAGCCACCACAGGCAGTCACCCTGGGCAAAGGACGCATTTGTGACACACAGACTCCCTGACCCTTGTCTCTCATCCAGGGTGGGCAATTCCTGAAAGTAGCTGCTATTATAGGAGACCCTGCTCTCATCTAGGGAACCTCGCCCCACACACAACAGATATTAAACGGCACCAACAGACAGAGAGGTAAGGAGCAACCAAAAAAGAAAGTGGGGCACCCCCACCCTCGTGGCATCCTGAAAGGGCAGACCAAAGGCATGCCCCCTTTGGGGTTACCCCTTTTGGGGTCACCCCCTTTGGGGACGCCCCTGCCAGGGGCGCTGCCTTTATCTCTCTCAGAGGCCTGCGGATGTCCAGTAGCTGAGAGAGAGTGTCTGCCTCAGTGAGAAGGCTTCCCAGCAGGGGTTTCCACTCAGTACCAGCAAAGATTGCCAGAGGAGGGAGTGGGCAGTTCAGTTGCAGAGCAAGAAGTTAAGGTAGCATAGTTCTTAAAAGCTGCAAAAGCCTGTCCTCTCCCCCTAGTTCTAACTCCAGTTCTCCTCACCAGTCACAAACAGAATGGCCAGTCCACTGTCCTTCCCAGTGCACGCACGCGCGTGCACACAGCGCACCTCTGTCTATTGCAAGGGTGGGAAACATCGGCCAAAACATCTGGAGGGCCATAAGTTGCTCACCCCTGTTGTATAGAAAGCGCACACCTGACTTCCAAAGTACACGTGTGAACTGTGTGCATGCATGTCCTTTGGAAGTCGGATGTGCTGTTTGTAACCTAGAGTGATATGGATACATCTTATGGATTTCAGCTTCAGGTCTGCACATGTGTCAGAGCTGATTAAAATCTTCAGAAAAAGCACGTGGTACAATTTTCCTGAGACCGCTTCACTTCAGAATGTGGGTGGAAGGTTTCTTTGAATTCTAAACGTGTCAAAAGCTCCCTCGACTTGGAAAGTGTTTACCTTGAGAGGTAAGGTCCTAATCTAGGCTACCTTTCTCCCTGTTGCGCTGTCTTTCCACAGTCTGGAATTTTTTAGCATGGTGAATCTTCCTCCACCTGCTTTCCAAAATGTTACAGTCCCAATAAAATTGTTTCATTTGGCATTCAGATGATAATGATCTATCACAGTGACAGTGTGGATAAGTGAGTTAAGGGAGTATCATTCTCCAGTCTGAGATAGATGTCTTCATTTTTAAAAAACAGAGGAAATCTTACCACACAGTGTTTTACTGGGGTTCTGTTCAACATAGCTTACCAGAGATCAGACTGCCTCTGTAGATTGACCTAATTAGTAACAGGTTTCAGGCATTATTGTTGTCAGTATTATTGTCCAGTCTTTCCTCCAAGCTCAGAGTGGCATATCTGGATGGCATGCCCCTCCCTTTAGCCTCACAACAGCCCAGTGAGGTAGTTCAGGCTGAGAAGTAATGACTAGTCCAAGGCCACCCAGACAGCTGCATGATGGGCTGGATCAGCCTGGAGATACCCTTTGAACTGGTTCATTAGCCACCACATCGCACACTGCCTGGCATGAGTCAGATTTATTTATTTATTCATTTCTATACCACCCAATAGGTGGTTCACAAAAATTAAAATCACAAGGTAGAATGGATTCTTCTTACAAGCGTATTCTAAATGTAACCAGAACTCTTCCAGTCATCAGAAAGCTTGCTGCATATTTACTTTATCGTTAAATAGATTTAGGTGTGCTGTATTTACTGATACAAGTAGTTGGATGGCAATTTTTATATCTGAAACCAGAGTCCGAGTTGAATTTGCAGTGCTCCCATACTAAAAACCAGCAAAAGTTTAACGAAGGATGACAATACATACTGCATGCACATAATGTTAAATAAGCCCTGGAAACCATGTATCCCAAGCTAGAATTCTTGTTCTGCCCCACACAGTAATGGCAGTATGTGGGCCTGCAGCATTGTCTGTAGTAAATCTCTTAATCTCATTCTGGATGCAATCATAGAATGAACAGAACTGCCCTTTCCAATATGGATTGGCTGGTAGAAAGCTAATCTGCTCTCGGTAGTCTTATTACATCACTTTCAAACCTTGTGTACCTGGAAGACCTGCCTGTTCTCATTGATGTGCGTGTATATATGGAAAGAGCTTCATTTATACAGAACCAGACCAATGATCTTTCTAGACCTTATTATCTGCAGAACTGAATTCCAGTTGTCCTCTACCTGAATAGTATTTACCAATAGCTTGCAAAAGTATGCATCTGAATGAGGTACCTGAAAGTATTTGCTATTACCCACCCAACAGAGCCATCCAGTTACATCACTTTTAACAGGATTGACAATTTTACCGTTGTGGTTCAGTCTGCTTCCCAGAAATATTTGAAGACCTTAAGTAACCTATTTGTGTGGAGCAAGGAAGTAGCCATTATCTCCTGGCCTTTGTATTATGCATGCTCCCTTGTGATGGGAGTTGGAGGACATGGCAAATTAAGCATTCTTTCAAGAGTGAAATAGCATCTTACCTTGCTTAACCTGCTCCAGATTAATTTTTGCGTTATTGCACAGTAACAATCCAATCACTTTTTCCTTTGTTCCATGGGTAATGAAACATACCGTTTGTTTATTTGACTAAGAATTCTGTCTTATGTGCTGTGATTTAACTGAAACATATCCATTACTCTTTGCACATCCAAGCTGGTGGTAAGAATAATTTCTTTAAACCTCACAAACATTAAAAAGGAGATAAACAATTTAAGTCTCACAATCTGAGGTAATACAAAGTGGGGTATCTTCTCTCTTATCCTCTCACTTTTAAAACATATTTTGCTGGAGTGATCACATAACAGGCCTTTCTTTATACCCAATTCCCTGTTCCGAGCTTACCCACAATTCTGGGTGACAAACGTTGAACTGAAACTTTATTTAGATTTGTGAGCTCTATAGGGTGGCTGTCCTCATTTTAAGACTGTTTTATTTGGAACAAGTCACTGACAAAGGAATTCTGTATTTGCAGCAAGACTAGAATGTGGTGCAATATGCTCTAGCCGCCACTGTGCCATAAACATCAATGTACCTACCTTTTCTTGTAAGATATATTGGAAATAGCCAAAACAGTCATGTGGCTTAGTTTACGATTGTCAGAGATACTGGAATAGGCACCCTGAATTTTCACAGGTTTTTTAGGGCAAGGATTTGCTGCCAGCACCAAAGTAATTCTGGTTTGCTGCTGTTATCCATTTTTGTTCATCATGACTTGCTCTGAGGTTTGCTGAATCCAGTGGTTCCTTGGGTCTGGCAGGGCCAGTTTAACACTGGAATACATGTGGAAGGAACTTGTTAACAGACTGCTTAGGTAGTCTCTGTAAAACATCTGTTTACATGTTGGGGTGTACATTTAAACCCCTCCAACAAACCTTAAATGTACACTGCAGTAACCCAATGTATGAAGAGTCCCAAAGTTGTAGAGAACCTTACAAAGCTTGAAACCCAAATTCTTTGTCATAACTTTTTGTAATTAAAATATTTTTAGACCACCTTTGTCAAATGATATTAGAGCGGTGTATAAATAATATCAAAATGGTCATATAGCATGAAATATTAGAACAACATAAAAGTACAATAATTACACCATTTAAAAAGCAGTAAAGTACAGGACCCCTTTATGGATCACTGCCTTGTTGTGGCGAAGGGGCTTGCGTAACTCAGTGAATGCATAAGCTATGCCGTGCAGGGCCACCCAAGACGGACAGGTCATGGCAGAGAGTTCTGACAAAATGTGGTCCACTGGAGAAGGAAATGGCAACCCACTCCAGTATTCTTGCCAAGAAAACCCCATGGAACGTATCACAAGGCTAAAAGATATTACGCCGGAAGATGAGCCCCTCAGGTCGGAAGGTGTCCAATATACTACTGGGGAAGAGCAGAGGATATTTCCAAGTAGTGCCAGAAAGAATGAAGTGGCTGGGCCAAAGCCGAAAGGACACTCAGCTGTGGATGTGTCTGGTGGTGAAAAGAAAATCCGATGCTGTAAAGAACAATATTGATTAGGAACCTGGAATGTCAGATCAATGAATCAAGGTAAGCTGTAGGTGGTCAAACATGAGATGGCAAGATTGAACATCGACATCTTGGGAATCAGCAAACTCAAATGGACAAGCATGGGCGACTTTAATTCAGGTGACCATCATATCTACTATTGTGGGCAAGAATCCCTTAGAAGAAATGGAGTAGCACTCCTAGTCAACAAAAGGGTGGGAAAAGCAGTACTGGGGTACAATCTTAAAAATGATAGAATGATCTCAGTACGAATCCAAGGCAAACCATTCAACATCACAGTAATTCAAGTCTATGCGCCAACCACTGAGGCCGAAGAAGCTGAGGTTGATCGGTTCTATGAAGACCTACAACACCTTCTAGAACTAACACCAAAAAAAGATGTCCTCTTCATCATAGGGGATTGGAATGCTAAAGTAGGAAGTCAAGAAATCACCGGGATAACAGGCAGGCATGGCCTTGGTGTACAAAATGAAGCAGGACAAAAGCTAATAGAGTTTTGCCAAGAGAACATGCTGATCATAGCAAACACTCTTTTCCAACAGCACAAGAGACGACTCTACACATGGACATCACCAGATGGTCAATATCGAAATCAGATTGATTATGTCCTTTGCAGCCAAAGATGGAGAAGCTCCATACAGTCAGTAAAAACAAGACCTGGAGCTGACTGTGGCTCAGATCATGAGCTTCTTGTTGCAAAATTTCGGCTTAAATGGAAGAACGTAGGGAAAACCACTAAACCATTCAGGTATGACCTCGATCATATCCCTTATGAATATACAGTGGAGGTGAAGAATAGATTTCAGGGATTAGACCTGATAGACAGAGTGCCTGAGGAACTATGGACGGAGGTCCGTACCATTGTTCAGGAGGCAGCAACTCAATCCATCCCAAAGAAAAAGAAATGCAAGAAAGCCAAGTGGCTGTCTGATGAGGCTTTACAAGTAGCTGAGGAAAGAAGGGAAGCAAAAAGCAGGGGAGAAAGGGGAAGATATATCCAACTGAATGCCGAGTTCCAGAGAATAGCAAGGAGAGACAAGAAGGCCTTCTTAAATGAACAATGCAAAGAAATCGAGGAAAACAACAGAATGGGAAAGGCTAGAGGTCTCTTCAAGAAAATTGGAGATCTCAAGGGAACGTTTTGTGCAAAGACGGGCATGATAAAGGACAAAGAAGGCAGGGACCTAACAGAAGCAGATGAGATTAAGTAGAGGTGGCAAGAATACACAGAAGAACTATACAGGAAAGATCTGAATGTCCCTGATAGCCATGATAGTGCAGTCACTGAACTTGAGCCGGACATCCTTGAGAGTGAAGTCAAGTGGGCCTTAGGAAGCATTAGTAACAACAACGCTAGCGGAGATGACAGTATTCCAGCTGAGCTATTTAAAATCCTAAAAGATGATGGTGTTAAAGTGCTGCATTCAATAGGCCAACAAATTTGGAACACTCAGCAATGGCCGCAAGACTGGAAAAGTTCAGTTTACATTCCAATTCCAAAGAAGGGCAATGCCAAAGAGTGTTCAAACTACCGCACAATTGCGCTCATTTCACATGCCAGCAAGGTGATGCTCAAAATCCTACAAGCTAGGCTTCAGCAGTATGCGAACTGAGAACTACCGGAAGTACAAGCGGGGTTTCGAAGAGGCAGAGGAACTAGAGATCAAATCGCCAACATTCGCTGCATCATGGAGAAAGCAAGAGAATTCCAGAAAAATGTCTATTTCTGCTTCATTGACTACGTTAAAGCCTTTGATTGTGTGGATCACAACAAACTGTGGCAAATTCTTAAAGTGATGGGAGTACCAGACCACCTTACCTGTCTCCTGAGAAACCTGTATGAGGGTCAAGAAGCAACAGTAAGAACCAGACATGGAACAACTGAGTGGTTCAAAATTGGGAAAGGAGTACGACAAGGCTGCATATTGTCACCGTGCTTATTTAACTTATATGCAGAGTACATCATGAGAAATGCCGGGTTGGATGAATCAGAGGTCGGAATTAAGATTGCTGGGAGAATTATCAACAACCTCCGATATGCAGACGATACCACCCTAATGGCAGAAAGCGAAGAGGATCTCAAGAGCCTCTTGTTGAGGGTGAAAGTGGAGAGTGCAAAAGCTGGTTTGAAACTCAACATTAAGAAAACTAAGATCATGGCATCTGGCCCCATCACTTCCTGGCATATAGAAGGGGAAGAAATGGAAGCAGTGACAGATTTTACTTTCTTGGGCTCCAAGATCACTGCAGATGGTGACTGTAGCCATGAAATTAAAAGACGCTTGCTCCTTGGGAGGAAAGCTATGGCACACCTAGACAGCATAGTAAGAAGCAGAGACATCACCTTGCCGACAAAGGTCCGTCTAATCAAAGCTATGGTTTTCCCAGTAGTAATGTATGGCTGTGAGAGCTGGACTATAAGGAAGGCTGAGCGCCGAAGAATCGATGCTTTCGAACTGTGGTGCTGGAGAAGACTCTTACGAGTCCCCTGGACTGCAAGGAGGTCAAATCAGTCCATCCTAAAGGAAATCAACCCTGAGTGCTCATTGGAAGGACAGATAATGAAGCTGAAGCTCCAATATTTTGGCCACCTAATGCGAAGAGAAAACTCTCTGGAAAAGACCCTGATGCTGGGAAAGACTGAAGGCAAAAGGAGAAGGGGACGGCAGAGGATGAGATGGCTAGATAGCATCACCGATGCAATGAATATGAACTTGAGCACGCTCTGGGAGAGAGTGCAGGACAGGAAGGCCTGGCGTGCTATGGTCCATGGGGTCACGAAGAGTCAGACACGACTGAACGACTGAACAACAACAACAACAACAAAGTACAGGACAGACTAACCAAAGTAAAAATGCCTGGGCAAACGGGAAAGTTTTTACCTGACAATGGAAAAGTAATAAGGTTGGTGGAAGGGTAGGGCATTCCATAACCACAACCAAGAATGTGTTTTGTTGACCCATAGACCTGGTTTGCATGATTAAAATAAGCACCCATGGCTTATTTAAATCACGGGGCAATTTCCATAATCACTGGCTAGGTGTAGCTTCCCATGCCATCCGAACCTGGGTGACAAGGCTTGTTGAAGGGGGAAACAACCCTACAACAGCCCATTGCTTATTGGGGGGCTGTTTCCCCCTCCAGCAAGCCATGCTACCCGGATTCAGATGACATGAAAGCCAGGCCCAGCTGGTGATTATGGAAATCACCCTCTGCATGTGCCCAGCATGCGCCATGATTTAAATAAGCCACCGTGGCTTAAGCCATGGTGGCTTATTTTAATCATGTAAACCAGACCAATATGTATAACAGGGGCTTTGAGAAGAGCCTCCACAGCAGATGGAATGCTGTGAATGGCATTGGAATGGCAGGCAGATATGATATCTTCAATTGGTAAATAATTAGGAAGGAAATGCATCATCACTGAAGCATATTATCTAAAGCAGGGATGGGGAATGTGTGACTCTCCAGATACAAGTCCCATAATCTTTCACCACTGGATATGCTGGTTAGGGCCAATGGAAGTTGCAGTCCAGCAACATCTGAAGGGCCACACTTTCCCCACCACTGATCTAAATAAATAAATGGCATCCTATCATTCTGGACTACCAGATCGTCTCTGGGCGTTGGTAAATGGGTCAGTGTTCAGTAACTTATGGAGGTTCATTTGGATTTTGAAACTTTATTCCCCTGGCCATTATTGTTGATTCAGTCACAGTAACCTCCTGCTATATCAAACAGGAATAATTTGGACCAAAAATCACACCTTATCACTTTATTCTGCTTAGCAAGTTACTTGTTCCACCAGAATTGTTCCCCATGGAAAATCCTGCGAAAGTTACCTTTCAGTTTCTGCAGAAGAAATTTTCTAGTAGATGGGAGGTGGAGTCAACAGAATGATATAGAGGAGAAGTCCTCAAATTCTGGTCTGCAGGCCACTGGTGGTTTATAGTCCCCCCCCCCCCCGACAATGGAATTAGAGGCCATTTTGACCACAGCTGGATTATCGGACAGGCCAAGATGACCCTGGTGTAAAGCCCTTGATTTTCATAGTATGGAACTGGTGCAGTCTTCTAATTTCCCTCTAAACATTTACCAGTTAAAGGGGCCCTTCTTAGTGGCCTGGCTTAAGGCCCATAATTTTTATATATTAAAATCTGAGTTATGTATATGCTTTGTTTTGCTTTGCTGAGACCCCCAGCAATTTCTAAGTGGTCTATGAAGGCGGCGGCGGGGGAGTTTCAGAACTGCTGGGTTCCATGTCTCCAGTCAGGTTGTTCTTGTAATGACAATGCCTGAGGCATTTGCATCTAAGGAGGTTTCCTGTTCACTCTGGGCTGGGATGAGATCACTAAAACTAAACTTGTAACTAGCTCCAGAGTATAGACTGAGTGCAAACTCAAAAGTTTATTTAAGTAATGATTGTCTGTGGGGCAAGAGACATTTATCACACAGAATTTACTAGTCTTACAGATTTTTAGATAGAAGCTTGTTCATCATCTCTTAAGTGACTTTGTACATGTGAGAACGAACATGAGAATTGTGCCTTAGAAAATGCTAGAGAATAAGATTCCAAAATCGTTCCATTGCTGTTGTTTGTATTGTTGGCAGTTTTTCTGTTATAGAACATGCTCTTCATTACTTCTGTCAGCATGGACCAGCCTTGGACTCAGTTATGTTTGTTGCCAGGTTCTCAATTCTTTTGAATTACCGGAGAGCAAAAAAAGGCTACCCAGCTAACCTTTTGCACAGTGACTGGGTCCTGTCTGTAGAGGCTTGTTGCCTCTAGTTTTCTCTCCTGTATCTAGCCTTTCCTGCTTGCTGGTTTGATCACATGCAATTCTTACTCCCTCTACTGGTCTCCTGGCCTCACCAGTCCCCTTTTCACGCTCCTGTGGATAGATCTTTTGGCTACTGATTTTGGCTTGATCTCTCACTGATTTAACCCTCTACACTTCTGGCTGCATTTCACTGGTGCTGGCTCACCATTAGGACCTTTTCTGGACATGGGCTATAGTTGAATATTGAAAGCTGTGACGTGAAAGGCTGTTACGTCTCTCTCCTCTGCTCTTTGTCAGAACTAAACATGCCCATATGTTCAGGGTTTAACTGGTACCTGAATAGGTTGACATTGGGTTCGTGGGGTGAACGTTTTCAAGGCCTTCTAGAATTTCAGGATTCTGGAAGAAGATAGCACAGCCTTGAAAACTTGGAAATCATTTTGCTAAGTAACTTTAAAAAAGCTTACTTATGATACACATTAGAGCAGGGGTAGGTGTTTGAAACAGCACCGTGTACAAATGATGAACATGTTATTGCTAAACTGTATAGATTACTGTTAAGGTATGAGACAGAATGAACAAAAGATTGTATGATAAAATGAGCACAAAATGTTGGTCATAATATATCAATGGAAGAATGGGAAAGTATTTGGGGAAAAGATTTAAAATTTACTTTATGTACAAGTCTTAAAGAGAATTTTTACAAGATGATGTATAGATGGTATATGTCACTGTCTAAATTGTCTAAAATGTATAAAGGTGTTTCTGGAAAATGTTGGAAATGTGAAGACCAAGAGGGAACGTTTTATCATTTATGGTGGACTTGTAAAAAAGCTAAAACATTTTGGAAACGAATACAGTCTTTAGCTCAAAGAATATTAAAGACTACTATAGAACTAAAGCCAGAAACTTTTTTATTGAGACTAACAGATAAACATGTAAAAGAGAAGGGGGAAACTCTCTTTCTCTACATGATAACGGCTGCAAGGTTATTGTATGCACAAAAGTGGAAGAATGAAACAATACCAACTGTGAGCGAGTGGATCACGAAAATGATGGAACTGGCAGAGATGGCAAAACTTACTATTATAATTAAAGAAGGGTCAACAACTAAATTTATGTTAGATTGGAAACCTTTTATAGAATTTGTACAAGAAATAGAGAAAAATGCTATCTATGTATGTGGATTTTGAACTTGAAGATTGTTGAATCTCTTCTTTCTGTTGTTAAAATTAGGAGAAAGGAGATAATGTCTGTGAACTCAATGTATGATATACAACTAAGATAAGAACTAGAGAATAATAAGTATTTGTTGTGTAAGGGGAGCCAAAGGTAGATATCTTACAATCTTAAGAGATATTTTAGTGTATGTGTATTGTGTTGTTGTTGTTGTTGTGTTCTGTTTTGCTTTAAAAAAATAAAAAAGAGCAGGGGTAGGTGACCTGGTGCCCTCCAGATGTTTTGAGTGCCAACTCCTATAACCTATGACAATTGACCATGCTGGCTGGGGCTCATGGGAGCTGGAGTCCAAAATATCTGGAAGGCATCAAGTTGCCTGCCCCTGCATTAGGAGTCCTACACCTTTTTGGGTCAGTGAGCACGACTTGTCCATTCATAAAATGGCTACCATAGTGAGCACAGCTGGTCATAAAATACTAATTTCCCACAAGGCAAACTGCTGAAACTAAAAGAAACATAACTTGCCCAAGAATCTAAGTACTAAGAGTTCCTCAAAGAGGAAAAAAGGTGGGATATAAATGCAATCAATCAACCAATCAATCAAACAAGGCAGACGTGGGATCTGATCTCCACAATTGTTTTGAACCCAACTAAAGATGGCACTGAAGAGCAGCATACCAGCCTCCAGTTTTAATTTTTAAAACCCTAAGAAATAAAATTTTGTAAACCTCCCAGAGATCTTTGGCTACTGGGCAGTATAGAAATGTTAATCATCATCATCGTCATCGTCATCAGGTGGGGGAGGTAGCCTGGTGGGTGCCAAGAGAGGTGTCTGCAAGCACATTGGTGCCCCCAGGCAGCAAGCTGAAGACCCTAGGACTAGAGGCTTGAATTGTCTTCACTGGAGAGCTGCCTAAGCAGGTAAATATAACTACTTTAGGGTGCAATCCTATGGCCGCTAGACAGCAGCTAGATGGCCATAGGATTGTTTGGTTTCTGGGAACTGACCCCGGAGTCCGTGCTCTGTGGTTGGTTCCTGGAAAAACCCCTCCCCGACCCCTCCCTGCTGCCTCATAGGTGGTGTAGATTGTGCCTGTGCTCCACACTCGGATGAGCAGCACGGAGCAGGGCAAAAGGGGGCGTTCTCAAGGGTGGGGAGTCTGGAAGTGCCGGTATGACATTGCCTATGCGTCGTCTGGCCTCCCCCCCGCCGCCCCAAAGTCCTGCAGCTAGGCAGCCAAAATCAGCCATCTAGCCACGAATGCAGGGTGGCCAGAGTGTGGAGGAGAAGATCCCCTCCACGCTCCGCTCATCCTGCATTGGATAGGTGGTACCTCTGAGTTCAGAGGTGGCCACCTATCCCAATAGGATTGCTCCCTCTGGCTACTTCCAGAGGGTATGAAATCATATGAAGCCTCACAAGAAGTTTTAAAACTCTGCCATTAAATGTAACATATTAACCTGATCTGCCACAATCTATCGTCTCACCCCACCCCTGCCGTCATTGGGTTTGTGACTTTTAAAATGTAGGGAAGCTTTTAGAGATCGCACGTGTTCATTCAGCTTAGCTTAACTGATCTGCTCTGAACATTCCCATCTTCTGCATCAAAGTAAAAGATATAACATGAAATATTGCACTGAGTAATTTAAGTAAAGTTGTTCATCTTCCGTGTCAGTGGACAAAGTATTGGAGGGGCAAGCATTATTTAAAGTGGCATGAAATTGGCTTGACATGAAGCATGAGGGGTAAAAAAATGAGCCATTTTCCTGACTGTTTTGGGGGGAAGGTGAAACAAAACCAAAACCATAAATCCCCCTTAATTAAAAGCTCTGCAATCAGACTTCATGTATAGTGAGGATATATGCAATACTGCAGTCTATTGGAGGGCAAGAGAAGCTTTTGATGAGGTGCAACTTTTGTCTGCCATCTACGTTTCCTGAACCCTCCAGATTAAAGCCATTTTTTAAAAGGGGGGTTTCCATTACTTTGTTGGTGATTATGTCTATATATTTATATAATATCTATTTGTTGCTTCAAGATCTGAACATGTATCTTTATACACAAAGGGCTGCCCTTCTGAGAGGTCATTAGCATTTCTTTTGGCATGCAAAAAGGCACCCAGATATTTGTTGTGGCAATAAGGCAGTTCACAAGACCATTGAGATGATCAGTCAAAGGCTCAAAACGTCTTATTTAAAAGTACAAGATTCCTCAATGATTAATACTTTTTATTTATTTAAAATATTTAAGGCCAAGCAGGCTGGGATATGTTGGAAGTTGCAGGACTTTTTCTGTCTAAATATGCACAAAGTTGTAGGACTCTTTTCTGTATAAACATCCACAGGGTTGTAGGACTCTTTTCTGTCTAAACTTGCATAGGATTCTAGGCCTTTTTTCTGTCTAAATATGCATAAGATTGTAGGCTTTTTTCTGTCTAAACATGCATAGGATTGTGCCCTTTTAGTGTACATCAAGGTAGTGTACAATATTAAAATGCATATTGCAAAATTCATAATAAGAATGGATGCAATAATAAAAGCAGCAAAACTTTCACAAAACAAAAGACATTAGCATGTTCTAAAACACACCTAAAAAGATACTGTAGCACTGGAAAAAGTGCAGAAAGGGGCAACTAAAATGATCAAGGGACTGGAGCATCTTCTCTATGAGTGAAGTTTACAACAGCTGGGATTTTTTAGCTTAGAAAAAAGGCAGGTGAGAGGAGACATGATACAGGTGTACAAAATGATGTATGGTGTGGAGAAAGTGGATAGGGAGACATTTTTCTCCCTCTCCCATAATACTAGAACCTGGGGTCATCCTATGAAGCTGATTGGTGGGAGATTCAGGGCAGATCAAAGGAAGTACTTCTTCACAGAGTGCATAGTTAAACTATGGAATCCATTTCAACAAGATGTACTGATGGCCACCAATTTGGATGGCTTTAAAAGGGGGTTAGACAAATTCCTGGAGGAGAAGGCTAGCAATGGCTACTAGTCCTGAGGGCTACATGCTACCTTCAGTACCAGAGGCAGTGAGCCTGTGTACACTAGTTGCTGAGGAACATGGGTGGGAGGGTCTTGTTGCACTCATGTCCTGCTTGTGGGTTTCCTGTGGGCAGCTGGTTGGCCACTGTGGGAATAGAATGCTGGATTAGATGGACCCTACGTTTGATCCAGCATGGCTCTTCTTATGTTCTTCGCATAAGAGACAACCTGCAACACAACTTCAGCTGTAACCCAGGCTGATAATAGCTCCCCCCCACCCCCCCAAAAGTCTGGATAGTTAGTGGTGACCGCCTGCTTGACTTGCCCTTCTGCTTAGACGCCCGTGGTCTCTTGTGTCAGGTTTCCCGATCCCCCCAGCACCTACATTCAGGCAATCTGACACCAGACACCCAAATCAGTGAGATTTCTTTATTGCAGGAAATCCCACGGCAAAAGCTTAATGATTACACTCTTCAGAAATCATATAGCTGATGGTCAGTAACTATAGGCTCTATGTAACAGTCCAAACCTAAACACTACCATGACTGAGATCCTCATCAATGTGGTTTCCCCATTGCCATCTCCACAGCTCTGAACACAAGGGAAGGGACTCAGGATTCCTGATGTATCTAACCCAGGCAATTCATACATGGGGTTCCAAACCCCAGACAAGGAACAGGAATGATTCCTGGAATGATCCCTCAGGCAATCAAGGGGTAAATTTTTGAAAGGCCTAAACAAAACCACACCCACAGAGAGTTAGGCTGGTAAACCAAGCTGACGACAAACAAAGACACACAGTCCACAGCAAACGAGAAATGAAGTCTGTGAAAAGCCTCTCAGTACTTTTCATGGTAAGTCTTTAGCAATCCAAAGTTCCAGTTAAGGGAGAGTCCATGTGCAGAGTACCTCCAAAAGCTGAGATGATGATGGATCCAAACAGAGAAGGCTTCAGGCAATGAAGACGAGATGTTCCTAGCAAAGGCTCTTCACCTTTGCATCAGCTTAAAAGGGGAAGGCGTGACTATAAGATACCCCCCCCCCCCGATCCCTTGGCAGACAAGAGCTTTTGGCCTTTCAGCAAAGCCCTGTCTAAACAGGGCATCACTGCTCAGCCCTCCAGCAGTGAGGCTTCAACCTGGGCAACCCTTCTGCAAACCCCACCCCACCTTTGTCAGGTTCTCATGGACAGCGTACAGCTCCATGCCTGCCAAGGCCAGACCAGCAGGTGGGCTCCCCCTGGCTCTGCTCTGAGAACACCGACAGATGAGCTCACAGAGATTCTAACATTCCAGAGGATGAATAGGCCTAAGCCCTTTCAGGCTACTTCTAATCAAATCCTGGCTATAACCTACAAGGCCCACTGCGGTGCGGAAGCTGGGCCCAGACATCTTGGTTGAAGGTCCAGGGCATGCTGTTTGCTTCTGGGGGAACTGACATTGATTTAAAGTCTATGACGCGGCTTGTGGCACCCTTAAAGGCCAAAAGGTTTATTCTGGCCCAAGCTATTTTTAAAAGAAGGGGTGTTGGCTCACCTGTCAGCTGCTCCTGTAGCAGCAGCAGCTCCTGATTCTGCCACAGGAAGAGTGAGAAACAAGGCTTGGAAGAGGCACATTGGGTTTCCCAGCAGCGCCTGTATTCTGCTCACCCCAGCATTGATCCCACTAACTTGAGCAGTGAGAGGTTGCCAGGGCAGCTCTACCCAGGTTTGATTTAGGATGGCCACCTGCCTAACTTTACAGAGGACTGACCTCTATTTGAATGCATCCTGTATTTCAGGGTTGGGCAGAAGGGATATCAGGTCTACTGGTACATCCTTTGGTAGTTTGCAATAGATCATTAAGGTTTTCTGACTCCTGATTCTTTCACAATAGTGACAACAAAAGCCTTTCTCTCTGCTAAATGAGGCTGCTGAAATCAAGAGAGCTGGGGGCGGGGGTGGCAGCAGAGGAGGGAGAAGCAGGAATCCGTGTATGTGTGAAAGGGTTTGGGTGTTGCAATTTCATGTCTGCCTTCTTGAGCCTCTGTTTTTCACTTGGGTCCAAGTAGTGGACTTCAGCGTTCTAGTGAAGAACAGTGTAGAACCTGTAAGCCTAAAGTCAGCCCAGCCCTGAAGGGCTGTCCAGTGGTCCAAACCTGGTTGAAAGATCAAGAAACTTAAGAAAGGAGAGCTGGGACCTGGAAGATGCCCATTCTACACTTGGCAACACCTGGGCAGCACTGAGCAGCAGGCACACAGAGGCCTACCTGGTCACAGCCTTCCCCACTAAGGTGAGATGTATTCTGTTTCTATTTAGGTTACAGCCATGATCTCCTAATACATCTAAATTGTTTTTGTATGTAAATAATTATATTATTTTTTATGTTGCATTTTTAAGATTTTAATCTTTTGTAGACCACCCAGAGAGCTTTGGCTGTTGGGTGATAGAGAATTATATCATCATCATCATCCATGTGTGTGTGTGTGTGTGTGTGTGTGTGAGAGAGAGATGCATTTCCTCTTTTTTTGGCCATGTGTAAATGCATGTATATAACAGCCATGCTGTTTGGTTTCCTTTAGAGGGGAACGTGCTGGAGAGTTGTGGCATTTTTGTTAATGCTCATATTATTGGGGGGCGGGGGCAGGTAGGTGGACCTTTAAAACAGGGATGGGCAGAAGGAAGACCTGGATCTATCAGTAGATCTCTGGGTGATGCATGATTTGGCAGCATGGTGGCGGTGGTGGCAGCGGCATAGGGCATCTGAGAGAAGGAGAATCTTGAGAAATCGTTACTCTTAACTCTTAAAACAGCCCTTTAGGGCAAGGCAAGTAATTTTATCCCTAGATTGCAGATGGGAAACAAGGCATTTATGGTTTGCCTAAGCCTAGGCCTCGTTGAGACTTCCATGTGCAGAGGCAAGATTAGAAGCATAGATTTCCTGATTAGTGTAGTCCTGGGGTCCCTAGCGTGGTCACCATGGACACCTCCTTTGATGCCCACCAGGCTCCCTGCCTCTCCTGATTTTTATTTTTATTTATTACATTTTAATCATTATATCTATCATTTTAGCTGGGAGGCTGACATGCAGCAAATTGAAGCACTAGTCTCCAGCACCATCATTATTTCCAAAAATGTTTCCTCGGCCCTGTGTGGGTCCCAGAGATATTCTTAGACGATTTAAAAATGGTAGATGTGGTGATGGTAGGAAGTGTCTTCTTGGTCGGGCTAGAAACAGTGGAGGGAAGAGAGCGGGGGACAGAGGATCCCTGTGCTTTGTGTGTATATTTTCCTTTTCTTTAAAAAATAAATAAATGGGGTGTGTGTGTGTGTGTGTGTGTGTGTCTTGGGGGTGTTACCTGGTTTGCTTATTTGTTTGTTTGGCACTGTGTGATCTGTGCCTGGTTGTCTGTGTTTGTGTTTTGCCTATCTTTTGGGGAGGTTGGTGTGGTGTGTGTTTTGCCTGAGGATGTTTGTGTTCCTCTGAGAACCACCCGTTTCCCGTCTGTGAAGTAGATACTTTGTTGTGCTTTCAGGGGCAAAGACGTGTTTTGGCACTTGGGGATAAAATCAAACCTGGGGATGTATGAATTACTTACCTGCCGTTCCAGCGAGGGGGCCCGCGGGGAGGGGAGGCAATCCGTGTCCCCCCCCCCCCCGGAACCATCACTGGCCATCTCCGCTCCGTGGCAGTTCCGCAGAGTTGCTGGCCGGCTCCGTAGCGCCAGCGATACAGCCGCCATTGCCGTATCGCTGGCTGGGCTGACTGACTCCGGACACAAATGGCATCTGCTATGCCATTTGCGGCTGGAAAGCAATTAGATTAAGCTAAATGCAGCCATTTACGGCTGCATTTAGCTTAATCTAATTCCTTTCCGGCTGCAAATGGCGTAGCGGATGCCATTTGCATCCGGAGTCACTCAGCCTCAGCCAGTGGTACGGCAATGGCAGCCGTATCGCTGGCGCTACGGCGCCGGCTGGCAAGGAGGATCCAACTCTGTGCGGGTCAGGAGGGAGGCAGAGGTAGGTGGAGCCATTCCGCCACGGACTCCGGAGGCTGGATTCAAAAGAATCCAGCCTCATTGGAGTCCGTTTGCGGAATTCTGTGACATCCCTAACCACACCTATGCCTTGTACTCAATTTCTTGGCCAAGTTACTAGTCCCTGAGCATCATCAGTTTGCTTTCTGTGAAATACGTATGGGAGAAGAAAACAGTGAACTCAAAAGGGTGGTTTTGTGTTTTGGACCTCAGGCTCAGGATCTGCTTTCTTTCTTTCTCCCAGTTCTCCAGCTGACGGAAGTGAAGCGCAACAGGATAAAATGCCAAAATGAAACGTCGGATAACAGTGAACAGTATCAAGTTAAATAATGGAAGGCAATGTAACAAGGGGAAGGGGAGAGTGAGTGCAGACACACATCTCCCTCCCTCCCTCCCTCCCTCCCTCCCTCCCTTTTGCTCTTCCTGTGTTTTTTTCTTCCTCCCCCCCCCTCCTTCCCTCCCTTAGCCTGAAGAGAGCTTGACACTAACAGCAGCTAGCAGTGAACCAGAACAGCCAAGACATACCTGGTCTGGATGGGAGATGGTGCAGGCCTCAAGGACTATCCCAGAGAAAAGCACAAGGTAGATGTCCCTGAGAAGAGAAGCCAGGCTGACAGTAGAAATAAGGCTGCAAAGCCAGAAGGACACTACATTGCATCCTCAATGAGGTGAAGAAGGTTGAGTGCTCTTCCTGGAAAGACAGTGCTTCCTTTTATGTACAGTACAGGAGCGGACCTTGGCTAAATAAACATACCTTCCCATACATAGCTAATGCAGAATTTTTAAATAGAAACTGTTGAGGAGGGTGGGTTTGACATGCCCCCTTCCTGTGGAGATGTGGACATTACCTGTCAAAGCAATTCAGTTGGTGGGCACAAGGTACAGGGCCTTCTTGGTAGAGCCCCCCCCCCCGAAACTCGGCTCAAATTGACATTTGCCAGGGCCCATCATGTGCCCTAAAGACTCACCTGTTTACCTTGGCCTGTAACTGGGTTAGGATTTTATTGGGTGCTTTATGTATATGGTGCAGTCTGGTTTTAATGGTTTGCTTTGATTTTTATCATTCTTTTTATTATTGTTTTTCTCCTTGTTTCAGTCTGGTTTGTAGGTTTAAATTTTGTTGTATACAACCTTGGGAGGGGTTATCCTAAAAGGCAGCTTACAAACCTTTAAATAAATACATAAATACAGGGCAAGCTGTGTTCTGCAGGGCGCTGTAATGTTTATGTGCATTCATTTTGTTGTTGTTGTTTATTCAGTCAGTCGCTTCCGACTCTTCGTGACTTCATGGACCAGCCCATGCCAGAGCTTCCCGTCGGCCGTCACCACCCCCAGCTCCCCCAAGGTCGAGTCCGTCACCTCCAGAATATCATCCGTCCACCTTGCCCTTGGTCGGCCCCTCTTCCTTTTGCCTTCCACTTTCCCTAGCATCAGCATCTTCTCCAGGATATCCTGTCTTCTCATTATGTGGCCAAAGTACTTCAGTTTTGCCTTTAATATCATTCCCTCAAGTGAGCAGGCTGGCTTTATTTCCTGGAGTATGGACTGGTTTAATCTTCTTGCAGTCCAAGGCACTCTCAGAATTTTCCTCCAGCACCACAGTTCAAAAGCATCTATCTTCCTTCGCTCAGCCTTCCTTATGGTCCAGCTCTCACAGCCATAGGTTACTACAGGGAATAACATTACTTTAACTATGCGGACCTTTGTTGTCAGTGTGATGTCTGCTCTTCAATATTTTATCAAGATTTGTCATTGCTCTCCTCCCAAGAAGTAAACGTCTTCTGATTTCCTGTCTGCAGTCAGCATCTGCAGTAATCTTTGTGCCTAGAAAGACAAAGTCTGTCACTGCCTCCATGTTTTCTCCCTCTATTTGCCAGTTATCAATCAAGCTGGTTGCCATAATCTTGTTTTTTTTGGAGATTTAACTGCAACCCAGCTTTTGCACTTTCTTTTTTCACCTTCGTCATGAGGTTCCTCAGCTCCTCCTCGCTTTCAGCCATCAAAGTGGTATCATCTGCATATCTGAGATTGTTAATGCTTCTTCCAGCGATTTTAACTCCAGCCTTGGCTTCATCAAGCCCAGCACGTCGCATGATGTGTTCTGCGTACAGGTTGAATAGGTAGGGTGAGAGTGTACAACCCTGCCGTACTCCTTTCCCAATCTTAAACCCGTCCATTGTTCCGTGGTCTGTTCTTACTGTTGCTACTTAGTCGTTATACAGATTCCTCAGGAGGCAGACAAGATGACTTGGTATCCCTATACCACCAAGAACTTGCCACAATTTGTGATGATCCACACAGTCAGAGGCTTTAGAATAGTCAATAAAACAGAAATAGATGTTTTTCTGAAACTCCCTGGCTTTCTCCATTATCCAGTGGATATTGGCAATTTGGTCTCTAGTTCCTCTGCCTTTTCGAAACCCAGCTTGTACATCTGGCAATTCTCGTTCCATCAATTGCTGGAGTCTCCCTTGCAAGATCTTGAGCATTACCTTACTGGCATGTGAAAGAAGTGCCACTGTTCGATAGTTTGAACATTCTTTGGTGCTTTTTGGTATGGGGATATAAGTTGATTTTTTCCAACCTGCTGGCCATTCTTGTGTTTTCCAAATTTGCTGGCATATGGCATGCATCACCTTGACAGCATCATGTTGCAAGTTTTTAAACAGTTCAGCTGGGATACCGTCATCTCCTGCTGCCTTGTTATTAGCAATGCTTCTTAAGGCCCATTCAACCTCACTCTTCAGGATGCCTGGCTCTAGCTCACAGACCACACCGTGAAATCTATCCCCGATATTATCATCCTTCCTATACAGATCTTGGGTATATTCTTGCCACCTTTTCTTGATCTCTTCTGCTTCTGTTAGGTCCTTGCCATCTTTGTTTTTGACCATACCCATTTTTGCCTGGAATTTACCTCCGATGTTTCTAATTTTCTGGAAGAGGTCTCTTGTCCTTCTTTTTCTATTATCTTTTTCCGCTTCCGCGCATTGCTTGTTTAAAAATAATTCCTGATCTCTTCTGGCTAACCTCTGGAATTTTGCATTTAATTGGGCATATCTCCCCCTATCACTGTTGCCTTTTGCTTTCCTTCTTTCTTAGGCTGCTTCCAGTGTCTCAGCAGACAGCCATCTTGCCTTCTTGGTTTTCTTTTTCTTTGGGATGTTTTTTGTTGCCGCCTCCTCAACAGTGTTGTGAACTTCTGTCCATCGTTCTTCCGGGACCCTGTCTACTAAATCTAGTCCTTTAAATCTATTCTTCACCTCCACTGCATATTCATGAGGAATATTCGTGAGCTCATATCTAACTGATTTGTGGGTCTTCCCTATTCTCTTTAGTCTGAGTCTAAATTGTGCAATAAGAAGTTCGTGATCTGAACTACAATCAGCTCCAGGTCTTGTTTTTACCGACTGCATAGAAGTCCGCCACCTTTGGCTACAAAGGATGCAGTCAATCTGATTTCGGTGTCGACTGTCTGGTGAAGTCCATGTATAAAGTCGTCTCTTAGTTGTTGGAAGAGAGTGTTTGTTATGCATAGTGAGTTGTCTTGTCAAAATTCTTTCAGCCTATGTCCTGCTTCATTTTGTTCTCCCAGACCATGCTTGCCTGTAATTCCAGGTGTCGTTTGACTACCCACCTTAGCATTCCAGTCTCCTGTAATGAAAATAACATCTTTGTTTGGCGTACTATCCAGTAGGTGCTACAGATCCTCATAGAACTGATCTACTTCTGCTTCTTCAGCATCTGTGGTTGGGGAGTATATTTGGATCACTGTGATGTTAAATGGCTTACCCTGAATTCGAATTGAGATCATTCTGTCATTTTTTGGATTGTATCCAAGCACTGCTTTAGCCACTTTATTCTTAATTATGAAGGCTTCTCCATTTCTTCTGCGGTCCTCTTGTCCACAGTAGTAGATCTGGTGGTCAGCTGATGTCAAGTGGCCCATTCCAGTCCATTTCAGTTCACTGACACCCAAAATGTCTATATTTAATCTTGACATCTCCCCAATAACCACATCCAATTTGCCCTGGCTCATAGATCTTACATTCCAGGTTCCTATGGTGTGTTGATCTTCAGAACATCAGATTCGTCATTCACCACCAGCACCATCGGCTGCTAGCCGTCCTTTCGGCTTTGAGCTAGCTGTGTCATCACATCTGGGGCTAGTTGAACTCATCCTCTGTTCCTCCCCAGTAGCATTTTGACCATCTTCCAGCCTGGGAGTCCCATCTTCCGATGGTATACCGACATATCTCTTGGTTGTACTGATCCATTTAGTTTTCATGGCAAGAATACTGGGGTGGGTTGCCGTTTCCTTCCCCAGGGATCGTATTTAGTCTGACCTCTCTGCCATGACCTTCCTGTCTTGGGTGTCCTCTCATGGTTTAGCTCATGACGTCATTGAGGTGCTCAAGCTCCAGCACCACGACAAGGTAACGATCTCCTTTGCTGAAGGTGCATTCATTTACCCACATGTTATTTATTACATTCATATTCTACCCTTTTTCCTCTTGTAAGGAACCCATTGTGGCTTCTATGGTCCTGCTCCATTTTTATCCTCACAAAAACCCTGTGAGGTAGATTAGTCTGAGAATCAGTGACCGGCCAAAAGTCACCCAGTGAGCTTCGTGGCCAAGTGGGGACTAGAACCTGGATCTCCTGATTCCCAGTCCAACACTCTCACCACTACACCACACTGACATACATGCTAGAGAGAAGTGGTGCTTCCAAGCGGAGGACCCCCAGCACTACCAATGAAAATACATAGTGCAGTTGTTCCATCTTTCCCTCCATAATGTTTTTTTTTTGTCCTGGTAAGAAAATGTATGGAAGAAGCAATAGGAAAACATTGGAGGGTTACAAATTGAAGGCATTGTCATTTAGACTCCCCTAAATTCTGTGAATGGGGCAGGGCGAACTGTACAATAAAAGCTTCAACTGAAAGTACTCAGGATGCATCAGTTCTGCTCTGAGATTTACTTTCTAGAGACTTGGAGAAAGGGAACAGGATCCCAAACTAGGATGTCTGAGGAATGTGATCTTTGCAAATTCCTATATGGAATTATTTGATCAGCATCTCTCGAATGAAAGTGTGGATTGTAACTCAGCCCTCCACCAGATTTCACACTCCCCCAAGTGTGTGGTCCAGTGCTCAGCTAGAGGTGTGAAGGCCTGAAAAAAACAAAGGGGAAAAAATCAGGGGGGAAATGCTCCTGTTTTTCCCCGAGGCCATGGTTTTGTTCTGTTTTCTGGGGGGGAAAAATCTGAAACATTTTGGATTGTGAAACATTTTCTTTTAGAACAGGGATGGGCAACTTGTGGCCTTCCAGATTTTTAGCCTACAAGTCTTTCTACACAGGGCTTTTATTGTGCGCTCATGATTGCTCACTCATGGTACTTTGCAGCTCCTTTACACAATGTCATCATCCTCCATGGCCTTTCCTGAGCTTTACAATCATTGCAGTGTTTTTTTTCCTAATGAGGAAAGTCTGGTATTCTTTAGAAATGGTGAAATGAGAGGCTTATGTAATTGTGCAATTCTGCTGTACCACAGCGCCATCTAGTGGCACTATAATGAAACATATAGAAAGGGAGAGAAAGAAAAAACCTGGGAAATGCGCATGTAAAGGAGCAATCTTAATCCTGCAAAGAATCCAGAGGCAGAAGCCTTGGTAAAGGTGCAGGATAAAAGCCTCATGTAGAAATGCCCTACAACTCCCATCAGCCCTAGCCAGCATAGCTGATGGTGAGGGATCATGGGAGTTGTAGGCCAAAACATTTGGAGGGCCACAAGTTAGAATGATGAATAACACATTTAAGACAAAGGGTTTACATGTTGCTCTCCAACCTATGCTCCACCAAATTGATTTCTAAAAGCAATGTAATATGAAGACTTTTATGTAAGACTATGTATTCCTTCACATCACTACAATTCCTCTACAATGAGGACAATGAAGTTGATGAAAAGGAAGGATCAGAAGAAGCTACTGATGGTGATCACTCATTAAATAAGACTGATTAGACAACGTTTCATGTACCAACATTAATATTCAACGAACCTTGGATTCTCTTCTGAAAATGAGAGCCTTTCTAGTCTGCTTGACACTGTAGAGAAGGCTAACTTCAGAATATGAATAACTTTCTTTGTTTTAACTATAATGTGGGTGGTTCCGTCTGTTTTCAATAGGGAACATCTATCTTATCATTTAATTAATTAATTTGGATTCATTCCTAGTTTGAGTTATGATATTCTTTAGTTCACTGCTCATATGGTGAATACCTTTTAAAAAAAGTGCAGGATGGCTACTTTGAACCCCAGAAGTAATTTAAAGAAAATGACTTTTAGTGGGCTATCTGTGTTAGCGTGTTGCCCTAACGACTCTTAAAATTTATTATGACTTAAGCTTTCGTAGACTAGAATACATTGACCTGGTTTACATGTCACAGTGGCAATTCATGGGGTGTTTGTTTAACTGCAGAATTGTGAGCTGCATGCTTGTAGTTTCTGCTTTTAATGAACAACTCAGGAATGCCCTGGGCCCATAAACAACCCAAAGTTTCTGGGTTTGTACATCACCAAACAACCCCAAACCAAGACATTCCTGGGTTAATTAAAAGTGGAAATGATGAATGCGTAGCTCGCACACACCACTCATCCCCACAATTCCTGGGTTAAACCTTTGTGGTCTCTTTTGGTTAAACAACCCAGGAATTGCCACCGTGACGCAAACCAGGTCACTTTGCCAATTGCATCTGTGGAAATGGACTGTAGTGCGTGAAAGCGTAGTCAGTTATACGTTGGTTAGTCTTTGAAATGCTACAAGACTCTCTTATTGTTTTTAAAGAAAATATATAGTGATTGATTCTGGACAAATCAAAACTTTCCTGACATTAGAATTGCTGTCAGTCATCAGATCTATCTTCCTTGAATGATGAGCAATGTCTGACGTTTTGTCAGTCCAGAATGATTTCAAAACTGGAGCTTTTGCACCTGTTTGTTAAACTTGAAGAGGCTGAAGCCATTGTTTGCTTGACTTGAAACAGTTCACTATGGCAGAGTCTGCTAATCTCTAGATCAGTGGTTCTCAGAGTATGAGTTGAGGTTCACGTTTATGCTAAACCCTCAGTCTTATATGTAGGGGCAGTCGGGCATGTATTTCTGTTACCTCCTGTTCTGGGAGTAGAAAGCAAAACACGCAAAATAGTGTGACCACACTCATTTTTGCCGTTCCCTTCCTGTCATCTTTTCTGCTGCTGCCAGGTGGAAATCTTTTGTTTCCCTTCTGGATGCCTCCACCAAACCAGCCTTAATACACTTTGGGCCTCAAGTATCTACTTTAGGTAGTGTCAGCATTGGCTGTTAGACGTGGGGTGGATAGACCTCGCCTCCCAAAAGAGACCACAAAGCTTCTGATTACAAAGTTTAAAATGTACTGAAGAAAAAGGTCAATGGGGTAAATGCATCCAGCTAACTTAAGTAGACTATATCCTGTTTTATCCAGGTTCTTTATCGAAGCAATATTGTCATTGGGCCAGTTGTCCAGTTCTAGCAGCTCTAGCTTTTTCTTTCCTCTAAGTCTCTGGCCTTCTTCCCTTCCTTCTCAATCTTTCTTCTTCCCTCTGCTTCTCTACCTTTCTGCCTTAGGCTTTTATCTCTTAAGATCATCTCAACTTCCACATTAATAGCATAGATGTTGCTTCTGTGACTTTTAAGGGCTACAATTAAAACTACACATAGTGTGAATATATAAAAATGTTCATTTTACAAAATTTGGGGCAATATAGGGAATATCTTTTTTTTAAAAAATGGTTGTTTCTGCAGCAATTACTGAGCTTTAATTTTGTCTTAATACTAACGTTCTTAAGGCTTGTGATTTCAAACAGATACTAACTTGGATTTTTGTATTTTAATTAAAATGGAAAGATTGTGACAGTAGCTATTTACGAAGTTAATGGTTACCCATAACCCAGTAAACATGCTCCTATGATGTGATCCTATGTCATTTATGTCATTACTTGTAAAACATTAAAAATGCAACCACTGTTATAAATTTGCACAATGAAGTAAATAAAGTATTTTGATTTTTTTTTACCATGGTTTATTTAAAGTCATTTATTTGGGGAAAATTCCAAAGTAGGAGCTACAGTTCTACAGAAACATCCAAATTTAGAAGTCATTTTTTCTCTGTGCTTGTTTTACTATACACTGAGCATTTCTATTGAGAGGAAGGTTTTCCTTAAACAGAAAATTGTTTTAGATCCTGGTGGATGATATGCAGAGAAACAATTACTACCTACTCATAACTGATGGCAAATGTCAGCTCAAATCACAAGTCTGAAAGCCATATTATACTGGGCTCCCAAACCAATGAAATTGTGAAGGAACAGAACTATCCTCCATTTGTGCATTTTAGTTTGGTTTGACCATAATATGGGGTTAAATCTTTGTGCGAGTGAGCTAGTCAGTTTCAACCAAAAAGTTTATAGTTTAGAAGTCAAAAGTTTAGTTAGAATGTAGAAGTCAGGAAGTTTGCTAAGGAAGCCAGGAAATTATAAAGTTTATAAAGTCAGAGGGAGAGGGGGAGAGAGATGGATAAAAGCATTAACTCAGGAAATAGAAACTTAGCTTGCTGAAATGAACAGGAAACTATCCTCCTGATAGGATGGAGTTGGGAAAAGAAAAAACTGATTCATACAGATTTCATGAAGGGTTGATATGCTTTAAAATTATAACCCCAGGTCTGCAAGGTTTCTATTTTAATAATATGCAGATAAAACAAACTAGAAGGTTTCAATAGGACTCCTCATGTGACTCCAGTTGAATAGTTGGGCTAAGAATCTAGCTAGTGGCAATTAAGTTACAGAAACAGGTGGCTCTTACAGGATCCTAAAAGAAAACTTTTGTTGTAATGAACCTTCTAAAACAGGTGGGAACTTGTGGCCCATGGGCCACAGGCACCCTCTGCCTAATTTCATATGACCCTAATTTCGTGCAACCAGCAGAGATGAGGTGCCAGAGAGAGAGAGAGAGAGAAAGAGATGTGGTAGCATGATACAGTCCTGGGATTCTGCAAAGTCTGCCCACTTTTGGCTCTAGCTCAGCCCACCATCAGCTATGGTGGCCCAGTTGACTTTTTCCGTTGGTCATCAGCCCTTCATAGGAAAAATGTGCCCTACCCCTGTCCTAAAATATGTGCATAGTTAACACTTACTGGGGTTGCTCCGTTGTCCATTTATACTGAAGAAGCAATGTAATGTGTGGACTCATGAAATATGAGTTGATGCAGCTGAGAGACATACAGTAAATGACCATCTCATGTTATACTGTGTATATGGGTAGAAGAAATGTTTCCTTATGGCAATGTAGTCTTTTGAAACTGTATAGTAGGTCTGAATGAAGGTTCTGGCAGTCAAGGTATAGCATGACTTAAAACACATCTTGCAAGGTCTTCCATTCCTGTTTCCTTGTTGCTTAATGTCTTCCTGAATCTGCCCCCTTTCCATAATTGGAGGCAAAACATGAGAAACATATATTCCAAATTCTCCTCTGCTTCACTTCAAGCAACCAAAAATCAAGTGTGCTGATTTTTGCATAATTTATTATCACAGAATGTGGTTTTTGTGGTCCCAAATTTTGAGGTGCTCAAAAACATCAAATGTATTTAGGAATAAGGTTTATTCACTGCACTTCTTTTTGGACCTGGCAACATAAAATAGTACAAAAAGTTGTACTGTTGCACAATTTTTGAAATACGATGACAAATTAGGTTCCATTAGTAGAGAAGATTTAAGTCATCTATATACAGATGATACAATTCATGCTAATGCAATTTTTAAAACAATGTTTCAGCTCCCAGTACTTTCAGGGGTGTAACAGGGACAGCTTCAGCACTAGGCATTTAGTGTGGAATCACCATGCCATTCACTCACATTTTATGGAGTGGGGGTTTCCCATGATCTTGTCATCCATTTGTAATCCTCCCGTGTTTTCCCATTGCTGCTTCTGTTTTTCTTCTTCATGGAGAAAGCCTGAGTTATTTGTTAAGAAGTGTGGTTTTGATGTAGGCAGCTATGTGTCGGGCAGATGAATCTGTCTCAGCTCAGGACGCATTCATTTTGTAGTGGGCACCATTTTATAACTCTTAATTTTTAATCGATCTTTTAATTAGCGATAAAACACTAATTCATGTTTTGCATATACCTGCATCTGTAGTCATGAATGCATGAATTCCAACATTTGAACTTTTTCAGAAGGGAGGGATAGACTACTGGGAAACGGGGATGAAAGTGGAGGTTATTTAATTACTAGCAAATGTACGTGGCTTTGCACAGGTTGAAATAGCACTTTGTTTGATACAGCAAAGCCTTCAAGCAAAGTTAGGGAGCTGTCAGAGACATTGCACTCATTTTGTCTGAGTGAAGTCACGATTGCTGGCACCCCTAGGCAGAACCCCCGCCATGGTGCATCTCTATAGCCCCCTGAGGAAGGGATCTGCCCACTCTGTTCCCTAGAGCGGGGCTACCCTTCTGCAGAGGGTGGGAGAGGGAGCAGCCATATAACTCTGTCCCCTGGAGTTCTCCCCCTTGGCTTCAAAGTGCGTTGACTGGAAAGCTATCCTCTCATTAAGGATGTCCACCACCTAGTGAATGTCTATGGTAGTGCATGCTTTACACACATGGACACATTTAAGTTAATTAACATTAATGCATTTTAACACCAAATAGGTCCACATCCCTAGGGTCTCCTTAGAATGCACACCAGTTTTCAGGTGTCTAGGTTTCATGGTCTTGGAGCTATGGCACTGACAGTCAGACATTTTCTTTTATTATATCTTGCCCTTTCTCTAAGGAACTCAGTGGTGTAGACGTCCCCGTCCCCCGCGGACCCCATTTTATCCTCACAACAATCCTGTGAGGAAGGTTGGGCTGAAAGTGAGTGACTGGCCCAAGACAACCCAAGGAGTTATATGACTGAATGGGCATTTGAGCTCAAGTCTCCGCAGTCCTAGACCAATACTTTACAATGTGCTGGTTTGTAGATAGAATGTGAATATTTTTAATCTGACCAGTGCCTTCGCCTTCTTACTGTAGCCTGGGTTGCCAGCAATCTACTGATACTGGATCTACATTCTGATGTTTCAGCAACTCATAATTTGTTACTTCCATCCTCGTATTACGTTCTGCCTGGAGCATGGTTCTTTACCTGCTATATTGCAATGCTGGACTATTTTAAACAAGTAGTCTAAGCTCAATCTTATTTTGCCTTTCAGCTCAAGTTCAGACATCATAAGAGATCTAGAAATTGCTGGGATGTGTTCAGGCTCCTCAGATAAGTAAGTGTGGCATAAGGCCATTGTTTTCCATGTCATAAAAGTTATTGTTTGTTTATTTTTGTCAGCTAGAAGGAAACTCAGCCAACGTAATTGGAAAACATGCCAAATATTGTGGCTTTGATCCTGTGAAGTGCTGGTGTAAGGGGCTGGCGGAAGGTGACTCTCCTGACCCTATTTTCCCCTGACAGCACCCTCCCACTTCTCCTGAGGACCAGGGGGACCCTCCTGAATGGGGGCAAGCTGTGGAGGCATCTTCTGTGAAAACTGCAACATTTTGTTGCAATTCTCACTAACCACAACATTCAGTAAAGTAGAAATTCCTCAGAATAATTTGTGCTCATAGTACAGTCGGATATACTTGTTGTGTATACCAGAAGTCTAGTCTGGCTATTCTGATTTCCTCTCCTTTTTTTTTGTTTCTACAATAGATTTAAAATATCACAAATCTAAAATATCATGTTCTTGGAGGTATACCTCGGGTAGCAACAAACATAATTTGAAATGAGATGAAAATACAGCTAAAGTATACATTATTTTTTGGTTGTTTCTTAGTTCTGAAGTGTTCTAACTTCTTTATAGTGATTTCTTATACCTACTCATGGCAATGCAAGTGTACTTGAACACTAAAAATAATAATGTCTGTTTCAGAGGTTTGGTCTCTTTCCCAAAACTGTCATTTTTCCAGCTGAGCTTGAATAAAATTTTATGTTTCATTGGGGAAAGTGTTAAGAAAATAGCTTGATTGACTCTCTTTCTTCATATAGATCGGTAACTGATCCAAAACAAATCTTTGGACTGTAATGATTCAGTAAAGAAATATTTATTTATTTATTTATTTATTCGCTTCAGAAAATAAATTTCTCTAGGCATTTTACAATAATGATAAAAATACAAATAACATATCAATAAAATCAACAATATAAAACTAATGAATGTATCAACACAGCATGAAATACAATATCACCTTGCAAGGACTGGGATAATAAACAACATTGTAGGGACTAAGATAATAAACCACAAAACTACTAAAATATTTAAAAGTACTTTAAAAGACTTCGAACATTTTTTAAAGCCTGGGAATCTCTTCCAGGAATGAATGGTTTGATACTGCATTTTCTCTCCTTCTTTCTCTCTCTCTCTATATGAATTCGACCAGTTTTTCTCTCTTTACAGTTGAGGTGGAAGAAAGAAATACAAGAAATATCTACTGTTGCTGGAGTGCTGTGAATTCCGTCCTTTGCCATTTCATTATTTACCTACATTATATATCATGGTTACAAGATATTAGGATACTATTCATTTAATATGTTTGATCACTATGAAGGGGGAAGCATACAGATAATAATATCTTTATGCCTTTGGCAAAAGTGATCCATACTCATATATTAACCTTGTTGTAGCAATATAGTATGTCAAATTTCCATGCATTTTCGACTACCTGACCCCACTGTGCAATTTGTCTTAATATTTGTTGTGGTTGTTGAAGAAGGAGAGTTGGGTCAATAGAAATGGCATTAAGAAAACATATATAATTAATAAAATCATGAAGCAAGTGTATGCCTTTGGAAATAATTGCTTTTGTTTTACAAAAGTTAATACCAGATAGCCAGTTGTGAATAAGCTTGTCCCATTTGCTCATTTTCCTCTTTTTTCCTCATCCCTTTTCCTTTTGTGTTGTGTCTTTTAGATTGTAAGCCTACAAGCAGGGACTGTCTTGTTTTTCTTGATCTTAGGTAAACCACTCTGGAGCCTTTTGAGCTAAAGAGCAGGTTGAAATGATTGAAATAAATGAAATAAAAATTGTCGTAAGAGTCGCTTCCCCTATTTTCTCAAAGCATTCCTTTATAGCTGGAACTTTAAATTTGTTTCCAATATTTGGCATAAAGGATTCTGGGAGCTGTGACAATATATGAAACCAATTTGCCCTCTTTCTTGTGGACTATTTTTAAAATGTATATCAATAAAAAACATAAAGGATCTAATTTCTCTCCATTTTTAGGTATGACTGCTGATAGGTGACTAGGGACTCTAGTATGTGGTGGATCACAATTCCAAGTTAGGTCTCTGTATTGATTTCTACCACATGATGACTTTGAAGAAAAAGCAACAGCACAACCCTCTAATGAATCAGCCCTTAGGCCTTAATGAGTGTAAACTGCTTCTTGGAACAATGCTTGAAAAGATTTGAATTTTGATTCCAGCTTAGGAGATGAAGGGAACTCAGAGATAAGTTAGTTAAGATGGAAAATGATAGAAAGAAATAGAAGTGATATTTGAAGTGTTCGACTCAATTTGGATTATTCTTCAAATTGTCCGAAATGGTTATGGTAATGATTAGTAGGGCTCCATTGCTTCCTGTTGAGTTTCAGTTCTTAGGGGGGTAGGGGGGACAAATTGACAATGAGGCCTTATCTGATCACAACAGTATAACCAAAAACATGGAATTCCTAATTGTGACTCAAATAAAAACACAATGGCTTATATTTGCTATATATCCTGGTTGATATGCAGGGAATAAAAATAACAAATTAAAACATTTGAAGGTCTTGTTTTACAGAATTCACACCTTCAGCTGTAATATACTGGGAGCCCATAATAATTGGGAGGTCGTGCATTAAAATTGTTGCAGATTTAACTTTTTCAAGCTTTCTGTACTTTTTCCTCTACATAATAACATTAAAACCTGTTGCTAGTTTTCAGAAATCACAGTACTTAATTCCATTGAATTCCATAGAAAACAATAAATTCTGTTATATAGCTGTAGTCTACAGGCTTTCCTTCACATTTTGTTATGAATGGCTGGTTGTTTATCTCTCCCATGTAACAAGAGAGGTTTCTGCTTCCTTCACATAGAGAATGAATGATGGGTGAACTGTTTTTCAAAGGACTTCTCCCTGTGTTCTATATGCTGATGTTGCAACTATAAAAACAGTGCTTCCGTTTTGTCCCATGTCAATTTCTATTCCTCACGTACATAGCACTACACAATATTTAAAGTAGCAATCCAAGGAGTGGGCTAAAAAAACTTAACATGAGAGGACACAGTGGTTCTGTTCAGACATCATGCTAAGCCATGATGGTTAGGAGTTTTGAGCTAACCATGTTGGCTTAGCATGATGTCTGAACAGGCATCTGTCCCAACAGGTGGTTTATTAACCACAGACTAACCATGTTCACTAACCACTTGCTGCAAGATGCTGAGTGGGCTCTACCATGGCTTAGCATGATGTCTGAACAGCTTCCATGGTTAAATGACAGCTGCCATAGAGCTCCTGCGGCAAGAGTGGCCAAAGAAGGAGTAGCTGCCGAGAACCAAAATGGCTGGCAGCACCAAAATGGCTGACAGCACCAAGCACCAAAATGGCCGACAGTACAAAGGCTGCTGGGATGCATGGCTGCCCATCCGGAGGACTGTGGGTTCCTGTGGGAGGGAGGGTGGTTAGAGAATGGTTAGTCTAACCACGTTGCGGAACATGGTTACCTGCACATGTGGCAGTAGCCCTTGCAGTGGTTAGCGGTAACCAGCATGCACCATGGTTAGCCTAATCACTTTCCCCCAATCTGTGTCTGGACAGCACCATGTTCAAATAAATATGCACCCCAATTAAGGGAGCAAGACACAGAAAAATACTTCCATGTTACCACCTCCCTTATTTCCATACGTCCCTCCTCAGAACTCCCCTTTTGTGCAAAGCCTCTGTATCATCCCACTAGTCCCTTTACTTTATTGTTGAGCCAAAGTATGTGCAATTGAAATAATCACATATTTATTTATTACATTTCTATACCGCCCAATAGCTGAAGCAATTCACATATTCTTTCCCTACCTGCCCGTCCCTCCATTTCCCCCTTATGTCTGTTGTTTCCTGTGCCTGTTTTAGATTGTATGTCTCTTGGGGTAGGAATATGAATTCCTGTCATATTTTTCCTTTGTATTGTGTCATATACGTAGATGTGATATATAAAAAAAATTAACAATATACATATATTGAACTTGCCATGCTTAAGACATACCCGTTGCTAGCAACTAGAGGATGCTTGCAGGGTAGGAATGGATGAAATGTTTAGAAGTGCAACTTTGTTCCATCTGCTTTCCACACCAGTTTGTGAATTTTGGGGTTAAAAGTCTGCCCAAAAATTTGGGTGCATTTTTATACACATTTCTCCTAATATATACATTTTTGCATGCGCTTCCAACTATATGGAGATTTTTGCAAGCAATTTCCCCTACCATGTGCATTTTTGTATGCACGTATCACAACTGAATGCAATTTTTTTTCCTAATCTAGACATTTTTATGCATTTTTTGATCTGAGAACTGTATCACAGAAATGCAAAAATCAGAGGATAATTGTGTTCCAGTTCTCATATTAGTTTGGGAAAAAAATTGCATTCATGTTGGGAAATTGAAGCTGTATTGGTTTAATCTCTGCCTTTTGGTAGAAGTAGTTATGAAAGTCTGTGTAACTGGGGAAAGGCAATGACAGACATGGATACTGTGGCTATGTGCCTGTGTATGTCTATATGTGTGTATAAGCATGTGTGTGTGTATGAATTGCATTTTTCACCTAGAAATTTCAGAATGAATTGCCTTATCTGAACAAACCAGGTGCCAATGACCTTATCAGATAGTAATGGTAATTTAATCCCATGGCTACTTTATGATAGATTAATAAAAGGCATAACTGGTACTGAAATCTGGGTCTCAACTGCTTACTCAGCAGTGTACTTCTCAAGTGTGATGCACAGTTCTGTTTTGAAGTGTAGGCAGTTTGCTACAAGAAATGTAGGGATATCTGGTTTCTGTGTGAGTTCCAGAGACTAAGATGTAGTCCCCTTTCCCCCCTTCCTCCCTTACGCAGTTAATGTACTGGGGAGACTGGGTGATTCTTAACAAGGAACTGCATTGATTGATAGTGTTGAGATCTAAGACATTACTCTCCTGGACTGTTTCACCTGTGGATGTACAAATAGTTCTCTACCCCAGTCCTCTCTGTTGTACTGTTTGGCCTCTGTTTATGCACAGAAGGATATACTGTCAGCACAGCTATAACGTTTTCTTGTTTTAGGTTTACCTGGGAGGCTTAAGTATACCTAAAAGTATAGCTTTTGTCTTACTTTAGACAAGCTCATATGATCAAATTGATTAATTTTATGAGATTATAAGTTTCTCCTTGTTGTTTAAATTGGCTATGTTCTTCTTTCATGGTCTCTGTGCATCACACATATGGGCTTGGCGCTTGTGTGGCGGCTTAATTTGGGAATGTTCTATAGCTGAAGAATTTTAGTGGGAACCCCTCCCATGCCGTCCTAGTGCCCATGATCCTAACGGGTTCCCACTTATTCCCTCAGTTCTTCGACCGCCACTGTGTGAGCTTCATTGGGAATGCTGTCTCTAGAGACTGTTTTTTCTCTCTCTCTGAAATGCTGAGTGTTTCTTGTAGTTTTTATTCTGTCTGTTCTTCCTGCTGTCATTCCTTCCATCATTGAAACAAGGATTGAAAAAGGACAGCATTACAAAGAGGAGAAACCACATCTTGATAGAGAGATTGTACAAAGTGTGTGAGTGGTTTTGAAATAAAATGAAACACAAAATTAGCATGCATAAATTGTTTGAGAAAATTCCTCCTTAAATTTTCAATGCAGTGAATCCAGATTTAGTGCAACTGAGTTGGCAGAAGCAGACTTTCTTGCCCCCTCCTCCCCAAAGCAGCTCCTCCAGCCCCCTGAAAATGTTTCCCAGAAAGCCAGGGAACTTTGTTGAACAGGCTGAGTTGTAAGGGGAAGTGGGTCCCCCAAAATCAGGCAAAGGCACCTTCTGTGAGTAGAGCTCTTCCATCTACAGTAGGAAGATCCTGCATTCAACCTAGTGAGTCCTATTTTATATGTTACGTCAACTGCTCCATATTCTTTGACATGTTCCAGTTAAGAGTTAATAGTGAAACGGAGTCCAAACATATGAATGGTTTTCTTCCTTGTGTAATATGCCAGTGTTGTTTCTTTTTCAAAGCTCTGAATGATGGAACGTAACTGACAATTTAATTTCTTTTTGCAGACCTTTAGGGGGGAAAGAACAGCAGAGCTAGGGATATGCCTGAATTGTATCTTAAGTACAATTGTGCAATTTTTTGTGTTTTAGGGTTTAAGAAAGATTTTATCTTTAGTGAGCTGTCTCATACCATAGGGAAGTAACTCATCAACTCCCACTTTCTCCCTAGGAATCGACCTTGCACATATAGCTGTTTGGGATATTCATGCAGGTTTATACAAACCTTGTAAATCTTGAAATAGTACATAAGGAGTTTGTTTATTTCTACCAACCAAGATGCATTATTCATTATATAGTTTGTTATAGGCACAATACTGTTAAATTCACGTTTAAGGACCACCATTCTTTTAGTTCTTTTAGAAAATCATCTGAGATTCAACTGAAGACAAGGACTTTACTAGATTTGACTAAAAACCCATTTAGCTTAAAGCATGCTACAAGTTCATGCCGTTAACACCTTTCACCTTGTGGTCTCAGTAGTATATCTGAAGCTTATGGTTACAGAGTCTACAATTTTTGTGGTTTGTTATTGGATTTTTGCAAATCTGGATTGATTAAAATTGCATTACAACCTTTAGATGCCGTGACAATTTTACCTTGGATATACTAATGAAGCCATGAAAATTGCTGCATTTCCCTTCAGTGTCATTTATTACAAAGTATTGCTTATGTATTCTCCTGGGGGACTTTTCATTCTGTCTTTAGTTTTGTTTACAATAATTCCTTGTTGAAGAAAGAAACACTGTTCTGTGATCACAAAAGATGATAGTTTTGTGGGGCAGGAATTCAAAAGGCATTGCATGCACACACACACATCCACCACAGGCTTATGTCCCCCAAAAATCTACTCCTGGACATGAGGGGACCCTTCAGAGTGGCATTTGATGGTGATATGAGAATATGCAACCAAATGGGGAAATGAGCAAGCCTTCTATGTGCACATAGCAGTGCCTTTGGTGTACTAAATAGCACTTTGGGTCATTGCCCATATTTATGTGGCACACCTCTGTGAAAAATATCCTTTGATTAATACTAAGGTCTGTTTAAAGTATAATGACTTTTATTACCATGCCATTTCATTTTATTTGAGCACTTATTTTGAATCAGAAGATGAGACTTGCAAACTTTACAGTTGGGAGGAGAGTTGTGTTCATCACAATAGCTTGAATAGCCCTTTCCCTTATTCCAGACCATTCAAGTGTATGAATATTAGAGAGACACATTGACCTGGTTTGCATGATCAAAACAAGCCACCGTGGCTTATTTAAACCATGGTGGCTTGCTTTAATCCCTGGTACATGCCAGCGGCCATGTCCCTAGTTCCCCGCCCAGTCGTAGCTTGTCATGTTGTCCAAACCCAGGCAGCATGGCTTGTTTGAGGGTTGTTTCCCATGGGCTGTTTTAGGACTCTGAGGTGGCTTGTTAAGCTTGGCAACAAGCCACCCTCACCGGGTTTGCATGATATGTCAAGCTCCACTGGCAAGGGTGATTATGCAAATCCCCCCAGCACACGCGGCAGGAAAAATAAGCTACTGTGACTTATTTCCCCTGCCGTGATGGTGCAAACTGGGTCTGGGTCTCACAAGTGCTTTTTGCCTTTGGAAGCTTTAGAATTCTTTGTGCATAAATAGATCCCACAAAGGGGTGTCTTTCTTGTATGTGAACAGGTTTCCAAATTAGCATGTTTACTAGATTGTTTAATGGGTGTCATATGTTAGATGTTCTTTTAAGCTTGGGTTATTTTTAAAACACTTGTAATTTAAAATAAGGGCCATCAACACAAATTAATGCAGTGTAGTTTGACATTGCTGCACTTGTAGAGTAATAGATTTAAGTGCCTCTGGTTTACAAGTTGATTACTAAAATTGTCAACTCTAGGTGTTGCTGGGGTGAGTCAATTAAGAACTGGTGAAGTAATTATGTTGCAGAGTTTTGAAATGTTTTCTTTTATGTTTTGTTTACTCCTACATTTTTTAAATAAGCTACTCTTTAAACTTTAAGTGGCATAAACACTATATTCCAGGATTTCTTTGGTGTATTGATGGGCAAGCTCACCTCAGATAATCTTGATTTATCTGAAGCCTTTTTATCCCTCTGTGTAACTAAAAAGATTCCCAACTCGAAAACATTTGTTTTAAGGTTTTTAGTGCTCCTAGATAATGTTAGAAAAAACTTGAGTCTTTTCCCCCATAGTAATCTCAAGGAAAAAATATTTTTTTAAAAAATGGGTGGAGTGCCCCTTCTCCCCTGCCAGTCCCCCACCTCCTGCTCAAACAACAACAAATCTTACATTTGAAAAGGAGGAAAGAAGGAACCAAGAAGGGAGAGGCACGATGTGGGAGAGGTTGTGCTAGCTTCTCCTTAATTGGAAATTATGCTTCTAAGAAGGGCCAGGAGTATAGTTTCTCTTCCTCTGAAACTGAAATGACACTGGCTGTTATTTCCTACCATGAGGCATGGGTTTGTAATTTTTTTCAGCTTGGAACGCAGAAGAAATCCCATTGTCCACTGCAAGAACAAAGTCCTAAGTGTGCTCACTAATGGTATTTCCAGTTAAGGAGAGACCTTTCTCCTTTTGGTTACCTTTGAGAAAAGTGAGATTGTAAGGTGGGGGGGGGGCATTGTTTGTTTTGTGCTTGGGAAGGTGCTGGGGATTAGGGCTGGGAACTCGGGCAGTATCCAACACTGCCCATACACCTCCGCTGATTATGTTGCACCAGTGGGACCCACCGCTGTCACAACCCCGGGAAGGAGTTGAAACACTTGTTTCTGGCATGGGTCGGGTCAGGAAAGCTCCCATCTGTGAGCTCTGCTGATTTTTTTCTGTTCCGGAAATGTGCATTTTGGCTCATTTCTGGTTGCTTTAGGAAGCGCTAGCTTCCTGTTGCTCCAGTGGTGGATCCTGTTGTCGCAATGGGCACTGCTGGATACTGCCGCTCATTTTGAATTGGAACAAAGGGTCTGAGGCCAGCCCAAAATTGGATGAGGCTTTTTAGACTAGAGGAGATTGCATGCAGAATGCCTACCTTTTATGTTGCTTCTGGGAGAAATTGCTCCATAGTTTTCAGTTTACATTATTTTTCCATTAGTATTGGCCTGCTCTGTGTTCATTTGAGGATACCACATTCCATTTCAGTGCCAGGGTCCAGCCCTGAAGTGCCCTCCCATTCATGCAACAGAAGTGAAGCTTACCACTAAGGTAGAGGAGTTGGCATTAAATAGACATGTTTAGACATGATCTCTTTAACGATCTGCAGTACTAAATAAATACTATGCCTTCAGCTGTAACAATTAAGATATTTGTAATAAATCATAATGCCCTTCTTAAAGTAAGCACATGTTCAAACCCATTGAGAGATGTTGATACCTGTGTTGCTTCATTTCTGTTTATGTTTACTGGACACATTCCAATGTCTTGCAATCACTGTACATTAATTTGGCTGCTTTTCAGAGAAAATTAAGCGCTTTGGCCATGACAGTTAAGTCATTGTTCCAGAAAAATTGGCTTTATTTAATCTCAGGCTGCGCTCCACAAATAAAAACCAAATTTTAAACTAATCTACAAACATTTCAATAAGGCCAACCAACCTACCTAACAAATTAGAAACATCTTGGCTCTGCAGGATATGACCTCGGGGGCTCTCTTTGAATTTTGTCCAACACAAATAATGTAGTAAGTGCTCTGTTCGCTGCAGTTGAATTATTTGTGTGGTCTATCAGATGAATTTGTAGTGGTCTTCAGTTAGCTGGTATTGCAGTTCTCTTTTCCATTATTGTTTGACAGACCATATTGACTTATGTTATAATGTTGTATAGGGGTGGAATATCAGGTTTTAACCACCTGTAGTATTAATGGTTATTTGATGGCACTGTTGCATTTTCTTTGAATCTTAGGTCGAATGTCTTTTGAATGCTTTTCAGGTCTGTCAACGGGTATTAGCCATGATAGCTACATTTCTGCACGTATTCATTTGCTTCCAGAATGTCTTTACTGCTTTCCATCTCAGTTGGAGTACAACAATAAAACACAAATGTACAGATTAAAAAAATACATTAAAATACATTAAACATGTTGTTGTTGTTTTCTTGTTGTTTAGAATTATTAGTATTTATTAGGCCAACTTTGCAAGGTATGAACAGATCCCTGTCCTGAGAGATATACAATCTAGAAATGGATACAAGAGAGACAACAGAGGAGAGGGAGATGAAATTGAGGCAGGGGAATCATAGAATCATAGAATAGTAGGGTTGGAAGGGGCCTACAAGGGCATCGAGTCCAACCCCCTGCTCAGTGCAGGAATCCAAGTCACAGCATTCCTGACAGATGGCTGTCCAGCTTCATCTTGAATGCTTCCAGTGTGGGAGAGCCCACTACCTCCCTAGGAAAAATATGTTGATTAGATTACATATACTTAGGTTTAGGTAGGATATGAGTTCCCCTTCATGGATCACTGCCTTGTTGTGGCGAAGGGGCTTGCGTAACTCAGTGAAGCCATAAGCTATGCCGTGCAGGGCCACCCAAGACGGACAGGTCATGGCAGAGAGTTCTGACAAAATGTGGTCCACTGGAGAAGGAAATGGCAACCCACTCCAGTATTCTTGCCAAGAAAACCCCATGGAACGTATCACAAGGCTAAAAGATATGACGCCGGAAGATGAGCCCCTCAGGTCGGAAGGTGTCCAATATGCTACTGGGGAAGAGCAGAGGGTATTTCCAAGTACCGCCAGAAAGAGTGAAGCGGCTGGGCCAACGCCGAAAGGACACTCAGCTGTGGATGTGTCTGGCGGTGAAAAGAAAATCCGATGCTGTAAAGAACAATATTGTTTAGGAACCTGGAATGTCAGATCAATGAATCAAGGTAAGCTGGAGGTGGTCAAACATGAGATGGCAAGATTGAACATCGACATCTTGGGAATCAGCGAACTAAAATGGACAGGCATGGGCGAATTTAATTCAGGTGACCATCATATCTACTATTGTGGGCAAGAATCCCTTAGAAGAAATGGAGTAGCACTCATAGTCAACAAAAGGGTGGGAAAAGCAGTACTGGGGTACAATCTTAAAAATGATAGAATGATCTCAGTACGAATCCAAGGCAAACCATTCAACATCACAGTAATTCAAGTCTATGCGCCAACCACTGAGGCCGAAGAAGCTGAGGTTGATCGGTTCTATGAAGACCTACAACACCTTCTAGAACTAACACCAAAAAAAGATGTCCTCTTCATCATAGGGGATTGGAATGCTAAAGTAGGAAGTCAAGAAATCACCGGGATAACAGGCAGGCATGGCCTTGGTGTACAAAATGAAGCAGGACAAAAGCTAATAGAGTTTTGCCAAGAGAACATGCTGATCATAGCAAATACTCTTTTACAACAGCACAAGAGGCGACTCTACACATGGACGTCACCAGATGGTCAATATCGAAATCAGATTGATTATGTCCTTTGCAGCCAAAGATGGAGAAGCTCCATACAGTCAGTAAAAACAAGACCTGGAGCTGACTGTGGCTCAGATCATGAGCTGCTTCTTGCAAAATTTCGGCTTAAATTGAAGAACGTCGGGAAAACCACTAAACCGTTCAGGTATGACCTAAATCATATCCCTGATGAATATACAGTGGAGGTGAGGAATAGATTTCAGGGATTAGACCTGATAGACAGAGTGCCTGAGGAACTATGGACGGAGGTCCGTAACATTGTTCAGGAGGCAGCAACGAAATCCGTCCCAAAGAAAAAGAAATGCAAGAAAGCCAAGTGGCTCTCTGATGAGGCTTTACAAGTAGCTGAGGAAAGAAGGGAAGCGAAAAGCAAGGGAGAAAGGGGAAGATATACCCAACTGAATGCAGAGTTCCAGAGAATAGCAAGGAGAGACAAGAAGGCCTTCTTAAATGAACAATGCAAAGAAATCGAGGAAAACAACAGAATGGGAAAGACTAGAGATCTCTTCAAGAAAATCGGAGATCTCAAGGGAACGTTTTGTGCAAAGACGGGCATGATAAAGGACAAAGAAAGACGGGACCTAACAGAAGCAGATGAGATTAAGAAGAGGTGGCAAGAATACACAGAAGAACTATACAGGAAAGATCTGAATGTCCCTGATAGCCATGATAGTGCAGTCACTGAACTTGAGCCGGACATCCTCGAGAGTGAAGTCAAGTGGGCCTTAGGAAGCATTAGTAACAACAAAGCTAGCGGAGATGACAGTATTCCAGCTGAGCTATTTAAAATCCTAAAAGATGATGCTGTTAAAGTGCTGCATTCAATATGCCAACAAATCTGGAACACTCAACAGTGGGCACAAGACTGGAAAAGGTCAGTTTACATTCCAATTCCAAAGAAGGGCAACGCCAAAGAGTGTTCAAACTACTGCACAATTGCGCTCATTTCACATGCCAGCAAGGTGATGCTCAAAATCCTACAAGCTAGGCTTCAGCAGTATGCGAACCGAGAACTACCGGAAGTACAAGCTGGGTTTCGAAGAGGCAGAGGAGCTAGAGATCAAATCGCCAACATTCGCTGCATCATGGAGAAAGCAAGAGAATTCCAGAAAAACGTCTATTTCTGCTTCATTGACTACGCTAAAGCCTTTGATTGTGTGGATCACAACAAACTGTGGCAAATTCTGAAAGTGATGGGAGTACCAGACCACCTTACCTGTCTCCTGAGAAACCTGTACGAGGGTCAAGAAGCAACAGTAAGAACCAGACATGGAACAACCGAGTGGTTCAAAATTGGGAAAGGAGTACGACAAGGCTGCATATTGTCACCCTGCTTATTTAACTTATATGCAGAGTATATCATGAGAAATGCCGGGTTGGATGAATCAGAGGTCGGAATTAAGATTGCTGGGAGAATTATCAACAACCTCCGATATGCAGACGATACCACCCTAATGGCAGAAAGCGAAGAGGATCTCAAGAGCCTCTTGTTGAGGGTGAAAGAGGAGAGTGCAAAAGCTGGGTTGAAACTCAACATTAAAAAAACTAAGATCATGTCATCTGGCCCTATCACTTCCTGGCATATAGAAGGGGAAGAAATGGAAGCAGTGACAGATTTTACTTTCTTGGGCTCCAAGATCACCGCAGACGGTGACTGTAGCCATGAAATTAAAAGACGCTTGCTCCTTGGGAGGAAAGCTATGGCACACCTAGACAGCATAGTAAGAAGCAGAGACATCACCTTGCCAACAAAGGTCCGTCTAATCAAAGCTATGGTTTTCCCAGTAGTAATGTATGGCTGTGAGAGCTGGACTATAAGGAAGGCTGAGCGCTGAAGAATTGATGCTTTCGAACTGTGGTGCTGGAGAACACTCTTACGAGTCCTCTGGACTGCAAAGAGGTCAAATCAGTCCATGCTAAAGGAAATCAACCCTGAGTGCTCATTGGAAGGACAGATACTGAAGCTGAAGCTCCAATATTTTGGCCACCTAATGCGAAGAGAAAACTCCCTGGAAAAGACCCTGATGCTGGGAAAGACTGAGGGCAAAAGGAGAAGGGGACGGCAGAGGATGAGATGGCTAGATAGCATCACGGATGCAATGAATATGAACTTGAGCACGCTCCGGGAGAGAGCGCAGGACAGGAAGGCCTGGCGTGCTATGGTCCATGGGGTCACGAAGAGTCGGACACGACTGAACGACTGAACAAGGATATGAGTTCTAGAAGGTTGTGCCAAAGGCTTTGCAGGAAAAACAAAACCAAAGGATAATACGTTAAAACAAATAGAACCTCCACACTTGGAGGTGTCTACCTTTGAATACCAGATGCTGCGGACTAATGCCCATTACCTTCATGGTCTGCCTCTAAGCTTCCACAAGCATTTGGTTGAGTGTAGTTGGAAACAAATTGCTGGATTAGGTGCAGCCTTGTGTGATCTAGCAAAGCAACTTGTATTATCTCATGTACATATACAATTGGCATACATTGTAAGAGTCATTATGCATTATTTAAAAGCCAGGTTTAATTTTACTGATTCTCCTGTTAATGGCTGTCCCTCTAAGAACTCTGCTACCTGTTTCAGTGCGGATAGTGCTTTAGAATTTTTACATGATTAAAGGCCGAGCTTGTATTTAGGAAATTAAAAGATAATATAGACTTAATTCAATGGGACTGACCTCTGAGTAGACATGTATAGGATTGCATTTAGTCTTCACATACTGAGCATTGAAATTCTAGGCACATTTTCCTGGGAGTAAGCCTCAATGAACATAGTAGACCTACTTCTGAGGAAACATGCCTAGGATTGCACTGCATGTGTCCTTTTTTAAATTGGTGTGTTTGTGCTTTACACAAAGATCTAGTAATAAGATTATTCAGAAGACTCTTGCTATGAGAATTAATTTGGGATACTTCGGTTTGTAAGAAGGAAAATGTTTTCTTTGATAGCCAAGTTCATCCTCTGAAAACTCTCTGTATGAGAACAGGTTTAAATATGATAGCTGCTAGAGGTAGACTGCTAAAAAGCATTTATATGTGTTAATGCCTCATCTGGCAGGTATAACAAGGACGCTTAGGCCAGTATGTGTGCAGCATTTGGTTACCTTTGTCCAGTTCTGGGCATCACACTTTAAGAAAGATGTAGAAAAATTGGAACAGGTTCAGCGGAAGACAATAAAGATGGTCAGAGAGATGGAAAGCAAATTCCATGAGGAAAAGTTGAAGGAACTGGGTATGTTTAGCCTGGGATACAGAAGACCGAGGGGGACATCATATCACTCTTCAAATACCTGAAGACCTGTCGCATAAAAGAGGACAAAGACGTATTCTCAGCTACCCCAGAGGGCAGAACTAGACCTAATGCAAGGCTGAATAGACTTCAGGTGGATCTACTTGGTTTTTTTCCTAGAACCCCAAGATCACCTGCTGGAGCCTGGTACAGAAGGCATATACTTAGAATTAAAGGATTCTGAGCCCAGGAATGTGTTTTGAATACCAGAACTAAACGGATCTCACAGTCCTTCCACACAAAAATCCACTTCTGGTTACCCCAAACATTTTTTTCATTTCAGCAGTATTATTTTGGGTGGGGAGAGTCATTTTGTTGCAGCTGTTGTTAAACAAATGGGAGGTAGACATCTTTGCCAGTAGATCCTGAATTACTTTCTGCCCAGCGTGGATCAAATGAGTTTAAGTTACAGGTGGATAGATTTTGGATGAACATTAGGAGGAACTTAATAGGAAGAGCAGTGGGACCAATTACTTGGGGGGGGGGGTGTCCCTCATTGGAAGTCTTCAAGCAGTGACTTAACAGCCATCTGTTGGGGATGCTCTGGCTCTGGATTTCCTGCATCAAGCAGAGGAGTTGGACTAGATGGCCTAAGAGCCCCTCATCAGTGCTATGATTCCACCAGTGAACTGGTCGTACAGCACAGGGGCTGAGTCTCTTAAATACTGCATGGAACACTGATACAGGTCAGTGCATTTTGGCAGCGTCCACCTAGTGGCCTCCATGTTTAAAGCAACTTTGAGACCACTCATTCAATGATGTCGATCTTATTGTAAGTGGAGATCTGTAGTTTTAACGAATGCAGATACAGATTGGTCACTCCAACACCAGTAATGCCCTTTACCTCTGATCCTAATCATTGATATTTAACAGAGATAAATATTGTGCATCTCAGTGCCTGCTTGTATTTTTAAAAATTGTGGTGGGAGTGCATAGGGAACACCTTGGTGCTCGGTCACCCCAGTCATAGAATTTTTGCATACAAAATGACTGATAAAACTTGGTCAGCTGTGAGGAATGGGAACTGAGACTGGAGAAACAGGGCCAAGTTTCAGTGCAGTGCAAATAGTCTCTGTGCATTCCTCTGTTATGTGCCTGGATTACCATGAAACAACAAACCTTTGTTATTCCTTGTGAAGATGGTGCTTTTGTTAGCCAGTTATGTTCCATCCAACTTGCCTGAGGTTAATTGGCCTAAAGGAAGATAAGTATTTACTGAGCTTTCCAGATAGGAAGAGTCATTGTTCTGTGTTTAAGCCTTTTTGAACTCACACCAACTGATTGGGAAACAAGTTCTTGAACTGGTTTGCTTCCTAGACTCTAGGACCTAGAGAAACCTCTTGAAGAACAATTTAATATAAATTAATATTCCTGTATGTGTCCTGACAGAAAGTTAATTGACTCTCCCAGACATTTTATTTCGGCTCCAGCTTTCACTGGCATCCTTTGAATTAAACTTCTTTAGTTTTAGTTATTAAAGGTCTGCAACTTTTGTATCTGGAATATTATGCAATTTTGTAATATAATTCTAATGGGAATGGCAATCCTTCTCTGTTTTACTGTGACATAGTAATAGAAAATGTCTAGCTTTTTCTACTTAAAAGAGTATTTGAGATTAACTGTGGCGGGGGGTGATGCTTTTTTTTTAAGGAAAGCAGTAATTGAAATCGTAACATTTAGCTTTTCTCAGATACATTTTTAGACAGCACTAACACTAGTATACAGCATTCAGTATTATATCGTTTGTATTGAAATGCACGTGTGCCCCCCTTTTTGTCTCAAGTGTAGGGATGTACGAAAGTCACTTACCTTTTTGCAGCTTGGATTCGTGGGGGGGGGGAGGCACTCCATCCCTCCCCCTGGAATCCTCCCTGGGCTGGCTCTGCTCCGCCGCAGCTCCGTGGAGCCGCCGGCCAGGGCCATTCACAGCCAGAGTTCTAGCCACGGCCAGCTGCTGTGGACGCAAATGGCGGCTGCCGTAGCGGCCGCCATTTGCATCCGGTCAGGCTGCTGTGATAGGCTACATAAGTATTTACGTGGCTCCATTTGTGTGGCTGCCTTTGCCGTGATAGGCTACATAAATACTTACGTAGCCTATCACGGAAAGAGCAGCGGAACAAATGGCATAGTGGCCGCCGTTTGCGCCCCTGCTCTTTGCCGTGATAGGCTATGTAAATACTTACGTAGCCTATCACGGCAGCCTGGCAGAACACAAATGGCGGCTGCTACGGCGGCCGCCATTTGCGTCCACAGCAGCCGGCCGAGAGACCAGCTGCCGCTGGCGGAACATCCACCCCAGGTAAGCTTCGTGCCTGGGGGGAGTCCGCGGGGTGGGAGGCCGTTCTGCCACGGGTTTCGGGGGGCCGAATGCCAGTGCATTTGGCCACACTGAAATCCGTGGCGGAATTCTCCGCCATCCCTACTCAAGTGCAATGAAAATCCTTTCACATCAGCATTTTTGGGGTTGTGATTTCCATCCTGCTGCTGTTTTTATGCAGATCTACCTCTCATTCCTATCATTTCATCCCAGAGATAGTAGAAGTGATAAACTCGTCTCATTCAGGAGTGAATGGGGTGATCAAGATACCTCAGGGACCACTTGCTCCCATATGAGCCTGCCTAAGAATTAAGATCAGCATCAGAGGCCTTGTTTTCAGTGCCATCTTAAGACATTTGGCAAATAAGCATGAGATGGAGCCTTGTCTCTAGTGGTGCTGCATCTCTGGAATGCTCTCCCAATTGAAATTGGTTAGCCTCACTCTTTGTATGTCTTTCACCAGAAACTTAATGCACTCGCAATCTGATACTGGACACTCAAATCAGTGAGATTTCTTTACTGCAGGAAATCCCACAGCAAAAGCTTAATGGTTGCACTCTTCAGAAATCATATAGCTGATGGTCAGTTGCTATGGGTTCTATGTCATTCCAGAACAGTCCAAAGGTAAACACTACTACTGTGACTGAGATCCTCATCAACATGGTTTCCCCATTGTCATTCTCCACAGTTCTGAACACAAGGGAAGGGACTCTGGATTCCTGGGTACCTAACCCTGGCAATCCTTTCACGGGGTTCCATCCCCAAACATGGAAAGGGAATGATTCCTGGATTGAACCCATCAGGCAATCAGGGGATAACTTCTTGAAGGGCCTAAACAAACCACACCCATAGAGAGTCCAACTTTAAATCTGTTGTTGATAACTCCAGGCTACGTGGTTAAGGCCTGTCAAGATCAAAGGAAGGGTAAACACAGACACGGAGGGAGTTCCGTGCCACCACGTTCACGTTGGTAACTCCACACTGCATGCGTCCAGGCAGAGGAAAGTCCAGAAGTTGTAGATCAAACCCAGCCTGCCAGTATGCTGAGCTGACGACAGACACACACAATCCACAGCAACGAGAGTTCAAGTCTATGAAAAGCCTCACAGTACTTTTCATGGGAAGTCTTTAGCAGTCCAATTAAAGGAGTTCCAATTAAGGGAGAGTCCATGTGCAGAGTGCCTCCAAAAGCCCAAACAAAGATGGATCCAAAAAGAGAAGGCTTTGGGCAATGAAGACGAGATGTTCCTAGCAAAGGTTCTTTGCCTTTGCATCAGCTTAAAAGAGAAGGCGTAACTGACACCCCGTCTGGATCCCTTGACAGACAAGGGCCTTTAGCCTTTCAGCAAGGCCCCTGTTTAAACAGGGTGTCAGTGCTCAGCCCTCCAGCAGTCATGCTTCAACCTGGGCGACCCTTCTGCAAACCCCACCCCACCCCTGTCAGGTTCTCATGGACAGCTTCCAGCCTCCCTGCCTGCCAAGGCCAGACCAGCAGGTGGACAGGGAGTTGGGTGACTCCGCCTGGCTGTGCTCTGAGAACACTGACAGAAATAAGCTCACACAGATTCTGACATTCCAGAGGCTGGATAGGCCCAAGCCCTTCCAGGCTACTTCTAATCAAATCCTGGCTATAGCCTACAAGGCCCTGACAGTCGTTCCCTGACCAGGATTTGTTTAGAAGTATCTTAACAAAAGACCCAATCAGATTTGCATTCAGCAGACAGAATAAATCCAAACAAGTTTATAGTTTCTTCCAAACAGCAAAACTAGGAAGCCTTCCGGGTTACAATGACATTGCTTCCAGTAAACTCTACTGCCTATTTCTCTCATTTAAATACAGGGCAGTAGCTGCTAAAGATCACTATCCGTCATTTGATCCTGGCAGGGAAACCTAGCTTGCAAACATGTGCTGCACCTCCTTGGGCGCTTCTGTTCCACCCTCTTTAGTTGATGATGCATCTTAGGACACCCCCCCCAAGCCCCCTCTCCTACAGAGTCCTCCCCCTGGTGCCCCACTCCCTGGAAGACATCCCTGGTCGAGAAGCAGGGGCCTCTGTCTTGGTCAGTTCTCCCACCTCTGGAAGATAGGCTGTATTAGTATCCTGAGTCTCACCCCCTCCTGGCTCCTAAGCCAGTGGGAGGCCTGGTAGAACTGAATTCTCAGGCATCTGGCTTCCCATGGCTGGGCCTGGCTCTACAGCGTCCCACTCCAACTCAGAATCGGTGTCACAGGCTATAGCTCCCCCCAGACTGGGGCAAAGTCTCACAGTATCAATACAGGCATAACTGCAAGGTAAACGTGTTGCTAGCGACTGCTCTGTTGAATGAGGTTGGTTCATGCTGCCAAATCCCTTATGATGGTGATGATAATTGGTGGCTTGAAGTTACATATTGACTGGTTTCAGATGATGTGCTGCAGCTTGTTGTGGATTATTTAACCCATGAGTAGCCATGGTGCCCATGGGTGCCATGTTGCATATGCAACCCCCCTCAGGGGTTGTAATGTCATGCAAACCTGGTGAGCATGGGTTATGCGTGGGTTAAACAGACTATGCATTATGCAGCGGTTGTTTAACCCTCAGATAACCCACGCTCACCGGGTTTGTGTGACATGAAAACCCCTGAATGGGGGTTGCATATTCAAAATGGCACCCTGCAAATGGGTTAAGTAACCCACGGTGTGCTGTCATGTTATACGAACAGCCCCACAGTGTGAAATGGGTAAGCAAAAGGTATGGTAGTGATGGAGGCCTGATCTTGAATACAGAACAGAACATGTCTTTCCCATCAACTCTCTCACAATTTTAATTGTTTTTCTTCTAATAACTGAATTCTTAATTGACTTTCACTTTGAGCAGTGTTAGTGTCGGCTGTTCTTATGGCCTGCATCTATAAACACTTTCTAATTCTAGATAAAGAAAATAGGTGAGGTGATTTAGAAATGCTAATTTTGCAGTGGTGGATTCCACCCCCATCTCTATTATGGTAAGAAAAGTTTGCTTATTTGTGTAGCATTATTGATTTGGGAATACAGGGGCATATTCACAGAATGGTTTGTAAAACAATATTTTTTATTATGCAAGTAAGATATCATGCTCTAAGGGAGGATTCATATTGTGGAGCATGCAATGTGGGGAACAATGAGGGGGAAAGGAATAGGCACTCATACAGACTTAGTTCTGAGACGAAATTATAATATTGTTCCTGTAGCAGATAAGAGAAAACATTTCTAGCCACAGTTACAGAGGGTAACCATCCATCTTCCAGTCCATCTTCCTGCTCTGGGATACTCTGGGATGGCAAGCACTCAAGACTTATTCTCATGAGTTCTCATCAGCTCATAACATCACCTTGCCGACAAAGGTCTGTATAATCAAAGCTATGGTTTTCCCAGTAGTAACGTATGGCTGTGAGAGCTGGACTATAAGGAAGGCTGAGCGCCGAAGAATTGATGCTTTCGAACTGTGGTGCTGGAGAAGACTCTTACGAGTCCCCTGGACTGCAAGGAGGTCAAATCAGTCCATCCTAAAGGAAATCAACCCTGACTGCTCATTGGAAGGACAGATACTGAGGCTGAAGCTCAGATATTTTGGCCACCTAATGCAGAGAGAAAACTCACTGGAAAAGACCCTGATGCTGGGAAAGGCAAAAGGAGAAGGGGACGGCAGAGGATGAGATGGCTAGATAGCATCACCGATGCAATGAATATGAACTTGAGCATACTCTGGGAGAGAGCGGAGGACAGGAAGGCCTGGCGTGCTATGGTCCATGGGGTCACGAAGAGTCAGGCACGACTTAACGACTGAAGAACAACAATTTAGAATCAGTATATTTTAGCCAAAATTTGACTGGGAATGGACTTCATATTGTTTAAAAAACAAATGAAATCAATATCCATAATTGATTCAAAAGATATATGAAACAAATATAATTTCTAAGGTGTATGGAGCTGGGCCAGGGAAATGTTTGTATGTATGGTACAATCTTTCTCAAATTTCTCTGGCTGTTGGTTTGTGGGGGGAAATAGCAATCCCTGATCTCCATCATCATTGATTGCTACCTGATCTGATACACTCCCCAAGCACATCTGTAGATCTTGTGTTCATTGCTTGGCCTATTGATTTTCAAGCCGTATACCCTCATAGAACAATATCTATTATGGAACCTCTTGGGTATATTCTAGGTCCAGAGTGCTTGTTACTTTATTTGTTTATTTTATTACATTTCTATTTATTTTATAAAACACAATAACATAGTTGAACACAATATAAAAGCCTTAAGTTTAAAATGGAGTAAAACCAAGATAAAAGCCAGCAGATTAATATAGGTACAGAGGGTTGTACAGGTCTCACCACTGCACTGCATGAACTGGGACCACATCCTAAAACACATCATTGCTGTGTAGCTATGCCTTACAGGAGAAGAGAGGGAGAGATCAGCAAGGTGACTCTCAGGGAAACTTGTACAGACCTCATTTGGGAACGTCTGATAAGCTTCCAAGAGTTCTTCAGAACACTGCTTGAAACCCACTGGTCTAGGCCTTCCTTTTGTTCAGTAGATGGAGTAATGACATCATACTTTTGGCTCATCATTAGTAATCCAGGGTCATCATAGCAATTGTGTGGCAGAATCTGAGATCTCTATCACTCTCAGCAAAATCTGAGATAAAATTGCATTCTGATTGAAAATGGCAGCTAATAAAAATATAAGTCCAATAACGTCACTTGGGAGGTATTTTGCTGAACATTGAATTAGACGGAAAGCATGCGTAGAAGTTAAATCGTTTTGCTTTCCCCCTTCCATGGCAGAAGTGTTATTTTATGGAACAATCATTTTGATCTCGTCAGCTGTAGTATAATCAAGAATGCAGCAGTCTTGTTACTTCAAGGATATTGATAACTGGAAAGGTTTCAAGAGAGAACGGCAAATAAAGGAATCACATACAATAACGTATTAACAAATGTTAATCTTCTGGGAAAATAATTACTGCTCTTGGTACTAATTTAAGCTACAGCTAGATAATAGTCTACAAAAATGTGTAAGATCTCTGCAGCACAATCCTATGTTTACTCAGAAGTAAATCTCACTGCCTTCAATGGGGTTTACCTCAGGTAAGTGCACGTAGGATTGCAGCATTGGTGGTTTAGAAAGTGAGAGATTTTAGTCATTTGCTACATGGGACTGGATGCTTCTCTTTTCCAATGAAGAGCCTGAATTTGGCCTCTTATACAGGCAGCTTACAGGGCCAGACCCATTTCACCAGTAGAACATCATGTGTCTGTAGACCATGTCACTGGGCCTATTAAAAATACATCAGTATGGGCATACAGTTTAGATTGGGGTGGGCAGAAAATAAAGCTCCAGAAGTTTTGGATTTCAACTCCCAGAAGCCCCTGCCAGCATGACCAATGGTCATGAATGCTGACAGTTCAAGTGCAAAAGTAGATCTGGAAATCTACTTTTTGCCCACCTCTGGTTTAGACTATGCTTTGGTTGTTTGTTTTCTGCAGTGCTTCGTGCATGTTTATGTTTCAAGAAGGATTCATATGGCAGCTGCAGTGGTCTGTCTACCCTCAGCCTGCAGTACTGAGAATTTGTAGGGCTTGTGATGCATGGTTGCCAGCGGTGAGGAAACTTTGAAAATTGCTTTCTTAGAGCAGGAACCAGAGTTTGTTCTCCCTCCCATTTAGTTTTGATTGTGTGGGTTGTTGTGTCTGTTAGGACTCATCCCTTAAGATTGCCCTGGGTACTTGCAAGCCTCCAAACTCGGAGGCTTACAAGTATCCAATGCAGAGCAAGAGACGTGTTCTCCGGGAAGGCCCCCTTTCACCCCCTACGAGCTCGCTTTTGCAAGCTCGTAGCATTAGCCAATGCGGTTCTTTCCACAGCGGCTGTGAGGGGGTGGGGGAGAAGTGGGGAGCATGGTTTCCTGGCTCAGAGCCAGGACACCAAAATATCCTGTGTCCCCCACACACTGTCTAGGGGGTACAGGATCGGTCTCCCAATTACAGTTAAGTAGCATATCTAGCCGCTTCATGGATCACTGCCTTGTTGTGGCGAAGGGGCTTGCGTAACTCAGTGAAGCCATAAGCTATGCCGTGCAGGGCCACCCAAGATGGACAGGTCATGGCAGAGAGTTCTGACAAAATGTGGTCCACTGGAGAAGGAAATGGCAACCCACTCCAGTATTCTTGCCAAGAAAACCCCATGGAACGTATCACAAGGCTAAAAGATATGACGCCGGAAGATGAGCCCCTCAGGTCAGAAGGTGTCCAATATGCTACAGGGGAAGAGCAGAGGGTATTTCCAAGTAGCGCCAGAAAGAGTGAAGCGGCTGGGCCAAACCCGAAAGGACACTCGGCTGTGGATGTGTCTGGTGGTGAAAAGAAAATCCGATGCTGTAAAGAACAATATTGTTTAGGAACCTGGAATGTCAGATCAATGAATCAAGGTAAGCTGGAGGTGGTCAAACATGAGATGGCAAGATTGAACATCGACATCTTGGGAATCAGCGAACTAAAATGGACAGGCATGGGCGAATTTAATTCAGGTGACCATCATATCTACTATTGTGGGCAAGAATCCCTTAGAAGAAATGGAGTAGCACTCATAGTCAACAAAAGGGTGGGAAAAGCAGTACTGGGGTACAATCTTAAAAATGATAGAATGATCTCAGTACGAATCCAAGGCAAACCATTCAACATCACAGTAATTCAAGTCTATGCGCCAACCACTGAGGCCGAAGAAGCTGAGGTTGATCGGTTCTATGAAGACCTACAACACCTTCTAGAACTAACACCAAAAAAAGATGTCCTCTTCATCATAGGGGATTGGAATGCTAAAGTAGGAAGTCAAGAAATCACCGGGATAACCTAGACAGCATAGTAAGAAGCAGCGACATCACCTTGCCGACAAAGGTCCGTCTAATCAAAGCTATGGTTTTCCCAGTAGTAATGTATGGCTGTGAGAGCTGGACTATAAGGAAGGCTGAGCGCCGAAGAATTGATGCTTTCGAACTGTGGTTCTGGAGAAGACTCTTACGAGTCCCCTGGACTGCGAGGAGGTCAAATCAGTCCATCCTAAAGGAAATCAACCCTGACTGCTCATTGGAAGGACAGATACTGAAGCTGAAGCTCCAATATTTTGGCCACCTAATGCGAAGAGAAAACTCCCTGGAAAAGACCCTGATGCTGGGAAAGATTGAAGGCAAAAGGAGAAGGGGACGGCAGAGGATGAGATGGCTAGATAGCATCACTGATGCAATGAATATGAACTTGAGCACACTCCGGGAGAGAGCGCAGGACAGGAAGGCCTGGCGTGCTATGGTCCATGGGGTCACGAAGAGTCGGACACAACTGAACGACTGAACAACAACAAAGCATATCTAGGGAAAAGCAATGCCTTTATTGTTAACTTGTTCTATTGGAATTACTTGTTGGAAACGTTACCAAGGATCTACTGTTTCTCCATGAATGACCAGTACAGTTGGATGATATAAAGTACAACATAGAGAGAGAGAGAGAGAGAGAGAGAGAGAGAGAGAGAGAGAATTTATTCTTATTGCCATAGGTCAGGACAAAATAGAGTGCAAACAAGATAAAATGCTATGTTTTAAAGAATAAAAGTTGGAATAATTTGGGTTGTATCCAGTGCTGGCTGATTTCTCCTCCTGTGTGCAGCCCCTGTGCATCCCCAAGTCTCCTCCAGAGGATTGGGGACTTTCTGGAGCTGGTTTAGGAGGTTCACAGGGGGCTGCAGTGGCAGAAGAGAGCAAGGGGAAGTCCTGAAGTCAACTTGCTTAACATTGTTTTTTTTTAACCCATTATTAACATAGCACAATTGTCTTTTTCAGTCTGTACACACTTGATCATTTTTTGAAAGCTTTACTAGAAATTATTCTCACTAGACCTACTAGTAATACAATAATAAATCTAAAAATCACTTCTTGTGTTGATTATTGGCATCATTAAAAGTAGGAAGATCGATGCTTTTTACTGAGCCAGCTCCTGCCAGTGGAGTCATCTGCAGCTAGAGTTGATATAATGGGCAGTATCCAACAGTGTCATTCTGCAAACTCAAATAGCACTGGCAGAACTCCACTGAATCTTTCTGTTGTGCAAGTGGTTGTGCAGTCATAATGCACAACCACTTGCACAACCATGCTTACGCAAATGTAACTTTAATTGGATTCTTCTCTTGCACATGGTTCAGAACCTAGTTTCTGCTCGCGCAACATCATTTGCGCTAATGGAATGGCACAGTTAGATACTGCCCACAGTAAGCAAAATATTTTGTTTAACATACTACAAATCACAGAACAGGACAATAAGTTGTTGTTTATGATATCTCTATCAGGAGTTGCTTAAAACTGGAGAGGGAGAAATATGTAAGGCCAGAGATTGCAGAAGACAGAAATTTGTGTTTGTAAAATGTACAGTTTTACTTGGGAGACAGCCCCAACCAAATGTCCTTTGCCAGGGAACCATTTAGGTGGTGGCTGAAGGGGGATGATGTCAAAGGAAAGGGAATGGCTTCAAAGTGGGGGGAAAAGGAAGTAAGATTGTTGTGTTAGACTCAATTACATCCATCTGAAAAATATAGTTCTTCCTGGAAAGAATGATCAAGTGTGTACAAACTGAAAAAGATAATGGTGTTATGTTAATAATAGGTTCAAGACAATGTCAAGAAAGCAGACCTCAGCTCGTGCAACAGGACTCCCCCTCACTCTCTTTCCTCCTTGCAGCCCCTGGAGAACCTCCCAAATCTGCATCCCACCTCATTCCATCTCACTTTGAGCACTGTGTATAGGGGAGTAGCACCACTTTCCTCTAGTATGGAAAAGCATCAGTGACTTTGAGACATCTGCAGCCTATCTTCACCAGAAGACCTATTGGCATGTCTAACAACCAACATATTTCACACCAAGAACAAGCTAAAGGCTCTCATGCTTAACAGTTGCAATAAAAGGGTCAAGAATGGATTTTGTATATATAGATGTGGGGTAAAATCAGCACAGCTATTGCCTGGACAGTAAACTGAAGGAGAATGTATCATGTGAAGGATTCATTCTCCAGTCTTGTGATAACACAAAAATCAATTAAAATTGTGCAGAGGCCCACTCAATCCAGCCCACTTTTCATTACACATTCTCACTATTTGGTGGGTACCTTGCAAGGGTCACCCTGTGGTAAGAAAGTGGTTCATGGGTTCCCATTGACAGTTTGTGTTTCTCTTAGTTTAAGCACAGCATTCACTGAGCACTGACTGAGAAGAATGGGAATTCATAGGTGTTTATTTTTTATTAGTTCAGTAATTAAAGGCAATCTACTTTTCATAATACCATGAGCATAGCAGGTAAATAATGGTAAGAACTAGAAGTGGGGAAAAGCTGGGACAAGATTTGAGGGATAGTGTTTAGCGCAGACTATAATCTCACTTTTTCTGCCTTTCTCCAAACACCCATTTTTCAATAGTTAGGTTACTCAAATACTTATGTTTTCATCTGAGGATATCATCTGATGACTTTTGCATGTTCCTCACCAATTGGATCTTAGGTTAGTCAATATCTGCAACAATATCAGGACTTCTAAGGGAAGGATTATCCTGTGATTTGTATGATATGATGGAACTTTATAAATCCACATTTTATAAGTCTTTGGGGGAATAATTGAATCCCCAAACCATAGACAATCCCCACCCCAGAGAGCTTAAACGACCAGAGAAAATATTGAAAAAGGAGGAACAAAGGGAAAACAAACCCACAAATTTATAAAAAATATGTATTGCTGAGTTGTCAATCCCATAAGCCTGCAATGGGTAGGTTTCTAATTATTTGTTAAGCCATTCTCTGCATTAGTAATGTATCCCTTTCTGTTTAGATAATATTCATGAATTCCCACCCCTCAATTTGTAGTCTTTTTATGCTATCATGAGAACTGGTGGCAAAATTCCCTTTTGGCTCTAAGAGATGTAAAACCAGATTTTAAAATTATTTCTGGCTTCTTAATATTCCAAATTAATCTCAAAATAATATTCTTCCTTGGCATGAAGAATGTTCAGTGACTGCTTTTTTGAAAAAGCAAATGAAATTGCCATTGAAATAATTTCTATCGGGGTTGGTTTTTGTTTTTGAAGTTGTATTTTGTATTCAGGAATAAAAATAATCTTATTTTTTCTTCTAAACATCACATTTAGATTCAGATTGCCTTTATAGCCTATCCACATTGTGTCAACATTTGTTTTCAGCTTTATCCATACTATTTTAGACATGCTCTCCCTTTTGGAAAAAAGTAATCTTATATACCAGATTTTTGGCTGCTGTAGCACCTTATGTAAGAGTGAGGCTGGGAAGCAAATGCTGGAGTGGGATGGTAGGTTGACAAGCACAAAAGATGCCAGAAAATTGAACACAGTATGCAAATTACTTGTTTGCTTGCCCCAGACCCTGGGAACAGACACGAATGCAAACCAAAAATAAGAGGCAGTTTCGAAGAGAGCAGTTTTATAAAGAAAAATTTAGTTGCATGAGGGGATTTCAATGAAGCCCCACATTCCACTATCAAGGTATATACAGAAACTGTTTTTTGTGAGGTAAAAATTTAATACATTCAACTGTTATGTTTTGCTATAAGGACTGAAGACGAAGGGGTTAACAGTACAAGAGAAAAAAATGTATGTCTTGTACTTGAGGCTTGAGCCACAGGAGACTGGGTTCTCACAACACAGTAACCCACCAAGGGCAGCTGCGTTTTCCATAGGGTGATTTATTTTTCTTGAACAAGCTGCTCTGAGAACTCATGGCTTGTTGTAGGGTGGTTCATACCCATGGTGGGTTGTTGCGTTGTCTGAATCAGCTACAGAGCTGCTTGGCAAGAATGGCAAAAAAGCCCATGCCACTCTTCACAGTGTTACCAGTGCCACCTCCAGCCCCCTCTCCAGTGACTGCCCCTCCACTGGCACTTTGGAGGGACAGTCACTTGTTCGCCACCTTTAAAGAGGAGGGGGCCTTCAGGAGTACGCAAAAGGAGCTGTATTTCTTATTACTATTATTTTTTCCTGTTCTTTTACAAGTGTACAAGAACGCAGACGTGTAGCCTTGCTTCATCAATTTCCCTGTATGTTTCAGCTGTCAAAGGGAGCGCCAAAGTGAGAGCAATAGGTGCACCTAAAAAGGGGGGACAATATCTCCCACTTGGCAGTGAAATCCTCTCAATATTAAGTGTTGAACTGACCCTTTCCTCCTCCCATTCAACACATCCCCGGGTCTCCAGCAAGTCCAGAAGGAGGGGATATTGCCCCCCCCCCCGTAACCGCAGCAGTGATTGCTCTGACAAGGAGCTGTGAAAACGTGTGGGGGAGGGGAGCCAATATCTCCCCTTTCTGGACTTGCTGGAGACTCAGGGAAGTGTTGAATGGGTGGAGAGTACTGACAAGTGTCAGTTCAACGCTTAACAGTGAGACGATTTCATTGCCATGTGGAAGATATTGTACCCCCCCCCCCTTTAGTGCACCTACGGCTCGCATTTTCTCCCTTTTTTGGTGCTTCTCAATTGTGCAAATGGGTTCCTCCTCACATTTTTCCCACAGTCCTTGGCAACTGTGTGCAAATTAGCTCGCTCGCCTTGTCAATTTCCTTCACTGTTACCTACTCCACTTTGAAAGAAAGGGGTAGTGATCAGAGAGGGAGGGGGCTGGGAGAAGGAGACAAGATGCGTTCTGCCACAGAGGCATCTGGGATAAGTGCCGGAATCGGCTGGAGGACTGAGGGGGAAGGAAGGGGAAAGCAAGCCATGGCAAGCCCAATTGTCTGTCAGGCATACTGTGGGTTGTTCTGTGAACAACCAACCCACTATGGCTTATTCGCAGGGTGCCGTAGCATGTTGTGTGAACCCAGCAATGGTAAACGCAGTGGCAATTATGATTACTGTTACTATTAAGAGGGTAGTGTGGGATATATGGGAAGATTGGATTGAAGTTGACACCATCTGGTTGGAAGATAGGTAAATATTCTAAAGATGCCTATTGGTCCTGAGTTTGAACAGAAGTGGTATGATAGAATCAGCAACAACATAGCTGATTGGCTGGAAGGTTCTGACTGGAGCAGATATAAGGAGCTGTTGAGAAGTATCTGAAGGAGTTTGGGAGAGTTCATCTGAGAGTGTCGCCAGGGAACAGTGGCAATAGAAGAGTGTCTTACTGAGTGCCTTTAGGAGAGGCTGAGAGCCTGAAGAAGACAGCAATACAGCACCAGCAGGTGGACCGAGAAGCCAAGCTAGAAGCAGGCAAGGCAGAATCAGAAAAGCCACCAAGTACAAGAGTGCAAGACTCCTAAGAGCAGCCTTCAGGGATATCTGAGGCCTGGCAAGAACTGATGGGGGAGGTTTGAAGTCAGAGCAGCTGCGGGGCCAGATATCAGACTTAAAGGGAAGTCTGGGAAACTGCCTTAAGGATACCAGGTGGTAGTCAAATCTTACCAAAAGGAAGGCAACATATCAAGTCTTCATTGCCAGGTCTCTGTGTTAATGGGGGTGGAGTGGGGGGAGCTTGATAGGAGGATGGGTTCGGTTCGGTTAGGAACTGTAGCTTCTATAGTCTGGTTGCTGGTAACAGTAACAACATAAAAGCCTTGTTTTAAAGTAACAATAACTGTAACTTAATATACTTTCTTGTTCTCTTTCTATTTAATAAAATACTTTACTTGTCCCATGTCTAATGACTAGCTATCTTAGGTAAAAGGGGTATGTTAATTAAGGGGGCATAGTTTTATGGTGGCAGCAGAAGTGAATGGTGGGATAACCTCTGTAGGGTCTTCCACATCCTGGTGTTAGTAGTGATGGGGGGATTTGCTATAGGATATGATCCAGTTTTGTCCCATATTAATAAATCAAGTATTCATCAAAATGAGCATGTGCTCTATACCTTGTCTCTCTAATAGGAAGCTGTTATAGTTTCCAGTTTTGTCCATCTCTGTCAGAGTCTGAAAATGATAGAAAAACTGAAGACTGGGAAGTGGCTGTAACTAGACTTATTGTAACCTGACAGTGAACTGAGTGTAGATTCCCTGCCACCTTTCTCAAACATATCAGTGCTATTGTGACTGCCTACGTCCTCCTTCACCAGGGTGCAAAGGCCAGTTGGGTCATTCGTTTCCTTAGGAAAGTCATTACGGCTCTTGTTGTTTATTCGGTCAGTCGCTTCCGACTCCTTATGACTGCATGGACCAGCCCACGCCAGAGCTTCCTATCAGCCGTTGCCACCCCCAGTTCCCCCAAGGTCGAGTCCGTCACCTCCAGAATATCATCCATCCATCTGGCCCTTGGTCGGCCCCTCTTCCGTTTGCCTTCCACTTTCCCTAGCATCAGCATCTTCTCCAGGGTATGCTGTCTTCTCATTATGTGGCCAAAGTACTTCAGCTTTGCCTTGAATATCATTCCCTCAAGTGAGCAGGCTGGCTTTATTTCCTGGAGTATGGACTGGTTTGGTCTTCTTGCAGTCCATGGCAATCTCAGAATTTTCCTCCAGCACCACAGTTCAAAAGCATCTATCTTCCTTCGCTCAGCCTTCCTTATGGTCCAGCTCTCGCAGCCATAGGTTACTATGGGGAATACCATTGCTTTAACTATGCGGACCTTTGTTGTCAGTGTGATGTCTCTGCTCTTAAGTATTTTATCAAGATTTATCATTGCTGTCCTCCCAAGAAGTAAACGTCTTCTGATTTCCTGGCTGCAGTCAGCATCTGCAGTAATCTTTGCACCTAGAAAGACAAAGTCTGTCACTGCCTCCACGTTTTCTCCCTCTATTTGCCAGTTATCAATCAAGCTGGTTGCCATAATCTTGGTTTTTTTGAGGTTTAACTGCAACCCAGCTTTTGCCCTTTCTTCTTTCACCTTCGTCATGAGGTTCCTCAGCTACTCCTCGCTTTCAGCCATCAAAGTGGTATCATCTGCATATCTGAGATGGTTAATGTTTCTTCCAGCGATTTTAACTCCAGCCTTGGCTTTATCAAGCCCAGCACGTCGCATGATGTGTTCTGTGTTCAGGTTGAATAGGTAGGGTGAGTGTATACAACCCTGCCGTACTCCTTTCCCAATCTTAAACCAGTCTGTTGTTCCGTGGTCTGTTCTTACCGCTGCTACTTGGTCATTATATAGATTCCTCAGGAGGCAGACAAGATGACTTGGTATCCCTATACCACCAAGAACTTGCCACAATTTGTGATGATCCACACAGTCAGAGGCTTTTGAATAGTCAATAAAACAGAAATAGATGTTTTTCTGAAACATTACAGTCTCCTGTAATGAAAATAACATCTTTGTTCGGTGTACTATCCAGTAGGTGGTGCAGATCCTCATAGAACTGATCTACTTCTGCTTCTTCAGCATCTGTATTTGGGGTGTATATTTGGATCACTGTGATATTAAATGGCTTACCCTGAATTCGAATTGAGAATTGAGATTAGTATGGCTCTATATCACCTATATTCATTATGGCTCTATATTACCTATAATATTGCAGGTAATATGCCTCTGAATACAAGATAGGCCTGTGGTCTGATTCAGCATGGCTCTTCTGTTCTTAACAGATTGCTTACGGTAATCATTTCTACATCATGTAATTTTTATTCTAATCTCTTAAGTGCTGGGATAGGTTTAAATGCTTGATTCTTTGGCCCACGGCTCTGTCAGCTGGGTGTTCATGACAAGGCTCAGTGCTTGATCTGCCCTCCCAGTGTCTTTAACACTTGTGCTGGGGTCACCTGGGATTTGGTACATAAAATGATCTCATTGTTGATGGCCACAGTAAAAATGATTTAAATTTGATTTACATCACACTGGGCATTGCAATCACCTACCTAGGGAAAAATGGTTCGTAATAATTAGGAATGAACCTATGGCCCCCTAGACAGTGGCTGAGGGGCCATTGGATAGTTCAGATTCCCAGATCTGAGGGCGGAGAGGCTCTCTGACCTTGGAGCTGGGAATGGGAGTTCCGACCCCCCTTGCAGCTGCTGCAGAAAGAACTGCGCCCGGCTGCCTGTCCAAGATCAGGAACACAACCTCAGAGAGGGGGAAGAGGGGCTGTTTTGGTGGGGGGGGGAGAGACTGGAGCAGCCAGGATACGAGCTGTCCTGAGGTCTCTCCAGCATCCTTCCCTCCCCCTCCAAGATGCTGTAACTAGACAGACAAAATAGCTGGTATAGCAAAAGTGCAGGGCAGGCGGGGATGGGGAGGTAAAGATCACCACCACCACTCCTGCCACCCTGCATAGGATGGCAGTAAGCCTCCAAGTTTGGAGGCTTACGATCATCACAATAGGATTGTACCCTAAGTTTTAAAACACTAAGCTTTGTCACTGAGGCTACTTGTCCCATGTGATTCAACTAACAGATCCTCTATAGCATCTCCAATAGGATTTCCAATAGATCCTCTAGAGCAGTTATTCCAATAGGAAGTCCACTCTCAGTTTTTCCTACTAATGACAAGCTCTCTGTTGTTGTTGTTGTTCAGTCGTTAAGCCTTGTCCGACTCCTCATGACCCCATGGACCATAGCACGCCAGGCCTTCCTGTCCTCCGCTCTCTCCCGGAGTGTGCTCAAGTTCATATTCATTGCATCGGTGATGCTATCTAGCCATCTCATCCTCTGCTGTCCCCTTCTCCTTTTGTCTTCAATCTTTCCCAGCATCAGGGTCTTTTCCAGTGAGTTTTCTCTTTGCATTAGGTGGCCAAAATATTTGAGCTTCAGCTTCAGTATCTGTCCTTCCAATGAGCACTCAGGGTTGATTTCCTTTAGGATTGACTGATTTGTCCTCCTTGCAGTCCAGGGGACTCGTAAGAGTCTCCTCTAGCACCACAGTTCGAAGGCATCAATTCTTCGGCGCTCAGCCTTCCTTATAGTCCAGCTCTCACAGCCATATGTTGCTACTGGGAAAAAGCTCTCTATAATCCATCAAGCAATTGCATATAGAAGTTCTTCAAGCCAGTCAGAGTCTGTAGGACTTAGCCTCTTGAAGAACACATTTGGGGGCAGTATGTACCTCAACCGACTGTTGTAGTTGGTTCACAACTTAAATCATTAAAGTGATAAGGATCCTTCATGCTAACTAGATTAAAAAAACACTCCCCATAATGGTAACATGGTGACCTGGTTCACATGACATGCCAGCCCATCGTGGGTTAATTTACCTTTGAGGAGCTGCAGCACCTGTCATTATGAATAACCAACCCCTGACTGGGGGTTGTCGTGTCTTGTGAACCCAGCCAGCAATCAGAAGACACGCATAACCCTACAGTAGACATTGGGTTATGGGAGGGTTAATCCTCAACTGACCCCCATTGGCTGCGTTCACACAGCACAACAATCCCCAGCGTTCATGTCAGCACTATGTGAGATTTCAAGCTGAATGATGGAATTCGCCTTTCTTAACAGCAAGTGTCATATAATGTACTCAGTGTAAAATGAGTTACATTAGGAATCATCTTTTTGAGCCTGTGATGCAAAGTTCTTTGATTTTCATGGAACGCAGAAATGTTTTGTCAGTAGTCTTCTCTGCTGCTAAGATAACTTGGGCTTCCCCTTTTGCATTTGTCCTGTGGTTAGATTTGTAAGTATTTCATAGAATCATAGAATAGTTATGTGCTTATTTGGTTTGATGAAGGACAGTTTTGATTTCCAAAGACTCATATTAAAGACTCCCTGTAATATTTTATAAAATGACTCAGCTCTCTATTCTTAATCGTAACTCAGTTTGGTTGGGTGTCATCTCGTATTCATACATTTCCATGTTTAGGTGTTGTTTACATGGATTCTATGGGTTGGATCCAGATTTATGCTGGATCAACTGCACTGATGGAAGTAGATATCCCTGCCCCTTCCTTCCCAGGGCAGCCCCTCCAGCCCTGTGAAAATGCTACACAGAGAGTCCAAAGATCCTGGTGTGAGCTGTGGGGTGGAGGAAGGGATCTCCAAAATTGGGTGAACGAACCCTTCGCGAGTGGAGCCCTTCCTCTTGTGGAAGGCAGATCCTGGATCCAGCTCAACAATTTGTTCTCTGCTGAATTTGTACTCTTAGATTTTATTGTGTTTATTTATTTAAAGTTAAAACATAAAAATGGGTTCAAGTGCTAGATTTGGTTTCTCATTATAGGCTGTATGCAATTCTAAGTGGGATAAACAGCGGATGCAAACAGTGGAGGCTGGTGGCTCTGATTTTGGTGGGGCTGTGATTCCACTCTGGGTTTTAATCAGAACCAGCCAGGACTCTAAAGGAGCTATAGAATGTGATGAATTGATTTTGGGGATAGGGTTCAGCACCTTGGATAGCTCTTTTAAGTTCTCTCTGGTTTTGACTAAAACCCAGAATGGAATTACAGCCCCACCAAAATCAGAGCCATCAGCCTCCACTGGATACAAGCTTGTGTGAATGTACTTATAATCATATGAGATCTCTCGGCATGTTCATTGGAGGAGAAAAGTTGAGAGTAGAATTTAGCACAGCAGATGGGGAAAACACTATTTCCATTTGCTAGTCTATTGTTCCTATGTTAGGTATGTTCCTGGGGAGCACTGCATTGAGCACATTATGAGTGGATAGTTCAGCAAACCTTGATGGAATCTCTCCCACTCTCATGCTTAGGTTTTCAACTTTACTCAATATCCCATCGATGGCTGAGGTATGATGGGTGGGCTTTCTTGGTGGTGGTGTCCACTTTATGGAATTTTTTGTCCAAGAATATCTGGCTGGCTCCTTCCCTACATTTAGACACCAAGTCAAGACGTGGTCTTTAAGGTATGCTTTGGGCCTGGGCGGTAGCTAATTATTTCTTTGATCTTATTGGGGTTTGTTTCTGGTTTCTGCTGCGTCTCTTTCTAAATTTTGCTGATTGGTATTTTCTCTGTAAATATGATCATTCTTTTTATTTGGACAACTCAGTATGGATAGAAAGGTGAGATAAGAAATATTTTAATAAATAATCTCTGCTGGTGAAGGAGTATGTTCTACCGGTCAGACCATCAAAGCAGATACTTGAGTTGGCAACAACCTATTCAATTAGTTATGCTGGTCATCGGTTTTGTCTAGCTATTTGGCAACTACCAAATAGCCATATTTTTTATAGTTAAAAATGGTTTTGAAGCATCAGATATCTTTCTCTGGAGCCAGAATCAGAGTAACCACACATGTTGTTTCTGGCACAGTTTTGAGTTTGCACTACACTTTTACCATCTCCCTGTCCTCCAAAATGCTTCTGGATCATTACCGTCTTCTCACACTGTTTACAGTTCCATTTCACTTCTGAGGTTACAGTAGGGACATTCTCCAGATGCCAGCTATTTAAATTAACTATCAAGTTGCTATGGTCCTTAATTTGCAACTGTAGTTCTACCAATTGCTCAGTTCTCTGAAGGTTTCCTCACTTTTAAAAGAAAAATATTATTTTAACAAACATTAACAGCTTAACTTCACTCATGCTTGACAAAATTTGCTTCCCATATCTGCCCCGTCAACATGTAAAGCTGTACCACCTACATAAGGAGAGCCCTGCTGAATCAGACCAAAGGCCTGTCCTGCTTGTGGGCTTCCTACAGGCAGCTGCTTGGCTACTGTGTGATCAGAATGCTGCACTAAATAGATCCTTGGTGCAATCCAGCATGGCTATTCTTAGGTTCTTCAACATAAAAAGAAGGAAAGAGTTCTAAAACTTGCAGAAAGCATAAAAAGTAGAAAATTACAGGATTCCTTAGGCCAGGGATGGGCAACTTGTGGCCCAGTAAATGTTTTTGCCTAAAACTCCCATACAACTTCTAGAATCCATTATTCCTTTCTCTGTTTACAAGCAGATGGCTTTGCTGTGATTCTGCAGACCTGATTCCTAGGGTAGATATCCTGGTTCTTGAGTGTAGGGATGAGCAATATTTTCAGGTCATGAGCCACATTCCCATATGGGTAAATGGTCAGGGGCTGCATACTGGCAGTGAGTGAAGCCAAAGCCAAGAGTCGGTGAGAACACCCCGTTTCTCTCTCATTTCTACCCCCTGACTCTCTCCAGCATTCATCCAGCTCTTCCATCCATCCTTTTCTCTCTCTCTCTCTCTGTTTTACACACACACACACACACACACACACACAGAGCTCCTCTGCCTCCTCCATCCCCTGCAGTCCAGATGGAGCCAAGAAGCAGCATGGAAACAGCAATCATGGCTGTATTGGAATAATTGGGGATGGGGGAGCTGATAGGCTACCTGTGCTCTAGTCAATAGAGTGACTATGGGTTTCTGGAAGGTTTGAATGTGTATAATGTTTTGTTCTGTCATATATATATATATTTGCATACTTTGATTTCCCAGTGTTACGAATTTCAGGGTAGGATACTCTAATGAATCTAAATGCATAAAATTGTTTTAATGTTTTCAAGGCCATACAATGTATTGTCACGGGAATCCAGTGAAAAAATGGTCATCAGAGCGTGTGTGTGTTTTAATATAATAAATGTGTTATTTATTTAACCATCAACAGAGATGTATTTCAAGGGGGAGGGGGTCACATTCCTTTCTAAATTTTAAATCCCAGTGAAAGTGATTCTTGGAATTATATTGTCCATGCTAGTAAAAAGTATGATTCACAAATAAAGGAAAGAATTAAAATGGAAGTTAATTGTTTATTAGAATAGAACAATTATTCATAGACATTCAGAAAATTCATCTGAAGCAAGAATTTAGTCACAGAAGTTCTGATGTGTTCAGTAATGTTTCAGTGCTTGAACTCTACTTTCCAGGTCAATAATAGTAGAAATTCTACAATCTGAAAAAAACACCCTTGATTTCAGCCAAGGTTTGCTAATTTAACTCTTTGTTTTGGAGGACAGCAGCAGCCATGAGTGTTTCTTGGATAATTATCCCTTTGCTTGGTAAGGTTCTTTTCCGCCTCTCTCTCCCAAAACTATGTATTTGCACAGGCTTTTAGCTTTCAGTGGTAATTTCCATATAGCATAAAGATTGCAGCATACTTTTTTTTTTTTAAGGCCAACCAAGTAACATATGTTTCCGCTTAAAGGCAGTTTCTAATTAAGACCTAATTAATGACACATTTAACTTGGGCAGCTAAGCTAGCAGCAGATGACTGTTACTAAAAACAAGAATCTCTCTTTCTTGTCTTTAATGCTAAAGCATTTCACCTTTCCTGTAAACTATATCAGGCTGAGCCGGACATCCTAGAGAGTGAAGTCAAGTGGGCCTTAGGAAGCATTACTAACAACAAAGCTAGCGGAGATGACAGTATTCCAGCTGAGCTATTTAAAATCCTAAAAGATGATGCTGTTAAAGTGCTGCATTCAATATGCCAACAAATTTGGAACACTCGACAATGGCCGCAAGACTGGAAAAGGTCAGTTTACATTCCAATTCCAAAGAAGGGCAACGCCAAAGAGTGTTCAAACTACCGCACCATTGCGCTCATTTCACATGCCAGCAAGGTGATGCTCAAAATCCTACAAGCTAGGCTTCAGCAGTATGCGAACCGAGAACTACCGGAAGTACAAGCTGGGTTTCGAAGAGGCAGAGGAACTAGAGATCAAATCACCAACATTCGGTGGATCATGGAGAAAGCAAGAGAATTCCAGAAAAACGTCTCTTTCTGCTTCATTGACTATGCTAAAGCCTTTGATTGTGTGAATCACAACAAACTGTGGCAAATTCTGAAAGTGATGGGAGTACCAGACCACCTTACCTGTCTCCTGAGAAACCTGTATGAGGGTCAAGAAGCAACAGTAAGAACCAGACATGGAACAACCGAGTGGTTCAAAATTGGGAAAGGAGTACGACAAGGCTGCATATTGTCACCCTGCTTATTTAACTTATATGCAGAGTATATCATGAGAAATGCCGGGTTGGATGAATCAGAGGTTGGAATTAAGATTGCTGGGAGAATTATCAACAACCTCCGATATGCAGACAATACCACCCTAATGGCAGAAAGCGAAGAGGATCTCAAGAGCCTCTTGTAGAGGGTGAAAGAGGAGAGTGCAAAAGCTGGTTTGAAACTCAACATTAAAAAAACGAAGATCATGGCATCTGGCCCCATCACTTCCTGGCATATAGAAGGGGAAGAAATGGAAGCAGTGACAGATTTTACTTTCTTGGGCTCCAAGATCACCGCAGACGGTGACTGTAGCCATGAAATTAAAAGACGCTTGCTCCTTGGAAGGAAAGCTATGGCAAACCTAGACAGCACAGTAAGAAGCAGAGACATCACCTTGCCGACAAAGGTCCGTCTAATCAAAGCTATGGTTTTCCCAGTAGTAATGTATGGCTGTGAGAGCTGGACTGTAAGGAAGGCTGAGCGCCGAAGAATTGATGCTTTTGAACTGTGGTGCTGGAGAAGACTCTTACGAGTCCCCTGGACTGCAAGGAGGTCAGTCCATCCTAAATGAAATCAACCCTGAGTGCTCATTGGGAGGACAGATACTGAAGCTGAAGCTCAAATATTTTGGCCACCTAATGCGAAGAGAAAACTCCCTGGAAAAGACCCTGATGCTGGGAAAGATTGAAGGTAAAAGGAGAAGGGGACAGCAGAGGATGAGATGGCTAGATAGCATCACCGATGCAACAAATATGAACTTGAGCACACTCCGGGAGAGAGCGCAGGACAGGAAGGCCTGGCGTGCTATGGTCCATGGGGTCATGAAGAGTCGGACACGACTGAACGACTGAACACACACATATCAGGCTGAGAAAACATGGACAGTAGTAGTGCTGCCTTCTTTCCTGTTGTTATCAGTTCCTCCATTAAGGAGGCCTGAGAGATGGATCTAAGCCAGTGTTCTTCACTGCAAGGTCAGAGGGCTACTGGCGGCTTCCAGTCCTCACCTGCAGCTCTCCGCCCCTCCCTCTCTCTCAGTAGTGGCTGCTCACTGCCAGCAAGGCCTCCATGGCTTTACCTTGTTTGCTTTAGCACTGGGCCAGCTGCTGTGAACTGGGCTACATGAGGAGGTTTGGGGGTGGGTGGGGGATTTAAGACCTCCCGCTTGTCAGCTGTAACACGGGGTGGAGCGAGCGAGAGGAGAATGCAAGAGCAATCAGTCAGTTAATGGGGGGGGGGGAGCCCAAGAGCAATGTGACTGGCTAGCCACAGTGGTACACTGCACATGCACTGGATTGGAGGGGAAATGGAAGGCAAGAGACAGTGCGACACTGACCTGCGCTGGGAGATTCTGCATCGCAGAGCAGAGCACTCTCTCAGTGATTAAAATAAGATCTGTCTCAGTTCAAGGACCCAAGTGAGCCTCTTGGAATTTGCCTGCCTGCTGGTTTGGTGATTGACTAATAAGGGCTTGCTTGGATGACGTGGAGAGGAATGGGGAGGAGAGGACCGAAAAGGCCTCCAACCAAGTCCTGTGTACAGTGTCGCCATTTCACTGGGGGGTGGGGACAGGGGAGCGCCTCCCCATGGCCTGCGAAAGGCCCCCAAGTGGCCTCAGTGGTGCTGCCTGGAGCCAAAACGGCTTCTGCTTGGAAAATAGTGAAGATCACTGACCTAAATCATCTTTGCAGTACTTAATCGTAGTTCAGAGGGACATGGATCATTCGCTGTACCCAGGATTGTTGCCTAATATTACCATCTCGTGGGAAGGTTTCAGGATCCTTTTCATGTGAGGGTGCAAGTATAGTGTACACATAACACTCATCTCCGATCTGTGAATAATCAGAATTTGAAATACCATTCAAACTAGTTTTAAAAAGTCTGATTGCAAGGGAAATCCTGATTGATGCTGAAGGAGGGGAGCAAACAAGCTTCAGGCATGATCCTGGCTTCCTAAGAATTGAGGTCCATTCATTTCAATGGAGCTGCTTAGAATTTTTTTTGAATATATTTTTATTTATTTTATCTTTATAAATGAAATAAACAATACCCAAATTATCAACAACCTGATCAGTACTACAATTTCCCAACAATACAATATTCTTATGAGGATACAACAATGACAAAAAGAAAAAAAAAGGAAAAGAAGCGAAAAGAGGAACGGAAAGGAAAGGAAAGGAAGAAAAAGAAAAGAATTTTCCCCCCTTTCCCTTTCCCTCCCCCTCCCCTTTAAAGGATTAAGTTTAAATTCCAATACCCCCTGGCCTCTGATGCTATTCTATTTTAAAAACTATATAACCTTAACAATCTTACAATTTAATAAACAACCTTACATTTCAATATCATCAATCTTATATCAAAGAAACAGGTCTACAGTTCATTCCCAGTAGCCTATATTAATAATAATAATAATAATAATAATAATAAGAAATATAGTGTTATATAATAATAAAACTTAAAATAAACCTTCAAGAATCAGTAATATATTTTATATATAAATGCATGTGCACAATTACCCTCAAACAATAAATTTAAATACAGCATACCATATCTATTTTGAAATAAAAAATATAAAGAAAAGCAAGAAAAAAAGAAAGATGAAAGAGAATAAATGAATATATGTATAATCATTTATCTTCTGACCTAGCCTGGATCATGTAGACTAAACACAAGCAGTTAACAAAGCTTGTTTAAAGATTACAGTTCATGGGGTTGTAACAGAATTCTCACGCATTTTTATGCCTCCGCCATTTCATGATTTAGAAACATGTTCATCTGACCTTCAGACACAATACAAAGTGTAACAGGATATTTTAAGTAATATTGTAAGTTCATTTGTTTTGCCATTTTTTTTGCTTTAATAAATTGCCTTCTTTTATTCGCCACCTCTTTGATGTAGTCTGGAAATAACATAATTTTATCTTGTTTCCAGGAAAGTCTTCCACCCTCTCTTGCCAAACGCAGGATATAATTCTTTGTGGAGACTTTTGCAAATTGGACTATGATCATGTAATCAGTCCCTTTAGCATTTGGCACACGAAATGCCTGCTCAATATCAAGTAAATAATCAGATGGGATAGGGAGTATCTCATGCAAAAGTTTATCCACAAAAATAGGCAATGTAACATCATTAGACAGATTTTTAATCCTAATAATATGTACGTTGGATCTCCTCGTGAAGGCCTCCAGTTGAGAAATTCTATCAGAGGCATTTTTAAAACAAATTTGTGTCGTAGTTTCATTTCCTGCCACTCGGTCTTCTAACTCATTAATTTTCGTCTCCATTTTTTGCCATGACGCATTAATTAAATCTACAGCTCCTTGCAGGGTGGGATTTTGGATTAAATCCAATCTTTTGGCTTGCTCCGTAAATTGTGAAGATAAAGTCTTTATCAGAGTAAATAATTCCCCTATATCTTCTGTTCGCGAAACTTTTGACACAGGGGGTGCACAGGGAGTTGATGCCGGCTCATTTCTTCTCCTCGGCGCAGACATGTTTCTCTCAAACAGAACTTGCAGGTCCTCAGATGTTCTCAAGTATTGTTAAAAGGTAAAGGTGTCCCCAACCAGTCGTGTCCGACTCTAGGGTGCGGTGCTCATCCCTGTTTCTAAGCCGAAGAGCCAGCGCTGTCCGAAGACGCTTCCGTGGTCATGTGGCCGGCATGACCGAACACCGAGGTGCACGGGACGCTGTTACCTTTCCCGCCGAGGCGGTACCTATTTATCTACTTGCAATTTCTTGCTTTCGAACTGCTAGGTTGGCAGAAGCTGGGACTGAAGACGGGAGCTCACTCCATCACACAGCACTCGGGTCTCGAACTGCTGACATGCCGACCTTCCAGTCTGCAGTTCAGTGTCTTAACCACTAAGCCACCGCGGTTAACAAGTATTGTTAACATTTCTTAAATATTCCCTCAGAAGTTGTTGATATTTCTTAAAGCATATATTACTATGGAACACGTCAGCCCTGTTTTCTCCTATGAAATAGGAGTCTCAGTACAGCTTTTTGCATTGGTAAAGCTCTGGGAAGATAATCCTGGAATCCAGCCCCCCCACTATCTCAAGGGGGGTACTTTTCTCCAAGATATTATCCAGATTTTGCCTTGCCCCCTCTTTTAATTCCAGGGGGGAGTGAAAAGGTTTTTCAACCTTTTAAAAAGCTGTTTGAGAAAGCTCCCACAGGAGCGCCTGCAGGATGCTACCAGAGCAACATTGGTTCCAACCGGAAGTCAGAATTTATTTATTTAAAATATTTGTAAACTGCTTTTTGGCCCACCAAAGCCTTCAAAGCGATGTACAATTTAAAACAATAACGTAACACAATAAAATCACATCAGAACAAAATTGGAAGCAAAACATGATTTAAAAGAGGCCCAAAACTATATTAAAGTATGCGAAAGTCTACGCTTTTGTTTATACTTCAGCCATTAGAACTTTCATCAGCTGAGATTCTGCATCACTGATTTTAGTTAGGAGTTCAAGTATGGTACGCCTGCTCTGATCCAGTGCAGGAAGGGGTGTTTGGTGGAGAGAGACTAACATCAAGGAATGGAGTATTTCCACCTGCCTCACCCCACTACCTTGGAGCAGGATAAGGCCTGTTGCCTGAAGATCAGTGCTGGAAAGGGTGCTTGCTGGAGAGAGACTGAGTAATGTTAAAACTCTGAGAGCAGATGGAGTTTGAAAGTCAGCCCGTAGCCAGCGGTGGACCAAATTCTCTCCCCTACATTTTTTTTACAAGCCAAATGAACTGCCTCCCTGCTACCTTTTTGGTGCCCACCCCTCCAGAACATTCAGGCTGGCTACGGGCCTGCTTGAAGGAGGACTGGCAAGCTTACTTCCCCAGGTGAGAGCTGGGAGGAAAACTGGCACAAGTGAGAGGTGTTTGTGGGCTAATTGTGGAGAACCTCTGTGGAATGGAGATTTATTTACCCTTGGAGAGAGTGTTTCTTCTATTTCTGTGTTACACTTTATTCTCCTGATTGAGTGCTCAGTTGTTAGTTATGTATTTATCTGCCAGCATTATGCAATGGCTTCTATTGTAAGTTTTGAATATTGTTGTATTTACTGCAGTTTGATATGGTTGTTGTAAACTATATTTACTGCTGTTCATTTGTTACATTGTGAGCTGTTTGGGGCACAATTTTGTGGAAAAGGCATACGAATAAATAGATATGAGATCCACAATCTCTAATGAATTGTCATTTTTAATTTAAACTAGTATTCTGCCCATTTTATGATAGGGAGGGATGACTCTTGCATTGCCATGCCAGACACAGTTTCTGCACTCAGAAAAGCTTGCCCTTTCCTCCGCAACTGGGCCTAATTAAGGGGTCCTGCCACAGGCTTTGAAAAACTGTTACTTTGGCAGGTTGATCTTTCTTAATATAACAAGTTTTGTTAATATTCTTTCCTTGTCATTAGTTTCCAAGCTATATTGGCTAAATACAAAATCACATTAGCAGAAGTCTGCTAGCACGGTGAGGAACTCTCCCTCTTGCTTCACCCCTACAGCTCTCCATGCCACCTGAAGTTCTGCTTTAGAGGGTTTCCTAGCCCTCTGGAGCACAGGGTGCACAGGGGAGGCCGGGGGGTGAGGATCAACCGTACCCGATTCTACTGATGGAAGTAGTTCTGTCAGCGTAATGAAACATTGGATCCAATCCTATGTGTTCCCTTCGTTGTGTAAAAAAGGACATTTCCTAATAATGTGGTTCTGTTTAATTAACACATTGGTCATAATTCCATAGGCTTGAAAAGGCCTTACAGACTTTTTGAACATAAGGCCTGTGAACAGCATGAATGGCTAGATACTTAGGTGGTAGACAAGGTGCCTTCCTTCCCCTTTACTCTGATCCTAATTAAATTTGCTCAGACCTGTGGTCTATTGATTTCAATGGAACCTACATGCTAGGCAGTGTGCTTACATTTTCAGTTTTATTAACACGCCAGCAATTTATACAGTTCATCAGTTGAACATTAGCATCACTAATGTCATTGGGTAATTTATGTAGCAAAGCTTGGTGTACGTGGTGTCTTGTTGCTGCTTAGCTTCCTTTACAGTTTTATCCAAGCTATTCTTAAGTCTGTACAATCTGTAAAGCTGTCCTCAAGGAATTTAGTAGGCTATATGGAGAATGAAACAGCAAGTTGAGTTTTAAATTCTGACTTGTAGAAATGCCATGTTTAGACTTTTAGATCAAGGATTGCTGCGTTTGCTATCCAGTATTTTATTGTCTGTATTAATGAATGTCAGTAGTCGAAGAAACAACCATGTGCTAGGAATTAGGAACCACTAAGGAAGGCAATCCATCTGGGATTATGCATTGTTAGTGCTTTATGTGTTAATTTGATGTGATCCAGTCTGGCATAGCTATGTTAAATGTCTGCAAGGCCTTCACCAGGAGAAGTGAGATGATGCATAAACCATGACATTGAATTCCTGGAAACTGGCTTGTAACCCTGAAGATTTAAGATGTCAGCTCACTGAAGTGCTTTTTGGAAATAAACACCACACATTTCACAGGCATTTTCCTTTTGTATATCACCCCCCCCCCATCCCCGCAAAGAGCTCGATTTCTATGTAAATGAATTTTTCTCACCCCAATCCAATGAGTATAATTTTAGATTTCAGCCCCTTTGCCATCTCTGAGCTTCATTTCTCTTCTATAAAACGGAAGTAGTTAATGAGTGACTGTATAGGAGTGGTGTTAAAAATATAAAGCACTTTGTGTATTAAAACTGTTCTTATAAAATAGTAATTGGGAATAAGAGGTACTGCTAGAGCTTGCGTACACACAGTTGCCTGTAAACCTAATGGTAGCATTGGAGGCATGTCAGTCCCAGGTGGCATCAGACGATAAACGTGAGGTTCTTTGAATATGGTTTTTCTTTGTCATGTAATTTCATGCTAGTATAAGTGCACTTAAATGGCTCTACCATCTATTAGTAACTTGTAAGCATTTTAAATAATTTCGTATGAAATGTATTTATGAGATCTTGCGGGTTACTGTACAGAATCTGAGAACAGAGATGCCGTGAAATGTACCTTGGTTCAGTGGGTACACAGTGTGGTCTTAGTTCACACTCTCCTTTCTTCCAGGTCACTTAATTAGAACTTTTGGTGGGTGTTGGTGCCTGATATCATTAGAGTGTCTCTTGAACTGATCTCCTTTCCGAGCCTTCTGCGTATACCTCAGTGCGCCTCTTGTGTTCCCTAACAGCGTATTCTCATCAGTGTTGAAAATACTGGAGGAAATATGGGCTATATATGTAATAAATAAATACATAAATAAATAAAGTGGAGGACTAAGTTAGTGGTGCCCTGAATTGCTTCTTTCCTACCCATGAAATAATAGGGCATAAGGAGGAGGAACAGATCTGGGAAAATACTTTGCCCCAAACCCAAGAAAGTGGTGACTGAGTTATATGGACCATTGGGCTGACTCATCATATGGCTGCTCTTTGTGTCTTAGGAAGGAGCCAATGCTCAAGGAGAGAGCAGATGCTTAGAATGTGCAAGGATCAGTCCCTGACCCCTCCAGTCAGGGCTGGCCCAAGACATATTGCTCGTTGCTACATGAGCTGAAGAACAAGATAGTGCCCCCCCTAGAGAAGCTAACTGGACTGGCAGTTGAATCTTACTTCAACACTGGCAATGGGACAGCATCCTCCAGCATACCTAAGGGTTGCAGACTAGGTTAGGGGGCCCAGAACAGGCTGTGTGGCACTCACAGCTCTGTTATCCAACCCCACACCAGTGCTCCCTGCTCCCCAGCATCTGCCACATGAGGCGGCCACCTCACTGTACAATGGTTTAGAAAGACTTCTCTCAGAGCCTTTCAGAGAACATAGTGCTAGATGGACCACCCATGTGACTCAGCAGAAGGCAACTCTGAGATCTGCCAGTGGAAGGGCGCAGCTTTCTTGTCCTTGTGCTGCATTATTCTCATCATTTGAACTTGATTCAGGAAAATACTTTACGCACGTATGTACAATCCCATTGAAACTACTGCATAAAGTTAAACTTAAATGTGAAGACTCCCAAAGTTAGAACCATGAAATAAATTTTTTAAAAAATGATAGTAGACTCTACATAGAATCTATTAGAGTCTGCTGTATGTTTTTATTCTATTTTTAAAAATGGATTTCAATTACTTATTTTATATTCAAACTCAAAAGTATGCATGATTCTAACAAGAAAACCTCACCCTTTCCAGATTCCAGGATTATGTCATAGGTTGTTGGACTTTTATCCATAAAACCTTTCATCTTTTAAATTCTTCCTTCCTTGGGATTTACTGTTGTTGTCCTTTAACTTTCTGACTAGCCTTTATTTCTCAGGTTTTAAATCTCAGGTTTTTAACCTACCGTGCAAGAAAATGTAATTACCTTTTTAGACTGAGAACAACTTCCTTTTAAAATTGAATATTGCAATATGTCACTGGTATATTTATGTAATATTAGAATGGGAGCCATTTCTTTGTAAAGCCCGTATCCATATCCATGTCTATCTCTGATCTTCATTAATACAGTTAACGTTTCCATTTTGGCAACATTTTGAACCATTCAGATTTTTAAAAATGAATTCATAAGATATTCTTTATACCTTGGTTCCCATCCCTTTGGTACTTTATTGATTTAGCGTTTGGGGCATATGTTATCTGTGCTGGATGATGGAAGATTGAAGGTATCTGTGGGATCCTTTTAATATATTCACATTGCTACTAATGTTTGAAAAGACACAGCGTGTAGTTAGGGCATAAATTTCCATCCCATAAGGCTACTTTGTTCAAATTCCCACTTGATCATCTAGTCTCTGACTGCCCATCCTGATCCATTGTTGAGAAAGTCAAAGGCTATCAGACTAGCCAGCACCATGTGTCTCAAACAATGCTGCATCTTACATTACTACAATCTCATCAACTCACCGCATGTGGTTCTCCCCCACATTAGGATAGATGGCTTATGAGGATCTGCAGTGCCATATAATACAGAAGTTAAAGAATTCGAACAAAATTAACTCCATGGGTATTAACCTCTCTGACTTAGTCTTAATAACAGAACTGGCTGTCCTACTATAATGAAGTAATGATTTTGGTTTTGCAAAATCTGTGTAAGTGTGCTTGATTTTTGTCAGAAACATGTGAGCTTCTGACTACAGAGGCAGCCAAATAAGAGGAACTGTGTGGTTCCTTCTGACCTTTAGCTGTATGAATATTGCCTTATCTTCATCACCTTTGTTCATAATGTAGATGAAATAAGCTGAAGATAGAAAAAATATCTTTTGATCTTCACAAAGAATATACTGAGTTGGATCCAGGATCTGCCATCTTTTGGCAGAAGGGCTGCATTCACAGAATTCGTATCTCTACAGATTACCATCTATTTCTGCTATATTCAGCTTTTAATATGCATTTTCTCTCTCACTTTTTCCTTTTAGCAACAGTTTCCCAGATATGAAAATGACCAAGCAAAGATCACAATGCTCTAGAAGAAGCCAAATCCTGTCCAAGAATAAACGAAGACAAAAATAGCAAAAGGATATTAGATATTATATTGTATTATGGAAACTTGCCTTTGCTTTTTCCACGGTCCCTGGATATAAGCATCCCAGTTCTAAATGCATTTACTTGGAAGTATTGCCATTGCTAGCAATGTAAATCACTTCTAAATAAACATGCCGTTGCTATTTAAAGCACTGAAACAGATGTATAGCTGTGTTGCATAAAAATGTATTTAAATAGTTTCTATTAAAGGTATTTCCACACAATATAGGTGGCATTTTTGCCTTTAGAATGAATACTGTTTATTTAGGTAGTCTTCCCTCTTGCTTTTCACCTATCCATCCCCACCAACCATCACTGCTTTTGTTTGTCTCTTAATTGTAGAGGTGGTTTGGGATGGCTTACTTACTCATGCACAAAAGAACATTAATTCACAAGACATTTTTAGGGGTGGGGGGCTGGAGGAGATTATTCTGTTCTTTTACGTAAAGAGAAACATTTTCAAATGATAGTCACATCTTTCCTGCTTATTTTTTTCTTGGAACATTCTTTGATCTCCACACTTTCCATAGAAAATACTGTGTTTCTTAGGGACTAGAATTTTCAGGTGGTTGAGTAACGCTGATGAATGAAATAAATTCAGTGACCCTGCCAGTGTTTTAAAAGACTAACAGTCGGTGTTGTATTCCATTAGCCTGTGGAATGGCTTTTATCAGTGGAACGAGAAGATGGTGATTCCCCCTGCAGCCTCCCGTGTTGCCTCAAAATTTGCTCAGGGGGGGTTGGGGGGCCCTCTAGAGCAGTTTTCAAGGGGAGGGCATGGGAGCTGCAGGGGGAGGGGACAAGACAAAAGTCCCACTGTATGAGCAGGATGAAGTCCACTTGTGCGATATTGGGTTTTCACCCTCAGACTTTGTGTCACCTTTGGTCAAAATCCATGTTCTGTGATACAGATTATAGTCATATAAATTGTATCATCATCACTTTCATTTCCCTTGCTTGAGAGGAGACATTGGTGATGCGACTTTTACTCCTTAATATTCTGCTACTAGCCAGTTAGTAAAAGATTATTTTTTATTTTACATAATACAGCTGTAAAAATGTTTAGCATTGTTTAAGTAGCCTAGCATGCTAGAAAATTAAAAGCTTCTTCTAGTTTCTCTTAGTACAATAAAAAAATAGAAGGACCTTCTTAAAAACATATAGATCTGTTTAAGATTATGGGTTGACAAATTCTGGATGACTTACCCGCTAACCAAAGTTTTGTTGTTGCCAGGACTTCTTTTCCCTGACCTGGTGCTGCTTTGGAGACATAGCATGCATGTGGTTGTGTGACCATGACCTGGATATGGTGACCTGCATTTCTGTGTTTATACTGAAGTTACCAGATGACAAGCATTTCTGTACAAATTCAACTATCACTTGCAAGCATAGCAATCCCAGTGTGTAGCACATCTGAATGTCCATGTCAAAGAGCCCCAAGTAAGAAGCAATTATGGCCTTAATATGACAAGATTCGCCAAAATACTGGTCCAGCAGATACGAGCTATGATTCCATATCTGTGTGGATTCTTGTACCCTATAGTGGCAGGAAAACTTGGTCTGCTGTGATCCACCTGCCCATCCTCAACTTCTACCTTCTGTAAAGTTGAGCTTGTATATTGCAGACGGTTTCTAGCAGCACTAATATGACATATGTACCAGTGTATGCTTTGAAAGTTCAGAGCAGACGTATCTCTTTGCCACATAGATGTTGGCTATTCATATCAAGGCCTTGCTTGGACCAAAACCTGGCAGTCACCTAAAATGAGCAACTACACTAAAGAAAATCTCTGTGACACCTTGTGGAGTATAAACCAATTGTTGCACCTATCATTGTTCGATTAATCAGACATCACCTTTTATAGTCCAATTGTATTACTGATGAAATTCCGTTTAGACACTCAGGCTTAAAGAGTAAACAACTCTGGATATGTTTTAAATATTGATCAATGGAGGTATTCAAGGTTACAAAATTTTTGCCAACTTCTGTGTTGTGAATTAAAAAAAATAAAATTAATAGAACAAAAACCCTGCTATAGATTTGTGGAAAAAAATAATTTATTTGGCATTCTCTAATGCTAGAGAACTTTCCTCATTTTTGTTCTTAATGAACTATACGCCTGGGATGTACTACTTACTAATAAAATGCCATAAAAACAGATCTTGTTGCTTTGAACTTTTTATTTTCTCTCTCTTTATTTTTTCCTTACTGCTTATGGTGCATTTCTCTTGAGTAATTTGAGGCATATTTCCCTTTTTTCATATATGTCTGCATCATACGTAATTTTGGTGAGTCCCACATGGTGCAGCTCACAAGGACTAATCTAGAGGGATGTGCATGCATGCCTGAACTTATGCCAATTTTCCTTTTCAGAAGCGATTCCAAAATTGTATTTTAACCTCAAGTTCAAAACTCCATTCCACGATTTGGCATGAGAGCAACATAAATAAAGGTGGACTGGAGTTGTGTAAGCTTTTTCTTGTAATAAAACAACTTGTGTTGTTGCTAAGCCACGTACCTAAAAACGACTCTTACATTGCTGTCCTGGGTTTTCCAGCAATGGATGGAATTTTAGAACAAATACTACTTTGGGAGTACTTCTCTACAGTCAGGCCAGAAATATTGGAACAAGGGTAGCTGTTTTGTAAGTTGGCCTCTGTACACTACCACATTGAAGTTGAAAGGAGACACACCCAGATGGGAGCGAAGTCAGGAGTTTCAGCTGTAATTCAAGGGGTTTGACAAAAGTGGGGCACTAACCATTCAGGAAGTACAGCCAGTGGCATACACACACACCCATCGTTGGTGGCTCATAAGTAATGGAACGAATGGCTGACAAGCAGCTGCATGGCCAAGTGTGGCCTGTTTCCTGGGTACCCCATGACCAATCAAGCAGAGAAAAGGCCTGGAAGTGGTTCTGAGTGTTACATTTGCATTTGGTAGCTGTTCACTGGAACTCCCAACATGAGGTCCAAAGAGGTGTCCATGTGAGTGAAGAAGGCCATCGTTAGGCTGAGGAAACAAAATAAACCCATCAGAGAGATAGCAAAAACATTGGGAGTGGCCAACACAGCAGTTTGGAACATCCTGAAAGAGAAGGAATTAAGTGGCAAGCTCAGCAACAGCAAAAGGCCTGGAAGACCACAGAAGACAACTAAAGTGGATGACTGCAGAATTCTGCTCATGGTGAAGAGGAACCCTTTCACAACATCTAGCCAGGTCAAGAACGCTCTTGCGGAGGTAGGCATGTCATTGTCAACATCTACAGTCAAGAGATGGCTTTATGAATGTAAATACAGAGGCTTCACAACAAGGTGCAAACCACTGGTAATGCTCAAGAACCGAAAGGCCAGATTAGCCTTTGCCAGCAAACACCTAAAAAAGCCTGCCCAGTTCTGGAAAAAGATTCTTTGGACTGATGAAACCAAGATGAACTTGTACCAGAATGATGGGAAGAGAAAAGTATGGAGAAGGAAAGGAACAGCTCATGATCCAAAGCATACCACATCATCTGTCAAACATGGTGGAGGCAGTGTTATGGCCTGGGCATGTATGGCTGCCAATGGACCCGGGTCACTGGTGTTTATTGATGACCTGACTGCTGATAAAAGCAGCAGGATGAATTTTGAAGTGTATAGGGCTATACTTTCTGCTCAGATTCAGCCGAATGTAGGGGTGTACGAAACCCAGCTTACCTGGCTCCGCTGGGGTCCGCAGGTGCGGGGAGGTAATCCGTTCCTCCCCGGAATCCTCGACGGGGGGGAGGTGATCCGTTCCTCCCCTCTGGAATCCTGCCCGGAGGGCTCCGCTCCGTGGCCAGTCCATGGAGCCGCCGGCCGGGCCAACCCACAGCAGGGCCTTCAGCTGCTGCCAGGCTGCTGCGGACGCAAATGGCATCCTGCGTAGGGGATGCCATTTGCGTTCCTACGCCGGCCTGTGATAGGCTACGTATATATTTACGTAGCCTATCACGGCTAAAGCGGGAACGCAAATGGCGTAGGGGATGCCATTTGCGTCCCTGCTTTAGCCGTGATAGTCTATGTAAATATATACGTGGCCTATCACGGGCTGGCATAGGGACGCAAATGGTGGCTGCCATTTGCGGCCGCAGCAGCCTGGCAGTGGCCAGAGCCGCCGCCATCGCTGCCACCGCTGCTTCATCCGCTGCTGGAGCTGCCACCGGAGCCACAGCCAGGTAGGCTCCGTTTCGCAGGGCTTTCGCGGGGTGATGGGGCGGGTTGCTCCATTCTGCCATGGATTCCGGGGGGCAGAATTCACTGGAATTCGGCCTCCCTGGGATCCCGGGCGGAATTCTCTAACATCCCTAGCTGAATGCTGCCAAACTGATAGGATGCCACTTCATATTGCAGATGGATAATGACCCAAAACATACAGCAAAAGCTACCCAAGAGTTTCTCAAGGCAAAGAAGTGGGATGTTCTTCAATGGCCAAGTCAGTCACCTGATCTCAACCCAATAGAGCATGCTTTTCACTTACTGAAACTTACTGAAGACAAGACTGAAGGCAGAAAAACCCACAAACAAGCAGCAGCTGAAGGCAGCTGCAGTAAAGGCCCAGCAAAGCATCTCGAGGGAGGAAACTCAGTATTTGGTCATGTCCATGGGTTCCAGACTTCAGGCAGTCATTCAGGCAGTCAAAGGATTTTCATCCAGGTATTAAAGGCGATCCTTAAGTTTGAAATGATGTTGGTTTGTTCCATTACTTATGAGCCACCAACGGTGTGTGTGTGTGTGTGTGTGTGTATGCCACTGGCTGTCCTTCCTGAATGGGTAGTGCCCCATTTTTGTCAAACCCCTTGAATTACAGCTGAAAGTCCCGTCTTCGCTCCCATCTCGGTGTGTTTCCTTTCAACTTCAATGTGGTGATGTGCAGAGGCCAAATGCCAAAATATCCTTGTTCCAATATTTCTGGACCTGACTATATATCTCTGGGCACTAAATAAGAAATATAAAACTATATGTATTATTTGAAGTAGGATCAGAGCAGGTAACCCCATATCAATGGCACGTTTAATGAAGACCTACCCCCCATACAAGCTCAGTCCAGATTAGACAAAGGTGCTTTTGGTTAATGGCTTATTGACCCAGGGAAGAGTCCACATCTTTATGGTGTTGCATTTCTTTTTAAAGATGTTTACCTTTTGGGGGGTACTCTGAGATCCAGCTTTGCGGCCAGGGGCAGCCCATCCATATAGGCAAACTAGCTGGTTGCCTAGGGAACCAAGTTAAGTGGGGCACCAAATTTGAGGGGGAAAATACAAATTAAAAGAAACAAAGGAATAAAATAAGGAAGCTGTCATGATTTCAATTCCCGTGCGCATACAGAGGGAATATGACCAAGACTGTGGAGGTGAGGAAGGGACTGACTGGGGATGGTGGGGCTAAGTCAGGCCGCCTGCCCGCCTTTGGGATCTGGTCCTCCCGCAGTTGACACTGGATATCATCCTGCTGCACTGCTGATCCCAGTTGGAGGCAGGGAGTGAGAGGCCCCCCCAAGAGCAGCCGCTTCCTTTGCCTAGGGGATGGCGGTGCCTTGTTGGCCATGTTGCCCGAGGATGCAACCGGGACCCTTCTAGGGACCTCCCTTGGGCACTGTGGATGGGACTTCTGCTCCTTCACAGAGCGGATGGCTGTGCTTGTCTCCTCTGTTGTTTTTATCAGACACCCCCCACCCTTGCTGATACAGTGCTTAAACAACAACAACTTTGGGCAAATTTTATTATAAATGATAATATTTTTGTTCCGAAGATGCGGGGTGGGGGGTTTCCTCTTCATTACATGGAAAATAATGGCAAAATGTTTCCCAGTTTACCAAAAACCTCAGCTTAGATCTGCCATTGGGGGTGGGGGCACTGATTTCAGGGTTTGACCAGGGCACCAGTTGCTGGCAGCTAGTCTAGGGTTGCCCCTGTTTGCAGCTGGGTTCTCAGTTGGCATCTGTAGTATATAATGTTTTTCATCACTTTGGCTGGTGTGCCAGTGGCATCCCTTTCTGGGAGAGGGTGGGTCTTTACCCACAGCAATCCATGCTCTAGGAACATCTAGGCTAGATTACGTGTAATGTGCTACATAGTGCGCGTCCTTTTGAAAAGTGTTCAGATACTGCAAATGGTATAGAATTTGGTGGCCAGATTGTTAAGCAAGAGATCATATTTAACCACAGAGAGCATATGCCAGTGTTAAGAGCTTCAGGGCTCAATTCAAAGTTATAGTTTTAACCTTCAAAATCCTACATGGCTTGGGACACATCTCTAAAATGCTGCCTTTTCCCATATGAAGCAGTTAAGCTTTCTGAAGCTGGGGGTGGTTACCAGGGAGAGAGTCTTTTTAGTAGTGGCACCTGAGCTCTAGAACTTCCTGCATAGACCTAAGTGCCTGGTGCCTTCTTTACTGTCATTTAGGCATCAGGTGAAGTCTGTCCTGTTCTATTCTCACATGCCTTTAGTGACTTTCAACCATGCGGAGAGTCTTAAATGCTTTTGCTATTTTGATAATTTCAATGGTTTCACTGGCTGTTTTTTCCTCTTGATTTTATGATTTCTACTGTTGCTATTATTTCTTATTTTTAATTATGTTATAAGCCAGCTTGAAACTATGTGCAGTAATGTGGGATATACATTTCATAAATATAAACCTTATTTTATTGAATAACATATTCAATGTGGTCGTAAAATGTGTATATAACTACCATTACAATAACAGTGCCTAATCAATTTAGAGTGAATTCTATGGAGATAGTCATCAGCCTCCAAACTTGGAGGCTGACAAATATCCAATGCAGGGCAGTTGGAACATGGAGGTGATCCTCACCTCTGTGCTCTGGCTGCTCTGCATTTTTGGCTAGACAGGCTATTTCATGTGTCTAGCTGGGTAACTATGGAGTAGGAGGGGGTGGGGCCACAGGGCACATAGGAAGCTGCATAACACGGCTTCCACGGTCACCTCCCCTCTCTCCCAGGACCGCCCCCTTTTCGTTGTTTCCGCACTCTGAGCACAGAAACGTAGCCAGTGCAGAGAGAACTGTACCGGCTATGAGGGGGCGGGGAGCATGGTTTTTGTGAACCAAAAAATCCTATGGCCCTCTAGACAGTGTCTAGTGTCCATAGGATTGCTATCTTACTGCTCCAGTGAATTATAGGTCTGCATTGGCTCTAATAATGTCGACTTCTAATATACTGTAGTTTACAGTAATGTATATAATTATATAGTATAATTATATACTGTAGTGTATATAATTTTGGTTGGGGTTTTTTTTTAATTTCCAGAATAAACTATGGTTATAGAATGAAACACCCAGTCCATCACACACATGATGTTCCATTTTTAAAGAACCATACCTCCATATTCCAAGTCTAATTGAAACTGAAGAGTTTACAAGAATTTACAATGAATTAGCAAACATCCCCTCAGAAAAGAACGATAAAGGTTGTGTTCCCATTAATGGATGAAGAGGATCTCCTTAAGAAATAATTTAGAAAGACAGTTTTGCCTGCATCTTTAGAAGGTTTGGCTTTGTTGGTTTGGGTGGTACGCTATTACTCTCCAATACGCTATGCTTTCCTGGTAGCAATGTTTGTGATAACTTTACCTTCAAGGTATTTTTTTTTTTGTTGAATGGTGGATTATTCAGGGACTCTGGTTTATTTGAGAACACTTTCTCATGCTACATTGGTGCACTCTGTTGAATATCATCACCAGAAAGGTGCATAAAGTTGCCACACAGGATATACATGCAAGTAACTTAGGGTGAAGAGCTATGAAAGTCTTGCTATGCCTCTCTGAGATTGTATTTCACATACCAGAAGAGCTCCACCCTTCAGTGGAGAAAAACAGTGATGAACACACCACAGTGATCTTTGCTGTATAAAGCATGGAGCCCCCTTACATTTTCTCATGTATTTGGATAGTAAGGTTACTTCATAGAATGCACCAGTGACTTTACAATGTAACTAGAGAAGCATCATTCTAGTCAGTTCTGTGTGTTCTGTTGCCAGTTGTGAATTAAACTGAAATTTGCCAGGTTTAATGGGAATGGTAGGTGAATATGTTTGGGTTGACTTTCGGAGTTAACAATCAGTATATGTGATCATTACAGTGAGGTTCTACCACATTTTATATTAACAATCCCTTTTATTATCTTGTCTTGAAGAAAGTGGCAGTTTATAACATTGATTTCAGTTGGACCAATGCTGCCAAGTCCCTTTGAAAACCTTACAATATGGCTTCAGTGTTTCCCATAAAATAAATGGGGACAAGAAGGCTTGTATTCAGAGGTTCCTAAACAGCTATGCAGAAAGTCTGGGCTAGCTAAATGTTTCCATTCACATGGCAATCATTTCATTTCTGTCCCTTTTACTAAACTGTACTTGTCCAAGTTCATTACTCAAAGACAACCCTGAAACTTAACATCTCTTAGAGCAAGGCACATCTGTACTGTTAAAGTGGGGGAGCTGTAGATTTAGTTAAACAATTCAATTGCAAATAAAATAGTGTGTCATACATACATTTGGGACATGGTGTGGAAACTGCAGCATTTACTGCTGTCTTTTCAGATCTGTCTGCTAACAGTATATTTTTCATACTAACCATAGCACATAGCTGTGCTTTCTAGAAAACAGGGAAACCCAGTGCTTTCTTGTGTGGTGCATATTGTTCCCAGCAAAGTTGTGAGTGTGTCCCCCTGTACATTTTTTTCTGTTCATACAATATTTCCCATTTTATAGCAGAGTTGTAAATATTAATGGAGTCCCAATGTGGAAGTGATCTGAAGTATATAGTAGAATCTCTGTTGACCACACCTTGCCTGTTGAAGCATCTAGATCAGAGCTTTCCAGACTTTTCATGTTGGTGACACACTTTTTAGACATGCATCATTTCGCAACACAGTAATTCAGTTTTACTAGCAAACCCGAGGTTAAACTAACCCGTTATAAGAGATACGGACACATACATAAATTGTAATAACGAAATGTATGGGGACACAACATATCTCATAAAAACCTTTCATTTATATTTTTTTAAAATATATGATTTGTAAGATAATAACATTGTTGTCATTTATGAGTATGTAAATATGTGCAAGAATTGAAAAAAGTTGAATAACACCAATAACTACTTGCCATTTTAATGGGCTTCAGCAAAGGAGATTGTTACCTTGTCGTGGTGCTGGAGCTTGAGCACCTCAATGACGTCGTGAGCTAAACCATGAAGGGACACCCAAAACGGGAAGGTCATGGCAGAGAGGTCAGACTAAATACGATCCCTGGGGAAGGAAACGGCAACCCACCCCAGTATTCTTGCCATGAAAACTAAATGGATCAGTACAACCAGAGATATGTCGGTATACCATCGGAAGATGGGACTCCCAGGTCAGAAGATGGTCAAAATGCTACTGGGGAGGAACAGAGGATAAGTTCAACTAGCCCCAGATGTGAAGACGCAGCTAGCTCAAAGCCGAAAGGACAGCTAGCAGCCAATGGTGCTGGTGGTGAACGACGAATCTGATGTTCTAAAGATCAACACACCATAGGAACCTGGAATGTAAGATCCATGAGCCAGGGCAAATTGGATGTGGTTATTGGATGTGGTAACGAGTGGGGTACCGCAGGGCTCAGTCCTGGGCCCAGTGCTCTTCAACATTTTTATTAATGACTTGGAGAAGGAGGTGCAGGGAATGCTGATCAGATTTGCAGATGACACAAAATTGGGCGGGATAGCTAATACTTTGGAAGACAGAAACAAAATTCAAAGTGATCTGGATGGACTGGAGCGCTGGGCAGAAAACAACAGAATGACATTTTGTAGGGATGAATGCCAAGTTCTGCACCTAGGAAAAAGAAACCAAATGCACAGTTACAAGATGGGAGATAGGTGGCTCAACAACACTACAAGCGAGAAGGATCTTGGAATTGTTGTCAATCACAAGCTGAATATGAGCCAACAATGTGATGTGGCTGCAAAAAAGGCAAATGCTATTTTGGGCTGCATTCATAGAAGCATAGCTTCCAAATCCCGGGAAGTACTAGTTCCCCTCTACTCAGCACTGGTTAGGCCTCATCTGGAGTACTGTGCCCAGTTATGGGCACCACATTTGAAGAAGGATGCAGACAAACTGGAGAGGGTTCAGAGGAGGGCAACAAAGATGATCAGAGGACTGGAAACAAAGCCCTATGAAGAGAGACTGCAAGAATTTAGCATGTTTAGCCTTGAGAAGAGAAGACTGAGGGGAGATATGATAGCACTCTTCAAGTACTTGAAAGGTTGTCACAGAGAAGAAGGCCAGGATCTCTTCTTGATCATCCCAGAGTGCAGGACATGGAATAATGTGCTCAAGTTACAGGAAGCCAGATTCCGGCTGAACATCAGGAGAAACTTCCTGACTGTTAGAGCAATACAACAATGGAACCAATGACCTAGGGAGGTGGTGGGCTCTCCCACACTGGAGGCCTTCAAGACGAGGCTGGACAGCCATCTGTCAGGGATGCTCTGACTTGGATTCCTGCATTGAGCAGGGGGTTGGACTCGATGGCCTTGTAGGCTCCTTCCAGTCCTACTATTCTATGATTCTATGATTGGGGAGATGTCAAGATTAAATATAGACATTTTGGGTGTCAGTGAACTGAAATGGACTGGAATGGGCCACTTCACATCAAATGACCACCAGATCTACTACTGTGGACAAGAGGACCACAGAGGAAATGGAGTAGCCTTCATAATTAATAATAAAGTGGCTAAAGCAGTGCTTGGATACAATCCAAAAAATGACAGAATGATCTCAATTCGAATTCAGGGTAAGCCATTTAACATCACAGTGATCCAAATATACACCCCAAATACAGATGCTGAAGAAGCAGAAGTAGATCAGTTCTATGAGGATCTGCAGCACCTACTGGATAGTACACCAAACAAAGATGTTATTTTCATTACAGGAGACTGGAATGTTAAGCTGGGTAGTCAAACGACACCTGGAATTACAGGCAAGCATGGTCTGGGAGAACAAAATGAAGCAAGACATAGGCTGATAGAATTTTGCCAAGACAACTCACTGTGCATAACAAACACTCTCTTCCAACAACCTAAGAGATGACTTCATACATGGACTTCACCAGACGGTCGACACCAAAATCAGATTGACTACATCCTTTGTAGCCAAAGGTGGTGGACATCTATGCAGTCAGTAAAAACAAGACCTGGAGCTGATTGTAGTTCAGATCATGAACTTCTTATTGCACAATTTAGACTCAGACTAAAGAGAATAGGGAAGAAGACCCACAGATCAGTTAGATATGAGCTCACGAATATTCCTCATGAATATGCAGTGGAGGTGAAGAATAGATTTAAGGGACTAGATTTAGTAGATAGGGTCCCAGAAGAACTATGGACAGAAGTTCGCAACATTGTTCAGGAGGTGGCAACAAAAAAATGTACCAAAGAAAAAGAAAAACAAGAAGGCAAGATGGCTGTCTGCTGAGACATTGGAAGCAGCCCAAGAAAGAAGGAAAGCAAAAGGCCACAGTGATAGGGGGAGATATGCCCAATTAAATGCAAAATTCCAGAGGTTAGCCAGAAGAGATCAGGAATTATTTTTAAACAAGCAATGTGTGGAAGTGGAAGAAGATAATAGAATAGGAAGGACAAGAGACCTCTTCCAGAAAATTAGAAACATCAGAGGTAAATTCCAGGCAAAACTGGGTATGGTCAAAAACAAAGATGGCAAGGACCTAACAGAAGCAGAAGAGATCAAGAAAAGGTGGCAAGAATATACGGAAGATCTGTATAGGAAGGATAATAATATCGGGGATAGATTTGACCGTGTGGTCGGTGAGCTAGAGCCAGACATCCTGAAGAGTGAGGTTGAATGGGCCTTAAGAAGCATTGCTAATAACAAGGCAGCAGGAGATGACAGTATCCCAGCTGAACTGTTTAAAATCTTACGAGATGATGCTGTCAAGGTGATGCATGCCATATGCCAGCAAATTTGGAAAACACAAGAATGGCCAGCAGGTTGGAAAAAATCAACCTATATCCCCATACCAAAAAAGGGAAGAACCAAAGAATGTTCAAACTATCGAACAGTGGCACTTCTTTCACATGCCAGTAAGGTAATGCTCAAGATCTTGCAAGGGAGACTCCAGCAATTGATGGAACGAGAATTGCCAGATGTAAAAGCTGGGTTTCGAAAAGGCAGAGGAACTAGAGACCAAATTGCCAATATCCGCTGGATAATGGAGAAAGCCAGGGAGTTTCAGAAAAACATCTATTTCTGTTTTATTGACTATTCTCAAGCCTTTGACTGTGTGGATCATCACAAATTGTGGCAAGTTCTTGGTGGTATGGGGATACCAAGTCATCTTGTCTGCCTCCTGAAGAATCTGTATAATGACCAAGTAGCAACTATAAGAACAGACCACGGAACAACGGACTGCTTTAAAATTGGGAAAGGAGTACGGCAGGGTTGTATACTCTCACCCTACCTATTCAACCTGTCGCAGAACACATCATGCAACGTGCTGGGCTTGATAAAGCCAAGGCTGGAGTTAAAATTGCTGGAAGAAACATTAACAATCTCCGATATGCAGATGAATCCACTTTGATGGCTGAAAGCGAGGAGGAGTTGAGGAACCTCATGACGAAGGTGAAAGAAGAAAGTGCAAAAGCTGGGTTGCAGTTAAACCTCAAAAAAACCAAGATTATGGCAACCAGCTTGATTGATAACTGGCAAATAGAGGGAGAAAACGTGGAGGCAGTGACAGACTTTGTCTTTCTAGGCACAAAGATTACTGCAGATGCTGACTGCAGCCAGGAAATCAGAAGACGTTTACTTCTTGGGAGGACAGCAATGATAAATCTTGATAAAATACTTAAGAGCAGAGACATCACACTGACAACAAAAGGTCTGCATAGTTAAAGCAATGGTATTCCCCATAGTAACCTATGCTGCGAGAGCTGGACCATAAGGAAGGCTGAGCGAAGGAAGATAGATGCTTTTGAACTGTGGTGCTGGAGGAAAATTCTGAGAGTGCCTTGGACTGCAAGAAGATCAAACCAGTCCATACTCCAGGAAATAAAGCCAGACTGTTCACTTGAGGGAAGGATATTAAAGGCAAAACTGAAGTACTTTGGCCACATAATGAGAAGACAGGATACCCTGGAGAAGATGCTGATGCTAGGGAAAGTGGAAGGCAAAAGGAAGAGGGGCCAACCAAGGGCAAGGTGGATGGATGATATTCTGGAGGTGACAGAACCGACCTTGGGGGAACTGGGGGTGGCAACGGCCAACAGGAAGCTCTGGCATGGGCTGGTCCATGAAGTCATGAAGAGTCGGAAGCGACTGACCGATTAAACAACAACAAATTTTAATGGGATATATGAGGTTGATGGGATGAACACAGCTTTTCAATATTTGGTGGAATATTAGATAAAGACATAACTCGCATTTCGTCATCAAGCATGTTTAAGCTTCCACGTTTCTTTAAAAGTGTCTTTAAGTTTGCCATCGTTGAAAAGGATACTTCACAAATGTATGTAGTAGAAAACTGCAGAAGAATTTTTAATGCTTTTTTAGCTATGTTTGGATGCATTTTTGAAATGTGAATCCAAAAGCTGTCTAAGTCACTCTCTTCATACATCATTAACAGATTTCGATCATTTTTTATTCAGCTAATTCTTCTTCAATAAGTGAAAAGTTCCTTGTTGCAGTTGAAAGAAATGGATTTCTGATCCAATCATAGTCTTGGATTTCAACATTTGAGAAGTAATGATGAACTTTCTCTCCGAGCAATGTTAAATGGTCAACAATTAGCGAGCTGATATCACATTTTAGCTGGCACTCAGCAGTTTTGGAAAATATTTCAAAATTTACTTCTTTCACTTTCCTTTTCCAAATTGCTATTTTGTCTCTCATAGCACAAATTTTATCTACTGCTGTTAAGATCTTTTCTCCTTTTCCTTGCATACTGGTGTTTATTTTATTCAAATGTTCAAATATGTCAGCAAGATATGCCAATTTTGTGCACCAAATTTTGTTTTGAATTAGATCGCAGAATTCATTTTGCTGATTTTCCTCAAAAAGTTTAAGCATCATTTCCCTCAATTCATATACACGACAAAGCACTCGACCTCTTGAGAGCCAACTAATGTCTGTGTGTAGTAGAAGCTTTTGAAGTCTTCCCCCATTTCTTCACAAATATGAGCAAATAATCTTGATTGAAGAGGTCTACTTTTAATGTAATTGACTATTTGAACCACTTTGTCCAAAACGTTTCTTAATTAATTTCCAATGGTTTGCGTGACTAGTGCTTTGCGATATAAAAAGCAATGAGTAATTATAATATTTTCATTCTCTTTCTTTGCTAAACCTATAGAACCTTTTGTTGAACCAAACATTGAGGGTGTGCCATCTGTGCATATTCCTACACAATTTAACCATTGCAAATTATTTTCCTTCATGAAGCAATCTGAAGTTTTAAATATATCTTCACCTCTAGTTCTCATTGGAAGTTCTAGACAACACAAGAATTGCTCAATAATTCTGTCAGTATGAATGAAATGTATAAAAACCAATAAGTGTGCTAACCCACTGACATCTGTTGCTTCGTCTAATTGCAATGTAAAGATCATATCATCTTGAAAGATATCCTTCATTTGCTGCCTAATGTCATCAGACATGTCTTGAATACGTCTTCCAATCGTGTTACCTGCCAAAGGGATTTTATTAACTTCTATCTCAAATTCGGGCCCAAATATTGTTCGAACAATAGCACAGCAAGATTCCTTTATGGTGGTTTCAGCAATAGCATGTGGGTCCTTGTTTGGGGCAATTATTTGAGCAACCAAGTAACTTGCCTTTTGAGCTTTCTCTGATGTCTTCATTCTCTTTGTGAATGATGCAGACTGCTTCTTTATAGATTTTGAAAGCTCAGTAAACTATTCTGCAGTTTTTTCTGACAAATGACAGTGTTTTGAGGTAAAATGATGCTTTAATTTATTTGGTACCATACTTTCATTTGCAAGTATATCCTCACAAACTAAACACTGGGGACAAGGATTGTTTTCATTACCAGAAAATGTGAACCCCAGTTTCATATAATCTTTATTGTATAAACAAGGCTTGGAAATTTTTCCTTTACACTTCTTACGTACTAATACAGACCGTTCAACAGTTGATTCTTGCGTAGTTTCCTCTATAGCAGCTACATTTTGTTCATCACAAATGTCATCTTCACCAGCTTTCCTTTTCTTAATTAGAAACGTATCTATTTTATGGGTAATTCAACTGCAATTTAATGAATAAATCTATGCAAATTTATTTTTAGGTTTTAGCATTAACTAAATATGAAAATAACAGGACTGTTTTTAGCGCTTATCTTTCTCTGTTTTTTCTTATGAAAATAACAGCACCTGCGCTCCACTCCCACAGTGATAAAGTGAGATAAAGATAAGAATTGGGACCAGGAGAAAATGTGAAAAATAAACAAAATTAACTGAAGTATTTACAATACGTATTAGGATACATAGGTCCAGGTAGGAGCTCAGCTGCAAAAACACATGAAGTAGAGAAGCAAAAGTCCAACAAAAATGATGTAAATATATATGTCTCACTACAAGGCTATATTGCTGCAAATATTTGCAATGCCTATGTCCAGAGTCCAGTTCTAGCACTCTCCGGTGGTACACTGCCAGTGGGTGGTCAATCCACGATTACAGCAGAGTAAAAATAAAAATAAATGGCAGAAATCAAATTATAAGTGCCACGTGGTGGGTGGCTTGCTGTTTGCCACATTGGGTTTGGGAGGGTGGCCTCCCTTTAGCCAGCAGCAGGTGGGTTGACTGGGTGACAGCCTGCAGCTGCGCTCACCCAGGTGATTGGGAGCATGCTGATTCCGAGGCTTCTGGCCTCCACTGAGCTCTGTTCTGATTGGCCAAGATGGTGGATGGCCCACTCGGTGAAGTCCCAGTCCAGGACCTCCGGGGGACTCCTCCACTCAGCACTGCCGAGAGTTGGGAGTGGTGTAACTCACAACTAATTGCTCCGTTAAAGGAGTCTCCAACGAGAATTCCAAATTCTCCACACTCCTCGTCCAGCCAGCATTACCACACTCCTCACCATACTGCTCCGACACCACCAATCACATGCGTCCTACATCAAGACGCCACACGATCCTAAAGCAGCTAATGTTAAAGCAGCTAAGCCTTAGCTGCTAAGGCTTAGCTGCTTTAACATTAGCTGCTTTAGGAAGTTCCGGAGGAGGGGCCAAGGGGAGCAAACGTGAGTAAGGGAGCTCCGCAGTGCCCTTCCGCACAATTTTCTGCATTTCATGCGACACACCTACACTTTGCCTACACACCTACACACACTAATGTGTTGCGGCACACAGTTTGGAAAGCTCTGGCCTAGATAATCCACTCTGATTCAATATCCATTGTGAGCCATGGAGCCTATAACAATCTATTCATTTCTCAATCTTTTTGTAAGCCTCCCTAAGTCTGGAGGAGAGGTTAGGGGAGAGAAAGACAAATATGACCTTCAGTAAGTGCAACTAAAACTAACAGGTAATGCACACTGAGAGCACTTTATCTTTGAGTTAATATATGGGGGCAGACAGTACATTCTGGGTGTTACATTTAACACATGAATGTGGGAAGCAAGACCAAATGGGTCATCCCTACTCCTGTGTAGAACCTACATATCTACAACTAGCCCTATTCCTGTGCAGTCAGGAATTCTGAGAAAGTAGGCCTTATACATATGTTACATTGCATGCACAGAGGTTCAGATGGGCCATTACGCACAATCCACTAAGTGTTTAGTGTCTACAAAATGCTTAAAATGTAGGACCAGATTTTCTTTTATAAACATATTCCATAAAGCTAATTCTGGTGTTTTACAAATCTCTTGATCCGTATTTCTTTCTATTTCATGAAATATCTTGTCCCAGAATTTTCTAACCCTCCTACATTCCCACCACATATGTATTTGAGTACCGTTAATTCCACATCCTCTCCAACACAAAGGTGATAGATTCTTATTCGTTTTTGCTAACTTCACTGGTGTCAAATACCAGAAAAAAACATTAATTGGTTTCTTGCTGACAGCTGCGAAGCAATTAATTGCAAGTAACTGGAAGACAGCCTGGATGCTGACAATACCTTTGTGGAAAAAGAAAATTTGGGACATAGCAATAAATGAAAAGTTGACACAGAAGTTAAGAGTGCACAGAGGAACAAAGAAAAGAGACACCTTCAAGAAGGATTGGTGAAAATATATAGATTTCATGAAAAAAATTCAAATAGAATAACCTTGATAGAAGCTTATAGAAATTTGTAGGAATCATGAAAAGAAGAACATAATGAAAGAATGAAACAGGATGAATTAATATATTACCCTGGAATAGAAATAGAAAATAAAGGAGGGGAGAAGAAGAATCCTGAAACTGTCCATACTTGGGGAGGGATTTTGATCAATATTTATGTGTTTTTGTAATTTCTTTTGAAAAATAAAAAATTACCAAAAACAAAACATAGGACTATGTAAGATCTCAGTTTCCTTTAACGTAAAGGGCTTTGCTTCTCCTCAGCTGCCCTTCAGGACGGAGCAGTCACGGCCTCTTTAGAACAAAAGAAAAAGTGCCTATGCACGTTTAGACAGAGAATTGTCTTACAATTCCCAGCATGCCTGGCTGGAGGGTTTCTGTCAGCTGTTGGACTTTTTTTTTTATGTCTAAACCTGCATAGGGACATGAGAGGTTGAAAAAATGGTTGAGTAATAATGGCCATAGATGAAAGTGAGGGGATAAGGAGATGGGAACTTGGGAGGGATAGGTGATTATTACTCCCAAGCTGTCTCCTATATCAGAGAGCCTGAGCAGGCCTGGTGACAGTTGAAGTTGGGTTGAAGTTCCTGCTCCTGAATTCCAGGTCAGTTAATGGGAAAAAACAACCACCCAGTACTTGATCTTGGATGAGCATGCTGACCTGGCCTGTATCACAGAGACCTGACTGGATGGTACTGTGGGAGTAAATCTCACCCAGCTTTGCCCTCCTGGGTTCTCTGTGTTGCAGCAGGCACGTCCTGGGGGTGCGGGGGTGCAGAATCACAATGGTCTATCAGGATTCTGTCCCCCTGTCCAGGTGTCCCATCCCACAGTCTCCCAGTTTCACATGTGTGTATCTGAAGATGGGTGTTTCGGACAGAATAATGATTCTGTTGGTTTACCGCCCGCTGAGGCCGGTTATAGGGAACACATGAGCCCCTTGTTACAACAGCTTCACTGGCTACTGGTATGTTTCTGAGCAGAATTTAATGTGCTGGTTATGACTTATATGGCTTGGGACCAAGCTACCTGAAAGATCGCCTTCTCCTATATGAGCCTCCCCGGTTCTTAAGATTTTCTGAAGGGGCCCTTCTTTTGAGACTGCCGGCTTCAAAAGTAGTAACCTGAGAAAGGGCCTTTTTGGTGGCCACACCCAGGCTGTGGAATTCCCTGCCAAGGGAGGCTAGGTTTGCTTCCTCTTTGCTGCCCATGTGCAAGCATGCAAAGACTGCTTTATTCAAGAAGGCCTTTGGCCTGTAAGTAGGTATGTTGGATTGGAAGCGTCTATTATTATTATTTTAGTATTTATTATTATTATCTGTAATAGCTATATTTTATTATATATTAATACATTGTTTTATTGTTTTAATCCATTTTTATTGTGCCTGTAAGCTGCCTTGTGTGTTATTTTTTTGGTAGAAAGGTGGGTTACAAATAAATAAAGAAATAATCATTAAAATGAAAGGAGAAAAGCATGATGGTATGGGAGATGGCTGAAGGACAAAGGTGAGAGGAAATTTCAGGTCACTTGCCATGGTTTTTCTTCAAAAAGGTGTGCTTTGTAATGTTAGACTTTAAGTGCTTCCAGGTGGAACAATATCAGTCATAAGGCATCATGCATCTATTCTGTCTTCCCTCCTTAATAGATTTTTGTGGTGAGAGAAAGGACAGATGAAGCGGTAGGAAAACATGGGAGATTACAAATGAAAGACAAAGACAGCACACGCTTGCACAAAGGAGATGCAAATATACAATAAGAGAGGCAAAAAAGCATTTTGAGGAGCATGTTGCTAACAACATAAAGGCCAACAATACAGAATTCTTTAAATATATCAGAAGCAAGAAACCTGCTAGGGAGGCAATTGGACAGTTAGGTGATAATGGAGTTAAAGAAGTACTAAAGGAGGATAAGGAGATTGCAGAAAAGCTGAATGAATTCTTCTCATCTGTCTTCACTAGGGGTGTACGAAACCCCACTTACCTGGCTCCGCCAGGTTCCGCAGGTGGGGGGAGGCAATCCGTTCCTCCCCCCGGAATCCTCAATGGGGGAGGAGGTGATCCGTTCCTCCCCGCCGGAATCCTGCCCGGCTGGCTCCGCTCAATGGCCAGGCCACAGAGACACCGGCCAGGCCAACCCGCAGCGGGGCCTCCCGCCACTGCCGGGCTGCTGCGGACACAAATGGCGTCCTGTGTAGGGGACGCCATTTGCGTCCCTATGCTGGCCCGTGATAGGCTACGTAAATATTTACGTAGCCCATCACGGCTAAAGCAGGGACGCAAATGTCGTCCCTTACTCCATTTGTGTTCCCGCTTTAGCCGTGATAGGCTACGTAAATATTTACGTAGTCTATCACGGCAAAAAAAAAGGGAATGCAAATGGCAGCGGCTACAGCGGCCGCCATTTGCGTTCCCTTGTTTAGCTGTGATAGGCTACGTAAATATTTACATAGCCTATCATGGTGAAAAAGGGAACGCAAATAGCGGCCGCCGTAGCCGCCGCCATTTGCATTCCCTTTTTTTGCCATGATAGGCTACGTAAATATTTACGTAGCCTATCAGAGCTTCTGCAGGGACGCAAATGGTGTCCCTGCATTAGCCGTGATAGGCTACGTAAGTATTTACGTAGCCTATCACGGCTAACGCAGGGACGCCATTTGCGTAATTATTACTACGTAAGTATTTATGTAGCCTATCACAGCCATTCGAAAGACACAAATGGCAGCTGCAGACGCGGTCGCCAATCAAGGAGCACCAGAAAGGCCAACAAAGGTAGGCTCCGTTCCCAGCCCATTTTGCGGGGTGGGGGGGCGGGGGGCTTCGTTCCGCCATGGATTTCGGGGGGCTGAATGCGCTGGCATTTGGCCTCACCAAGATCTGTGGCAGAATTCTACACCATGCCTAGTCTTCACTGAAGAAGATATAGGATAGATACCTCTGCCTGAACTGATGATTTTGTCAGGGCCCAGTTTCAGCATTACAATGGGCCTTGTAGGTTATAGCTTGTATTTGATTAGAAGTAGCCTGGAAGGGCTTGGGTCTATTCAGCCTGTGGAATATCAGAATCTGTTTGAGCTTCTCTCTGTCAGTGTTCTCAGAACAGAGCCATCGGGAGTCACCCAGCTCCCTGTCCACCTGCTGGTCTGGCCTTGGCAGGTAGGGAGGCTGGAAGCTGTCCATGAGAACCTGACGGAGGTGAGGTGGGGTTTGCAGAAGGTCTCCCAGGTTGAAGCATCACTGCTGGAGGGCTGAGCACTGACACCCTGTGCAGCCAGGGCTTTGCTGTCTGTTAAGGGATCCAGAAGGGGTGTGGTACAGTCACACCTTCCCTTTTAAGCTGATGCAAAGGTGAAGAAACTTTGCTAGGAACATCTCATCTTAATTGCCTGAAGCCTTCTCTGTTTGGATCCATTATCGTCTGGGCTTTTGGAGGCACCCTGTGCATGGACTCTCCCTTAATTGGAACTCCCTTTATTGGATTGCTAAAGACTTCCCATGAAAAGTACTGTGAGGCTTTTCATAGACTTGAACTCTCGCTTGCTGTGAATTGTGTGTGTCTGTCGTCAGCTCAGCATACTGGCAGGCTGGGTTTGATCTACAACTTCTGGACTTTCCTCTGCCTGGACGCATGCAGTGTGGAGTTACCAATGCGAAAGCGGTGGCACAGAACTTGCATGTTTGGGTTTACCCTTCCCTTGATCTTAATAGGTCTCGACCATTAGCATTATCAACAAAAGATTCAAAGTTAGACTATGGGTGTGTTTTTTGTTTAGGCCTTTAAAGGATTCATACCTTGATTACCTGATGGGGTCAATCCAGGAATCATTCCTATTCCTTGTTCGGGGTCAGAACCCCGTGTATGGATAGCCTGGGTTAGATATGCCAGGAATCCTGAGTCCCTTCTCTTGTGTTCAGAACTGTGGAGATGGCAATGGGGAAAGCACGTTGATGAGGATCTGAGTCACGGTAGTAGTGTTTAGTTTTGGACTGTTCCGGAATTACATAGAGCCTATAGATACTGACCATCAGCTATATGATTTCGGAAGAATGTAACCATTAAGCTTTTGCCATGGAATTTCCTGCAATAAAGAAATGTCACTGATTTGAGTGTCCAGTGTCAGAATGCCTGAGCATGTGAAATGGAGGGATCAAGAAGCCTGACAGTTTTCAGGAAGGGAGTCTGAGGAACTGAGACATATAGTGGTGACCAGAGATGAAGTTCTTGAACTTATTGACAAATTGAAAGATAATAAATAACAAGGTCGAGATAGTATCCATCCTAGAGTTCTTAAAGAACTCAAATCTGAAATTGCTAGTCTTCTAACAAAAATATGTTACATGTCCCTAAGATTAGGGAGAAGAGGAGGCAGCCAGCAGAGGTGGCAGCAGCAGTGCTTGCAGAGGAAGGCAACTCTAGCCAGCCCTTTCCCTCCGTGCAGAGACGAAGCAAAGTTACACAAGCATCAGAGAAGCGCATAATCACGGCCCTCAATGGGATGCGAAGGGAAATGGAGGCTAGTTACTCCCACTGGCAAAAGGAAGTGTAGTGCGATTCTGAAGGCACAGAAGAGTGCTTTAGCATTTTGATGAGTTGGAAAGGCAGGCTAGTTATTCTAGTTACCTAAGTTACTGAGGTCATGGCCAGGTGAAAGACACACCCCTAGGAATTTAAAGCAGAGGGATGGGCACACAGTAGCTGAACTTCAGGAGAACCAAATTAAAGGGAAAAAAAACAGTAAAAGTACTTTGCCAAAATGCAGCTTCCCCACAGGTAAACTCCAGGGTGGCTGCAGACTAGCCATGATCTCATGTGCCGCAAAGGACCTCCAAAAGGTCCCCATCTGCAGCACATCTCCCATGAAGACAGGTCCCTGATCATACTTCAAGTGATGTAGCCTTCACAGACTTGGACTGGGTCTACACATACAGGAGGATGAGCTGGAATGTGATTGTAGGATGCTGAGCTGGTAGAATGGACGGTACCATTTCATACTAGAGGTGACGGATACCACTTTTACATGCTCCTCATGTAAAAAATATCTACTTGCAAATAGGAAAGTCGATAGCCCGTGATTGCTCCACTAGCAAGGAGTGTTGACAAAATGTAGGGGAGCATTCAAAATTCTTCACATGCTGTGTGAAGTGGGGCAGCCCATTATATCACCTCAGCATTACTACTGCCTCATTCTTCTACATGGGTCGCCCAGGGCTTTAACTGGTGGCAGTGGGAAGCAGTATGTGTTCTATCTATGATAGCCGCTTCCCTGTGAAAAGGTCTCCCAGGACCTTTACAATAGCATGTAAGCCTTATTTCAAAAGGCATTTGGGCTGGCTAAGTTGCCTGAATTGTTATTAGCAAGAATTAATGGTTTGGAATCTAGGTTCCTAAATGGCAGGTATTTCTGCTGACTCCCTGCTCCATCCGCAGGCCCCCTGCACCATATCCCACACCATTCAGAAAGATCACCTAATCTTCAGAAGCAGATTTGGGGAGGAGGTGGTGGGAAAGCCTTTTTCCATGAATGGAACTCTGTTCCATTCACAGAAGGGATGTTAGGATCTAAGCCATTGTATTTTATGTTTGTGGGTACTGGTGGTTCCTTTGGTCTTAGCTGTTAGCATTTTGAGTTCTGGAACAACTTGTATTTGTTTTGAATGAATTAAATTGTAATTTATAGTGTACTTTAAATGAAATCTTTGAGAACTTCCTTGGCAGCTTGATTTCGGGTTGAAAAACATGGTAAAATTAGTTTGGTGTGTTTTTTTTAAAGTTTTTTCCAAGCTATTGGAGAAATCCTCACAATTTAAGTGGCAGTTTGAAACTACAGCATTTCTCCTGAATTTTACCAGAAGAGCTAAACAGGAAACCTTGAAATCATGCCCCCTTCGAATCAATTTGAAAAATATTTGGGCAAGTATTCTGTGAGGGGGATTTTGTTTCAAATAAAGCTTTCAAAGATTGATTTTTGAGAGCTCTTGGTAGCTGCACATTGTACAAAGATAGAAAGTACAAAGATAGAATTGCTGCTGCGTGTTTCTCCCGTTCTCTGTTTTGAACTTTCAGCCCACCATATCCTGAGAGATACCCTGCTGGTGATCCAAAGAAGGAACAGAACAAAGCCAGAGAGGTTGAGAATATCCACCAGGCTAGCTTCTGTTGTATGCATTGGGGGGGGGGGGGGGATGAAGTCAATCTTTAGAATGAAATTAGCCTTGACATTCTTCATGAAAGATACTTGACATTCAATATCTTGCATACACTCATCACAGCTATGCTAGTTTTTACGTCAGCTACTGAACTCCAACAATATAGTTTCTGTTTATACTTTGTTTATTTCTTTGTTGTAGTCCCTATAAAATGTTATATATGGCCAAGTTATGCTCCAAAAATAAATCCTACTTAAACTTGGGATTTTGAAATGCTATCTCTGTGGTTGCAAAACATGTCCACCATCTTATCCCTGGTCTGGGTATAAATTCCCAGAACTGCAGCCTGGTTCTATTGTATTTAAATGTGCATGCTTTCTATGAAGGATCCAGGGTTGACCTCCCTATGGGCGGAGCTACACATTATCTCAGCTAATGTGTGTTTCCAGATGCTGGCGGGGGGGGGGGGGGACTTGCAGGGAACAACTGACTTTAACTTGGACAGCCTGTTCTCCCCTGCAAATTCTCTCCTAAAGCCACCACCCTCCCTGCAGCCTAACTGGACTTCCTTTTAGAGCCCAGCTAGGAAAAAATGATTTAAACAGCCTGGAGGGGCATTTGCAGGAGAGGTGAGGCAGAGGAGGGTTACGTAACCCTGTCATATCCTCCAATCTATAAGTGCCTCTCCACAGATATCAGCACTCTATGCTTTAGGCAAATATTTGGGTGTAATTCTAGCATTTGGTGGTAATTCTAGTATTGCTAGCATTGCTGTGTTTTGGGCACTTGTATTTAAAAACACACACACACACACACACACACACAAAATACTGGTTAAAGTTGTACAGTTTTATGCTCTACAGTGCAATGTCTAGGAACTGCCCCTCTTTATGTCAGATTACTAATAAGCCATAGTTGATATGCACAGTTATTGTGATCAGCATTGAAGGCTGCTGCACCGTTTGGCTCCATACATTTATATGACTTTGGGAGGCCGGGGGAATTCCAAAAAGCCCTTCTTGAAGTTTTGTGCCAAAAGCATTTGACTGAACCAACTTTTGAACTGTGATTCTCTTTTTTCAAGAGGGATTTGTGGAAGGTATGGCAAAGACTTCCCTCTTGTCTTCCTCCAGCTGCCTCCACATTTTTCTGCTCCTGCTATGTGGAACGTTCTTTCCTCCAGATGTTGGCTTGTCTGTGAGGCTTGTTTGTACTGTTGTCTTCCAACCACTGGCATGATAAACACTGGATCTAAGAGCAGGGTTTCATTTGATTATAACTGTTGTTTTCACATTTTCCTTGGGGCATAGATTCTAAATAAAAAAGCAGTCACAAATGTAGAAAATTGGCTGGATATTGAAGATAAAAATGTAGTTAGGTATGTGGTCAAGCAATATTTTCATCAGGCTTTTCTTGGGGGTGGGTAGAGGGGGAAATATGGCCAAATATCCAAAATGTATTACTATGAAACTGGGAACTAGTTATATGTAAGCGAGATTACTTTAGAGGAAGAATAGGGGAACTTTGTTATTATGAGATTGAAGGATCAGATGCCATCAGATCCATCCTTATCTCCAAGACAAATTGTTCTTTACCAACTTAGTTTATTTTAAAAGGCTTGAGATGGAGCAAAGAGTTGGTATTGTAGAGATGGATGCAGGGACGGCCCTACCATTGGGCATAGTGAGGCAGTTGACTCAGGTGGCAGATGCTGAGAGGCAGCAGTGAGGTATTGGCAGAGAGAGCTGGGGGCCACACAGCCTGTCCTGCACCCCTTAAGCTAGCCTGCTGCCTTCAGGTGTGAGGGATGATGCTGTCCCATTGCCAGTGCCAAAGAAAGATTCACCTGCCAGTCCAGCTGGCTTTTGTACATTGAATGGAAGAGGACACCATCTTGCCCTTTGCAATTGTTTAGGTTTCCAATATAATAAATAGAAAGAATTATATGTTTTAATTTGGATTGAGAGGTGTCATTTTTGACACACACAGCCGCCAAGTTTACTTTAAGTATGGTGCTCTCTCTTCTTAGAAAACATGTTATGCGATACAAATGTGTAGTTGGGGAAATTTCAGTTCACCAGCCATGAGGGTGGGTTATTAATCTACAAGGACGAATCACGTCTGTCACAGGGGATCAGATGTGCTGTTTCAGCTCATTGAGTCTTCACAGGACATGTATGCCGATTCAGAAGTTATTATGCTAGACTGGTCTTTTCTCTAGCATCGTGGCTAATGGGACCAGCTTGGGTTGTGCAGTCTGACTGATGGCTTTTCCCCTCGCGAGCTGATCTACATATTAGGAGCCATGTGTTTATCAAGGCAGACTATTACACGACATAAGAGATACTTGCTGTATTTAGCAAACAGGCTTACTTAGCTGCTGTTGGAGAGATGCATCTTCACTATTACAGCCCAAAAGGACAAAAGGATTGTAGGGTGCTTCATTAAAATGTTACTCCATTAGTTTAGAAATGAAAAGCATCATTCCACTGAACAGCAAACTCAGCCGGTTGAATTCTTATTATCAATTTGGAAGCATAACCAGGGGTAGGGGCAAAAATTAGGGAGTGGTTTCAACATACGTAGGAGAATCCCTAGGTACACAAAAGTATAGAAGTTTGTAAATTAAAAGAAAAGGACTTTTTGCAAAGTCCCAAATGGTCCAACAAGGAACTGTGAGCTTCCAGAGCTGAAGATGTAGAGATAAGAAAATAATATAGAATTCAGAGTCATCCAATTAAGCTGAATGGTGGGAGATTCTGGACAGACTAAAGGAAGAAGCCCTTCATGTTGTGCATATTTAAAGCATGGGATTTGCTAGCACTAGATGTGGTGACAGCCATCAACTTGGTTAGGTTTAAAAGTGTATTAGACAAAGTCATGGAGGATTAATGGCTCAGCTCAGAGATAACGGTAGGGACCGTAGTGTGACTACGGGAGAAATAACTCCCTAAAGGCACAATCCTATGCAAGTTTAGATGGAAAAAGTTGTACAACTCCCAACATCCCCTCAAATCATTCTAAGTTGGGCAGCCAGGCTTTTCTTCCCACAAACACAGTACAAAATTAATTGTACTATGTTATGTTATGTTTGTTATGTTATGGAAATATAAGTACACCTTGTGAACCAAACTTGTTTAATTTTTTTTAAGGCTTGGCATCAAACATTTCTGAATTGTAGCTTTTTGCTACTTATAATATGCTGACACTGAACTCCCTAGGAAAGAATCACATTTCGTTTCAAAATTGTGAACAGCTTTGTTTTTCTTCTCTATGGTTTCACTTGGATATTTGTTACTATATTGGTCCAACAAACTGAACCACACAGAGTGAGTTAAGAGAATATGTTTTACTGGAACAAAGTTTAAGTGAATGAGCAAAAAATACACCCCACTTTCAAAAGCAGTGTTCTGCATTTCCACCATCATTTCCCCCCCCCCAATATATCATGTGGTTTACTTTGTGTTATAAATTACCCTTGGGTATGAATATATGGAAACTGGTATATAGAGAAGCAGTTTTCTCTGACCAGATGCCTCTGATGGGCACATACAGTTGTGTTATCCCTCTCTCAGGGTATGGTCTAAAGTGGAGCAGGTCTGGCCCTGGCCAATGCCTGGCTGGGAGATCACCTGAGAAACCTGATGGCGGAGAATTTCTCCCCGAAACTTCGGGGGGCCGAGCGCCAACGTGTTCGGCCCCCCGAACAAGTTTCGGGGAGAAATCCTCTGCACCCCCCCACCCCCCGCACCCCCCCCGGGACGGGACTTACCTTTGCCGAATGTCCCTCCCGGCGGCGGGTCCAGCCGGCAGTTCGGCGGGTGTTCGAGCGGGGCGGAAGCGGCAGCCGGTCTTTTGACCGGCTGCCGCTGCCGCCATTTCAATAAAAGAAAAAAAAAATGCCCCCGTGATAGGCTATGTGACGATTAACGTAGCCTATCACGGCTAGATTTGCAAAGTCAGCCGTGATAGGCTACGTTAATCGTCACGTAGCCTATCACGGGTGACTTAAAAAAAAAAAAGCGCATACAGATAATGGCGGCCCCCATAGGGAGCCGCCATTCCCGTTCCTTATTTGGTCGCTGTAGTCTACGTAAACATTTACGTAGACTACAGCGACTAAATAAGGAACGCGAATGGCGGCTCCCTATGGGGGCCGCCATTTGTGTACGCGCTTTTTTTTTTTAAGTCACCCGTGATAGGCTACGTGACGATTAACGTAGCCTATCACGGCTGACTTTGCAGATCTAGCCATGATAGGCTACGTTAATCGTCACGTAGCCTATCACGGGGGCTTTTTTTTTTTTTTAAACAATGGAGTTCGCAGCCGGGCAAGGCGGGAAGCCTCCTCCCCGGCCTGAATTTCGGCCGGGCGAGGCGGGAAGCCTCCCCCCCGGCCTGAATTTCGGCCGGGCGAGGCGGGAAGCCTCCCCCTCCGGCCTGAACTTCGCGGGGGGAGCCGCGAAGTGCCTCCCCCCCACCGCGAACAAGCTTCAACGAAAGGTAAGTGCCTTTCGTCCACCCCTGTGCATACCACATTGAGATTGGAAGAAAGATGAAATATAGATGTAAGAAAATTCCATACCTGCAGTGTCATATGCCGTGGCCATAGTATAGAAATCAAGACCCCAGAAGCCCCCTTCACTTCTCTTCTTCAGATGTCCATGCTCAAGGAGCAAATGTCAGGAGCAGAGGCAAGAAGGCATGCAACATCCAGAGCAGGGTGAGCTCAGCCCCACTTCCCATTGATCGAATGGTGCCTCTTCATGCACATAACACATGAATGGGGCCAGAGACATCTATAAATGTAAGGCAAAGCAGAGAACTTTCAGATCCAATTCCATCTGATAATATGTTTTAAGTTCCAGAGGGGGAATATATTTGTGCCTTGTACTAAATAAATGGCAGAGTAGGCATGGGAACTAAAATAGGAGGACAAAAGGTATACTTTTGAGTACTGGCTAGATGACATAAAATATAAAGTCTATTGAATGTCCAGGTCCCATTAAGAGAATTTTAATTAAATTGAAATAATTTAAACTAGCTAAACAAGTAACACTGCTTTAGCTGTCCTTGGATCCATCTCTTTGAAACACCAGTTGGATTTAATGTGACTTAGCTGGTGAAAAGCTATGTACAATAACACTTGTCAGTGGTGGAAAGGTCAGCTGCAAATATCATCTCTTTAGTGGCAATGCTAATGCACCAGCATATCAAAAGCTAATAAGGGATACATGAAGGAGATACATTTGTTCTAATAGAAATTCAACTCATCTATTATATCTGCACATATCATTAGCTGTGCCAAAGAACTTGATAATAATGGAGAGTTTTATATGTGAAGACAATAATGATGGGAAGGACTTGGGCCACACAGCAAAGGCAAAGACGGAGATTGTTAACTGAGAAAACGGATTGATTCAAGTTGATTCCAGACAGATTTTTTAAAAATCTAGAGCATAACTGCGTGGTTCCAGGTGTGAAGAGGAAACCTAGTTGCATGGATCAATTAAATGCTGGATCAGTGGCACCAATTTGCTTAAATGGTCAATTCACATTATCATTTTTATCACCTGAGATGAACTTTGACGCCTCCTGAACACACTGTTATTTCCAGAGGCCTTCCTTGAGTGACTAGCCGCAGTTTAGTAAATTGGGAATTTGTTTCTTTTAAAATGTTTTAATTTTTTAATATGGTGTTTTATTCTTTTATCTTTGTTGTTCCCCGCTCCAAAACCTTTTGATGTGGATCAGTATATAAATATTATAAATAAATAAATAAATAACAAATAAATAAATAAAAAGAGACATGCTGGATCAGACCAAAGATCTGTCTAATCCAACATTCTGTTACCAGATTGCGTGTGGACATGAAGGCAATAGCATCCTCCCATTTATGCTCCATCTGCTCTGAGATGTACATTTTCTTGATATTTTATAAACTCATTATAAAATACAATAAAACCAATCATTAAAACAATAAAAGAATAAAACAATCAACAACATCTCATTAAAATAACCAGGGATAGCTGGCATTGCTAGCAGCCAGGGAGATGCTTGTGAAACAAGTGTGTTTTCAGTTGTTGGCGGAAGTACACCATACTAGGAGACAGCCTGATCTCAATGGGGAGATCCTTCCACATGGTGGGTGCCACAGTTAAGAAGGCCTCCTCCTCACCACGAACCTCAGTATGGTCGGCAAGCCCTCCCCCTCAGAACGTAGAGATCTTGTGATATAAATTCCATAGTTTCACTATGCACTGTGTGAAGAAGTACATCCTCTTATCTGTCCTGAATCTCCCACCATTCAGCTTCATTGGATTACCCCGGGTTCTAGTATTATGACTGGAGAAACACTTCTCCCTCTCCACTTTCTCCATACCATGCATAAGCCTATTATGCTTATATAATTATGCTTATATAATTATAAGCATAATTATATTATAATAATTATAATATAATTATGCTTATAATTTCTCCATACCATGCATAAGCCATACCATGCATAAGCCACATGATAGTACCTACTAAATCACAGCTTGGCTATTGATGTGCAGTGATTTATTTTATTCCTTCTATTAAATTTATATCCTACCTTTCCTCCAAGGAGCTCAACAATCAGGTACATGGTTCTCTTTCCCTATTTTATCCTCACAGCAATCCTGTGAGGTAGGTTAGGCTTAGATAAGTAACTGGCCAAGTTCACCCAGTGAGCTTCATGGCCTAGTGGGGATCTGACCCTGGGTCACTTCCTCTACACTCTGTCCACTACACTGCTGTAGCTTTCACATTGGCACCAGCGATACAAATGCTCATCAACAGAGCCTTCACAGCAAGCTCAGTAGTTCCCAGTGGAAGCAATCTTATCAGGTGATATATTTTACCCCTCAAATAACTGTTGTCTAGCATGATTCTGTACACTGGCCGTAAGAGATGAGGGATTAGAACTGTTTTCATGTTTCTGTTCTTCCTGAAGATAAGCTGTGGAAGGTCAATGGCCCATTTGGCTCAGTAGCCTGTGAATTGACAGGACACATAAATGTTTCAGGGAAGGTTCACAAGCAGGGCATGTTAATTCCTAACATTTGATCATCATAGGGTATACTTTCCTTCTGGCTGTAAAATTTGTATCTGAGGGGCAAAATTGGATATCTTCTACAGTTGATCAGGATGTTTCCAATAAAATAAGATATGAAGTCTTGGAGAAATGACAAGTTTAATCAGTTAAATGAATAGTTTGAAAAATAAATTGTGAGCTTTGAACTTTATGACATTCTTAATACATTCTTATTTTTTCCAGGTTGAACCAACTGATCCTCTCTGGCAGATATGAGCAAGTACTTAGTCCGAGGCTAGGGGAAGGGCCAGTATCCAGCAGATAAATCGGAAGGAAACAGACCAAAGGGTGGCTCAAGTGAGGCGCACAAGCAATGGGCATTATGCAGTTTCAAGAGATAATATTCTAGGCAGGAACTATTTACTCAGGACTGCAGCCAACTGGCAGTCAGCTGCTAGTCACCTGAATGTTCTGGCTGGGTATCAATACATTTACAGAAGTTCTGGCGATTCCGTGTTTTTATAACACACTACACATGGATGACATTAAGTCCTATGGTGGCTTTAATTTTATGCAAGCGCTTTATAGGATGCTTGCAGATGGAGGGCTCCTAGCACTACCAATAAAAAATAGTGCACATGTTCCATCTTTTATTCCTTAATGGATTTATTTCTGGTAAGAAAAAAAGGCGGAAGAAGCATTAAAATACATGGGAGGGTTACAAATGGCATCTGGAACAACCATCGAACCATTGTGTTTGGTTCGTGTATTTAAGAATATTTATAGACTGCCTTTCTACAGAAAACTGTTCAGAAGGGGGATTGCAACAATGTAAAAATGCAGGTAATGGTCCATACAAAATAGAACAAAGCCCCAAGACAATTACACTAATCAAATAAAACAATCAAAACTACACAAAAACAGCAAGAAGCTTCAGCAATCCCATCTATGAAAGGAGAGAACAGGAGTGCCCATATGGACTTTCCACATGGGCAGAGAGCACTCTACAGCTCCAGAGCCACCCCAGAAAAGGCCTTATTCCTGATCAGTGACAAACCTGCCTCCCTAATGGAAGACAGGGGTTGGTCTTATAGGCCCCTTCCAGCCCTACTACTATTCTATGAAAAGTGGCACTGTACTAGTAAACACCAAGGTGGCAGCAGGGGTGTGTGTGTGTGTGATATCATATGTAAAAAGGTGCTCCCTGAAACACTTAGGGTCCAGATTATACAGGGGTCTAAAGATCAAAGCCAGTACCTTGAACTGAGCCCAGAAACAAACTGATTACTGAAAATGTTTTGGAATGGGTGTAATGTGTTCTCACCAACCTATAGCAGACAGCAGATGGACAGTAGTATTCAGTACCAACTGTAGCTTCCAAACCACCTTCAAGAACTGCCCACACATAGACCTGGTTCACATGATCACTGCAGCCCACCATGGTTTATTTAAGCCATGTTCGGACAAGATGACAAGCCACATTTGTGGCTTCAATATTCAAAAGTCACCTGGCATATGACTTTAAATAAGCCAGGGCGGGTTGCAGCACATGCTGGGCGACTCTTGAATATTCAAGCCACAACTGCAGCTTGTTGTGTTGTCTGAACCCAGGAAGGGTGGGTTGTTGGCATGGTTAACAAACCACCCACAAACATAAAACAGTCATGCCAACATCCATCCACCCTTGCCAGGTTTGGATGACACAACATGTTGCAGTCCTGGCTTGAATATTCAAAACGGCTGCCCACCTGTGCCACAGCCCACCATGGCTTAAATAAACTACATTAGGCAGCTTGATTGTGGAAGCTGGCCCAAAGTGTGCATTGCAATAATCTAATTTAAAGGGAGAGATGATAGCTAGCTCACTAGCTTCCAACAGTGGGTGTATCTGGTGAATCAACACAGACTGGTAAAAAGCTCTCCTGATCACACTGCCAAGTGGAAATCTGGGCATCATCCCTGGTCCAGGAGTACTTCCAAGCTACAAATCTACCCCTTAAAAAAAGTGTGATCCCATCAAGTTCAGTTTATTTCCCAGCAAAGTGGTCCACTGAATCTCCCACCATCAACTCTGTCTTATCTGGACTGAATGTAGGTTTATTCATTCTCATCGAATCCACCACTCTTCATAGACACTCACTTGGACGTGATGAATAGGAGAAATAGAGGACACATTAGCCCATATCTCATGATGACATCTCTTCCATAACAGCATGGAAGACAGAATTGATCTCTGAAGAGCCCTGGCCTGTAGGACAATTCTCACAGAGAGGGGCAATAGTCTGTCAGCACCCCTGTCTGGAACCTGCCCTCCAGGAACAGGAACACCACAAAATGCCACTGTCAGTTCCCAGCCCAGATCTATGGTCTGGAAGGCTACTATCATCAACAGTACTGAAAGTCCAGGAAAATCAATAAAGAGTCATCACTTCAGTGCCACTGCAGCAGGGGTGGACCGCATGTGGCCCCTGCTGCCCCCTGGTGTGCCTTAAAAAAAACAATAAAGGGGAGAAAACTAGCGGTCTACCACCAATATTCAGTGGCGAAGCATTACGGAGGCTTAGAATAGAGAAAACAAGCTACATTTGTCCATTTTAATTTGTCCCTGTAGTGCTTTGCTGTTGAATTTTGGCAGCAGTCCATGAGTTTTCTCCTTCCCCCCCTTTTTTTTTTTGCTGCCACTGCATTGCTGATATTAGGCAGCGTGGATGGTAGCAATGCAGCCCATGATGGGTCGGGGGAAAGGGAATTGGCCTCCAGACTACCTGAAGTTGCCTATACCTGCACTGCAGGACATTATTATTGCACCCAAATTTGAAATGAGCAATGTGGAGGAATAAATAAGGAGACTTTCAATTTTTCCCCATGTATTGACAGGATCTTTCAAAGAACCTGCAAAATATGTCTGTGCTCTGAGATGTATGTTTCCTTGATATTTTTTAGGCCCTTAAATTATGCCATGGTCCTGTTCTGCTTAACTTTGGATGGATTGTGCCCTGTATATGGAAATATAAAGACGTCGTCAACCCAATCTAATTCTTGTCATACTTTACAAAAGAAGAAGGAGGAATTATGACTTGCTACTTACACCAGAATGTAGACAGGAAGGTGCATTCCACTGAAAACAATCTAATATGGATACACTGAAAGACTCATTTGTTGCTGTGTAGTATATGGTCAGCTCTTAGTGGTTAGAGTTTGCTGTCTTCTGGGCCATTTGGAGAAAAAATGAATACAATCTGCAGCAGTTTTTATAAAATTGGGGTGCTTGCATTATATTAATTAAAACCCATCTTCTGTTTGCCTGATGGCTTTTGTGTACTTTCTAGTCTTCAAATCCAGAAACCAGATGGATGTATGCCAGTGACCCCTTTGTGAATTGTCTCAGCCGCTCATGTATAGTTATTTAATTAGTTTGCAATGCTTCTTAAAATGTGTGCTCCCTGTGGTGGCTCCAATATTCCTGGAGCCAAGGTTAATTTGAATTACATTGTTTGGCAAATGGTATCCTACCATGGATCCCCTTCATGGATCACTGTCTTGTTGTGGCGAAGGGGCTTGCGTAACTCAGGGAAGCCATAAGCTATGCTGTGCAGGGCCACCCAAGATGGACAGGTCATGGCGGTGAGTTCTGACAAAATGTGGTCCACTGGAGAAGGAAATGGCAACCCACTCCAGTATTCTTGCCAAGAAAACCCCATGGAATGTATCACAAGGCTAAAAGATATTACGCTGGAACACGAGCCCCTCAGGTCGGAAGGTGTCCAATATACTACTGGGGAAGAGCAGAGGGAATTTCCAAGTAGCGCCAGAAAGAGTGAAGCGGCTGGGCCAACGCCGAAAGGACACTCAGCTGTGGATGTGTCTAGTGGTGAAAAGAAAGTCCGATGCTGTAAAGAACAATATTGTTTAGGAACCTGGAATGTAAGATCAATGAATCAAGGTAAGCTGGAGGTGGTCAAACATGAGATGGCAAGACTGAACATCGACATCTTGGGAATCAGCGAACTCAAATGGACAGGCATGGGCGAATTTAATTCAGGTGACCATCATATCTACTATTGTGGGCAAGAATCCCTTAGAAGAAATGGAGTAGCACTCATAGTCAATAAAAGGGTGGGAAAAGCAGTACTGGGGTACAATACCAAAAATGATAGAATGATCTCAGTACGAATCCAAGGCAAACCATTCAACATCACAGTAATTCAAGTCTATGCCCCAACCACTGAGGCCAAAGAAGCTGAGGTTGATTGGTTATATGAAGACCTACAACACCTTCTAGAACTAACACCAAAAAAAGATGTCCTCTTCATCATAGGGGATTGGAATGCTAAAGTAGGAAGTCAAGAAATCACCGGGATAACAGGCAGGCATGGCCTTGGTGTACAAAATGAAGCAGGACAAAGGCTAATAGAGTTTTGCCAAGAGAACACGCTGATCATAGCAAACACTCTTTCCCAACAGCACAAGAGGCGACTCTGCACATGGACATCACCAGATGGTCAATATCGAAATCAGATTGATTATGTCCTTTGCAGCCAAAGATCGAGAAGCTCTATACAGTCAGTAAAAACAAGACCTGGAGCTGACTGTGGCTCAGATCATGAGATTCTTGTTGCAAAATTTCGGCTTAAATTGAAGAACATAGGGAAAACTACTAAACCTTTCAGGTATGACCTAAATCATATCCCTTATGAATATACAGTGGAGGTGAAGAATAGATTTAAGGGATTAGACCTGATAGAGTGCCTGAGGAACTATGGATGGAGGTCCGTAACATTGTTCAGGAGGCAGCAACTCAATCCATCCCAAAGAAAAAGAAATGCAAGAAAGCCAAGTGGCTGTCTGATGAGGCTTTACAAGTAGCTGAGGAAAGAAGGGAAGCAAAAAGCAAGGGAGAAAGGGGAAGATATATCCAACTGAATGCAGAGTTCCAGAGAATAGCAAGGAGAGACAAGAAGGCCTTCTTAAATGAACAATGCAAAGAAATCGAGGAAAACAACAGAATGGGAAAGACTAGAGATCTTTTCAAGAAAATCGGAGAGCTCAAGGGAACGTTTTGTGCAAAGACGGGCATGATAAAGGACAAAGAAAGACGGGACCTAACAGAAGCAGATGAGATTAAGAAGAGGTGGCAAGAATACACAGAAGAACTATACAGGAAAGATCTTAATGTCCCAGATAGCCATGATAGTGCGCTCACTGAACTTGAGCTGGACATCCTAGAGAGTGAAGTCAAGTGGGCCTTAGGAAGCATTACTAACAACAAAGCTAGTGGAGATGACAGTATTTCAGCTGATCTATTTAAAATCCTAAAAGAGGATGCTGTTAAAGTGCTGCACTCAATAGGCCAACAAATTTGGAACACTCAACAGTGGCCACAAGACTTGGAAAAGGTCATTTTACATTCCAATTCCAAAGAAGGGCAATGCGAAAGAGTGTTCAAACTACCGTATAATTGCGCTCATTTCACATGCCAGCAAGGTGATGCTCAAAATCCTACAAGCTAGGCTTCAGCAGTATGTGAACTGAGAACTACCGGAAGTACAAGCAGGGTTTCGAAGAGGCAGAGGAACTAGAGATCAAATTGCCCACATTCGCTGGATCATGGAGAAAGCAAGAGAATTCCAGAAAAACATCTATTTCTGCTTCATTGACTACGCTAAAGCCTTTGATTGTGTGGATCACAACAAACTTTGGCAAATTCTTAAAGAGAGAAGTACCATACCACCTTACCTGTCTCCTGAGAAACCTGTATGAGGGTCAAGAAGCAACAGTAAGAACCGGACATGGAACAACAAAATTGGGAAAGGAGTACGACAAGGGTGCATATTGTCGCCCTGCTTATTTAATTTATATGCAGAGTACATCATGAGAAACGCCGGGTTGGATGAATCACAGGTCGGAATTAAGATTTCCGGGAGAATTATCAACAACCTCCGATATGCAGACGATACCAGCCTAATGGCAGAAAGCGAAGAGGATCTAAAGAGCCTCTTGTTGAGGATGAAAGTGGAGAGTGCAAAAGCTGGTTTGAAACTCAACATTACAAAAACGAAGATCATGGCATCTGGCCCCATCACTTCCTGGCATATAGAAGGGGAAGAAATGGAAGCAGTGAAAGATTTTACTTTCTTGGGCTCCAAGATCACCGCAGACAGTGACTGTAGCCATGAAATTAAAAAGCGCTTGCTCCTTGGGAGGAAAGCTATGGCAAACCTAGATAGCATAGTAAGAAGCAGAGACATCACCTTGCCGACAAAGATTCGTATAATCAAAGCTATAGTTTTCCTAGGCATGTACGAAATTGACTTACCTTTCACGGATTATGTTGATGGTGGGGGGGGAGGCGTTCCGTCCCTCCCCCCGGAATCCTGGCCGGGGGGGGAGGCGCTCCGTTCCTCCCCCTGGAATCCTCGAACGGTCGATTGAGCTCCGCGGCAGCTCTGCGGAGCAGCTGGCCAGGCCTGGCCCAGCCAGGCCAGAGCCGTCCGCAGCCGGATTTCTGTCCACAGAGGGCTCTGGGTAAAAAAAACCCCAAAAAACTCACAACCAACTGCGTACGCAAATGGCGGCAGCTACGGCCGCCGCCATTTGCGTTCCTTCTTTTTGGCCGTCTTAATCTACGTAAATATTTATGTAGAATATGACGGCGAAAATAAAGGGGAATGCAAATAGCGTAGCAGGTGCTATTTGCGTCCCTTTTTCATTCACCATTTTAGCCTACGTAAATATTTACGTAGGCTAAAACGGCGAATCAAAAGGGGACACAAATAGCGCCTGCTACGCTAATTGCATTCCCCTTTATTTTCGCCATCATAGTCTACGTAAATATTTACGTAGATTAAGACGGTAAAAAGAAGGAACACAAATGGCGGCTGTAGCTGCCGCCATTTGTGTACGCGGTTGTTTTTTTTTTTAACCCACCCAACCATGACGTAAAGATCACGTCTTTTTTTTTTTTACACAAGCCTGGAAATGGTGGCAGCGGCAGCCAGTCGGAAGACCGGCCGCCGGAGCCGCCACAGCCCAGAAGATCTGCCCCAGGTGAGTCTCGTCCCGGGGGGGATCTGCGGGGGGGCAGGGGGGTGTCAGGCCGTTCCGCCATGGAGTTCGGGGGGCTAAATGCACTGGCATTCGGCCTCACCGAGATCCGTGGCGGAATTCTCTGACATCCCTAAGTTTTCCCAGTAGCAATGTATGGCTGTGAGAGCTGGACTATAAGGAAGGCTGAGCGCTGAAGAATTGATGCTTTCAAACTGTGGTGCTGGAGAAGACTCTTACGAGTCCCCTGGACTGCAAGGAGGTCAAATCAGTCAATCCTAAAGGAAATCAACCCTGACTGCTCATTGGAAGGCCAAATACTGAATTTGAAGCTCAAATATTTTGGCCACCTAATGCGAAGAGAAAACTCCCTGGAAAAAACCCTGATGCTGGGAAAGATTGAAGGCAAAAGGAGAAGGGGACGGCAGAGGATGAGATGGCTAGATAGCATCACCGATGCAACGAATATGAATTTGAGCACAGTCCAGGAGAGAGCGGAGGACAGGAATGCCTGGCGTGCTATGGTCCATGGGGTCACGCAGAGTCGGACACGACTTAACGACTGAACAACAACAACGACATCCTACCATGGCCAGATAAAAACATCACCCACAGCAGAATTAAGAGCAGGAGGGAATTTTAAAAGCAGAACTTGTAGCTAATACATTTTAAAAGCCATGGGCAGGTTCATATGAGAGAAGGGTGGTCTTTCAGATATCCTGATGCCAAGTGAGCTAGGGCTTTATAGGTAAGCGCCAGTGCCTTGAATTGTGCCTGGAAGCAGATTGGCAGTGACTGCAGTTGGTACAAGAGTGGTTTAATATGGTCAACAAAGTATGCAACAGAAAGCAGTCTAGCTGCTGCATTTTGTACTAGCTGCAGTTTCTGAAGACTCTTCAAGGGCAGCCCCACACAGAGCGCATTACAATGATCTAAATGGGAGGTGATTCAAGCAGGGATCACTGTGGCCAGATCTGCCTTTTCTAGGAAAGGATGCAGCTGGCACACCAGTCAAAGCCAGACTTTTAGATAGGGATGTCAGAGAATTCCGCGACGGATCTCGGTGAGGCCGAATGCAAGTGCATTCGGCCCCCCGAAATCCCTCGTGGAACGAAGCCCTCGCCTCCCCCAAACCACGAAAGGCGGGCGGGACGAAGCCCCCGGCCCCCCCAACCCACGAAAGTCACGCGAAATGGAGCACTTACCTGCTCCCGTCAGCGCCGACTTGCGAATGGCGGCCGCCCTGCGGCCGCCATTCACTTCTTCTTCACGGCCGTGATAGGCTACGTAAATACATACGTAGCCTATCACGGTTAACGCAGGGATGCCTTTTGCGTCCCTGCGGAGGCTGTGATAGGCTATGTAAGTATTTACGTAGCCTATCACGGCAGGCTTAAAAAAAAAAACAGCGTACGCAAATGGCGGCGGCTATGGCGGCCGCCATTTGCGTTCTGTATTTTTCACTGTTTTAGCCTACGTAAATATTTACGTAGGCTATTACGGCCAAAAAAAGGGGAATGCAAATGGCGCCCACTATGTCATTTGGGTTCCCCTTTATTTCACCGTTATAGCCTACATAAATATTTACGTAGGCTAAAATGGCAAAAAATACAGAACGCAAATGGCGGCCGCCTTGGCCCCGCCATTTGCGTACGTGGGGTTTTTTTTTTAAGCCTGCCGTGATAGGCTATGTAAATACTTATGTAGCCTATCACGGCTCACTACAGGGACGCAAGTGGCAGCGGCTATGGCCGCCGCCATTTGCATCCCTGCTGCCCAGCGGCCGGATGTCCCCACGACCTGAATTTGATCCCAGTGGAAGCCGGGTCCTAGGTAGCTGGCTCAGGTCGACTCAGCCCTCCACCCTTCCGAGGTCGGTAAAATGAGTACCCAGCTTGCTGGGGGAAAGGTAGTCACGGAATTGCCGCGGAGCGGAGCCGGCCGGGCAGGATTCCGGGGGGGGGGGAACCAGAGCTCCTCCCCCCCATCGAGGATTCCGGAGGGAGAGACGGAGCGCCTCCCCCCCGCCGCGAATGAATCCGCGAAACGGTAAGTGACTTTCGTACATCCCTACTTTTAGAAGGATTACAATATATACTGTTTGTAAGGTTATGCACCAGCTCCATTTCATGTAATCTGTTGCTCAAAATAGCAGAAAGAGTTGGTGTGCTCTGCATCACACTCCATGGCCTTTTACTACAGTGTTCCACTTTTTGATTTATCTCCTGTTTTATGATGTAATTATTGTTTTTATTAAATTTTGCTAAGCTGCTTTAAATGCCAGCTATGACATCTAGCAACTACAGACATCAAACAAGCAAACAAACATAAAGGTGTGTGGGGAAAAAGAAATCTGAAGAGAGAAATCATGAATCTTTCTAAAATAGATTAAAGAATTATTTCAAACTATGTTGTCAAAGTGAAAGTAAAGACGGATTGTGATACCAATTGCAGTATTGGGAAGACGTTAATGCCTCTTTGTCAGCAATGGCTATGGGGAGAATTCCACTTTAGCACATTAGTGAATGAGCATTACATCTCTATGAAGCTTGGTCCTGATCCTGCAAACCAGCAAACTTTTATAGCCACTTTGGATTTTCACTGCTGTCAGTGTCAGGGTGCTGGGTTTTGAGGGTACATCGGATGTCTCCTGAGTAGGGGAGCCTGGCTATGAGGTTTGGTCCCAATCTTGCAACACCCAAGGTTTTACAGAGTGGTAGGTGGCAGTATTACAACCGAAACTCTCCCCACGACCTGAATTTGATCCCAGCAGAAGCCGGGTCCCAGGTAGCTGGCTCAGGTCAACTCAGCCCTCCACCCTTCCGAGGTCGGTAAAATGAGTACCCAGCTTGCTGGGGGAAAGGTAGTCACGACTGGGGAAGGCAATGGCAAACCACCCCGCTATAGTCTGCCATGAAAATGCCAGCGAAAGCGGCGTCCCTCTAGGAGTCAGTAATGACTCGGTGGTTGCACAGGAGGAACCTTTTCTTTCCCCCTGTTTTTCTGTACTTCGATTTTTGCTTCCTTGGGGTAATTGTGCAGGGTTTTGATGGTGGATTGGATCCCTCCCAACTAGGAGAGCCTGCGTGTGGAGTTTGGTCCTGATCCTGCACCCCCCCCCCAAGGTTTTCTAGCCGACACCCCCCTTTTTTCTGCACTTGGGATTTTTGTTCCCCTGGGGTAATTGTGCAGCATTTTCATTGTGGATCAGGTGCCTCTTGACTAGGAGAGGCTGTATGTGAAGTTTGGTTCCAATCCTGCAAACCCCTAAGGTTTTATAACCACATCCCCCTTTTTGCTGCACTCAGGATTTGTGCTACTTGGTGAGTGATTGTTCTGGGTTTTGGTGATGCATTGGGTGCCTCCTGAGAAGAGGAGACTGGCTATGAGATTTGGTCCCAATCCTGCTCATCCCTCCCCCTTAACACAGCTGGCTTGGTTGCTTCAACATATTCCTAAGTGCTAAGCCAGCAAAGAGCAGAGCGGCAATGGTTTTGACTGCTCTTCCCAGTTCCCACACAGCTCAGTAGCCAGCCAAAATAACCCACAGTGACCGCCAGACAACACAATAACCCACAATGGGTTATATAGCCCATTCTGCAGACCATAGGATATCAGAATGGGTTATTTTAGCCAAATAAGTCATCGTGGGTTAAGAAACTCCCACTGGATGACACAATAACCCACAGTGGGTTAAGTAAGCCATCATGGCTTAATTAACTCATCATGAGTTATCGTGATGTCAGAACCCAGTCAGAGACTTTGTACAAGAGACTGAGAGTCACTGAGGAAGTTTAGGTAGATTATGAACAGAATGCTAAACATAAAAAATGTTGGGGAAATGTGAAAAGCAAAGAAGAAGAGAGCATGTCCAAGGTACATACAGGTCTCAATAGAGGAACTTTTAAAGCCATCCACATTGGTGGCCGTCACTACGTCCTGTAGAAGCAAATTCCATAGTTTCACTATGCACTCTGTCAAGAAGTGCGTCCATGTATCTCTCCTGAATTTCCCATCATTCAGCTTGATTGGATGAACCCTTGGTTCTCATATTAAGACAGAGCAATTTCTGCTGCATACATCCGAGATCTAGGCTGCTCACTTCAAAAAGAGTATACTTTTCATAAACTATGTGGTGATCATAATTCAGAAGCAGCGTGCATGAAAGATCGAAAGTGCACTAAGAAAGCAATCCAATGGTCCATGGGCAAACATCCCAGGGACCATAGAATTGTTCGGATTCCCCCTTCCAAAGTTGGAGACAGCACTCTGTCCTCGGAAGGCGGAGTCAGAGGTCCAACCCTCCTCTCCCTCCCCCTTGCAGCCAGTGCAGAAAGAACCATGCCAGCTGCCCTCTGAGGCTGGACAAGCAAGAGGAGAAAACCTCAAAGGAGGAGAAAAGGAGGCATTCTGATGTGCAGGGAGAAGATGAGATTGGGGAGGCCAGGATATGAGTTATCCTGACTCTCCTCCAGCTTCCTTCCCTCCCCCTCTGAAGTTCCTTTGCTAGAAAGGCTAAAAAGCCCATCTAGCAAAATCTGTAGGGCGGGGAGGCAAAGTTCACCTCTGCGGCTCCTCCCACCTTGCTCCTCCCACCTTGATGATCAGATGTCTCCAAGTTCAGGGGCGTCTGATCACCAAAGGTGCAATCCATCAGAATGCATCCTAAGGGGCTTCCAAAGAGTTCTGAGGAAGAAAAAAAAAGGCCAAACATGAATGGGGAGGGGATTCCTGGGGATATCCATTTACATTTGGTCTAGTGAATTACTGCACTCCCACCCCCCGCACACACAAAATCTTCATCAAACTTGAGAGAATGTTTGAACAGTATTGAAAAAAGCACTTGGAAATTTACTAGGGATGTCAGAGAATTCCGCCACGGATCTCGGTGAGGCCGAATGCCAGTGCATTTGGCCCCCTGAAATCTGTGGCGGAATGGCCTGCCCCCCCACCCCCCCACGGATCCCCCCCGAGACGAGACTTACCTGGGGCGGATGGTCCGGGCGGCGGCGGCTTGGGCGGCGGCGGCTTGGGCGGCTGGTCTTCCGACCGGCTGCCTCCGCCGCCATTTGCAGTCTGGTCGTTAGGGTTTTTTTTTTTTATAGAGACCGTGATAGGCTACGTAAAGACTTACGTAGCGTATCATGTCCCAGTTAAAAACAAAAACGCGTACGCAAATGGCGGCGGCTACGGCTGCCGCCATTTGCTTTCCTTATTTTTCGCCGTCTTAGTCTACGTAAATATTTATGTAGACTATTACGGCGAAAATATAGGGGAACGCAAATGGCATAGTGGACGCTATTTGCGTCCCTTTTTGATTCGCCGTTTTAGGCTACGTAAATATTTACGTAGATTAAGATGGCAAAAAATAAGGAACGCAAATGGCGGCAGCCGTAGCCGCCACCATTTGCGTACGCGGTTTTCTGTTTTTTGTTTTTACCCATCAGCCACCGCAGCTGGAGGACCGGATTGCCTCCCCCCCCATCGTGGATTCCGGGGGGAGGGATGGAACGCCTCCCCCCCCCATGAACAGAATCCGCGAAAAGGTAAGTGACTTTCGTACATCCCTAAAATTTACAGATACAAATTGAGCAAATCCTTCATGCAACTGATTGCAAAAGCCTGTTGGGGGTGGGGAGGAGTTGTGGAAAAATGTTTGCTTATCGAAATTTGTTGCAGGTATTGTAGAAATAACTTAATATAGATCAAGCGAAGGAGAGAAGCCCAGAAACGAAGGGAAAAAAGAGAAATCTAGAAAAAACCGAAAAGACCTGCAATCCAGAGTCAGGAAATTTAATATTTGATCGCTGGAAAGAGTGTGTGAGAATATTATTGGCTAAGACTCATTAAAATGAAATACAATTTGAGATCTCACGCATGCATTCTACTGTTATCAAGGAACAGGAAAAATGGATTGCATGCATCCATTTGCGAAATGAAAGCAAAGCAAAGCTTTTTCAAGATAATAAAAGTAGAGATCCGAGCAAGGGTGAACACCATAAGGAAGTCATAATCCATTCTCTGAATTTGAAACTCCTCCACTTGAAATACTGAAAACTGCAAGAGGCCATTAGAACTTAACAAGAATGTGAAAATTATGATGGAAGTTTTAAAGGAAGAAAAATAATTAAATAATGGGAATTGTTGTTAAAATACATTTAGAACATTACTGTTTTAAAAGTTTGTTTTAAAGTTTAAAGTTTTAAATGTTATTGTTCTCTCTCCCATAAATGCGATCCTTAAAAAAAAATGAAGCCAGAAAATGGAATAAATCCAAAAGTAAAGGAGGTTACTAGCAAATACACTTATAGCGCAATCCTATGGGGATAGGTGGCTACCTCCGAACTCAGAGGTGACCAACTATGCAGTGCAGGGTGGGCAGAGTGTGAAGGGAATCTTCTCCTCTGCACTCTGCCGTCCTGCACTTGCGGCTAGATGGCCGATTTCGGCTGTCTAGCCAGGGCACCTTGGAGTGGGGGTGGGAGGCCGGATGGCGCATAGGAAGTGTCATAATGGTGCTTCTGCTGTCCCCTCCCCACCCCCAGGAACACCCGTTTTCGGCTGCTCTGCGCTGCTCTTATGAGGGCAGAGCCGGGGACGAACTCCGCCACCTACGAGGCAGTGGGGTAGGGTGGGGTAGGGTGTCAGATTTCTGGGAATCGACCTTGGAGTGCTGGCTCCAAGCTCGGTTCAGAGAAAATGAAAAATCCTATGGCTGTCTAGACGCTGCCATAAGATTGAGCCCCTAGAGGGTTGGATCCAGACTTAGTCACACTTAGAGTAGACTACGGTGGGCAACATGTGGCCTGTGAGCCCCATGCAGCCCCTCCTGCCCCCCAGTGCAGTCCCCATCACCACCACTGCTCCCTGCGCCCGGAAGAAAAGTTTTAATTTTTTTAATGAAAAAAATGGCATCCAGAGCACTAAAAAAAGTAAAATCTAGTTTGAATGCAAGAAAGATTTGATCCTTTTAGGGCTCTGTAGCTGCTATGGATGCCATTTATTTCACAATTTTTTAAGAATTATTTTTTGGGGTGAGACTGTGGCCTGTGGGGCGGGGGAGAGGTTGCCCAGTAGACCTGCTGAAATGAATGAGAGTTAATTTAGTCATGACTAGGGCTGTGCTCACCAACCTGCTCTGGAGGCCAGTTCAGAGCTTCTAAATTGGCCCTTACCTGTCTCTTGCTGATCCGGGGGTGGGCCAACCCATTTCGGGTTCCAGAACTGAAGCGACATCGAGACAGCCAAAGCCCACCCACCCAAGCTGCACAGTATCTTGTGAATTGTGAACCGCCCAGAGACCTTCGGCTATTGGGCAGTATAGAAATGTAATTCATAGAATCATAGAATAGTAGGGTTGGAAGGGGCCTTCAAGGCTGTCAAGTCCAACCCCCTGCACAATGCAGGAATCCAAGTCAGAGCATCCCTGACAGATGGCTGTCCAGCCTCGTTTTGAACACCTCCAGTGTGGGAGAGCCCACCACCTCCCTAGGTCATTGGCTCCATTGTTGTATTGCTCTAACACTCAGGAAGTTTCTCCTGATGTTCAGCCGGAATCTGGCTTCCTGTAACTTGAGCCCATTATTCCGTGTCCTGTACTCTGGGATGATCGAGAAGAGATCCTGGTCTTCCTCTCTGGGACAACCTTTCAAGTACTTGAAGAGCGCTATCATATTTCCCCTCAGTCTTCTCTTCTCAAGGCTAAACATGCCCAGTTCTTTCAGTCTCTCCTCATGGAGCTTTGTTTCCAGTCCCCTGATCATCTTTGTTACCCTCCTCTGAACCCTTTCCAATTTGTCTGCATCCTTCTTAAAGCGCGGTGCCCAGAACTGGACACAGTACTCCAGATGAAGCCTAACCAGTGCTGAGTAGAGGGGAACTAGTACTTCCCGGGATTTGGAAGCTATGCTTCTATTAATGCAGCCCAAAGGAGCATTTGCCTTTTTTGCAGCCACATCACATTGTTGGCTCATATTCAGCTTGTGATCGACAACAATTCCAAGATCCTTCTTGCTTGTAGTGTTGTTGAGCCAAGTATCCCTCATCTTGTAACTGTGCATTTGGTTTCTTTTTCCTAGGTGCAGAACTTGGCATTTATCCCTATTAAACGTCATTCTGTTGTTTTCTGCCTAGCGCTCCAGTCCATCCAGATCACTTTGAATTTTGTTTCTGTCTTCCCAAGTATTAGCTATCCCGCCCAATTTTGTGTCATCTGCAAATTTGATCAGCATTCCCTGCACCTCCTCCTCCAAGTCATTAATAAAAATGTTGAACAGCACTGGGCCCAGGACTGAGCCCTGCAGTACCCTGCTCGTTACCTCTCCCCGGTTTGAGAAGGTCCCATTGATCAGCACTCTTTGAGTCCGATTCTGTAGCCAACTGTGGATCCACCGGATTGTTGTTTCATCTAGCCCACTTTGAGCTAGTTTGCTCATCAGGATATCATGGGGCACTTTGTTGAAAGCTTTGCTGAAGTCAAGGTATATGATGTCTACAGCATTCCCACGGTCCACAAGGGAGGTTACTTGATCAAAAAATGAGATCAGATTCGTCTGGCAGGACTTGTTTTTGACAAATCCATGTTGGCTTGGAGTAATCACGGCATTGTTTTCAAGGTGCTTCCAGATGGATTGCTTTATCATCTGCTCCAGAATTTTCCCAGGGATTGATGTCAGACTGACTGGTCTGTAGTTCCCAGGTTCCTCCTTTTTACCCTTTTTGAAGATAGGGACAACATTAGCCCTCCTCCAGTCATCTGACACTTCACCTGTCCTCCATGATTGCTCAAAGAGAATAGACAAAGAGAATGTTATCATTTTGCCATCCTTATTTAATAGCTGAACAACCATTTCTTTCCTCTGTCTTTTACTATGCACGTAGCTGAAGAAAGCCTTTTTGTTGTTTTTAGCATCCCTCGCTAACCTGAGCTCGTTCTCAGCTTTAGCCTTCCTGATGCCATCCCTGCAATTCTGTGCTACCTGCCTGTACTCTTCCTTTGTTACTTGGCCTTCTTTCCACTTCCTATATGTGTCCTTTTTTGTTTTCAGGTCATCCCTAAGCTTTTTGTGAAGCCACATTGGCTTCTTCTGTTGTCTTCCACCTTTTCTTCTTGTTGGAATGGTTTGTAATTGTGCCTTGAGAATTTCCTTTTTTAAAAGCTCCCACTCATCTTGGACTCCTTTTCTCTTTAGAGTTGCTTGCCATGGGACCTTCCTGATCATTGTTCTGAGTTTATTAAAATCAGCTTTCCTAAAATCCAGGGTACGCATTTGGCTACACTCAGCTTTTGCTTCCCTTAGAACCAAGAACTGAAGTACAACATGGTCGCTTTCCCCCAGAGTTCCTATAACTGCTACTTTATCCACTAAGTCATCTCTGTTGGTTAGGATCAAGTCAAGGATAGCCGATCCTCTAGTTCCTTCCTCTACTTTCTGTAGGAGGAAGTTATTTGCCACACAAGTCAGGAATTTCCTGGAGGGGCCATGTTTTGCAGAATTTGTCTCCCAACAAATATCAGGATAATTGAAGTCCCCCATTACTACTACATCATGCTTCCTTAAAACATTGGCTATTTGCTTTTCAAAAGTTTCATCCTCGTCTTCTCCTTGATTGGGTGGCCGGTAGTAGACTCCGACCACCAGGATATAATTAACAATAATGATGACGATGATGATGTTAGAAAGTAGAATTTCTAATCCATGAAACAAAATTTTGCATACATTGCAATACAAATATAACTTTAAAATGTTCTTCAAAAGAATATTCTATATCTATGAGTACACACACATACACATGGATATGGGATGCACACATAAAAAGATAAAGAACGAAGTACACAAACCAGAGGACTTTTGTGGGACTACACTTGTGCATACGTAGGGTTGTATCCAATGTTAGTCTATGTAAATCCCATTCATTTCAAAGGGTCTACTCCAAGTAGGACTAAGAATGGATACAGCCCATAATAACAATAATCTTAGGATACCTCTAGCTACAGTTCAATAGCATAATTGCACATAAGAACACAGGAACAGTTGACACTGTCGTGATTATGCTGCTGTTGCTAGAAATGTATGGCCAGATCATGATGCAAGTATAACGAAATCCTGTGAGGGTTCTCAAAATATAGAGAAGGTATGTAAACAGCAAAGCCAGTACTGGAACTATTTCAGGAATGAGTCACGCGCATGTGCTTAGAGACAACAGTGTTAATGTGGATGGCAGATGGTACAAGTCCTTGGGCATGGCAGTAGGTGTCGTGCCCAGGTACAGGGCAATTTTTAGAACCTTGCGGAGTGGCTTGTACGCATAATGTTGTGCTAACAGAATGTCACGTTGTGTGGGCTTCCTTCTGTCTATGGAGCACTCCAGAAGGAACTAGTTGACTCATTTCACAATTTGCCAGATTGATTACTGCCAGAATCATCGTCATTTGATGTATTAATTTAAGGAGAAAGGAACTTGGAGGTTCTTTCTTCCCATGCTTATTTCCTGACAGCTATCCCACCCAAATCAGATTTTTTAAGGGCAAATGAATAAGGATGCAAAATCTTTCAAGTGCTTGATCTGAAAACAGGTGTCTCTCCGCCACCCCCATGTCCCCATGTCTCTTACACATGCGAGCACATGCCCACGCGCACACACAGAGGTTTGATGGAGGAACATAAATTATCTTGAGTACAACTACTTTTAGATTATTGAGTTACTTACTATGGATTAATTTGGTTTCTCTGTCCTGTGTATATGGTATATATGTATGTATATATGTGTGTGTGTTGTTTTACAGTGTTGTACAGTTTGCTGGTTCTGCAATAGAGCAAAACCAGCATAAACAAGACCTGGATTTTAAGATCTGTATGCCTCTCCCGTGGCTGACACGCAGACCTACAACTCTTGTGGCCCGTTGCTTTGGTCTTTCCCACTGAGCCACCACCCGTGCCACAGTGTTGCTCCACCATCTGAGAATCTTAGTACTGTGATGGAGTTAGGAAACTCCAACAGAGGGTTCTTAACCTTTACAGAAATTACAACTCCAAGGATTTCAAGATCTGTGTCTAGCTCCTTGAGTGCCCAGTCGCCAGTCAGAGACTGTATCCTCGCTCTATAATAGCTCACATGTAAGAGAGAGAGCTCGATTCAAGAAAATTATTTTCAAGGAAAATTTTGACAAATACAAAGACAGATGAATAAGTAGAGTTAGAGATTAGCCAACAGCTGTCTGTCTGTCTGTCTGTCTATCTATCTATCTATCTATCTATCTATCTATCTATCTATCTATCATTACATGTATATCCTACCTTTCTTCCATTTTGGAACTCAAGGTGGCTACATGTGGTTCCCAGGTGATCCCTCCTCCAAGCACTGACTAGACCCTGACCTGCTTAGCTTCAGCAAGGTGGCTGCCTCATGTACCTTCAGACCATGTCTTAGATCTTCCCCTATACACCCCTAGTCAACCCCTGAGATCTTCTGAGGATGCCTTATTGGTCATCCCATGGCCAACAGAGTGTTGCCAGGTAACTGCATATAAGTGGGCCTTCTCGGTTGTGGCACCCATCTTCTGGAACACCCTCCCATGCATTATTTATGAGCCAGACACTGTGCTGAGCTTTAAATACCTCTTGTAGACATATTTGTTTACACAGGCTTTCCCTAACTTATAATGGATTATGACAGTGCTCCGTTTTATCATTGTCTCTGTTGTAATGTATGTATGTATGTATGTATTATCTTATATTTTCTTACATTGTTTTTAGACTGTCATATATGTATGAATTGTGAACGTCTTATAGATTTTAGGATATTAAGCAGTGTAAGAGTAGTATAAGCAAGCAAGCAAACAAACAGTAGAGTCCAGCCAAAGGAAAAACAGCCTGCTAAGTGACAAGGCACCCATGTGACACAAGTGTTTGGGGATGCCTGGACAATGGTAAATCTAAAGGCTATCTCCCAGATCCTCTCTTCTTCAGAGGTTATAACATTCATCAACCCAGTGCTAGTTACTAATATTCCTATAGCCCTTGTTAAGCCACGTATATTCCTGATTAATTGTATGGTCCAGCTAAGATGGCTGCTGCTACACCAGAGTTCATTCCGTTGTGACGACTTGAGCTCCTCTGCTCTCCAAGGAGCAACAACAAATCATAACCAAGTAGAAAAGGAAAAGTGACAAGAGCTGTCATTCCTACAGCATTCCTAGCCATTCCATTGCCACCTGCCAATCACAATGTCACTAACTGAGAGGCCCCCACAATAGCAAAGCATGGAAGGCACCTATTGACACATGGTGATACTGGGAATATCAGGATGGTGTACACAATGTTTTCCTTCACACTGTTAATGCCATAGCCAAACAGGTAGAGTAGCAACCTATTCCTATAGCCACAAGCTCCAGGGGTCATCCAAGACAGTGGCCCACAACCCAGGAACTGGCATGATCATGTGGGAATGAGTGTACTTCCTCCTGCCTGCTTGCCTGCTTTCCAAAACAACCCAGGAATGCCCCATTTTGGGTTGTTTCATGACGTTCAAACCCAGGAACTCTGGGTTGTTTAGGGGTTCAACAACCCAGAGTTAACCCAATGGTTTATTGTAGTGTTAACTCTGGGTTGTTGAATCTCCAAACTGTTGGAAAGTCTGATGTGACTTACAGCAGAGTTGCTTTATATAGAGAATGCATGGCAACACAGTATTTAGTATTGGAGGCAGGCTAGAGCCAGTTTAATAGAAGTTCAAATCAACTTTATTAGTGATCTTATATACATAGTCAGAGAAAGCTGTCTAACACTATTTAAGTACAAGCACCCCCCCCCCCCAAAAAGCTGGATGTGTAAGTAAGTGAAGAATTCTTAAAGAGAATTCTCTTCGGTGGGCAAGAGAAGTTCTGAACTGTAATTGACTTTATATAAACAGACAAGAGGGTTGGTTTTTCTCCTTCTCCTCACTCAAGTCTTTGACAAGAGTGGGTTCACATGGTTGCAGAGAAACAAATCTGGAACTGTTTTGTCAGTTGCCATTATCCAGCAATAGGAAGGGCTGTAGCTCAGTGGCAGAGCACGTGCTTGGCATGCAGAAGGTCCCGGGTTCAATCACCAGCATCTCCAGGTAGGGCTACAAAAGAATCCTGCCTGAAACCCTGGAGAGCTGCTGCTGCCAGTCAGTGTCAACAATTCTGGACTAGATGGACCCAGGGCCTGACTCAGTATAAGGCAGCTTCCTATGTTCCTATGAAGCTTTAATTAAAAAAAATAGGAGTTTGGGGTTTGTTTTTTAAGTGGAGGGAGATAGATACTGCTCATTTATACAATCCTATGTATGCCTACTCAGAAGTCCCATTATGTTCAATGAGGCTTACCTTCAGGAAAGTGTGCATAGGATTCCAGCACAAGTTATTTTGCAGAGAGGTTTGCACCCTGATGTTCTGCATGTTTACTCAGAAATAAGTCCTGAGTTGTGAGCATGGTACTGCAGGCTTAATACAGTGCCTACCCAATTCCATCTAATGAATTGACTACCCTTTCAGCTCAGTCCTATGCATGTTTTGTCATTTGTGTTGTTGTTTTTTCCATTTGGCATGAGCTCTAGCTTCAGGGGTGAGGGAAAGGCACTTCGTACATGCTCAGAGTTTCTCCAAAACTTAGCCCTAGTTTTGAAAACAGACTCATTGGCTGAATCCTGGTGAAATCTTGCCACAAATGAAGTTACGGGGAGGAAGATACAGTGAGAGCTTGTGCATAACAAGGAGGAGGTAGAGAGGGGTTGCACAAACAAGACATCTGTTTTTATGAAGGATGGTAGGATGAGGAAGGATGGTTGCATAGAGGGGAATAGAATGGGTAGGGGGAGAATGTAAGTGCTCAGTGGTGAAAGAAAAACATTCTGCACATGCTCAGAGGCACTCTCTATTTAAGAACATAGGAAGAGCTGTGCTGCATCAGACCAAGGTCCATCTAGTCCAGCATTCTGTTCACACAGTGGCCAACCAGATGACCATAGGAAACCCACAAGCAGGACATGAGTGCAATAGCACCTTCTTACCTCCTGCTAACATTGGTGAAATGTAAATAAATTCTAGTAATTCTAAATTTGCATGCATGTATATCCTTCAGAAACTTTTCAGATTTCTTGCCTGGGGGACACCTCTAATGACCTGTGCATTTTCATACAAATTTATCCAAAAACTATTGGGGAAGGGGTGAATGGAAGGGAAGGCAAATCACTCCCTCCCCCAAATTGGAGAACTCCCCTTCCACATGAACTGCTACACCTACCCTTCTGAAACTTTGCTGGTTTCTTACTTAGGGACAACCCTAGGCTGTCTGTAATTTTCAGAACAATGGTCCACAAGGAACATAGGGAGATAAGAATGTCCTCTTTTGGAGACTTCAAAATGTCAAGGCCACCCTTGCGCAAAAACCCGTGTGGCTAGCACTCTGAAATTCGGCAGACATGATCTCCTCTGATGAGGCAATGAATCCTGAAATGTTTATCCAATTCTTCCAGGGAATAAAAATGCTATTGGCAGTTCCGTTTAAAAGAAAATCAAAATATAAACCCTGCACCTATTTTTCTGACATTTGGGCAAGTGTAATCCCCTTCTAGGGGGCTACTATGCCTAAAATTATCATCCAGTTCTCACCAAGAGAAAAAAGTTAATAGTTTTTTTCCTAATTTCCCATGGTGGTCAACAGGAAGCATAAAGACTCATTTTTCCAAACATTGCCTCAGGTTTGGTGCTGAGCTGAAGTGGTCTGTCTGACTACAAATTGGCCAGAGCAGAAGTGGGATGTTTTCCAAAATGCTGAATCGGGGTCTGAGTTGAAGTGGGGTGTGTGTGTCAGTGCACACTTCTTATGTATGTATGTATGTATGTATGTAATTTATACACACACACCCACACACACATATATTAAACTCGTGTGTGTGTGTGTGTGTGTGTGTGTGAAAATCTGTGTTATGGGCTTGTGCCCGGATCTTTTAAGAACCTAGCAATGCCCCTGCTGTGAACCATTCTGACTCCCTTCTATAATCCCTAGAACTGCCTCTTGGTCTCCCCCCTTACCTTGAACGTCTTGTGCAAATGAGGGTTGCTTCCTGCCCTGGAGATACAATAAGCTCTTTGCCGTTCAGCCGACTCACACGACTACAGCTTACTTAACACTAGAAGTCTGATGCAGGGGCTGGGGAAGCAAGTCTAATGCCCCACTGAGCAAACGGCTCAGTGCCAGGACATCACAATGAAGGTGGACCTGCCAGGGCTGAAGCTCCTGTTCCTCAGCAGCTTCCTGCATTCTGGCTGAGAAACCAGGGTGGGACAGACCACCCAGGGTCAGATGGGGACACCAGTCTCACCAGCCCATGCCAGCCCGCTCTTTGTTTGTTGCTCACATCATCCAGATTTTCAGTTTCTATTAGTAACAGACAGAGCAATTGAATGGGGCTGGTGTTTTATTTGTGTTGCTAAAATGTTATCTTATAATCTGACTTGGGTGGTCACCCCAATCAAAGCTGCTCAGACAATAAAGGGTGGGGAGGGTGCTGACTTCATTCACAATGTCAGAACGGCAGCATGATAGCTATCCCTGGGGAGGGGGCATAGCTTTGAGGTAGAGCCCAGGCCTCACATCTCCAGTTAATGGCTCATTTTAACAAGAGATTAGAAAGATCTTTCCAGCTGGAGTAGATGGATAGATTGTTTAACCTGGTAGAAGGCAGCTTCCTATGTTCCCCTTACCATTAGGTTATTGAACACTGGCTCTCTACTCCCTTTGCCTCACTTCATTTAACTCTGAATTATTGTTTCAGCTTCCTGTGTAAACCTCATGCTACTCAAGTGTCACTGTGGTGATGTATATGACAGAGAAAATTAAAAGAGCCCTGCTGGATCAGACCAAAGGACTATAAGCATCCTGTTTCCCACAGTGGCCAACAAGATGCCTATGGGAAGCCCACAAGCAGGACATGAAGACAATAGTTCTATTTTGCTCACGTTCCCTAGCAATTCTGGAGGTAGTGTTGGGATTGGCTATGTGGGAGACAAATTAAAACCCCAGTCAGACTTGAAACAATTGTCTCCCCAAAATGTTCATCTGGGAATTCTGCTATCAGAAGTTATCAGAAATGATATTTGACATGCAGGTATAGGTGACATATATTGTCAAATAATATTTGTTATCTGACAGGAGTTGGTAGCTGAGACACAATGGTGTTTATTCACCTGTACGTTATCAAATGCCAAAGGTATTTGAAAGCTGACGTGCTATAGTATTTTGTGTTAGACATCAATCCATAGTTGACATGTGGCGTTGCTTTGAATCTGAGAAATAATTCTTATTATTGGAACTCTGACAATATTGGATAACTGGCAGTTTATGGCATTTTATATTTGTCACCTTGGAAAACGTAAAATTTATTTAGGTCCTAAATAATTAAGAAACTGGCAATGAGTGTAAAGCACTACACGTTTGATGGCGGAGGGAGATAGTAAAACATCAGTTCTGCACTTCTTTATTTATTTTATTTCTTTTCATTTCTATACCACCCAATAGCTGAAGCTCCCTGGGCGGTTCACTTACCCTCTTAGACCAATTGACCTCACAGGATGGTTATGAGGGTAAAGATGCAATCCTATGCATGTTTAAACAGAAAAAAGTCCGACAACTCCCAGCATTTCCCAGCCAACCATGGGAGTTGTAGGACCTTTTTTCTGTCTAAACATGCATAGGATTGCACCCTACGTGAGATAAGAACAATAGGCACCTGTTTGCTGCAAATGTGCTACAGGAATTATAGCTTTTTTTCCCTTTAGTAGATGAGATGCCTGGCCAAAGTTGGCAAGTGCTGTACTTGCCCCTTGTTTGTAACTTTGGCCGGGAGTTGTTTTCTGTCAAATTGCACTTGTGAGCTTCACCAAGTACATTAATCATACCACAGAGGACATCTCCACTGATTCCAAGCACACTGTTATTATTGATGAATGGAGACCCAGTTCCAGAGTACAGCGGACCAGCAGAGAATTATAAACTTTGCACACCCAGGAATCGTATTTGTGCTGTGACCTCTTCATCCATCTACTTCTCCACTGGGACTTGATTACTTTGGTGACTGAGCTGGGTACACAGTGCCTGAAAAATGCTGTGGAGAAGCACAACCCAGGTGAATTAGGAGAACAGTGGTCACAGCCTTGACGTTCTTAGCTTGCTGTAGAAATGAAGCCTTCACGTTGCTGCCACACATACATGTCTGTCTGGGGGAGGGGTGTTGAACCTCTTCCAGCTTGAGAGCCAAATTCCACTTTGGAGAAGGCCATTGGGACTGTATTCCAGGGGTGAGTGGGGCTGAAGGCAAAAGGGGCGGGGCCAAAAGTCCAGCATATTGTAGCTCAGAGCACTTCCTGCTGGTAACTCAAGCTTAGGAGAGACATCTCAACCTTTTAGAATGGGGAAAAACTGCACAAAAGCCGGGAAACCACCAAGCAATCAATTGTGGAGGAAGGGGGTGGGGCCTGGGGGAGGGGGCATGACAATCTGGGGCACACTGAAGGGGTGGATTAGGACCCCAGGCACATCAGATTTGGACCCCAGGCTTGAGGTTCCCAACCCTGGGTTGGGGTATATTACATTCATTTATGCAAACACAGAGAGATCGAGAGACTGTGAGCATCTCTACACCAGCCTAAAATCCCGCATTTAAAACGGGGCTTTCTGCTTCCATTTTAAATGCAGGATCATGATGGAATCCCTCTACAAGCACTTCCTTTCCCCCCTCCCCTTCCCCCCCATCTGATTCTTCCATATGTCTCATTGGTCTCGCTCCTCTTCTTGCAGCTTTTACTTTTTCACAGAGGGAACTCAAGCGGAACACAAGCAGGGTGATTTGATACCTCGTTATCTCCGATCTATTTAAAAATGGAATAAAGGTAATTTAGTGTGGGAGACGCCCTGGAGGTTGACGACATCATCTACAGGGCCCGCAAACTTCTGTGAGTGAGCAATCTCCATAGTAGGATAAAAGCTCCGTGTGAGGAAGCCCAGAGAGACAGCGCAAGCAATCAGTCCAATACTGCCTTTGTTCAAGATGCACCCACTTGTTCCCTTGAATGCTGACACTACAGCAATGGCTTCTGTTGCAGCTTAGCTCCTAAATGAAAATATTAGGATATATATGTTGTAAAATATTAGGGCATATATGAAAATATTAGCACATCTCTAGAACATAGAAATTCTTTGATGTGTATCCCGATCTGGGTCCCTCTCTGCTAGGGATGTACGAATCCCTTATCTTGTTCCGTTCCGGGGATCCGCGGTGGGGGGGGAGGTAATCCGTCCTTCCCCCAGAATCCTCCCAAGCTGGCTCCGCTCCATGGCAAGGCTGCGGAGCCACTGGCAGGGGCTGGCCTTAGCTGGACTTCCGGCCACTGCTGGGCTGCTGTGGCTGCAAATGGTGGCCATCGTAGTGACCGCCATTTGCATCCTTGCATTAGGCCAAGATAGGCTACGTAAGTATTTACTTAGCCTATCATGGCAAAAGACAGGGATGCAAATGGCGGCCGCTACGCCATTTGCGTCCCTGCCTTTTGCCGTGATAGGCTACGTAAATACTTACGTAGCCTATCACGGCAAAGAGCAGGGGTACAAATGGCATAGCGGCTGCCATTTGCGCCCCTGCTCTTTGCTGTGATAGGCTACGTAAGTATTTACGTAGCCTATCACAGCCTAATGCAGGCACGCAAATGGCACCTGCTATGATGGCCGCCATTTGCGGCCGCAGCAGCCTGACAGCGGCCAGAAAACGAGCCAGAGCTTCCGCCGCCGCATCTGCCACATCTGCCTCCAGATAGGTCCATCCTGGGGGGGGGGGATTTCGAGTGGAGGTGGTGGGGAGTCCGCCACGGACTCCGCGGGGCTGGAATCCAAAGAATCCGGCCTCACTGGAGTCCGTGACAGATTTCTCCAACATCCCTACTCTCTGCATAACTCCATAGCTCTACTCATAGCACGAGCTCCACCTCTTCAGCCTGGCCCCTCATGTTTGGGATATTTTTTAAAAGATATAGAATTGCTCCAAATAAAATGAACATGTTGGCATTGTTGCTCCTTCCACCCCACCCCCCACCCCTATTCCTTTGGCTTTTCTGCTACTACTTCTGCACCCAAAAGGAAGGCTGCACTACACACATTTACCAATGCATTTTGATCAGGATTCAGGAATGCTTTTCTGGAGAAGCACAATACATAAAGAGTGCAATATCCTGATGAACTGTTTCTGTTTAGATTCCAGAGGGTTTTTTTTAGTTCAGCAGTTGTGAGCGGCATTGAGCTTTGCTACCCCCAAGTCAACGGGTTGGATCCAAATGTCATTCTTAAAGTAGACCTATCGATATCGGTAGGTCTACTTTATTGATATTAGCTAGACTAATGTAAGTCGCATTGAGTTCAATGGGTCTGCTACTCTAAGTATGACTAAATTTGGATCCACCTCCACATTTGTAGCAATGTGCATCTTCTTGTTTCCCTTCTCTCTGTTCCGCAGTTTCCGCTCCCTAGCTATGCCCCTGCCCAGGTCAGGAAAAAGGAGTGAGTATACTGCAGTTGCTAGGCTACAGAATGACATAATCTCAATTCTCCTGGTGTTAACCGCAGCAGCAGCAGGAGGGATATGCGTCGGCAGCGCCAAGAGTTGCCCAGTTCAAATACTCTGTTTTGGTGAACAGGCAGCAAGCTCTGTTCCCGACTACCATGGCAGCAGGGGCAGGGCGTGTGTGTCACTCCTCTTATACACTTCATAGTGATCTGATATCGATAGTAGCAGCCTACAACTGGACTGCATTTGGAAACCATTCATGCCTAATGCATGTATGGTGGCTGTGTGTTTCAGAGATGCATTCTGAGAGCATATAATGGTAGGATGGAGCATTTTTGGAGGGTGAGTTTGGTTTCAGCAGAACATTTGCAATCTATTGTTTTGAAAACAATTATCATATTTAATGAAAAGCAAAGTGCTGCACACTTGTCTCAGCAAGCATTTAAATGACTTGGAGGGCTGTCAGGTGCTTACATGTAATGAGAAGTAATGTGTGTCCTAAACCAGTTCTTTGAATGAGGGCGGGCGCATCTACAGATGACACAGCATACCTGAAATCTCTTCCCATGATGAGCAGCTTAAACACAGTTGGACCAAGGAACCAGTATAGCCCAGTGTCCTTCCCAAATCCTCCTTCCCTGGCAACAATGTCAGTACTGCATATTAGAGTTGCAGAGTATATAACACCCTGCAGTCTGTAAGACCGGGGCAATAGCTAACTGTGTCATTCCATTGCCACGAATGAGGCTGCACTAGCAGAATCCAGGTTCTGAACTATGCGCAAGAGGAGAATCCAGCGAAAGTTATGTTTACTCATGCGCAGTTGTGCATTACACTTGTGCAACCCATTGTGCAACCAGTTGCATATTACGCTTGCACAACCCGTTGTGCAACCCATGGCACAACAGATTGTGCAATCTGTTGTGCGACCTATTGTGCAAGCAAATCTGCATTATGCTTGCACAACCCACTGTACAACAGCTTGCTCATTACGTTTGTGCAACACATTCTGCAGCTGGTTGTGAATTACCCTTGTGCAACCCATTGTGCAACGGGTTCTGCATTATGCTTCCACAACCAATTGTGCAAGTGTCGTGCACAACCAACTGCACAAAAGGAAGATTTGGTGGAACTCTGCTAGTGCTTTTGAGTTTGCAGAATGACACAACTGGATATTGTTCTGGGGGTGGGCAACCTGCAGTTCTAGGGCTGCATGTGGTCCCTAATTTCATGCAGCCTTAGGCCTTATTTCAGTAACTCTCTACAAGCGTTCATCTCTGTCAAAAGTGATCTGTCCTTCTGTCAGAGGTGATCTGTCCCTCTTCTGGCAGCCTGATGGTTAGGGAGGAAGACTGAGAGATAGACAGACAAGAGAGAGAGAGAAAACAGGTGGCCTTGCCCACTTTGGGCTTCAGCCCCACACACCACAACAGAGTATCCCCAAGAAAATGCAGCACTCACCAAAAAAACCATTCCCCACTGGAAAGTCCCAGTTTCAACTAAAACAGATTCTGGGGAACCTCACAGTTTACTGTTTTCCATTGTGAAGACTTACTTATTCCTAATCCAGTAGAGGCTGGTGGCTCCGATTTCGGTGGGGCTGTAAATCCATTCTGGGTTTCAGTCAGAACCAGCTAGAACCCTAAAGGAGCTACCCAAGGTGCTGAAACTATTTGGGGGATAGGGTTCTCTGCTTCTGGTTCTTGAACCAATTACCAATACATAAGACCTGTCCTCTGGAAAGGAAATCAATTTTAGGGACAAGTTGGATATGCTTATTAGATAATATATTTTTAAAGAACTCTGTGGTATGTGCCATCCACCTAGGATGGCCACATATGAATCACCCAAAAAGAGGAAATACATCATTAATAGCAGTATAGCTTCCAAATCCCGTAAAGCACTAGTTCCCCTCTACTCAGCACTGGTTAGGCCTCATCAGGAGTACTGTGTCCAGTTCTGGGCACCAAACTTTAAGGAGGATGCAGACAAACTGGAGAGGGTTCAGAGGAGGGCAACAAAGATGCTCAGGGGACTGGAAACAAAGCCCTATGAAGAGAGACTGAAAGAACTGGGCATGTTTAGACTTGAGAAGAGAAGACTGAGGGGAGATATGATAGTGCTCTTCAAGTCCTTGAAAGGTTGTCACAGGGAGGAAGGCCAGGATCTCTTCTCGATCATCCCAGACTGCAGGACACGGAATAATGGGCTCAAGGTACAGGAAGCCAGATTCCGGCTGAACATCAAAAAAAACTTCCTGTTAGAGCAATACGGGAATGGAACCAATTACCTGGGGAGGTGGTGGGCTCTCCCACACTGGAGGCGTTCAAGACAAGGCTGGACAGCCATCTGTCAGGGATGCTCTGACTTGGATTCCTGCATTGAGCAGGGGGTTGGACTCGATGGCCTTGTAGGCCCCTTCCAACCCTACTATTCTATGATTCTATGATCACCAAAGAAAGAGGACAAGTGATTTGTACATTTGAATATGCTAATTTATATGTACATATGCAAATTTAGAAGTAATTATTATAATTTAAATAGAAATATTATGCATCTCACGATAGTGTGGAAAACTGTATCCAGGTGACCGGTGTGCCTGCCAGTTCTGTCTGCTGTTCAGGTCCTAACTGTTGATGGGCAACACTTCTTCTGGTGCATTGCCTTTAAACTGGAACTGGCCAGAACTGCCCTTCAAATAGAGGATACTTTCAAATACAGGACAGTCCTCTGGCTGCCCTTCAAATGAAGGACTGTCTGTAAAAGAGGACACCTGGCCACCCTACATCTGGCCATGGTGGCGAGGTTCTCAAATAGGTCTATAGTTTCATTCTTTGTTGCCTTTACTTGCCATAGTTCATCAGATGTCTTCACTGAAAACAATGATTTATTCATTCTTGCCTAAAGGTCCTATTGCTTCCCTGTCTGGTTTCATGCTCCTGATGTGTACCGAGCCCTATGATCTACCTATGGCTCTCCAATGCTGACATCAATATAGGAAATACGGCCAATTTCTGCCACCATACTCTGATTTGCCGCCATACCCTGGCTGGACCAGGAGCAACCTTAATCTCGTTTAAAAAAAAAAAAAAAAAAAATCTGAATGCTGTAAGCAGGTTCGAGGGTAAGGCATTGTGGGGGAGAACGGTAAGGAAGGAATCTCCAGTTAAGAGGCAAACTATGGGTTTCACCAAATATCCGACGGAGTTTACTTTATTCATAAGCCAAAGGGACAGCATGTATAGAAGGAAAACAAGAGTAAAACACGGAGAACAGGCTCCTGAATAAAAAGCAACAGTCACTACCTTTCTAGGTACACTAGATAATTAAAAACATTTAAACAACAGTACTACTATATGACAGCAACAGGTTTAAGACAGATAATCTAGATTTCTATGACTCCCTCCCTCAAATGTCCAGCTGCCTTCTCCCTAACTGAAAAGTCCCGACTGCCAGTAAGGCTCCGCCTCCCTCCCCTCCGCTCCGCTCCCGGATTCAGTCAAAGAGGAGGGGCTTCCTTCTCCCTCTGGCTGAGCTCTCACTTTGTTACATGCTGTATATGGGAAAAAGTGTTGGTTGTGTTATCCCTTGATCAATCTGCTCCTTAAATTCCTTCTTTCCTTGCCTTATCATCAATTTGCATTTGTTTCGCCAGACTTTGTGTTCTTTTAGAAATAATGTGGGTTTTTTTTTTAGTATTTTGGCCAAGAACTCTACTTGATGCCTTTTATGGCTTCCTCAAGAGTGCTATTTTACCACTCTGGCATCCTCTTGGAATTGTCAGCACCTCTTCTAATCTATGATAAACACCTTATCTGTGCCTATTACTATAGTGGCTTCAAATAACAACCAGGCTTGCTGAATGGGCTTGACCTTCCTGACTCCCCTCTTCAGTTTCCTTGAGACAAATTCCCTCACTTTTGAGGAATTCCTTCTTCTGAAATTAAGTGTGACTGGACTTTCTAGGCAATTCCTCAGTCAAACATATGTTGAATTTGATGGTGTTGTGGTCACTGTTTCCAAGAGGTTTGGCAACATTTAAATCTGGACCCAGATGCTGGGCATTGCTCTGTGTTAAATCAAGAGTTGTCACCCCTCATGTGATCTCCATTACTAACTAAGGAGCCATAGCTAAGATCACCTGCTTTGCATGCAGACGGTCCCAGGTTCAATCCCTTACATCTTCAGTTAAAACAGGGGTAGGGAACTAGATATCTCTCGAGGGCCAGACTGGCTCACGGGACACCTCCCAGGAGCCAGATGACATCAGGGAGCTGGCCTCTCCCCACAAAGCCCTGCCTGCTGGTGTTATCCAGTCCCCTTTCCCTGTCTCTGTGCACAGAGAGAGCACTCTATGCTCATTCTGTGCCTCTCTCTGCATGGAGCAAGAGACTCAGACAGTGCCTGGAGGGGAAGGCGAAGGAGGAGCAGAATGGATTCAGCTGGCTCCTTAAGGCACCGGCTGAGTCCTGAGCCGGTTTCACTCCCCTATCAGGGAAGGAGAAGGAGGAGCTGACTGAGTCATGTAGGGCCATTCCAAGACATGTTGCTGCCTGAGGCAAAGAACAAGATGGCGCCCTCTCCTGTTCCATGTACAAAAACTGACTGGACTGTTTCTTCAACACTGACAATGGAACAGCATCCTCCACTGCACCTGAAAGCAGCAGGTTAGCTTAGGGAGCACAGGGCAGGCCACTTAGCACTCAGCTTTCTCCTCCAACACCTTGCTGCCCCCTCCCAGCATTGGCCACCTGAGGCGACTGCCTGCCTAATGGTAGGGCTGGTCCTGGAGTCACAGCCTCAAGGAATGCTCCTCAAGGCTGTGGTACAGTCACTCTCCTACCCCCTCTCCTTTCCTGGAGAGGGGGCAAGGTCTCTACATGCTTGTTAACAACTCTTCAATCAGTCTGAGGGCTTTCTTCTCACACAGTTGCTTCGAGCATCTCTACACCAGCCTAAAATCCTGCACTTAAAATGGGGCTTTCTGCTTCGGTTTTAAATGCAGGATCACAACGGACTCCCTCTACACGTGTTTCCTTCCCCCGCTTTCGCCCCTCCTTTGAGTCTTTCATATGCGTCATTATATAGCCACTAGATGGCACTGTGGTCTAGCTCCTCTTCTTGAGGCTTTTCCTTTTTCAGGAGGGAACTGAAGTGAACTCAAATGCTGTAATTTGATAGCTCGTTATCTCTGATTTTTAAAAAAATGGAATAAAGGTCATTTAGCAGGGGAGATGCCCTGGAGGTTGACAACATCATCTAAAGGACCCGCAAACTTCTGTGAATAACCAAACTCAATAGCAGAATAAAAGCTCTGTGTGAAGAAGCCCTTAATCTCTGGCCATTTGTTACTTCCAGTTCTGGGACAATCCTAAGATCACAGAAACAGAATTTATTTATTTATTTATTTATTTATTATTAAATTTATTAATCGCCCATCTGGCTGGTCACCCAGCCACTCTGGGCTATGTACAACATACAATAAAAACAGTTTAAAACAATAAATTCTACAATAAAAACCTTTTCTAAAATACCCTAACCCACCCCAAATGCCTCCCTGAACAACAACGTTTTTAATGCACGACGGAAGCTCATTAAAGAGGGGCATGACGGAGTTCCCTAGGGAGGGAGTTCCACAGAGTGGGGGCCACCACAGAAAAGGCCCTCTCCCTCATCCCCACCAGTCTAGCTGTCCTAGCTGATGGGACAGACAGAAGGCCATCCGAGGCTGACCTTGTCAAGCGGCCTGTCTGGTGCTGCTGGAGGCGCTCCTTAAGATAGGCTGGGCCGGAACCATATAGGGTTTTAAAGGTCAAAACCAACACCTTGAATTTGGCCCGGAAAACAACTGGTAACCAGTGCAACTCCTTCAGCACTGGAGTGATGTGATCTCGCCGGCGGCTGCCTTTAATCAGGCGAGCCGCCGCGTTCTGTACCAGCTGCAGTTTCCGAACCATCTTCAAGGGTAACCCCACGTAGAGCGCATTACAGTAGTCTAAACGAGAGGAGACCAGGGCATGTACTACCGATGGGAGCAGATGGTCGGGAAGGAAGGGGCGCAGCTGCCGTATCACATGGAGTTGATACAGCGCTGTCCGGCTCACAGCTGACACCTGAGCCTCCATGGACAGCTGGGAGTCCAAAATGACCCCCAGGCTGCGGACCTGGTCTTTCAAGGGTAGCCGTACCCCATTCAACACCAGGTCAACATCACCCAGCCTCCTCTTGTCTCCCACCAAAAGTACCTCAGTCTTGTCAGGGTTCAGCTTCAGCCTATTCCTCCCCATCCAGCCACTCACCGTCTCCAGACATTTGGACAGGGATTCTACGGCCAACCTTGGTGAAGATTTGAACGAGAGGTAGAGCTGCGTGTCATCCGCATATTGATGACACTGCACCCCAAACCTCCTGATGATAGCCCCCAGTGGCTTCACATAGATGTTAAATAGCATCGGGGAGAGGATGGAACCCTGTGGCACCCCACAAGTAAGTGGCCACGGGTCCGAAACCTCCTCTCCCAGTGCTACCCTCTGGTACCTGCCGGAGAGGAAGGACCGGAACCACCGCAATACAGTGTCCCCAATGCCCAACCCCTCCAGGCGGTCCAGGAGGATACCGTGGTCAATGGTATCGAAAGCTGCTGAGAGGTCGAGGAGAACAAGGAAAAGGAACATTCACCCCTATCCAGAGCCCTCCTCATATCATCTACCAAGGCGACCAAGGCCGTTTCTGTCCCATGCCCAGGCCTGAAGCCCGACTGAAATGGGTCTAGATAATCAGTTTCTTCCAAGTGTGCCTTCAACTGCACCGCCACCACCCACTCAATCACCTTGCCCAAAAATGGCAGATTTGAGACTGGGCGAAAGTTGTTCAAAACTTGAGGATCCAAGGAGGGCTTCTTTTAAGAGCAGTCTTATCACTGCCTCCTTGAGGGCTGATGGCATCACTCCCTCCTCAAGGGAGGCATTCACCACCGCCTTGATCCCCTCACCCAGTCTCTCTCTGCAGCTCATAATGAGCCAAGATGGGCAAGGAGCAAGTAAGCAGGTGGTGGGCCGTACCGATGAAAGCACCTTGTCCACTTCATCAGGAGGAGGAAGCTGGAACCGATCCCACAAAACCGGTTTGCCACAGGCCGCCTCTTGCTCACTAACTGTATCCACAGTGTGCAGAGTAACACACCTAATCTGATCAATTTTATCTGCAAATTGCCTTGCCAAGGCCTCACAGGAGGCCTTAGAATGCTCCAGTGGTTCCGGAGCCACAGGACCGACCAGGCTCCGGACTACTTGGAACAGCCTCCTGGGACAGCACTCTGCAGACGCGATGGAGGCAGCATAATATTCCTTTTTTGCTGCCTTCACCGCCACGTGATAGGCTGAAGGTACAGTTCTAGCCCATGTCTTTGGAGCGAGACTTCCGCCACCGGCGCTCTAGCCGTCTCACCTCCTGTTTCAGAGCTCGTAACCACGGATTGAACCATGGTGCAGTCCGAGCCCTGTTCAGGGGGAGAGGGCGTTTTGGAGCCACCTGATCTAATGCCCCAGTGGTTGCGGCATTCCAGCCACCCACCAGGGTCTCGACCGAGTAGCCGTTGGCGTGCCCCAGAGAATCCCCAAGCGCGTTCAGGAATCCATTTGGATCCATAAGACGCCTGGGGCGGACCATTTTAATGGGTCCTCCACCCCTGCGGAGGGGTTGTGGAACCGAGAAGTCCAACGTCACCAGATACTGATCTGACCATGACAAGGGGGTGGTGGATATACCCCCGACTTCCAGATCACTCCCCACTTCTCCAGAAACAAACACAAGGTCTAGTGCATGACCGGCTACATGGGTGGGCCCAGTTAGAATATGGTGCAGCTCCCAGGAGGCCATGGTCTCCATGAAGTCCCGAGGTGCTCCTGTGAGGATGGCCTCCGAATGTACGTTGAAGTCCCCCAACACCAGTAAGTTAGGGGACTGCACACGCACATCAGAGACCACCTCAAGCACCTTGGCCAGGGAGTCAGTCGTGCAGCGCGGTGGACGGTACACGAGCAGAATCCCCAGACTGCCCTTTGGGCCCAACCTCCAGTACATGCACTCAGCAACCTTGGTCTCCCGGAGAGGGGGTCTGGTGAAGACCAAGGACTCTCGGTAGATAACAGCCACTCCCCCTCCCCGATCCCCAGCCCTCGGCTGCTGTGCATACGAAAATCCAGCTGGACACATGGCTGCAAGGGTTGGAACAGCAGCCTCAGCCAGCCAGGTCTCCGTAATACATGCCAGGTCTGCACCCTCATCCAGGATCATGTCATGGATGAGGGAGGTGTTCTGGGTAACAGACCTGGCATTGCAGAGCAGCAAACGAAGGCCAGAAGGTGGGGTCACGCCTCCCCCAGCCATCCTTTGGCTCTGGACAGGCCCGGAGCAGGGAACAGATACTACACATCTCTCCCTTGTTCCCCTTACCTGGCACAGCCTGCCCCTAGCGCTCCGCCAGTGCCTGCCGCCCAGCCTCGGTATCTTCTGGCCCCCAACACTCCCCCCACTGCCTCCATCAGGTGGACACATACCCCCTTGCTCCCGCCTATCAGGCAGGCTACCCACCCCTAAAACCACAACAAAATCCCCCAGGAAAAAGAAGACACACACACACAAAACAATTAAAAATCCTCTTAAAAATAATGCCAGGCAGGAGTCCACAGGGAAGGCCAGGTGGTGGCAGTGGCAGTGGCGGCGGCAGTGGCGGCGGCAGTGGCGGCGGCAGTGGCGGCGGCGGCGGCGGCAGCGGCGGCAGCGGCGGCAGCGGCGGCAGCGGCGGCAGCGGCGGCAGCGGCGGCAGCAGCGGCAGCAGCGGCAGCAGCGGCAGCAGCGGCAGCAGCGGCAGCAGCGGCAGGTGCGCCTCTTCCCCGGTGATGGTGGTGTCCTCTCCTGCAGACCCTGGCTCTCCCAGGCCACCTCAGCCAGCCAGCTTATGTAGCCCCTCCAGGGAGGGCAGGTGGAGCAGCACAGCTGGCTCGGTACCTGGGGGCCTGGTCCTGCAGGGACTGGCAGTCTGCCAGGCAGGAGTCTCCAGGGAAGGCCTGGTGGTGGTGGCGGCAGCAGCAGCAGCAGGAGGCCCGCCTCTTCCCCGGTGGTGGTGGTGGCCTCTCCTGCAGGCCCTGGCTCTAGAAGTATGCAATACACAATAGAAGCAATATGATGAGCTAAATGTATGTGGTGATAATGTAAACTCAGTTCACATATGAGATCAGTGCAATCTCACTATTTGTTTTGGGCTTTATTGATATGATTAACAAAGTATGGGAAACTAATTGTGGGGGGATATGAGGAGAAGGGATATGAGTCATGTTTCTTTAGTGCCTACCTAATAACGACATATTGGATCTTTTAATATACTCTGGTAGGCCAGTGGGCCATGGGTTGGATCCACCAGCAGAATGGGTCTTGCCCATCCTCTACCTCCCTGCAGCCCCCTGCATGTTCCTCAGATCGGCTCTGGAGGGTTGGGGGATCCTCCGGAGCAAATTTGGAAGGTGCACAGGGGGCTCCAGGAGCAAGGAGAGGACAGAGAAGTCCCATTCTGCAAGCAGTATCTTTCCGCTGGAGGAATGATGGCTCTGGATCCAACCCCATGGCCTGTATCCATTGGTAGCTTTTCCACTATTGGAAAGCATTTATGCTTGTGCAGGGTAAAGCATCCAATTTTGACTGATTTCCTTACTTACAGTAGCCCTCTGTACCATATCCCTCTATACTGTTTCTGAGGGTCCCCAAACCATCAGGAACAGCTTTTGATAGGTGTGATTGGCAGCAGCGTGTATGGTAAATTGGCAAAAATAGGAAGCCCTACCTTAAGCAAATAGAAGTAGTCTCTCCTAGCACAAAGCCACCACTGGATACAACCCCATGTTCAGAGCAAGTAGGATACCATTTCTTTTTTGTTCTATTTCAATTGTCCATGAATTTGTAAAGCAAAGCAAAAGACATCACCACACATCCATTTAACATTTAGGGCACAATCCTATGCATGTTCAGACAGAAAAAGTCCTACAACTCCAAGAATTCTGACTGGGGAATGCTGGGAGTTGTAGGACTTTTTTCTGTTTAAATATGCATAGGATTGGGCCCCTGGTTATTGAAGGCCACGGATCTATAAGGGAACTAATCCCCATGCCACCCCTACTTCCCATTTCCCGGCAACTTTAAATTTATTCAAATATTCAGGGACGACATCTCTGTCAGGGCCTTGTAGGTTATAGGCAGGATTTGATTAGAAGTAGCCTGGAAGGGCTTGGGCCTGTTCAGCCTCTGGAATGTCAGAATCTGTGTGAGCTTATCTCTGTCGGCGTTCTCAGAGCAGAGCCAGGGGGAGTCACTCAACTCCCTGTCCACCTGCTAGTCTGGCCTTGGCAGGCAAGGAGCTGTACGCTGTCCATGAGAACCTGACAGGGGTGGGGTGGGGTTTGCAGAAGGGTTGCCCAGGTTGAAGTCTCACTGCTGGAGGGCTGAGCAGTGACGCCCTGTTTAAACGGCCTTGCTGAAAGGCTAAAGGCCCTTGTCTGTCAAGGGATCCAGAGGGGGTGTCAGTTACGCCTTCCCTTTTAAGCTGATGCAAAGGCGAAGAGCATCTCGTCTTCATTGCCCGAAGCCTTCTCTTTTTGGATCCATCATCGTTTGGGCTTTTGGAGGCACTCTGCACATGGACTGGAACTTTGGATTGTTAAGGATTTGCCATGAGAAGTACTATGAGGCTTTTCATAGGCTTGAACTCTCGTTGCTGTGGATTGTGCGTGTCTGTCGTCAGCTCAGCATACTGGCAGGCTGGGTTTCATCTACGACTTTTGGACTTTTCTCTGCCTGGACGCATGCAGTGTGGAGTTACCAATGTGAAAGTGGTGGCACAGAACTCCCTGCATGTCTGGGATTACCCTTCCTTTGATCTTGATAGGCCTTGGCCGTGTAGTCTGGAGTTATCAACAAAAGATTCAAAGTTAGACTCTCTATGGGTGTGGTTTGTTTAGGTCCTTCAAGAAGTTATCCCCTGATTGCCTGATGGGTTCATTCCAGGAATCATTCCCTTTCCGTGTCCGGGGTTGGAACCCTGTGAAAGGACTGCCTGGGTTAGGTACACAAGAATCCAGAGTCCCTTCCCTTATGTTCAGAACCATGGGGAATGACAAGAGGGAACCATGTTGATGAGGATCTCAGTCACAGTAGTAGTGTTTAGCTTTGGACTGTTCTGGAATGACATAGAACCCATAACTACTGACCATCAGCTATATGATTTCTGAAGAGTGTAACCATTCAGCTTTTGCTGTTGGATTTCCTGCAATAAAGAAATCTCACTGATTTGGGTGTCTGGTGTCAGATTGCCTGAGCATGTGTGCTGGGAATCAGGAAGCCTGACAATTTCCTTGCAAAGTTAATCTTACTTAATAGTTATGAAGTATTATTGATTCACTATTTCCACTATCTCTAATGAATGCTTAATTTGTGCAAAGAGATGGTGAAGGCAATCCTATGGTCCCTGGGCGAGCGTCCCAGGGACTTTAGAATGGCTCAGAAAACCCTTCCAAGGTCGAGACAGTATTCTGACCTCATAAGGGGGAGTCAGAGGCCTGACACCAGACCACTGTCCCTTGCAGCTGGCGTGGACAGAACTGCACAGGCTGCCTCTCCAAGGTCAGAAAAGCAACCTCGGAGGAGTAGGAAAGGGGCATTCCAGTGGGTGGGGAGGGGAGTAGACTGGAGAGGTCAGGATACAAAATACCCTGAACCTCCTCCAGCCTCCCCCCTCCCCCCGTAGCACCCTTGCTATATGGGAGTAAGCCCCATTGAAGCAAATGGGAATTAACTTGTAAATAAATATGTATATCGTTGTGCTGTAAACCATGTACTGAACTTTAGCAGCAGCATAAGGAATTCCAAGAAATGAAATAGGTTTTAGCTGGGAGTTTTATGTGTCGCTTAAGGGCTGATGCCAGTTTTCTGAATATAATGGTATCTGCCATAATAGGAAAGCGCTATTAAAATTATGTTCCATCAAAGTAGCAGGCCACTGCAACATGCTGTTAAATTTTCTGCCCAACTTGTTTTTTTTTTTTAACAATCCTTGGAATCATTTGTCCCTGAAAAGCTGCTTTTTCATGATTAAATATTTAATGTAACTTTTTGGAAGAGATGGGGAAATAATTCACAATAAATTAATCAGTGAGTTTTAGGCATTTTTTTCTGGTGGGGTGGATTCAAACCATAAATTCATTTTATTATTTTTAAAATTGCATTTTACTGACTTTTTTTAGGGGGGGATTCATTTTCAAGTCTGAATTATATATACATGTATACACACACACACACCACCCTTCCTTGCAAGGAACCCACATTTGAAGTTTAAGCTCCTTCTGACCGCTGGATCATGTGATATCATTTGTGCTACCTCATTGGATGAGGGTCACTGCTTTGAACTGTTTGGAACACAAAAGAGGAAATGAAGGTATGATGTTTACTGCAAACCACTGACATATCTAAGAACTGGAGGTCAGAGTTAGGAACATAGCAAACGGCCTTACAGCAAGATGGATATTTGTCCATCTTTGTTGTTCAGTCGTTTTGTGTCCGACTCTTCGTGACCCCATGGACCATAGCATGCTAGGCCTTCCTGTCCTCCGAAGAGAACTTCGGCTATTGGGCGGTATAGAAATAAATAAATAAATAAATAAATCTCCCAGAGTGCGCTCAAGTCCATATTCATTGCATCGGTGATGCTATCTAGCCATCTCATCCTCTGCCGTCCCCTTCTCCTTTTGCCTTCAATCTTTCCCAGCATCAGGGTCTTTTCCAGTGACTTTTCTCTTCGCATTAGGTGGCCAAAATATTTGAGCTTCAGCTTCAGTATCTGTCTCAGTATTATTTACTCTAACTAGCAGCAGCTCTCCAAGGTTGTAGGCAGAGGACTTTCTCTGATTCTTTCCCCAGTTACCTACTCCTGTTTTGAACTGGATATGCCAAGGGTTGAACTTGGGACTTCCATGCATGCATGTGGTCCCTCTCTTAGTCCTGCAACTAGGTAACACCAATAATATTTACAGGCCTACAATCTTCTGCCATAACTTTTTTTGGTACAATGGGCTCTTCTGGGTGGTAATTTCTGAGGTGGTGATATTTTGAATGAGATATCTGGGATTTTAGTTTTGTTGCAATTTGTGGGATTTTAATCTGGATTCAAGGGTAAAGATGTAGCTGCAGATATGACTTTTCAAATATTTTTCCTAATTTGAGGTGGTAGTTAATTACATTAGCTTTACCTTGTAACAGATGGCAACTTTGAACTTTGCTCAAACAAAGAATTATTAAAATCCTAAATGTAAACAGCCATGCAAATATTATGCATGTTTAAAATAAAAATCATTTGGGGAAAATATACAGCCGGCTGATCTTGTTCGGAAACAAACTGAAAATATTCCAGACTATCAGATATGTGGTCTTCTTATCACATGTGCAACTCATATGCAAAAATGGTGCAGGCAATTACACAAGGAATCAGTCATTTCAGACATTGTGGTAGAGGTCTGAAACATTAGAGTACCATTTGTGAATATATTTTTTCTCAGGAAGCTGCTAGTATTTTGCTGCTGGAACAAGCTTAATTTTGATTTCGATTTCTCTGGTGCAAAATAGTAAGAGGTGTGCAAGGGAGTGCTGTAGATTTAAAATACATGCAAGCGAGATGAGAATATTTGCTGGTCGATTTGCTATGCCCATTTAATGCTCCTGGCTTATGCCAAGATTAAAATGTGCAAACACAAAATAATTTGCATTGTACTATCCTGAACGTCAGCTCTGCCTACAGATATTAGAATATATTCTTCTGCCACTATAGTAAATCATTAATCCCAATGTTATGGATTTTATTCAACTAGCAAGGCGTAGTGGTTTCCCCCTGAATTCAATCTGCTTTACTCAGTCTGCTTAGATGATTTACATGGCAGGATTCCATCTTCTTGTGTATGCTGTTGCTGCTGTGTGTGTGTTCTTTGTGTTGCCTTTATTTCATTTTTAGAGCGAATTAGCATTTAGTCAAATGCCCAGTTTCTTTTCCAGTTAACCCAAGTCGTTTGCAGTCAACCCAAATTCGGGTAGATTAAACCACCATGCTCCATTATGGGCAAAATCCTGTACAGGTTTAGACAGAAAAAAGTCCTACCACTCCTAGCATTCCCCAGCCAGCCATGCAGATTTCACCCTAATAGTATGAGTTACACCTACTGGGTGATGAAAGAGCAATCCTAAATTCCCCATGCACAGGTAGAATCAGAAGATACACCAATGTAGGGAATTTATGACAGTGTAGCACCACGTTTCCTCCAGAACCTAGTACTGGTGAAGTACTGAGAGTCCACAGGGGAAAATGTGGCTGAAACAGTGATGCGGTGACTGAGGGATTAAGTTTACAAAGAACTCATTCTTTTCCACTGCAATGGAATAATGTTGCACCTACAACAATGATGGTGTGAGTAAAATGCTCCCCTTGAAGTCAATGGACAGAGCCAGACAACAGTGTTTCCACCTCCTCCTTCTTTGCCCCTCCAGCTGCAAGAGAGGATAAGATTCCAAATATCTGTTCAGCCAATCACTGCACAGCACACCACCAAGGGTCCATGCTCTATTAAAATCCAGATTGGACTACTGCTATCTTTAAGACTATTCAGAAATATCTCTTAGTGCAGAATTCGGCAGACCAGGCTATTGGCAAGCACTGACTGCAGGGAACACATCTTGCCAATATCGAAAGAGCTGACTTCCAATTTGACCCCAGGTGCAATTCAGAACGCTGGTTTAACCCTTTAAAGCGCCCTATGGCTTGGGACCAGTGTACCTGAAGGACTACCTGCTCCAATGAGAATCTGAGTGCAGGTTAAGATGCAAGGTGGGTGGTCTGCCTGGCACCCTCATTTTTAAGTTCTGGGAGCAAGATTAACTCTTTGGTGCCACCTTTCATTCATTGATTGATGGCCTTCTATCTATGATTGAGTTGTCTAATGTTGAGTTGGTGGTGAGCAACTTAGTGACGGGTGAGTGTCAGTGGCATTACCAGGGATACTGTGTGATTGGCTGCCTGTGTTGCTGTAATGTAGGCACTTGTTTCTGCAGGCAGGCTTTGACTTAGCTGCTGGAGTTGTGTCTACACTACACAGCGTTTAGCCCTGATGTAGCAGCCAGTGGTGAAACAGGACAATGGGACCAGTTAAGGAAGAGTGCTGCATCAGAAAAGTTGTGGAAAACAATGCAGTGAAATTATCAGGGTACATATAGTATGTGTATATATATATATATATATATATATATATATATATATATATATATTTATTTTTCTTCCATTCCAGACTCTCTGCTGATCTTAAACACAGAAGTAATCATATGTAGGCCTATATTGACCATGATAAGTGCTCTATAACTCTCCAAGTTAGATTCTCTTGTATGGTTCAATTGTCTAGAATAAGTGCTTATGCAGTCCCTGTATTTCTTTTCCCCTTTCCTCAGAAGAACTATTTCACCCCAAATGTCAACTTTGGAGAATATTTAGCACAGACCACTGCAGGGCCAGCCCAAGACAATATGCTGCCTGAGGCAAAATACAAGATGCTCATTGCCCATTGCACATACAGAAGCCAACCAGACTTCATCACTGGTAATGGGACAGCATCTTCCACCACACCTGAGGGAAACAGGCTAGCATGCGGAGCAGAGGGAAGGCCACACAGCACATGCAGCTCTGTCCTCCAGCACCTCACTGCTGCTCCCTGTCCTGCATCCACCATCTGAGGCAGCCACCTAATTTGGACCAGTGGAGGCTGGTGGCACCTATTTCAGTAGGGTGGTAAATCTGCTCTGAGTTTCAATTAGAACCAGCCAGAAGTCCAAAGGATCTATCCAAAGTGCTGAATCCTATCCCCAAAATGGGTTAAGCCCCTTGGATAGCCCCTTTAGAGTTCTGACTGGTTCTGACTGAAACCCAGAGCAGATTCACCACCCCACTGAAATAGGTGCCACCAGCTTCCATTGATTCTGACTAATGGTAGGGCCGGCCCTGGACCACTGTCAATACTATCAAACTGTAAAAAACAGTGCAGGTCAACCATCAAATAGTGTTAAACAGCAACTTTCAGTTAGCACTGAAATAAAATATAATTGGGTGTCAAATGCAAATAAAAAGGCCTGAAGAACAATCAACAAATACGCAAACACTTGGTTGAATTACTGGAGGATATGCAACATCATCAACATTTGATTGGAAAGCATCAGGGTTCCTCATCCTTATGTCAGGGTTGGGTTCCTTCTGTATACTTATGTGCCCCCACTGCACACAAGTTAACTAACTAGCAAAGAACAGCAATGCTAGAAATTGTATCCTGACTTTCACCTCCAAGTTATCCTAAATCTCTCCTAAGAGGGGGCAACCTGATCAGTGCCTGCAGCAGGGTGGATAAAAATCAATGATTAATGTTAAAAAAAAAAATCAGGGTTTTTTTAGAAATGTAAATCGGATTGATTTAAATCAATTTTTGTGATTTTAAAAAAAATCAATAAAATAAAAATACTTAATTTCTATCTAACTTAAAAATAAGATAGTTACAATTAAATCTCATCACAAACATACTAAACCTACACTTATGGTTTCATGAAGTTACCTACTAATAAAAAATAAGCATTACTCTCAGTTTTTCATTTCATGAAAATGGTCTTGTCCAGTCTAACTAACAGCTCTTGCTTCCTGGAAGTTTTGGACTTTCAGTTTTTTCTGACTACAGTCATATGTGCAAAGGCATAGGCCAGATAGGATTATGTGATGGTCAAGTTGGGCCAAGCAAAGCAGAGGAGTTAGATATGACAGAAAGACAATAATAAAAAGGGTGGATAAAAACAGATGCTTAAAATAAACCTCACAAAATTGATGTTTTAAAAAATGGATTTTTTCAGCCCGGTAACAATGAAACCTTGCTTTGACTTATCAGTTATGTGCATTTCGTTTTTGTTTGCTACTTTGTTTTTTGTGAGGACAAGGCTGGACCAAGACAGAGTAAAACAGAAAGAAGCAATACTGGGAAGAAAAAAGGAAGACAAAATTGTCCAGTGTGGATCTTCCTGTGTTCTCATGCAATCCTATATCCGCTTACCTGGGAATACACAGGAACACAGAAAGCTGCCGTATACCGAGTCAGGCTAGACCTACACTATTGCTTTATAGCGGTACTGAAGTGCACTGATAGCTCTTGGGGCACATTACACACTCTATATACAGTTATTGTAGTGTTATTTCCTGCTTTTTATTCCACATTATCCAAAATACCACAACAAATGTCATTGTGTGTCCTACGAGGTATAAATGTGCAAGAGGGACATAGCGTTACTGTGATGGGACTGTAGTGATAAGACACAAGGTGTAGATCTGGCCTCAGACCCTTGGTCCATCTAGCCCAGTATTGTCGATACTGACTGGCAGCAGCTCTCCAGGGTCTCACACAGCGGTTTTTCCTGCCCCACTTGGAGATGTGAGGTGCCCTGCCACTGAGCTACAGCCCCTCCCATGTCTCATCTGAAATGGACCTTATTTCTGAGGAGACATGTATAGGATTGTGCTGTAGTGTTAATCGTAGTGTGAACCTCAAACTGTCATGGGTGCTGGTCATAAGAAAGATCCTGTATGGGAGTATTTTAAACATGGCTTTAGTGGTCAGATTTGCACCGTCGTTCAGGAAATATATGAAAGTGTTTCAGTGGGAAGCATGATTTAAATCGCTGATTTAAATGGTCTTGATTTAAATCAATCCCTCCTGGCCTGCAGATCAGCCGATGTCAAATGCCGCTGGAAGGAAGCGTGAGCCCTCTCAGCGCAGCTGTTCATTAGCAAAGGAGCAGCAAAGGCGGAGGGGCAGATTTGGTACAGATGGAAAAATTGGTGTCAGAAAAAATGGTTTGGGAAACCAAAGCAGGGATAGGAAAACCTTTGGGGCTGTGGGGGTATCTGACAATTTGAGAAACTGTCCTGGGCCCCACTACAAAATGGCTGCCATGGGAGGCATGGCAAAGGGCAAGTGACCTGCCCAAATGTCTGTGTACAAGGCAGCAGTGAGGTCTGAGCCCAACACACTAAACTCCTTTGAACCCACAGTTTTCAGCGTCTACCAAAACCTATTTCACTGCAATCCCAACTGCTGGTAAGAAAATGTGTTGTTGGTGTTGTTGGTGTTGTTGTTGTTGTCGTCGTGAAATGAGAGGGGTAGGGAACCTTGGTGGATGCCAACAAAGGTGCCTGGGGGTGTACTGGTGCCCCCAGGCACCACATTGTCTTCTCCTGGAATAAAGGAAGAGACGCACAAACTGCAGGGAGAGTGCAGTTGAATACACAAACATCAATAATGAATGAGAGAGATGCTACTGACATCAGTGGGGTGAATTTGCATTGCCAGTTAGTAGTCTGCAAGTCTGGCCCTGTCATTAGATAGAATGAAGCGGTCGCATCAGGCAGCGGACTTTGGATGGGCAGCAAATTGCTTCATTTGTTATGATTACTGAGTGGTGATTATGGAATTTTCTGCCTCAGGTGCCAAAAGAATTTGGCTGGCCTTGGGTATGATACACTTTGATTTGTGTGTGTGTGTGTGCGCATGCGCGTGTGCCCACGCACGCGAGCACCATTTGCTGCTTCACCTCAGGCAGCAAAATGTCCTGGCCTGACCTGCTAGTCTGTACGGAGATTTCTCATTTGGCTCCTGGGTGTAAGTACAGAAAGCAGTCCCTAAAATGGTCTTCCCCAATCTGGTGCCCTCCAGATGTTTTGGACTTCAACACCTATCAACATCAGCCAGGATGGCCAATGGTCAGGAATGCTGGTAGCTGTAGTCTAAAATATCTGGAGGGCACCAGGTTGGGGAAGGCTGCCCTAAAAAAAGGAGGAGGCACAATGCTCCATGGGATTTCTTACATGGGCTTCCTGGGTGTTATTGGTCAACTTGCATTTGATGCCCCACATTCTGCCAATTTAGAATTCAAGAATGCCTTAGTTCTTTGTTAGACTGGATTGCTGTTGGGATTTTCATCACCCTTCATCACTAATAACATAGAACCCATGTCCTAAGTACACCCCCCCCCCGCTGCTCTGATTCCACTCAACAATCTATGGGCCACATTCCATGCATGTGATGTGACCCCATGATCCCAGACTCCCTCCTCTTCATACTGGAACCACCAGACATGAATCACTGCGAAGTCCAGGCTCAGGCCACTCAGGCACACCAAGGTTTTTATCTGGCTTATCCAGCCTTGACTCTGAAAGGAGCCACAGTAGTACAGAGAAGGGGGTGGCTCACGAATATTTAAGGCATCACTTGGTATTTTAGGCCCAATTTGTTGCTTGGTCTCATGGCTGAAATCTTTCTGCTATGCCATGGATTTCAGTCATAAGCGGGACACGCAGTAAAGACTTTCCAAGTATGGGCTGGCCATTAGGCAGAGGGAGGTGGCCGCCTCAAGCGGATGATGCTGGGGGAGCGGCAGGGAGCAGTGGTGAGATGTCAGGGCTGTGTGTGCTGTATGGCTTGGCCTGCACCCCTTAAGTAAGTCTGCTGCCCTCAGGTGCAGCAGAAGACGCTCACCTGTGTCAAAGGGACATTCAGCTGCCAGTCTGGTCAGCTTCTGTAGAAGGAATGGGAGGGGCCGCTATCTTGTCTGGCTCAGGCAGCAAGATGTGTTGGATTGGCCCTATCCAGTGCCCTCCTATGGCTTATAGATATTAGATGTGTTGTGTTAGCACATGTATGAGCTCAAAGGAGGAGGAGGAAGAGAAAGAGGAAGCAGCAGCAGCAGCTTTTGACGGATAGTCTTTCAGAGGTCACAACTCCTCCATCCATGTTTGCTGAACATTCAAAAATGAAGGAGTTGCCTGTGGACTCAAAGCAGACCACTAAGACTGGGCACCATAGGTTGGATCCAGATTTAAGCTGGATCAACTGCATTGGTGGAAGTGGACTTCCCCATCCCCTCCTTCTCATGGCAGCCCCTCCAGCCCCCATCAAAAAGCTACACAGAGTCAGGAGACCTTGCTAAATGGGGTGAGCTGTGGTGTGTGTGTGTGAGATTTCCAAAATGTCGGTGGAGGGACCTTCCATGAGCAGAGCCTTTCCTCTCACAGAGGGTCCTTTCCTCTCATGGAAGACAGATCCAGGATCCAACTCCATCTACTGGGAACTTCAAGCTTCCCTGAAATAAATGGCAACTGTGTCAGAGCTCCTGGCATTATGACATTGAGTTTAATAGTTCCATGATCATAATTTAGGATGTCATGTCTGTGCAATGCTACTTTGATCCTTAAGAATACAATATTAAATTAAAAATCAAAATAAAAGCAGAGTGCCACAAATCAAATTATTTCTACTTGTTGCTGGTTTCTGGATGAACAAGACCTATAGTGGAAAGTGAAAACAAAAATGATGAAGCAATTTGCAACATAATGTGATTACCATGGCTCCGTTTCTCTCTATAAAGACAGTGATTGTTGATTTTGAAGTCAAAGAAAAGATCAAACGCTTATGCTGCCAAGTAAAAAATAGTTGTTCAATGTGTTGGCCAAACAAGTGTGTGGCATAATATATGCCAGCGTCTCACTGTTTTCTGGTTGTGTGTGGATTGTTTTAGCATGCAGATGATTATTATATTACAGGGAGGGTCCTGCACCCTGCATGCGAAGGGCAGGGTGTGCCTCATCCTAACAGAAGAAAGGGCTAATGCCCTCCTTGGGCTCCAGGGCAATGGAAAAGATGTGGGAACTGGGAAGGCTGAATTCCAGGGCACAGGCATCCAGTGCAAGCACTGAATAACAATGAGCTCTGCTAGATGTGGGGAACACCAGGAAGCAACCTATCCATCTATTGCTTCATGGACCCAGAATAACACCATGAACACATAAACAAGCACACAGAAACATAGGGCAGTATCCAATGGTACTCCTACACAGAGTAGACCCATTGAAGTGAATGGGCCTAGTTTACATAGGGCTACCTTTGGATACTGCCGATTGAGTTAAAAGATACCTTGGAGGACATCTAGTCCAACCCCCTGGACACTGCCGGATCTGTAATGCAGGATGCAACTACAACATCCTGCACAGATGGCTGTCCTGCCTTTGCATTAATACATCCTGAGAAGGAGAGCCCACCACCTCCTGACACATACATTCCAGGTGTAAGCACAGTATATGTGCCAGGGGGAGTGGGGTCCAAGAGTAGGTATGAGAAGTCTTCCTCACCTTAACTTGTCAGGATGGGGATACAATCTGCAGAACACTGCTTTTGCAAGGCTAGACTGGGGCCACAATGCGCAACTCTACCTGGCTGGCTCATGCTGAGCATGAAGCCTCCACGCCTACCTTCTTTATTCCCCTGCTTGGGCCATGATTGTGGACACAGTCTGTGGTTTACCAGGCACATCAGGATGCTTGGGTTGGTTTATTTATTTGAACTATTTCTATGTTGCCTTTCTATAAACTATATCCAAGGTGGTTTGGTGCTCATTCCAACGGCATTGGAATGGCACAGCCTGAGCTAGTTCCCATCAACGGCATCTTGCTCTGCCCTACTTTTCAGACATAGGATTCTGCTTCTATGCTAATGGCATAGGTCATGGCTACAGCCAGGTCCCTGCAGCTTACTGTGTGGATCCACACCATCCCTTCCGCATTGTTCTGAGGTTCCATGGTGGTAGGAAATGAAACTAGTGGGACGTGATGGAGGGGAAGCCGTGTGCATAATCTTCTACTCTTGTAAAGGAGTCTACAGAGTGCTATGCCCACAAATTATCTGAATGCAACTGCCTGTGAATAATCCCTGTAATGATAGGTAGATAGCCTAGATTGCAGCATACGGAAGCAATTTTCGAGTAGTTGCCAGTCTGTCTGTTTGTTGGGCATACGCATGCATAGACTGTGTTAATATTTGTTTTAGTTTCACTATATGAACAAACAAATACACTGCTGGCATTAACTTTCACCTTAATGGATTAGAAAATGCTCAGCTATCATTCTCCCGTGACGTGATTGCAACTGCATTCTTCGGGTTTGCTTCAGCCCTTCCCTCCACACATCCTGCATTCGGTTTCAGGAGTGGGAGGAATGGTGCAAAATACTTAGGCAGCGATGGGCTAGCCAATCAGGCAGAGGATCTCAAGGGACAGCAAAATGTTCTTACTAATAACAATGAGCGTAGTGATAACTCCACCTCTCCTATTTGGAGAAGAATGCACGGTAGGTAGGAAGAATGGCATACAAAGGTGGTAAGAGGATGCTGTTGCTGCCTCCACCTTCCAACTAGGCATGGCAGAGAATTCCGCCACTGATCTCGGTGAGGCCGAATGCCAGTGCATTCGGCCCCCCAAAATCTGTGGCAGAACGAAGCCCCCTGCCCCTCACCCTGCAAAATGGGCCCGGAATGGAGCCTACCTTTGTCGGCCGTTCCAGTGCTCCTCGAATGGCAGCCACATCTGCAGCCACCATTCGCGTCTTTCAAATGGCCGTGATAGGCTACGTAAATACTTTGTGTCCCTGCTTTAGCCGTGATAGGCTATGTAAATATTTACGTAGCCTATAATTGGCTGGTGTAGGGACACAAATGGCGTTCCCTACACAGGACACCATTTGTGTCCGCAGCAGCCCGGCAGTGGCTGGAGGCCCCGCTGCGAGTTGGCCCAGTTGGTGGCCCCACGGCCTGGCTGCAGAGCGGAGCCAGCCAGGCAGGATTCCGGGAGGGAGGAACGGATCGCCTCACCCCCGTCGAGGATTCCGGGGGGAGGAACGGATTTCCTCCTCCCACCTGCAGAACCCGGCGGAGCCAGGCAAGCAGGGTTTCATACACCCCTACTTCCAACCTGGTGTTTCAGGCCACAGGGCTTGGGGGAGCAGTTTAATCTTGAATTTATTGGAAAGCAAACTGAAACCCTGAAATGACATCCTGTTCGGATGTGGTGGATGAAAAGACAAGATTTCATTATTTTAGGGAAAGTTTTTCCTATGCCATGAATCAAATAATTTTAGTGTCAACTTCACGACTGCATTAGAAACAGAGATAGACAGAGATATAGACATGCAGCAAAGAACTACAAAATTGCAAAGTTTGAAATTAATTATGTGAGCTTTCACTGCATCCCTAGTTCGACTGTCTGTTTTAAAACCTTCTATGTGAAGCAAGTGTTTGTAGTATTTAAAGCTACTGGATAATAAATCAAGCTCCATTACATTCCACTCCCACATATATAATCCCTTCAGAATTCACCATGGACCCAGAACCACAAAAATCTATGCAGCCAACCCTTTGGTTCTGATAATGCTCACAGTGCTGTGCTAATGCTCCGATAATGTTCACTCCACTTAATGCTAGTAGAAAGATCGGAACTGTAGACCTGGGCTGGCCCTACCATTAGAGAGAGTGAGGTGACTGCTTCCAGCAACTGATTTGGGGTGTTATAAAAGGGCAGCAAATTGTAATTTAATTCAGTATTATTGTATTCTTACTGCCAGATAGGGGAAGAGGTGCTGAGGTTTTTGCCTGAGGTCTTGAAAGTAAGCTCTCTTCAAAAGTAAGTTGTCAGGCTCTGACATTTGAGCATCTTTTGGTTTTCGCTTAAGTTCTGCAATGCAGCAATGGTGAGAAGCATATAAGCTGGACACGTATCACAAGTAATTATTGTGTTTCCCTTTTTGCATTGCAAATCTAAATCCCTAGGTAGGTAATATCATCCAGCTCACAAGAATGAATTGAGCCATTTTAATTTTCATGGATTTCAACTGCTTCAGCTGACATGAGCAAACAGGTCCCAGGAGAAGCATGTTTTGAAAATGTGGTTTGTTTTACTGTTGCATTCAGTTCAATGAAATTCTCCTTCTACTTTCTGTCCCCACCACCCCCTGCCCAGATATCTCCCTGGTATTATCCTCTCGATATGCATAATGGCCTTAAAACATGGCATTGTGTACAATGGTGCAGCTAGGCAATGGTTTATGCCCTGCTTTAGATTGTTGTTTATTCTGTCAGTCGCTTCCGACTCTTCGTGACTTCATGGACCAGCCCACGCCAGAGCTTCCTGTCGGCCATCGCCACCCCCAGCTCCCCCAAGGTCGAGTCCGTCACCTCCAGAATATCGTCCATCCATCCTGCCCTTGGTCGGCCCCTCTTCCTTTTGCTTTCCACTTTCCCTAGCATCAGCACCTTCTCCAGGGTATCCTGTCTTCTCATGATGTGGCCAAAGTACTTCAGTTTTGCCTTTAAGATCATTCCCTCAAGTGAGCAGTCTGGCTTTATTTCCTGGAGTATGGACTGGTTTGATCTTCTTGCAGTCCAAGGCACTCTCGGAATTTTCCTCCAGCACCACAGTTCAAAATTTATTTATTTATTTATTTATTATTAAATTTATTAATCGCCCATCTGGCTGGTCACCCAGCCACTCTGGGCTATGTACAACATACAATAAAACAGTTTAAAACAATAAAATTCTACAATAAAAACCATTTTCTAAAATACCCTAACCCACCCCAAATGCCTGCCTGAACAACAGCGTTTTTAATGCACGACGGAAGCTCATTAAAGAGGGGGCATGACGGAGTTCCCTAGGGAGGGAGTTCCACTGAGTGGGGGCCACCACAGAAAAGGCCCTCTCCCTCGTCCCCACCAGTCTAGCTGTCCTAGCTGATGGGACAGACAGAAGGCCATCCGAGGCTGACCTTGTCAAGCGGCCTGTCTGGTGCTGCTGGAGGCGCTCCTTAAGATAGGCTGGGCCGGAACCATATAGGGTTTTAAAGGTCAAAACCAACACCTTGAATTTGGCCCGGAAAACAACTGGTAACCAGTGCAACTCCTTCAGCACTGGAGTGATGTGATCTCACCGGCGGCTGCCTTTAATCAGGCGAGCTGCCGCGTTCTGTACCAGCTGCAGTTTCCGAACCATCTTCAAGGGTAACCCCACGTAGAGCGCATTACAGTAGTCTAAACGAGAGGAGACCAGGGCATGTACTACCGATGGGAGCAGATGGTCGGGAAGGAAGGGGTGCAGCCGCCGTATCACATGGAGTTGATACAGCGCTGTCCGGCTCACAGCTGACACCTGAGCCTCCATGGACAGCTGGGAGTCCAAAATGACCCCCAGGCTGCAGACCTGGTCTTTCAAGCGTAGCCGTACCCCATTCAACACCAGGTCAACATCCCCCAGCCTCCTCTTGTCTCCCACCAAAAGTACCTCGGTCTTGTCAGGGTTCAGCTTCAGCTTATTCCTCCCCATCCAGCCACTCACCGTCTCCAGACATTTGGACAGGGATTCTACGGCCAACCTTGGTGAAGATTTGAATGAGAGGTAGAGCTGCGTGTCATCCGCATATTGATGACACTGCACCCAAAACCTCCTGATGATAGCCCCCAGCGGCTTCACATAGATGTTAAATAGCATCGGGGAGAGGATGGAACCCTGTGGCACCCCACAAGTAAGTGGCCACGGGTCCGAAACCTCCTCTCCCAGTGCTACCCTCTGGTACCTGCCAGAGAGGAAGGACCGGAACCACCGCAATACGGTGTCCACAATGCCCAACCCCTCCAGGCGGTCCAGGAGGATACCGTGGTCAACGGTATCAAAAGCCGCTGAGAGGTCGAGGAGAACAAGGAAGGAGCATTCACCCCTATCCAGAGCCCTCCTCATATCATCTACCAAGGCGACCAAGGCCGTTTCTGTCCCATGCCCAAGCCTGAAGCCCGACTGAAATGGGTCTAGATAATCAGTTTCTTCCAAGTGTGCCTTCAACATGGACTTCACCAGACAGTCGACACCAAAATCAGATTGGCTACATCCTTTGTAGCCAAAGGTAGCGGACCGCCACCACCCGCTCAATCACCTTGCCCAAAAATGGCAGATTTGAGACTGGGCGAAAGTTGTTCAGAACTTGAGGATCCAAGGAGGGCTTCTTTAAGAGTGGTCTTATCCCTGCCTCCTTGAGGGCTGATGGCATCACTCCCTCCTCAAGGGAGGCGTTCACCACTGCCTTGATCCCCTCACCCAGTCTCTCTCTGCAGCCCATAATGAGCCAAGATGGGCAAGGATCAAGTAAGCAGGTGGTCGGCCGTACAGATGAAAGCACCTTGTCCACTTCATCAGGAGGAAGAAGCTGGAACCGATCCCACAAAACCGGTTTGCCACAGGCTGCCTCTTGCTCACTAACTGTATCCAATAGATGTAAAAGCAATAGATGTAAAAGCATCTATCTTCCTTCGCTCAGCCTTCCTTATGGTCCAGCTCTCGCAGCCATAGGTTACTATGGGGAATACCATTGCTTTAACTATGCGGGCCTTTGTTGTCAGTGTGATGTCTCTGCTCTTCACTATTTTATCAAGATTTGTCATTGCTCTCCTGCCAAGAAGTAAACGTCTTCTGATTTCCTGTCTGCAGTCAGCATCTGCAGTAATCTTCGCGCCTAAAAAGACAAAGTCTGTCACTGCCTCCACGTTTTCTCCCTCTATTTGCCAGTTATCAATCAAGCTGGTTCCCATGATCTTCGTTTTTTTGAGGTTTAACTGCAACCCAGCTTTTGCACTTTCTTCTTTCACCTTTGTCATGAGGTTCCTCAGCTCCTCCTCGCTTTCAGCCATCAAAGTGGTATCATCTGCATATCGGAGATTGTTAATGGTTCTTCCAGCAATTTTAACTCCAGCCTTGGCTTCATCAAGCCCAGCACGTCGCATGATGTGTTCTGCGTACAGGTTGAATAGGTAGGGTGAGAGTATACAACCCTGCTGTACTCCTTTCCCAATCTTAAACCAGTCCGTTGTTCCATGGTCTGTTCTTACCGTTGCTACTTGGTCGTTATACAGATTCTCAGGAGGCAGACAAGATGACTTGGTATCCCCATACCACCAAGAATTTGCCACAATTTGTTATGATCCACACAGTCAAAGGCTTGAGAATAGTCAATAAAACAGAAATAGATGTTTTTCTGAAACTCCCTGGCTTTCTCCATTATCCAGCGGATATTGGCAATTTGGTCTCGAGTTCCTCTGCCTTTTCTAAACCCAGCTTGTACATCTGGCAATTCTCGTTCCATGAATTGCTGGAGTCTCCTTTGCAAGATCTTGAGCATTACCTTACTGGCATGTGAAATAAGGGGCACTGTTCGATAGTTTGGACATTCTTTGGTGCTTCCCTTTTTTGGTATGGGGATATAAGTTGATTTTTTCCAATCTGGTGGCCATTCTTATGTTTTCCAAATTTCCTGGCATATAGCATGCATCACCTTGACAGCATCATCTTGCAAGATTTTAAACAGTTCAGCGGGGATACCATCATCTCCTGCTGCCTTGTTATTAGCAATGCTTCTTAAGGCCCATTCAACCTCACTCTTCAGGATGTCTGGCTCTAGCTCACCGACCACACCATCAAATCTATCCCCAATATTATTATCCTTCCTATACAGATCTTCCGTATATTCTTGCCACCTTTTCTTGATCTCTTCTGCTTCTGTTAGGTCCTTGCCATCTTTGTTTTTGATCATACCCATTTTTGCCTGGAATTTTCCTCCGATGTTTCTAATTTTCTGGAAGAGGTCTCTTGTCCTTCCTATTCTATTATCTTCTTCTGCTTCCGCGCATTGCTTGTTTAAAAATAATTCCTGATCTCTTCTGGCTAACCTCTGGAATTTTGCATTTAATTGGGCATATCTCGCCCTATCATTGTTGCCTTTTGCTTTCCTTCTTTCTTGGTCTGCTTCCAGTGTCTCAGCAGACAGCCATCTTGCCTTCTTAGTTTTCTTTTTCTTTGGGACGTTTTTTGTTGCCGCCTCCTGAACAATGTTGTGAACTTCTGTCCATAGTTCTTCCGGGACCCTATCTGCTAAATCTAGTCCCTTAAATCTATTCTTCACCTCCACTGCATATTCATGAGGAATATTCGTGAGCTCATATCTAACTGATCTGTGGGTCTTCCCTATTCTCCTTAGTCTGATTCTAAATTGTGCAATAAGAAGTTTGTGATCTGAACTACAGTCAGCTCCAGGTCTTGTTTTTACCAACTGCATAGATGTCCGCTACCTTTGGCTACAAAGGATGTAGTCAATCTGATTTTGGTGTCGACTGTCTGGTGAAGTCCATGTATAAAGTCGTCTCTTAGGTTGTTGGAAGAGAGTGTTTGTTATGCACAGTGAGTTGTCTTGGCAAAATTCTATCAGCCTATGTCCTGCTTCATTTTGTTCTCCCAGACCATGCTTGCCTGTAATTCCAGGTGTCGTTTGACTACCCACCTTAGCATTCCAGTCTCCTGTAATGAAAATAACATCTTTGTTTGGCGTACTATCCAGTAGGTGCTGCAGATCCTCATAGAACTGATCTACTTCTGCTTCTTCAGCATCTGTGGTTGGGGTGTATATTTGGATCACTGTGATGTTAAATGGCTTACCCTGAATTCGAATTGAGATCATTCTGTCATTTTTTGGATTGTATCCAAGCACTGCTTTAGCCACTTTATTCTTAATTATGAAGGCTTCTCCATTTCTTCTGTGGTCCTCTTGTCCACAGTAGTAGATCTGGTGGTCATTTGATGTGAAGTGGCCCATTCCATTCCATTTCAGTTCACTGACACCCAAAATGTCTATATTTAATCTTGACATCTCCCCAGTAACCACATCCAATTGGCCCTGGCTCATAGATCTTACATTCCAGGTTCCTATGGTGTGTTGATCTTTAGAACATCAGATTCGTCGTTCACCACCAGCACCATCGGCTGCTAGCCGTCCTTTCGGCTTTGAGCTAGCTGCGTCATCACATCTGGGGCTAGTTGAACCTATCCTCTGTTCCTCCCCAGTAGCATTTTGACCATCTTCTGACCTGGGAGTCCCATCTTCCGATGGTATACCGACATATCTCTGGTTGTACTGATCCATTTAGTTTTCATGGCAAGAATACTGGGGTGGGTTGCCGTTTCCTTCCCCAGGGATCGTATTTAGTCTGACCTCTCTGCCATGACCTTCCCGTCTTGGGTGTCCCTTCACGGTTTAGCTCATGACGTCACTGAGGTGCTCAAGCTCCAGCACCACAACAAGGTAATGATCTCCTTTGCTGGAGCCTGCTTTAGATGGTCATGTTGTATTACTCCAGTTGTCAAGCACACAACTAACTTCCCTCACCCCTCCTGCCATTCCATGCACCACAACTGCTTCTGTATTTCTGGTACCTTAGAGCAAAAATATGAACACATAAAAACTGCCAAACCTGATACAAAATAAATAAATATTCTGTGCACATGCAGTTTCGCATTTTAAATTCACTTAAATCATAGCACCAGCATGAGTTTAGGAACAAAATGGAGCTTGCTTCTGCTGCTCAGATGCGAAAAATATTTGCTTGGGAATAGACAGCATTTTGCTGTAGAAAAAGCGCACTCTCTCTCTCTCTCTCTCTCTTTAATGTTAAAATAAAATAGAATGAGCATCTGTGACCTTGTGAATGCTTAGCCAGCCACCCTGACTATACAACGTTTTCTAAATTAAGGAGAAACAAAGGTCCCAACTTGCTCATACTGGCCCAGATGCGGATGCCAGGCTTGTTGGCTCCTTCCCCCATCACCTGCCAGTCTCTGGGCGGTCATTTGCCCCTGCCCCTGGTTGTGTGCCCCTGGAAACTAGCACCAATGTCCAGTCCTAGTTACACTACTGTGTGTGTGTGTGTGTGTGTGTGTGTGTGTGTTTGGTTAAAAGATTGATTAAAATATTTGTACCCGACCTTTTAATTGCATGGATTCCAGAGGCAGTGACCAAAAGCATCTCTACACCAGCCTAAAATCCCACATTTAAGAGGGGGCTTTCTGCTTCCATTTTAAATGCAGGAGCACAAGGGACTCCCTTTACGCACGCTTCCTTTTCCCGCTCCCCGTTCCCCCTCCTTCTCCCTCTTATCTGAGTCTTCCATGTTTCATTGGTCTAGCTCCTCTTCTTGCGGCTTTTCCTCTCTTCACAGAGGGAACTCAAGCAGTGTCCTTTGATAGCTCATTATCTCAGATCTATTTAAAAATGGAATAAAGGTAATTTAGTGCGGGAGATGCCCTGGAGGTTGACGGCATCATCTAAAGCACCCACAAACCTCTGCGAGTGAGCAATCTCAATAGCAGGATAAAAGCTCCGTGTGAAGAAGCCCCAAATGTTGGAATATTAAAAATTGAAACACAAAACAGCGGCAAATGTAACTTCACCAATGTAGAACACAGCATTAAAATTCATAAACTAGCATCACACCATACTGAAAGCTGAGGAAAAGATTATTGTAGAAAACTAGCAGAGAGGGAGTGTGGAGAGAAGGATGGATTTCAAAATTAAGAACATACTAGCTGCATTCAGGCATAATGATAAATCATGGTTTATACTGATGGAACTGAGCCTAGCTGGCACACACACCTCCCCGGGCTCATGTGCTTCATCCCTCCTCTCCCCTTCGGCATGGCTGCGAGGAGTTTCAAAGCTTTCATTTCTGTTTTTGATTATCCTGACAAACTGTGTTTAATCTCAGCTACGGTTTGCTTGAAGCAAGCCTATTTCAAATGATGCTTTATGAAGCTGGCTTGTTTCAACAAACCATAGATACGATTAACCACAGTTTAGGGTGGCCAGAGCAGGAGAGGGGGAGAGTATGGGCTTGAGGAAAAGGCTAAAATTGTTCCCGTCATGATAAATCATATTTTATCTTGACATCTGCATGCAGCCTTTCTGTTCCTGTCATGAGAGCTATTGGGTGGTATTGAAAAAATAAACAAATAAATGTCTGGTGGTTTGATCATGTTTTATATAAAAAAAGTCTGTAAACACGCTCTTTAAATATGTAATCTAGCGGGCTAAACTATGAATCAATGTATTAGTGCATTTAGGGCACGATCCTTTCGAGATAAGTTGGTCGTCTCCAACCTCCTCTGAAGTCAGGGGTGACTGCCTACCCAATGCAGGGCAGCTGAAGCAGTGAGGAGAGGATGCCTTCTGTGCTCCAGCTGCCCTGCAGTTTGCCTTAGATGCCCAATTTCGGGCGCCTAAGCATGGCTTTGGAGAGGGGATGGGAACGGGGCTGGAGACCATATAGGAAGCTGTCAAAAACAGCTTTCGTCGTCTCCTGCCCTCCCGCCCCTGGCAACACCCCATTTTTGCCCTTTCTGTGCTCCGTGTTATGAGCACGGAGAGGCACAGAGGGGCAGCTGGTGTGGTTTTCTTCACTCCAGTTATGAGCAGGAGGGGAGCACAGTTTCCTAGCTCTGAGCTCATAGCGCTGTCTATGAGCTCAGAGCCAGAAAATCGAAAGATCCTATGTCCCCAAGAAGCTGTCTAGGGGACATAGGATTGCTCTCCTCCTTTATTCTTTAAGTGCCATATAGACACAAAGTGTCTATTCTGCAAGGGTTTCAGTTGGTTTATACTTTCCTGCGGGCTTGCACTATGAACACAGTCATTCTTTTTCTAACAGAATTTGTCTCCACTTGTTTGTCATAAGAAATGAATATGTTCAAAAACAATACAGTTGGGTTAGAGTTAAGTCAGTGTGGTATTGTTGTAGGTGAACTGCATGTTGGGAGTTGTGGTAGAGGCATGAAATGGAGCTAGGAGGAAGTGGAGGGAAGAGTCAAGATGGTTGCGAAGTCACTGTGTTGGTTTTAGTAAGTGCTTGGAATAAAGAAGTTTTTAAGCATCTGTCTCTGGTGTTTGGGGAATTCTTACAATACACCAGTCAAGTTTATTTGGATGAGCCTTTTTGGCTTGTATCTCCTGTTTTGAAATGCTGATGTATGACTATTTAATCAATCAGTAATTAATTGTCTGTTACCCACATCCACAAGACATGGAATGAAGCACAGGATTAAATCTTTTCTCACTTTTAAATGGCTGCAAGGGCTGGAGGTTGGGATGGGAAGGGCTGTCCTTTGCACATAGCATGGCACGATGGAGGACAACTCACCTATGTGAACTCCTAAAGCCATTTTGACTGCCACAAAGCTATTTCTTTGTATGCTTCCTTTATTTAAAATATTTGTATACCTCCCCTCATGCTAGTATACTCCAAGGTGATTAGCAATAACAACATACAGTGAAACATCATCACATAATTAACATACTTCAAAACACACACACAATGAACACAAAAGCCACAACGTGAGAACCAATTTAGACAGCAGAACAGATCATTCAAATACAGTGTTTAAAATATGGCTTCCTTTCCCCTCATTTCTAAACAATACATTTTATTTAAAATGCCTGAGGATAAAAGTGTCTTACCCTGGTGCCCAGAAGACAAACTAGGCGCCAGCTCAGAAATGAATTGGCTGCACTGGTATAACCCCCTGCAGTAGAAATAAGCCATGGCAACCCCTTACAGTAAGATTGTAGGCAACATGCAGGACAGAGTTGCCTCCCTTGCATTACACTGGATCTCTGTGAAGTCAAAAGCTTTCTTGGATTATGCTGCTTGCAGCATGTATAAATCAGCTTCCTTACACAAGATCTGGAGGGTTGCCAATGCAATACCTTTTGGAAAGGCTGTATAGGGAGGATGCAGGAAATTACCAATCTGAAAGCCTAGTGGACAAAGGGCTCTTGGAGCAGGTTCCTGTTCTAAACATGACATGTCTCATGAAAATTGGCAGAAAGCATGATTAAGCTTAGAACTGTTAATCATAAAGAAGAACAACCTTTGACAAGAAAAATGACCATGGGTTTCCCGTGGGAAGACTTATAAGATTATTTGAGGATGTCCAACTTAGATATACCCCTTCATGGATCACTGCCTTGTTGTGGCGAAGGGGCTTGCGTAACTCAGTGAAGCCATAAGCTATGCCGTGCAGGGCCACCCAAGACGGACAGGTCATGGCAGAGAGTTCTGACAAAATGTGGTCCACTGGAGAAGGAAATGGCAACCCACTCCAGTATTCTTGCCAAGAAAACCCCATGGAACGTATCACAAGGCTAAAAGAGATGACGCCGGAAGATGAGCCCCTCAGGTCGGAAGGTGTCCAATATGCTACTGGGGAAGAGCAGAGGGTATTTCCAAGTAGCGCCAGAAAGAGTGAAGCGGCTGGGCCAAACCCGAAAGGACACTCAGCTGTGGATGTGTCTGGTGGTGAAAAGAAAATCCGATGCTGTAAAGAACAATATTGTTTAGGAACCTGGAAAGTCAGATCAATGAATCAAGGTAAGCTGGAGGTGGTCAAACATGAGATGGCAAGATTGAACATCGACATCTTGGGAATCAGCGAACTAAAATGGACAAGCATGGGCGAATTTAATTCAGGTGACCATCATATCTACTATTGTGGGCAAGAATCCCTTAGAAGAAATGGAGTAGCACTCATAGTCAACAAAAGGGTGGGAAAAGCAGTACTGGGGTACAATCTTAAAAATGATAGAATGATCTCAGTACGAATCCAAGGCAAACCATTCAACATCACAGTAATTCAAGTCTATGCGCCAACCACTGAGGCCGAAGAAGCTGAGGTTGATCAGTTCTATGAAGACCTACAACACCTTCTAGAACTAACACCAAAAAAAGACGTCCTCTTCATCATAGGGGATTGGAATGCTAAAGTAGGAAGTCAAGAAATCACCGGGATAACAGGCAGGCATGGCCTTGGTGTACAAAATGAAGCAGGACAAAAGCTAATAGAGTTTTGCCAAGAGAACATGCTGATCATAGCAAACACTCTTTTCCAACAGCACAAGAGGCGACTCTACACATGGACATCACCAGATGGTCAATATCGAAATCAGATTGATTATGTCCTTTGCAGCCAAAGATGGAGAAGCTCCATACAGTCAGTAAAAACAAGACCTGGTGCTGACTGTGGCTCAGATCATGAGCTGCTTCTTGCAAAATTTCGGCTTAAATTGAAGAACGTCGGGAAAACCACTAAACCGTTCAGGTATGACCTAAATCATATCCCTTCTGAATATACAGTGGAGGTGAGGAATAGATTTCAGGGATTAGACCTGATAGACAGAGTGCCTGAGGAACTATGGACGGAGGTCCTTAACATTGTTCAGGAGGCAGCAACTCAATCCATCCCAAAGAAAAAGAAATGCAAGAAAGCAAAGTGGCTGTCTGATGAGGCTTTACAAGTAGCTCACGAAAGAAGGGAAGCGAAAAGCAAGGGAGAAAGGGGAAGATATACCCAACTGAATGCAGAGTTCCAGAGAATAGCAAGGAGAGACAAGAAGGCCTTCTTAAGTGAACAATGCAAAGAAATCGAGGAAAACAACAGAATGGGAAAGACTAGAGATCTCTTCAAGAAAATTGGAGATCTCAAGGGAACGTTTTGTGCAAAGATGGGCATGATAAAGGACAAAGAAGGCAGGGACCTGACAGAAGCAGATGAGATTAAGAAGAGGTGGCAAGAATACACAGAAGAACTATACAGGAAAGATCTGAATGTCCCTGATAGCCGTGATAGTGCGGTCACTGAACTTGAGCCGGACATCCTAGAGAGTGAAGTCAAGTGGGCCTTAGGAAGCATTAGTAACAACAAAGCTAGCGGAGATGACAGTATTCCAGCCGAGCTATTTAAAATCCTAAAAGATGATGCTGTTAAAGTGCTGCATTCAATATGCCAACAAATCAGGAACACTCAACAGTGGCCACAAGACTGGAAAAGGTCAGTTTACATTCCAATTCCAAAGAAGGGCAACGCCAAAGAGTGTTCAAACTACCGCACCATTGCGCTCATTTCACATGCCAGCAAGGTGATGCTCAAAATCCTACAAGCTAGGCTTCAGCAGTATGTGAACCGAGAACTACCGGAAGTACAAGCTGGGTTTCGAAGAGGCAGAGGAACTAGAGATCAAATCGCCAACATTCGCTGCATCATGGAGAAAGCAAGAGAATTCCAGAAAAATGTCTATTTCTGCTTCATTGACTACGCTAAAGCCTTTGATTGTGTGGATCACAACAAACTGTGGCAAATTCTGAAAGTGATGGGAGTACCAGACCACCTTACCTGTCTCCTGAGAAACCTGTACGAGGGTCAAGAAGCAACAGTCAGAACCAGACATGGAACAACCGATTGGTTCAAAACTGGGAAAGGAGTACGACAAGGCTGCATATTGTCACCCTGCTTATTTAACTTATATGCAGAGTACATCATGAGAAATGCTGGGTTGGATGAATCACAGGTCGGAATTAAGATTGCTGGGAGAATTATCAACAACCTCCGATATGCAGACGATACCACCCTAATGGCAGAAAGCAAAGAGGATCTCAAGAGCCTCTTGTTGAGGGTGAAAGAGGAGAGTGCAAAAGCTGGTTTGAAACTCAACATTAAAAAAATGAAGATCATGGCATCTGGCCCCATCACTTCCTGGCATATAGAAGGGGAAGAAATGGAAGCAGTGACAGATTTTACTTTCTTGGGCTCCAAGATCACCGCAGACGGTGACTGTAGCCATGAAATTAAAAGACGCTTGCTCCTTGGGAGGAAAGCTATGGCAAACGTAGACAGCATAGTAAGAAGCAGAGACATCACCTTGCCGACAAAGGTCCGTCTAATCAAAGCTATGGTTTTCCCAGTAGTAATGTATGGCTGTGAGAGCTGGACTATAAGGAAAGCTGAGCGCCGAAGAATTGATGCTTTCGAACTGTGGTGCTGGAGAAGACTCTTACGAGTCCCCTGGACTGCAAGGAGGTCAAATCAGTCCATGCTAAAGGAAATCAACCCTGAGTGCTCATTGGAAGGACAGATACTGAAGCTGAAGCTCCAATATTTTGGCCACCTAATGCGAAGAGAAAACTCCCTGGAAAAGACCCTGATGCTGGGAAAGACTGAAGGCAAAAGGAGAAGGGGACGGCAGAGGATGAGATGGCTAGATAGCATCACGGATGCAATGAATATGAACTTGAGCACGCTCCGGGAGAGAGCGCAGGACAGGAAGGCCTGGCGTGCTATGGTCCATGGGGTCACGAAGAGTCGGACACAACTGAACGACTGAACAACAACAACAACAACTTAGATATAGCTGCTTCAGATAATAATAGTAATAGTAGTGATGATGATGATGATGATGCCATCTTGTCTGCTCCCCAAAGGTGTCAGGCTGTCCATTGTTGGAAACAGGATGCTGGACTAAACAGACCCTTGGTCTGAGCAAATAGGGCTTTTCTTTTTAACCACCAGTTTGTCCTTCACACGTGCATGCATGCACCCAATACAACTCTCCCCAAAACATCATTTGAGGCTCCCAGTGGGAAAAATACATGGAAGCAGGGAAAAGGTGCAAGATTTTAAAGAATGTGCCTTCTTTCTTTCTTTCTTTCTTTCTTTCTTTCTTTCTTTCTTTTTCTTTAATTGACAGGGTATGTGGCCTTCAGCACTGTATTTATTAGAAGAGGTGACAAAGGTAAGGATTTAGTTTCCCAGACCAATTCTGACACATGCTGGGAAGGGTCAGAGAGCTCCTGGTCCTTTCCCAGACCACATTTTTCAGCATTTCTCGGGATGCCACCATGAAGAATTACTAATGTGGTATTTTTTTATGGAAATCCATTACAATTCTTGCTATGAAAATCCTCAAGTATTTTTTTGGAAATCCTTGTTTTTGCAGTTGGAGGAACAATTGCTGAAAACCTTTAATAAAGATGCTGGGCAAACTTTCAGACATCATCTGAGCCATGGCTGCAGACTCAATTCTGTTTATGTTTTTGCCTAAGATCAATTTATAAAATGCATTGCATCTTTGTGGTTATAAGGAAATGCTCTGAGCTTTGGAGTTGATTGAAAATGGTCAAGGATTGGAAACATGTTGGACCAAGTGCTGTGGCTTTTGCTCATATTGAAATAAATCTTTGCAAATGGAGTTAATATTGAAAAAAATGTTCCTGGCACTTGTCTTCACATAATAAAAGGATTTGTCTAGTGTATAATAAATGTGCTCTTGGGGAGGCTATTTCTCTCTCCTTCCCCTTCCTTGCAGTGAACTACAGGGCTTGCTTTGCTTTAGAACCTGCAGTACTTTGTAATGTTCTGACATATTGCATACTTATAAATTATAAAGCATAACAAAACATAACACCCCATACACCCAAACATTGTGTTTCAGCTAGCCACAAATACCAAAGGCATCCTGTTTCTGTTAGCTAGGAGTTGCCTGATCTTATTGTATACAGAACAAACAACAAAGACTCTGGTGGCACTTGAAAGACTAATAAGCTTTTGTGAATTACAGCCAACTTTGTCAGAGGCATGAGACGTTGGGTTCGATCTGGACTTAGTCGTGCTTAGAGCAGATTCACAGAAATCAATCAGACAAATTAGTCGTGATTAACTTAAGTCCCATTGATTTCAATGGGCGTACTCACTCTAAGCCTGACTAGGTCTGGATCCAACCCAATATCCTCACTTGGGTATAGAGAAAAATGGTAAACAATGAAGTCAAAACGTCATGAAATGTAAGAGGAACTGTCTGTGATATTTTTGTGCCAAGGGTAGGCTTGGCAGACTTGTACAGTGACCATTCACAGTAGCAGTAAATGATGATGAAACAGTCTTCCTGGGGGGTGGCAGGTGGGATCTTCATGACAACAGAATGAGAAGCACATTGGAGTATTACCCGGATTTTCATGGAAGCAGCTTTGGTCTGTCAAGGACACACAAAGCAAGATAAGTCGAGTGTAGTGTGCCTTTAAAATCTAGTTTGCAGCACTTGAAAGGAACATACTTCTGGATGGGGTGGGGGGAGTAGAACTGAACTTCATCAAACTGGCAGGGGCTGCTCAGCCAATGTGGGAGGCTTGTTTCCAGCCCCTGTCCAGGTTCCCTGCTGCTACTACATTATGAATGGAGAGCAATTAATATTCCCCGTGTGTGCAGATTTCCTGGAAGAAACTAAAATCCCCAGTTCTCCAGTGCAGTATCTGAAGTCTCCGGAGAGCTCCCGCCCCCGCCACCAATTTCACCACATCCCGCAGAGTTATTGCTCCCACCCCATTTTCCCCCATGTGTGCACTTTTGCCTGTTGCTTACACACACACATACACACACACACACACACACTTTTCTCCTTCTCCCTGCTCCTGCTCGCAATGAGGAGCTCCAGTAAACCTGAAAGACTGTTACTGCAATAAAGCGGAGAACAGACTTCACAACAGAGAAACAGAAGATCAAAGAAGCACAACATTGGAATAGCAATTTCAGAGAGCAAAGGAGAAGTGAAAGAGTGCTTTAGGGCGAGTTACTAAAGTTAGCCTTTAACCCTTTCACTGCAGAGCAGCAAGATTTATTTCTTACTTCTGAGTAAACATGCACAGAAAGGGGGGAGATATGTTAACAATTAAAAGCAGGCTACCTAAGGTGACTGAGTGTCCCCATTAGTGTGGTAATGTGAGGGGGTCTGTGCTGAGCTCCTGGGGATTTTCTCAATGGGAATGGGAAAAACTACTTCCATTGAGGAAACAAGAGGGCATCCCACCCTCATGACCAAATCACTGCCAGGTCACAGAGGCATGCCCAGGATTTAATGTGTTTGTGTGTGTATGTGGGGGTGGTGGTGGCACATTGTGGTAAAACTGCCAGGGAGCAGCTTTCAGTAAAAAAAGTCAGAGTAAAAGGCGTTTCAGAAAATGCGGCTTTTCAAGAGTGAAGCAGCTGGTTGGCAGCAGATTGGTGACGACATCATCTGTCGTGAAGGAACTCCAACTGCTCTAACTTTGCACTAAATCACTCATGAAGAATACCCCCTAGTTTTGCTATGCTCATTTACTGCCTGTAGTGGTACAAAAAGCCTTGATCTCAAATGAATTCTAAAGGAACAGAACAAGAATTTTCCGAAATGTAGAACTCTGATAATTGATACGTGGATCTAGACTACATTAGTTGCACTTAGTTCCCACTGAAATCATGACTAACTTGTCTCACTGATTTCAATGGGGCTTAACTTCAACTATATTAGTTTGGATCCATCCCGGTGCTATTTTCTTGCTTTTAAGAAACAAATCAATCATTGATTTACATGTTCATAACACTTTTTCTCATCAATGCTAACTCAGGAATAATTAAAGCTGAATCATGGCTGGCTAGAAATTTGAACTGCAGATTTCCTGACTCATGGATTATACCCTTAACAGCTATTCCAGAACAACTTTCTAGGTTACTACAGTCTGCATATGTCATGTTCTATGCATGACTGTAGTAATGGTTCCTTCGTTAGACCTGACTGTCAGGAGCTGCCGGGGCTACAACTGGGAACTCTCAATTCTGTGTGTGGCTGCCGCATATGGTGAGGTACTTCAACTGCAGCCTGAAACATCTTCCTAGCAGTGAAATACTCTTTTAGCCTCTGAACTGACCCTGTCTACCCAGGCTGGCCACTGGACTTTTCCAGTTCATCAAGAGGTAATCCTTATGTAGACAAAATGGCACCATTCACGCACAAGAGGTAGGTAACATCAAGCTTGGGAGCTCCAGGTTTTGAGGGCCCTTGGGTAAGACACCCTCAGTTGACTCCCTCCTTCAATGAGTGTACCTTCTCACTGCCCTTCTTACCAGCTGCTACTGCTCCTCATCCTCTTTTGCATCATTGCTGCCACTTGCTTGCTTGACAGGCAAAGAGCCAGGGAGCAAGTAGGCAGTGGCATGCACTGCTCCTTCTTCTCACCACCACAGTTGTCTGGGCCAGAGCAAGAGGCAGGTGAACAAGAAGGTAGCAATGGTGAAAAGGAGAAGCAAGTCCAAAGAGCTCTTGTCAGTGGGCTCCGGCTGGGGTGTGGGCCCTCGGCAAGTGCCCGACTATGCCTACCTTTGACACCAGGAACTCCAAGGCTTTCAATAGCAGAAAACAACTTTAGGGGGAAAAAAATGGTGGGCACTGAATGCTGACTGTGTGTTACAGGAATAACAGAACAATGGGGGCGGGGGAAAAGAAGGAATGGCATCCTGGAAAAGGATGAATAGAAACACTCCATAGAGAACCATTTTGTTTCAAGTCCCAGTTATTATCCCTGTATTGCAGACAGCAGGCTGAGAGACAACAGCTTTCTTAAGGCCACCTAATGAGTTCATGAAAGAGGTGAGATATGAAGCATGGACGTTCCCATTCATATCTCATTCTCCGAGCCACAATGGTACATAAGTTTTCACTGATAAAGCAGATCACTGAATGAGAACATGAGATGCTGGGAAACTAATGCAGTGGCAATGAATGATGGGAGTTTGTCTCTGTTTCCCACTAAGGGGAAAAAATGCAACTGCATGGCTGAATGGCTAGAGGCACTGTATTAAACCTCCCAATGTTAAGGGAAGACAAATACCATTCTGCTTATCTCAAGGCTAATTAATACCCAAGAGATAGTTGAATGGGTTAGCAGTATTTGGGGGAATGGTAGAGGAAGGCAATGAGCATTTTTTAATTAAGATCCATGAGGAAAAATTGCTGGGAAGCACAACTTCCATAAAATGGGCAGTTTGCAGAAATTGGCCTCCTGTATAGTAAATCAATACAACATTGGTTGCTCCCTGACACTGATTACCGCAATGAATACACACACACACAGACATTTACCGGAAGGCCTCAAGCGGGAGAAGCTGCCCTTATCTTTCAACACTCTGTGCTTCCTTAGAGAGGATTGCCTCATGCTCTGAGAATGGTCTGAAAAAGCAGGCTCCTGCCATGGTGAAGGCTGATAGCAGGGCAGCCGATGCAGACAACTTGATGTATGACATTTTGAGCACTTCTGCCAGTCAAGATATTTACTGTATAAGCACCAGGGTTGGTTTGGGGTTTTTTTTGGCAATGCATTCTTTATTTATTATTAACATTATTATTAACATTTCTGTGTCACTTTATCTGCTAAAAAGCCATCAAAGCAGTATACAACAATTTAAAATAATAAAACCTTAAAACAATAAAAACAAGAATGTTAAATATAGTTAAAAAAAGCCATTCAAACTATGTGTTTTAAAAGACTAAATGGAAAAGATGCATCTTCACACCCTTTCTAAAGGCCATGAGGGTGGGGGTCTATTGTAGTTCTTGAGAAAGCACATTCCATAGCTTGGGGGCAACACAGGAGAAAGCCTTTTCATTCATACCTGACAAACAGGCCTCTGTGGGTAATTGTCTCTCATGCAGACCTTAATACCTGTTCAGGTTCAGAGCAAGACAGGCGGCCCCTTAGATAGCCAGGTCCTAAGCTGTTTAAAGCTTTAAAGGTTAAACCCTGCACCTTGAATTGCACCCAGAAAGCATTTGGCAACCAGTGCAGGTCTTTCAAGACAGGTGAAATACGGTCCTGATACTGTACACCAGTTAGCAGCCTTGCACCAATGGAAGCTTCCGGATACTCTTCAGAAGTAGCTCGATGTAGAGGGCATTGGAATAGTCTAAATGTGATGTAACCAAGGCATGGATAACTTTTGCCAAGTCAAACTGATTCAGGATGGGTTGCAGTAGGTGTATCAGGCATACCTGTTGAAATACACTCCTTACCTTTGCTGCTGTTTCTGTACCATCCAGGGACAGAGTAGGATCAAGGAGCATTCCCAAACTACAGACATGATCCTGCAGGGGAAGCACAGCCCCTTCCAGAACAAGTTGTATCGCAATCCCCGAGTCAGGATTTCTACTGACCAACAAGATTTCTTCTTCTTTAATAAAGGTTTCATTACTGCCTTTCCCCTCACCCCTCCCACAAATAAACCCCTCCCACAAAGAGGCATTAATCACTTCCCTTAGCCATGGCATGAGTCCCACCTTGGCTGATTTAATCTGCCAAGAGGGGCAATGGTTGAGTACACAGGTGGTGGTCCTCCCTGCTCCAGATACCCTGCACATCCTCAAGATCCACCAGCTGAAAAGAATCCAAAACAACTGGACAAGCTGTAGCTGAGGTTACATCACTCTGACCTAAGGATGTTGGAGGAATCCCTCTGGGGGTCAAGTCTGCCAAGCTTTTCGTAGCTCGGCCCCCCCAGTCTCCGGCTCGCTTGTCCACAAGCTGGCCTGACTCGACCTGTGTTGAGTTGGGCCACCTTGCAGGTCTTCACGGGAGTTTTTTTTTTCTGTAAAGAAAAATCATTTTTCAAGTTGTGGCCACAAGTTCTGAAAGTTATGCAATTTTCAGTCAGAATTTGTGTAACTTGCACAAGTTGCGGCCAAAAATATGCCTAACGTGTGCAAATTGCGGCCAGAGGTTATGCAACTTCCAGCTGCAATTTGCATACCTTAGGCATATTTATGATTGCAATTTGCCCAGGTTACACAAATTCCACCCGAAAATTGTGTAACTCACATAAATTGCAGCCGCAACATGTGTAAATGACATTTTTTACAGAAAAAACCCACGAGAGTTCCCAGATTTCAGGAACAGGCTCCCCAGCTCAGCACGCAAATGCAAGCCAAGCCGGGGGGCTTCTGGAGAGGGAAACAAGGGCTGGATTTCCCTGTGATGGCCATCCCTACTCTGACCTGTCCCAACATTGGAGAAGAAGTGAAGGTGAATCTGGGAGACATTGACCTCGAGTCTCCTTCTGCACAGCCACCTCCTCATATTCATTCCAAGCTTTTCTCAGTTTGCCTAACTGGAACACAAATTTAAGCAAGTACAAGCAGAGAGCGGATTTAACACCTCCTCAAAAATGCACTGAATGACTACATTTGTTGGATCTCAGTCTGAGTTTAAAGGCATAACTTAAGTGTTGCTGGCTTTTGGCCTGTCACCAGAGAAAATTTTATTCTGCTTAGAATACAAAGACGAAAACAGCAAGCTGATATTTTTGACAGTGACATTCTGGGCAAGAATTGCCATTTGCAGAGCATACTTTGAGGACCTTTGTGTGGATAAACAGTGCTTCGGCTACTCGGCACCTTCTTGTTGTCACTGCTCCTTACAGCGATGACTCACACCTGCCAGCTTGAATTCTTTGGGCCTCAGCTGAGTCTGCTGTGTGTTATTAATTTGTGGCTGTGACTCATTTCAGAAGGGATGGCACAAAGGACAGTTGGCTAGTTTTAATCATCCCTCGACATCACTTTCATATCTGGAGCTGAAGATCTGGCAAACTAAAGAAATGTGTGACATTTTAGGAAGAAACATAGGGCAGAAAACATTGGGCACATGAGTACATTTTCTTTTCTTTAGTCGGAGGCTGGAATTCAACAAAGGCCACATCCGGTCCAATGCGGGGAGAGGATATAAGGAGTTGCACCAGCCTGTGAGATGGCCCCTGTACCTTTGAGAGTTACCTAGAAGGCAGCATTTCACCAAACTCAGCTTCTCCACAGTGCTGTGATGACATTTCGTCTTCTTTGCAACACTTAAGGTACAGCCACCATCTCGTTGTCTGGAGTGTGGACTTGGTAACTGTGCAGGCTATTTCCTTTTTGTTACAGTAGATAATTCCCAAGGAGACATTATCAGCTGACAGTTGTTGCCATCACTAGACCATTCTCTGTTGCAGAGCACTGCCAGGGCCTCTTGCTTTAATCATTCTAGATAGTGAAGCATCACTGGGAGAGCCAGTGTAGTGTAGTGGTGAGAGTGACGGACTGGGAGCCGGGAGATCCGGGTTCTAGTCCCCACTTGGCCATGGAAGCTCACTGGGTGACTTTGGGCCAGTCACAGACTCTCAGCCCAACCTACCTCACAGGGTTGTTGTTGTGAGGATACAACGGTGAGGAGGAGGAGAATGTAAGCCGCCTTGAGTTCCTTGCGAGAGGGAGAAAGGCGGGGTATAAATGCAATAAATAAATAAATAAATAAATACGCCTGTTGTCAGGCCCCCTCTGGAGGACTCTTCAGAGGATGACCTGGAGACCCCCGAGCTGAACATCATGGAGACGCTACCTGTGTTGGGGGACCTTGAGGCAGATCAGAGGGACCCTGGGCCCTCAGGAAAGATGACCACATTCCCTTCCCCTCAAGACAGAGTTTTGCACCCTCTCAGACTCAGAGGCAGATCCCGAGTGGCCACCTAGCCCCAAGGAGCACAGACATGTGAGGTTCTCACTCCTCCTTTCTCCTCCTCAGGTGCGGCTGCAAGGAAGATATTGGGAGCTTTTGCTTGTTTTCAGCTAACTACAGTTTGTCTTTATGTTTGAACCTGGACAAACTATGGCTTCTGATCCAGGTTCATAATTAAAACTTTCCACAATTTGTCTGGGTTTAGACCAAACAATAAACCATGGATAGTTGATGCTTCCGATCTCCTTGGAGGCGGGGGGGGGGGAGCGCATAAGCCTAAAGTTCATGCATGTAATACTAAGCCATAGTTTATCATTACTTCTGAACCCAGCCATTGTGACAGCTTAATGCAGACCTGCACATGCACAACCTTTGACCTGCTAAGCCAAACACAGCCCACCAGCTATATCTTATGCAGCCTGCAATATGCTTGACAACTCCTGTTGTTGTGGTCCCAGGAGGGCAGCAAAAACAAGAAGTTTGTTGAGCCTGGGTGGGTCATCACGTATGCCTGGTGGGCTGCATTCAGTATGGCAAGCCAAAGTTGTACAGGGAGGAGTTACTGTATTCAAGAAAACTCAGGGATGACAGCAGGGGAGCACCTTGGATAGCTTCTTAAGAGGTTTGGCTGGTTCTCACTGAAACCCGGAATGGATTCACAGCCTCACCAAAATCAGAGCCACCAGCCTCCACTGGATGACAGTACTATCCAAAAAACTATTGTTCTGGCTTTTCAATAAGAAATACGTTGTGGCTGCTCAGATATATCCAGTGGTGCAGCTAGGTAATTTCAGACCTTGGACTTACGGGTTTTATTTGGGGGCGGGGGACGGCTTTTGACAGCCATACACATTACTTCAATTGTGAAGCACACCGCAAATATTTCTCCTCTCTCCCCTGTCAACCTACACGCCATTCCATGCTTTACAACTGCTTCTATGTTCCTGATACATTTGAGCAATCAGCAACAGTTTGCCAGCCCTGGTAAAACAAACAAAAACGAAACCAAATACTCTGAGCGTGTGTAGTTTTGCATTTTAGACTCGCTTAGAGCACCAACGTGAGTGCAGAAATAGAAGGGGGTCTGCTTCTGCTGCCCTGGTGCCAAACACGGTTATTTGGGAAGAAGCACCATTCTGTTGTAGAAAAGGATAATATATATTTAAAGTAAAAATAATGAAGTGAGCATCTGTAGTCATGTGTGTGCCTGGGCTGCTGCCCCTGACTATAGAAGAAAGAAAGAAAGAAAGAAAGAAAGAAAGAAAGAAAGGAAGGAAGGAAGGAAGGAAGGAAGGAAGGAAGGAAGAAAGAAAGAAAGAAAGAAAGAAAGAAAGAAAGAAAGAAAGAATACTGCTGTGAGTAACATCAGTCCCAGTAAGTCCCAGGATCCCCATACCAACCCAGGTGCTGACACTGGGCCTGTTTGCTATTGCTTCCATCACCAGCCATTCTCTGGGTGGTCATTTGGTGGCCCACTGGACTTTGGTCCCCAGGTCCAGGCCTAATTGTACCAGTGAAATTGTCACCATTAGCTTCTCGGAGGAAGGGCAGGATAAAAATGTGTAAAATCCTCACCGAAGAACAAAACCAAAAACACTTCAATGGGCTCCTACAGGAGATAAATTCCAAATGTTGAAAGGCTGCCTTCCTCAAGTGGCTATCCAGATTCTATCTTTTAGTTTATGGTTTCTAGTTATCTAAGAAAAAGGTCACTACTAACTTTCAAGCAGGATGCTTTGATCAGGTACAGGAACTCTCTCATTGGGGAGCCCTTTTGATAATTAATTGATCATGGGTTCTACTTCTTATAAAAAGTTTGGTGCTTTAATGAAGAATGTCAATCATTAGCATAGGTAGTCCATTGACCCCTCATAACCTTTCCCAGACAATGCCCCCCCCCCCAGACACCCTGGAATCAAATCCTGAACATAGACAGATCATATGGAAATCAGTGGACGTGAATATCATGCCTTTTTGGCACATGTCTCCCACTCCTGTCTGGGACTCAGCACTAGAATTCGCATAATGTTAATTCATATTACAGTATTTCCCAAATGCTGACAAGTGCAAAACGAGAGCCAAAAAGGTACACTTACGAAGCACAAAAAGCATAAAAACAATAACAAAACATTAATGCTTATTTACAATGCACTAAATGCTGCTGCAAAACCAAAACCACAAAAAAGGCAAAGCTAAGCATCAATCAGTAAAATTATGCGACAAGCCAGTTTAAAAAGAAATGCCTTCTCTTGGTGATGATGATAACCTAACCTCCTGGGACCAGGAGTCCCACATACAGGGTACTGCCACCAAGAAAGCCCTTCCATGCACTGTCAGGTCCCAAGCCATTGGGGGCTTTAAAAGTTATCATCAGCATCTTCACTTGCAATCACAAATGAACTGGAAGCCAGTGCAGCTGATACAATAAAGGGATCACATGATCCCAGCACACAATCCCAGTCAAATTCTAGCAGCAGCATTCTGCTTCTCAGTGAAGTTTCCAAGTGGTTTTCAGGGGCAGGCCCAGTCAAATGGGTACAGCAGTCAGGGCCGGCCCTACAGTGATGCAAACTGATATTCAACCATATTTTAAGCAACAACATGATTCTTACTCTGAATGTGTAGGCTGTGTTGATTCTTTTGTGACTTTATTATTAAATAAGGACTCTGTACTGACTGTATTAAGAAATAGTTGTTGTTTATTTGCTCAGTCTCTTCCGACTCTTCGTGACTTCATGGACCAGCCCACGCCAGAGCTTCCTGTCGGCCATCGCCACCTCCAGCTCCCCCAAGGTCGAGTCCGTCACCTCCAGAATATCGTCCATCCATCTTGCCCTTGGTCGGCCCCTCTTCCTTTTGCTTTCCACTTTCCCTAGCATCAGCATCTTCTCCAGGGTATCCTGTCTTCTCATGATGTGGCCAAAGTACTTCAGTTTTGCCTTTAAGATCATTCCCTCAAGTGAGCAGTCTGGCTTTATTTCCTGGAGTATGGACTGGTTTGATCTTCTTGCAGTCCAAGGCACTCTCAGAATTTTCCTCCAGCACCACAGTTCAAAATTTATTTATTTATTTATTATTAAATTTATTAATCGCCCATCTGGCTGGTCACCCAGCCACTCTGGGCGATGTACAACATACAATAAAACAGTTTAAAACAATAAAATTCTACAATAAAAACATTTCCTAAAATACCCTAACCCACCCCAAATGCCTGCGTGAACAACCATGTTTTTAATGCACGACGGAAGCTCATTAAAGAGGGGGCATGACGGAGTTCCCTAGGGAGGGAGTTCCACAGAGTGGGGGCCACCACAGAAAAGGCCCTCTCCCTCATCCCCACCAGTCTAGCTGTCCTAGCTGATGGGACAGACAGAAGGCCATCCGAGGCTGATCTTGTTAAGCGGCCTGTCTGGTGCTGCTGGAGGCGCTCCTTAAGATAGGCTGGGCTGGAACTATATAGGGTTTTAAAGGTCAAAACCAACACCTTGAATTTGGCCCGGAAAACAACTGGTAACCAGTGCAACTCCTTCAGCACTGGAGTGATGTGATCTTGCCGGCGGCTGCCTTTAATCAGGCGAGCCGCCGCGTTCTGTACCAGCTGCAGTTTCCGAACCGTCTTCAAGGGTAACCCCACGTAGAGCGCATTACAGTAGTCTAAACGAGAGGAGACCAGGGCATGTACTACCGATGGGAGCAGATGGTCGGGAAGGAAGGGGCGCAGCCGCCGTATCACATGGAGTTGATACAGCGCTGTCCGGCTCACAGCTGACACCTGAGCCTCCATGGACAGCTGGGAGTCCAAAATGACCCCCAGGCTGCAGACCTGGTCTTTCAAGCGTAGCCGTACCCCATTCAACACCAGGTCAACATCCCCCAGCCTCCTCTTGTCTCCCACCAAAAGTACCTCGGTCTTGTCAGGGTTCAGCTTCAGCTTATTCCTCCCCATCCAGCCACTCACCGTCTCCAGACATTTGGACAGGGATTCTACGGCCAACCTTGGTGAAGATTTGAATGAGAGGTAGAGCTGTGTGTCATCCGCATATTGATGACACTGCACCCAAAACCTCCTGATGATAGCCCCCAGCGGCTTCACATAGATGTTAAATAGCATCGGGGAGAGGATGGAACCCTGTGGCACCCCACAAGTAAGTGGCCACGGGTCCAAAACCTCCTCTCCCAGTGCTACCCTCTGGTACCTGCCAGAGAGGAAGGACCGGAACCACCGCAATACGGTGTCCCCAATGCCCAACCCCTCCAGGCGGTCCAGGAGGATACCGTGGTCAACGGTATCAAAAGCCGCTGAGAGGTCGAGGAGAACAAGGAAGGAGCATTCACCCCTATCCAGAGCCCTCCTCATATCATCTACCAAGGCGACCAAGGCCGTTTCTGTCCCATGCCCAAGCCTGAAGCCCGTTCTCATGATGTGGCCAAAGTACTTCAGTTTTGCCTTTAAGATCATTCCCTCAAGTGAGCAGTCTGGCTTTATTTCCTGGAGTATGGACTGGTTTGATCTTCTTGCAGTCCAAGGCACTCCTAGAATTTTCCTCCAGCACCGCAGTTCAAAAGCATCTATCTTCTTTCGCTCAGCCTTCCTTTCCTCTTGCAGCCATAGGTTACTACGGGGAATACCATTGCTTTAACTATGTGGACCTTTGTTGTCAGTGTGATGTCTCTGCTCTTAACTATTTTATCAAGATTTGTCATTGAAATAAGAAATAGTAACATTTATTAAAAGCGGGTCTTGCAGCATCTGTATCATCTAACCAGTAATCTCAATGAACAAAAACCAAAAGAAAAGACAGGGTCGAAGGCTACATTCTAAGAAGTCACATAGTCTATTGGCTTCCTTTGGGGGGGAAAGATTCCAGTATAACTTTGTTACAGCTGAGACAGCAGGATAATTTTTTTTAAACAGAACAGGATTTTACTGTAAATGCCCCATTTGACTTTCTTTCTGCAGTTTCCAAAGGAGAGAAAGAACCATTTCCTGGGACCATAATCCTCCCTGGTGACATTTTTAAAATTAGACATTTACCCTCATCATAAACCCTTTAAACATTTGTAATAAATTGGCACCAGCTTTGTCTAAATGATGTCTCTGTTAGAATGCTCGCTAATTTATTTTCTAATGGCACCTTTTACATGCTTCAAAGAGCTCTTTAGGATTCAAATAAACATCATAATGATCAAAGAACACCATAAAGAAGTACCAAGGAAAGTAAAATAAAACCCAGTAGATGAGAACAAAACTCATTTTTGCTGTCCTTCTTGGAAACAAAGAGTACTAGGAGATCTGTGTAACACAGAAAATAAACATTGTTAGGCTTAAATCAATATTATTAACATCTCAATTTTCTATGGTGGCAGGTAGAATTATCAATTTGATGTTTCTCTCATTGGTCAGAGTTAAGGTGATTCAGGGGATGTTAAAAGTTAGATTGTATTGGTATTTAGAAATTCAGAAATACTGTTAGCCCACTTAAGGAGCAATCCTATGGCTGCTAGACAGTGGCTAGACGGCCATAGGATATGCTGTTTTCTGGGAACTGACCTCCCCTGACTTCCACGCTGTCTCGGAGGCAGCGCGGAACAGCCCCATCCTCTCCGCTTGCAAGAGGAGCGTGGAGCGGCCGGAAAGGGGTGTGGCTGGGGGCATACTGGGGTGGGGAGAGTGTAACTGCTTGCACGACACATCCTATGCGTTGTACAGCAGCCTCCTTTCCCGCTTTGTCCTCCCGTGGCTAGACAGTCGCAATCGGCTGTCCGAAAAAGCAGGGCAGGAGAAGCGCGGAGGGAACAATCCCCTCCGTGCTTAGAATCATAGAATCACAGTTTGTCTGCATCCTTCTTAAAGTGTGGTGCCCAGAACTGGAGCTTCTCCTGTCCTGCTTTGGATAGGTGGTCGCCTCCGAGTTCAGAGGCAGCCGCCTATCTAGATAGGAATTGCTCCCTCAATGATTGTTACCATGGTACATAAATTAAATGTTAATGCTAGTTTCTAGAGAGGAAAGGAACACGATCTTGTCAGGCAAGTGTGAGAGATGTTTAATGGTTATTAGAATTCTACTGTGCTGTGGTGTCATCCCTCAAATAGTGTATTGGTTAAGTGCAGTTGAATAATACAGAGGTTTATCAAATTGATGGAAGGTTAGACTTGCAGTGGTCTTTCCCCTATGCAGGGGTGGGGGACCTGTTAGGATGGTCCAGAGGGGATTGGCAAGGTTCCGGAGGGCACACCTGGCGCTCCTGCCAATGCTCTGGTTACTCTGTGGAATACAGAGATGACTTCTGCCACTGACATGATTGTTCCCAAACATCCTCTCCTGCTGAAAAAAGCCTGGGATGGCCCCTTAGGATGCTGGAGAGCTGAGGCCAAAGAAGGAGGCAAGGAGATGGCTGAAACACAAGCGGCGTAAAGAACATTATTGTGTCTTCTCAGTTGCAGTGACGGCAGCAAGAGGCAATTCTTCTCTGCCATCCTTGCATTCTCACTGTTGTCCAGTGGAGCCCATAGCAATATAGCCTTATATAGCCTGGTGGTCAGATACAAAGTAGAGTTGAACAGTACCCCAAAGCACAAGGGAGATTTTACATGTGTTTTTGAGTTATGTCTGTGCGCCTAAGTGTACAGCGTAGTGCTGCTTGTAAGCTTGGCCAAAGGCAGTAACCCAAGCCAAAATTTGGCATGGCTATCAGGAAACACTCTTGGGGGAAAATGCTATGGGAACTTCAAAGATAACCACCCTGGGTCAGGACCTCACATTTTTATTTCCTCTGACAAAAGTCAAAGGGAACAATTGGGAATGTAAGACAAACAAGTGTTTATTTCTGAAAAACAAGAAAAAAGACAGTGCTCAGAAGAGATCAAAAGCAAAACTTGTGATAAATGGGGTGATAAGAAAATAGACAGGAAGCCAATCAAATGTATACAAACCCAACCAGTGAAAGGAACTGGCGGGCTAGTGAAGACCATGCAACTATCAGGGCAGAATTAAATCCAAATGAAAACATTAACTTGAAAAGCAAGTTGTATTGGCCAAAGTATGAACATAAAATACGAGACCAGTGGTGACCAAACTTTTTGGCAAGTCTGACAGAGCGCTACAAGTGAAGAACAAAACATGAGGCAGTGCGGCTCTAGCGCGTGCTGCAGTACATCGCAACCCTTCGCACTTTGGTGTACTTTTGCTTCTTGTCTTCCAAGATGGCATCCAGGTTACAGAACAGTGCAGGAAAGACTTGCAGAATCTAGGCCTGACTCTTTGCCATAGCAACACAGGCCTACTAATCTTGATCTCGTGCAGATAGCATGCCACAACTCTACAATGCCTTTGCTACATAGCACAGCTTGGCTCCCCTTCATGGATCACTGCCTTGCTGTGGTGAGGGGGCTTGTGTAACTCAGTGAAGCCATAAGCTATGCCGTGCAGGGCCACCCAAGATGGACAGGTAATGGCGGAGAGGTCTGACAAAATGTGGTCCACTGGGGAAGGAAATGGCAACCCACTCCAGTATTCTTGCCAAGAAAACCCCATGGAAGGTATCACAAGGCTAAAAGATATGACGCCGGAAGATGAGCCCCTCAGGTCGGAAGGTGTCCAATATACTACTGGGGAAGAGCAGAGGGAATTTCCAAGTAGCACCAGAAAGAGTGAAGCGGCTGGGCCAAAGCCGAAAGGACAGTCAGCTGTGAATGTGTCTGGTGGTGAAAAGAAAGTCCGATGCTGTAAAGAACAATATTGTTTAGGAACCTGGAATGTAAGATCAGTGAATCAAGGTAAGCTGGAGGTGGTCAAACATGAGATAGCAAGACTGAACATCGACATCTTGGGAATCAGCAAACTAAAATGGACAGGCATGGGCGAATTTAATTCAGGTAAGGATGTCAGAGAATTTCTCCATGAATCTCGGGGAGGCCGAATGCCAGCGCATTCGGCCCCCCGAAATTGGTGGAGAAACGGTCTGCCCCCCCCCCGGGACGGGACTTACCTTGGTCGAATGTCCCTGGCGGTGGCGGCTCCAGCAGTGGTTCGGTGGCGGTTTGGCAGCGGTGGCAGTGGTGGCAGCGGCGGCCGGTCTTCCGACCAGCTGCCGCCGCCACCATTTCCAAGTAAAAAAACAACAACAACAAGCAAATGTGATAGGCTACATAAAGATTTACGTAGCCTATCACAGCTAGATTTAAAAAAAACACCATGATAGGCTATGTAAATCTTTACGTAGCCTATCACGGCTGACTTTGAAAAAGAAAAGCGCGTACGCAAATGGCGGCGCCCACGGGTGCTGCCATTTGCATTCATTATTTTGGCACGTGTAGTCTATGTAAACATTTACATAGATTATGGTGAAAATAAGGGGAACGCAAATAGCGTTGCCCTTATTTTCGCCGTAGTCTACGTAAATGTTTACGTAGACTACACGTGCCAAAATAAGGAATGGAAATGGCGGCGCCCATGGGGGCTGCCATTTGCATACGCGCTTTTTTTTTTTTAAGTCAGCCGTGATAGGCCACGTAAACATTTATGTAGCCTATCACGGCTGACTGCAGGGACGCAAACGGTGGCGGCTATGGCCGCCACCATTTGCATCCCGGCAGGAGACAACATTTCGCGGCCGGAGGGACAGGGCGCCTCCCCCCCGGCCAGAATTTCAGCGAGGAGGGATGGGGCACCTCCCCCCCGGCCAGAATTTCAGGGGGAGGGACGGAGCACCTCCCCCCCACCGCGAAGCAAGCTTCGGGATCAAGTAAGTGACTTTCGTCCATCCCTAAATTCAGGTGACCATTATATCTCCTACTGTGGGCAAGAATCCCTTAGAAGAAATGGAGTAGCACTCATAGTCAACAAAAGGGTGGGAAAAGCAGTACTGGGGTACAATCTCAAAAACGATAGAATGATTTCAGTACGAATCCAAGGCAAACCATTCAACATCACAGTAATTCAAGTCTATGCCCCAACCACTGAGACCGAAGAAGCTGAGGTTGATCAGTTCTATGAAGACCTACAACACCTTCTAGAACTACCACCAAAAAAAAGATGTCCTCTTCATCATAGGGGATTGGAATGCTAAAGTAGGAAGTCAAGACATAAGCGGGATAACAGGCAAGCATGGCCTTGGTGTACAAAAAGAAGCAGGACAAAGGCTAATAGAGTTTTGCCAAGAGAACACACTGATCATAGCAAACACTCTTTTCCAACAGCACAAGAGGCGACTCTGCACATGGACATCACCAGATGGTCAATATCGAAATCAGATTGATTATGTCCTTGCAGCCAAAGATGGAGAAGCTCTATACAGTCAGTAAAAACAAGACCTGGAGCTGACTGTGGCTCAGATCATGACCTGCTTCTTGCAAAATTTCAGCTTAAATCGAAGAACGTAGGGAAAACCACTAAACCATTCAGGTATGATCTAAATCAAATCCCTTCTGAATATACAGTGGAGGTGAGGAATAGATTTAAGGGATTAGACCTGATAGACAGAGTGCCTGAGGAACTATGGACAGAGGTCCGTAACATTGTTCAGGAGGCAGCAACGAAATCCATCCCAAAGAAAAAGAAATGCAAGAAAGCCAAGTGGCTGTCTGATGAGGCTTTACAAGTAGCTGAGGAAAGAAGGGAAGTGAAAAGCAAGGGAGAAAGGGGAAGATATATCTAACTGAATGCAGATTTCCAGAGAATAGCAAGGAGAGACAAGAAGGCCTTCTTAAATGAACAATGCAAAGAAATCGAGGAAAACAATAGAATAGGAAAGACTAGAGATCTCTTCAAGAAAATCGGAGATCTCAAGGGAAGGTTTTGTGCAAAGACGGGCATGATAAAAGACAAAGAAGGCAGGGACCTAACAGAAGCAGATGAGATTAAGAAGAGGTGGGAAGAATACACAGAACAACTATACAGGAAGGATCTTAATGTCCCTGGTAGCCATGATTGTGCAGTCACTGAACTTGAGCCGGACATCCTCGAGAGTGAAGTCAAGTGGGCCTTAGGAAGCATTACTAACAACAAAGCTAGCAGAGATGACAGTATTCCAGCCGAGCTATTTAAAATCCTAAAAGATGATGCTGTTAAAGTGCTGCACTCAATATGCCAACAAATTTGGAACACTCAACAGTGGCCACAAGACTTGGAAAAAGTCAGTTTACATTCCAATTTCAAAGAAGGGCAACGCCAAAGAGTGTTCAAACTACCGTACAATTGCGCTCATTTCACATGCCAGCAAGGTGATGCTCAAAATCTTACAAGCTAGGCTTCAGCAGTATGCGAACCAAGAACTACCGGAAGTACAAGCAGGGTTTCAATGAGGCAGAGGAACTAGAGATCAAATCGCCAACATTTGCTGGATCATGGACAAAGCAAGAGAATTCCAGAAAAACGTCTATTTCTGCTTCATTGACTACACTAAAGCCTTTGATTGTGTGGATCACAACAAACTGTGGCAAATTCTGAAAGAGATGGGGGTACCAGACCACCTTACCTGTCTCCTGAGAAACCTGTACGAGGATCAAGAAGCAACAGTAAGAACCAGACATGGAACAACGGATTGGTTCAAAATTGGGAAAGGAGTACGACAAGGCTGCATATTGTAGCCTTGCTTATTTAATTTATATGCAGAGTACATCATGAGAAACGCCAGGTTGGATGAATCAGAGGTCGGAATTAAGTTTGCCGGGAGAATTATCAACAACCTCAGATACGCAGATGATACCACCCTAATGGCAGAAAGCAAAGAGGATCTCAAGAGCCTCTTGTTGAGGGTGAAAAAGGAGAGTGCAAAAGCTGGTTTGAAACTCAGCATTAAAAAAACTAAGATCATGGCATCTGGCCCCATCACTTCCTGGCATATGGAAGGGGAAGAAATGGAAGCAGTGACAGATTTTATTTTCTTGGGCTCCAAGATCACCGCAGACGGTGACTGTAGCCATGAAATTAAAAGATGCTTGCTCCTTGGGAGGAAAGCTATGGCAAACCTAGACAGCATAGTAAGAAGCAGAGACATCACCTTGCCAACAAAGGTCCATCTAATCAAAGCTATGGTTTTCCCAGTAGTAAAGTATAGCTGTGAGAGCTGGAGTATAAGGAAGGCTGAGCGCCGAAGAATTGATGCTTTCGAACTGTGGTGCTGGAGAAGACTCTTACGAGTCCCCTGGACTGCAAGGAGGTCAAACCAGTCCATCCTAAAGTAAATCAACCCTGAATGTTCCTTGGAAGGACAGATACTGAAGCTGAAGCTCAAATATTTTGGCCACCTAATGCGAAGAGAAAACTCTCTGGAAAAGTCCCTGATGCTGGGAAAGACTGAAGGCAAAAGGAGAAGGGGACGGCAGAGGATGAGATGGCTAGATAGCATTACTGATGCAATGAATATGGACTTGAGCACGCTCCGGGAGAGAGCGCAGGACATGAAGGCCTGGTGTGCTATGGTCCATGAGGTCACGAAGAGTCGGACATGACTGAACGACTGAACAACATCATGAGAAACTCTGGGTTGGATGAATCACAGGTCGGAATTAAGATTGCTGGGAGAATTATCAACAACCTCAGATATGCAGACTATACCACCCTAATGGCACAAAGCGAAGAGGATCTCAACAGCCTCTTGTTGAGGGTGAAAGTGGAGAGTGCAAAAGCTGGTTTGAAACTCAACATTAAAAAAACTAAGATCATGGCATCTGGCCCTATCACTTCCTGGCATATAGAAGGGGAAGAAATGGAAGCAGTGACAGATTTTACTTTCTTGGGCTCCAAGATCACCGCAGACGGTGACTGTAGCCATGAAATTAAAAGACGCTTGCTCCTTGGCAGGAAAGTTATGGCAAACCTAGACAGCATAGTAAGAAGCAGAGACATTACCTTGCCGACAAAGGTCCGTCTAATCAAAGCTATGGTTTTCCCATTAGCAACATATGGCTGTGAGAGCTGGACTATATAAGGAAGGCTGAGCGCCGAAGAATCGATGCCTTCGAACTGTAGTGCTGGAGAAGATTCTTACAAGTCCCCTGGACTGCAAGGAGGTCATATCAGTCCATCCTCAAGGAAATCAGCCCTGAGTGCTCATTGGAAGGAAGCTGAAGCTCAAATATTTTGGCCACCTAATGTGAAGAGAAAACTCCCTGGAAAAGACCCTGATGCTGGGAAAGAATTGAAGGTAAAAGGAGAAGGGGATGGCAGAGAATGAGATGGCTAGATAGCATCACTGATGCCATGAATATGAACTTGAGCACAGTCTGGGAGAGAGCAGAGGACAGGAAGGCCTGGCATGCTATGGTCCATGGGGTCACGAAGAGTCAGACACGACTTAACGACTGAACAACATCAACAGTTTGGCTGCCCATGTATTAGGATGTAGACTATTGAAGAGGAGAGTAGGGTAACACTAACTCCTCTTTCCCTACTCCTGTTTTGTACTTACATTGTTCCTTTTTTGTCATCCAAGCACTATGGCTGTGTGAAAATAACTCACAATTCAGTCCATTAACTTTTCAGCCCACACTTATTTTTCTCCTTATATTGTGTTTAGGTTTTGCCCCATTCCTAATAATATGTCTGCAAAATAGAGATACACTTTCGGATAACATCTTGAGATGGTGTAAGCCCATCTTCACAGCCCAGCACTCAGGACTGGCCCATTTTCTTTTTTTCTTTTTCGGTAGCAAAGTTCTTGCCAGCACATCTACTGAAAAATGTCCTCAGTTCACTTCAGACATTTGGTTGGGATCGAGAAGGAGAAGCAAACCCTTCTCTCCAGCCTCAAAGAACCCTCAACCTGCTTTTTTCAACCCAGTATAAGTCAGATCTGTATCTATTCATGCTGTCTTTCTACTAAAGAGAGAGCTTGACCCCCTTTTGAATGCATTTTATTGGCATACTTTCTAATCTAGCAGTTAAGCAAACATGAATAACTCAAACTGAATGAGACAAAACATAAGAAACACAAAACGTAAGAAAATAAGAAGAGGCCTGCTAGATCAAACCAAAGGCTTATCTAGTCAAGCATCCTGTTGCTCACAGAAGCTATCCAGATGCCTATGGAAAGTCCACAAGCTGGACATAAGGAGGCCATTGCTATCTCCCACTGTTGTTCTCAAATCCTGGAGGTAACATATAGCCATGACTAGTAGCCATTGATAGCTTTATCCCCCATGAATGTGTCCAATCCTCTTTTAAAGTTGGTGGCTGTCACTCCATTTTGTGGCAGCAAATTCCCTGGTTTGCAGTCCTTCCCCCTGCCCCGCTACCACTGTGATGGATGACAATGGGGAGAGAGTCTTTCCATACTGGCAGATCCTCCTTTTTGTAAGGGTTCTCCCAAACAGAATTATGATAGGCTGCCGCCACACACAGGCTGATCCTAGACTGGAAAAAACTCCTCTAGGCTGCTCAACTATTGATGGGGATGGAGGTTTAGAGGCCCTACTAACAAGGGCCCCTAGAAATAGTGAAGAAGAAATTATCTTTAGTTTTACACCCCAAAAGTCCAGAGCATACAGTTTTTATGTCACGAAATACCCTTAGAACGCAAGGGGTAGCTTAACATGGTGCAGTCTAGCACACAGGGAAGATTTTAGCAAGAAATTTCAGAGAAGTACACTTTTAAAACCAATGCCGATTTTCAGTGGATACAAAATACTTTATTTGTGGGGAAAGGAAGAAAAAAGGAAGACAATAAATCACATACATGGACTTTCAAATAAAATGAGTAAAGTCAATCTAACTCAGAGGTTATATTTTACTTCCTTTAGTTGAGTCTTGGGTTTCAGAGCACATACAGAATTCCTTGCAGAAAATATGGTCTGAAAGCTCATTAGTCCCTTGCAGAACATCTCTAGTGACCTGATTCACATGGTTCAAAAGAGAAAGAGGACTGGGATGCTGCCCCACATAGTCATGGAAAATTGAGATCAGTGAAAGTCACCTTTATTCCTTAGAGTGTAATGTTAACCAATGATGCAAAAAGCGCCATCTTTGATCATAGAATCATAGATCATAGAATAGTAGGGTTGGAAGGGGCCTACAAGGCCATTGAGTCCAACCCCCTGCTTAATGCAGGAATCCAAGTCAGAGCATCCCTGACAGATGGCTGTCCAGCCTCGTCTTGAAGGCCTCCAGTGTGGGAGAGCCCACCACCTCCCCAGGTAATTGGTTCCATTGTCACATTGCTCTAACAGTCAGGAAGTTTTTCCTGATGTTCAGCCGGAATCTGGCTTCCTGTAACTTGAGCCCATTATTCCGTGTCCTGTACTCTGGGATGATCAAGAAGAGATCCTGGCCTTCCTCTCTGGGACAACCTTTCAAGTACTTGAAGAGTGCTATCCTATCTCCCCTCAGTCTTCTCTTCTCAAGGCTAAACATGCCCAGTTCTTTCAGTCTCTCTTCATAGGACTTTGTTTCCAGTCCCCTGATCATCTTTGTTGCCCTCCTCTGAACCCTCTCCAGTTTGTCTGCATCCTTCTTAAAGTGTGGTGCCTAGAACTGAACACAGTACTCCAGATGAGGCCTAACCAGGGCTGAGTAGAGGGGAACTAGTACTTCCCTGGATTTGGAAGCTATGCTTCTATTAATGCAGCCCAAAATGACATTTGCCTTTTTTGCAGCCACATCACATTGTTGGCTCATATTCAGCTTGTGATCGACAACAATTCCAAGATCCTTCTGACTTGTAGTGTTGTTGAGCCACGTATCTCCCATCTTGTAAGTGTGCATTTGGTTTCTTTTTCCTAGGTGCAGAACTTGGCATTTATCCGTATTAAATGTCATTCTGTTGTTTTCTGCCCAGCGCTCCAGTCTATCAAGATCACTCGTTACCTCTCCCCAGTTTGAGAAGGTCCCATTGATAAGCATTCTTTGAGTCCAATTCTGTAGCCATGGATCCACCAGATCATTGTTTCATCTAGCCCACTTTGAGCTAGTTTGCTCATCAGGATATCATGGGGCACTTTGTCGAAAGCTTTGCTGAAGTCGAGGTATATTATGTCTACAGCATTCCCATGGTCAATGTAAGGGGTCAAGGTCAGAAATTTACTTAGAGGGTGGTTTACTTTTCTAATGGGTTTGAACTTCCTTTACAAAAGAGCTAGCTGGTTCAGACTGGTTGGCTATTGTGAAATAAAGGGATTAAACTGGGAAGTGGATTGGGAATAAACCCAAGGATATTGTTATCATACAGGAGGTTCTCAGCAGGAGTCCAGAATCCCAGATGCCCTATATCAGAATATAGGGGTTCTTCACAACCATCCTGAATAATTAGGTATAGATAGAAAACCTGGCCATATCACTGCTAACCCCAGATCATTTAAGAATAAGTTAAAAAGCACCAGAGCCTTTTTGCATATAAAAACACACAAAGAGAGAGACACACACATGACACTATAATGCTTGTAGGATTCATAATATTTCAAGGATGACCGTTGAGGTGTTGACCTTCTATCATTCCTAATATTGCACACAAGGATTATGTTACTCATATTTGATCAAATGAAATGCCATTGACACATGAAATAAATGCATCATACAGTATGTCAAAGGAAATCCTGATATATTTGTAGCTCAGTTAGTACATTATCCAAAGGAATGTGGAGAACCCAGAAGTTAAACAGCAGGAATGTGTAACAGACATTCAATAATTAAAAAGATCTTCCAGGTGCTCTGGACAATGCCAAGATGAGGCATGTTAAAGTTGTTGTCACCCAAGAGAACACAATGTTCATGGCCCTTTTATAGAAGGTAATTTACAGCCAGATCCTAATTATGTTTTTCTGAATTGAATAGGATATACTACCCAGTAAGTATGTTTAGGATTGCAGCTTTACTTTCAGATATAAAACTGTCCTTTGCCCAGAACAGGCTATAAAAAGTCCAGCAACCTTAAAGATCCATTTACTTTCTGACTCACAAGACATTCTTGCTTCAAAGCCAATTGATGCCTTAACCTTAAGGTAAGCATATTTTCAAACTAAGAAGTCAAAATATTTTCAGGAAGTATTTGAAAGGTTGCAAAATACGTAAGCATGCAGACTCCTTCTCATACTCCCGTGATGCCAGGACTTCCCTTCGAGTTGTGAAGCAGAAGAAGGAAGCTAGCTTCACTATCTGTATGCCTTGTCTGTTTTACCTTTCTCTGTGATTCTAGCAACTTTTTAGTGGGGCCATTCTTCAGTAGTACGGCATCTACTTTGCATGTTGATGGTCCCAAGTTCAGTCTCTGGCATCTCCAGGGAGGACTGAGAAGGTCTCCTGGCTAAAATCCTGAAGGGCTGCTGTCAGTCAGTGTAGAAAAGGGCAACTAAAATGATCAAGGGGCTGGAGCAACTCCCCTATGAAGGAAGGTTACAAGAGCTGGGATGGTTTAGCTTGGAGAAAAGGTGAGTAAGAGGAGACATGATAGAGGTGTACAAAATTATGCACGGTGTGGAGAATGTGAATAGGGAGAAATTTTTTTCCCTCTCTCATAATACTAGAACCCAAGGTCATCCCATGAAGCTGAATGGTGGGAGGTTCAGGACAAATAAAAGTACTTCTTTACACAGCGCATAGTTAAACTATGGAATTCACTACCACAAGATGTAGTGATGGCCACCAATTTGGATGGCTTTAAAAGGGGATTGGACAAATTCATGGAGGAGAAGGCTATCAATGGCTACTAGTCCTGATGGCTATATGCTACCTCCAGTATCAGAGGTATGTACACCAGTTGCTGGGGAACATGGGTGGGAGGGTGCTGTTGCACTCATGTCCTGCTTGTTGGTTTCCTGTGGGCAGCTGGTTGGCCCAATAGATGGTCTGATCTAGCATGGCTCTTCTTATGTTTTTATGTAAGCTAGATAAACCAAATATCTGACTCGGTATAAGGCAGTTTTCTATGTTCCAAATGGAAGAGATATATAGCCAATGTAGTGATAAAAATCGCTTCTCTATTTGACATGGAATAAAATACTTAATCTCAAGCAGGAAGGGGGAGGCAAACCTTTTTGGGGTGAAGGGCCACATTTGGGGAACATAGAGGTATTTGGGGCTCGTGGTAGCTGGGGCCAGGACAGATACACCCATTCTCTATTTCCCTCTCATCCCCACCCCATATGCATTCACAACACACACGTGCCTACAGGGATCACTAGGAGGGGGTGAGGTTAAGGTCCCCCCCCAGCAATTCTAATTAAGATTGTTGGATGGGGCAAGGTGAAAGCTCAGCTTCTCCCTCCCCGACTCCAGCAATTCTGATAAAAATTGTCATTCTCCGCTGCGATTAGCAGCAGGGGACAGCAATCTTAATTTTGGCAAGGCTAATGCTGGGAACAGGGCAAGGCCCCAGCAATCCTGATTAAGATTACTGTTCCCCCACTGCTAATAGCAGTGCTGAAACATTGATCTGTTCCCCACCATCCAGCTGATGGCTGATCAGCTGGCTGTGGAGAAAAGTGGGCAGGGCTCCCCAGAGCTCCACAGGCTGCATAGAGAGCAGCCGAGGGCCACATATGGACTGCAGGTTACCCACCTGAGCAATAAGGTGTTCAATGAGATCATAAACCTAATCCATCCACAGGCTTTTCCCAAAGCATGGTGCAAGAACTCCATACTACTTGAATAGCTTTGCCTGTTCAGTGAATTGTTCCAGATGGGGAAGCTTTAATTCATGCCTAGTAACAGGGCCCTCACATACACAAGAGTGTTTTCTTGCAGTAATGAAAGATGAAAGATCTGTGTGCACATTCTTTTGCACATGTGGATCTCATCCCTCTACTGAAACTGTAATGTATGAGACCCTGATTGTTAATGAAAATCAGATGTGGAAACAATGAGGAGTGACAATGCATTTTTTAAAAGAAACAGATCTATTCCTGATGAAGGGGCAGTGAATGATACATATTAGAAACCAGATACTTAATTTTATGTTGCCCATGGAAAGAATTCATATGCAAGCACATAGTTTGCATAAAATTAGAACCTCTGGAATGATTTTTTTCAAGAGTGATTGAAAATTCAGATTTGAAACACCTTGTAGATGTCTGGCTTTCCAGAGGCAGATCATCTGGGTTTGTTAAACAGAGCTCTACCAAGGCCACCCATTGGATTTTACCTTTTTGCCATATCCCAACCTCACATATCAGTGCACATCATGCCATTGTTCATTGTATCTTGTGTTTTCAGTAACTAACCACTATGGTAAAGCCGTTTTCTTTTGTTAAATAACCCTGCCATCCAAGTAACACCAGCATACGAAAGACTGGTTGTACTGGAAGAGCCTACTTTAAACAGATTGCTGTAATTTCACAATCTGCCTGGTGTTTACTTCTATGAAAAGGTCATTTTCATGGCAAGAACTCAATTTTTGCCACTCTTGCCCATACAAAGGCACATAAGCGCAAGCCATAAGGTGTTATGTTCTTTGTTTGACATGGTTTAATTTCTCATTAACTGGATTCATTTCCAGACCCTTATTGAAAATAAATCTTAATCTAGCACAGATTCCTTTCGAAGAGTTTAAACCCAATTTATATGTGCAATGTGGAATGGCACAAGCTATATGGGCGTACTCTGCATGGCAAGGCTCCTGTAAGAAATGGTGCAGGTCAATCTTAACTGCAAATAGAACCTGAAATAAAATGTTGTGTATTCTCACTAGGGATGGTTGAGAAATTTGCTCTGTCATGTTTTTTTTAAAAATGTATTTACTGTATGGATTTATCTGATCCATATACCTGAACACAATTTGTGATCAGTAATCTGTACAATTCCAAGATTGCAAAGCATTCCACGAAACAAAACAAAAAGAATCTCTTAACACGTACATGTTTGAAAATTGTGCAAGGAAAACTCTGTACATTATTCTAAAATTTGTACAAGCACGCTTTAGTCAATGGCAGCATACATACAAAAATGCACACTTTGGAAAAAATGCACACAACAATAATATGAATTTCTGTGTGAGGAAAGAAACACGAATGAGCTTGGTGATGGCAAAATGAGATCGAGCTTGACACATATGCCCATCCCTATTTCTCACCTCCTAAAAGGAGTGACCTTTAGGGTTCCAGCCAGCCACGCCCTCTTCCAGGATATTCCATTCCATTCCATCACCACCACCAATTTTCCATTTTTCTTTTCTATCTGACACTGAAGCAGTCCATGGCTGAGCATGGTCACTCCCCCATGGGGTTGTTTTTTAGGGGATTGCTCTCTTAGGGCTCAATCCTATACATGTTTAAACAGAAAAAAAGCCCTGCAACTCCTGCATTCCCCACGCAGCCGTGGCTGCGCCCTTAGGTTGTTTTAAAAACCATTTTGTATTTCTGAAAACCCCAGGTTTCTCAGTGGTCTTATTTTGACTCCAATCTTCTTAGCACTCATCACCTGACTTCACTATTAGATGGTGGTAACACCCCACCCTGCTCCTTTTCAGGATCTGTTGGTGTGTGTGGGGATACATGAAGCATGACAAAAACATTTAAGGCTGCAGTCCTAAATATACTTACTAGACAGTAAGCCCCACTGAACACAATGGAACTTACTTCTGAGTAGACATGGGATTGTACTGTTAACCTAATAAAATTATTGATGAGATCCAGCCCTATATGCAACCATTGGATTCTCCCATTCTTGGCTATGGCAAGTGAGCCATGCGTTCTTGAGGCTTTATCTGCTAGTCCCAGCAAGGGGAGTCCCATGCTTCTGTGGCCACTGATTATCTCGTACACCTTCATCCCAATAAGAACTGGGCTGGGAGGTCAATTTCTTTATGGATCATTTTATGGGATAGATTTAGCTCATTCACTTCAGTGTAATTCCTCTTAATCAAACAATGTTGGATATTGTGCACAATACTATATTAGGATATTCCAGTAAACTGAATCTCATTAGTTCTTTTTCAGTTTTTGGCTGAGGAAGGAAGGAAGGAAGATATTTTAGGTTGGAAAATAGCATGTATGGTTCCTTGCAAATCTGATAAGAATGATTTCCATGGGGCTTTGTCCAAATAATCATTTATGCCAGTACTATTTCGGAAGGGGATGGAGATGAGAAAGAATAGACATTAGAGCAGGGGTGGGGAACATGTGGCCCTCCAGATGTTGTTGGACTGCAACTTCAATCAGCCCTAGTCAGCATAGACAATAGTGAGGGATGATAGGAGTTGCCATGCAACAACATCTTTGAGGGCTACACATTCCCCATTCCTGCATTAGAGGAAACTGATAATCAAAATCCTGGCATCAGTCTTTGCTCCAAAATAGCTCAGTAGCTTCAACAGTTGCCAAGATCAAGTAGCAATTAATGGCCTAAAGGGCAGATTCTGCCAATGAAGATGTATCTTGGAGAGATTCAGTGGATACAGGGACCCTGGAAAGCAGGTCAGAGGAGGATAGAGCCCCCCTCCCCCGCAAGATTGGCCAGGGGAGCAGAACCCCCACAGAAGTAATCGAGCAAAGAAAGACTGAGTCAAATCAGGAAGAAGAAGGAGAGGTGCAGGGACCCCGCAATCGACTGCACTGGGAGCAGAGCTTTGCTGTGGAGGAAGGAGCAAAGTGGAGTGGAGCACTAATGTGCAGAGAGAGAATGAAGAAGTTGAGGTGAAGAGGACAAGCTGTGTACAATGAGCCTCTGGTTCTTCTACCATTCTGTATTCATGAATGGTGTGTTTTCAGTACAATTTTTAATTCAATATTTGATCTCTCCACCCCCACTCCAAAGTCCAAACACTTCAGAGGATGCTGGAAGGGTCATTTTTCTTATGCTCAAAGTCAGGCTGGTACCTTCATCATTCCTTGTCCATGGAACTCCCTCTTTTCTTTATTCAGGGATGATAGCTCTTTGCTTTGGACATAAAAGCAAACAGATTCATCAGTAGACGGATCTCTCCTGTGCATCTCCCCCACTAACAACACAAGCTTGCACATGAATGAAAAGTGCCAAGGCAAAGGGTGAATCTTCCCACTTAGCTGCTTACAGCCTTGTTAAAAAATCCTGAGAATTCTACTTGTGAATCACATGCCCTGGGGAAATGATTATTGGTAATGGCAGAGTGACCTTTAAAGCTCCACGTGAGCCTGGCATTAAGACACATGCTTGTTAGTTCTGTATTAAGAACAAAAAGCCTTTATCCTCTGAAATTAGTGGGTATCAGTATGTGCTGGGCAACAGCTTCATTGCACAGAAGTAATTAGAAATGCTTAATTGTTCAGCAAAGTGCAACAGGACAATTCAATATGCAATCAGCAAAATATAGCTTAAATTCCATACGTGTCTCCAGTGAAATAATGACTACAGTACTTACTTGTTACGTAGGTTAGCAATGAAAAGAAGGATAATTGGTAAAAGAGGAACAGCTGTTCATTTGGGGGAAGAGTTTAAATGGAGAGTGTTTCCAATCAAGATGAGATGATATTTTGCACTGGTTGATAACTGCAAAATCAGGGTGCAGTCCATATTATTCAAATTGCCAATTCCCTACTTTAGTCTGCAATTAAATTGGATATAAAGCCTAACCCTTTGGGCAAAGTGGGGAAGGCCTTCCTAACTCCTGGGCCTCTAGTGTATGCTGTTAACAGCAACAAATTCACTGTTTTCAAAGAAAACCATCTGCTACTCCACACCAGAACAGGCCATATGCCTAAAGTACCTGTAATGGATGCCTGTCCATAGTAACCTTTTCCTGAAAAACTGTAAGAAAGATGGTTTCATGAGAGTCCTAGGTAGTGTTTCAGTGGTGAGCTTTTTCTGCAGTTGGGAAATTCTTGCTAATATTTCTCTTGTCATTGAAACTAATTCCTTTTTGTTAAGTTCCATGCATCATTTGACATCCCATCAAATGTTTGGAAACTTGCAAAGCATTGTGTTCTTCTTAGTTGTTATGTGAGGTGATTCTTACATTCTGAATCTCAGAAGAAGGTAGAGGTGCCTCCTTATGGAAGTACTAGCACCATGGGGCTGTACTTCTGGAGAGCCATTTGTCATGTGGATTGGGTCAATCATGTGGACAGTTTCCACATACCCCAGTAACAGATGCCACCAGGAATATGTCCTCCTGGTTAACCTACTCTACCTGTGATCAGGACGAAGCACAGGGTGAGTAGTCCTTATGGGTGTGGTATGTTCTAGTGACATCAGTGATGATGGCCATAATGTGAGAGCAAGTCTTTATATAGGCATGTACAGTTACTTCAGTCTTTCATGATGCCATTTGGTGGTATTTTACCTTTAGGATAAATTGGCTGTGGATCAGGACAAGGGCTTCCATTTACTATAGTTCTAGACTTAATCTGTTTCTTGGAATCATAACTCATTAGGATATTTAATAAGACATTTTCTTTTAGGAAAATTACTAATGGAGCTACAAGCCATGCCAGAATGGCATAATTGGATAAAGAGGCAGCATTTAATCCTTTTTTGTTTTGTCAAGTTTCAACTAGCAGCATTACAAACCTCAGATCTATGAAATGGAAGGGATCCAAGGGATCTTCTAATCTGCCTTCCCTGTATCCCGAGGCACAACATGCTAAATCTAAACTAACCCCAACAGATGCTAGTTCAATCTTTGCTTGAAACTTTGCAACAGAAAAGTTCTATAACCTCTCAACTATTCTACTCTAGCTCCTTCTACACCTCTTTTAGGTGTCCCCCCCCCATCAGATCACTCCATGCAACAGAAGTGGGTGTGAGACAGAGATCACCAAAAAGAACAATAGCAGTAATAAGAAAATTTCAATGGTTCTTTCCTTTTTAAGACAAAGAAAAGAGCCATTGCAATACCCTGAAGAAAGAGATTTTGTATGTTATCCTCTAATGAGAAGATATCCCTAATGGCACCAGAAGGTTGGAGGTATCTTCTCCTAACAGAATTCAGCTGTTCACTAAAAGAAAAATATGCATTCATTATAAGATGAAATTAAAATAACTATGAAGCAGTGGGTGGGTTGTGTGTGTGTGTGTGTGTGTGTGTGTTTTTAGTGTTACTGCTATATAAATTGTTTCTGAGTTCTCAGCTGAACTAGACAAGTCACCTAAGATATGTTTATAATTCCTTTAGTATTCTGTTTCATAAAATGTGGACAATTTATGCGAGACATTTTGTTAGAGCTATGTAAATGATGGGCAGCTAGCCCTTTCACATAGAGTAGGGGTGGGCAGAAGGTCAGTTGGGATCTACTGGTAGATCACTGGGTTATTTGCTCTAGATCAACAAGGATTTCTGACTCCTAGTTTTTTAACAATAGCAAAGTAGCTCCCCACCCAAAATTATATTGCTGAAATAAAGAAAGCTTGGGTAACCAGGAGTGGATTTTGGTGTGGAAGGACTGTGGGCTCTGTTAAGTTCTGGTACTCACAACAAATGTATGGGTTCAGAATTTTTTAATGCTAAATTCTTTTGCCTCTGGCTCCAGTAGGTGGATCTCAGGGTTCTAGTAAAAAAACAAAGTCAATCCCACAAATCTGAAGTCTGCACACCCCTGACATAAAGAGTCTGAAGTATAGAATAAATAGAGCAAATAATAAATAAAACTGAATGAATAAATACATTTACTTTGCTGAAATATATTATTTCAGTACTGTATCTAATTCCAGGCACTGGCTTGAATTTTTAATGTTTTGAACTAGTGCCCTGGATTTAGTGATTTGTCTAGACAGCCCATTTGCTACTAGACCCTTGCCTAGATTCCCTTTGCTAGGACTTCTTTTGCTGGACCTTTGTGTCTGCTTCCCTGATCCAGGGTATAGTGACTGATTGAAGTATAGAAGAGGCCTTCCAGAAGAGAGAAATCAAACTTGTTGTCCATACATCTGATAGGTCTGGCTGTTTCGTACTTACCAGCCTGACACAAACAATATTGCTGCACCCCTTGTTTTATATTATATGACAAAGAGGTTTTCATAGTGAGATAAGGAAGTGGTAGCACTGAAAAGGCGACTCCATGAATTGTTTTACTTTGATTTATTGTGGAATGAAAAGCCTGTATATTGTAAAGCAGCCTTTCTCAACCTGGTGCACTCCAGATGTGTTGGATGACAACTCCCAGAACCCCCCAGCCAGCATAAGATATGGGGGGCTCCAGATTCGGGAAGGCTGTTGTAGAGACTGTTGCTGTGTTTAATTATCAGTGCCTCATTATCTGGGGCTATTCACACAACACACTAACCCACACTCAGTGGTTGAGCATGGGTTGTTGTTGAACCATGGGTTAGCATGTTGTTTGAACTCAGGACGTTTTCCACAGGGTGGCTTGTTAACCATGCAGTGTGGCTTGTTAACCACTCTGAACAACCCAACAACAAACCATGGGTTCTCAAGGTGGCTTCTTCAAGAAAAATAAGATATGCTGCATGGTTAACGAGCCACCCTGCAGAAAATGTCCTGGGTTCAGACAACTCGCTACCCCATGGTTCAACAAACAACCCACGGTTCAACAACAACCCATACTCAACCACTGAGTGTGGGTTAACGTGTTGTGCAAACACAGTCTCTGGGCCTGTTCGGATGAACATGATGGAGAAAGAAGCCATCGTGGCTTCTTCCCCCGCCCCCACATGTGATGTATGTGAGAGTGCCATTTGCATAATTCCCCATGCTGCAGTGCAGGTTGGCGTGTCATCCAAACCTGATGCGCAGCACAGCAGGGGTGGCTTCATATCCACCCTACAACCTCTACTGCAAGTCATGGGTTGTTGGGCAGGTATGAGGCGACCCCCACCATGCTGGCCACCATGTTCGGACAACATGCCTACCCATGGTGCTGCATGGAGAATTATGCAAATGACGATTGTGCGGGCAGCACATGTAGGGGCAGGGGGAGAAGCCACAATGGCTTCTTTCCCTGTCATGATCATCCGAACCCAGTCTCTGACTGTGTGATTTGATTTACATGGGAATGGCAACTACCCTGCTCAGTGTCGGCATTGTCAGAAATGGTTTACTGTCCCTGAGGGAGAGGTGGAAACAGGAGTTCCAGTCCCCTTTGCCTCCAGCTTCCTCAACACAGTTCATCCCTGCTATATGCCTCCCCATTTAAAGCTATTGTGCAACATTCAGAGTTGTGCTGCATTATTAATACCTTATCCAGGGCTGGCATCAAGGGTAGGTATGGTTGGGCATTTACCAAGGGCCCACACCCTAGCAGGGACCCATTGACAATATTCCGCTTGTTGTGCTCCTCCTCTTCACCACTGCAAGCTGCTTGTTCACCTGCCTTTTGTCCTGGCTGGACCACACAATGGTGGTGGTAGGAAGGAGGAGCAGATGCTCCCTAGCTCTCTGCCTGGCAAGTGAGCAAATAGTAGTAATGATGAGGAATGGGGGAGGAGCAATAGCAGCTGGTGGCAATGCCAGTGAGAAAGTAGGCTCCCTGACAGAGGGGGTCTGTTGAGGGTGTCTTGCCCAAGGGCACTCAAAAACTTGGAGCCTGCACTCATGCTAATGATGGTGATAGCTCAAAAGAAGGCCTATGTTTGTGCGCATAAGGTCATGGTGTGTGTAGAATATATGTATGTTTGCACATTGTTTGAACCCTTTGCATATAACACCACTGAGTTTTTGAGGACGTTTTTTAGTAAACTGATCTCTATTATTGTTGGCTCTTAGGCGAAAAAAAAAATAGAATGGCAGTGAGTTACTTTTACACTCCTTCGGATGAAGACAATCTGCTTCGAGACCTAACCAGCCATACCCAAGAAACTCAGAAAAATGCCATCATTTTGTTTTGTTTTTTAAACTGGATGCATACAGAAACATCTCTTTGAGATAATACTTTGAATAATAAGCACCATTAGAATGATTCAGTGAATGCATTCTGCTTTGGTACAGAAGCATGTTGTTAAGTGCTGTGCAGACAAGGACAAAATAAAAAGGGAAGAGGAACGAAGGGTTCCATTATATACTGAACAGGCTGCGGCATGACTACCACATTACTTCTGCCTGGTAACTGCACTGAAACCAAAATAATGAAGCATGTTGCCAAGAATCTCACCTGCGTGCTGGGTTGTTTTTGCTTCTGAAGACACAAAGAACATACTTTTAACTGTTAGACTCATTGGCTAATCACTCAACGGCATTTTAATGTGTGCCTGTTTAATCCTTTCAAAGATGTCAGCTCTTATTCCTACATGGGGCGGAACTGCCCACTGTGGTGAACAGCGGCGAACAGCTTCCGTCATAGGCCTTCAAAATGCCTTTGGCAGCTGGAGCCAGACATACAACAACATCTACCGAGTAATCAATTGCCTCACACAGTGAGCGCCTTAAAATGGTATTGTAGTGCTCCTTTTCTTTCATAAAGTTTTGCAATGACGGGCAACAAGAAAGAAATACCAGATTTATTTAGTGTAACAGAGATCTTTCTACTGGAGTCCCTGGTAAACAGTGGGTTGGATCCAACACTGCCTTTCTACTGATGGTAGTAGTTCTGTCAGTGCAACCAGGATGGGGGCAATTACCCCTCCCCTCACAGCACCACATGCCTTCAAAATCTGCTGTGGAGGACTGGGAAACCCTCCTGAGCAGATTTTTGGGTGGTGTGAAGGGCTGCAAGGGGAAGAAGAGAGGGGGCCGATCAACATTGCGCCTGCCATCGCAATGAATTCGGTGTCCCGTTGGGTTAAACACTCTCGCATTAAAACGTGATTATTCACACTCATCCATTTTCCCCGTTGCAGTGCTTCATCGAATGCACAAGCTTGGTTCACACTCGAGTGCTGCGCTGTTTTCCTGCGCGCACTTGTCTGATTTTGGATGTTTTACCCCCTTCGAAGATCATGCTTCAATTAGAAAAAAAACATCGCGGAGAAGCCCCGATTCTGCGAGGATAACGCCTTAATTAAAAAAACAAACATCCGGAGCGGGGGATAGGAGGGGGTAAAACTTAATCTCATTTGAAGGGATAGAACAACCCCCTGCTCACTGCAGGAAGCCTGATTCCCAGGTGGTCGCCCATCCAACTACTGACCAGGACCGATCCCACTTAGCTTCCTAGATCAGACAAGCGCACGCACATCCAGCCCTTTACTTATTGCTGAGGAAAGAGGGGCTGCTGAGGATGCTATGTGATCGGTAGCTGGAAGAAGACATGGGGCCGTTGAGAGCTGTGATTGGACAGGAGGGAAATACAAACACTGCTGCATATGGACAGGCGGGGGAGGGGACTACGACTGGATACGGTAGTGAAGGCGGAAAATCAGAGCACATTAAGGGGAAATACCAGGATATTAGGGTATTGAAAGCGGGAGCATGGAAGTGGGAAATTCCCGTTCCAATTCGAGGCGGCTACTGCTTAGTGTGAAAGGTGGGCAGTGAAACCTCATTGGAAGCGAAAAAACGCGGTAAGTGTAGATCCAGCCAGGGAGAAAGTCCTGTACCTCTCCACTAGACTTCCACTAGAGCAACATTGGAATAATAACCCAGTTATTATTCTTTGTTGTTATGGAAGCTGTTTAATATTATGAAAGCTGCTCTCATAATCTAAACATGGCAGTTCATACAATTGTATTGTATGTACCTCTTTGCTGTGTTTCTCCTCCATTTTTTTCTTATTTAATATACTTTCATTTCTCTCCTGAAAATATTTGAATCTTGTGAAGCAGAGAAAAAGCTATCAAACAATTAGTCAAATAAAATGATATGTTAGAATAATGCTGTATTACTATATATATATATATATATATATATATATATTAGTTTCACTTACAACCACATTAAAATATTATTAGACATATTAGATATATTAATGAGTTAACTTTATGGAAGCATAAATGTTAAGTGAATTACTGGTAAGGCCTGTACATGTAAACAAAACCAATAAGTTTCTTTATACAAAATGTTATTCTCCAGTTTAAACCTTATATGAAACCAAAATCAGATGATTAATGTAATTAAACTTGTTAAGACCAAGGTAAGGCTCTGAAAAAGTGGTCCTGTCTGGTGTTTATGACAAATTAAATGGTCAAGATTCAGGCAGTTTAAGAATAGGGCCAGTTCATACATATCTGTGCTGGTGATAGACTTCCCATGGTAGAACAGACATACATATACTCCTCCAGTCCGCCACTTAGAATCTTAGATAATGTCACTTGAGTCACATGCTCCATGTGAACATCCACATCCTATGGAAACCCAGTTTGCAAGATCTACTTGCCCATTTTTGTGAAGGGAACAATCTGAAATCCGGCCTCCATACAATGGTGCATTTGCATTGGGCAGCCTTCCCCAACCCTGTGGTGCCCTCCAGATGTGATGGACCACAACACCCACAGTTCCCAGCCTTTGGCCAAGCTGGATGGGAATTTTAGAAGCTGCAGCCCAACACATCTGGAGGGCAAAAACTTGGGGAGCCTGGCATAAGGCACCACCTCACAAATGTCATCCATCACCTGCCTGGTAGAAGGGAAAGGTGCCTTTCCCAACATGTGACGCCTTTCAGCAGCCCAGGCAAGTATGAACAGGCATGTTAATTACTATTCTTACTTTGTAAAAGCAGGCAAGGGAGAGGCCCTCGGGCCCAGTCCACCAGGAACGATTCTTCCACGAGCTCTTCCATTCCTACATATAGGCATAAGCATCATCAACTCACATTCATTTCAGTGGGACTTGAACAGGAAAAAAACCCTTATAAATATTGCCCCTTTACCTTCAGTATTGTGATGTTCCTAAGAACGATCACATAAACTCACCTCTGGTAGTGCAGTACAGTGTTTGGCTTCTTAGATGTGGGAAAAACACTTTTTGAAATCTCATCTTCTGGGCCACTGGAATGACATCCAAAGCCCACAGTATTTGCTTACCCTTCATAAGAGGGGCAGAAACTTTCTTTAAAAGAGCAACTAAAATTCTGTGCCAGAATGCTGATTTTATGATTCATATACATGCTTCATAGAATAGATGCAACTTGCTGTGTAACCTTCCTTTGTCGCATAGTCTAGTTGTACACTATTGTGGACTAATAAAATAATGTCCTGGGGAAGTGACAAGGGAAAAATGCTAGATTTTGGTCTCTCTAGTCTCTATGGAATTTCACACTAATGTGAAAACTTCCACAGGTAGTTACAAAGCCAGTTTTAATGATGAGAAACCAACTGTTCTTGTAACTAGGCTGTAGCTCCCACCTTGTCCTTCTCTCACCTCATCTTTTTTATTCAGAAATTTTATTAGATCTCTACTAGTGGATTCAGGAGAGTTTTATTGCCTCATAAAAGCCAGGTGCAAAAGCCCTAGAGTGGAATTATTTGAAATTTATCATGCACCTTCTAATTCCATGTGCAAGAACATTTTCAAGCATGTATTATAAATAAATTTTTGTTGCTTTTTACCAGCCTAAAATATGCTAAATAAATTTAGGAACAAATCTTGAAGAACAAGTTTCTACCTATGAAGTAAGATACCAAGTTTTATACAAATGACTGGTTTTCCCTCAAGGTTTCTGGAGCAGATATATGTGAAGAATAAGGGCTTCACCACACAAGGCTAAAATCCCACATCTTTACTGGGGCTTTTGCTTCTGAATTCTTTGTGGGATTAAGATTGGCTCCTTACATGGGCGGACACATGCTTTGAATCGCCAACTTCCTTTCTTGGCAAGTTCTATATGTTTCATTTTACAGCCACTAGATGGCACTGTGGTTATAGTGCAACTCCGTCATTACACACAGCCGATATATCAGATTAACATTCCTTATTGAGTTATCGCCAATCTTTTGAAAAGCGGAATAAAGGTCAAAAAGCGTGGGGTATGCCCTGGAAGTTGATACCATCATGTAAAGGGCCTGTGAGTGACCAATCATGAGCGTGCAATAAAAGCCCTGTGTAGAAATGCTCTAAGTTTGCAGTGCAATCCTAGACATGCCTACTCAGAAGTAAGTGCCATGGATTTCAATGGGACTTACTTCTAGGTAAACATAGGACTGCAACATCAAACTTATATTTTTGTGTGCTGTATTAAGGGTAGAAATGGTATGCTGTTAATAATTTGGGATATAATTATTTTCTGATGATTGCATTGCTCATTTACTTCACGATAAGGATCTGGAATCTGGATCTGGAAATTACAAGGAAAGTGGTAAATTTCATTATAGTTCCCATTCAAATCAGCCTCAAAACAATGAAGATAGATTGTCAGTTGAATATTAGATTTGATTATACGCAATTATATAATATAATTGAATATAATTTTTATAACTTAATGTTGGGTTCCTGGTTTTATTTTTAAACCTTATCTGGCTGATATTTTTCATATGATGAATATTTTTGGATATTGTATGATCAGTCGACTTTTGCAGTAGTTATGTTGCTATGACCTCTGCCTGATGCAATCATCCATGTCCTGTCTATTCTGAATCTCTCTGGGTGTGTCTCTCACGCACATACCATGCCAACTGTTGACAATATTTTATCCTCATCTGCAAGTTACTGGAAGGGAGCAGTGTTGCAGTTAGTTAATTCATGAGAAGTTTGAGCACAGCTAGCCTCAGGATCTCTATAGCCTACTGTGTAGTTTCCTGCGCTTTCTTCCTTTTGCTCCTCCCTTTCTCCCCCCACCTGCTGACCTCCACCATTGATGGGAGCATGTGTGTTTGCTCTTTCACTCCTGCCTTTGTAACGGAACACAAAATGGACTGAACTAACCCATTTTGAAACTCTACACTGTACCTGTATTCTATATGCAAGAATACTGCGAATAAAACCATTTCACCTTTTCTTCACCAAAGACGGGTGTGGTCTCCTTTTTATTATTATAAAATAGCCTGAGTACATGTGGGACTGGTAAACGCTCATTCTGTTTTGCCTTTTTGTTTGTCGTCGTTGTCGTCGCTGCTAATTGCCTTTCTAACAGGAGGCATCATTACTAAAAAATCCCATCACCAACAACCCACCCTCTCCGGGTTTGGATGTCACGGTAAGCCATGGTTGGATATTCAAAATGGCTGCTGGCATGTGCTGCAACCCACTGTGGCTTAAATAAGCCACAGTGGGCTGCTGTGATTGTGCGAACTGACTGAGTCAGCCATTTTCTAGGCTGTACTGTAGTTGTAATAACTGTTCTATTAGAACTTTGGTGCATCTGCCTGATTTCCTGATGCTTGAAGACATAAGTATGTATGCCCCCTGGACCAACATATATATAAGAATATTATATTTAAATAAGAATATTATAGTTACTTTTTCTTATTTATTCATTAAAATTCTTTTGCTCTGCTCTTCAGCCAAAAAGGCTCCCAGAGAGGCTTACATATGATCAATAAAAACAAGGCAGTCACTGCCCACAGGCTTAAAATGTAAATGACATAACACAAAAGGAAACTGGAATGAGAGGGAAGAGGGAAAAAAGCAAATGAAGGCACCAGCTCTTGAAGGTAAATAGTAGTCTTTATAATGACCAGCTGGAATGGAAACAGTTCAAGGCGAGGAGCCAGATGGTTACAGCAGAGCTGATGGAGAGGCCCTGCCTTCCATCTCTCTGCTGCAGTTGTCCTGGATCAGTCACATGGGTGATCCTACCCAAAATTAATCACATCCTACCCATGCAGTGAATGGAATGACATAACCTTACTGCATAGCCAATTGGTTTTGATGAAATGATGTTAGTCAAGGCAAATAAAAAATATTGAGAATGAGGATAATGTATCTTTCTTCAGTCACTTAGATGATCCCAGCCAATCAGGGATCATGCTGTGATTGGGATGACTTCACTAGCTCATCAAATCTGGTTTCATTACACTGTCACTTAGGTCAAACAAAGCCAATGGAGGAAGGGAGGAGGAGGGAGGAAGGGAGAGAGCGAAAGAGAGAACGAACATGCAAAAAATGACATACCTTGATCACAGTGGCCCTACAGACTGGTTTGATGTCCATTTTTTATTGCAAACAACAACAACAACAATGTAAGGATAACAGCTAATGTCCAACTCCACAAAAAAAGCACACCTTTGGTTCAGAACACTTTTACTTGCTGTATAAGTGCCGTAAAGAGATGTATTAGATATCATTCTGGATCCAAATGTGCATACTGAAGTCTATTGACCTCAGTGGGCCTAAGTGAGCATAATAAGACACAGAACTGCAGTCATATTGAAGGAAATAGAGGCATGCAATCAGGGGCAGACAGTAATGTTACTGGAAGCTATGGTATGAAGAAGAAGCACAGTTAGTTATAAAACCAGTCTCACTTCCTTTAGCAGCCATTACAAGCCCATGTGTCATTCCCCAGCCGACATAAGTTACACTCACAGTCTAGCTGTATACAAGTATGGAGATTTAAATCTTATGCCTCACTGACATTGGCTCTCTCTGTCGTATAAATATCTGTGGGCATATTTATAAATATGTAAGCAGCATTTCCAGCATAGCAGACAGATTCATTTCCCCACCATCTGATAGACGTACATGGAAAGCTTGACTTATTTTTTTGTTTGAGAAGCATAGTTAACAGAGGTGAAAAGTTAAGTTATACAGGTAGGCTTTACAGTTGATCTTTTGCTCTAAATATACTCAATAGGTTGGTTCAAGTTTTCGTCATGTTTAGAGTAGACCCACTGACATCAGGACTAAACATGGTCTCATTGAATTCAATAGGTCTACTGTAAGCATGACTACATCTGGATCCAACCCCACAGGTAATAACAGAATAGATTTCTCTCTAAACAATGGTTAAACAGTGGCCATAAAACCTGCCACATTTCATTGGATTTTTTTTAACACTTTTTATTTTAGGAGTTGCTAATTCTGCAGACTCTATGTGCCTTACAGGGATACATAATGTGCATCCCTCTGGAGTCTTCCAGCATTTCCAGGTTTAAGGCAGCTGTAATATTTGCTGCTGTAGACTTCATGAATTATCAATTATGCAAACAGTAGGCTGGAGTGGACAATACAAGCATTTATTCCCCATCCTCACTAGGCTCCAGCTGATCCAGCCTTCTCCAACCTGGTGCCCTCCAGATGTGTTGGACTGCAATTCCCATAATCCCATTGGCCATACTGGTTGGGAATGATGGGAGTTGGAGTCCAACACTTCCAGGCTGAGGAAGGAGATTCTGATCTATGAGGATCAGCCCTTAGCTCCCAGGTCCTGCCCCCCTGTGCCTCAGGTTCTGAACCTCAAGGGACTTGGCAAACCTGTGTGAGAATCATTCTTACATATACTGTAGTCAAGTAACCACAGGGCTGGCTAAGCCTGTGAACTATAGTGACTAGACACCTAGATGGGATTCTACATCTCTAGTTCTTAGAAAAAGCATGACTTGAACTCATAATGGAACTAGGCAGTGCATTCAGCCTATGGAAATCTCTCTTATATGCTTAGAAAAAGATCAAGGGAACTAGAAGAGAGAATCATCACATGAATTAACGTGGATTCATATGTCGCACATCAACTATGATAAGTGCAAATATCTGATTACTCGAATGGTCTAGTGTGACAAATATACCATCCAGGAGTCAAGTTCTCTGATGATCCACTGCTTGCATGTGTCGACTATTGATCGGAGCAGATATTTCCACATATTAGACCTGAGTCATAATGTATGACTGAAGTCTGAGTTACCCTTTAATATCACATTAAAGTTGGTTTTCTTACTCATACTCCTAGCCAACTTGTTTCACCCATGATAGGCCTTTTCTGATTAAAGGGAATAAGTGTCCTTGTAGTTGTTTTCTTACAAGAACTATCTATTCCCTTCATAATGTATTTCAATAGCCTACTTTGTTCATTATTAACTAGTGGCAATTTAGAATGCCTGCCATAGGGATCAACAAATTGTACATGGGAAATAAATGTTTGGAACTTGATTGTCCCGGATTAATAGTGTCGTTGTCCCTGTAAACAAGTCTCTTGTAAGTAATGGAATTTTGCTTGTTGTGAAGCCAGTTCTTATTTACATAGCTTAACAAGCTTAAAGGTTGAGCTGAGTGTCTAATAGAGCTGGTACAGTTTCAGTGGGTTGGATCCAGGACCTGCCTTCTGTGAAAGGAAGGTCTCTGCTCACAGAAGGTCCCTGGAGGTCCCTCTGGTCCACTTCTGCTAATGCAGTTGATTTAGCTTAAATCTGGATCCAACCCAGTATATGTGGAATAAGTAATTGCTTTTTGCTTATGGCAGGGATGAAAAACAAGCTGGACCCAAGAGACAAATCAGAGACTCTGCCCTTCTCCCTTGTTGTTTCTTGCTTACGCCTTTGGCCATTCTTTCTTTGCTCTAGCCTGAGCCTATCACATGCCAGCCAGCTTGTAGGCAAGAACAGCATGGGAAAGAACGACCCCTTTCTTCTTTTCCCAGTAGCAGCTTTCTCCACAGAGTTGCTCTGTGAAGATTTCAGTCTGATGCTGATGAAAAAGTGAAGAAAGAAATACTGTGTGTGTTTGAACGAGGGAACACGCTTCTCTCTGTATATGTATGTGCATTCATGCATATGGGCAGGTAGAGAATGCATATTTGTATGCCTCTGTGTGTGCGCGCATCTGTGATAGATAGTAATTGTGAAAGTGGCTTCCAAAAACAAATGGCCTTTTGGAATGTTTATCTTCTCCACATGGTGGTCTTTCATCATGCACCTACAGTATTTGTCAGTGGGAAGAAAGTTCACAAATGATATTGACAATGACAACATGACTGGAATGCTATATTTTCTGTCCTGTGATTTCATTCTGTCTGCAGTTTAGGTCTCCTAGAATAACCTGGCACCATACATACAAAATCGAAGCATTGGAGTCAGGTTGACTCCCTGAATTTAAAACAACAGCTCTTTTTTATTTTATTTATTTATTTATTTATTGCATTTATATCCTGCCTTTTTTCCTCCAAGGAACTCAAGGCAGCGTACATGATCCTCCTCCTTCCTCCATTTTATCCTCACAACAACAACCCTGTGAGGTAGGTTGGGCTGAGAGTCTGTGACTGGCCCAAAGTCACCCAGTGAGCTTCCATGGCCGAGTGGGGACTAGAACCCGGATCTCCTGACTCCCAGTCCAGCACTCTAGCCACTACACCACACTGGCTCCTTTTCAGGGGTTCCCTCTGCACATGTTATCATGAACAGATGTAGGTTGGGACTGACCAATGGCTACCCGCCACCCCCTTTCATCCCACATTCTGAAAAGGAGGAATGAATATGACTCATTTAAAAAGTAAGAGGTGGATAATGTACACCACATTTCACATCTGATAGAAACATTAGTACAGATGACCAACTCACCAAGTGGTAAGGTTTCCTATCACGCATTTTCTTGGTTGTCTGAATGAAAGAAAGTGTGGTGAGATTTCCCCCTTCTGTCATGAATTCTAATGTGTGTTGGTCTGGGGGCCTTATCAAGTGGTAAGGCTATTAACCACTTAATAAGCTGGTTTTCTGTATGGCAAATGACAGAATGGGAAAAGCAGTCACCTGAACTATAGAAAGCTCATGGGAGGGAACTACTCATCTCATAGAATGATGCACAAACACAGTGGTCACATGGATTGTACATACCTTTGCAAATTGAATGTGAGAAATAACATTTTTGAAAGCTTCCTTGGGTTGGATCCAGACTTAGTCATACTTAGAGTTTTTGTTGTTTATTCAGTCAGTTGCTTCTGACTCTTCGTGACTTCATGGACCAGCCCATGCCACAGCTTCCTGTCAGCCGGCGCCACCCCCAGCTCCCCCAAGGTCGAGTCCGTCTCCTCCAGAATATCATCCATCCATCTTGCCCTTGGTCGGCCCCTCTTCCTTTTGCCTTCCACTTTCCCTAGCATCAGCATCTTCTCCAGGGTATCCTGTCTTCTCATGATGTGGCCAAAGTACTTCAGTTTTGCCTTTAGACTAGACCCACTGAAATCAACTGGAATTAAGTTAGTCATTAACTTAAGTAATTCCAGATGCCCTGCAGAAACCAGATGTTTGGGATGTTAAGTCCCATCAGCCCCAGCCAGCATGGCCAATGGTCAGGAATCCTGGGAGTTGTAGTCCAAAACATCTGGAGGGCACCAGGTTGGGGAAGGCTGTTCATGACTAACTTAAGCCCCATTGATTACAATGGGTCTACGCTAAGTATGACTAAGTTTGGATCCAACCCCCTATGTTTAAAATACACCCCCGCACACCTGAAATATTGAGGAGAAAGATTCTCATTTTGTCTTTTTTCTTTTATTCCAGTATAGTATTTGCAGGATATTTTTTAACATACAGGACCAAACAAAAATGTGACCCCTTAATAGCTGTCTGAACTGATCCAAACCATTGCGCTGCATGACTGAGCTAGACCAGATCTCAGACAAGCATCTTTTTGTGCAGAGTAGTAGATAAAATGAAACCAGTCCTTTCATCTAGAGCAGTAATTGGTTATGAATAATACACAAACCAGGAAAGAACTGCATGATGGTAATTTGAAGTCTGTGCCACGATATCTAGGCTGCAGTCCTATTTGTTGTTGTTCAGTCGTTCAGTCGTGTCCGACTCTTCGTGACTCCATGGACCATAGCACGCCGAGCCTTCCTGTCCTGCGCTCTCTCCCGGAGTGTGCTCAAGTTCATATTCATTGCATCAGTGATGCTATCTAGCCATCTCATCCTCTGCCGTCCCCTTCTCCTTTTGCCTTCAGTCTTTCCCAGCATCAGGGTCTTTTCCAGGGAGTTTTCTCTTCGCATTAGGTGGCCAAAATATTGGAGCTTCAGCTTCGGTATCTGTCCTTCCAATGAGCAGTCAGGGTTGATTTCCTTTAGGATGGACTGATTTGACCTCCTTGCAGTCCAGGGGACTCGTAAGAGTCTTCTCCAGCACCACAGTTCAAAAGCATCAATTCTTCGGCACTCAGCCTTCCTTATAGTCCAGCTCTCACAGCCATACATTACTACTGGGAAAACCATAGCTTTGATTAGACGGACCTTTGTTGGCAAGGTGATGTCTCTGCTTCTTACTATGCTGTCTAGGTTTGCCATAGCTTTCCTCCCAAGGAGCAAGCGTCTTTTAATTTAATATAAGTTAAATAAGCAGGGTGACAATATGCAGCCTTGTCGTACTCCTTTCCCAATTTTGAACCAATCGGTTGTTCCATCTCTGGTTCTTACTGTTGCTTCTTGACCCTCGTACAGGTTTCTCAGGAGACAGGTAAGGTGGTCTGGTACTCCCATCACTTTCAGAATTTGCCACAGTTTGTTGTGATCCACACAATCAAGGGCTTTAGCGTAGTCAATGAAGCAGAAATAGACGTTTTTCTGGAATTCTCTTGCTTTCTCCATGATGCAGCGAATGTTGGCGATTTGATCTCTAGTTCCTCTGCCTCTTCGAAACCCAGCTTGTACTTCCGGTAGTTCTCGGTTCGCATACTGCTGAAGCCTAGCTTGTAGGATTTTGAGCATCACCTTGCTGGCATGTGAAATGAGCGCAATTGTGCGGTAGTTTGAACACTCTTTGGCGTTGCCCTTCTTTGGAATTGGAATGTAAACTGACCTTTTCCAGTCTTGTGGCCACTGTTGAGTGTACCCGATTTGTTGGCATATTGAATGCAGCACTTTAACAGCATCATCTTTTAGGATTTTAAATAGCTCAGCTGGAAGACTGTCATCTCCAGTAGCTTTGTTGTTAGTAATGCTTCCTAAGGCCCACTTGACTTCACTCTCTAGGATGTCCGGCTCAAGTTCAGTGACCGCACTATCATGGCTATCAGGGATATTCAGATCTTTCCTGTATAGTTCTTCTGTGTATTCTTTCCACCTCTTCTTCATCTCATCTGCTTCTGTTAGGTCCCTGCCTTCTTTGTCCTTTATCATGCCCGTCTTTGCACAAAACGTTCCCTTGAGATCTCCAATTTTCTTGAAGAGATCTCTAGTCTTTCCCATTCTGTTGTTTTCCTCGATTTCTTTCCATTGTTCATTTAAGAAGGCCTTCTTGTCTCTCCTTGCTATTCTCTGGAACTCTGCATTCAGTTGGGTATATCTTCCCCTTTCTCCCTTGCTTTTCGCTTCCCTTCTTTCCTCAGCTACTTGTAAAGCCTCATCAGACAGCCACTTGGCTTTCTTGCATTTCTTTTTCTTTGGGATGGATTGAGTTGCTGCCTCCTGAACAATGTTACGGACCTCCGTCCATAGTTCCTCAGGCACTCTGTCTATCAGGTCTAATCCCTGAAATCTATTCCTCACCTCCACTGTATATTCATAAGGGATATGATTTAGGTCATACCTGAACGGTTTAGTGGTTTTCCCTACGTTCTTCAATTCAAGCCGAAATTTTGCAGGAAGCAGCTCATGATCTGAGCCACAGTCAGCTCCAGGTCTTGTTTTTACTGACTGTATGGAGCTTCTCCATCTTTGGCTGCAAAGGACATAATCAATCTGATTTCGATATTGACCATCTGGTGATGTCCATGTGTAGAGTCGCCTCTTGTGCTGTTGGAAAAGAGTGTTTGCTATGATCAGCATGTTCTCTTGGCAAAACTCTATTAGCTTTTGTCCTGCTTCGTTTTGTACACCAAGGCCATGCCTGCCTGTTATCCCGGTGATTTCTTGACTTCCTACTTTAGCATTCCAATCCCCTATGATGAAGAGGACATCTTTGTTTGGTGTTAGTTCTAGAAGGTGTTGTAGGTCTTCAGAGAACCGATCAACCTCAGCTTCTTCGGCATCAGTGGTTGGGGCATAGACTTGAATTACTGTGATGTTGAATGGTTTGCCTTGGATTCGTACTGAGATCATTCTATCATTTTTAAGATTGTACCCCAGTACTGCTTTTCCCACCCTTTTGTTGACTATGAGCGCTACTCCATTTCTTCTAAGGGATTCTTGCCCACAATAGTAGATAGGATGGTCACCTGAATTAAATTCGCCCATGCCTGTCCATTTGAGTTCGCTGATTCCCAAGATGTCGATGTTCAGTCTTGCCATCTCATGTTTGACCACCTCCAGCTTACCTTGATTCATTGATCTGACATTCCAGGTTCCTAAACAATATTGTTCTTTACAGCATCGGATTTTCTTTTCACCACCAGACACATCCACAGCTGAGTGTCCTTTTGGGTTTGGCCCAGCCGCTTCACTCTTTCTGGCGCTACTTGGAAATACCCTCTGCTCTTCCCCAGTAGCATATTGGACATCTTCTGACCTGAGGGGCTCATCTTCCGGCGTCATATCTTTTAGCCTTGTGATACGTTCCATGGGGTTTTCTTGGCAAGAATACTGGAGTGGGTTGCCATTTCCTTCTCCAGTGGACCACATTTTGTCAGAACTCTCTGCCATGACCTGTCCATCGTTACGCAAGCCCCTTCACCACAACAAGGCAGTGATCCATGAAGGGGAGCAGTCCTATACACTGTGGCATAGTATACACAGTAACCTGATAGTAAGCCCCACTGAAGTCAATGGGACTTACTTCTGAGTAGACACACATAGAATTGCACTGCAACAAAAACAATACTGTTCCTGTGAGGCTGATCCCTCCCACATTTTTTCCTTCTTTTTGGCATGAGGAGCAGAAGAAACAGTTCGAAAACAAATCAGCCTCTTATTTTCCTATCTAAAAGTCTGATGATGCCCACTTGGCATAGCAGATAAAAACCGACAACCTTTTCAGGTACTTCCTTCCTTTCTCTATGAGATTGTTTGCCAACTATATTATCTAAGAGTCCCTTGTAATGTCCAGACCTTCTTTTCAAAGCATTGTAAGACTCATTTGGTTTAATAGCACTCGGGAATTTTCCGTCTTTCTTTTTTTGAGAACAACCTGTCTGTACAGAATGTAACCTTGCAACCTTGCAAAAAAGCTCAAAAGCACTTGAGAAGCTTTTTCGGAGATAATGTTGCTCTGCCCTTCATCCTGTGGCTTCATTTCATAAAGCACACACAATTCCTGAGGCTGAACACGGATAGAGGAATCACTGCAGTATGGCAGGCTTATTAGTGGACATTAGGTAAGCTACTGGTCTACTATGAAGGGGTGTTGTAAGGGAAAATGCTTTCTAAGGTTCATCTGATCTGTTCTCACAGCATTTCTTTTTGCTGATCAGAATATGATACTGATGGAGAGACAGACAGACAGACAGACTTGGTCTCCCAGATTCAAATCAACATTTGATGATGTACTGGAGAGGCAAATAGCAAAAGGGCATTCCTTATCATCTAGGGCAGGGTTGGGCAACACACAGCTTGTGGGCTGCATGTGTCTCCACTGGCGGTTTTTGGGATCCCCCTAAGCCAGCCATCTGCCACTGCCATGGCGGTGGGAAAAAAGCAGTGATTTTTGAAGGAAACAAGGCACCCGAAGAACACACACCTTATTTGGAAGCAGAATTGTGCTCCTGGAAGCCTTCTGGGGATGCAATTCTCCTTGTAAACAAGTCACATGATCCCTGTGTTTTCTTCTAAACTTGCAGGGGTCTTTTGCTGCCAGTACTGCAGCTGCAAATCCAGCAGCAGTGGCAGGGGCAATTTTGGTGGCAGTGGGGGAGGGGTGTGCTCCCTAGTTGGGGTCCAGGTTGGGCAACTTCCCCCGACACATGGAAGATCCTCACTCCTGATTTAGGATGAAGGTGATTAAATGACCACTATGCAGAGAAAAGAGCCCCTACAGTCTGTTTTAGGCATTTCTGGACGGAGAGAATGTGTGGCTTTCCTGGAACCCAAAGGGGTGGTTTGGTTCTGGCTTCATTAGTTGCTGGAAATTAGAGGCAGCTTTAGGGTGCTTCTGGAGCAGCCTGCCATCATCAGCCTGCCTCGTTCACCGAATGAGTCCAGACGTTGTCATCTTCTGCTTGCAACCCTCTCATGTTTTCCCACCTCTTCTTCTGACCATTATTCTCACCGCAGAAAATCCTTTAAGGAAAAGAAAAGTTGGAATAGCTGCACAATGTTTGTGAATGCTCTGTTTTCTCACTGAAAGGCGTCTTGTGCCAAGTCAGTCCACTGGTCCGTCTACTGAGTATTGCCTACACTGGCTGACGGCCCTATCTGGAGATGCCGGGGGTTGGACCTGGCACTTCTGCATGAGAGGTTCATGCTTTACCACTGAGCTATAGCCCTTCCGCTTTATTAGTATCACTTTTCAAGTTCTGGATCACAAGTTCAGCCTACATTTTGTTTTCTGACACTGCATCAGTTCTTTGGTTGGCTTCTCACCAACCCTAATAGTTGTTTTCAGGATGCCACCTTGGAATTTCTGTTATTTCTACCAGATGGTTCTGCCTTATTACTGATGCAGAAAAGAATCAAATAGCATGAAGGATAGGGACAATTTGCCCTTGTCTTGTGCCAGGACATGCTGCTGGTTGAGTAAATGTTGACAATTCTCTGTTGACTAAAAGGATATACATTGACCTGGTGCTATAAGTGGAACAAAGTGTTCCGCTGGTATTCCTTCAATTGGATTTGCTTAAGATTCACATTTTGAATCTTGCTGTTATGGTTGCTTCAAGCAAGGCCATAGAATTGTGGACCCCTGGAACAAGAATCTGCCTTGGTGTACCTAGGGACTATGTGCCTTACTGCCTTCCTTCCTTTTTCTTTAAACATAACTGTTTCAGGACTTATTCCCAAAGCCCCCAAAACTGCATCTTCTCCTCCCTATCCTCTGAAAAGAGTTGGGCCTACCAGGGGCCCATCTACATGGGAGGTTTTCTCTAATGCTGCTGTGGCGTACAGTCGTTAGGGACACATGACATCATAGCCACTCTGTAGCCACCCTGGAGTTTACCTGTGGGGAAGCCACATTTTTGCAGAGTACTTTTTCTCTGTTATTTTTCTTTAATTTGGCTCCCCTGCAGTTCAGCTGCTGTGTGCCCATCCCTCCGCTTTAAATTTGGTATGATCTGGGCATTCCTAGGGGTGTGTCTTTCACCTGGCCATGCCCTTGGTAACCTAGGTAACTATAGTAACTTACCTGCCTTTCCAACATATCAAAGCCCCAGAGTGCTCTTTCAAGCATTCAGAATCACCCTGCACTTTCATTTTACCAGTGGGAATAATTAGCCTCCATGACCATGCACTTGTCTGCTGCTTACATTACTTAGCTTCTGTGATGTTGTGTTAAATCACTTCCCCAATGTTGTGTGAAGTCGCTTATTTGATGTCTCGTAATTTCACTTCTCTGTGATGCTTGCAGTAAGGGCTTAAGGGTGTAACCCCTTATGCAAATGAGGGCTTTATCACTGTAGCGTTCTAGGGCAGTCTCAAGAATGGTTGCTGAGAAGCTTGTCATTGCAAGCAGAGAGAAGTATCCAGGGGAAGGAGAAAGGGGGATTGGAAACTATAATTCCACGACAGCTTGCTGGAATGGGGCGAAATTGGGGTGGGTGGATGGGTTGCACTCAGGGGGAGCCTTCAAATGCTGCACTCGAGAATTCGGAATTTTGGCTTCTTCAGGCAAAAGTGCACACATTGGGAAAAATGGGGTGGGAGCAATAACTCTGTGACAGTTTGCTGGAATGGGGTGAAATTGGGGTGGTGGGCTGCTCTCATAGAGAGCCTTCAGATGCTGTACTGGATAATTGGATTGTTTCTAGAGAATTATTATTATTACAGTTTATTGCTTTTTAGCCAATCAGGCCGTCCGCACACAAAACAAATAGAATTCTCACATCAACCCAAAAGGGAGACCAAAGTACAAATTATTAATAAAATAACTAACAAGAGCAAGTTAAAAACATTTTAAAATCCTAAAACAATATCTGCCAGAATATTATTACCATGTTTACGGATTTAGTTTTTTTATAACAGTTAATGATTTTCGCCTCTCCAGGGCTCGACTGACAAACTTAGCAGTCCTATATGATGTATAATGATCTGTTCCAGCTGATAATAATCGAGTTATGCTTGCACCAGAAGTATCCTCAAGCGCAGCTAATAGGGGCTCAAGATATTGCTTCCTCAAATCGATATACAATGGGCATTCTGCTAAAAAGTGTACCATGTCCTCTACCTTGGGGCAACCAGCTGGGCAATCTGCACTCATGCCATGATGGATCCTATAACGTGCCTTCACCTCCATCAATTGGAGTGAGTTCAGTCTACTCCTAGTCATGAGCCATCTCAATTCATGTGAGGTGATGGAAATCAAATACGGGGGAGCCTTCCCCGGAGAGGTCATGATGCTTTTATAGATCTTGTTAGAGCAACTTTCAGCAGCAACAGCCACTGTTGTTTGAATATCAACATCCTGTAACCTCTTTGAAATCTCATCCCTAGCTCTATCATAGCCCCTCGCAAGCAAATATGATTGTGAAAAGCCCAACTCAGAGATAGATGTGGTTATCTTGTCTGCCCATGAGCCCCTTCCCATAGCTTCATATACTAATAAGACCAAGGCCAGTTGGAACACCATCTTTAACCAGAAGAAAGTGGCAGCTTTTTGAACAAGCATTCCCACTGAGTGACAAGCTGTTTCTAGTCGGACAATGGCCTTAGAAGTGGATCTGGGAACCCCGAGTACTCTGGATAGAAATTTATGCTGCACTGACTCCAATGAAGCAATGTTAGCATGGGTCCAGGCAGGTGTCCCATATAATATTTGGGGAAGTAATTTGCCCTTGTATAGCTCTATTAAAGGGGCCACCATCTTACCACCTGGTCCAGCAGCAAAACGAAGAATGGCATTACTAGTTACATTAGTTGTCAGGGCTATTGCTTTCAAGTGCTCCGACCAAGATCCTGAACTTTGAAATGTCACTCCTAGGTATTTATATTTGTTGACCTGATCAAGCAGGTGGTTATCCAGCTGCCATCGGTATTTTTTCCTCCTTTTGCCAAAGACTAAGATTTTAGTTTATTCGTAGTTGACCTGAAGGGCTTCTCTCACACAATATGAGCTTAGGGCTCTTAAAAGCCTATGCATCCCCACCTGGGTGTATGACAGGAGAACAGCATCATCTGCATATAATAACACTGAAATATTCCTGTCTTTTAAAAGAGGTGGGAAGAAGTCTGGATTAGATAAGTAGGGAACCATATCATTAAGATATAGATTGAATAAAAGAGGTGCAAGCAAACATCCCTGGTGCACTCCTTTGTTAACAATAATGGGGCCTGAAAGATCACCTGAAGATTCTCTCACACGCAAGATAGAATTCTCATACAGCCCCTGTATTCTCCTGAGCAATTTATAATCCACATTTAAAAGTGTAAGCTTCTGCCAAAGGCGGGGTCTAGATATAGAATCAAAGGCTGCTCAAAGGTCTACAAATGCAGCAAAAAGTGAGTGATAAGGGGGAGATGTATATTTCCCAGCCAAATATTTTAGTAGAAAACAATGGTCTACTGTAGATCTGCCACATCGGAAGCCTGCTTGTTCTTCAACAAGGAGATTCTCCCTGAGCACCCAATTTTCCAGCTTATTCAAAAGATGTCTTGCATACAACTTACTTATAACATCCAGTAGACTTATAGGGCGATAATTCTTAGGGTCTGACCGATTGCCCTTTTTATAAATAGGCACTACAATAGCTACTGCCCAATCTTGGGGAAATTTCCCAGTTCTATCAATAAGTGTAAATAAGGTTGCTAACATTGGGATCCACCAATGAGGATAATCGATCAAGAAATCTGGTGAAATGCCACTCCTTCCGGGGGCCTTTCTGTGCTTCAACTTCCATATCAGCATAGCTATTTCCTCACAGGTGACTGGGGGCCAACTAGATGATTCTGGGTCTTCCTCCTGCAATGGGGGAAGACAGGCCATCTCATCATAAAAGAGGGAATGGAAGTGTCGTTCCCATTCATGTGTTGTAATAACAGAGTCAATGGATGGAGTCCCAGAGTATCTTAAGTCTGAAGTAAGGTGCCAAAATCTAGGTCTATCATTTCTTTCGAGTGCTGATGCTAGTTCCACCCATTGCAACCTACCATGCTCTTGCTTTTTTTCTTTAATTGTATTTTTATATAATTTACGCAGTGCCAAATAGGACTGTGGTAAAGGGACTATACCTCTGTCTTTTAATTTCCTGCTTAAGTTTCCTACAGTCCATGTCAAATCATGGATTACCCACTTTTGGCCTCTGGTTCTTTGACTGGCCTTTCCAAAATAAGAGAGGTTCGACTGCTGCTATAATCTGGGCATAACATTCTAGTACTACTTCCATCTCTTTGGAAGAGGACAGGGTATTCAGCAAGAGTTGTATATTCTCAGAATGCCATAAGCGTTCCAAAGCATTTAAATTCACATTTGCCCATTTGTATGTTGCAACCCTCGTGTTTGGGACTGGGAGCCTATTTTCTTGATTTGCCTGGGCATTTTTAAAACATTCTAACTGGACAATCAGTGGTTGGTGATCACTACATGGATATGAATCTACTCTAAAGAGCGTAATCAGCCCAAACACAGCTGGAGGAACTGCAATATAATCAATTACACTAGCCCCAAGATGGATGATAAAGGTAAATTCCCCTGTCAAATCCTCGGACAGAGAGCCATTCAGAATGAGAAGTCCAGATTGAAAGATCATTTGAATAAACTGCTTCCCTTGGGTGTTAATCGTGTGATCCTTTGACTGTCTATCCTTTATCAGTGGGAAGTCATCCAGGGAAAAATAGGAGACTGGCTCTATTGCATTCCAGTTTGGGCCAATCCGGGCATTAAAATCACCAACTAATATCAAATGAGCTCCAGATAGTTGGGTCTGCAGGCCAAGTATGTAATCTGTAAGGCTTACCCAAACATTTTTGCTGGGATGAGTTGATTTCCAAGGAGGAATATATACATTTACCATGATATATGATGTTAAATTAATTTTGAAAAATATAGCCAAAGCCCAGGACTCCAAATTACTGATGAGATAGCTTTCGCCTTTCAATGAAGTTGATATACAACAGGCTAATCCCCCCCACGGGCGTCCCATGCCTCTGGGGATACTTGCAGGGACTTCATAGGTTTTGTAATTACTCAGAAGAATTTCCCCCGTGCACCATGTTTCCTGTAGGAATATGATATCAAAAGATCTAAGGTACCTTCTGAATGAACCATCTGCCCTTTTATTAGACCATCCAGAGATGTTCCAGGAGACACACTTAAGTGAACTCCCCAAAGCCTTATTTTGTCAGGAAAAACAATCTAATGTAATTTGATCTATTGAGGGGTCAAGCTGCACGGCACCATTTAAGCGGGAAGTGGAGTTCTGGATCATGTGTTTCCTTTGAGAATTATTTGCTATTGGGACTACTGTAGTGTTGATTTCAGCTACCACTGTTTCCTGTTTTTTTTGTGGTATCAACTGAAAGTTGTCAATATAAGAATTAATTGCAGTATTGGTTAAGAGAATTTCAGTGTCTAACAAAACATCATTTTTGAGTGGGGGACTAGAGGGACATAAAGACCTAAAGTTTGTTCTCTGAAGGCCCTGATCAGTGGACTCTATATCAATGGTCCCAACATCTGTCTCCTGAGTTGTAAAATCAATGAGCATTTCAGTGTTAGACTGCTCTAGAACATTATGTAGTCGACTTGCTTCTGGGGCATACTGATCTATGGGTTTCCTTCTAGATATCTGCTTAAATAGTGGTGTTAATGAATAAGTTTTGAAGACCCTTCTAGCCCTTACTCCATATTTACCCAGTTGGAGCCTTGCAGCAAAGATTTCTTTAACCAACATTGGTGAGTTAAAAGTTATTATACATCTCTGTAAATACAGAGAGCCTGGAGGTGTGTGTACAGATCTAATATTTCTTATATGAATTCTTAAGTTCAACAATGCATTAAGATTATACACAACTCGGTTTTTCCCCCACCAACTAGGCAGAACCCCATTTGATAATGGTGATATTTCAAAGGCCACTTGGTCTGGAACTAAAATTAAGTTCCCATTAAAGTCCCAATTCTTCAGTTCTACAAGTTCTCCACAGTCTGCAAGGTTCAAGGAATTTGAACGCTGGGATACAGTTGAAGGAACCAAAGCCTGTACAGGTTGTAAAACTGGAAGTGTCATGTCTTTCTGATTTACTTCTGGATTCACGTCTTGTTTTGTTCTGGTATCCTGGTCCTTGAGAAGTTGTATAATCTCATCAAGTTGCTTTGTATATCCAGTGATAGGAATTAGTTTATCATTTATAGCTCCGATTGTCCCAAAAATATTAATTAGAGTTTTAAAAATTAACAAGCACTGTTCTGCCATGGTATCAATAATTGCCATGTTCACATCTTCAGGCTTCATCCCGGTAGTTGCCTGTTCCTCCTCATTTCTCCATTCCTGGGAGTCCTCAATTTTTCCTTCCTGGGACTCATCATTTTCCCCCAAAGGGGAGGCCAGGATTGAATATCGATTAGTAGTAAGGATTGGGAGTCCTCCAGGGGTATCAGAGCCACTGAACATGAAGCTATCAATTTTAGATTGTTTTGAAACAGGGAAAGTTGGAGACTCTAATTGGTCTCTCTGTCACTTTTTCTTACTACACATTGCAAACAGAGGGTAGAAAAATCAGGTAGCACCACTCCGCAAGCTCCTCCACTTGATAAATGCTTACAGAAGTCAGCAAAATTGGCAAAGCAATGAGGCAGGCATTCACATATGCTTCTATGGCTTGTGTGTGTATGTAAGGACTTTATCAGAAGAATTCAAAACATAGTCCAAACACTGAGAGCTCTCGCATTGCCTCCGCACAGCTGGTAAAAACTTGAACAGATTAAACCTTAGGGCAGCCAAAACATTACAGTTGTCTGGCGTGCACTACCTCTAGAGAATTGTGACTTAGTTACTCTCCATTAATAATAATGTAGTCGCAGGGTGGAGCCTGGACATGGGCCGGGGAAAAGCCTCTCTCATTGGTTGAACAGCCCCAGCCCGGTTGATGATATTCTGTTCTACTCCCCCCACCAAACCTCGAGGTATTTTGCTTTTAAGTAGGGATGTTAGAGAATTCCACCACGGATCCCAGGGAGGCCGAATTCCAGTGAATTCAGCCACTGGAATCGGTGGCGGAATGGAGCAACCCGCCCCACCACCCCACAAAAGCCCCGTGAAACGGAGCCTACCTGACTGCGGCTCCGGTGGTGGCTCCAGTGGTAGCGGGAGCTCCAGGGGCTCCAGCTGCTGCCGGGCTGCGGCCGCTACACTGGCCGCCATTTGCATCCCTGGCAAACCGTGATAGGCTACGTAAGTATCTACGTAGCCTATCACGGCTCAGGGCAGGGACGTAAATGGCGTAGCGGCCGCCATTTCCACCCATGTCTTTTGCCGTGATAGGCTATATAAATATATACATAGTCTATCACGGCAATAGGAAGGAACGCAAATGGTGGCTGCCGTAGCCGCTGCCATTTGCATCCCTGTGCAGCCCAGTGGCCAGATGTCCAGCTGAGGGAGGCCCTGGCCGGCAGCTCCGCGGAGTTGCCGCGGACCGGAGCTGGCCAGGGAGGATTCCGGGGGGAGGGATGGAGCGCCTCCCCCCCACTGCGGATTGCCCGGTGCAGAGCCAGGTAAGAGTTTCGTACATCCCTACTTTTAAGTGCTGTGTGACCTGTGAAAAGCATATTTTAAAGGTATGGTGCACTCAGCTTTTCTTGCTTTGTGGACCTGATGGACCAAAGCTGATTCTATGTAAATGCAGATAATACTCCAGCACACTTCTTATTCCATTGTCATGAAGATTCCCCACCCCCCAGGACAGGTCTTGCATAACCCAACAGATCATTTAGGTTCACAGCACACAAATTCTTACCCACATTTCACAGGCCTTTGAAAGCAACTTCATTTTTGATACTGGTTTTGCGTATCTCTCTAGGTAACAACATTGTCCCTTTGCATGGAGAAATCAAATTAGCTATGGAATGGGTATGGGGCCAATGAAAACTGAAATGTTACAGTGAAACAACATTGTCTGCATTCATTGGAATAGAAAAGAGATATTATCAAGGCTACAATGGAATACTAATAATAGAAGTATTCCTCAGTGACCGAATGGTTTGTAATTGTTCCCACGAAACTGTTATGTATATTATGGGAGGGCATTCTGTATGTTTTATAATATTAAAATATTAAAGTCTTTCAGGATTTCTGTCAGATTGATTGATAAAAGAGAACGATAACTCCATAGAAAGAAAGGGGGGGAAACAGCCCTCCTACGTAGAAGATTAAGATAAGTCATTTTCTAAGCTCATTTCTATGGCTTGGACATATTAGAGTATTAACACTGTTGGCTCCAGATTTTGGGGGACTCTTGGGCCAGATGCCCTCAGTGGGGGCCCCCTCCATGAGTGGGCCCATCTCCTTGCCAGTGTCACCATTGCCCATTTGCTGGCTTTTCTTTCTGGGCCTAAACTCAATCATTGCCCAGGAGTGGGCAAAAGTGAAGGCTGATGCAGGGATGTACAAAAGGCACTTACCTTTCGCGGATTATGTTTATGGTTGGGGGGGAGGCGTTCTGTCCCTCCCCCCAGAATCCTCGCCGGGGGGGAGGTGCTCCATTCCTTCCCCCCCCCAGAATCCTGGCCGGCCGGCTGTGCTCCACAGGGATTCTGCGGAGCCGCCGGCCGGCTCCGCCAGCAGCCGGACATCCGGCCGCTGGCTAGCAGGGACGCAAATGGCGGCAGCCATAGCCGCCGCCGTTTGCGTCCCTGCAGTCAGCCGTGATAGGCTACGTAAATGTTTACTTAGCCTATCACGGCTGACTTAAAACAAAAAACAAAAAAACGCGCGTACGCAAATGTAGGGATGTACGAAAGGTACTTACCTTTCGTGGATTATGTTTATGGTTGGGGGGGAGGCGTTCCATTCCTCCCCCTGGAATCCTCGCTGGGGGGGCGCTCCGTTCCTCCCCCCCTGGAATCCTGGCCAGCCGGCTGTGCTCCGCAGAGATTCTGCGGAGCCGCTGGCCAGCTCCGCCAGCAGCCGGACATCCAGCCGCTGGCTAGCAGGGACGCAAATGGCGGCAGCCGTAGCCGCCGCCGTTTGCGTCCCTGCAGTCAGCCGTGATAGGCTACGTAAATGTTTACATAGCCTATCATGTCTGACTTAAAAAACAACAACAATGCGCGTACGCAAATGGAAGCGGCCATGGCCGCCACCATTTGCGTTCCTTATTTTGGCACGTCTTAGTCTACGTAAACATTTACCTAGACTAAGACGGCGAAAATGAGGGGAACACAAATAGTGTAGATGCTACGCTATTTGCGTTCCCCTTATTTTCGCCGTCTTAGTCTACGTAAATGTTTACGTAGGCTAAGACGTGCCAAAATAAGGAACGCAAATGGCGGCGGCTGTGGCCGCCGCCATTTGCATATGCACTTTTTTTTTTTTTCAAAGTCAGCCGTGATAGGCTACGTAAACATTTACGTAGCCTATCACGGCTGACTGCAGGGACGCAAACGGCGGCGGCTATGACCGCCGCCATTTGCATCCCGGCAGGACTAGAGGATTCGCGGCTGGAGGGACGGGGCGCCTCCTCCCCGGCCAGAATTTCAGCAGGGAGGGATGGGGTGCCTCCCCCCCGGCCAGAATTTCGGTGGGGAGGGACGGGACGCCTCCCCCCCACCAGAATTTCAGGGGGAGGGACGGAGCGCCTCCCCCCGACCGCGAAGCAAGCTTCAGGATCAGGTAAGTGACTTTCGTCCATCCCTACGCAAATTTGCGTCCGCGCGTGTGTGTGTTTTTTTAAGTCAGCCATGATAGGCTACATAAACATTTACATAGCCTATCACGTTTTTTTTTTAAAAAAACCTAGCCATGTTAGGCTACGTAAATCTTTACGTAGCTTATCACGTTTTGTTTTGTTTTAAACTGGAAATGGCAGCGGCGGCAGCCAGTTGGAAGACTGGCCGCCGCAGCCACTGCCGCTGCCGAACTGCTAACGGAGCCGCCGCTGCGGCCGCCGCCGCAGCCGTCGCAGCCAGGAAGATCTGCCCAAGGTAAGTCTCATCCCGGGGGGGGAGGTGAGGGGGGCAGGCCGTTCTGCCACCGATTTCGGGGGGCCGAATGCGCTGGCATTCGGCCTCCCTGAGATCCGTGGCGGGATTTTCGTACATCCCTAGGCTGATGCACCTGCCACTTGTGCTTGTCACTGACTGTATCCTTGGACAGGGCTGGTGAAAAGGCAGAAACAGCAAGGAGGAGCAGAAGCAGACCCTGGGAGCTATCTGGGTCAAGGCGGGGTGGGGTGGGGTCAGTGCCCTACAATGCCACCTACTGATGCTGGCCCTGGACGCTACGTTGATTTAGAAGAGAAGATGGAGATAGTCATTCTGCCTCTTTGCAGAATCATCCTACTATTCCATGCTGTTCCCTTGCCTAATCCCTGTACTAACTTAAGGCCCTGTATTAGCTAAAGGCCAAGGCTGCTAACTACTGTACCACACTAGCTTCTGCAGCCTTCCCCAACCTAGTGTCCTCCAGATGTTTTGGACTACAATTCCCATCAGTCCCAGCTAGCATGGCCAATTATCAGATGTTATGGGAGTTGTAGTCCAAAATATCTGCACAGCCCAGGTTAGGAAGGCTGCACTACATAAAGCTAGAGCCTTTAGATTTTCCATTCTAAAGTATTCCATTTTCATTCCAATGGCTGAAAATTATTCTGCCAGTGTAACACAAGCACTTGAACTCATACATACTTACACACGCTTACACACACACAACCTTAATCAGGCCATACAAAAATGTGGTAATGTGACTTCCCCCTCAATCCCTGTGGTTGCCTTTAAAGATCGGGAATCCCTACTACCCAGAGTACACCATTGACTTCAACAGGTCTGCTGTTAAGTATGATGAAATCAGGACCACTGAGTTTTCCTGCCCTTACAATTCTTATTAAAGGAAAATTGTCACACATTTTAATCTGTGTGGGTTTTTTGTTCTATATTAAATAATTGGTAATGCTCTCACAGTCAGTGAAGTGGAGTGGAAATACCCTATCCATTCTGCATTCTGTGGAAAAGTGAGGGAGGTGGCAAAATCACCATTGTATCCTACTTTAACTGTCCCAATGAAATGCTCAGAAGAATGGAGGCTTGCTGATGTAGTTCTGCCTTTGTATAATGTTTGCCTTTGAATATCTAAGCCTAGTGACAGAAAGCAAATACTTTAGTAGCCATAACCAGCTAAGAATGGAGAATAGGATACAGAGTACATTTATATCGTGTATGCTTTTAAAAAGCAGTGATGGTCATAATTTCAGTTCTGCTTTTGGTGTCTAGAAAGACAAATGTTTTGAAAAAGATCACTAGAATTTGAGTTTTAATTTGCCCACATTTGGCTCTTTTTCCATTGCGTTAAGAACATTTGCTTACAGTAGGATAAATACATTGGCTTATGAGTGCATGATTTTTTAGACTGGAGGCAGAGGCTAGTTGATCATCAAAACAATTTCACCTTCATTTAAGCTCTAATCCTGAACCTATTTATGTACATTTGTGTCCTTTGAAAACTGGTTTTGCACCCCCTCCCCCGGGCTTCTGGGTAATGAATTTTGCATGTCAGTAACATTGTTGCACATCTTCTAGTATCTGCACGAAAAGCTCACTGCCTTGACTTGTTCTTAGGTTTATTTAGTTACAAAGCATGTAATAGTAAAACCGGTTAGAAGGGGTCTCCGATGGGTCACTTAGTTTAACACCCTTTTGTAAAGTAGGAGGATACTGCCCTCCAACTAAAACATCATTTACAGAGGCTGGCGAAGGATTTTCTGAAAAAAATAAAATTACCCAAAGCCAAACACATTTGATTGGAAATAAATCCCAGTCGAAATTACTTCCACATGAATGAATTTAAGATTATATCTTCAGTGAGGAAACTGATTCCACAAGCACTGTGCAAGAGGCAGAGTCTGAAAGCCTGTTTTGTATGTCCTTAGCATACCTTAAGTATGTTATTGTCTCCTGTGCTGATTATTAAAGACTGACATAAGGAGCTTGCTTCAACTGTAGTGTAGCTCAACATGCAATTGCTGCATCTTATACCCGTTAATAGGGTTAAGGCACCAGAATGTGGGATAAATACTGTAGATGAAACATTAGCCGTTACCAAGAGCAAATTTGCATGTTACATATTATATTCATATACTTCTTAAATCTGAAGTGTACACACATGTAAAATTCAGCATGTGTTTTAATAGGGCAGTACCAAATTTGCAAGGACCACTTCCATTAGCACACCTCAAAATTGGTTGTTTTGTTTCAGCTATATTTCAAGGGTGAGGCAAAATTCTTTTGGGGAAATCAGAATGGGTAAAGCCACCATTCTGTTTTACTCAGAAAGCCCTGTTCAGGAGGTGCTTTCTGAATTTTGGAAAATTCAAAATGGTTGGACCACTGCACTTAATGCAGGATCCCACGTTTGTAGACCTTGCCCTAGCTTTTAGCTCTAAGCAATGTAATTTTGCATGTTGGATGCTGTGCAAGAGATGAAGATTCTGTCCTTTCCTAAGCCCAGTTCTAGTGCTGCTTGTCAGACAGGTCAAGTAGCTACCTGGGGCAGGAAATTTGAGGAAGAAGAACCAAAATGTTATGGGCAGTCCCCAGGGCTTCCAAGGTACCTTTCTTACTATCACAGCTTCTTATGATCTCTTTAAAAACACCCTGGAAAACTAGGATATCATAAAGAGGAAGGAGGATCTAGTGGAACACAAGGAATTGCAGATAAAACAAAACTCTGGTGTGAGTTTGAGTGTAAGGACAGTTAATAAATAAATAAATAAACAAATAAATCAATCCTTTGCCTAAGAAACCACATAACGTGAACCAGCCCTGGCATTACACAGAAGTAGGAATGTGGGAGAATTTTGTTCAGTTTCCATTTTGATATGAACTTAGCAGATTTACACATCCAGAATCGATATGTGAACTGGAACACAGTCATCCTTCAATAGTTGCAGATTTCAGAATTTTGCAGTGCAATTCTTTGGGGGAAAAATGCATACAAAAACATTACAACGTTTTTAGATCTTTGCACTGCTGCTGGTTTTTATCTTGGTTCCTACTTTGGTTTTATTTTGTTTTAAACTTATTGTTTTTATATTATGTTGTACTATGTTATTGTGTTTTATAGTTTTCAGTTTTGTTTTGTAAACTGCCTAGACCCAGAGAGCTTTGGCTGATGGGTGGTATAGACATGTCATAAATAAAAAAAAATGGGGGAAAGAGTATTGAAAAATGCATATATTCATGGGAAATGCAAAAAAAAAAAAAGGGATAGCTGCTTGGAAAAATGTATGTATTAGGCAAAAATGCATACAAAATCCATACATTAGGAGAAATGTGCACAAAAATGCATACAACTTTTGTGTGGACTTTAAAAAAAGTGCAAATTGATACAGAAACAGAACATATTGAACTAAGAACTGGAAAATGAGAAACCACATTGATAGACCTGCCATCAGCTATAAAGCAATTGGCATTCTGAGCCTCCTGAAAGAGACAGAACCTCTGCAGATATAGAAAACCTCCCACAGTTTTTTTTTCTGGTGTGAGTAATGGCTCTCTGCTGTGTTTTTGAACTAAAATTAGAATGTGCATTGGTTTGGCATGGATAAAGAAGATAAAACAATTTCAGGATATACTAATGGGTTCCACCTATGGCCTGATTGGAGTCCACCAGGAGAAGAGCCTTCAGCGTGGTGGCCCCCTTTCTTTGGCATTCCCTGCCCCTGAAGGTCAGGCAGGCACCCACACTGTGTTGTTTCCGGCGCCTCCTGAAAAGAGCACTTTTCTAGGAGGCATTCCTTAATTGACTAGTTATGTTTTTTGTTGGCATTGTGTTTTTAAACACGTTTTTATTTTAATGTGGTGTTTTAATCTTTTTATGCTCTTGCTGTTTTACCTTTTGTGTTCACCACTCCGAAATCTGTTCTCGATATGGAGCAATACAAAAATACTGTAAAAAATAAATAAATGATGATGATGCATTTAGTGCTAAATGAACACTTCTGAAACGTGTATAAAAACAATTGGGTCATTCATTCATTCATTTTCCGCTTTAATTCCAAGTAGCTCATGCATAGTTCCCTTCCCCTTTTCTTTAATCTTCCACCACGTGAATGATTAACCTACTTCACCACGTGAAGTAGGTTAGGCTGAGAGATGGTGAGGCTGAGAGATGGTGACTGGTCCAAGTCCATCCTCTGAGTTTCATGGCTGATGGCAAACCTGGATCTCCCCAGTTCTAGTTCAGTACTCTAAAGCAGGGGTGGGCAACAGCATGTGCCTCCCCTCGCCTCAGCCCCCGTTGTCTCCAAATCAACAAAAACAACAACAGCCAAAAACGGCATCCGTAGCACTATGGACCACCAGAAGGGTCAAATTCACCTTGTTTGGAAGCTACTGATGCCATTTTAAAACTTTATTATGTAATGTCATTATTGAATTAATTTTTTCAGCACCCACAGGCTTATGGAGGGCAGCAGGTGCTGGAGGCAAAAATAGCCCACGGACCTCTCGTAATTGCCTACCCCTGCTCTAAAGACACTACACTGGGTTATCATTGAGGACATTTGGGGGAAGGATAAACTTAGTCATGACAGGAAATCAGCATAACCAAATGTCTTAATATATGGCAGGGGTGGGTAACCTCTTTCATCCCAAGGGCCAAATTCAGTTTTGGAGAAGCTTGTGGCAGGCACATTCCAGTGGTGGATAAAGCTGAAGGCGTGCAGGGGCAGGGGCGGGGGGCAAAGGCAGAAGGGTAGGGTGAAAATACCAACATGTTGTAGGTTAAAGCTCTTACTCCTAGCAACTAGGAGTAACGCCTTAGAGCATCTCTACACCAGCCTAAAATCCCGCATTTAAAACGGGGCTTTTTGCTTCGGTTTCAAATGCAGGATCATGACGGATTCCCCTTGCATGTGCTTCCTTCCCCCCACTTTCCCCCCTTATCTGAATCTTCCATATGTGTCATTATAGAGCTACTAGATGGTTCTGTGGTCTAGCTCCTCTTATTGCCACTTTTCCTTTTTCACAGAGCAAACTCAAGCAGAACACAATTGGGGTACTTTGATACCTCATTGTCATTCAGTCGTTAAGTCGTGTCTGACTCTTCGTGACCCCATGGACCATAGCACGCCAGGCCTTCATGTCCTGCGCTCTCTCCCGGAGCGTGCTCAAGTTCATATTCATTGCATCGGTGATGCTATCCAGCCATCTCATCCTCTGCCATCCCCTTCTCCTTTTGCCTTCAGTCTTTCCCAGCATCAGGGTCTTTTCCAGAGAGTTTTCTCTTCGCATTAGGTGGCCAAAATGTTTGAGTTTCAGCTACAGTATCTGTCCTTCCAATGAGCACTCAGGGTTGATTTCCTTTAGCATGGACTGATTTGACCTCCTTGCAGTCCAGGGGACTCGTAAGAGTCTTCTCCAGCACCACAGTTCGAATGCATCAATTCTTCGGCACTCAGCCTTCCTTATAGTCCAGCTCTCACAGCCATATGTTGCTACTGGGAAAACCATAGCTTTGATTATACAAACCTTTGTCAGCCAGCTGATGTCTCTGCTTCTTACTATGCTGTCTAGGTGTGCCATAGCTTTCCTCCCAAGGAGCAAGCGTCTTTTAATTTCATGGCTACAGTCACCATCTGCAGTGATCTTGGAGCCCAAGAAAATAAAATCCATCACTGCTTCCATTTCTTCCCCTTCGATATGCCAGGAAGTGATGGGGCCAGATGCCATGATCTTAGTTTTTGTAAAGTTGAGTTTCAAACCAGCTTTTGCACTCTCCACTTTCACCCTCAATAAGAGGCTCTTTAGATCCTCTTCACTTTGTGCTGTTAGGGTGGTATCGTCTGCGTATCTGAGGTTGTTGATAATTCTCCCGGCAATCTTAATTCCGACCTGTGATTCATCCAGCCCGGTGTTTCTCATGATGTACTCTGCAGATAAGTTAAATAAGCAGGGTGACAATATGCAGCCTTGTCGTACTCCTTCCCCAATTTTGAACCAATCAGTTATTCCATGTCTGGTTCTTACTGTTGCTTCTTGACCCTCATACAGGTTTCTCAGGAGACAGATAAGGTGGCCTGGTACTCCCATCTCTTGAAGAATTTACCACAGTTTGTTGTGATCCACACAATCAAAGGCTTTAGCATAGTCAATGAAGCAGAAATAGACGTTTTTCTGGAATTCTCTTGCTTTGTCCATGATCCAGCAAATGTTGGCGATTAGATCTCTAGTTCCTCTGCCTCTTTGAAACCCAGCTTGTACTTCCAGTAGTTCTTGGTTCACATACTGCTGAAGCCTAGCTTGTAGGATTTTGAGCATAACCTTGCTGGCATGTGAAATGAGCGCAATTGTACGGTAGTTTGAACACTCTTTGACATTGACCTTCTTTGGAACTGGAATGTAAACTGACCTTTTCCAGTCTTGTAGCCACTGTTGAGTGTTCCAAATTTGTTGGCATATTGAGTGCAGCACTTTAACAGCATCATCTTTTAGGATTTTAAATAGCTCAGCTGGAAGACTGTCATCTCCGCTAGCTTTGTTGTTAGTCATGCTTCCTAAGGCCCACTTGATTTCACTCTCTAGGATGTCCGGCTCAAGTTCAGTGACTGCACTATCATGGCTATCAGGGATATTAAGATCTTTCCTGTATAGTTCTTCTGTGTATTCTTTCCACCTCTTCTTAATCTCATCTGCTTCTGTTAGGTCCCCGCCTTCTTTGTCCTTGATCATGCCTGTCTTTACACAAAATGTTCCCTTGAGATCCCCGATTTTCTTGAAGAGATCTCTAGTCTTTCCCATTCTGTTGTTTTCCTCGATTCATTTGCATTGTTCATTTAAGAAGGCCTTCTTGTCTCTCCTTGCTATTCTCTGGTAATCTGTATTCAGTTGGATATATCTTCCCCTTTCTCCCTTGCTTTTCGCTTCCCTTCTTTCCTCCACTACTTGGAAAGCCTCATCAGACAGCCACTTTGCTTTCTTGCATTTCTTTTTCTTTGGGATGGATTTAGTTGCTGCCTCCTGAACAATCTTACAGACCTCCGTCCATAGTTCCACTCTTTTCCAACAGCACAAGAGACGACTCTACACATGGACATCACCAGATGGTCAATATCGAAATCAGATTGATTATGTCCTTTGCAACCAAAGATGGAGAAGCTCTATACAGTCAGTCAAAACAAGACCTGGAGCTGATTGTGGCTCAGATCATGAGCTGCTTCTTGCAAAATTTCGGCTTAAATTGAAGAACGTAGGGAAAACCACTAAACCATTCAGGTATGACCTCGATCATATCCCTTATGAATATACAGTGGAGGTGAGGAATAGATTTAAGGGATTAGACCTGATAGACAGAGTGCCTGAGGAACTATGGACGGAGGTCCGTAACATTGTTCAGCAGGCAGAAACTCAATCCTTCCCAAAGAAAAAGAAATGCAAGAAAGCCAAGTGGCTGTCTGATGAGGCTTTACAAGTAGCTCACGAAAGAAGGGAAGTCAAAAGCAAGGGAGAAAGGGGAAGATATATCCAACTAAATGCAGAGTTCCAGAGAATAGCAAGGAGAGACAAGAAGGCCTTCTTAAATGAACAATGCAAAGAAATTGAGGAAAACAACAGAATGGGAAAGACTAGAGATGTCTTCAAGAAAATTGGAGATCTCAAGGGAACGTTTTGTGCAAAGACAGGCATGATAAAGGACAAAGAAGGCAGGGACCTAACAGAAGCAGATGAGATTAAGAAGAGGTGGCAAGAATACACAGAAGAACTATACAGGAAGGATCTTAATGTCCCTGATAGCCATGATAGTGCGGTCACTGAACTTGAGCCAGACATCCTAGAGAGTGAAATCAAGTGGGCCTTAGGAAGCATTAGTAACAACAAAGCTACTGGAGATGACAGTCTTCCAGCTGAGCTATTTAAAATCCTAAAAGATGATGCTGTTAAAGTGCTGCATTCAATATGCCAACAAATTTGGAACACTCAACAATGGCTGCAAGACTGGAAAAGGTCAGTTTACATTCCAATTCGAAAGAAGGTCAATGCCAAAGGGTGTTCAAACTACCGCACAATTGCGCTCATTTCACATGCCAGAAAGGTGATGCTCAAAATCCTACAAGCTAGGCTTCAGCAGTATGCGAACCGAGAACTACCGGAAGTACAAGCGGGGTTTCAAAGAGGCAGAGGAACTAGAGATCAAATCGCCAACTTTCGCTGGATCATGGAGAAAGCAAGAGAATTCCAGAAAAACATCTATTTCTGCTTCATTGACTACGCTAAAGCCTTTGATTGTGTGGATCACAACAAACTGTGGCAAATTCTTAAAGTGATGGGAGTACCAGACCACCTTACCTGTCTCCTGAGAAACCTGTACGAGGGTCAAGAAGCAACAGTAAGAACCAGACATGGAACAACCGACTTTGTCAAAATTGGGGAAGGAGTACGACAAGGCTGCATATTGTCACCCTGCTTATTTAACTTATATGCAGAGTCCATCATGAGAAACGCCGGGTTGGATGAATCACAGGTCGGAATTAAGATTGCTGGGAGAATTATCAACAACCTCCGATATGCAGATGATACCACCCTAATGGCAGAAAGCGAAGAGGATCTAAAGAGCCTCTTGTTGAGGGTGAAAGAGGAAAGTGCAAAAGCTGGTTTGAAACTCAACATTACAAAAACGAAGATCATGGAATCTGGCCCCATCCCTTCCTGGCATATCGAAGGGGAAGAAATGGAAGCAGTGACAGGTTTTACTTTCTTGGGCTCCAAGATCACCGCAGATGGTGACTGTAGCCATGAAATTAAAAGACGCTTGCTCCTTGGGAGGAAAGCTATGGCCAACCTAGACAGCATAGTAAGAAGCAGAGACATCACCTTGTCGACAAAGGTCTGTCTAATCAAAGCTATGGTTTTCCCAGTAGTAATGTATAGCTGTGAGAACTGGACTGTAAGGAAGGCTGAGCGCCGAAGAATTGATGCTTTTGAACTGTGGTGCTGGAGAACACTCTTACGAGTCCCCTGGACTGCAAGGAGGTCAAATCAGTCCATGCTAAAGGAAATCAACCCTGAGTGCTCATTGGAAGGACAGATACTGAAGCTGAAGCTCCAATATTTTGGCCACCTAATGCGAAGACAAAACTCTCTGGAAAATACCCTGATGCTGGGAAAGATTGAAGGCAAAAGGAGAAGGGGATGGCAGAGGATGAGATGGCTAGATAGCATCACCGATGCAATGAATATGAATTTGAGCACACTCCGGGAGAGAGCGCAGGACAGGAAGGCCTGGCGTGCTATGTTTCATGGGGTCACGAAGAGTCGGACATGACTGAATGACTGAACAACAACAACAAAGGACCCATAAACTTCCATGAGTAACCAATATCAATAGCAGGATAATAGATCTGTGTGAAGAAGTTCTTAGAAGAGGCATTTCGATCTTTTAGAATGGAGGAAAAAAACTGCACAAAAGCTGAGAAACCACCAAATAATTGGTGGTTGGGGGAAAGGGTGTGTGGCCAGGAGAAGGGTAGTAGCCCTCTGGGGAACCCTGGAGGGCCAGATGTGGTCTGTGGACTTGAGGCTGATTTATGGCAGTTCGTGTATCCATGTATGCGTTAATGATCTATATCACTATTGTGTATTCAAGAACTTCGGGAGAGATGGCAGGAGATCTTTGAAGCACAGCACTGTGATATGCCCAGATCTTTGTTTAAATGTAGTGCTTTTCTCCAAGGGACTCAAGACAATGGACATGAATCTTCTTCCACCCATGTGTTTGAAGGTGGAAAAGGAGGGAAATACCCAGTGGACTCAAGGTATCTGAGATAAGTTAGTTGGTGGATGGGTACTCAATGTGGAGGACAATTACTAGAGAAGGCAAATGCATCTGAACTCTATTCAGTTTGCTAAGGTTTATATCTATAAGATTAGTACCTCTTTACAGAGACACCTATTTTAGCACTGGGGAAAAAAAACCCTGGAAAATGAACAATAATTAGGACAGGTCATCAGACTGGATGAAAGCTGCAGATGCCATGCATGGTATTTTGTATTACCGAACGTACATAAATTATCTGGTATAGACATTTTCTCAGTCCTATAACCTGCCAAAGTTGTTTTGCCTAATTAAGTGAAGATGTGCACAACAGCAGCCCATAAAAAGCTAGCCAGCTTGACCTTGGACATGGTACTGAAGATGCCTGACCTTACTTTTCAGGGAAGCTCTGTCCAACTGTGGCAGGCTACTCACAATGGGCTAAGCAGTTCTTGGCCTTTATGGGTTTATCTTGAAGAATAATCTGATAATACATGAGGTGTCATACACATGTTACGCATTGTTGTCATTAGTACACTGTTATCATGACTGGGTTATAAATTTTTCTGACGGACTACGGTTTCTGTGTTATGAGAGAGCCAGTGTGGTGTAGTGGCAAGAGTGTTGGACTAGGAGCTGAGAGATCCGGGTTCTAGTCCCCACTCGGCCATGGAAGCTCACTGGGTGACTTTGGGCCAGTCACACACTCTCAGCCCAACCCACCTCACAGGGTTGTTGTTGTGAGGATAAAATGGAGAGGAGGAGGATAATGTAAGCTGCCTTGGGTTCCTTGCAAGAGGGAAAAAGGCGGGGTATAAATTAAATAAATAAATAAATGATGTTAGAAAGATCCCCACCTTCACTCCTACAGATTAATTGTTCCTTTTGAGTTCTAGAATTCTTTGAGAGATGGATACGTTAGACCTCTGGTCAACAAACAGGTAGGTTTCCTCCAAGGTTACTTTGCAATGCAAGAAAAAGCATAGGTCTGCACTTATGTTACCCCACCCCACTCCACCCTAGGGCCTAAAGTGGCTGGAAGTTCTGTAGTCAGAGACATCATGTTCTTCATGAGTCCTTTGTTTTTAGATTGGCATTTATGGGGGGTGGGCAGAATTAGCCCACAGATGTTCAGCTGCTGGTTCTTACTTGTTTTAGACTGCAAGATTAGGGTGCTGCAAATCCATATTTTTATATCACATGGGGTCACGAAGGGTCGGACACAACTGAACGACTGAACAACAACAACAACATGTAGGGGTTGCTTGATGGATAACAGCTGAAACTTTTATATGTGCTGGTTTCAATTTTTAAAATCTTATTTTTATTACTGTTGTGTATTTTGTGATTTTATTTTAGGATTTCTAGCCTCCTTTTGGGCAAAAAGAGGCAGGATATATATGCTCTAAAGGAGAAGAAAAAGCAAACATTCACTTACCAAAAAGTTATTCATTTAATGACCTAAGTGAATGTTAGACTAAGGCTAGACTTCTTTAATGTATTTTTAAATAAAAGTGCCATTGATGAGAGTCTGGAAGCTGTAGTTTATGCAGAACACATCAGCTTAGCTCTGGATGAAGGAGGCTTATTGAGAAAATATTATGCGGCATTATGCCAATGCTTCAGAGTCTGTCCTAACTTTTAATATCCTTTGGGGATATTCCAGTGTGCTAGTTCTGAATCCATTAATGGGATGCTCCCTTCCTAACTAGGAGTCAGTTTCTTCTCTTGTTCTTCATCCTAGTGGAATCAGCAGAACTTCCAGAATAATTTTAAGGTATGTGTGTATTTGCAAGGGGCTCATGGCAGTTGGTTATTAGATGAGAAATTACATTCAAAAAGGATCACAATTGTACTGGAAAGACACAGTTCATTCATACTATAGAATGGGAGGAGAAGCAGAAGCTCCCTATTCAAGGCTTGGCCTCTTCACTCTCCACCTCAGCTCCACCTCCCTCACTTCAGTTCCACACATTAGTGCTCAGCTCAGCTTCACGGCTCTCTCCATAGCAAAGCTCTGATCCCAAGGCACAGTGAACGAGACAGTGCCATCGGTTGCTGAGGCTGCACCTCTCCCTCTTCTTTATCAATTGACCCTTGACTACTACACCAGTCTTCTTTACCTGATCATCCTGGGAGGCATAATCTCACCCAGCCAATCTTAGGGGAGCTCCAGTCCTCGAGCCACATTCTTCCAAGATTATTGGGAATCAGTAAGACCTCCACTCTGTGATGCCATGCACACAGAATCTGAAAAGTGTGAATGGTCATGAGAATCATTCTTGTGACCTTTTCCAGGTGCACTCCTTGGGCCAATGGAGGAGCTGTCTTTAGTATTATATCCATTAAAGTTAGTGCTCATAGTACTACTGAAGTTGACTGCTTCTGGTGCAGGATCAGCTCCTATGTTTTTGATGCATTGTTCTACAAGATGCCTAAAAAAAGCCCACAAAATGCTCAGATGTAATAGAAAATGAATGGAAAGGGCAGCACTCATGTCATTCCACATTACTGCATGTGTAGTAATAATTCAAATCTTATTAAGAACCACAGGATAAGGACTCAGTAGAAACCAATGATGAAGTGATAAACTTTAGGTGGAGGTGTAATGAGTCAGTCTGTGGAAACCAGTCAGCATAATTGCCATCACTTAGTAGGTAAATGGGTTCATCAAATCAGTCCCTTTGAGATAAAACCCTCCTCTGGAACACGCATTTTCCTCTTCTCAGTGTGACACTTTTTTCTCAGTGCTTCATGTCTTTTTAGTAGTTCTATGAAATTAAAATCAGTGTTGCATAAAAACCAACACAAAACATTCATGTGTCAAATTAGATTTTAAAAATTCAAGGAGCAAACACATGCATTGGAAATGCACAGTTTCAAAAGTGACTTGATCATTTTTGTGTGAACATTTGTATCCCACATGCCCTCCAGGATGTTCTGGGCAGTGCTCTCTCCTCACAACAGGTTGTTGTTGTTCAGTCGTGTCCGACTCTTCGTGACCCCATGGACCATAGCACGCCAGGCCTTCCTGACCTGCGCTCTCTCCCGGAGTGTGCTCAAATTCATATTCATTGCATCCGTGATGCTATCTAGCCATCTCATCCTCTGCCGTCCCCTTCTCCTTTTGCCTTCAGTCTTTCCCAGCATCAGGGTCTTTTCCAGGGAGTTTTCTCTTCGCATTAGGTGGCCAAAATATTGGAGCTTCAGCTTCATTATCTGTCCTTCCAATGAGCACTCAGGGTTGATTTCCTTTAGGATGGACTGATTTGACCTCCTTGCAGTCCAGGGGACTCGTAAGAGTGTTCTCCAGCACCACAGTTCGAAAGCATCAATTCTTCAGCGCTCAGCCTTCCTTATAGTCCAGCTCTCACAGCCATACATTACTACTGGGAAAACCATAGCTTTGATTAGACGGACCTTTGTCGGCAAGGTGATGTCTCTGCTTCTTACTATGCTGTCTAGGTTGGCCATAGCTTTCCTCCCAAGGAGCAAGCGTCTTTTAATTTCATGGCTACAGTCACCGTCTGCGGTGATCTTGGAGCCCAAGAAAGTAAAATCTGTCACTGCTTCCATTTCTTCCCCTTCGATATGCCAGGAAGTGATGGGGCCAGATGCCATGATCTTAGTTTTTTTAATGTTGCGTTTCAAACCAGCTTTTGCACTCTCCTCTTTCACCCTCAACAAGAGGCTCTTTAGATCCTCTTCGCTTTCTGCCATTAGGGTGGTATCATCTGCATATCGGAGGTTGTTGATAATTCTCCCAGCAATCTTAATTCCGACCTCTGATTCATCCAACCCAGCATTTCTCATGATGTACTTTGCATATAAGTTAAATAAGCAGGGTGACAATATGCAGCCTTGTCGTACTCCTTTCCCAATTTTGAACCAATCGGTTGTTCCATGTCTGGTTCTTACTGTTGCTTCTTGACCCTCGTACAGGTTTCTCAGGAGACAGGTAAGGTGGTCTGGTACTCCCATCACTTTCAGAATTTGCCACAGTTTGTTGTGATCCACACAATCAAAGGCTTTAGCGTAGTCAATGAAGCAGAAATAGATGTTTTTCTGGAATTCTCTTGCTTTCTCCATGATCCAGCGAAAGTTGGCGATTTGATCTCTAGTTCCTCTGCCTCTTTGAAACCCCGCTTGTACTTCCGGTAGTTCTCGGTTCGCATACTGCTGAAGCCTAGCTTGTAGGATTTTGAGCATCACCTTTCTGGCATGTGAAATGAGCGCAATTGTGCGGTAGTTTGAACACTCTTTGGCGTTGCCCTTCTTTGGAACTGGAATGTAAACTGACCTTTTCCAGTCTTGCGGCCACTGTTGAGTGTTCCAGATTTGTTGGCATATTGAATGCAGCACTTTAACAGCATCATCTTTTAGGATTTTAAATAGCTCGGCTGGAATACTGTCATCTCCAGTAGCTTTGTTGTTACTAATGCTTCCTAAGGCCCACTTGACTTCACTCTCTAGTTCAGTGACCGCACTATCATGGCTATCAGGGACATTCAGATCTTTCCTGTATAGTTCTTCTGTGTATTCTTGCCACCTCTTCTTAATCTCATCTGCTTCTGTTAGGTCCCTGCCTTCTTTGTCCTTTATCATGCCCGTCTTTGCACAAAACGTTCCCTTGAGATCTCCAATTTTCTTGAAGAGATCTCTAGTCTTTCCCATTCTGTTGTTTTCCTCGATTTCTTTGCATTGTTCATTTAAGAAGGCCTTCTTGTCTCTCCTTGCTATTCTCTGGAACTCTGCATTCAGTTGGGTATATCTTCCCCTTTCTCCCTTGCTTTTCGCTTCCCTTCTTTCGTGAGCTACTTGTAAAGCCTCATCAGACAGCAACTTGGCTTTCTTGCATTTCGTTTTCTTTGGGATGGATTGAGTTGCTGCCTCCTGAACAATGTTACGGACCTCCGTCCATAGTTCCTCAGGCACTCTGTCTATCAGGTCTAATCCCTTAAATCTATTCCTCACCTCCACTGTATATTCATCAGGGATATGATTGAGGTCATACCTGAACGGTTTAGTGGTTTTCCCGACGTTCTTCACAACAGGTAAAGTAGGTCAAGAGATGGTGACTGACCCCAGGCCACCCTCTGATTTTCATACATGTGTGGGGGGTTGAAAGCCAGGTTTCTCACATTTCCAGTACTTTGTGGGCAAGCACACACATGCTTGATTTTAACTTGAATATCATGTTATGACTTTCATGTGTGAATGGGCTATTCCAGATAAAGTGTCACAGATAGAACTTTCATGTTCTTCTATTGCATCATCTCACATTATGTCAAATGCCGTGTTTTTCAACTGAGTTAGCTGACACAACAGCTGCCACTTATCAAGGCCAGCTTTGCATGCCTTGAGCACCATTTTCTTGGTGGAAAGGCGGGTATAAATCAAATAAAGAAAATAACGAAGTAAATTGATTTCTTTGCACTTGATGATTGGCAACTGGAAGTGTATGAATGGACTCCATTGGTTTTAACATTTAAACCCCTAAATGGCTAGGGACCAGGTTACTTGAATGAGCGTCTCCTCCCATATCTACTTGCATATGGACCCTAAGGTCATCATCTGGGGCCTTCCTCCAGGTGCCCCCATCAAATGCTACAAGGACAGTCTTTTCAATGGAAGTGTCCCATCTATGGAATGCTCTTCCCAGAGAGGCTCACCTGGTGCCTACATTATGGTCTTTGGGGCATTGGGCAGAAACCTTTTTATTCTCCCAGGCATTTTAAGAACTGTTTTTAGTGCTTTTAGATCCTAGTGTTCTTTTATTTTGCTGCTGGTTTTACCTTCATTTTATTACGTGCTGTTTTCATTCATTGTTTTATTGTTTGCATTTTATGGGCAATATCCAGTATTGCCTGTGGGGTCCACCACTAGTACAACAGGAAGCTTGCAGTTCTTATAGCAACCAGAAATGAGACAAAATGCTGCTTTCCAGAATGGGGCAGGTCAGTGGAGCTCACAGAATGGACTTCCACTGACCCATAACATTCCAGAAATGAGTGTTTTGGCTCATTTCCAGGCTTGCTTTAGGAAGCACTAGCTTTGTGTTGCAGTAGCTGTGGGTTCCACTGGTGTAACAGAATGAGCAGAGGCACAGTGACAGCATTGGACACCGTCCTGTGTTTTCAATGCATTGCATACTGCCGAGAGAACTTGAGTTACTGGGCAATTTAAAGGTAAAGTAAATAAATAAATTGGAAAGCAATAGAAAAAGGAATGGAATGAGTTACCATTTCCCCTTGTTAGCTTAAACGAAAGTTTACTGGAAAAGCAGTATGCTCCTTATTGCATATGTTACATACATAGCTCAGGGGATTGGATTTGCACTGACTAAGCAATACAGCAAATGACTACAATATTATAAAGCTGGAAAGATTTACATTTACAACAGTAGCTTTGTGATAATATTATATCAGATGATCCCTATAGTAAGGTACAGTAATCAACTGTACACTTATATCTGATTTTCCCCCTATAGCTACTGCTAATATAACTGCCTCAAAAGTATCACATTTATCTAAATCAGATAGCAAATAATGGATTATTTTAGATTCCATTAACCCGTTTGGGTCTTTGAAAAAACCTGTGAGGAATCTCTCCTTGAAAAAGACCTATGAGGAATATATATAATGGGCATTTTACCACCCCAAAATCCTCTTTATAATTTAAAAAATATATAAGGTTTATAATTTTTAAAACAAATAAATAGAATTAACTATGTCCGTGATTTTATTTGGACTACCTAAAAATATACACAGATTTAGTGCAACTTTGTTGTTCCTCCCATCCAAATATGCTAAAGGAATTATCTGAAATCTCATCCATGTAAAAACCTTTCCTCAATGGATAAAAAGAAATAAAATTTGGAAAATACATTTGAACAGGATTATTTTTCTTTTTTAAAAGTGGCACCATTGTCAACAACAACTGTTTGCAATGGTTTCCATATCTGCTCACAAATCCTCATAAATCCTTTATTCAACTAAAATAAAACTTCACAACTTCAGACTCTTGTGGTATTAGTATATTCACAGGTAGATAATAATCTGATAATAGTGCTTCACACAGCTTAGGCCGATTGACTGTAGCATAATTTTTTTCAATTAGACCTTTAGGATAAAGGTTCTCAATCTTTTCTTGCTATTAATACAATGAGTGATGTGTGCACTCTGGACATGGAGGCAAGTCCAGCTTCTGTGTGCCAGTGCCCTGTGCACAAAGGGCATCCATCTATAGAGTGATATCTGTGATGGTTCATTCATTCATGCATGCATACAAGTCATCAGTTGATCCTTCAGTCATCATCGATAAATATTAAATAGGCATGTGTGAAGTGGCCCCAAGCATATAGTAATCAAATGCTGAGAAACCAAATAATGTACTTGTAAGTGTGATCAGCCTCCATGTTTAGGTTTATAGGTCAGTCACTGGAATAAGTCAAGTTAGATCTTAGAACAACGAACAGAGGAACCGGCTTATAGAAGGTCAAGGCAGATGGGGAATCTGAGGCTAAGAGACTGTGCTTTATGAAGGCCACACAATGAATTCGTGGGGAAAGTAGTATTTGAATCCAGTCCTTCCAGACACAAAATGGCCTACAAACTGAATCACCATGGCTTTCTTGGAACACAAGGAAGTAAATGGAGCTTAGACTTCTGACAGGATCAACACAATATACTCTTTCCCTTTCATCAGTTTAAGGTGGTTTAACTCTCTTTCCTCCCTGGGAAGAAGGTTACACTTTCAAATGAAGAGGGCAAAGCAATCAAAGTTGTAGGCAATTGATAGATTCAGAGAATTTAAAGCAAAGGTACTTAGAATAAGGAGAGAAAGAAAGTAGATCATGGACTGATCAAACTTTGGGGGTGGGAGAAAGGTATACTGAATTGAAAAATGGCCCTTTCAAAAGCTGCTCACTGATGAGAACAGAACAAATAAGTACCACCTGCTGATCTATTATCATGAAATAACAGCTCTCACCAGCCTGAAAATCAAACCTATACTTGGAAACTTTGAAACGTGTATGTGGTTTTTTGTTTTGTTTTTTAAATGAGCCTCTCAAAATAGACTTCCTAAATCTAAAGGTTGCTTAGCAGGCACTGCCAGCCATAATGCCCAGAGTTCTTGAATTTTTTATAAGTATCTTATTTTAACTAAAGGAATAAAAGTCATGCAGGTCACTTCTTTCCTTTTCCCATTCACTCAAGCATTTTAGCATTCCTTCAGAAGCACTACTGATAGGCCCTGAACTTTATAAAATATAGTCTCGCAGCATGATCCCCAGTTCAATTAGAACACTGTACTTTAGAAGAAAATTGATAATTGATGGCACATGGTGATATAGCGAAATGAACATCAGTCCTCCGTTTGTGATGTCCTACCTCTGCCATGACGTCCGTGACTGACCTTGGAATTATCCAAGTAATTTTTGCCCAGCCTCAGTTTCTCACCAGTTAAATAACAATAACAGTGATTGATCTGAAAGGATCTTTGAGGATGGTGAGTCCAAAGATGATAAAGCAAAGCACTTGTTTTAAAATGTTACAAAAATGTGTCTAGTGTAGGTGGAAGTCCATTGGAATAATATGGTTTAGCAACCCCATGACAAACAAGAAGAGTTTTAAGAGAGTATAGGAAGTTTAGACTAGTTGCTTCCATTATGGAGTAGGAGGAGAAAGAAAGCAGAAATTGATAACATGCCCAATTAGAGCATAGTTCATAGGGAAAAAATGTGTGGCATTATAGCTTGTTTTAAATTGTCATATTTAATTCTGGCAATTAATATCCAGAAATGAAGTACTAAGTAAAGTATTTTTTTATAAGCAATGAACTTGATGGGGGTTGGACTCAATGGTCTTATAGGCCCCATCCCACCCTATTATTCTATGATTCTAGAACATAAGAACATAAGAAGAGCCATGCTTGATCAGACCAATGGTCCACCTAGCCCAGTATTCTGTTCACATAGTGGCCAACCGGCTGTCAACCAGGAAAGCACAAGCAGGACATGAGTGAAACAGCACCCTCCCACCCATGTTCCCCAGCAACTGGTGTACATAGGCATACCATCTCTGGTACTGGAGGTAGCACATAGCCCTCAAGCCTAGTAGCCATTGATAGACTTCTCCCCCAGGAATTTGTCTAACCCCCTTTTAAAGCCATCCAAGTTGGTCGCCATCACTACATCTTGTGGTAGCAAACTCCATAGCTTAACTATGTGCTGTGTGAAGAAGTACTTCCTTTTATCTTTCCTGAATCTCCCAACTATCAGCTTCTTGGGATGATCTCAGGTTCTAGTATTATGTGAGATGGAGAAAAAAGTATCCCTATCCACATTCTCCACCCCATGCATAATTTTGTAGACCTCTATCATGTCTCCCTTTACCCTCCTTTAACAATCTAAACAATCCCAGCTGCTGTACCCTTCCCTCATAGGAGAGATGATCCAGCCCCTTGACCACTGTTGTTGCCCTTTGAATAGCTCCCTGCCTCGCTTGGGTTTTACTTAAGGCATGCATCAAATGTAAAATTCTTCTCCTCAATAAAAGTCAAAGACACAGATAAATATTCAAAACACTTAATTGTTATCTCAGGCAAAGATAACTTTAATCTAAGCAGTATGACAATAAAAACAGTCAAAAGGGGATCAAGGGATAATAGAAAAGATTATGAAGGATATACAAACTGATAATAAAATATTCTTAATAAGAAATAAGCATGACAAGATCACCAAAATGCATGATGTAGGAACAAATACCAAAGGGACAGGATATTTTTCTATCATATAGAGAATAAAGCCCAGGCAGGAGACAGAGACTTGATAAGATGCCTTCTAATATTGATGAAAACTTAAAATTATTGTTGTATGCTATGAAAGAATAGGACAAGAAACAATGGGTATAGTCCAACCAGAGCCCCTCACATTCAGGGAGTTTCTGAGGTACAACTACCATTTGACCATTATTTCATGCTGACACTGTGCAGAACATGATAGATGTGACACAGTTGCAGAGTCTGCAATCTTTGTTTCCAAACGTACCAACAATTGCCATGTCATTCTTTTTAAAAATATTACTTGATTAGAAACATATCAAATCAAATCATTATACTAGAAAATACACTCATTTTACTACAATTTGACCACATTATTAACAAATCACATATATTTCCATTATACTAGAACAAATTCATTAACAATTTAACACAATGAGATGTAACATTAAAGCCTTATCACTTAAATAGTATAGAATGCTGACCCAGATCTCCGCCCTAAATAATTGACTCACTCTTTATGAAACTCATTTTAATATCTCATCATGTTTATGCAATTAATTTGAATAAAACTGTATTTTCCATTATTGTAAACATTTGTCTATAATGTCCATTTGTCCCAAATGTTAATGACATTCATTTATTGTGCAGCATTTGATCTCTTGTTCCTTTATTGATGGCAATCCGCCCCTCAAATGCTGGGCTACCAGTGCCCTTGCTCCAGTCAATAGATGGGAAATTAACTCTATATCTTGCTTTGAGCCCAGCTGATCAGAGGGAGCAATCCTACTGGGATAGGCGGCCACCTCCGAACTCAGAGGCAACTGCCTATCCAATGGAGGGCACGGGAAGCATGGAGGGGATCATCCCCTCTGCGCTTCAGCCACCCTGCATTTGCGGCTAGACAGCTGATTTTGACTATCTACCCGCGGGAAGGCAGAGCAGGGAAAGAGGCAGCCAGATGACACATTGGACGTGTTGCTCTGAGGTCAGTTCCCGGAAACTGACATATCCTATGGCCATCTAGCCACTGACTAACGGCCACAGGATTGCTCCCTAAGTATTTCAAAAGGACGCGCACAGACCTAGCGGAACCGGCATACTTGTAATCTCTGATACCTGACTCCAAAAAATCTGATTCTGTGGACACTCCCACCAGATATGCCAAGTTATGCTTGTGATCCAAGCATAACCAAGTTAAGTGAACCAAGTTATGCTTGTGATCTTTTGTGTTCAAGGATCAGTTCTCTCCACTGACATGAATGGGGACCGCTGCACAAACGTGGCATCTGTGTGGCACCTGAAATCTAAAAACTGGTGGCAAATTGCAGAAATATGTAGAGTTTCTTGACTTGGTACTGGACAAAGCAGCTGGAAACATTCATGGATGTGTGAAGGTTTGAGGCCTGCAGAGGCAAGGGAAAAGGTCAGGCTTAGAGGCCTGGAGTTTTTTGTTGGGAGGGGGAATCCCTGAGAGGAGTTTCATTTCCCTGGTTAAGTTTCAGTTTCATTTCCCCAGTTAAGTTTCATTTCTTCAGGTTTGAAACAGTACTTTCAGTTTTGAGGGAGGAGGGTATATAAAGAGAGCAAGGGAAACAGTACAAGCAGAGTCAGGAAAAGCAGAGCCTGAAGAGGGAGCAGGAAGAAGCAGCCTGGAGAAGTCTAAGTACAGCTGGGTAAAGGAACTTGTGTTTTGCAACTTTTATTTTCTCTTAATGCCTAGTTTATCAGTCAGCTCTATTGTGTAAACCCCTTTAGTTGTGATTTGCTTGCTTTAATTTACCAGTAAACTGTTGTGTCTAAACTGTGTCTAGAATGTCAATCACCCCACGCCTACAGCCTAAACCCCACATTATTGGAAAGGGGAAGGTAAAAGAAGGAAGATGAGACTCTTAAGAAGGCAAGAGAACCTTAAGGAGTTGCTCAGGGGTTCCAGATCATAAGGGAAAGCCTGACAGGATGCTTTAAAGAAGAGAATGAAAAAGTGTTTGGCAAATATTGCTTATATTAGGGATGTCAGAGAATTCTGCCATGGATCTCGGTGAGGCCGAATGCCAGTGCATTCGGCCCCCTGAAATCCATGGCAGAACGAAGCCCCCTGCCCCCCCCCCACGAAAGGTGCGTGAAACGGGACACTTACCCAGTGCCTTTCACACTGGTCTGCGAATGGCGGCTGTGTCCGCGGCCGCCATTTGCTTCATCACTACAGCCATGATAGGCTACATAAATACTTACGCAGCCTATCATGGCTAATGCAGGGATGCCATTTGCATCATGGAAAAAAAAAGGGAACGCAAATGGCAGCGGCTACGGCGGCCACCATTTGCGTTCCCCTTCCCCCCCCCCCCGTGATAGCCTATATAAATATTTACGTAGGCTATTACAGCAAAAGAGAGGGGCGCAAATGGCATAGTGGCCACCATTTGCGTCCCCCCCTCCCCGTAATAGGCTATGTAAATATTTACGTAACCTATCACGGCAAAAAAAAGGGAACTCAAATGGCGGCTGCTGTAGCCGCCGCTATTTGCATTCACTGTTTGTTTGTGGGTTTTTTGCCATGATAGGCTACGTAAATATCTATGTAGCCTATCATGGCTAAATACAGGGACGCAAATGGCGGCGGCTACGGCAGCCGCCATTTGCGTCCCTGCAGGCTGCCCAGTGGCCGGATGTCCGGCTGCGGACAGCCCTGGCCGGCGGCTCTGTGGAATCTCCGCGGAGCGGAGCTGGCCAGAGAGAATTTCGGGGGGAGGGACGGAGCGCCTCCCCCCCACCGCGAATGTCACCCTTCAAAAAGGTAAGTGACTTTCGTACATCCCTAGCTTATATAAACACCATATCTAACCTCATGTCAAGGGGACTGAACTTTAAATGTACAGGTTCCCTGAAAACTTTATGATTTTTGGAGTGTTCAGTGATTTGGGACCAGCCGACTAATATGGGCTGAGGTTATTTCCAGTAAACAAGTGACCAATAGGAAACACTAAGACCCAGAGCGCGCTCAAGTGGGTGGGACGGACATGCTCCACAAGTGCTATATTCATATAAAAACATCACTGAATGTGACAGAAATCTTGGCACTCCTGCGAATGTGTGTGTGTGTATGTGTGCATGCACATGTATGTATGTGTGTGTATGCACACACACATATAATTTAATTGCACCTTTCCACTTACAAGTGCAGACAGGCCTAGCCCTACTGGTAGGAAAAGTGAGATGGCCACTTGAGGTGCCAGGTGCTGGGAGGCAATAATTGAATAATTAAAATGATTAAAAAACAATTAAAAAAACAAACAGCTTGGCAGATCATTAAAACATCCAAATCAGGGTGACATATTGTCAGGAGCCCCAACCTGAGCAAGCAGCCTGGGCTCTGACTCCAACTCAGAGGGGGCAGCCAGATCCATCGGACCAGAAGTACTGGAGGCAGAAGCCCTGGATTCGTGGCCAGGCCTGAGCCAAAGCCCATCAGATTAGGGGCTTATCATGACTCAGGAATCCCTGAATCAGGGCTTCCAAAGTCCATACTCTTGGAGCCTGTAGCCCCCCCGCCACACACACACACAAAGAACTGACCCCTCCACACCAGGGTCTCAGACCCCCATGCTGACTTCTCAGTGCAAGCTACTGAGTAAAATCGCTGAAACTTCTTGTTTGTATAACTACAGCAAGAAATGCAAAACATAACCTTGACAAAGCAGGCTATCAGTTATGATACTCATTAAAAACACGCACGCACGCACGCAACTGCCACCCCCCCACCCCCGCCCCCATCTGCAGGATATTATGCAGGTGGAGCTATTTGATGCCATCTGCTCTAATTGCATTCGATGTTATGAGGGAAACGTTGATCTGTCCTTTCCCAAATTAAAGTATGGTTTTTCTGATTTTCTTAACTGCACCAGAATGGAAGTGTTGGGTGGGCGGGGAGAGGCACAAGCAGGCGATGGGAAGCCCATTAGTTTGTGCTGTAGGGGGAAGCACAGTGAAAATCACCCCAACACACTCCAACACACCGACAGTCTCTACTGCCACTAGAGTTGAGCTGGAAGTTACTTGGGGAAGACATGCATGTATTATCCGGCATCGTATTATTTTATTGCAACACGGCCCCTTTTTAACAATCGAGATCAACCACCTCTCACAGTCATAAAACAATGTCCAAAATAAAAAACTGCCGTACCAATATGACAATATGAAGTGACACAGCAGAGCATGAAATCAGTTTAAAGCAACGAATGAGCGGGTTACCAGCTTTATTAAAAACAACAGCCCTGTTTTGATGACATGCTGGAAGGCTTGGACAAATTTTAGGAAGGCTTTGCCTAGCGCCAGAAACAGGCAAGCCTTTCCTGTTTCATAACTCACAACTGAAAAGGGCTCACCATCTGCCTGACTTCAAAGGTCTGATAAGGGCTTCAGATGAAGCATGTCACATTTGGACAGGCTCATGTGGGAGAAGGTGGTCTTTCCAATACTTGAGCTCCTCTAAGCCATTTGGGGCCATAAGGCTTAGAAACAGACTGGCAGCCTGCAGGGTCACTTAAGGGTTGTTGAGATATGATCCCTATTGCTAGTCCCAGTAAGCATCCAGTTATATTCCGAATTAACTGAAGCTTTCAGTATTTCAAAACCCTCCGTATGAAAGATTGCAGTAGTCTAATGTGCAGGTTTCCAGAGCATGGTAGTCTGTTCAAGTGAGGGTTTCATTCAGTGTCTTAAACCTGGGGCCTGATCCACCCAGGACCCACACTAAACAGATCTGAAAGTACCAATATGACTCAAGTCCACTTGTGTGAAAGAATGATATAGTTTATTGATAAAAATGGATGCAGATAATAAAAGCAAAGAAAAGCTTGTACATGCCCCTCAGCTCAAAGCTGTGGCTGTTCCAGTTCCCTAGAAACAACAGGCACTGTCCCAGGGGGCTGTTTATCTGAGCAGGTGGTGCACCATTTCCCGCTCAGACGAGAATAGGTAACCGGCCAATCTGCCCAGGATTTAATAGGGCTTGTCTCACCGAGTTTCAGACTGTCAGAAGGCACCCACACACCTCCCTCCCTTCACTGAGGAGGAGAAAAGGAGGCCTTTCTTTCTTGGCAGGAAAGAAAGGAACATTCTTACCAGAAGGAAGGTACAAACTGTGGCAGCTACTGTGTCTAACTCCTGTTAGTAGCAAAAAGGATTAATCTTCACTGTACAGCTATGAGAACCAACTCTAACTTCATTATAGTTGCCAACCGTGCTATCAAATAAATACACATATGGTACTAAACACTGCATATGACTCTGTGCAAGTTCACACCTGACTCCTTGCCATTCTTCTGAAAGCAAATCCAATGCAGCTGGTGCACCAGCCTCAGCTGCTGAAATTACTTCTTGTCACAAAGGCCACTGGGGCCTCTGATGGCAAAGGTGGTTCTTCCAGCAACCACAAGCTACATACCTGATCTTTCATAGGGAGTGCAACTATATCCAGAACGGGTTGGACACCACCTTCCTGGTCACCACCAACTCTCCCTTAATCTTGTCAGAATTGAGCTTCAGTGGCCCTCATCCAGTCCACTATTTCTCCCAGGTGTCAATTCAGCACTGCTACTATGGTGGCCACTTACGCATTGCCCCCAAAAGAGGAAATTCATCACCAAAACAGAGGACACCCATCTGCATCTCCAAATGTATATGTACAGGTGCAAATGTAGAAATAATAACTATAATTTAAGAAATACAATGTATCTCACCATAGTGGAGAAGACTGACTAGGTGACCCGTGTGCATGCTCAGTCTGCTGTCCAGGTGCTGAAAGGCTAATTCAGGTGCCCTGCTCTCTCTCCACATAGTTCTTTGACTTTAAACCGGACTTGTGCTGTATACCTCTTCAAATATCAGACTGTCCTCTCTAAAGTAGGATCTGGACACCCTAGCTGCCGCTACTCCAACTGAATTAGAAGAAACCAAGAAATATAGCTGGATGTCATCATCATACTGATGTTGTTGTTGTTCAGTCGTTCAGTCGTATCTGACTCTTCGTGACCCCATGGACCATAGCATGCCAGGACTTCCTGTCCTGCGCTCTCTCCCAGAGCATGCTCAAGTCCATATTCATTGCATCGGTGATGCTATCTAGCCATCTCATCCTCTGCCATCCCCTTCTCTTTTTGCCTTCAGTCTTTCCCAGCATCAGGGTCTTTTCCAGAGAGTTTTCTCTTCGCATTAGGTGGCCAAAATATTGTTCGGTTCGCATACTGCTGAAGTGAAGCCTAGCTTGTAGGATTTTGAGCATCACCTTGCTGGCATGTGAAATGAGCGCAATTGTGCGGTAGTTTGAACACTCTTTGGCGTTGCCCTTCTTTGGAATTGGAATGTAAAATGACCTTTTCCAAGTCTTGTGGCCACTGTTGAGTGTTCCAAATTAGTTGGCATATTGAGTGCAGCACTTTAACAGCATCATCTTTTAGGATTTTAAATAGCTCAGCTGGAAGACTGTCATCTCCGCTAGCTTTGTTGTTAGTCATGCTTCCTAAGGCCCACTTGACTTCACTCTCGAGGATGTCTGGCTCAAGCACTATCATGGCTATCAGGGACATTAAGGTCTTTCCTGTATAGTTCTTCTGTGTATTCTTTCCACCTCTTCTTAATCTCATCTGCTTCTGTTAGGTCCCTGCCTTCTTTGTCCTTTATCATGCCCGTCTTTGCACAAAACATTCCTTTGAGATCTCCGATTTTCTTGAAGAGATCTCTAGTCTTCCCCATTCTGTTGTTTTCCTTGATTTCTTTGCATTGTTCATTTAAGAAGGCCTTCTTGTCTCTCCTTGCTATTCTCTGGAACTCTGCATTCAGTTGGATATATCTTCCCCTTTCTCCCTTGCTTTTCACTTCCCTTCTTTCCTCAGCTACTTGTAAAGCTTCATCAGACAGCCACTTTGCTTTCTTGCATTTCTTTTTCTTTGGGATGGATTGAGTTGCTGCCTTCTTAAATGAACCTTCTTAAATGAACAATGCAAAGAAATTGAGGAAAACAACAGAATGGGGAAGACTAGAGATCTCTTCAAGAAAATCGGAGATCTCCTGAACAATGTTACGGACCTCCGTCCATAGTTCCTCAGGCACTCTGTCTATCAGGTCTAATCCCTGAAATCTATTCCTCACCTCCACTGTATATTCATAAGGGATATGATTTAGGTCATACCTGAATGGTTAGTGGTTTTCCCTATGTTCTTCAATTTAAGCCAAAATTTTTCAAGAAGCAGCTCATGATCTGAGCCACAGTTAGCTCCAGGTCTTGTTTTGACTGACTGTATAGAGCTTCTCCATCTTTGGCTGCAAAGGACATAATCAATCTGATTTTGATATTGACCATCTGGTGATGTCCATGTGTAGAGTCGCCTCTTGTGCTGTTGGAAAAGAGTGTTTGCTATGATCAGTGTGTTCTCTTGGCAAAACTCTATTAGCCTTTGTCCTGCTTAGTGGTGGACGAAAGTCCCTTACCTGTCCTCGAAGGACGTTCGCGGTGGGGGGGAGGCGCTTCGCTGCTCACCCCGTGAAGTTCCGGCCGGGGGGGAGGCTTCCCGCCTCGGCCCGGCCGAAATTCAGGCTGGGGGGGAGGCTTCCCGCCTCGCCCGGCCGCGAACGTGAAAGTTAAAAAACAACAACAACAACACCCCGATAGGCTACGTGACGATTCACGTAGCCTATCACGGCTAGATCTGCAAAGTCAGCCGTGATAGGCTACGTCAATCGTCACGTAGCCTATCACGGGTGACTTTAAAAAAAAAAAAAGCGCGTACGCTAATGGCGGCCCCCATAGGGAGCCGCCATTCGCGTTCCTTATTTAGTCGCTGTAGTCTACGTAAATGTTTACGTAGACTACAGCGACCAAATAAGGAACGGGAATGGCGGCTCCCTATGGGGGCCGCCATTATCCGTACACACTTTTTTTTTTAAAGTCACCCGTGATAGGCTACGTGACGATTGACGTAGCCTATCACGGCTGACTTTGCAAATCTAGCCGTGATAGGCTACGTTAATCATTACGTAGCCTATCAGGGGGCGTTGTTTTTTTTTTTTATTGCAATGGCGGCAGCGGCAGCCGGTCGAAAGACTGGCTGCCGCTCCCGCCCCGCTCGAACACCCGCCGAACCGCCAGCCGGACCCGCCGCCGGGAGGGACATTCGGCAAAGGTAAGTCCCGTCCCGGGGGCGGTGCGGGGTGCGGGGGGGGGGTTCAGAGGATTTCTCCCCGAAACTTGTTCGGGGGGCCGAACACGTTGGCGCTCAGCCCCCCGATGTTTCGGGGAGAAATTCTCCGCCAACCCTAGTCCTGCTTCATTTTGTACACCAAGGCCATGCCTGCCTGTTATCCCGGTGATTTCTTGACTTCCTACTTTAGCATTCCAATCCCCTATGATGAAGAGGACATCTTTGTTTGGTGTTAGTTTTAGAAGTTGTTGTAGGTCTTCATAGAACCGATCAACCTCAGCTTCTTCGGTCTCAGTGGTTGGGGCATAGACTTGAATTACTGTGATGTTGAATGGTTTGCCTTGGATTCGTACTGAGATCATTCTATCATTTTTGAGATTGTACCCCAGTACTGCTTTTCCCACCCTTTTGTTGACTATGAGTGCTACTCCATTTCTTCTAAGGGATTCTTGCCCACAGTAGTAGATATGATGGTTACCTGAATTACATTCGCCCATGCTAGTCCATTTTAGTTGGCTGATTCCCAAGATGTCGATGTTCAATCTTGCCATCTCCTGTTTGACCACCTCCAGCTTACCTTGATTCATTGATCTGACATTCCAGGTTCCTAAGCAATATTGTTCTTTACAGCATCGGATTTTCTTTTCACCACCAGACACATCCACAGCTGAGTGTCCTTTCGGCTTTGGCCCAGCCGCTTCACTCTTTCTGGCGCTACTTGGAAATACCCTCTGCTCTTCCCCAGTAGCATATTGGACACCTTCCGACCTGAGGGGCTCATCTTCCGGCATCATCTCTTTTAGCCTTGTGATACGTTCCATGGGGTTTTCTTGGCAGGAATACTGGAGTGGGTTGCCATTTCCTTCTCCAGTGGACCACATTTTGTCAGAACTCTCCGCCATGACCTGTCCGTCTTGGGTGGCCCTGCACGGCATAGCTTATGGCTTCACTGGGTTACGCAAGCCCCTTCGCCACAACAAGGCAGTGATCCATGAAGGGGAAGCTGATGTTACATCACTCCAAAGCTTTGATTACCACATTCAGTGATTTCATGTAGACGTTAAATGGGCAAGATAGAACAATGCATGACATCGTAGGATAAAAACCAGCACCATATTCTGCAATCCACTACCCAGGTAGGAGTAGAACCAATTCTCAACCTAGGCGGCCTTCCAGGAGAATGCTATGGCCAATGCTGAGAGGGCCAGGAGAATCAGCAGGATCATACTCTTCCTATCCTATCTTCATAGGTGTTCCACCAGGCTGTTTCAGTAGCAAAAAACAGACCTGAAAACAGATTGAAATCGGTCCTGGAAATCTATCTCATCTGAGAATGCCTGGGGTGCAGACTTTAGGCTGAAAAGAAGGGGCTTTGGGAGGGGTGAAAAGTTTCATGAGAGCATACCCTTCCCTGATTTTCTGGAAGAATCGGTAGGATGGGCTAAGCAACCTCCTTTCACCTGCTGATTCTTCCCTGCAAATTCCCCAGTCCTACTGCATTCAGCCAGCAGACCCATCTTGGAGAAAGGCACGTTTTCCATTACAACAGATAGTTCTGGACTCAAAGATTGCAGCGAAACATAGGACAAGAGGCAGTCTCTTTGATTTTATTAGAATTATTATATAAATTTGATTTGAAATTAGTCTTTCATTTCCCATCTCCTACAAAGTCATGAAGATGATCTCATTTGTTCGAAAATTAGTCATGTGAGCAAACCAACAAACCTCTGGATGTCTTTTCAAAAACTGAAAAACACTCAGACAAGAAATTTCATTTACTGCCATGTGCCGTATTGCTCCTAGCTGAATTGGTGTTAAGCAAGGAGTGCAGGATGGCTGTCTTTTAATCTGCCTAATATTATCTCATGATGATACTGCCCTTTCGGAAGGGGAAGCACTGCATTAATCCTATAAATGCAACCTTATGCTTAGAGGATTATCATATGAATGAAACATTTTGAGCCAAAAGGAAAATGATAGTCTCGGCCAATGTGATGCAATATTTGTTTGGAGAGTTTTAAATGGAAAGCGTTGCTATCAGGCCAGTTTCCTCTTTGCTTGCTAATCATAATAGAGCAGCCCTAGCAGTTGCTCACTTACTGTCACTTTACTTTAGCATAATCAGAATATATTGTTATTTCACATGTGCCCAACCCTCACCTGCACCTATGCTCATTAAGCATGCAAAGTGTATGCAGTTCAATGTAACTGCATTCTACCATGAAAGTAAGAAATAAAGCAAATGACTTTGCTTGCCTTAACTCACTTTGATCCTCTATCTTGAAGCTGGTACAGCATTCTAGAGATCAGATTTTATTTATTATATTTTTAATCCGCCTAATAACCAATGTTTACTGGGTGGCTTACAAACAATTAAAAGGCTAAAATGCAATGGAAAAAAATTAAAAATATAAAATTCAATGCATCGCTTGCTTCAAGATATTTAACGCAGAGTAAGTTTAAAGAAGAAGAAAGACCCTAAAATGATGTTTAATTGAAGCTGGTTTGTGGTCACCACCACTAGATTCGAGGGCTTGGCTGTCATGTCCTTTCCTGAAATGAGGGTGCTGAAGTGTGTCCCATTAATTACTTGGCTGTTTTCCTCTACAATGCCTCAGTCATTCAGAATAAAGAAGATGCTCTTTCATCATACAACAGAGACTGGTTTTAATCTCCGCTTCTGAGTTTCAGGCTTGTTTTTTGCTGCTCAGGAGGCTGAGACTGGGAGAGGACTTCACCTCATGAATTTATATCAGAAGTGACATTTGAAACAGGGATTTCCTATGTCAAAGTTCAGTTTCTTACAGTGCAATCCTACACATGCCTTAGGCTGCAATCCTATGTACACTTACCTGGAAGGAAATCCCATTTAAACCAGTGGGGCTTACATCTGAGCAGGCATGCATACGATTGTCCTGTGTTAGTCACTCTACCCTACCCTCACACTTATGCTTGTGTGAGTGTGGGGTGTACCATGAATGTAAGGAGCCTTGGGGTTAGGAGGAAGGTGGGAATGTTTTTCAAGAAAATCTGGAGAATGACAAGCAATTGATATATTAGTAGTAGCAGTGTTATTATTGTGAAGGAACATAACTGTCTTATAATATTGTAAATAGAATGGATATTATGGGGTTAATTTCCTTTTTGTGTGTACTAAAACCAAAAGGTCAAAAGCTCAGGAAGCCATAGGGTGGCAGCTCTAGTCTACAAACCAAAGGAGAAAATTCGAGGTTCAGCAGACAGCAAGATAAGGAGCTTGGAAAAGGGTATTGTTTACATTCTGGTGCTGAAGCGTCTGTATTCTGCAAGATGTTTCTGTTTTCAACAGGTTTTGGAAAGAGGTCTGAGGAAGGAATTTAGGACAAAGGAAGGCTCTCCTGATTGGTTGGAGTTACAAAAAATAGGCTAACTTTATCATATAAATGACTAAGCAAAAAAACAGTTTTTATAGATTACAGAGGGGAGGGTTGGAAGGAAAGAAGAATCAAAAAGGGAGAGAAAATCAGAAAGCTGCTTGAGAGAACCTGAATGCCTGGAAAAGCTGAGAATTCTGACAGCGAGATATTGCTGGGAGGAACTTAGACAAAATAGGAACCCATTCTAGTTAGGATAGCTGGATGGGGTTAATCCTGATTATTTTCTTACCCTTTTGCTCTTATGGTTGTGTTGTGTTATAATTATTCAGAAGTTAAAACTTTTTCCCTAGTACTAATACTTTTTTCAGTAAACATAAAATTTTGTTGTTTAAATTTTGTGGTCCATTTTCTTGTTGGGTTACCCACCCCATGCCTGGAAGCCAACAAATACATGACCTAAAACTGGTTAAAAGAGACCCAGAGGGTTTTAAGTCTGGTGGAGGCTGCCAGGGAAAATAAATATTTCCATTTGGTAGCAGTGGAAATGTATGAGGAAGGAAAGGGGAAAAAGGAATGATCTGGTCTCCCTTCCATACATGGATCAGGGTATAGTTGTTCCTGTGACAATTATATATTTATAATAAACTGTTAAAAAAGAGCAGAGTGGAAACTAAGGGGGTGTTTCCACGACAACTGAAAGAGAAGCGAATAGAGGAGTATCGGATTTTTTTAAAGGAATCAGCTTTGCTGTGCTTTGGTCCATGCAGGGCTCTATGAGTGAGTGCTCCGCACCAGTAAAAATCACTTCACAGAACATACAAGGTGGGGGTTGGAGTGAACGTCATCTGACTGTCAGGGGCTGCCAAACCAATAAGAGAGTGTCCCCCCCCTTCTCCTTTCCCCTGAAGCTCCAGATGCAGCTGCACTTCAGGAACAAGCCTAATTGACCACAATGGGAATTACTTCTGAGTAGACAGACATATGTTTGTGTTGGGAAATGGGAAACAGCTTTTGTCTCAATTAAAAACACTCCTTCTCCCCACTCCCTGCACCTACATTAAGTACTTTCTTAAAGCGACCATCATTAAAAGAACAGAGTGTTCTGCCTGCCGAGCAATCTCCTTCTCTCTCTCTCCCCCCCCCACACACAAATTACTTACTTCGTAAATAAATGATCAGTAGGGGAGGGAAACAGTGTTCCAGCTGCCATGCTGAATCAATTGAAGTTTTGAAGATTCAACATTAAGGCTCCTAAATGTGTTATTTCAATTCATGGGAATCTCAGTGACTCCCTGGAGTACGCATTTTAGGGACAAGGCTCACTGAACACAATGGGAGTTACTTTCGAGTAGACACACATATGCTTGTGCTGGGAAAGACGGGGGGAACACAGGGATGAGAAACCAGCCCCCTTTCTAACCTGATGCTGCACAGGAGCCCTATCCAAAGGTGTGAAGTAGTTACTTCCTAAGGCAATAAACCAAACAATTGAGAATCGAAGCCTCGAGATCACGCTTAGAGCATTTAGGGAATGTGCTTTAAACTGTGCCATTTCAACTGGGGGGGATCTCTGTAAATTCTGATGTGGGCATTCAGGGGACAAGCCTCATTGAGCACAATGGGAGTTACTTCTGAGTAGATGCTAATTGGTTTGTGCTGGGAAACACAGGGACAGGAAACACCGCTTGACCGGGGTCACAGTGAAAGGCACACCCCTGGGCAGGGCTAGCATGCCCAAAGTAAATGCAGGGGTTGGGGCACATAACAACTATAACACTGAGAAACCAACTTAGAAAAGAATCGGACTTTAAGTCTCAGAAAATCTATTTTTCCTGTGATTAGCTCCAGGCTGGCTGCTGGATGGCCACGACTTCATTTATCCTTAGCAACCTCCAAACACAGCCAGCTTGAAGTAAATCACTCATGGAGAAACCCCCTAAGACTATGGATTAAACTAGACATGGGCAATACCTTTCAGTTAGTGTAAATCAGAATAGCTTCGTAGATCTGAACTATAAAGCCTTACATTTTTCATTATGATCAACTTACCATGTGGCATCAGGATAAGAAATTCCCTTGTGGTGTCTTTAGCAAGTCAGATGTAGGGTCTGACCAAATGGTGAACTGAAGATCATCTGAAGATGTTCCTTTCGGGAGCTTCTGGGCTTTGAACTAGGAGCCCATGGGTTTCTGTGTACCTGCCCTATGTACTTAGCCACTCAGTGCTAGCTCCAGGTTTTTGAAGGCCCTTGGGCAATACACCCTCAATGGGCCCTCTGCCTTAGTAAGTCGACCTTCTCACCATCATTGTAACTAGCTGTTATTACTCTTCATCCTGTTTCTCATCATTGCTAACATTTGCTTGCTTGACAGGCAGAAAGCCAGTGCGCGAGCAAGAAGTAGCAACTTCTTCTCACCTCACCCCCCCCCATTACCATTGTCTGGGCCAAAGTAAGAGGCAAGTAAACAAGCAGGTTTCAATGGTGAAGAGAAGGAGAAACTCCAGGGGGCTCTTATCAGTGGATCCCTACTGGAGTGTGGGTCCTCGGCAGATGTCCAACTATGCCTACTCTTGATGCCAGCCCTGGAGCCGCTAAACTGCATATTGCAACCTCTGCATAGGCAGTTAAGAATTTTCTGGTCCTGGACTGACCCTGCCCAGTCAGGTTGACTACTGGATCATCCTAGGCAGGAAGGAGGATAAGAGAGCTTCCTTTTACTTTTAAGCCTTGCTTGAACAGCAAGGTCTTCTTGAGCTCTGGTATGAATGTTACTGTCTCCTTTGGTTTTCCTTCAGGCCTGACTTGCTCTTGGTCCTGACTTCTGTCTTTCTCCTGGCTTGTACAAATTCCATAATACTGGAGGTAAGCTGTTGCAAATTCTTACTATAAGCGTGTCACTCCCGTTGACCAAAACAACTATCCAAAGGCTCAAATCACCACTGGATTATGGATGAAGATACTCCAGTTACTACTAGTCCTTAGAACTTCACAGTAGAGTGTTTTTTGTAGTCCATCTGGATTTGGGATATGGTCAACTCAAAATATAGCAGATTTGGGCTCCTCAACCTTCATTACTGTGAGCTTTCATGAGTCAAGATTAACACTACTCAAACTTCCCCGAAGGATAATGAAGATGATATGAAAAGCACTTTGCTTGGGAAGTGTTCACTCTTGACCAAGCCTCAGGGACAAGATGAGAAGGGCTGGTGGTGGAAGAGGATATACAGCACCCATCTTTGGCCTATAGCTTGCTTCAAATTATATGAAAAACAAAAATCTTGCATAAACAGTGGATTGCTCCATTGACCCTAGTACAAAGGAGAAGGCTCACAGTTTCCTGGATTGCACTAATTTAGAACCATGGAGCGAGGGAGACTTCTCTCCTGCCCAGTGGAGATACATGTGCAATGGGTTTATGAGAAGAGCTGATGCACTCCCTGGCAACTGCCAATGCTTCCCCAGGGAAGTCTGCATCAAACTTAACACTGTAGTAGATCATATTATCCACTGTGACTGGCTTTTACCTTTCTTTGCACAGGTACATATTATGTTCCCATTTTAGCAGCTTCCTGCTGTGCAGCAGGAGATGAATGTGAACGTTCTCTTCATACCAAGTTTGCATTCAGAACTTAGTCTGAGGTATTAAATACGTGTTTGTTTTATATCTAAAAGCCAAACATGTGCCTCCTGAGAACCTGCTTTTATATGCAAGGTTGTACAGGCATGTGAATTTCTAGGCTTTTAACCAATATCACAGTCACTTTTGGAAATGTGCTTGCTGTTTATGCAAGCTTTTTGTTTTTCATATATTTTGAAGCAATGCCTCTACATACATGCGTCGAACTTTAAATAAAAATGTGCTCATGGGATTTTGCTGCTTTGTTGCCACCCTGCACAGTCTTTTGGATTGTGTGGCCTATACACTGGTTGAGCAAAAATGAGAAAATGGGGTAGATGAGAGAGAGAAAAAAACTATTTATTGTAGTCCGATGCATTCTCAACCCTAATGGGCCTTCATTGGAGAATTTCAGAAAGAAGAAAATTTCAAATATGGACATGCTGACTCTTCATCCTCCTATGCAGCAGGACCTGTCGGAGAGGGACCTCACTTAAGGCCCTGCAGTCTGGATGGGGTGGGCTGGTGGGCCAGATTCGACCCATGGGCTAGGGGTTCCTCATCCCTGCTTTACATCCAGTAATAATTATAGTAGTCTGCAGCATTCATAGTTAAGGACATGGAAACAAGTAATATGGGCATAAGCTTAGTAGTTTCCATTTTGTATAAGAAAAAACTATGTCATAGGGTTGACATGTTCTTAGTTGGATTAGCATCAAGGAAAAAAGTGGTGAAACTGTTCAAAATAAAATATTCTAGTACTATGGCATAGATATGACATCCATAAGTACCTTTGGAATAAATCCAGGCAATGTATCAGGGATTTATCTTTTGCTGAGAAGCCAGTCTGTAAGCCATTCAACATGATCCGCATTATAATTTCTAGCAATAAAAGTTAAATGTCACCAAATCACTGTGGCATTTGTTTTTATCTTTGGGAATAAAGTAAGTGCTAGTGCTGAAAGAAAATGTGATCATAATCTAGTAGAAGTACTTCCCTTGCAAATTGTGTATGTGATTTTTTTCTGCTTTTGGTCATTTGTAATTTGTCACTTCTATTGAGTTGGGTGAAGGCCACTACAATTAATTGTACTTATCTCACCTTTACAGGATGGGCAAATTGTGCTGAGCATGCTATAAACACAATGGTTTGGATCCAAAGGATCATGAATGGAACCTTTGTTAGTAATGGGGCTTTTCCAGGAAACACCCCCCCTGAATAAACTCATAAAATTAACTCTTAAAACTCTCCCCCAAACAGGACAAATCTCTTCCCCCCCCCCCGCCCTCTCCATTTTCACCACCTGGGAATGGGGCAATGACAGGAGAAGGGGGATTTCACAATAGCCTTAAAATGAAGGAATCCTAATATAACAAGAAGATTCAGCCTGAAATCTAGTGCTGATAAGACCTATCACATCACAGCAGAACACAGGTGGGCATTCTTGGATTAGATGAGAGAAATAGTGCTGTTTTTAAGGTTTTTGTGAACCGCCCAGAGAGCTTCGGCTATTGGGCGGTATAGAAATGAAATAAACAAATAAAATAAATAAGTGCAGGCAGGACAGCAGATCAGATCATCATGGAAAGCTGCAAGAACTGAAAAAGATGAGGTGTCACCAGCCTACTTCAGAGTTGGTCTAATCCCTCTGCTGCCACACATGATGATTTTTGTATTCTCTTCACCAGGCACCTTTTTGAGAAGTAGCCGCAGACTCAATAGAACCAGGAAGCAGGAGGGCCAAATTGTCAGTAAGAACTGACCTATTTAGCAACACACAAATAAAGAGTGTCTGGGATGCCATGAAAATGAACAAGCAGAAAACCATCAGCAGTGTCTGCAAGTCAAAGGAGGTGAAAAGGAATGAGGCCATCACCCTGAAATGAGACAAGCCACGCTTTGGGAAGGCTGCAGCCTTCAGGTGGCAGATGTATACTCCCGTTGTAGAGTGGCACCTTTGTGAAAGTGGCACCTCATGACAGACTTCCCTCCTGTTCCTTATTTCAAGGAATGGCTCCTTATTTATAAACCTTATTTATTTGTGAGATGTTCTATAACTGCAAAAAGCAACTTTAATTCAGGGCTGGTAGATTCTACCAAAGTACTGTTAGTAGTTCTGACGTGCACTTTCTAGAATGCCTGAGCCAAGACATGGGCCTCAGTTTATGGCCGGGGTGGGGTGGGGTGGACCAGAAGGTTCCCCCTTCAGGTACGCCCCAAAGTCCCATCCCAGTGGAGAGCTGTATGTCACCATATGATGCCTATGTGCACCGCCCCAACTGCAAACAGTGGCTCTCCCTCCCCAGTCATCCTGTCTGCACACTGCCACAAATAGGGCACCCCGCGATGGTAGAGAGCTGGGGGTTGTCACCTTTTTGTGGTTTTACAACCTGCTCCTTATTTTGAAGCTTTTGAGTGGCAATCTTGCCCCATGGAGAAGTAGAGGTGATTAAGGCTGAAATCCTACTTACCAGGGAATAAGCCTTATTAAACTCAGTGGGACTTACATCTGAGTACACATGTATAGGATTGCTCTGTAACAAGTTTAGAAGGGCGCCTCTCCTTGGAATGCCCATAAATCCAAGTGTTGGACAAAAGCTTTGACTGAAAATTGTCTAAGACATATGAGGCAAGATACCTTTAATCATCACACACAGAGCTGGTTCACATGACACAACAGCCAACTTGGGTTAACTTACCTGTGAGGGCTGTCATGTCATGCCAGGCACTCGTGAGTGCCATTTTTGCATGGTGCCTATGGGCACCCAGCTTGCTGTGGGTTGTCATGTTGCCTGACCCAGGCAACAGGGGGTGTTAGAGGGTTTTCTAACCCTCAAATAACCCAAGGCTTGTCCAGACCTCAACTCCCTCCCTGCCTCCTGGGTTCACATGACACGACAACCCATGGCAAGCCAGGTGCACATGGGCAAAAATGGTGCCCATGGGCACCCAGCACAATGCAATAACCCGTTGGTAAATTAATCCATGGTGAGCTGTTACATCTTGTGAACCAGGTCATAAGCTGCTCAAAACTTGCTTTCCTTCCACAAATAACAATGCATTTTGTGCCACAGAAGCTTAGTTCTTCAGGGCCAAGGACTAGAGTACCCATGATCATATATGTGGGTGTGGGGGAGCAACAAGACATGCAGACAGAGGAAGTGAGATGGACTTAACAGCTTTACACAGTGCCAGCAGCAGTAGGGAGCATGGACTCCGTTCCATTCCACCAGTTATTGTTTTTTCTAATCTAAACCGATGGACTGATTATTCTCAGTTTGCTTTATATCTGAGTAAACATGTTCTAAAAGGGAAAGGAAGACTCAGACACAAGGAAATATAACAACCCAGTTCAAAGCTTGGGTGATACCACAGGAGCATGATGGAGATTTTTTTTTTTTTTCTAAAGGGATTTTTTAAAAGAAGAAGATAATGAAAAAGCTGATGGTAGAGCCACAAGCTCTTAAAAGGGATGGGCTAGGTCAAATTATGAAGAATTCAAGAGGGACAAGTTGAAACAGAACCTTTTCTATCCGTGTAATCACAAATAAACTGAAGAATAAGAAGAGGCACACAGGACCAAATGATTTTTAAGTGAAATATAAAACAAATTGGACAGTGACAGAAGTTAGTTCTGTTTTTCATTTTCTGGTGACATATAAAACGCTTGGGTGGTAAGTTAAGTCCCAGGTGGTAAGTTAATTCCTATTTGAAGGTGAGAGAACTCCAAGCCTATATGTAGAATAGTGGTTCTCTGTACTTTTAGCTATACTAAAAATAAACACAACACAGTGGATTTTCTCCCTTGGACTGATAACTACAGCAGGTGCATAGGATTTAAGCAGTCAGGGCCCACATTTTCCTTATTTCTCTCAGGGACAAACTAGATGTGACATTCATTTATGTTTTTAGGTCCTGCATGGCTTTAAATAAATTCATAAATAGCAGGGGGAAGTGGAATAGACTTAATGGGGTGTGTGCATGTGTGTGCACTGCATTGGGACTATGACATGGGGAAGGGGAGTGTAACCCTTTGTCCTCATCAATGGGAGGGAAGCTCCCATTGGTGCAAATGAAAGCTTTCTTGTCATTGCAAACCTATGAATTGTGGTGGCGGCAAAGTGTTAAATTTCCCCTCCCCGTATGCCATGGTCCTGATCCACTTTGAGCTATTTATTTAAAAAACAACTGCCAGGCAAGGGCTAAATATGTGAATAACTAATTTGCCCCTCAAAATTCTTCAAGCACAAGTCTTCCAGTAGGCTCACCTACTTGAGCATTACAATTTCCTTCAAGTAACTACTTAAAGAGCTACTTGCATATCTGTATGCCCTTAGAGAAGGCAAAAGAGGAGATGCCCATGCCAAGGAGCTCATCCCATCAGCGCCTGAGAAAACTGCCAATGCCCCCCAAAGGTACCAGGTCAGGACCTGAGATTGTCCCACTGCATGCAAGGTATAATTTCATCCCTTAGATTGCAGCATTCAGTGCGATCATTATTTTTCTTATGTATATTACTGGGATTATGGGAGTACTGCAGCATGGACATTAGCATAAACAATGGAGAATATTCTGGAACAATAAAGCTTAAGTACTAATGCAAATGTCCAGTGAGGTTTCTTTGCTTGCTCAGGAGGCAAGCAACTTGGTTACTTCAGTAGCCACACACATAGCATTTACTGTATTTGAGACAGTTTGGGAGAAGTTGTTATACTTTGTAGTCAGAGAGATCATCTCTAAAGCCTGTGCAAGAGTGCAGAAAAGCCTAAATATTAGCTCTCTCAGCAGGTGGCTAAGGGATTCTTTACAGAGATTCCTAGGACCCGGAGAAGAAAGATAAATAGTCAACATCTGTTCTCATTAACATTTACTTCTTTCCCTTAGTGCAGCATTTCATTAATAAACTCAACTGCACAGCAGAGTGCCTTTGGATACAAGTACATTCGGTGTTTTGGAATTTCAGCTGTTCGTGGCCAATTGTACCATTCCTGTGACGTCAAATCATTCCCTCCAGCCTATCACACTGTTTCAAAGTGATTGATTCAAAAACTAGGTCAATCATCTCAATGTTCCTGTGCTAATAAATTTCCTTCTTCTTGCCTGCCTGCCTCGTCACCTTGAATGATAAGGCTATGCCTCTCTGTACTACTTTACCCTCTGATAAATGTTCAGACTAGCCATGCCTAGCTCCTGCTTGACTGTGAAATGTTGTGCTTTCATTTATTTGTGCCTGAAGGAACAGAGGAGTGTGTCTGAAGCTCAGACTCATTTACAGGAGAGAGAGAGAGAGAGAGAGATGCAGATACACACACAGGTTTTCATTATCCTAGTGGCCCGCAAAAACTTTTTTTTCCTGCTTGAGGGAAGCTGGTGTGATGGGTCAGGCTACATGTGCTGACAACTTGTGAAGTACAACCTATATAATGTTCAAACAGCTGTGGGGAAGAGAGAGGTTAGCCTTGTGGAAAATGTGCTGTGGCAAGATAAAGGCAGTCAGGGTAGTTCAAATTCAAACTCACAACCACAGCAATGTCTATTTTCATTTTCAATGGATAAAACCAAAGTAGTCAGTAAGAACTGTTGAAATTAACTCACTTGGTTCCATTTACAGATCTGACTGAGATGTTCACATTTTTGTCAGAATGTGACATATTTTGCAGTATAAATGAGATGCTTGATGAGATGCTGACACACTGAGATGGGATTGGAAGCTGGGTGGAAGGAGCAATCCTATGGCCACCAGACAGTGTCTAAATGGCCATAAGATTTTTTGGTTTTCTGGGAACTGAGCTCGGAGCAGGGTTTCCCGGGAACTGAGCTCGGAGCAGGGTTTCCCAGAAACCTCGCTCCCCTCCCCCTCCCCCTTGTAGGCAGCACGGTTCGTCCCTGTCTCTGTGCTTGTAAGGACAGTGCGGAGTGGGTGAAAAGGAGGCATTCCCGGAGGTGGGGAGGGGAGGAGAACATGGAAGCTTCGTTACGATGCTTCCTATGTGCTGTCCGGCCTCCTCCCTTCCCGCTCTGCTGTGCCCTGGCTAGACAGCCAAAATCAGCTGTCTAGCCACAAATGCAGGGCAGCCAGAGTACGGAGGAGATGATACCCTACATGATCTGCCTGCCCTGCATTGTCCTTTATATATGTCCTTTATAAATCCCATTGACCTAAGCTCTGCTCTTAATGTATTCTCACAGTCCAGCTTCATAAACTGGTATCCCATACTGAGGTTAAACGAAGAGCACCAGCCCAATCGTCTGTGTTCGGTTATAGCTTGGTCTCTTCTGTTCCTGGTGCTACTTCGGCTGTATGTGAAAACAGTGTTTGTATGTCAGTCTGTCAGGATAACTGCAGGATATGAATCAATTCAATAGTATTTATTTTGGTTTTTATTATGTACTGAAGTTCATGATAAATGGCCTTTCTGGAGAAGATTGCACTGGAACTTCTTGGAAACATAAAAATATGTTTTAGCAGCAAATTTTTTTTTTCCCATCATCATGCAGGCAGATGATCTAAATGACCTATTCAAATGTCATCAGTCAACTCTTGTGCAGGTCAATGGATGACAGATCTATGCTAATGTAACCACAATGCTAAGAGATGCATAACACCAAAGTGAGTCAGTTTTAAAATTGGGATTACATCTGGCTTGTGCCCCTGTTCTCAAGAACTCTGTGTTACTTCACACACTTTAGACAAAAATGGGGAAAAAAACTCATGCTGAAATAATCTTATATGGTTTAAAGAGCAATTATATTGTCCTGGGAGAGTGTTACAGGGACCATAGGATTGGAGTGCCCCCTCCGAGGCTGTAGACACTGGTATGATTTTGGAAGAGGGCCTCTGCTATCCCACCTCACCCCTCACAGCCGCTGTGGAAAGAACTACACCGGCTGCTTCCCGAGGTTGCAAAAGTAGCCTTAGAGAGGTCAGAATGGGGGTATGCCAGGGGACAGGGAGGGAGGGGAGAGGCCAGGATACAAGGAATCCTATGGCCTCTCCAGAACTAGTCCCACCCCCACCAGTGTGCCCTTTCTGGATGGGCTCAGAGGCCTGGAGAAAAAAGCAAAACACAGAGGATGGAGAAGCAAAAATTGCCTCCATCGTTTCTCCCACCTTGCTAGCAGCAGCTTGGCAGGGCACTGGATACAGGGAAGCCTCTGCATTCAGCTTTCATCTCACGAGGATGCAACCCATAGTACTGCACCCTTAATGTAAAAGAGGCTAAGGGTGCAATCCTATGCATGTTTAGACAGAGAAAAGGCCTACAACTCCCAGCATTCCCCAGCAAAGCTGGCTGTGGAATGCTGGCAGTTGTAGGCCTTTTCTCTGTCTAAACATGAATAGGATTGCACCCTAAAGAAATTACCTTCTTACAAATAATTCAAACAGTATTAACATACATCAAAACATGTTCATTACCTACTTCCTTGGGTCTTTATAGCATGTCCTTAATCAGGAAGAAAAGATAATCCAAATAAAGCATCCAATGATTATGAAAGAACTAAATCCAAAATGGATTGTGAAAACCATCACCACTACTGTGGTGTAATCCACAAAAACAGTGTAATCCACAAAAACAAAGGGGAAGCAATATAGATTTTATTTCAAGTCTTGGGCTGAATTGGTAGCCATGTTTACAGACAACTGTTGCTCTGGGAATCAGACCGCTGTGGGTTGTATTGAAACAGCTAAAATGCTTCCAAGTTCACCTTCGGCTTTCCCTTGACAGTTACTGTATGTGTAGAGATGGCCGCAAATGCTTCAGAGATGGCCTGAACGCTTATTTCTCAAAATCTTTCTACCTATACCAGATAGGCTGAAGGTCTTCCCAGAGTCTTCAGAGACAAGGCCCAATTTATACAGAATGATGTAGCCTACCTGGAAAGCCTTTCCACCTGTGTTCTGTCCTATTTAAGCAGACTTGCCATATGGGCTGTCCCACTTAGCACACACCAACAATTGATGTTCCAGACAGATGTTAATGTTATATACAGTGCATGTGGGGAGTCCATTTAAAAACCATTTAACAACTGTCATCCAACCATTCAACCAGAAAAACCATTCAACAACTGTCATCCAACCTGAAAAATTCTATTCTCCATGTGCTCTTTTGACAACGGTCATTCCTCTATTTGAAGGACCGTCAGGGAACTGTCCTCTATTTGAAAGTGTCCTCTATTTGGAAAACCCTGTCCTGTCCAATTCTGGTTTAAATATGAAGAACAATAAGAACTGTTTCCCATCAACCATTAGCATCTGGACTGCAGACTGAACAGGCAGGCACCCAGGCCACCTGGTCACAATCTTCCACATTATAGGGAGATGTACAGTATTTCTATTTAAATTATAATAATTATTCTAAATATGCACCTATCCATATAAATGAACACATGCAAATGTTATGGAAATCATTCCCCTTTGTCCTCTTTTGTGGTGACGCATGCGTAAGTGGCCACCCTAGCTCCTCTCCTTGGATGGAACCTTACACAGATTTGCCTGCTGGCAGGTTACAGTGCACTGGAAAAGAATGAACACTTCCCATGTCATCAGCATGGCCAAAAATGATGTATTGGGCTTAATTCACTGTAATTCATTTGTTTGATTTAGCAGATGATTCCTTACAGAGCCTCTACTCAGGCATTCATGTCAGTCGTTCACTCCGTCCTGTGTTAGTCAAATGTTATATTTGGCTTCCAGTGGTCCATGATTAGCTGCTGTGAGTTTTTGGGAGGGTGGGTGGGAAACTTCTGCATTATTCAACTCAAATGCTTTGAACAACTCAGAAATAACTAAGAACTTCAGCTTTAGGGTAAAAGAGGAGACTAATTTAGCAGGTTTCATGTAATCCCATTATACATGCAGATCATTCCACATCATTGGAGGGAATGGAAAAGCCTCTCAACATTCTCCCTGTGTCTCTCTATTACAGGAGAAAACCAACAGTATAGGACAAGCTTTGACTTTGAAGGAAGAAGTTCCTCCGTTACTGATCTGCTTATTATGGAACCCCTAAGTTTCCAAAGAGCCACAGACTTCCCTAGAACACTGTCTGAAAAACACTGCACTACAAAGCAGATTCATAATGCTCCAGAATGGTTATGAAAACATATTTCAGTATTTCCAGGATGGTTGTAAAAAACAAAACTGCAACAACAAATTATAGTTTCTATAAAAGAACTTATCCTTAATAGTTCATTTTAAAAGGCATACTTGATTTTGCTCTTTGCCACCTCCAGAAACTTCTGTTTTCCTTGAAATGGATGAAGTTGAAATTGAAAGCAGCACTAAGGTTTGTTAACACAAAAATGATAAATTCAGTTTATTAAGTTCATTACATTTTCTAGTTATTGTTGTTCACGTATTACTACCTTTCTATTTGTTCAAAGAGTATGATCATAAATCATATTTGTTCATATTATTTGTTCAGATTGTTCAGATTTTGAGAGCTCGGTCCATAAATACAAAACATATTATGGACAAAGCTCCATAAATATGAATAATCTATAAAAATTATGAATGGATGGCATCTCTGCAGAGAAGCCTTCCAAGGTTTGTTCTGGCATATTGCCACCTTTTTCTACGAAAACGACAAAGACTAACACATTTATTCTGGCCTAAGCTTCTGTGGACACTTAAGCCCTGTTCACGCATTTGTCTGAACATGTGAGGGCTTAGGTTCAGGGCTGTGAGGAGCCGTATTCATGTTTGCTTGAATGCGAGTAGAAAACTCGACATGATTGGGAACTCTTGAGAAGGCAGGGTCCGCGATAGTGTGGAGAGTTCTACTTGCGTTCAAGCGAATGTGAGTAGAACTATGCTAGAACATGAGTAGAACTATGTGAGTAGAAAGGGAATGCTCCCTTTCAGACCTTGTAGAGTCAACACGGCAAGGTCTGAACTGAAAAGGCAGAGCCAAAGTCCCAGGAGATGTTGGGGCTGGGGCCAGTGTGCCTGGGCCCAACCCTCTCCCTGCTTTAAACCCTCACGCATTCAGGTGAATGCCTGCATAGGACTTAAATTACAGATGAACCCAGTTATCCAAACCTATCACCACCTCCCTCTTGAATTTCAGCTGAATTTGGGATTCAGTCTCATCGAAACAACAACAAAATCTGTTTGAAACATTGCTGAGCAAAATGTCAGTCCACAAACTGGAATCATAGAGTTTGGTTTTGGAACACATTGGAAGAATTGAGTTTTACATAGAAAAGCATCTGAACTTTGGAATTGGGGAGTTTAGAGAATGAACTTCCCCAGTTCACAATTTATTGTCTAGTTACAAGCAGAGCCCCAAATCCCCCAAATCCAGGTCCCAAATCCAGGTCCTCCAGCACCTGCATCAGCATTTTGCAGGCACCCCCTTTCCTTTCCCTCTGAAATGTATCTGGTGGCAGCGGTGATAAGACCAGGAGCTGTAATCCTCTTTTGGTTTAGCAGCATCTTTGTGTATAGGATGGCCGCTTCCGCACTGCCAAAATAGAGAGAATGCACCACCAAAAAAGAAGACACCAATTTACATAGAATCTGCATATGCTAATTTTATGTATATATGCATGTTTGAAAATAATTACTTGGATTTAAATTTTACAGAGAGAAAACCAATTCATTCCCCATCCAAATCACACCCCCAAATTCTTAAATTAATTTTCACCCCATCCCAGATCACCCAAATCAGTTCTCTTATTCAATTGATTTACTCCCAGATGATACAGATCCTGCTCCAAAATCAATTTCCCTTCAGTTATAATTACCCTCTGAACTTAACCATCAGATCATTACTCCCTTCCAAATAAAATTAAATTCAACATAAATACGTAGGATTCACAACACAATTCCCTTCTGGTGATGAGAGGATACCAGTAAAGCCTATTGAGTTCAATGGGATATACTCTCAGGTATGTGTGTGTACGATCGACGCCTAACTGGACCATTTCTATTTGTCTGTTTTTTATACAAGGGCTACACAATGTTACACCTAATTTTTATTATGTTTTAAGCAAGGCTAGGGCTTAAGAAATCCCATGTTGTGATGCACAGTTGTAAATTCTTCATTTGTTTGTTACTTCTCAACCAAAAGGAGCAGACCTCCTCCTCTTTATTTATTTAAAAGCTTTGTAAGCTGCTTTTTAGGGTAAAATATTTCCCTTCCTTTCTTCCTTCTTTCCATTATCCCAACAGCCTCTTTTTCTCTTTCTTTCCCCATACACTTACTCTCCCTCCACCCTCATATATATACACACACAATACCATCCGTCAACTCTATACACTTACATGTCCATCTGTTCCCCACTTGCCACTGCCTGTATGAGCAGTGCCAGGCAGGCAGAGTGCTTCAAGATAGATGTGGTGGGGAGAGCTTTCCCAAGTTAAGAAACAGCAACAGCATCCCTGCTCCATGTAAAATTCTCTTCCATTCTTTAACACACCCTGCTCACCTCAGTGCTAGCTGGGATTTGCAGTTTGGAAGGTGTGAGAGAAAAACAGAGAGAGGGAGAGAGAACCACAACTTTAAGCTCAAACCAAAACAGCTTCCTTCCTTCCTTTGCTCATTAATCCATAGAGAGAAAGGCTAGAAGGTACCACTACCTTCACAGCAGGGTCAGAACAGGAACTGCTGGCCACCACCTTGTCTCATCTCCCAGTATAGGTGTGTGAGGTGGTTTCCCAGGCAGCCCTTGAAATACCAGGCAGTCTGGTAGAAAAATGTTCAAATTTGTGTAAGAAATACATAAAACAATTAATTTCAGGCATGATTTGTATGAAGCACACGTGAGCTCATCTGGAGTGAGCTCATACCAATCTGAATCTGTGAAAGGTAGACCATCTGTGAAGGAACAGAATTGTCTTATAATTTGTATACAGTTCTGTTTGGGTATTATGGGGTTAATTTACTTTGCTGTGGTTGCTAGAACCAAATGGCCAAAAGTTCAGGACTTGGTGCCAGTAAGGGCACCATCACACATGCGGAGAATCCCACATCAATGCTGATTCTTTCCAGTATCATTGCAGGACTGGGTTGTTCTCTTTAGATGGCTGTCCCTGTCGCATTTCCCCCCACACACACCTTCTTTCCTTCTCACAGGGGTGGTGATGCGCTCAGAGGCATTGCCACCTTTCTGCGAAGAAGTGTTACATGCACCCGGGGTGTAGCGACAGCTCCTCTCTGGTGCCTTCCCCTTTCCCTCCCCTTGCACGTTACTGGTGGATGGGGACTGACACGCAGACAGTCCCCCCCCCCAATCTCCCCTCCCCCCCGGCCTCCCCATTCAGTGACAATCTCTGCCATTTACTCAGCCGTTTACTCACTGGGAATGCACAGCAGGGGGACATCCCGGCAGGTCGGAAGGCTGGACACTGCTCTGCCAACCTGCCGCTCTGCTGCCTTGCTACTCTGCCACTCTGCTGACCTGCTGCCTTGTTCAGAAGCTGCAGGCCAAAAATGGCAAGGATCCAAAGTGGTGCAGGCACAGGAAGGCGACACGCCCCACAGCCCATTGTCATCGCCTTCGCCATTGTGACCGCACCCGCAACAACAACCCAAAACAACTGCCCACAGCTGCCAACACACAGTGGTTCATTCATGCTAGGGGAGAAATACACGGAGAGGTCATGGCGCTCCATTTGCGCATATTTGGGAAAATACCACATTTTTTTCTGTTCAAGGAAAACATAGGATAGGTGGGTGGAAATGGTGAGATAATGACTGGACGATGACGACATCACGTAATGGACCCGCACAATTCAGTGAGTGGCCAATCATGAATGTGAAATAAACTGGAGGTGTAGAGATGCCCTAAGTCTACGAAAGTCAAGGAGGTAAAAGGAGTGGGTTATAGGTTGAACAGATGGTCAGAGACATAAGGAGCCTGTGGAAGGGTTTTGTTTACAGTGTGGCTCTGAACAGACTGTCCTTTGCAAGAAGTTTCAGTTTGCAGAAATATTTGCAAGTTGCTTAACAGGAAGAATTTAGAGTAAAGGTGAGACCTCCTGAATGTTCAGTTACAAGAGCACAGGCTAGCTTTAACACTTAAAAAGTTGAGATAAAAAGGAAGTTTTTAGAAGGCAGAGGAAGGCTGAAAGAGAGAAGGAAGGCTGGAAGGAAAAAGAATCAGACAGAGAAAGAAAAATGAAATCAGTGAGCTGCTTAGGAGAAGCTGAATGCTGGGGAGAAGCTGAGAACTCTAAGAGTAAGATATCGCTGGAAAGAACTTAGAGAAAATAGGGACCCAGTTTATTCAGGCTAGCTGGATGTATTTAACTCTGGTTATTTTCTTTCTCTTTTCCTGTTATGGTTTTGCTTATGTGTATGTGTGCTGTAATCTGAAGGTATTCACAAGAGACTCAGAGGGTTTTAAGGCTGTTTGGTGATGGCAGCCAGGGGGAGGGGGGAATCTACCTGATGGGGGTGGAAAGGTCATTGGAAGGGAAGGGCAAATGGGAGTTAGGTACTCTATTTGGCCTGGTCTCCCTTCCACACATGGATCGGGGCATAACTGGTTCAGTGACACATCACTAGTTTTACATTATGCAATGGCATTCACACAAGTTGATTGAGTTGAAAACCTGGATTTCAAAATCAATTCCTAGATTGAAAAAGCCCTGCCTAAGTACCTGTTGTTTGGCAGGGGCAGAAGCAGGCTCAGGGTCCACCTCGTACAGCTGACTGGTCCTCCTTCCCACAGCTCCTAGACTGAAAAAAAGACTCACCAATGGGAGTCAATGAACCTTTTTCTTTTCCCTAAATATTGTAGCCCATGTTGCTTATCTAAATTGGACTGAATTCTCAAGGTTTTCCCATTCAAATTGGTGCAGTTTCTCCCTGTCTAAAGACCATAGGCATTAAATTATCATTCCCCCACCCCACTGATTGTCACACTCATACCATTGGAATTTTTGCGCCTGACATAACAAGAACAGATTCTTAGAGCGGTGTCCAAACCTTTCTTTGTCATGTATTAAGTCAGCCATAACCCACGGGTGTTGTAAAGTGCTGTAATGGATTTTGTTCTGCATGACACTTGTTAGCATTAATTAAAGTTGTGTGAGCAAAACTCCAGACTGTGCTTTAAAAAATGCCTCTCTTGGGGGTCCTGATTCAACATCAGCTGATATGGATTTATGGATAACCACACACATTCTGAGCACATTATGTTCACTAAAACTCTGCTGGACAGTATTTAAAAGGTTTTAATGGTAAAGTGCCACAAAACGATGACATTTCGGATTTGAAGAAAAGCAAATACTTTGCATGTGTGAGTTCCAACCAGGCTGGTAGAAGTTCCCTTGCACTGGTCTTGTACACGATCTGGGTGGGATGGATAGACATCTCATGCTCAGGGGAACCATTTCAGAAATTCAAGAGGTCAGTCACCTCCCCAGTGTATCAGACCACACTGCTTCTGCTCTAAAAAAAGCAAATATTTTCTGTGTGTGCATGTATGAGTTCCAACTAGGCTGGTGGAAGTTTCCCGGCGTTCATCTTGTACACGATATGGGTGTGACAGATGGATATCTCATCCTCAGGGGAACCATTTAGGAAACTCAGGAGGTCAGTCACCTCCCAGTGTATCAGACCACACTGATTGTTCTCCAAGGAAACCTATAAGTGGTTGTGACTGTGAGTCATACTGAGAAACTATTAAAAACAACGAAAGGTGCAATGTTATGCATTTTTAGACAGAAAAAAGTCATACAATTGCCAGCATTCCCCAGCCAGCCATACTGGCTGGGAGATGCTGGGACTTGTAAGCTGGGACTTCCCCCCCGCCCCCATCTAAACATGCATAGCATTGCACCCTAAATGTCCTATATACTCCCATTCGTGATAAGTTCAATGAATATGCACCAAGGGGTGAGAAAGCAGATATATATTCAATCCTGTATTCATATCTCTGTGTGCAGGCCTTTGTGTCTACACTGGAAGTTTTGTGCTCTAAGGATGCTTACAGACAGAGGGCTCCTATTGCTAACAATCAAAAGGCATTGTAGTATGCCTGCCAAAAGTACAAATCCTTTTGTCTAGGCCCTGTTAGACAAAGAGACTCCATAACCGGTTGACGCCTCAGTTACGTAGAAGCCCGAGTGGCGGGAAAAATGTAGGCGGAGCAAGAAGGGAACCATACTGACGCGCTCATGACTAACGGCTTCGTAAGCTGGTGTACTGGCTGTTTATTGGCTATTGGCTTGGTAAGCTGATGTGCTGACTGTTTCATTGGTTACTGGCGAGAACAATAGAAGTAATAAGGTATAAAAGGTTTTTGCACACGTGCTTCGGGGTCCAGACTGCTCTGCACCCATTTTGCAAAACGATCAATAAAATAGTGTTGGATCCACTGCTGCCTGCCTGGCATCCTTTCTTTCTTTCAACCAGAAGCAAGGACTTTTTATCTAACAGCCCTGCCTTGGCCAATCAAGAAGCCTTGGGGGTAGGACCTCTTGGAGGCTGATAGCTCACTTCTGGCCCAGTGCAGAGGCCTTGGTACCTGCCACACACACACACACACCCCTCTGGTTGGTTGTAGCAGGTGGCATGAGCGGCCTATGCAGCTGCTGTCCCTAGTTGACCTTCCCCTGCATATTGCTCCCAGCACTCAGGCTAGGAGATATCACTGGTAGAAGACATGTTCTACATAAGGCTACATAAGGTGGCCCTGGGTCCTACTTTACAGAGGGCAGTCCACCAACTACTCTGTGGGAAGGATTCCGAAAGAAAGAGGGAGGTGAAGATCATCTCAGGCGCCTGCTCCAACTGGACTGGCCTTTCCTCCCACAGCACAAGTCCCACAAACTGTTCTGTTGGGAGGATCCCAGAAGAGGGACGCAAGCAGGCAAAGATCAGCTCAGGCCCCCGTTTTGGCTGTAGTGTCCTTCCCCTCCCTCCTCACAGGGCTTTCTGCCATCAATTCCCCTGTGGGATGGATCCATATGAATTATTTTTAATATTGTTTACAGTGATGTTTATTAATTTATTGCCTTGCTTGTAAGCTGCCTTGGAAGGATTTTTATCATAAAACGTGGGGCATAAACCTCACATTTGGATTCCTGCAATGTGTTATACATGGGGCTGCCTTTGAAAATGGTCCAGAAACTTCAGCTGGTCCAAGTGAGATTGTTAACAGGGACTGGCTGATTTCACCTATTACACCAGTGCTTATGATCTTCACTGGCTACCAGTCTATTTCTAGGCCCAGTTCAAAGAGCTAGTATTAACTTTCAAAGCCCTGAGTGGCTTGGGACCATTGGAAAGTTTGATGTGACTTACCGCAGAGTTGCTTTAAACAGAGAAAGTGTGGCAACACAGCATTAAGTATTGGAGGCAATAAACGCAGGCTAGAGCCATTTTAAAAGAAATTAAAATTGCCTTGCTTTATTAGTGCCTTTATACACATTGTCAGAAAAGGCTGCTTAACTACTGGCTGGGTATATGAGTATAAGTGAGCGAAGGCATAAGATAGGATTACTTCTTCCTTCAGGGAGAGAGCTGCATGGCACTTGCTGGTTTCAAGACAGAGGAAGAAGGAAGAAGAAAGAAGAGGAAGGGGAAGGGGAAGGAGCAAGAAGACCTGGTCACAGTCTTTCCCACTATGGTGAAATGTATTATATTTCTACTTAAATTATAGTGATTATTTCTTAATTAGCACCTCTACATGTAGATTAGCATATGCACATTTTAGGCAAATCTGTGCCCTCTTTTGTTGCCTTTTTCTAGTGATGCATTTCATCTTTTTGGCGATGTGTAAGTAGCCACTCTAAGGCTACAGGCTTCCTACATTAGTCCTGTGAGAAATTTTTCTCAAGGTTTTCTAGCCTCTCATGTAACATTTGACATTCTATCAATATGATATCCAATGCAATTCTGTTCGTGCAATTCTTGTAGCCGTTGACCAGGCGCTGGAATTTGCTGGAACATTATTTTCCAAAACAAATGCTTCAAAAGTCTGTTTTTCCAAAACAAAAAAGCATTGTTGTTAATTCAGTAGTTATGAAAGCCCCCATAACGACAATCTAAGAAGCGTATAGATAGAAATATAACATTTGTGGAAACAATTTGCAGAAGCTTCGCTGGGCGGCATATGGTATATGGAAAACTGAATAGAGGCAGTGAAATATTTTTTCCTTGCCACTCTCATTGCCTTTGAATATATCTGGCCATAGGCACGCACCGGGGTTCGACTGCATCCACTGGGAGTTTTTCTCCACCTGCACTCAAGCTGTCTCCTAGTTTGTTTCATCACTCTCAATTCTGGGGTGTACCACGGAGCTGTATGAGCTCTACTCTGGAGAGGGCGCTCAAGGAGCGATCGTGTCATCTGCCTGGGGCCTTTCCTCATTCCACAGGTTAACCATATCAGCTGGAACCCCCCCACCCCGAGCCCTCTGGAAACCATCCAGATCCATTAGCCTCCAGAGGCAGACCATCTTAATAGGTTCCCCCCCCCCTTGCAGAGGGGAAAAGCTTCTGTAAGTCTAAACCTCAGCAGGCAGTGATCTGACCATGACAAAGGGACTGATACAAAGTCCCCCACCTTCAGATCACCATCTCGATGTCCTGTTCAGAAAACCAGGTCTAGAATATGGCCTGCTACATGTCTTGGGCCAATGACATGTTGGGACAGTCTCATGGCTGTCATGGAGACTATGAAATCCTGAGCCACCCCAGACAAGGTGCCCTCAGTGCAAATGTTGACATCTCCCAGAACCAACAGTCTGGGGGATCTCAGCAGCATACCCAAGACCACCTCCGTCAGCTCACCTAGGGAGTCTGTTGAGCAATGGGGTGGGCAGTACACCAACAGAATCCCTAATCTGTCCTGCTGACCCAACACAAGGTGCAAACACTGCAGACTTGTAGTCACATGGAATTCCTATAGACCACAGCAACACCCACTCCCCGGCCTTCAAGCCTTCCCAGATGCTGGAACAAGTACCCTGGCGGGCATAGCTGGGAGAGACGGACTCCTCCCTGCTCACCCATCCAGGTCTTGCTTATACACTATTAAGTCATGGATAAGGAGGGGGGCTTATTCTGAACTGATCTGGCATTTAAAAGCAGCATTTGGAGACCGGAAGGCAGACTGATAGGCAACCACCAAACCTGCAGGTACGGGGAGGACTGGAACATGGCACAGCTGTTAACTGTCTGGGCCACATTCCCCTTACCTGGCAAGTCCACCTCACAATGCCATATCTCCCTCTACCTGTCACTACACTGATTGCCCCCCTCAGGACCCCCAATGGGCCCAATATCCTCCCTCCCAGGCACATATTCAGACCACCAGAAATCCAGGCAGAGGAACAGGGTCCTGGTCCTGAAGCACTCACAGCTAGGTGGTCTCTGGCACCTCCAGCAGCAGGCAGCCTTTACAGCTGGAGTCAGGTTGGGGCCCTGCCCTCCCAGGCCAGGTGGAAAGAGCCAGGCAGAGAAGCAGGGTCCAAGTCCTGCAGGGATCACAGCTGGATGGTCTCTGGATGGTCATATGTATAGTTTCCAATTTAGAAATAATTATTATAATTTAAATAGAAATACAGGACATCTCACCATAGTGAAGACTGTGTCCTGCTTGTGGGTTTCCTTTCCTGTGGGCAGCTGGTTGGCCACTGTGTGAACAGAATGCTGGACTAGAAGGACCCCGGTCTGATCCAGAGCAGCTCTTCATAGGTGACCCAGTAACATGTGTGCCTGCCTATTTAGTATGCTGCCCAGGTGTTAACTGGTGTTGGACAACAGTGCTTATGGTTCTTTATCTTTAAACCAGAACATTAGACACCCCTTCAAACAGAAGACACCCTTCAAATAGACAACAGTAATCTGGCAGCCCTTCAAACAGAGGACCCCTGGCCACCCTCTGTGACCTGCCAGGTGCTTGACAATCCCCTATCCCATGCAGGTAGCAAAGCCAAGAGAATTATTAAGCCCCTGATAGCCCATCATACATTGCTCATGAAGGTTAGCTGTATTCAACTCACTGAATTACAGTTTGGCAGGCCAGACTTGGGGCTTCTCTACACCAGCCTAAAATCCTGCATTTAAAACGGGGCTTTCTGCTTCCATTTTAAATGCAGGATCACAACTGACTCCCTTTACATGCACTTCCTTCCCCCCTAGCTGAGGCTTCCATTATCTTCCATTGATATCACTCCTCTTCTTGCAACTTTAACTCTTTTCATGGAGGGAACTGAAGCAGAACACAATGGGGTAATTGGATAGCTCATTATCTGCGATCTGTTTAAAAATGGAACAAAGGGCGTTTAGTGCAGGAGATGCCAGGGGTGATCCCTGCGTCATGTAAAGAGCCCGCAAACGTCTGTGAAGGAGCAATCTCAATCGCAGGATAAAAGCCCGGTGTGAAGGAGCCCTTGGTCCATACAAACATTCAGAGCAGTTTACACAGCTAAGTCTCATTCAAAGAAAAGAAAGCATATAATTTAGAAATCTCATGGGAACATAAGAAGATCCCTGCTGGATCAGGCCAAGGGTCCATCTAGTCCAGCATTCTGTTCACACAGTGGCCAGCCAGCTGTCGACTGGGAGCCCACAAGCAGGACATGAGTCTTGTAGTGTCTAGACTACCAACTGCAGCTGACTGAGTAAGAACCAAAGGCCCCTGTAGCACCTTAAAAATGAATACATTTATTATGGCATAAGCTTTCAGGGGCCAGAGTCCACGTCATTAGATTCACTGAGAAAGTCTTCCTGGTCCCTATTTATTTAATTTCACCTTGCTTTAGTGGCTTTCTTCCATATTTGTATGGAAGGTGTAGAGTCTCCATTCTAAGTGGCCCAGACCTAGTTCAAAGGAGCTTTTCCAAGAAAAAGAGGTTGGTGTTAGCTTGAGGGGTTATATGTCTAAGCAAGAATATGCATGAATGTACTGCTGTTTATCCTTGGTAGCCAAGTCATCATACTGGTTTACCATAAGGAGGGATGGCTCATTTTTCATAGCTCTGCCCATAAATTAATCCTAAAATTATTTAAGGCTTGCAAGGGCTGTACTGAAAACCGTATTTTTCTAACCGGTGCGTCAATTCGTGTCACGTACAGCTTTTGACTGGATTCTAAGAGTGGAGTTCTATGTGATTATATCTCTTCCAGACTATGTTTAGTTTACATTTTATACTTTTTAACCTATACTTTTATACGTTAAGCTGAACAGCACAAGGTCTACCCTCATTTATTCAGAGAGCTATGATTTCCCATCAACATGATCCAACAGAAACTTAGCATCAGCCTGCTGCCCCCAGTCTGGCATACCAGCCAGCCATTTTGCCAGGGCTGGCAAAAGGGTGAGCACATTTGTGGCTACAGGGCAATGACGGAATCTCCTGCCCACAAATCCTGATTCAGAGGTGGTAGGAGAATGCATCCTGTGATTATCCAACATCAGTGGCTCTGGAAAGCGGCCTTGCCTAGCCAGGCAAGGCTGATACCCCGAGAGGATGTGGCTTCTAGAAAGACCTGCCGCTCTGCAGGATAGAATGGGATTCAAAGTGCTGGTTATGACCTATTAAGCACTATACACCTTCAGACCGGACTACCTGAAACACCACCTACTGCCATACAAGCCTGTCTGGGTTTAAGACCTTCAGGAGAGATCTTTCAGTACTGCTGCAGCCTTCAGAGGTGCATTTAGTGGCAACATGAGAAAGGGCCTTCTTGGTGGCTGCTCCCAAGCTGTGGAACTTCCTGCTGAGAGAGGCTAGATTGGCTGTCTCTGCTGACCTTCTACCAGCAGGCAAAGACATTTTTATTCAAGCAGGTCTTTGGTGTGTAAGCTCGTCTGTTGGTTTGGATGCTGTTTTTCTTATGTTATTATTTTGTTTTTAATGTATTTGTTTTATTATTGCTTTAATCGGGTTTTTAATTTTAGTTTCTATGACTGCAAGCCGCCTTGAGTGCCATTTTGAGTGCCAGGGCAGGGTACAAATAAAATAAATAAATAAGAAAGCCCCATGTATGCTACCTGGTATGTGATTAATATGATTAATAAATATTCTGAACAAACAATTGAAACTTGTTCTAATCAGAGATCATATGCTTTTTGCTAATATCCAATCTATGAGGTATATCCATATTTGTTCTTCAGGGCGGGGAGTGGGGACTAGTGATGGGAAAACTTCTCTGAGCTTGATTTGAAATTAGACTTGGATAACTGAGCTGTTGTTTTTTAAGCCTTGATTATTAAATTAGTTTGATTCTTTCTTAGCCTGATAACATTCCCTTTGGTTTGATGTCTTGATGCCATCATCAGGAATGCTGCAACAGCAACCATTTTATAGCACTTTCAAGTGTTCCAAGTGCCTTACATACATAATCTTTACAATCGACCTGTAAGGCAAGTCAGTATTATTATCCCCCATTATTGCAGAGCAGAGGCGGGCTGAGGCTGAGAGAGAGTGGCTTGCCTAAAGCAACCTAGCAGGTTGATGGCAGAGGCGAGATTAAAACTGGGGACTTCCTAATTAATTGCTCAGTCTCTTGGGCACTATGCTACATCAACACTGTGAATGCTTTCCCTCAACGCTCCCATGAGCCCCTTTTCCTTCCCAATGCATCTAGTCCCATTCTTCCCCAAAGCTTTTTATCAACCAGGGGCATCTGGTTGTCCACTGCAAGAAACAGGATGAGGGACTAGATGGATCTAGATGGATCTAGCAGTGGTAGCTGCTGTAGCGGCAGCAGGTTTTTCCCTTTTCTCCTGGCTGCATCTTCTTATACAGAGATGATGAAGTCTTAAATGGTTTGGACCAAATTACTTGAAGGACCCCATAGCAGCCTGCCTGCACTTTAAGATCAGCAAGAGAGACCCTCCTCATTTGCCCACCTGTGAGAGCAGCTAGGTGGGCAACCAGATGAAAGAGGGCTTTTTCCACAGTGGCCCTACACCTCTGGAGAAAGTTGCTATCGGGCATCCCCCAGGCCCCAACATTGCAGGCTTTTAAGAAGGCCCTGAAAATATATTATTTTACTTTGGCCTTCCCCTTATATGTTTGCCATTGTTGCTTTTTTATTGCTGTTTCTATTGTGTTTTTGCTGTTTTTACTGCTTTTTAAGACCATATTGGTTTTTATTATATGTTTTATTATTGTACACTGCCTTTGGAGAGCTTCTGCCCTAAAAAGCCACCAAGAAATATTTTAAATAAATCGTAAGTCAGGGGTGAGCAACCTTCCAAATGTTTTTGAACTTTAACTCCCATCAGAACCAGACATGACCAATGGTCAGGGATGATGGGAGTCGGAGTCCAAAAACATTTAGATGACCACAAGTTGCTCACCCCTGCTCTAAAGAGTGTGCTTCTCAATAGATGTTAATATGCTGAGTTTGTGGTAACCTTAAGAGTACGCACATAGATTGCTCTGAGCAATTTGCATGTGTTTGGGGATAATGGCTTTGTTTTCTTTAGCATGAATAAAATGCAAAGAACTGCCAGTTCCTTTACAGCCAATCACTGCTATATTTACTGCTACATAATTAGCCTCAGCCTTAATTAGTCTGACTGTTCCTTTTCTTTATATTAAGCTATTTGGAGTCAGTAAATTCCAAGCTGGAAGAAGATGAAGGTTGATTGGTTTATTTGTTGTTATATTCATACCCCTTACAGAAATGTGAGAACAATGCCTTGCTCTAAACAAAGGACATGATCCAGTTAAACATAAGAAGTGTGATGTGAATGGGAGGATTAAGTCCATGTTTGAATCTTTCCCGTTGAAATCCATAGGACTTTAAAGTGATTGGATCATATCCAAACATTGACACATGAATGTTATAGAAAGAGAGCAAACATATTGTTTAAGCCAGTATGTTCTCTACTATTTCCTTTTCAATCAAGGAAAAAAGTGAGTTTCCTATAAGTGAGGGTGACTTCAACTGTTGCTTTTCCAACATGGTGTAAATTGGCCATTTATTTATTTACTTACTTACTTACTTACTTAATATTAGTAACAAAAAACAAAGAAACAGAATATTGATATCAATATTAGTATTGTCTTAATTTAGATTAAGTATGTTCATCAATCAGCAGCCAATAATTTTTTTCCCCAGTGTTAGTAAAATAATGAAATTTTTAGAATGATTATCAAGATGGACATAAGCAATAGAAAACCCCCAATGCAAAATATTTTCAAGAAATCATACACTTTTCTCTCACACAATAGTAGGATGACAGGACAAGATACATGGCTAGGGAATACTTAGCATAAGAATTAGTGGAAAAGACAATAATGGGAATCAAAAGTATGCTATTCAAGCATTTTTCTTTCTCTGAAATACTTAGGTATGTTAGAGAAGCCCGCCATGGATCCCAGGGAGGCTGAATTCCAGTGAATTCAGCCCCCTGGAATCCATGGCGGAACGGAGCAACCGCCCCCCCCCGAAACGGAGCCTACCTGGCTGCGGCTGCGGCTCCGGTGGTGGTGGCTCTGGCAGCGGTTGCAGCTCCGGCAGCTCCAGCCGCTGCCAGGCTGCAGCCGCAAATGGCGGCGGCTATGGCGGCCTCCATTTGTGTCCCTGGCAAGCTGTGATAGGCTATGTAAGTATCTATGTAGCCTATCACGGCTTAGGGCAGGGATGCAAATGGCGGCAGCTACAGTGGCCACCATTTGAGTCCCTGTGCAGCCCAGCGGCTGGATGTCCAGCTGCTGGTGGCCCCGGCCGGCAGCTCTGCGGAGTTGCCGCGGAGCGGAGCCGTCTGGGGAGGATTCCGGGGGGAGTGACAGAGTGCCTCCCCCCCTCCAGCGGATGCCGCCACCAGAACAAGGTAAGGGATTCGTACATCCCTACAAATACTGTAACAAATTAAATAATAAATTTACAATCCCAAGGTTATATCTTATCGTTTTCAAAGGTTTCTATTTGTTTTCTCCCTTCTTTTAGTTGAACATATCCAGTCATCATTTTTACCATTAGGCTATAACTTTCACCTGTCTGAGGACCATCATAACCACACAGAGACCTGGTTCACACGTCATGGTGCTATTCAGCCACATATTGTGGATTATTTAAAGTTAACCCATGGTTTGTTCTTAGATACCTGCATTGAGTAGGGGGTTGGACTCGATGGTCTTGTAGGCCCCTTCCAACCCTACTATTCTATAATTCTATGAACCCAAAGTGCCCGGGGCTGAGATGTCATGCTAACAACCTATGAATGCAGTGTTCATAGGTTGTTTCTGAAAACTGGAAGCTTCTCATGCAGAGTATGCGTCCCTGCCAATCTTAGGTTAATTAACACACAATTTGCCATCTAATGCTGCTGGGATGTGTGAACAGCCCCAGAAAGAACACTGAAGCCACCTCTGCTGCTATGCTTTTCAAGGGAGTCAGTCCACACATTCAGCTACAAGTTATTAAGTGAGTTTCTTAGGACTAGGGATGTATGAAAGTCACTCACCGTTTCGCGGAATCTTTCGCGAAGGGGGGGGGAGGCGCTCCGTCCCTCCCCCCAGGAATCCTTGATGGCCGGCTGTGCTCCGCAGGGATTCCACGAAGCCACCAGCCGGCTCTGCCAGCAGCCAGACATGCAGTCAGTGGCTAGCACGGACGCAAGTGGCGGCTGCCATAGCCGCCACCGTTTGCGTCCCTGTATTCACATCTGTGTTTTTTTTACACAGATGTGATAGGCTACGTAAAGACTTACGTAGCCTATCATGTCTGGGTTTAAAAAAAAAACAAACGCGTATGCAAATGGCGGCGGCTATGGCTGCCGCCATTTGCGTTCCTTATTTTTGGCCGTCTTAGTCTACGTAAATATTTACGTAGACTAAGACGGCCAAAAATAAGGAACGCAAATGGCGGCGGCCATAGCCGCCACCATTTGCGTACGCGTTTTTTTTTAAAAAAACCAGACGTGATAGGCTACGTAAGTCTTTATGTAGCCTATCACATCTGTGTAAAAAAAACAACAGAAACAACCAGACTGCAAATGGCGGCGGTGGCAGCCGGTTGGAAGACCAGCCGCCGCCGCCGAAGCCGCTGCTATCCTGAACATCCGCCCCAGGTAAGTCTCATCCCGGGGGGGATCCGCAGGGGGTGGGGGGGTGGCAGGCCGTTCCGCCATGGATTTCGGGGGGCTGAATGCACTGGCTTTCGGCCTCACCGAGATCCGTGGCGGAATTCTCTGACATCCCTAGTTAGGACCACCTTCTCCATGGGTAGGGATGGCGGAGAATTCCGCCACGGATTTCAGTGAGGCCAAATGCACTGGCATTCAGCCCCTCGAAATTCGTGGCGGAACAGCCTGCCCCCGCCCCCCCATGGCCTGCCCCCCTGCCCCCCTGCGGATTCCCCCCGGGACGAGGCTTACCTGGGGGGAGATGTTCCAGATGGTGGCGGGTCCGGCGGGTCCGGCGGCTGGTCTTTCGACCAGCTGCTGTGGCCGCCATTTCCATTTTGGTCTTTGCCGTGATAGGCTACGTAAGTCTTTACGTAGCCTATCACAGCAAGCCATCAAAAAAAAAAAAAGGCGTACGCAAATGGCGGCGGCTACGGCGGCTGCCATTTGCGTTCCTTATTTTTCACCGTTTTAGCCTACGTAAATATTTATGTAGGCTAAAACGGCGAATAAAAAAGGAACGCAAATAGCGCCCACTACGCTATTTGCGTTCCCCTTTTTCGCCGTAATAGTCTACGTAAATATTTACGTAGACTAAAACGGCGAAAAATAAGGAACGCAAATGGCGGCTGCCGTAGCCGCCTCCATTTGCGTACGCCGTTGTTGTTGTTTTTTTGCCCAGCCATGATAGGCTACATAAAGACTTACGTAGCCTATCGTGGCTGCCTAGCTGGATGCAAATGGCAGCTGCTGCTGTGGCCGCCATTTGCGTCCACACCAGCCAGTCCGCGGCCAGAAATCCAGCTGTGGATGGCCCTGGCTGGCTGCTCTGTGGAGCCGCCGCAGAGCAGAGCCGGCTGTCGAGGATTCCAGGGGGAGGGACGGAGCGCCTCCCCCCCCACTAACAGAATCCACGAAAAGGTAAGTGACTTTCGTGCATCCCTATCCATGGGATCCTGCCCATTCACTTGGATCTTCAGCACAGGTCCTGCTCCAGGTTCCCCTTCCTTCAGATATTGATTAGGTATGTGATCAGTGGGGCCAGGACCTTTTCTGTGAGAGCACCCTGTCTTTGGAACACTCACCCAGGAAAGGCTCAAATGGCACCTACAGCTCTGTTTTTTATGAGTCAAGTAAGACCAGGCATAGTCTGAGGGTACACGATGCAGTCACCTTGCTGGAGCTAATTAGGTCTGGTTGCCATCTGGATGAGAAGCTCATGTACTTTATATTATATAGAACCTTGACATACCCAGACACTGTGATCAACATCTGGAGCCTCCCTCCAGGTGCCACCTCTAAGGGAAGCTTGGAAGGTGGCAAGGAGGGAGAGGGCCTTCTCAGTGGTGGCCCCCTGACTTGGAATGATGGAATGAGCCCCATTGAGGTCTGCCTGGCACCGAAACCTTCATCTTTTTGGCACCAGATAAAACCCATCCTCTACTCCCAGACAGTTATATATGATGGGGCATCTATGTCTGCTGTTTTTAAACAGTTCTATTAGGAAAATATTGTTTGTATGTATGTATGTTTGTTTATTATTTGTCCATAGTAGAAAGGCCTTTGCAAATATAAGTTACAATACAGTTATATATAACATAAGCCCAAAGCGAAAGCATCAGATAATGAATACCTAAAAGCAAAATCCGAGGGGCTGTACAAAAAATAAAAAAAAAAAATAAGAAAGTTTTCTTTAAAAATGCTAAGATTGGGCCACAGTAAAACAAAATAACCATACAAATGTTAAAACAAGTTCATTAAAAACTGATGCTGAGAACAGAAACAGTTTATATAATGAAAATATACCAAATGAACAAACTGGCCAAGCTCATACTGGTTTATGTTATAATAAATGATCTCCTCGGCAATTCACAGCAGATGTCATTAAAAAGTTACGGCGGATTTTTTAAGCTGCCACTGCAAAAGATGCAACCCTCAATGTAATACATTTTTTGTAGTCTGCCAATAGATCACAGATAATTTCCAGAGGAGATCTGCCAGCTCTAGTTTTCAGGAGACCCCCCAAAAGGTGGGTCCTGGGTTCCTCATACAAGGGGCAATGCAGAAGATAACGTACTATATCCTCAACTTCCCCAGAACCACAAATACAGGTCTGCTGAGCCAGAGGGATCTCATTGTACTTCCCATCCAAGTAAGCCGTTGGCATGGTTTGAAAGCGAAGCACTGTAAAAGCCTTCCTGAGAGCCACAAAAGTTGAATCCTGGAAATACTGTTGTAAATATTGTCCTCTTTTGAAAAAACAGAACCATGGTGAGAAGGCCTGGCGTTGGCTAGCCAGAATAGCTTCATGACTATCTGCTTCAGAGATTCTGTCTCTGATACTCCGTTGTCCAAGATAGTTAGGGAATTACGGGTATCCTCAAAATATGCCTGAAACAGCACTAGCCAAAGCTGGGCCCAACCACCCTTATCAATTTGCTCAAGAAGCTTTGTTTTGCCAAGTTTCCATCAGCGGAGCTCAGTAATCTTTTGCCATAAAGGATGAGAGCTTTGTCTATTCTTGCTTTGATAGACATAATTCCAGCTTCCAATCTTGGCAGGGAAGAAGGGACCCCTGGTAGAAGAGCCAGCAGCTCTCTCAAAAAAATTTTTTGAATGGTCTCAACTGCTGGGGCATGACCCTGACCCCATATCTCTACACCATACAGAAGTTGGGGGAGCACTTTAGCTAGATTATTTCCAAGGTTGGGCCCACCAGAGAACCACCGTTGCGCCACCCGAAAGATAGGGTTGCTTTAGCAGTCCTCCAGGCGGCAAGCTTTACTGCCATTATGTGGAGTTTCCAACTGCCATTTGAGGAGAATTGTGCCCCCAAATATTTGAAGCTATGACATTGTTCGATTATGTGCTCATCCAGGCGCCATTTATGTAGTCGTTTCCTTTTAGAAAAAACCATAACCTTGGTTTTGGAATACTTTATTATCAACTTTTCCTATCTGCAGACCAAACTAAGTTTATTTAAACGTCTGCTTCGACTGACTAAAGTGGTAGAGAGAAGGGCCGTATCATCTGCATAAAGTAACATTTGTACCTTTCGGGGTCCCAAAGATGGAGGGAAGTTATCCAAGGAACTTAAATCTGCCACTAAACTATTCACATAAGAATTGAACAAAAAGGGGGCTGCCCTGTCTGACATCTCTTCTGGTGGTGACTTTTCTGGAGAGCGCTCCTGACAGGCCAGTACGAACTTTCAGATCTGTATGAGAGTGGATTTTCTGCACCAAAATCAGCAGCCGTTTATCAATGTTGTATATGACAATTTTTCCCATAAACAGTTTCTGTCTATTAGATCAAATGCAGAAGTAAAAGTCCACAAAGGCTACATACAGTCTGCCTCCAGGCCTATTCAGACATTTACAAATCAAATGGGACAGCACAAAACATTGGTCAATTGTGCTCCTCCCTCCCTGAAAACCCGCTTGTTCGTCGGCGAAAATTTTGTTTTCTTCTGCCCACACTTCCAATTTATTAAGCAGGAATCTTCCATACACTTTAGAAACTATGTCCAAAAGGCTAATTGGCCTGTAATTCTTAGAGTCTGATCTTTCGCCCTTTTTTGTGCAGTGGAACTATAATGCTGGACCCCCACCCAGCAGGGGTGATTCCAGTTAGATTAATATGTGAAAACAACTTCGCCAGCACTGGGGCCCACCAGGCAAGATTACATTTAAATAATTCTGGGGGGAGCATATCTTCCCCAGGTGCTTTGCCAGATACCAGGTTCTGGAGTAAATGTTTGATCTCTGAGACTGAGACCAGTGGCCAGTCAGGGAGATCCATACAAACAGGATTAACCGCTATAGGGGCAGGTCCCTGGAAAATGTTTTCAAAATGTTGTTGCCATAATGAACCAAGGATTTCAGATTCTAATTTGAGCATGGAAAAGTGTAGCTCTGAATTGATCAAATTCCAAAATTTGACATTATTTTTTTGTCTCGCTGCCAATCCCAGCTCCATCCATCTTTGCCTAACAGACTCTGCCTTTTTCTTTTTCATTAGAAACTTATAAGATGAATGGGTTGTAATTAAAGTCTTATAACACTCCTCTGATCTAAAGCGCTTAAAGCTACGGGTAATCCTTGCTAATTCTTTTTTCATGTTGCTGCATTCCCTATCATATCAACTGGTTCTACCTGGGCTGGGGGCAGGCATGGGACTAGATTATACCAGAAAAGGTTTTAGGTACTTAGCAATTTGCTGGTAACCCTCCAAGATCTCCAAATGATCCACTAGAATTTGATTTCTCAGTCCCAGTAAAGTTGGGCTATATAACAAGTTAGTTATCACTGAACTCATGGACTCAGACCATTTGAGCTGTCTATTGCCAGCAGTGGCCATTTCAAAAGAATATGTGCTTTTTGCCAGAGTTGGCTTAACTGGTAATTGAATGACAAGCTTAATAGGAAGATTGTCACTCTCTGGCCGATCTTCAACTGAGAAACTTTTTACACCCAAGATTAAATTTGGAGAAATCAAAAAATACTCTACTACACTGGCTCCCCTAGGAGAAAGGAATGTGTAATGCCCGGAAGATATATCTTTCAAACTACCATTCAAAATTGATAGGAAACACTTGTAGCCCAGCATAATAAGGCTACGATCATTCCTGTTAAACTTCCTGTCTTGAGAATGCCTGACCAGACAGAATAGATCATCCAGGCAAAGACCAAAATGTTTAACAGCTCTGAATTAGTTGGTCCTATCCGAACGTTTAGGTCACCTCCCAAAATAATGCAGGAGTCGTCAGACTGGCATTCGTAATTTCCCAGAGCAGATTCCAAAGATAACCACACGTCTTGGGGTGACGGGGGTGAGTTCTCTGGTGGAACATAAGCATTAATACAGAAAAGGGAAGTACCATTAGTGATAACCTGTAACATCAGGATGTTATTATGCAACTGGGGATCTATCATTTAGCAGCTACCCTCTAGTTCTACTAAAACAAACACCACCAGCCCACCATAGCAATGGCCCCTTTTATGACGTCTGACAGCGGCTTTAGAAAATGCCCTGTAACCCTGCAGTTGTAGTCAGGAAATGTCCTCCACCCAAATTTCTTGTAAGAAAATTATCTGAAACTGTTGTAGGTATGTAATGACCTCTTTATCCACTATCTGGCCATGCCATCCAGAAATATTCCAAGACAGAATCTTTAAATCTAAGTATTTTTTCCATCTGTCTGCCGCTTAGTCAACAGTTTAAAGAGACCGGGGGCAGGGGATCGAGGGGTAGAGCAAATGTCCAAAGGAGGAGTTACCCTTGAATAGGAGTGCACCAGTGGTGAAGTGGGAACACCCCTCTCATCTCTCACAAGGGAGAACAAAGATTCTTGCAGAAAAAGTAGACCCCTAATGGATAATTCCTGTGCCTTGGGTGGCAGAAGCTTAAACCATGCTAACAAAGCAACTTCATCTGGGGGCAGTAGTTTTCCCTGCAATGAACAGGGGGTTGGACTCGATGGCCTTGTAGGCCCCTTCCAACCCTACTATTCTATAATTCTATGTAGCTAATCCTTCATGCGAATGCAACTTGAATGGAGATTGAGCATTCACTTCACCCTGTGACTTATCCCCTCTATTCTGATGGTAATTCAGTAGTTCCTGAAGAGAGCACAAGTTAAACAGTAGCTCCTCTTGTTCAGGGGTAGTCAAACCCTGGAAGTGCTTCACCAGGTCTGCTTCTTCCTCTGTGAAGTAGACCTTAATTTCACCTTCACCTATAGGAGTAGGGCAGTGCCTAAGATGCGAGCAATGCAATGGCATGCAGCCTGCTCCACAGGGTTGTTAGCTGACTGAGGAATTATATTTCTTACTAATTTATATAATGCTGCTTGCTGCCTATTTGGGCTCCTAGAATTACCCACCCCAGTTTGGCTGCATTGTTTGAGCTAATCTCCAGAAGGTAATGTACTATGTTTTTCCTCGGAGGTTACTTGAGGGGCTTACCCCTGAAGCCTAACTAGGATGGGTTTAGCAATATTCCTGAAGTATCTGGTAGCCAATATCCCCTTCCTCTCCAGCACTGGTCTGCTCTTTAGGACGTAATTAACAGTGTGTATGTCTACAAATGAGGCCAAAATTCTGGTGCTTGAGAGGTATTCTACTTCTACTATATCCAGGGAAATAAGGTCCTTAAGACCAGAATGTCTCAGTGCCGGCAAAAAGTCTTCTGTTTTATTTCTATGAGTTGAATAAACCTTGCGCAGAACCAAATTTGAGAAGACTTGATGGCTTCTTATTAAAATCAGACACGATTGGACTCTATCAAATTGTGGGGGTCTTTGACATGTGATTGATTGCGCCTGTTGTAGATATGTAATGACTCCTGTTTGCTCCTGTCAACTAGGCCAATGGGGTCTGTCTGTGTACTGGATTCCTGTGTAATTTTGGACTGTGGGATGGGGAGTTAATTTGTATTGTCTCCCTTTTGAGATGCTTGACCTGCCTCACTGGCTTGTCCTTCATCTCAGCATCCTGACTGTCATCTGGTACTGTTAATAGTGAGTTAAACTTTAACCCTTTTGCCTTCTTGCGAGCATTTACTCTATATGATGACAATTTGTCAGCCCCAGCTCCCAATCTTTTGTTGAATGTACATCTAGTTTTCCTTGGGTTCCTCCTCTTGGGGAACCCATTACCAGCATTTTGACTACTCTTTAAAACCCTGACTGAATTGTATTTTGCTGCTTTAGGAACCAACAAGCCTGCCTCCTTGACAAGGGCACTCAGATGAGGCAGCAGGGGGGCAATCTCCTGCAAACAAGAGGAGGATTTGTCCAAAGAAAGCTCTGAAATGGAACTTTCCTCCTCTGTGACTATAGTTGGTAATTCCTTGTTCACCACTGGAAAACCCTGGCCAAAAGAATCGACAAACGCTTCTAAGTAAGATTTCAAGCCTGTCACCATCAACCTAATGTCCTGGATTTCCTGAAAAAAATTAATAATCACTTTGGAGGTCAGTAGACAGTGTCTAGAGAGGGTCTCCAAATCATTGAAGTTCAGGAGACTGGGCAGACTAAAGGAAAGTGCTCTCTTATCCTGCTCCAGATGAGAGACTGCAGCATCAACTGAGGCATACAAGTCTGCTTTAACGGGGCAGTCCTCTGAGAACAGGCTCTCTTCAAGCAGTTCATCCAAAACTTGTGCCATAAGATCGTCTTCTGAGATTTTTTCAGATATTGGCATGGATCCTTTATGAAAAAATGATACATGCTGCGTATGTCTGTGTGCAGCTGATGTGACATGGTGGGTTATAAAATTGTCAATACAAAGTTGTTTAAGTTTAGGGGAAGTTCCAGAGGCAGAATTATCCACCCTTAATTTGCACTGCTTCCATGTCAGTACCATCTTTAAAATCGACAACACAACCTAAACCAGAGAGAAAGAGAGGAGAGAGAGGACTCATGCGTCCCTCGTGCGTCTCAAAGTGCAGCACCAAGTGCGCACTTTGTGCCACACTTTGAATGCTGCAGAGGTGCACGCAGAGGTGCTGCCTCTGGCAGTCATGCCTTAAATACTTGCCAGGGGGAGGAGCGGCAGGTGGAGGTGAGGCTGAAGAAAAGCTCAGGGAGCCAGCAGGAGCCCAGGTGAAATCTCACAGCCTCTTGGCCCTCCAATATTGTCTTCTTTAATTGCTTTTAGCTGCTTACATTGTTTTAATTTTTCTGTATTAAAATTTTTTAGACTGTTTTTATTATGTGTTTTTGGAATGCTGGTGTATTTTCATAAATTGTTGCAAACTACCCAGAGACCTTTGGCTATGGGACAGTATAGAAGTGAAAATAATAATAATAATAATAATAATAATAATAATAATAATAAACCTTGAATTCCATGATATAAGAATATAAATTTATTAAAGAAATACATATCTTATTTTTCTTGGCTTTTACCTGACTGGATTTTTACTGCTGCTGGCTTTTATGTTTTGCTGGTGATTGTGTGTGTGTTTTTTAATTTAATCGTTGTTACCATTAGGGATGGGTGAGTTCCCAGTTTTATGCAAGAATTCTAGGGCTGTGCATGGCTTCAGTGATGAATCTGAATCCTGAAGTGAATCAGGGTGCTTTGAGGTTCCTTGGTGAGATCCAAAGCAAAACAGACCAGCACTGAAGTGCTCCGAAGTGAAGCGGGTCATCGCCGAAGCACCTCGGTCCATCTCAGAGATTTGGAGCTCTTCTGATGCCTTTTGAATCCCACACAGCCTGTTTCCAAAATGTATCAACTTGAGAAAGATCAGGGAGGAGGAAAGGGGGAGGAGGGGAGGGGAGGGGAGGGGAGGAGGAGGAGGAGGGAGTGAGCTTTGGTGAATGGCAACTCTACTTACCAAATTAAGGCTGAATGTGACCCAGCAGTCTCCAATCAGTGACAGTGGTGGTGGTGGTGGTGGGCAGAATAGTAGATATATTGATCAGCCTGCATTTGTTTAATTGTGTGTGTGAGAGAGAGAGCTGGTGGTTACTGTTAGAGAGAGCTATGTTGGTTAGTTGGCTAGATCTGTGATGTGTGTGTACTGCAGCTTTGTTCTTCTTTCCCACCCAGTCCTTTTCAGTTCATCTGTTCCCTTACTTTCTTTTCTAGACAATTTATTTAAAAAACCAAAAATATTACTTTCTTCCTTGCCTTGCCTTGTACTTTGGCTATACCCCTCTCTGCCCTTCTGAATTATTCAACCATTCTTATTAGTTCTTTCTTTCTTTCTTTCTTTCTTTCTTTCTTTCTTTCTAGATTTTTAAAAAAAAACAAGAAAAATTTAAGAAGTAGTTCTAGTTACCTTGCCTTGCCTTGTTCTTTGGTTCCCCGCAGCCCCTGTTCTCAATTCAACTCTTTCTTTGTAGTTTTCCCTGTCTTTCTTGCTAGATCATCTATCTATCTATCTATCTATCTATCTATCATCTATCTATCATCTATGATCTCCTTTCCTTCCTTTCCTTGTTCTTTGGCTCCCCCCCCACCCCCGCCCTCATTTCCTGTATTACCACCCTTCCCAGTTTTTAACTCTATATCTTTTCCCTAAAACAAAACAAATTAAAAAAAACACCTTTCTTTACTTGTAGGTAACTCTGTATTTGCTTTTCTTTTGCTCATGTGCATCTCTGTGTGTGTCTCTGTGTGTGCTTGTGTTGTGGTCAAGCAAAGCACTACACACGTCCACATTTCAAAATACAGTGGGAACAGCACTACGTCTATTATTTAAATAATACTCCACTGCGTGGCAAAGCAAGCAAGCCCAATATGAGGCATCTTTGTGGTCTTGGCAGGGGCAGAGGGGGGCAAGGTGCTGCTGGGACTAGTAGTACTGGAAGCCAAGCTGGCTCTCCCCCAGTCTGGATAGTGTGTCCTGGAGCAGTGGGGCAGTAGAGTGTAGAGTCCACAGCCTGGATGCCAACTTTTTCTGGCCCCAGATTAGTGATAGGAACCTCCTCCTACTTACCATTTAAGCACCTAACTTCTCTGATTATCCCTTTATGACCTTTGGTTTGAGTTTCTGAGAACTGCACATTTTATCTGTGCCTAGCACAAAAACTACTAGGCCAAACTGTCTGAAATTTGGCAGGTGGAATCCCCTCCATGGGGGATGGCAGGTCCCAAATGTCATGTATTTATCATGACAACTGAAAAAGTTATGGCTGTTTCTATTTTCTAATGCAAGTCAATGGGAAAACATCAAATCTGAATGATTCGGATATCTGTATCTCTCTTCGGATCCAAATCTGAAGTGAAGCAGGTTGGATCTGAATTGGTCCAAAGCAAAGCGGGGCTGCTTCAGAAGGTCTGAAGTGGCATCCAAAGTGAAGCGGGGGGGGGGTCCGTGCACAGCCCTAAACAATACCCAATTCGCACCTCATGAGACTGAACTTGGAAAGGAATGCCCAGCATTTTGCTAACAACATCTGTACATTTCCAAGGTTTATTGAGTTTTAGGGCAGGGGAATGAGGACAAAAACCACACAAACATATCTGTGCACAAAGAATGCGTACATTTGAAAATGTGCACAAAAACAGTATTCTCAGTGGGGAAAGTACAAGTAATGCATGCATTTAGAAAAATATGCATGGAAATATGTACACATTTTTGTGCAGAAAAAGTAGGCTCACAATCTGATGTGGACCTCAGTTGGAATGAGATTGGCAGTGGAAAAATAAGAACCTCAACAAGATTGAGATTGACAGAATTGCCCATGCTTAGGTATAATAGTGTTTGTACTTTTATATTGTAATTTACCTTGGATAGATATGTGGAAAAGCAGAACATAAATGCTTTAAATAAATTAATAAATAACATTTCTTACATCTCCCCCCCCCTCTCTCTCTCTCTCTCTCTCTCTCTCACACACACACACACACACACACAAGTATACTTATATAACTTTATTTTTCTACTATATATTTGATGACTTGCATTATGGACCTGGAACGGGACATTCAAAAAGTATTTGGAACATCTTTACTTTCTGCATATCCTTTAAGAGCAGAAATCTGGAGAAATTTTTATTCTTCCCCCTCTGTTACATTGTTTGCTAAAAGGCAGAACAGTTGGCCGCTAGAATAAGATACTCTGCACGTCATTTTTACGTGAATGGCTGCACTCTGTTCTTAATACAAGAACACAGTGCACTCAGGGAATGAAAAAATCAAACTACATTTTCCTCTTTCAAGTTAAAAATAAGTGATGAGTGAAGCTCAGATGTGTTGAATGACACTTAAAAAAAAAAAGCCAAGCAAAAGGAATACAAAAGCTTCTACACTTTGAAACTCTGAAGAGTTTTAAAGTTTGGAGTGTTCGCACACACAGCCGGTAAGTTAAAGATACAATGTGGGCAAACTTTTCTCACTTTACTTCTAATGCTTGAACCCAAAAAGAGTGAGGGTACTTCCAGAGGCCTCATAGTGCTATCAATCAAAAAACATTGTGCAGCTTTTCCGTCTTTTGCTCTGTAATGGATTTTTTTCTGGTGAGAAAGAAGATAGCGGTGGTGAGAAAACATGCATGGGTTCAAATGGGGGAGAACGTTGTCTGGAGCGCGCACACACACGCTGTAAAATTCTGTGTTTGTGGTAGGCTGAATGAAGGATAAAAGCCTCGTCTGAAAGCACCTCAGTACTTCGTTGCAAAGTTCATTATGTGATGTGTATTAGGTAGTGGGTGTTCAGCAAATCAAAGGCTGCTTTCATGTTATTTTACCTTGTGGGAAAGCCATGGTGCATCATTCATTCATTCGTGTTAGAATAGTTATATACCACTTCTCATGAAAAAACAAACAAACCCAAAGCCGTTAACAACATATTACATAACAAGTCATCATTAAAAGCAGAACAGCATTTAGATAAGTTAATGGTTGGGAAAACCCAAGGTAAACAAGAAAGTTTTTAATAGCCGTTGAAAGCACATGATCACTGATGCCTGCTGTATTGCAGAGGGGAGGCCGTTCCCGAGCGAGGCGGCCACCACTCACCCCCTTGTTGTGTTGCTGCCAGATGGGACTTTGCATAGACAGCGAGGCCTCTCCTGGAGATAATATTGGTCTGATGCAGTGGTTCTCAACCTTCCTAATGCCGCGAGCCTTTAATACAGTTCCTCATGTTGTGGTGACCCCCAACCATAAAATTATTTTCGTTGCTACTTCATAACTGTAATTCTGCTACTGTTATGAATCGTAATGTAAATATCTGATATGCAGGATGTACTTTCATTGTTACAAAACCATACTGTAAAAAATCCTCACTATATTTTCTTTTCTTAACGTTCTTCTCTACACGATCCATTGTCATGGGATGGTTTGCTAATGAAAATAATATATAACAATAGCATTAATAATACAAAAGATGATACATGGCACAGTTCAGTCAATTGTTGTTGTTGTTCAGTCGTTCAGTCGTGTCCGACTCTTCGTGACCCCATGGACCATAGCACGCCAGGCCTTCCTGTCCTGCGCTCTCTCCCGGAGCGTGCTCAAGTTCATATTCATTGCATCCGTGATGCTATCTAGCCATCTCATCCTCTGCCGTCCCCTTCTCCTTTGGCCTTCAGTCTTTCCCAGCATCAGGGTCTTTTCCAGGGAGTTTTCTCTTCGCATTAGGTGGCCAAAATATTGGAGCTTCAGCTTCATTATCTGTCCTTCCAATGAGCAGTCAGGGTTGATTTCCTTTAGGATGGACTGATTTGACCTCCTTGCAGTCCAGGGGACTCGTAAGAGTGTTCTCCAGCACCACAGTTCGAAAGCATCAATTCTTCGGCGCTCAGCCTTCCTTATAGTCCAGCTCTCACAGCCATACATTACTACTGGGAAAACCATAGCTTTGATTAGACGGACCTTTGTCGGCAAGGTGATGTCTCTGCTTCTTACTATGCTGTCTAGGTTGGCCATAGCTTTCCTCCCAAGGAGCAAGCGTCTTTTAATTTCATGGCTACAGTCACCGTCTGCGGTGATCTTGGAGCCCAAGAAAGTAAAATCTGTCACTGATTCCATTTCTTCCCCTTCTATATGCCAGGAAGTGATGGGGCCAGATGCCATGATCTTCGTTTTTTTAATGTTGAGTTTCAAACCAGCTTTTGCACTCTCCTCTTTCACCCTCAACAAGAGGCTCTTTAGTTCCTCTTCGCTTTCTGCCATTAGGGTGGTATCGTCTGCATATCGGAGGTTGTTGACAATTCTCCCAGCAATCTTAATTCCGACCTCTGATTCATCCAACCCAGCATTTCTCATGATGTACTCTGCATATAAGTTAAATAAGCAGGGTGACAATATGCAGCCTTGTCGTACTCCTTTCCCAATTTTGAACCAATCGGTTGTTCCATGTCTGGTTCTTACTGTTGCTTCTTGATCCTCGTACAGGTTTCTCAGGAGACAGGTAAGGTGGTCTGGTACTCCCATCACTTTAAGAATTTGCCACAGTTTGTTGTGATCCACACAATCAAAGGCTTTAGCGTAGTCAATGAAGCAGAAATAGACGTTTTTCTGGAATTCTCTTGCTTTCTCCATGATGCAGCGAATGTTGGCAATTTGATCTCTAGTTCCTCTACCTCTTTTAAACCCAACTTGTACTTCCGGTAGTTCTCGGTTCGCATACTGCTGAAGCCTAGCTTGTAGGATTTTGAGCATCACCTTGCTGGCATGTGAAATGAGCGCAATTGTGCGGTAGTTTGAACACTCTTTGGCGTTGCCCTTCTTTGGAATTGGAATGTAAACTGACCTTTTCCAGTCTTGTGGCCACTGTTGAGTGTTCCAGATTTGTTGGCATATTGAATGCAGCACTTTAACAGCATCATCTTTTAGGATTTTAAATAGCTCAGCTGGAATACTGTCATCTCCGCTAGCTTTGTTGTTACTAATGCTTCCTAAGGCCCACTTGACTTCACTGTCTAGGATGTCCAGCTCAAGTTCAGTGACCGCACTATCATGGCTATCAGGGACATTCAGATCTTTCCTGTATAGTTCTTCTGTGTATTCTTGCCACCTCTTCTTAATCTCATCTGCTTCTGTTAGGTCCCTGCCTTCTTTGTCCTTTATCATGCCCGTCTTTGCACAAAACGTTCCCTTGAGATCTCCAATTTTCTTGAAGAGATCTCTAGTCTTTCCCATTCTGTTGTTTTCCTCGATTTCTTTGCATTGTTCATTTAAGAAGGCCTTCTTGTCTCTCCTTGCTATTCTCTGGAACTCTGCATTCAGTTGGGTATATCTTCCCCTTTCTCCCTTGCTTTTCGCTTCCCTTCTTTCGTGAGCTACTTGTAAAGCCTCGTCAGACAGCCACTTGGCTTTCTTGCATTTCTTTTTCTTTGGGATGGATTTCGTTGCTGCCTCCTGAACAATGTTACGGACCTCCGTCCATAGTTCCTCAGGCACTCTGTCTATCAGGTCTAATCCCTGAAATCTATTCCTCACCTCCACTGTATATTCATCAGGGATATGATTTAGGTCATACCTGAAAGGTTTAGTGGTTTTCCCTACGTTCTTCAATTTAAGCCGAAATTTTGCAAGAAGCAGCTCATGATCTGAGCCACAGTCAGCTCCAGGTCTTGTTTTGACTGACTGTATGGAGCTTCTCCATCTTTGGCTGCAAAGGACATAATCAATCTGATTTCGATATTGACCATCTGGTGACGTCCATGTGTAGAGTCGCCTCTTGTGCTGTTGGAAAAGAGTGTTTGCTATGATCAGCATGTTCTCTTGGCAAAACTCGATTAGCTTTTGTCCTGCTTCATTTTGTACACCAAGGCCATGCCTGCCTGTTATCCCGGTGATTTCTTGACTTCCTACTTTAGCATTCCAATCCCCTATGATGAAGAGGACATCTTTTTTTGGTGTTAGTTCTAGAAGGTGTTGTAGGTCTTCATAGAACCGATCAACCTCAGCTTCTTCGGACTCAGTGGTTGGGGCATGGACTTGAATTACTGTGATGTTGAATGGTTTGCCTTGGATTTGTACTGAGATCATTCTATCATTTTTAAGATTGTACCCCAGTACTGCTTTTCCCACCCTTTTGTTGACTATGAGTGCTACTCCATTTCTTCTAAGGGATTCTTGCCCACAATAGTAGATATGATGGTCACCTGAATTAAATTCGCCCATGCCTGTCCATTTGAGTTCGCTGATTCCCAAGATGTCGATGTTCAATCTTGCCATCTCCTGTTTGACCACCTCCAGCTTACCTTGATTCATTGATCTGACATTCCAGGTTCCTAAACAATATTGTTCTTTACAGCATCGGATTTTCTTTTCACCACCAGACACATCCACAGCTGAGTGTCCTTTCGGGTTTGGCCCAGCCGCTTCACTCTTTCTGGTGCTACTTGGAAATACCCTCTGCTCTTCCCCAGTAGCATATTGGACACCTTCCGACCTGAGGGGCTCATCTTCCGGCGTCATCTCTTTTAGCCTTGTGATACGTTCCATGGGGTTTTCTTGGCAAGAATACTGGAGTGGGTTGCCATTTCCTTCTCCAGTGGACCACATTTTGTCAGAACTCTCTGCCATGACCTGTCCGTCTTGGGTGGCCCTGCATGGCATAGCTTATGGCTTCACTGAGTTACGCAAGCCCCTTCGCCACAACAAGGCAGTGATCCATGAAGGGGACAGTTCAGTCAATACAGTTCATTAAAGTTTCCTATGATTTACCATTCTGTGTTGTTGTTTTTACATACCTGTTACTATCACAAGGGGGCAGTATTCACATCAACCACAGCTGAATATAAAAAGACTGATCCGCATCCAGATTAAGTTCCCATGGTACAGAATTTTTTTTTGCAGTAGTTGATGATTTTACAGTACAGGATTTTACATTTACCCAGTAATTATAATTCATGAAGTGTCGTTTTACCTCCAATACTGCTGCTTTCAACACAGTAGCTGCTTTTAAAAGAGTAGCAGCTTTCAACACAGCAGCTGCTTTCAACACAACAGCTGCTCTCTACACGTGTGACTGGTCCGCATAAGTACATTATGGCGCCAACCCTGTCACATACCCCTGTATTTGTACGGGGTGTATGTGATGGGGTTGGCGCGATGATGTCATCACGCCGGGTACTCGTATGTGGGCGTATCTGCATGTGGGCGGACCCGCCTGGAGATGGATAGAGGAGGGGTGTCTCGATTCCTAAGACCATCAGAAATATGTGTTTTCCGATGGTCTTAGGCGACTCCTGTGAAAGGGTCGTTCGACCTCCAAAGGGGTCGCGACCCACAGGTTGAGAACCGCTTGTCTAATGGGTCTATTTAGGGGGAGGTGATCTTTCAGGTAACCTGGTCCTAAGTTGTTTTATCAGTGTTAACTCTTCAGATATTCTCTTAATCTGGTGACAAGGCCACAGTGAGGATGTGTTTCATGTAAGACAGGAAATGGTAAGTACAGCAAAACAAAGCGTGGCCAACAACTGTAGTTCTTATGCTTGTGTAACCCACTGGTATATTTTTCTTTAAGAATTCTGAGTGGGAATATTCCTGCACATGCTCAGTAAAGAAGTGAGATAGGGAGCGGCCACCATTTTAGGCAGGTACCAAAATGCAGTGGGGAAGAGGCTTGCTTTCGTCTCTCTGTACGGTCCTGAACCCTTGAGACAAGGCTGTTTACAAAGTTGTTCCTGTATTGCTGGATCCTGTCCATTCTGAGAAAATTGCTGCAGAGCTGGAGTGAACTGTGCAGAGACTGTTTTCTTTTTTTAGCCAGCAGAAAAATCAAGTTTCAGAGAGTTTTATTTATATATTTTTTGTTGTGGACTCAATCTAAAAGACAGAACTTTGGGAGGGCTGTGTCTGTTTTATTGTTTTTGGTGATAAGTCTATTGTTATGCATGTAAAATTATTACATGTGCATTATTATTGTTCTTAATTAAGAAATTAAAATGATATATGTTAATTGTCCCTGTACAAGGCCTTTGCTGTGAGTCCCTTTAGAGACCCTGAAGAAAAGTATTGCACATGCATTGTAGACAGTTTGCTGGTAGCTTAGGCTATACCAGTTTCTGAACTATCTCTAAGAATGTGGATTTTTTTAGATTGGCCTCTTACAAAATGGTGTGTGGTAAATGTCAAATTAAAAAAAGGTTTATGTGTGATAACACTTTGTTAGAGGACAGCATAGACTGACTAACTAACTAAGCATTATTAACCAGAGCCAAAAATTCAAGCTGATTTGGCAGCTGTGCAGTCAAGTTTTTCTACAGCTCTCCACAATACCTGGGAAAACAACAAGGAGTATTGTAGTTTCATAAAGACTCCATGGGCAGGCAGGCAGGCAGGCAGGCAGGTTAGCATTCTTGTTCTTTTCTTCTTCTTTTAATGGAGCTGTAAAAAAAATTTGTACATACCTGCAAGGCAGGATTAATTATTTATTGAATTAAATCACAGACAATAATCAATGAAAGCTTTCAACCCTGTTGATTTTACATCTGGTTGTAGGCTCCAGATGTTCTATCTCAATGGCTTTTTCCTTGGTCACATTTTCTTTTGGAAGTTTTACACAACTGGCTGAATTGGGATAGAGTGAGTGAACATGGGCATTGTGGCTTTGAGTCCTCGAAGTGTTTGGCCTAATTCTGAACAACGCCTGTTGCAACAATTAGGGCTTCCTTCTACCACTGGAGAACATTCTTCACTTCATTGTTAGTAGTACTGAGCACATTGTCAAATAGAAATATTGTTGCCTTTTACACTGGCAACTTAACTGGCTCTTAAAAAATGGTAAAAAGAAAATTAAACAACACTCAGGAATTTCCTGCGAGGAACAGCTTATTATTATTATATTTATTTATACCCCGCCCTTTTCCCAGTACTGGGACACAAAGCGGCTTACAAAAATTAAAACATATACAATTAAAACATATGAAAATATACAAAAGTTAAAATATAATTAAACAACAATACAATTAAAATTATATTAAAACATTAAAACAGCATTTTAGCAGCTTACCCCCAGGTTCCAACTATGTCCCAAAGGCCTGCTGGAACAAGAGTGTTTTAGCCTGCCTCTGGAAACACATCAAAGAGGGAGCCATCCTAGCCTCCCTGGGAAGAGTGTTCCACAGCTGTGGGGCAGCCACTGAGAAGGCCCTCTCATGGGTTCCCTCCAAATGTGTCAGTGACAATGGGGGGACCGGGCCTCCCCAGAAGATCTCAGAACACAGGCAGGTTCATAAGGGAGGATACGGTCTTTCAGATAACCTGAACCGGAGCTGTATAGGGCTTTATAGGTCAAAGGCAGCACTTTGAACTGTGCCCGGAAACAGCCTGGTAGCCAGTGAAGCTGTTTTAACGAGGGAGTTGTATGCTCCTTGTAGCCAGCCCCAGTCAACAGTCTGGCAGCAGCTCTTTGAACCAACTGCAGTTTCTGAATGCTCTTCATAGGTAGCCCCACGTAGAGCACGTTGCAGTAATCTAAACGGGATGTAACTAAGGCATGTGTCACCGTGGCCAGATCAGACATCTCCAGGAACAGGCGCAGTTGGCGCACTAGTTTTAACTGTACAAAGGCACTCCTGGCCACTGCTGAAACCTGAGCATCTAGGCTTAGCGCTGAATCCACAAGCATCCCCAAACTGTGAACCTGAGTCTTCAGGGGAAGTGCAATCCCATCCAACATAGGCTGAATCCCTATTCCCTGATCTGCCTTTTGACTGACCAGGAGCACCTCTGTCTTGTCTGGATTAAGTTTCAGTTTGTTCTCCCTCATCCAGTCCATTACTGATGCAAAACACTGGTTAAGGACAGAAACAGCTTCCTTGAAATCTAATGGAAAGGAGTAGTAGAGCTAGGCATCATCAGCATATAGGTGGCACCGAACTCCAAAACTCCAGACAACCTCTCCCAGCAATTTCATGTAGATATTAAATAGCATGGGGGACAGAACAGAACCCTGAGAGACCCCACAAGCTAACAGCCACAGAGTCGAACAGCCATCCAACAACACCTTCTGAGTTCGCCCTGCTAGGAAGAAATGGAGCCACTGTAAAACAGTACTCCAAGTCCCATCCCAGCGAGGCGTCCCAGAAAAATACCATGGTCGATGGTATCGAATGCTTCTGAGAGGTCCAGCAGAACTAACAGGGGCACACTCCCCCTGTCCAGTTCCCGGCATAGCTAAGTGGAGTAATGGTCTTAGTAGTGGTAAAGTCTTGGCTTTGGATCCAGGAAATATGACACATTGATTTTAGCTATATAAAATGAAGCTTTTGTAATGCCTCATGCTTGTGGAGGATCCCACCATTTCAATATCTCAACTCAAGGCAAACTCTAGAGAACATAAGAACATAAGAAGAGCCATGCTGGATCAGACCAAGGGCCCATCTAGTCCAGCATTCCGTTCACACAGTGGCCAACCAGCTGTTGACTGGGAACCCACAAGCAGGGCGTGAATGCAACAGCACCCTCCCACCAATGCTCTCCAGCATTGGGATACATAGGCTCACTGCCTCTGGTACTGGAGGGAGCACATAGCCATCAGGACTAGTAGCCATCGATAGCCTTCTCCTCCATGAATTTGTCCAAGCCCCTTTTAAAGCCATCCAAATTGGTGGCCATCACTACATCCCTGTGGTAGTGAATTCCATAGTTTAATTATGCTCTGTGTAAAGAAGTCCTTTTATCTGTCCGATTGGTGGGAGATTCATCCCACCAATCAGCTTCATAGGATGACCCTGGGTTCTAGTATTTTGAGAGAGGAAGAAAAATGTCTCCCTATCCACATTCTCCACACCATGCATAATTTTGTGCACCTCTATCAAGTCTCCCCTTAACCTCGTTTTTTCCAAGCTAAAAAATCCCAGCTGTTATAACCTTCTCCTGTAGGGGAGATGCTCCAGCCCCTTGATCATTTTTGCCCTTTTCTGCACATTTTCCTGCCACACAATATTCTTTTTTAGGTGTGGTGACCAGAACTGTACACAGTAGTCCAAGTGTGGCCGCACCATAAAATTTGTATAGGGGCAGTATGACATTGGCAGTTTTATTCTCAATCCCTTTTCTAATTATGCTTAACATGGAGTTTGCCTTTTTTTACAGCGGCCACACGCTGGGTTGACATCTTCATTGATGTTGAGCTGTCTACTGAAACCCAAGATCTCTTTTCTGGTTAGTCACTGCTAGCTCAGATCCCATCAGGCTATACTTGAAGTTGGGGGTTATTGCCCCAACGTGCATCACTTTACACTTGCTTACACTGAACCGCATTTGCCATTTAGATGCCCATTCTCCCAGTTTGGAGAGATCCTTTTGGAGCTCTTCACAATCTCTTTTTGTTTTAACCACCCTAAATTTGTTGCCATCCACAAATTTGGCCACTTCACTGCTCGCTCCTAATTCCAGATCATTTATGAACAGGCTGAATTTACCATTTATTCCTACTCTCTGCTTTCTGTTCTTTAACCAGTTACTGATCCATAAGAGGACCTCTCCTCTTATTCCGTGACTGCTAAGTTTGCTCAGTAGTCTTTGGTGAGGGACTTTGTCAAAAGCCTTTTGGAAGTCCAAGTAAACAATGTCTACTGGATCACCCCTGTCTACATGTTTATTGGCACTCTCAAAGAACTCTAAAAGGTTAGCAAGACAGGCCTTACCTTTGCAGAAGCCATGCTGATTCTTTTTCAGCAGGGCTTGTCCTTCTATATGCTTACTAATTATATCTTTAATAATGCCTTCAACCAATTTACCCAGAACAGACGTTATGCTAACAGGCCTGTAATTTCCCGGATCCCCCCTAGATCTCTTTTTGAAAATTGGTGTTACATTGGCCATCTTCCAATCTAAGTCCTCTGGTATAGAGGCTGATCTTAGGGACATGTTGCATATTTTGGTTAGAAGATCAGCAACTTCATATTTGAGTTCTTTGAGAACTCTAGGATGGATACCATCTGGGCCTGGTGATTTATTTGCTTTCAATTCATCAATAAGGTTGAGAACTTCATCTTTTGTCACCACTATTTGCCTCAGTTCCTCAGACTTCCTTCCTGAAAACATCAGTTCAGGCACAGGTATCTGCCCTATATCTTCTGCAGTGAAGATGGATGAAAAGAATTCATTCCGTTTCTCTGCAATCTCATTGTCCTCATTCAGTACCTTTAACTCCATTGTCATCCAGAGAAATGTCACTGGCTCATTCTTTTAAGTCTTAACCCCTCTTCTTCCTTCCAGATGTGAAGAATGTTCATGTTCCCAACCCTAGCAAAATAGATGTCAGTAATAATTTGGTCCCCCTTCATGGATCACTGCCTTGTTGTGGCGAAGGGGCTTGCGTAACTCAGTGAAGCCATAAGCTATGCCATGCAGGGCCACCCAAGACGGACAGGTCATGGCAGAGAGTTCTGACAAAATGTGGTCCACTGGAGAAGGAAATGGCAACCCACTCCAGTATTCTTGCCAAGAAAACCCCATGGAACGTATCACAAGGCTAAAAGAGATGACGCCGGAAGATGAGCCCCTCAGGTCGGAAGGTGTCCAATATGCTACTGGGGAAGAGCAGAGGGTATTTCCAAGTAGCGCCAGAAAGAGTGAAGCGGCTGGGCCAAAGCCGAAAGGACACTCAGCTGTGGATGTGTCTGGCGGTGAAAAGAAAATCCGATGCTGTAAAGAACAATATTGTTTAGGAACCTGGAATGTCAGATCAATGAATCAAGGTAAGCTGGAGGTGGTCAAACATGAGATGGCAAGATTGAACATCGACATCTTGGGAATCAGCGAACTCAAATGGACAGGCATGGGCGAATTTAATTCAGGTGACCATCATATCTACTATTGTGGGCAAGAATCCCTTAGAAGAAATGGAGTAGCACTCATAGTCAACAAAAGGGTGGGAAAAGCAGTACTGGGGTACAATCTTAAAAATGATAGAATGATCTCAGTACGAATCCAAGGCAAACCATTCAACATCACAGTAATTCAAGTCTATGCCCCAACCACTGAGTCCGAAGAAGCTGAGGTTGATTGGTTCTATGAAGACCTACAACACCTTCTAGAACTAACACCAAAAAAAGATGTCCTCTTCATCATAGGGGATTGGAATGCTAAAGTAGGAAGTCAAGAAATCACCGGGATAACAGGCAGGCATGGCCTTGGTGTACAAAATGAAGCAGGACAAAAGCTAATCGAGTTTTGCCAAGAGAACATGCTGATCATAGCAAACACTCTTTTCCAACAGCACAAGAGGCGACTCTACACATGGACGTCACCAGATGGTCAATATCGAAATCAGATTGATTATGTCCTTTGCAGCCAAAGATGGAGAAGCTCCATACAGTCAGTCAAAACAAGACCTGGAGCTGACTGTGGCTCAGATCATGAGCTGCTTCTTGCAAAATTTCGGCTTAAATTGAAGAACGTAGGGAAAACCACTAAACCTTTCAGGTATGACCTAAATCATATCCCTGATGAATATACAGTGGAGGTGAGGAATAGATTTCAGGGATTAGACCTGATAGACAGAGTGCCTGAGGAACTATGGACGGAGGTCCGTAACATTGTTCAGGAGGCAGCAACGAAATCCGTCCCAAAGAAAAAGAAATGCAAAAAAGCCAAGTGGCTGTCTGACGAGGCTTTACAAGTAGCTCACGAAAGAAGGGAAGCGAAAAGCAAAGGAGAAAGGGGAAGATATACCCAACTGAATGCAGAGTTCCAGAGAATAGCAAGGAGAGACAAGAAGGCCTTCTTAAATGAACAATGCAAAGAAATTGAGGAAAACAACAGAATGGGAAAGACTAGAGATCTCTTCAAGAAAATTGGAGATCTCAAGGGAACGTTTTGTGCAAAGACGGGCATGATAAAGGACAAAGAAGGCAGGGACCTAACAGAAGCAGATGAGATTAAGAAGAGGTGGCAAGAATACACAGAAGAACTATACAGGAAAGATCTGAATGTCCCTGATAGCCATGATAGTGCGGTCACTGAACTTGAGCCGGACATCCTAGAGAGTGAAGTCAAGTGGGCCTTAGGAAGCATTACTAACAACAAAGCTAGCGGAGATGACAGTATTCCAGCCGAGCTATTTAAAATCCTAAAAGATGATGCTGTTAAAGTGCTGCATTCAATATGCCAACAAATCTGGAACACTCAACAGTGGCCACAAGACTGGAAAAGGTCAGTTTACATTCCAATTCCAAAGAAGGGCAACGCCAAAGAGTGTTCAAACTACCGCACAATTGCACTCATTTCACATGCCAGCAAGGTGATGCTCAAAATCCTACAAGCTAGGCTTCAGCAGTATGCGAACCGAGAACTACCGGAAGTACAAGCTGGGTTTCGAAGAGGCAGAGGAACTAGAGATCAAATCGCCAACATTCGCTGCATCATGGAGAAAGCAAGAGAATTCCAGAAAAATGTCTATTTCTGCTTCATTGACTACGCTAAAGCCTTTGATTGTGTGGATCACAACAAACTGTGGCAAATTCTTAAAGTGATGGGAGTACCAGACCACCTTACCTGTCTCCTGAGAAACCTGTACGAGGGTCAAGAAGCAACAGTAAGAACCAGACATGGAACAACCGAGTGGTTCAAAATTGGGAAAGGAGTACGACAAGGCTGCATATTGTCACCCTGCTTATTTAATTTATATGCAGAGTACATCATGAGAAATGCCGGGTTGGATGAATCAGAGGTCGGAATTAAGATTGCTGGGAGAATTATCAACAACCTCCGATATGCAGATGATACCACCCTAATGGCAGAAAGCGAAGAGGATCTCAAGAGCCTCTTGTTGAGGGTGAAAGAGGAGAGTGCAAAAGCTGGTTTGAAACTCAACATTAAAAAAACTAAGATCATGGCATCTGGCCCTATCACTTCCTGGCATATAGAAGGGGAAGAAATGGAAGCAGTGACAGATTTTACTTTCTTGGGCTCCAAGATCACTGCAGACGGTGACTGTAGCCATGAAATTAAAAGACGCTTGCTCCTTGGGAGGAAAGCTATGGCAAACCTAGACAGCATCGTAAGAAGCAGAGACATCACCTTGCCGACAAAGGTCCGTCTAATCAAAGCTATGGTTTTCCCAGTAGTAATGTATGGCTGTGAGAGCTGGACTATAAGGAAGGCTGAGCGCCGAAGAATTGATGCTTTCGAACTGTGGTGCTGGAGAAGACTCTTACGAGTCCCCTGGACTGCAAGGAGGTCAAATCAGTCCATCCTAAAGGAAATCAACCCTGAGTGCTCATTGGAAGGACAGATTCTGAAGCTGAAGCTCCAATATTTTGGCCACTTAATGCGAAGAGAAAACTCCCTGGAAAAGACCCTGATGCTGGGAAAGACTGAAGGCAAAAGGAGAAGGGGACGGCAGAGGATGAGATGGCTAGATAGCATCACGGATGCAATGAATATGAACTTGAGCACGCTCCGGGAGAGAGCACAGGACAGGAAGGCCTGGCGTGCTATGGTCCATGGGGTCACGAAGAGTCGGACACGACTAAACGACTGAACAACAACAACAACAATAATTTGGTCAGCACATGGAACAAAAATATTGGGGTGGGGGAATGATAGATACCGTATATGTGTCTGCTTCTGCATAGTTTATAAATTCAAAACATCCTTTCCAACCCTACTATTCTATTATACTATTCTATGATATGTGCCCCTGCATCTAGCCCTAGATTTAGGTCTTTTACACCATTTAGAGGGCATCCAAAGGCTTCTATTTAATCACATATGTCCTATGGAGGATCCTTCTCTCTGAACTACATTGTAGATGTTGATCAAGTTATATGTTGCTGTGTCATGCCTTTCCTTTTGGCTCAGCGTGCATGGGCTAGATTCCACTAACAACATTATTCAGAGCTGCCTTAAGGAGGCTGTAATTAAGGCTGTGTCTGCAGCTCATACTGCAATCCAGAGCAATGGGAAAGAGGACTTCAGAGGAACATTGCACGTCTGAACTACCAGAACCGTGTGGCTCAGGAGGAGTGCTGTGTAGACTTCACAAATGATGTTTCAACACAGTGAAGAACCTATGTGAGAAATCAGATACTCTTGGTTTCATACTGATACATAGCCTGTGCACAACCAATCTGTTATAGACACAGGGATAAACTGAGCTGGTGAACAGCTGACAGGGTGGAGACACAACCTTTGTCTAAGGAACAGCAAGGATTTCCAAGAACTTGATCTTGAAAATCCCAATCGAAACCTCTAACTAAAAGAGATGATGTTATAAAGATGCTTATGAATGATGCTAGTCAGGGCTGGCATCAAGGGTAGGCATGGTTGGGCACCTGCCAAGGGACCACAATTAAGCAGGGGCCCACTAATAAGACTCCCTGGACTTGCTTCTCCTCTTCAGCATTACAACCTGCTTGTTCACCTGCCTCTTGCTCTGGTCCAGACAACGGTAGTGGTAAGAAGGAGGAGCAGTAAATGCTACTGCCTACTGACTCTGCCCGTCAAGCAAGCAAGTGGTTCCAATGATGAAGATGAGGATGAGAAGCAATAGCAGCTGGTGACAATAGTGTTGAGAAGGTAGACTCACTGAGGGGGAAGGCCCATTGAGGGTTGCCTTTCCCAAAGGCTCTCAAAATCCTGGAGCTGGCATATATGCTAATGATGGTCATAGCTCAGTGGTAGGCCATGGTTTGCATGCATAAAGTCCTGGGTTCAATTCCTCACATACCAGTTAAGGATAGCAGGTAGCAGCATGGGAAAAGACTTTGATCTGAGGCTTTGGAGAGCTTAGTCCTAGAAGAGCACAAACTTTGTATAAATAAATAAACTTTGCTCCCAGGTTTAAAGCAAGTCTGTTTAAAGGACTTCAAACAGTAGGATAGTGACGGGTGCACTGGACAGCTGCTGACAGTCAGAGGAGATAATACTGTACTCAGTATAAGGCAATTTCATAAGTTCTGGGATTTTTTTCTTTTATTTTCTGGTAGAGCTGGAAACAGGCTTCAGCTTCCACAGGGATGCCAGATGCTATCACAGCATGAAAGTTATACTGCAGCGGGAGGGACAGGCAGGACTCTTGTTCTGATGGCGTGACTGCCACAGAACGATAGCAGAGAGAGGTGCTGTCGTTTATACTGCTTCTCCTCAGTGAGAAGAAGCATATTTGCCTTCCCACCATGGTGAAATGGCAGCAGGATACTGTGCAGACAAGACTTAAATAGGCAAACCAAGTGGGAATGAAGGAAGGAAGGAAGGAAGGAAGGAAGGAAGGAAGGAAGGAAGGAAGGATAGCACTTACAGAGAATCCTAGACTGCCAGGCACAACTGATTTGAGAAGATGTTAACTGTCTAGCAGGACCCCACTGGCATCGATTAAAAACAAAACAAAACACCACAAATCTATAAAATTCTGAACATATTTTCCAAACAATTGATCAGTTTTCCAGTGAGAATTGACAATACATATACATGTGTCCAGATGAATCCATTTCTCCATGGCATGGTTTAGGGATGGGACAGCTGCCTCTCGATGCGTAGTTCAAAGCCAAGCTCCCTCTTGGCACTTCACTTTCCCTTCACACCACTCTGATTTTTCTCTTAGAGTCAGTTCACAGGCAAATTTAATTAATTAACTAATTAATTTCTATCTGCCAAAAAAACAACAACCCCACAATGGGGCTCAAGGTGGTTAACAATAAGAATCAAGATTAAAAGCAACATCTTTATTAAAACACAGCATAAAAACAAATACATTAAAAACACAATGATAAAAGGAATAAGTAGCACCAACCAATTAACACCCCCCTTCAGCAATAGATCAGCTTATATGCCAAAGGCCTGCCTGAATAAAAATGTCTTTGCCTGTCAGCAGAAGGACAACAGAGAGGGGGTCAACCTAGACTCCCTCGGCTGGGAGTTCCAGAGCCTGAGTGTGGCTTCTTTACATGCAAGCAACTTGTCCCTCAACTTTGCCCACATGTATGCCTCCTCCAGATTATGTATGGAGAGATAAAAGGGAATCCTGTTTTAGGAATACAAGTGGAGCCCTGCAAAAAAAGAAAAGAAAAAAAAAGTTACATTACGGAGTGCTTTTGTTCAGGATTCCAGCCACCCCACTGTATTTCCTGGTTTTCCTTCCCTACCCCCCCCCCCAACAGGCAGTCAGCATTCTCTGCCCACTGAGCATGCTTCATCCTCAGTGGGCTGTTTTGGGTTACCTCTCCATCTTGTTTTTTTTTGGGGGGGATGGGGGTGTGGACAGACTTGTGCCCAGTCCCAGCTACATTAAAATCTTGGGGTTCTCCACTTATTTCTGGATAGTTCTCACTTCTGTCCCTAGTGTGAACCAGGAAATGACCTATCAGGACAAGGAAATAGTTCTGTCTACACTTTTTATATCTTATAGGGATGGCGGAGAATTTCTCCCTGAATCTTCGGGGGGCAGAGTGCCAACGCATTCGGCCCCCCGAAATCGGCGGTGAAATTCTCCACCCCCCACCCCCCCCGGGATGGGACTTACCTTTGGCGAATGTCCCTCCCGGCAGCGGGTCCCGGCGGCGGTTCGTCGGCTTTTCGTCGGGGGTGGGGGCGGCAGCCGGTCTTCCGACTGGCTGCCGCCGCCGCCATTACAAAGTAAAGTTAAAAAAACAAAACAAAACCCCGTGATAGGCTACATAACGATTAACGTAGCCTATCATGGCTAGATTTCCAAAGTCAGCCGTGATAGGCTACGTTAATCGTTATGTAGCCTATCACGGGGTGGTTTCTTTTTCACTTTTTCTTTCGTGGCTGGGGAGACGGGGCGCTTCTCCCCGGCCTGAATTTCGGCCGGGCGAGGCGGGGCGCCTCCCCCCCCGGCCTGAATTTCAGGGGGAGAAGCGAAGCGCCTCCCCCCCACCGCGAAGCAAGCTGCGGGACAAGGTAAGTCCCTTTCGTATATCCCTAATATCTTATGTGTCACTTCATAGAATAGTAATCATAGAATCATAGAATAGTAGGGTTGGAAGGGGCCTACAAGGCCATCAGGTCCAACCCCCTGCTCAATGCAGGAATCCAAGTCAGAGCATCCCTGACAGATGGCTGTCCAGCCTAGGGATGGACGAAAGTCACTTACCTGTCCTCGAAGCTTGTTTGCGGTGGGGGGAGGCGCTTTGCTGCTCCCCCCGCGAAGTTCAGGCCGGGGGGGGAGGATTCCCGCCTCGCCCGGCCGAAATTCAGGCCGGGGAGGAGGCGCCTCGCCTCGCCCGGCCGCGAACTCAAAAGTTTTTTTTTTTTTTAAACGCCCCCGTGATAGGCTACGTGACGATTAACGTAGCCTATCATGGCTAGATCTGCAAAGTCAGCCATGATAGGCTACGTTAATCGTCACCTAGCCTATCATGGGTGACTTAAAAAAAAAAAAAAAGCGCGTACACAAATGGCAGCCCCCATAGGGAGTCGCCATTCGCATTCCTTATTTGGTCGCTGTAGTCTACGTAAATCTTTACGTAGACTACGGCGAAAATAAGGGCAACGCAAATAGTGGAGAAACCCATTTATTTTTTTAAAGTGGATCCACCGGATCGTTGTTTCATCTAGCCCACTTTGAGCTAGTTTGCTCATCAGGATATCATGGGGCACTTTGTCGAAAGCTTTGCTGAGGTCGAGGTATATGATTTCTACAGCATTCCCACGGTCCACAAGGGAGTTTACTTGATCAAAAAATGAGATCAGATTCGTCTGGCAGGACTTGTTTTTGACAAATCCATGTTGGCTTCGAGTAATCACTGCATTGTTTTCAAGGTGCTTCCAGATGGATTGCTTTATCATCTGCTCCAGAATTTTCCCAGGGATTGATGTCAGACTGACTGGTCTGTAGTTCCCAAGTTCCTCCTTTTTACCCTTTTGGAAGATAGGGACAACATTAGCCCTCCTCCAGTCCTCTGGCACTTCACCCTTCCTCCATGATTTCTCCAAGAGAATAGACAGCGGTTCTGAGAGTTCTTCTGCAAGTTCCTTTATTATTGTAGGATGCAGTTCATCTGGCCCTGGAGATTTGAACTCATTCCAAGTAATTAGGTGTTCCTTGACCATATGCCTATCGCTCTCAAGCTGCATTCCTGCCCCTTCAGCCTGTACTTCGCCTTTGCCAGGGGGGTCATAGACCCTCTTTTGGGAAAAGACTGAGCCAAAGTAGGAATTGAGCACCTCTGCCTTTTCTTTATCATCTGTTATCGTTTTGCCATCCTTATTTAATAGCTGAACAACCATTTCTTTCCTCTGTCTTTTACTATGCACGTAGCTGAAGAAAGCCTTTTTGTTGTTTTTAGCATCCCTCGCTAACCTCAGCTCGTTCTCAGCTTTAGCCTTCCTGACACCATCCCTGCAATTCTGTGCTACCTGCCTGTACTCTTCCTTTGTAACTTGGCCTTCTTTCCACTTCCTATATGTGTCTTTTTTTTGTTTTCAGGTCATCTCTAAGCTTTTTGTGAAGCCACATTGGCTTCTTCTGTTGTCTTCCACCTTTTCTTCTTGTTGGAATTGTTTGTAATTGTGCCTTGAGAATTTCCTTTTTTAAAAGCCCCCACCCATCTTGGACTCCTGTTCTCGTTAGTGTCGCTTGCCATGGGACCTACTGATCATTGTTCTGAGTTTATTAAAATCAGCTTTCCTAAAATCCAGGGTACGTGTTTGACTACACTCGGCTTTTGCTTCCCTTAGAACCAAGAACTCAAGTGCAACATGGTTGCTTTAGAGCTCCTGTAACTCCTACTTTATCCACTAAGTCATCTCTATTGGTTAGGATCAAGTCAAGGATAGCCGATCCTCTAGTTCCTTCCTCTACTTTCTGTAGGAGGAAGTGATCCGCCACACAAGTCAGGAATTTCCTGGAGGGGCCATGTTTTGCAGAATTTGTCTCCCAACAAATATTGGGGAAATTGAAGTCCCCCATTACTACTACATCATGCTTCCTTAAAACATTGGCTATTTGCTTTTCAAAAGTTTCATCCTTGTCTTCTCCTTGATTGGGTGGCCGGTAGTAGACTCCGACCACCAGGTTCCTTTTATTCTTTGCTCCATTTATTTTGATTCAGATGCTCTCGATGGGGCTACCAAGCTCATCCTCCTGTATTTCAGTTTGGGATGTACAAAAGTTCTGCCACGGATCTTGGGGAGGCCGAATGCCAGCGCATTTGGCCCCCCAAAATCGGTGGTGGAACGGCCCGCCCTCCTGCCCCCCCGGGATGGGACTTACCTGGGGCGAATCTTCCTGGCAGCGGTGCCTTCGGCGGCGGTGCGGCAGCGGTGGCGGTGGCTGCAGAGGCCGGTCTTCCGACAAGCTGCCGCTGCCGCCATTTCCAACTTTTAAAAAAAAACAAAAACAAAAAAACGTGATAGGCTTCGTAAAGATTTACGTAGCCTATCACGGCTAAATTTTTAAAAACACCGTGATAGGCTACGTAAATGTTTATGTAGCCTATCATGGCTGATTAAAAAAAACCCAAAAAAACGCGAGTACGCAAATGGCAGCCCCCATGGGCGCCGCCATTTGCATTCCTTATTTTGGCACATCTTAGTCTATGTAAACATTTATGTAGACTACGGCGAAAATAAGGGGAACGCAAATAGCGTAGCGTCTACACTATTTGCATTCCCCTTATTTTCGCCGTAGTCTACATAAATGTTTATGTAGACTAAGACGTGCCAAAATAAGGAATGCAAATGGAGGTGCTCATGGGCGCCGCCATTTGCATACATGCGGGTTTTTTTGGTTTTTTTTTAATCAGCCGTGATAGGCTACGTAAACATTTACATAGCCTATCACGGCTGACTGCAGGGATGCAAACGGCGGCGGCTACGGCCACTGCCATTTGCGTCCCTGCTAGCCAGCGGCCGGATGTCCGGCCACTGGCGGAGCCGGCCGGCCGGCGGCTCCACAGAATCCCTGCAGAGCGGAGCCGGCCGGCCAGGATTCGGGGGGGGGGGAGGGATGGAGCGCCTCCTCCCCTGGCCAGAATTTTAGGGGGAGGGACGGAGCGCCTCCCCCCCAGCATCAGCATAATCCACGAACAGGTAAGTGACTTTTGTGCATCCCTAATTTCTGTGCAGAGATATGTATTTTTCACATACAGTGCAACCCCACCTCCCTTTCTGTTTCTCCTGTTCTTTTTAAACAAGTTATATCCTTCAATTGCTGTATTCCAGTCATGACAGTCATCCCACCAAGTCTCAGTTATACCTATCAAGTCATAATTTCCCTCCTGTATTAAGAGTTCAAGTTCGTTCTGTTTGTTTCCCATACTCTGGGCATTAGTATATAGACATTGAAGACCATGTGCTTCATAGTCTGGCTTTCTTCCTACATGTGCCTGAAGACTATTATTGGGCGCTATCAGAGCTGTTCTCTCCGTTGCAGTGCATGCGTCTATGTCCATTGTTACCCCCAGCATTACATCTCCCTTCCCCGTAGGATTCAGTTTAATGCCCTCCTGATGAAGTTCTTCATGCTGTGGCCAAACACATTCTTCCCATCCTTTGTGAGGTGCAACCCGCCCCTTGCCAACAGCCCATCTTCCAGGAAGTATAGCCCGTGGTCCCAGAATCCAAATCTCTCTCGTCGGCACCACCTTCGTAGCCAGTCATTCACCCAGAGTATTTTTTGTTCCCTTTCTATCCCTCTTCTAACTACTGGAAGGATGGATGAGAAAACTATCTGGGCCCCAAAGTTCTTGAGTTTCCTTCCCAAAGCTTCAAAGTCTGACGTGATTTCTTCGTAGCTCCGCTTGGTGGTATCATTTGTTCCCACATGGATGAGAAGAAAGGGATACCTGTCAGTGGGCTTTATGAGTGCAGGCAACCTTTCAGTCACGTCTTTAATATGTCCTCCCAGGAGACAACAGACCTGGCTAGTCCACGGGTCTTTGCGACATACTTGGGTGTCGATCCCACGCAGCAAGGAGTCTCCCACTACTACCACTCTTCTCTTCTTCTTCTTGTAGGCCTGGGTTTCATCGCCTCTGTTCGACTGACCTTCAGCCTCTTGATCACTCTCATGTAGGTTCCCCTGTGATTCTTCCTCTGCAGACTGTCCTCCAGTCTCATCCGCAAGTACCTGGAATCAGTTCCACAGCTCCACTGCTTCCATTGGTGCAGATTGGCGTCCAGTTCTTCTTCTCCTAACTGTCACCCTTTTCCAAGGAGTATCCTCTACTCCATTTTTCTTCACCTCAGCATTTCCCACTGCCTCATCTTGCTGTTGCTCTTCAAACTTCTGGTCTTCCCTTTGCTGCTGTAGTTCCCCCATTCTGTCCAAGAACTCTTTGTGTTCTCTTATTCCCCGGAGGGTCGACAGTCGCCGCTCCAGTCCACTTACTTTTTCTTCCAGCAGCGTGATCAACTTGCACTTGTTGCAGGTGTAGGCCATGTTGTTCTCAGGCAAGAAAACAAACATTGCACACACCTTGCAGGTCACTGGAGAGTCTTGTCCTTCCATTGCCTCTTTTCCCTTTTTGTGTCTAGCTTTGTGATTGTTCTAGACTAGCCTGTGCCTGCTCCTCTACTCAGTAGAGGTTAAAAGCAGAGTCCCACTGGTGTGGAAGTGTGTGTTACAAGACAAATAAATGAAAAAAGTTAGTTAAAAAAAAAAAAGTTAGGGGCCTCCCCCTTGACCTCCCCTGCCGAACTCCCCTGGCCAACTCCTGTTTGCTCCCCCTGTCCGCTCGCTCTGGTTGCTCGCTCTCTGGGAGCTTGCTTGCTTCTGTAGTCCCTGGACCGGCTGGAGCAGCTTGCTCTGCTCTGCTCAGCTCAGCTGGGAGGCGGGAAACAGACTTCCTCCATCCTCCTTCTCCAGCCATTTCATTCTATTCTCCCTCCCCCCCAGTTTTTGGGAGGGAGTTCCCCTCTCAGCAGCCAGTATTCTATGGACATTGAATCCTCATTTAGACTGCAGATGGATGCAGTGTGCTGTTTGGGGAGGTTTCCCAGCCCTTTAGGGAGTTTTTTCCTAAATATATTTTGTACTCCTGCAAACCTTGGGGTTACCAAGTCTGCTGCTACCTTCCTCTTGGTCTCGTTCAACATGGAGCTTTTATCCTGCGATTGAGATTGCTCCTTCACAGAAGTTTGCAGGCTCTTTACATGACGCCGTGATCATTCAAGGCATCCCCTGCACTAAATGCTCTTTGTTCCATTTTTAAATAGATCGCAGATAATGAGCTATCAAATTACCCTGTTGTGTTCCACCTCAGTTTCCTCTGTGAAAAGAGTAAAAGTGGCAAGAAGAGGAGTGAGATCAATGAAAGATAATGGAAGACTCAGATATGGAGAGAAGGAAGGGGGAAGGGGAATGCGGGAAGGAAACACATGAAAAAGGGAGCTGTCGTGATCCTGCATTTAAAACAGAAGCAGAAAGCCCTGTTTTAAATGCAGGATTTTAGGCTGGTGTAGAGATGCCCTTTGTGTGGGGTTGCAGGACTGACCCAAGATATTTTGCTACCTGAGACAAAAACAAGATGGTGTTAGCTGCATCTACTTGCAGCCTAAATCACACTTACATTTCCCTATGTGATCACAGCCCTAGATGTGGCTAAGGTCAGGACATGGCTGCTTCTGTGTAGGGGGAACTACCTGCCTGACCAGCCTATAGATATTTCTGGAATCACTCAAGGCTAGTACTGTGCTGACAATTTCTCCTACATTTATTTCAACCATTTTCATTCAATTTGATAGAAAAGAAACTGCTTTAGAAATGAAATTCAGTAGTGAAGAAAATCCTGGAGAAATTCTCATGGGTTGCGTTTGGGATTCTTGTGCAGACCTTACTTAGGAGGCGGCGCACGTGCCCTGTTTTGCGCACGTGCCCTGTTTTGCATTATAGAATCTTCTGCCCAGCAGTGTGTAGCCTCCTTGGCTTCCCACACGTCAATTAACGCCCAGGGAAAGACATCATAAGGCAATTCCCCCCATAGCTGGGTATGTTTTTTTCCAGATCAGAAAGTGCAGTGAGGCTGCAGCGTAATGGAGAGATGTGTAATAGAAAGAAAAAACACGCGGTGCCCTTGGCCGCCTTGAAGTGATTAAGTAAGCTCAAAAACACCACCAAAAGAAATTCAGAAGAAATGATAAGACACCCTGAGAATGAGGCAGAAAAATGGAGACTTCTTTCATGGGGGAAGCCAGGAAATTGGAGGACAGATTCTGGCTCAGCACTGGCTCCACCTCTTCCCTGGAGCTAGATATAACATTACCCCTCTCACACCTGCATTGTGCTGCGTGCAGAATGGGGCCAGCCTGCCAAGACAGTTGATGCTGTTGCTAGTTCCAGTGCCAATACAAAAACCCTTATGAAAAAGAAAGAAGCTGTGCTATAACCCCTGCCAATGTGTGCCCTGCCTGTGAGTAACTGTTGAGAATGAAATCCCCCCCCCCCCCGCACGCACCATTTATCTGCCCACAAAGAGGGTGGAGAATTCTGAGAGGCCGTTTGTGCACTGCTCTAGTCAAGGCACAGGAGCTGCATCGATTTTACTTTAATTTCATTTCTAGTAGCTATTCTATCAAACTATACACAAAGCAATGTATAAAGGACTGCAGATATAGGACTGCAGCCTTAGTTCTGTTGACAGAGTACTAAACTGGGCTTGTACTTGTTCAAGCTTAGGGGATTTCTGGGACACACACAGTTAGGCTGTAATTCCAAATCCCCCGTATGCCAGAATGCTTTTTACTTTGAAGGAACTGCTATTGGGTTGGATCCAGATTAAGTTAGTCACATTTGGGTCTCATTGAAATCATTATAAAAGGATAGTCACATTGGTTTTAACAGGAACTAAGTGCGACCAAATTAGTCTGGATCCAACCCAATGGCTTTTAAGTCTTGCCTGGCTTTATACAAGGATCAAATAATTTTATGTAGGATAGCTCTATCAATGCCTTTTGGACATGATAACTAAATCCAGCTTCCATGTTCAATGGCCATACATTTCTGAACATCAGATGTTGCCTTCATATCCTCCTTGTACGCTTCCTGGAGGCATCTGGCTGTCCAGAACTGTAAACAGAATGCTGGATGAGACAGACCTTTGGTGTGATCCAGCAAGGGACTCTTCTGTTTTTTAACTGATTGAGACTACATGGTCCTAAGAAGCTTGTGGGTTATAGCCAAAAATGGCTGGCTTTTTTCTCCCCTTTTGCATTCACCTCTACCCTTTGTGGAATCTTCTGTAATGCATTTGTTGAGGACAGTCACATCTGGTTCCCTTTATATGTTCCCTTGGGTTTTTTTTTATTTTTTAGTTTCATCAAATTCCAGCTAGTCAACTGATTGTGGTTTAGATTTATATAACATGTTTTCATCGTTTGCATGCACTGCAAGGACTTGGCTAATTGTCGTGGCACTTTTAGCTTTAATTCATCTGCAGGTAACTTCAGACATTTGTCCAATTAATGGCTCTTAAATATTCATTTCTCTTTTTTTGTGATGTTTCTCTCTTTAATTAAAATCAATGTCCATTGTCCTTGCAGGAAAGTTAAGTGGATCCTAAGTGGAACACTGGCATAAATCTTGAGTAACCTGATTATTTATGTTTTCACAGGTGTCCTGGCATTCAGATACTAGACTCAGAGCTGTTGAAATGTGAAACAACCTGAAATTTGGGTTGAGTATTGTCATTTCATGGCTTCCAAATTCCGATTCCAAAAACTCTGGTGCCAGTCGAAAAATCACTATATTTTTGACAAATTTGTTTATGTCATGCTTATGAGAACAAGCTGTAGATATCTGCATTCTTACAGTATTTAACTCCTTTGTGTCCTGTCCTGGAAGTTTCATAGGAAAAGAACTGTCTACAAACTATGTCCATACACAAGAAGTAGAGCCAAGAAATGTAAAATTTGTCTTATATTATTCTTAATTCCCTCCTATTAGAATGATTTGGGAGACATTCAGAATGTTCAAATAATGAAATGTCAGCATTACTGGAAGTGATTTGTACATAGACTCACATCACCATACTTGTTTGGTGGCTGTTAGATGATGATGTACATTTCTATACCGCCCAATAGCCGAAGTTCTCTGGGCAGTTTACAGAGTTTAAAAACATAAAAATACAATATACAGAGATTTAGAACCATTTACATAAAAAAACACATGAACAGACAATATACACAAAAGAAACATATATCTAAAACAACTTCAAACAATCTCAGAAGTGAACAACCATAATCATAAGACATTCCAGGGTTGATTAAAACTTATCATATGCTGCTGAATGCCTGGGAGAAGAGAAAGGTCTTAACCTGGCACCGAAAAGATAACAATGTTGCTGCCAGGCAGGCCTCGTCGGGGAGTGTAAGGACCCAAGCCTGAACCAAGTAGTTTTAGAGGGGCTTAGATGATCCATCACTGGAAAAGACCCTGATGCTGGGAAAGACTGAAGGCAAAAGGAGAAGGGGACGGCAGAGGATGAGATGGCTAGATAGCATCACCGATGCAATGAATATGAACTTGAGCACTCTCCAGGAGACAGCGGAGGACAAGAAGGCCTGGCGTGCTATGGTCCATGGGGTCACGAAGAATCGGACATGACTTAATGACTGAACAACAAGATGATCCATAATGCTCTCTGAACTCTCTGAGTTCAGTTGGCTGCTGTTTTCCCTAACAGGCCTCTTGATTTACCAGGATGAGTCAAATTACCATCCTGTCAATAGCGTGTCCTCAGCACAGTCCATACTAACAAGCAGGAGTGTCTATCAGGATGTGCCTAAAGCTGCAGGTGTCTGTGCTGGGAAAGCTCTGATTGTTTCCCTTCTGACCAAGCACTGTTAGCCTATGCTGGGAAGGTTGTAGATGAATGCTAAATAACGCTTGCTGTTATTTATACATGTTACTGCTAACATGTATGGTATATAACCCATTTTACCCCATGGCTCTGGGTTCAGAGAAGCTGTCTGATCCAACCATTGGGTATGCCTGTGTGCTGATGGTACTCAATAAAATTTGTAAGTAAACCTGGGTCTGGTTTATCGCTATCTTGGCACCTCTAAATTAAGAGGCCTATTGGAGGGGAAATACAATTGGCGCAGCAAGCAGGATGCCAAGAATACTGCTATGTTCAGATTCGAAGGGAAGGAGGATGCGGTTGTCAGGCTGTCCACAGTTGGAGCTGTGGGATCCAGTCGCAAAGCAATCAGCGGTCCTGAGTGGACCAGTTGCATGCCCAGAGGCCACGAAAGACTGCACACCAGTGGCTCTGGAAACTGCGTTGGAATCTCTGCCGCTGGAAAAGTGGTCAGCTAAAGAGGCGCAGAGTGCAGGAACTCTGGCATGGCTTGTGCTGAGAGCATTGCAAACTGTCAGGCAGAAGGATTCAGAATGGAGAAAGAAAACAGCAGAAAAGTTCAAGGACAAGCTGGGGAAAGAGTAAAATTTAAGGCTGTAAATTAGAGAAACATTGCAAGACAGCCTGGCCTCCAACGAGGCATGGGAGCATGAGGCTGAGGAGTTAGCTGTTAGGCTGATACACCGAACTCAGAAGAATTGCCTGAAGGGTGCCAGAGTGTGCAACATCATCACCTCGCCTGATTGGGATGAAATCCCTAGGAAGTGGAAACTGAAGGTGAAGACCCAGAAGATGAAGATGAAGAACAGGGTAAAGGTGAAGAATTAGCGCCCAGGGCACGGGCTAGACCCCTCTTAGGGTGGAAAGTGCACTAGAGGATGGTCCCAAGGCAGAATGAAGCACAGAAACCACGTTGAAGATCTCAGTCACGGTAATAGTGTTTAACTTTGAACTATTCTAGAATTTCGTAGAGTCTGTAGCTACTGACCATCAGCTATATGATTTCTGAAGAGTGTAACCATTAAGCTTTTGCCGTGAGATTCCCTGCAATGAAGAAATCTCACTGATTTAGGTGTCCAGTGTCAGACTGCCTGAGCATGTGCGCTGAAGAGATCGAGAAACCGGACAGTGTGTTCCTAGCCAAGCCCAAAATGCTACTACCATGCTCCTGCAAGCTGCAACAAACGGTGTAAGCTGGGAGACCCAACCTGATTGAGAGGAAAAGAAGATATTGTAGTTGCTGTCTTCAAAAACAGTGAGACCTGCATAGCTGGCTGGCTGACACTGTAAGTGATGTTACAAGTGCAAACTAAGACTGTTTTCCTGTTTGAGACCCCAGCAGAAAAGGGCTGACCTGAGTAATTTGTCGCCCCTGACAAAGCAAAGATTTGGCTGCCGTTTGCTTCATCGTGTCTTGTTTTGACAAAGCAAAGATTTGGCTGTCGTTTGCTTCATCATGTCTTGCTTCATCTTGAATTTTCGAATCTTCGAAGATCATGCCTGAATTAGAAAAAAAAATCACGGAGAAGCCACGATTCTTCGACGATAACGCCTTAATTAAAAAAAAAACCCAAAGCAGGGGATAGGAGGGGGTAAAACTTAGTCTCATTTGATATAACAATCCCCTGCTCAGTGCAGGAAGCCTGATTCCCAGGCGGTCACCCATCCAACTACTGACCAGGGCCAACCCTGCTCAGCTTCCAAGATCAGACAAGCACGCGCACATCCAGCCCTTTGCTTGTTGCTGAGGAAATGGGGAGTGCTGAGGAACCTATGCCAACAGTAGCCGGAAGACGACATGGGGCCATCGAGACCTGTGATTGGACAGGAGGGAAATACAAACACCGCCGTATATGGACAGGCAGGGGAGGGGACTATGACCGGATACAGTAGCAAAGGTGGAAAATCAGAGCACGTTAAGGGGAAATACCGGGATATCAGAGTATTGAAAGCGGGAGCACGGAAGCGGGAAATTCTGGTTCCAATTCGAGGCGGCTACTGCGTAGTGTGAAAGATGGGTGGTGAAACCTCATTGGAAGCGAAAAAACCCGTAAGTGTAGATTGGCCCTGTAAGTTTACTTTTGTGAAGGGGAGGGGATCATAGCCAATTATAGTGTGTGAAGCCATGTGAACAGCTTTGAGAATGACAGCCCATGTAGATCCCTCCTTTTCTCCTTGCAAAAGAGATGGTTTTGTTGTTTGAAATAGCTTAGATTTAATGTGTTTGAAATAGCTTAGATTTAGATTTCCAAGTAGGCCCATTGAAAGCTCAGAAGCACTGGCAATGTGTTTACAAGCTCCCTAGTTTGGACAGTCCCCTCAGCAATCTCCGAGCAACTAAGCTGAGAAAGTGTGAGGGGAGGCGAGTAAATTTTTAGAGTAAAGAGGCACTATGAGAGCAAAAATAATGTAAAGGCCCAGCTTCAGTGATGCAGTAGGCCTTGTAAATTATACCCATGATTTGATTAGAAGTAGCCTGGAAGAGTTTAGGTCTATTCAGTTTTTAGAATGTCACAGTCTGTGTGAGCTTATCTCTGTCAGTGTTCTCAGAACAGAGCCAGGGGGAGTCACCCAACTCCCTGTCCGCCACTGGTCTAGCCTTGGCAGGCAGGGAGGCTGAAAGATGTCTGTGAGAACCTGACAGAGGCAGAGTGGGATTTGCAGAAAAGTTGCCCAGGTTGAAGCATCACTGCTAGAGAGCTGAGCAGTGCCGCTCTGTTTAGACAGAAGCCTTGCTGAAAGGCTAAAGGCCCTTGTCTGTCAAGGGATCTGGAAAGGGTGTACAGTCACACCTACTCCTTTGAGCTGATGCAGAGGCAGGGAGCCTTTGCTAAGAACATCTCATCTTCATTGCCTTCTCTGTTTGGATCCATCATCGTCTGGGCTTTTGAGAGGCACTCTGCACATGGACTGGAACTTTGGATTGTTAAAGACTTGCCATGAAAAGTACTGTGAGGCTTTTCATAGACTTGAACTCTTGTTGATTTGGATTGTGTGTCTGTGTTTGTAGTCAGCTCAGTGTACGACAGGCTGAGTTTGATCTACAACTTTTGGATTTCCCTCTGCCAGAACTCATGCAGTGTGGAGTTGCCGATGCAAAAGCGGTGGCCTAGAACTCTTTGCATGTGTGAGTATGCCCTTCCTTTGATCTTGATGGGCCCTGACCATGTAACCTGGAGGAGCAGTATGATTGCTGGATCTGCTCCATCATGCCTCGCCATGGAAGAAGTGTTTTCCAGTCATGGTGTTAGGTTTCAGTGAAAGTTTGTTGTGTGCATTTTATGACTTCTTAAATACCATGCAATACTTGCAAATGTCTTTACCATCAGTTGCAATTCCGAATGACACTGAGTGTGGTTCCCAATGGTTTGATGTTAGTGCCACCTGGGACAGAGCCTTCAGAGTTAACACGCAGAAGGCAAATGAATCCATGAGGATCAGAGAGGGGTTTGAGCAATTACACGATAGGATAGGATGGCTTACCCCCTTACAGCCATTAGTGTGTTGGGAACAAGTGAGACACAACAGAGTAGCACACGCTTTCAATGACAAGTGGGATTCAGTAGGGGGTGCCAGACCATATATGCATGCCCTGGTGATAATGCCCAAGGATGGGTGTGCACAAATTGGAAAGAATGCCCTGGCATTAACTGGGCCACCCCTAATGGTAGTTATTGGATCTGTAGAGAAAAAGCGTGGCCATCGTTGCCCCCAGGGTGGATTGGAAGATGCTCCCTGGGACTGCTGTGGGGTCCCTATAAGTTTGTGAATGCCTTGAAGAGCCCTGCAGTAGGTGATTACAGGGCTTGGAAGGTGAGATGGCAATGAGACATCTTCAGTTCGGCTGATTATGCCTGGAGTTTATTCCCTGGGGGTGGGGTGGCTACTATAATGTACAAGGTAAATATCTTTGGAAGAGCAATGGACATGGCATTGAACAACACCACTGAGGCACTAGATGCCATTGGAATAGAGCTGACAAGCATAAGAACTGCTATTTTGCAGAACCGCCTGGCTTTAGATATGATTACAGCGGCCCAAGACAGTATTTGTGCTATGTTGCAGCAGGAATGCTGTGCGTACATTCCTGACAAGCAAAGTGTGATCAATCACAGTGTGAGGGCTCTATAGGCGCAAAGTGAGAAGATACATCACCTAGAAGGGGAGTCCCTCTTTGACCCGATTTCAGACTGGTTTCAAGGAATCGGTGTGTGTGTGTGTGTGGAAGCAAGTGGCTGCAATAATTCTGACTACTGTTGGCAGCTTTATAGATTTGTGTGCTTGCTCATATGTCGCATATCAACCCCCTGGTGATCAAACGGCAGGGGCCCTCTGGGTAAGAAGAGATTGTGACACAAAGATTTAATCGCCCTTCGATCATCGGGGAGGGGGATGTAAGGCCCCAGCCGGAACCAAGCTATTAGTAGTTTTAGAGGGGCTTAGATGGTCCATAATGCTCTCTGACTTTGGTTCAGTTGGCTGCTGCTTTCCTTAACAGGCCTCTTGATTTACCAGGATGAGTCAAAGGTCGATAGCGCAGCCTCAGCACATTTGATACTAACAAGCTGGAGTGTCTTATCAGGATGTGCCTAGGAAGTGCCTGTTTGCCTTAAAGCTGCAGGTGTCTGTGCTGGGAAAGCTCTGATTGTTTCCCTTCTGACCAAGCACTGTTAGCCTATGCTGGGAAAGTTGTAGATGAATGCTAAATAATGCTTGCTGTTGTCATGCTGCCTCACTGCTAACATGTATGGTGTAAAACCCATTTTACCCCATGGCTCTGGGTTCAGAGAAGCTGTCTGATCCAACCATTGAGTACGCCTGTGTGCTGATGGTATGCAATAAAGTACTCCTTGTAAGTAAACCTGGATCTGATTTATCACAATCTTGGTGTCAAGGGCTCCTTGGGGGCCTCTCTCAGTCTAATCCAGTAGCCAAGTCCAGACACAGACAAAGGGATTCCTTTCAAAGCTTTATTCTTCTTTTATAACTTAACAACTCTACCGTTAGCAACTAGATCTGAGCAGCAGAGTACCTATGCCCTAAGTTGGAACAGTTGGTCCCCGTTTGAAAGGGAATTACTGGCAGATCCCTGAACTTAAGGACTAGGGAGAGTCCCTCCCCTTTTCCCTTGGATCCTCTGGGCGCAGCCGTTGTTTGCGTGCCAACCGGGCACTATGCCTCCTTTCTGCGCCCTCCATTTGGCGCCGCTCTCTGCATCGGCGTTGCGCGTCCACCAAGTCTGCTTCCCGCGCTCTGTCACTCCCTGGACTGCTATCTAAGCTAGGAATGCTGGTGGGAGGAATCTCCATCAGCTGTTGGCCCTGGGAAAGAGGAGCGCGCTCCTCTCCCAGGAGCGACTGCTCTTCCTCAGAATCAGAACTACTCTGGGATTCTATGGGCTCAGTGTGCACCCTGACACTTGGCACCTCTAATTTAAGAGGCCTCCTGCAGGGGCAATACAGGGAGATCATTCCATAATTTGGAGGCCACCACCAAAAAGGCCCTCTCCCTTGTCACCATCTTCTGAGCTTCCCTCAGTGTAGGCAGCTGGAGGAGGGCCTTAGATGTTGAGTGTAGTATATGGGTAGGTTCATGTCAGGAGAGGCGCTCTATCGGGTGTTGTGGTCCCAAGCTGTGTAAGGCTTTATAGGTTAAAACCAGCACCTTGAGTCGGGCTCGGAAACATATAGCCAGCCAGCGCAAGCAGGCCAGAGTCAGTCGTATATGTTCAGACCTTCTGGTCCCCATTATCAATCTGGCCGCCGCATTTTGCACGAGCTTCAGCTTCTGAACTGTCTTCAAAGGCAGCCCCACATAGAGTACATTGCAGTAATCTAACTTGGAGATTACCAGAGCATAGTCAAGTGAAGCCAGGTTATCCCTGTCCAGGTAGGGGCACAGCTGGGCCACCGACCGAAATTGGTAGAAGGCACTCCGTGCCACTGAGGCCACCTGAGCCTCAAGTGACAAAGATGGCTCAAGGAGAATGCCCAAGCTACAGACCTGCTCCTTCAGAGGGAGTGCAACCCCATCCAGAACAGGTTGAGCACCGTCCATCTGGTCAGAAGAACCATCCACCAACAGCATCTTAGATGGTGGCGTCAAAGAGTGAAAAAACAGGGCCGCAAAAAAGAGTGAAAAAACAGGGCTCCAAACAGGGCCAAAAAAACAAAGAGTGAAATAACAGGGCCACAAATGGCATCCAGGATGCCATTTGCGTCCCTGTTTTACGTGATAGGCTGTGCAAATATTTGCGTAGCCTATCGTGTGAATGAAAAGCAGGGATGCAAATGGCGTCCAGGATGCCATTTGCGGCTGTAAAGGTCTTAGTTTAAACTAAATGCAGCCGTTTACGTGATAGGCTATGCAAATATTTGCGTAGCCTATCGTGTGAATGAAAAGCAGGGATGCAAATGGCATCCTGGATGCCATTTGCGGCCGCAGTCAGTCCCCTTCAGCCAGCGATACGGCATGGCAGCCATATTGCTGGCAATCCAGAGCCAGAGGATCCAGCCAAAGAGGATTCCATGGGGAGGCAGAGGTAAGTGTTCTGTTCCGCCATGGATTCCTGAGGGCTAGATTCTTTAGAATCTGGCCTTATTGGAGTCCGTGGCGGAATTCTCCACCATCCCTAGGACCAAGCTACCCCCAAATACTTCACATTACAACACAGATAGCTAACAACATTCTATTGTCACTGAGAAAACCCATTTGCCCCCAGCTACTGTGAGGATTGCAGTTAAGCTCAGAGGGAACAGGGAAGCCTGAGTGGGGTGGCTGATGATGTCATCATTCCTGCCAATCAAAAAGGCCTGGGGCTTGAACCCTGTGAACCCTGGCTCCCCTGCACCACTGATAATTATATCAATGGAATAAAATCCTTGGGTCAAACAAATGTTCTATTTAGTAGTTCAGCATTCTGGCTACTCACCTTCACCAACAATGTGCCGCAAGGAAGATGGCAAGGAAGAGCACACCAGCAATATCCATTCTCATTAGGGATGTACGAAAGTCACTTACCTTTTTGGAGGGTGACATTCGTGGTGGTGGGGAGGCGCTCCGTCCCTCCCCCCAAAATTCTTTCCAGCCGGATCCACTCCGCGGAGATTCTGCGGAGCCACCGGCCGGGGCCGCCCGCAGCCGGACATCTGGCCGCTGGGCAGCCTGCAGGGATGCAAATGGTGGCTGCCGTAGCCGCCGCCATTTGCGTCCCTGTATTTTGCCATGATAGGCTACGTAAATATTTACGTAGCCTATCACGGCAAAAAAACACAAAAAACCAGCGAACGCAAATGGCGGTGGCTACGGTGGCCACAATTTGCGTTCGCTTTTTTTTTTTTTTTGCCATAATAGCCTACGTAAATATTTACGTAGGCTAAAATGGCAAAAAAAAGGGAAGACAAATGGCGGCTGCCGTAGCCGCCATTTGCGTTCCCTTAGTTTTGCTGTGATAGGCCACGTAAATACTTAAGTAGCCTATCACGGCTTCCGCAGGGACACAAATGGCATCCCTGCATTAGCTGTGATAGGCTACGTAAGTATTTATGTAGCCTATCACGGCTATGTGGAAGAAGCAAATGGCGGCCGCAGACACGGCCACCATTCACAAGTCAGCGCGGACGGCAGCAGGTAGGTGCTCCATTCTGGGCCCATTTCGCGGGCGGGGGGCGCTTCATTCAGCCACGGATTTCGGGGGGCCGAATGCACTGGCATTCGGCCTCACCAAGATCCATGGCGGAATTCTCTGACATCCCTAATTCCCATGTTAACCCCTGGCTTGAATCAGGGGTAAACTGAATTTATCCTTAAAATGGACCTTTTCTTAGTTTATACTCTTATCCTCAACTGAAAGAGAAGACAAGTGTTTGCTCATATTTATCTTTTGTTACACACCCCTTTCTTCATGTATTATTCCCCCACTGTCAATGTTTTGATTGCTCACTTTATTTATTCATGCAACGGGGTGAGGGACAGGTACTTGGGCATGGTCTGAAAGTAGATGAAGCAGCAGTTGTGCCAAAGCTAAGCAGGTTTGGGTCTGGTCAGTGCCTGGACGGTCAGCTAGTACAAACCATTGAACCCTTGACTTCAATGACAGAATACTGGGATGTGTGCAATAAATGCTAATATTAAAGATGCATGCTGTTCTTTTTTGCTTGTGTTACTCTGTACAGCACCATGGACACTCATGGTGCTTATAAAGAATTAATAATATTGTATAAATGGGTCACATTTTTTCCTGTTCTAGGTAGAGGCCTCTAATGCACTCAGGGCGCAATCCTACGCAGGTTTAGACAGACAAAAGTCCTACAACTCCCAGCATTCCCCAGTCAGCATAGTATAGCTGGCTGGGGAATGCTGGGAATTGTAAGACCTTTGTCTGTCTAAACCTGCATAGGATTGTGCCCTTAATCCTTTATAAAGGTTACATCTTTTTAGGTCTATATCTCCACTCTTTAGGTCTAACGTCAGCCCTTCCAACTGAGCAGGCTATATTTAAACAATGTTTCTGCATATGCCCAAGGAAATCAAGCAGGCAGCGTTGTGATGGAGGAGTGAAAGGCTGCCGCTTTCTGTTTGGAAAGCAGAGCACTCCGCTGCAGATCTCCTGCAAACAGCCATGCTGTGCCCTGCATGGGTAATTGAGTTGGACTCCACTGCTTCATCTTGTGGGTGGCATGTTGTAAAGCTGGCAATGTTACGGCTCCCGCTCCCTCAAGTGGGGGTGGGGAGAGAAAGCATTTTTTCTTTAGGTAGAAAACAAGTTAAAATTTTTAAAAATCCAGCAAAGCCATCTAGGGGAAAAGCAGAGCCAATTCTTTGTCTTCCAACTGAGTGTGTTCTACCTCCATGAATGGCAACCTAATGACAGGCAGGTCATTCGCTTCACAAGAAAAATGCGCTGGAATAAATTGGGGCGTCGCTAATTGTTGAGACACAGGGCTGGAAGCAATTTCTAGAGCCATCACCATCCAGTCTCTTGCTCTGAGTGTGCACGGCAGTGTAATGGACTTTGAGGGTGAAGAAAGTAATACAAAATCTGTAGCAGAGGGCAGTCAGGCAAGGTCAAGAGCAGTCTTGTTGGCTTTGAACTCTTAGACAATTCAACATTCAAGAACCGAGGGACTGTATGGCCATTTGCAGTTGGCATGTGCAAGCAATGAATCACATGATAATTATGCTAAGAAATACAAAAGAAATGTAAATAATGTGATGTGCAGGCACCCCACTTCTGAGCAGTGAGAACTTACAGGGTTTCCAGTTCTTATTTAAGGTTTCACTCTCTTAGAAGGATTGCACTGAATATTTATGGCATTTCTGAGATATATTTATGTAAGTATAAACAACAAAAAATATACAATCTGAGCATAAGATGGAAGTTCACAGCATTAGCACTCCAACAGATTCCTGTTCCCCATGAAATTTCTAGGGGAACCCCCAGTGCCATAGCATTTTCTACAGAGAGCAAAGTCAGCCTTCTGTTCTGCCTCCTTTCAGTCTCCTGCTACACACGCACAATCCCCATTGAAACACATCACCGGAATGTTAGCAGCAATCCATCTTCTCAGCTAGCTCTTAAGAGAAGTTGCCTCAATGCACCCTCACCACCAGCTCTGCTTACAGAAATCTTAAGAGTCAAGAACTGCAGAACTGGAAGGGATCCTGAATCTCTTTGCAGTTAGAGGCACCGGGGCGGAAGGGATCCCTGAAAGGTCATTCAGACCAACTGCAAACCCATAACCCTAATCATAACTCTGCACCTCAAATTCTGTTCCCAGAAGAACCCCAGTGCTATGTACATTATGCAGATCAATGAAACCAATGCCAATGTGTATAAATACATTCCGTTTGTTTTATGCTGAGCCTAATATTTGTCTTTGTTGCAGAATTGAGGGGTTGTTTGTTATGTAGAGTTGTTGTTGTTATTACCAAGGAGATTCCTGTTGGGATTGAACTGGGATTGTAGCAGTTCAGACTGCAGCTGTATGCTTTCTTTCCATGTTAAAAAAGATGATGATGATTTTAGAAAACTAGCATATTGGAAAGAAAGCCTTTATCTCATCTTCTCCCCAATATTCTAGCTTTCTACTTGCTGGGAGGGTTTTTAAAAGTCATGGGAGATAATATAGCATTATGTTAAGTAATAAGTTCAATACTAAGATATTTATTCATTGGGTTACCAGAACAACACTGCAACCCCAATGAATTTCTCTTTAATTTCAGTAACCACAGGGCAGAAGACAACCAGGGCACTGCAGGGATGGAATAGTTGTTTCCTCCTCCAAGGCTTTTTGTAATGGTTGAGTTATGATTTCTGTACAGCAACAGACCCTTGCAGAAGTCACTGCATGTCTTGGACCCTGACAGTGCCGTGCATCCAGTGTATCCAGATTATTTCTCTGACAATCAGGCCAAGCACAGAAGAGAGCTTCCTATGCAGTTGGTTGAACCAGAAGCACGACCTGCCATTTATATTAATGGGGTTAGTGGGAGCTCCTGGCACAATGGCTGTGTGGCTTGCAGAGGTGGACTGTTTGAGCCATTATAAAAGAATAAAATAAAAGGGTTGGATGCAAGATCTTCCTTCCGTGGATGGGAGGCCTTCACTCATGGAAGGTGCTTCCACCCAATTTTTAGGGATTCCCCTCCCCTCCCACCCCACAGCTCAGCCCATTCAGCAGGGTCTCCCAAGCCCCTGTGTAGCACTTTCAGGGAGCTGGACGGGCTGCCGTGGGGAGGAGGGGGTGGGGAAGTGAGCTTCCATCTGCCCAGTTGCACGCACCGAAATCTGGCTCCAAACAAAACAAAACAAAGCAAACATCCTGCATGGACAAGCTTTAATGACTAGGAATGTTTGCAAAGCAGGCCAATGAAGAATGCAATGTCCCTAAGGTGTAATCATATCTCATCCTCAGCAATAATAATACCCTGAACAGAAATGACTTCATATGGGAGAGAAGAATGCTAGTATTGGGGGAAAGTATATTGTGTAACTAGGGATGAGAGAAAGTTCTCATTTGAGAATGTTTGCCTCAAACGAGTGCGAGGGGGGCAGATGGGAAAAGGGCCGATCTCTCCATCAGTTTTCAAAGGTGGGCACAACTGAGGGTGCCAATGCCCCTCCTACTTCCAGCTGCCACTTTAATTAAAAAACAAACAAACCTAGAAACCAGCTAGAACGATACTGGGTGATGATTTCAGCATTGCTCGAGGTGGCGCCTGGGTGAGGAAATGGCAGCTTCTCGAGAAGTACTGCTACAGCCAATAGGTCTCCTCCGCTCCCTTCATTTTCATCCACCCCCGCAAAATCTCTTGTCTACCAATGTGGTGAAGTGTGTGTGTGTGGGGAGGGCATTTTGGCTTAGCTTTAATTTTAACAAGAATGGCAGATCTACTCTCTAGCCCAGACTCCCTTGACCAGATGTGTTGAACTACAACTCCCATTATCCCCAGCCAGTGACCATGCTTGATGTGGATGATGGGAGTTGTAGCACATCTGGAGGGTGCCAGCTTGGCGAAGGCTGGTCTAGCCTTTTGTTTAGGGAATACCCGGGGATATTTCCTTAATGGTTGCACTACCAACAGGAAGTAGGGAACATGAGAGAATGTTAAATAAATAGCCTTCATCCAAAACTCAAATCTTGCTGGATTATAAATCCCCCAAATCTTTCAAACTGTTTATTTAAGGCCCACAGGACAAGATGCATTTGCTGTGTGTTTAATTGGAGTAGGCAGTCTGTGGAATGCATGTTAGGTGTGATGAATAATGTTTGGAACAAAAACAGTAAATAAATCAAGTGACTTCTTGCATCTTTCACTATTTGTTCAAATCCAGAAAATGAGTGCTACTTGATTTTTCTCAGTTTCATTATGGTGATCTAAGGCACTAATATGCTGGGAAAGAAATTTTCTTTTCTGAGAAAAAATGCATATGTTGCTGCTGTCCAAATGCATAAGTAACGGTATAAGCAGAAATATAATTTGACTGGGTTTGAACTAGAGGTCATTTGTGACCCCCAAATGCCTTGACAGTATTATTATGAATCAGCAAACCTGGTTGCTCACAGAATGGTGAGATTTTGTATTTTGGACTCGATAGTCTTATAGGCTCCTTCCAACCCTACTATTCTGTGATTCTGTGATACTAGTCTATGAAAACGGGAGTTTTCTAGTTCTTATGATTCTCTTAAACTTCTTGGTGCAACACAGGTAGACTTTGGTCAGCTTACATGTCAGTAAAAAAATGAATGCATGTAAAGAAAAACATCAAGTTGGAGCCAGGATCTGTCTTCTTCAAGAGGAAGGGATCCTCCACAAGAGAAAGGGCTCCACTCATGGAAGGTCCCTCCTTGACACCACAGCTCACCCCATTCAGCAGGGTCTCCTGACTCTCTGTGTAGTGGTTTCAGGGGTTGCCGTAGGAAGGACAGGGCAGGGAAGTCTACTTCTATGAGCACAGTTGATCCAGCTTACAACTGGATCCAACCCATAAAAATAGTGAGAAACTGGATGCAAAGTTATGGCTGTTTATGGGAGATAAACTTGCTGTCCATCACTCTCTTAATAATGATTGCCCTGGCCTGTTCTGCATGTTCCAACCTATCTTCCCCAGTACCTCCCACAGAACCAAGGAGGAAATAAATATTAAAGGGGGAAGTCTTTGTATAGCCAAGATGAGAAAGAGCATATCTTTTATTCAGAGAGCAAAATTTGGGGCTACCACATTTGGACTTTTGAGCAGAAGGGAGTCTAGAATTCTAATTTCAATTGAAAGTGGCCAGTCTTCCTGCAGATACGGAAGAGAAGTCCACAACTCACACGTGTAGTTTTCTAAACTGCATATCAGTACCCAAAGGCTGGATCCCACAGATTCCTACCCCTTGTTTCCCCCTCCTCAGTAAATACTGCAAATAGGAAAGCCACTTTTCATTAGTGCCCCTGACATTCTTTTATGTAGTCTTGATTGTCAACACAAAAGGAAAGTAATTAAACTGCAGTTCCAATCCAGGTTAACAGATGGGTCTCTCCCTTGAAGCTTTTACCACACAACTAAATTGTTATTTCAAGAAATCAACATCTAATCTATTCACTTCAAAGAGCACCCATATGCCTCCCAGTTTTCAAGCTCTGGGGATGCTTGGAGGATGAAACTATCCCCCCTTGCTAACAAAGCAATAGGAAAACAACAGGAAAGGCAACTGAACCAAAACATTTATGAGTTTTATCTGGATGGGGGGAAATTCCTAGCTAAATTAAACAATTAAGAAAAGAAAACAAAGCAAATCAGTTGCATTTAGTATAGAGCTGGAGAGAGGCAGAGGTAAATTGGAAAAAAGTTGTAAACACACTGAATAACTGCTGTGACTCAGAGGAATGTATATTGAGCTTCCACACCTGCACCTGATACCATGCACACACACATACACACACAGAGAACCCCCACCCCTGTTTCTTAAACTCCCTGGAGTTAAAAAAATAAAATAAAATTCAGAGATTTGGTATGAAATTGTTTAAACAAAGAGTGTCACCAGGACTTGATGGGAGTAAAGTATTTCATGATCTTTGTGCGAGACCAGAAAAGTGCCACTCAAAAACATTGAGCCTCTTCAGATGTCCACCGAAGAGCAGGACTTTCCCCATACTTCATACAATAATCTCTGTGTAAGAACAGATAATGTGTGAAGCACCTCATAAAAACACTCCCAGGTCTCTTGAAGTCCTTGAACATGTGAAGTATATAGCTTCTTTTTTCTGTGAGAAAATTGACCCCAAATGACTCAGAAGGGGCAGTCACTTATCTTCTCCTCAGATCTTCACTCACTCTTTCCACACAGTTGTCCAAAGAGCTACTCAGGCTGAAGCAAGGGGCTTGGCCTAGGACAATGGGATTTTAAAATAGGAGACCCAAGGTCCAATACCCAAGGCTGGCCAATCTATTTTGGCCCCCGAGCCAGAAATCCCAGAAGCACCTCTCCTTAGGAGTAAAAAGACAGTAACAACAACGACAACAATTTGGTGACTTATCACATGGCTGAGACATGTGACAGCCATGTCACTCTGCCTAATGAGAGGACCGGCCACCACGCCATATCACTATCTGCTTTTAAAACTTCCTTCACTTTGTCATGAAGCCATGGCATGGGCGAGATGGCAGGCTGTGGGGCATGCATTCTAGCTTGTTTGATTAAAAAAACAAGTCAAATCCAAACCTTGGGTGCGCACAGAACAAATGTTGCTTTTCTGGACTATATTCTTTTCACACATCTTAAGAAACAGCGGTGTGCACAACTAAAACTAAAATGGAAAGCAGTGAGATCTCAATCCAGTCTCCAGATCTTTGGTTTACTAGAACAGGAGTGAAGAGGCAGCCTATTGTGCCACCTAATGGTTAAAAGAAACTCCGCAGTATAGGGACGGTGGCAGTATATTTTGTCCATGAATGACTCCGAAAGGCTGACTGCAGCCCCCGCTCCTCCTCCCCTCCCCTCCCCTCCCCTCTGTGCTCCTGGATTCATTTGAGAGCAAACTTGTGGAGCAGCTAGATGTGACACAGGGGCAAACCCCCGCCCCTCACCTGAAATTCTTTGAAAATCACACCTGGAGGGTCATCTTAAATGTTCTATTTCAAAAAGAGGAAAGCACCCTTAAGCCAAAGAAAGTAATGAATTAAAGGTAAGAAAAAGGATTTATTTGCAGCTGAGAAGGACATGTAGGAAAGGTGTCTGTGTGCATCTATGTCTCTGTGGGTTTATGTTTAGTTTTTGTTTTAGCCCTTTGTATGTATTGCTTAATGCTTCTCTCTCTCTCTCTTTCTCTCTCTCTTTCTCTCTTTATATTTATATCTAACTGTCTGTCTGTGGAGAAGCTGGAATAAATACTGCAGCCCAAAAGGGGCTCAGGCAGCCAATAAGCAATGTTCATTGTTGCTTTAAACTGGAACAACCCATTGAAATGACTGAAACGCTCCTGAGATTGAATGAGTGCCTTGTGAGAGGGCAGTGTGCTGAGGATGACAGGAGACGATGTGGTATTGAATTCTGGTAAAACTCCTTCTTGCCTTGTTTTTTCCCCTTTCGTTCTCCCTGCCATTGCTGTAGGAGCCAGGAGGAACGCATTGAGTAATTTGGAAGGCATCAGCACTCCGCCTGCAGAGGGAAAAGAGCACTCATAACTCTACAGCCGGTCCACGTGCAAACCCAAGCGAAGGACCCAAACCCAAAGGAAGCAAACAGGATTTAAAGAGAGAGAGAGAGAGAGGCAAAAGACCAAATGGGAGTAAAGGGGTGTAAAGAAGAACGGAAAGTCCCGTTCCCAAGAAGGGGGAGGCTCTAAAGGGGACTGCAGTGCCCAGGAGGAGGCTCTTCTCTCAGACCAAACTAGCAAAAGGCACTGGATGGGAAGGAGCCTGCCATGGATCCTCTGTGCATATTGGGGAGCGATCCGCGGACTTACAACTGCTCCTTGAGCACTACCATGGAGAACCTGACTTCCCCAGCCAACGAGACTTTCCTCATAAAAAGGGACGAGAACATTGCCAAGGTGGAGGTGGCAGTTCTCTCCCTCATCTTCTTCCTCGCCCTGACAGGGAACCTGTGTGTGCTACTGGCCATCTACACTACCCGCCACAAGCATTCCCGCATGTACTTCTTCATGAAGCATCTCAGCATCGCTGATCTCGTCGTGGCTATTTTCCAGGTGTTGCCTCAGCTCATTTGGGACATCACCTTCAGGTTCTATGGGCCAGATTATCTCTGCAGGTTGATCAAATACTTGCAGGTGGTAGGCATGTTTGCTTCCACTTACATGCTGTTGCTGATGTCCCTGGATCGGTGCCTGGCCATCTGTCAACCTTTGAGGTCTTTACACAGGAGGTCTGACCGGCTGTCTGTTCTCCTCACTTGGATGGTGTGCCTTCTATTCAGCATCCCACAGCTCCAGATATTTTCCATGAAGGATGTGGATCATGGGGGCATTGATTGCTGGGCAACATTCATCCAGCCCTGGGGACCTAAAGCCTACGTCACCTGGATGACCTTGACTGTCTACATCATCCCCATGCTTGCACTGAGTGTCTGCTATGGCTTGATCAGCTTCAAAATCTGGCAGAACGTGAGGCTGAAAACAATCCATGACACCAGCCTGAATCTGACCTCCAGTAATTCCCATGGGGGCACGCTCTCCAGGGTCAGCAGTATCAAACTGATTTCCAAAGCCAAGATCCGGACAGTCAAGATGACCTTCATCATAGTTTTAGCTTTCATTATGTGTTGGACTCCTTTTTTCATTGTGCAGATGTGGATTGTATGGGATGAAAATGCTCCAAAGGAAGGTACAGTTTGCTCTCCTACTTTCCTGTGTATGCCTATGCAAGCATCATGCAATAATGATAGAGAGTTGCCACACAATAATTTCTTTAAAATATATTTCCGTTGAGCTCATTTTCAGTACAATTGATCTGCAATGTAGCATCAGGTAGATATTTAATAGGTATCCTAGCTATTTTATTTTTTTTTAAGATAGAACATGTACTAGAGTGATAGGACAAGGAATAGATGAGATGTGATATTTTGACACTTTGAGCATTATTTATGTGACCTTGGACAAGTTTCCTGGTATCATCTCTGTCCTTAACTGTGCTGCCTGAAAGTGAGAGATGCTCACTGGATGCTTTGGAAATGGGGGAAGTAAGCAGGAATGTGACTGGAAGAGAAGTAAGGAGGAATAAGAAGAATGAAAATGGAGATGTCTAGTGTATTATGGACTTAGATACATAACTTCAGCAAAGCCACTTTGGGTTAATCCTGAAGTGAGATCAAATGATAAAGAGATGTTACTGACTGATTTCTGAATGTTAAGACTTAACCTGGGGGCCACAGGAGCCTTGTGAATGCGTGTCCAAGTTATCAGTGACTAAGATTGCTGGTAGGTTTTGAGCAAAGAGAAAATTACAATGACGGGTTCCCTTAGTGAAAAGTGTAATACTCTTGTTCCAGTTTCCGTCTGCTTGTAAAAGCTTGTTTCCCATTCCCACACTATGGGTGGTATAACTAATCTCCTAGAAAATGGACCATATAAATAAGGTGTCACTTGCTGAGTGCCAGTGACTTTTCCTCTCCAGCTGTTACTTTGAGGAAGTGGACTCTAGTCCGTGAAAGCTAATGCCGTAATAAAGGTTAGTCTTTAAAGTACCACAAGACTTTCTGCTGTTTGTTTGTATAAAGGCTGGAGGTTCAACTTGTTCCTCTGAAAACCAGTGCCAATGGCTAATGGACACATTATTAAGGGCTTTGGCCGATCTCATCCCAGTGGTATCTGCAGTGCTCAGTTCAGGATAAGAGCTAGGAGGAGAGACGGTCTTTGCAATGTGAAGCACTCTCTTTTATCTAAATGGGTTGAGGTCACCTTTCAGATCGCTTCTTAACCACATCGCATTTATTAATCAGCACCCCCACTTTCAACTATGCAAAGACGCTAGTCAAGTCTGGCTGCTGATTCACACATGTTTGTCCATCATTTGATGACTGTGGTGTCAAGTGATAACTTACATGTGTGAATGAACCAACCAAGATTAAACATCACAGACTGCGCTTTCATGTTGCCTCACATCATCTCAAACACGTATGCATGTTTATACCACATTGGTCTGAGGGCTGAAAGTGTATTTTGCTGCACATCCTCAACCCATCAGGATCTGTAGTAAAATCAGTGCCACTTAGGAATGAGGGCTTCAGAGTTACCTATAGCATGACATCTGGTATCCCCAGGGCATTATATGCAAACCTCAAAGAGAGAAATGACATCAACATGTAGGAAATGTCTATCTGACATAACTCTGGAAAATAATTATATCTTCCTTACAAGTGAAGTTTGGCAAGGGGGTGCTGAGAGCTAGATAAGAACTGGACGCTAGTTAGTTTGCCATCTTTGTATTCTGTACCACGAACAACAAAGATACTTTTGGTACCTAAAGACTAACACATTTATTATGGCATAATAATTTCATGGATGTCTTAGATGATGAAGTGGACAGTGTCCATTGATAATGAATTTGTTAGTCTTTAAGGTGCCACATGTCTCATGTTTCTGCTGCAACAGACTGACACGGCTACCCCTCTGGAATGTATTCAAGTGGTATTATTCGAAGCTTTAGTAAATGATGTCATTTTCCTAGCTGCAATTATAAGAGGCACAAGCCAGGACCCCCAGAATGCCCAGCTACTAAAATGCAAACTTGGTGTGATATGCAGTCAGTATCTGCCTGTTTAACATTGCCCTTCCTCAGCTGGAAGGAGGAAGACACTTGTGTTCTCTTTTTGCATTGGAACTGGGACCCAATCTGTTGCAGTTGCTAGAATGCTGGGCATGGGTGTGAGAAACCCAGATTCAGATTCCTGCTTAGCCATGAAGCTCACTGAGTGGGGACACCTTTGTGTAGTGAGTTTCTCTCAGCCTAACCTGACTTGTAGTGCTACTATGAGCATAAAATCAGATATGCCCCTGGGTTCCACAGAGGAAGGGCATGGTATGAAGGGGATGAAATAAAGACTGGTCCCAACACTTTGATGCTGGGTATTGAAGCAAGACATTCTCCAGTCTTTCTTCCCTGCTATAGACTTCCAGCAATATATTCTGCTCTGTCTCCAGCTGACATAAGCCAGTGGCCAGCCAGCTACCGCTGTTGTTCCACCCAAGCCACTACATGAGGCAGTGCAGGCCAGCTGAGTTTGCTGGGTGAGGTAGCCCTAATTGACAATGATAGCCGTAACAACTTTCATCAGTAAGCTCCGTGGCCAGGCCAGGCCAGGCCAGGCCATGCTCGTTCAGACCTACGGCCTGACTGCTTTGATGTGATCTTCGCGCAATCTCTCAAGCAAGAAGCTAGTCCATATATAACGCTGCCTCACACCAAGTCGTCTAGCTCACTAGTGTCCATCTAGCTCACTAGTGTCAAACCGTTGGTCCATCTAGCTGACTGTCAGTGGCTCTCCAAGGTTTCAAACAGAAGCCTTTCCCAGCTCCAGCATCTCCAGGCAGATCTGAAAAAGATCCTGGAGAGCTGCTGCCTGTCAGCGTAGACAATATTGAGTTATATGGACCAAGGATCTGACTTGGTATAAGGCAGCTTATATGCTTGATGAACTTACTGCATGCTTGATGAACTTACATTTCATCAGCTGCAGCCTGCTAATCGCCTATTTTCAGGGGCTCAAATGCTTCTTGCTGCTTGTACTATCTCCAGTATCTAAACATCTGAAAGAAAGACTGAAGGATTTTTATCAAAAGTGCCAGACTGCCTGAAGTCATTATGTGCCTACTTGGCTAAATTGACCAGAGAGTCCTTTATCTTATTTACAAAGAATGTTGCAAAGTTTGAAAACCATCACATGCCCTCTAACAAAAATAGATTTGACAATAGCGACTTTGCTTTGTCCGCAAAAGGTGATGGAAAATGAAAAGCACGGAGGAGAGAAAACAGTAGGAGGAAAAGGAAAGTGAGAATGGGGAAGGGCAAAGAAACTGTCGTATCTCTCAGCAGAGATAACAGCAAAATGAAAGGTGAGGAAGAAATTCAATTGGGAATAGGGCTGATAAAAGGTATTAAGTGCTTCCCGTTATTATACGTCACAGCTTGAACAATGTGCTGTTTTGCTCTCAGATCCTTAGGGCACATTAGCTCTGAGATGGTGCTTTATTAGCCAAAAATTATAAGAGAGTTTCCAACCCAAATAGTTCTTTGAAATCTTTTGCCTGCTCTTTTTCAGGAATTGACAAGGGTGGAGAGCAAGGAAAAGGGACTATTTTGAATTTGTGGTTGTCCTTGAACTGGCAATACATAGGGGACAATTTGAGGGCAAGGAACCCCTGATGTCTGTCATCCTTAAGGAGAATGATGGACCAAAATCCCTTTCAGAAGAGCTGTTCCAGAAAACAAGCCCAAGGGCATCATCATGTGCTTGTACCAAATTATGGGGGGAAATGACATTCTAAATAACTGAAATTGGCCTTGAGTGGCAACCTGCTCCCTCTGTAGACCTGAAATACAGGGCTGGTTTACACATGTATTGATCACACTTCTTTATTCACCATTGTATGGCTCGCAGCTGTAGGTCAAGGCAAGAGTGCGCTCCCATGCCAGTTCTATGAAAGATGCTAGTGTCCTAGCCTGAGACTAATCCGGTAACCACTGTTGTGTCCATAACAGAGTTTAGCTAGCAAGAGCCGGGACACCCATGAAGGAGGAACACTTGTTGCCTAGAGAGAGACCTAGAGCAGGGATAAGCAACTGGGAGACTTCATGCTTTATGAATTGTCAATCCAAATGTGATATAAAGGAGAATCAATGCTGCTCTCAGGGGCCTTTGAACTACCATGAAACTTAATTTTTCATTACACATTCCGGATTAGTAGCAGATCCAGTCCAGTTGACAATTGCTATCCTAAAAAGATAAGTGACTTAAAACCCACATTCGTGGCTCATCTAAAACACAAAAGTCATGGGTGGCCACGTTGGTGTATTAGAATACCATCATTAGGACCAACTAAAACTACTCATGATTTGCATGTGTTTCAGAGAATACTTAATTTCCAGGAGATGTGTCCTTGAATTGGAGGATTTTCTAACACTTAAATATTGGACTTAGCTTTTAGAGGTTAGATGCCTTGGCTCCAGCGCTAAAAAAAACTACCCAATGTGTATTTACCCTTTATCTAAAGAACTACCTAAAATTAGCTTTGCAGGATCGGTGTCTGGTTTGTGTTTGTTTTATTTTTTGTTCTTGTTTTTTTGCACTTCTGCTCTCTGCCTTACAAAAGTCCAGTGTGTCCAGCTTAATGCTGAAGGCAGATCTAAGTAAGCTCTGGCATTTATATTTTCAAGAAGAAGAAGTAGTAGTAGAAGGAACAGACATTGCCATTTCTTTGTACCAGTAACTTTCAGTGCAACCTGTAATCTATTTTGCACCCATCTTGATCTAATAGTGCAAACCTATGCCTGTTTACTCAGAAGTCAGTCCCACTGTGTTTAGTGAAACTTACTCCCAGGTATGTGTTCACAGGATTGCAGCCTGAGGGTGGGGAATGCTGGGTGTTGTAGGGCTTTTTTTCTGTCTAAACTTACATAGGATTGCACTCTTAAGTCTTGCAGTTATAAGCTGCAAACGCTGATGTTTTTTCATCATGCTCAACTTTTTTCTCCCTCCCCACCTCCACCCCAAGAATGGCTCAGGAAAACTCAAAAGCTTGCTCACTACTTGGTGAGATTTTAGTGGTCCCTAAGCAAGTTAATACTTTTTACTATGGCTTCTGGATGTTTTTTCTTGACTAAGATTGCCCAGAAACTGAAGCCTAGCTTTTTTGTGTGTGCTCTGTGTGTTGTTTTGTGGTGTAGTGTGATACTCTGTGGTGGTGGTGGTGGTGAATTCTTTTTTCAATACATCAGCTAATTCAGTAAAAACAAAACAAAACAAAAAAACAGGATCCAAATTACCTACATTATGTGCAGGATTAGCTGAGGAAACTTCATGGTGGGATTATCTCTTGCCAGTCCTTGTATATATCTAGCTAACTGTAGGCTCTGATTAAAAGTTCATATTTCTATTTTTGGCAGGAGGAAGGATATTTCAGCAGTCACATTTCTGAGAATGTGGTTGGTTTTTTTAATGTAGCCTTGTTTGTTTGTTTTTTACTGGCCTTGTTTTGTTTTCTTTTACAAAAAAGTAAACTGATCCATAATTAATTACCTGTACTAAAGCCATATTAGAAGGATATGAAAGAATGATTGAAGAAATTACTCCAGAGAGATGAAACAGTCAGGGGAAGAGATCCCCAAGACTGCAAACCTAGCCATGGTATAAGTCCCACATACTATGCAGAAAGCCCTACAGACTTACTATAGAGTAAGCCCCATGACAATTCATCTGCAACCCTATACCCATTTACTTACCTGGGAGTAAGTCCCATTGAAAATGATGGGGCATACTTCTGAGTAGATATGCATAGGATTGCACTGTTAGCAGGACTTTTTACTAAGACAGCAAGCTTAGGATCATGCAATAACTTTCATTCGAGTGCTCACGGAAGGCTGCTATGCAACGAACTGGAAAGGTGTATATAAATTGCACAAGCTAGCAATCTACCAAGCAAAGCACTCTGATTAACAGCGGCAGGGCTGGGCCAGATGTTTGGAATACAAAAACACATTTGAGAGAGCAGCACGCTGAAAAGTTTCTTGATGAGCAAAATGTTTATCTTCCTCCACATGTGGAGCTGTAAGAGCCTTTCTGGAAGGGTTGTTGTGTTCCTATATGAATGAATGTGCGTCAGAAACGTTGAAACCTTTTCTCCTGCACTCTTCAAATATAAATTCTCTGCCTTAACGTTTTTGTTAATGGAGTCTTGTTTGGCCACCGTTTTGTTTTTCACCATGACTAAGCCTTGTGAGCCAAAGGAGGCTGTAGTAGGCAGTAAATATCATTTAGACCCAACTACACAAATATATTTGTACATTAATATATATGGCTTGAATCCAAAGTTCCTATAAGTGAACTCCACTCAGGGAATGCTCCCACCGGAGGAAGGGTGGAAGTTATTTTTACTGCTTCCTACTTCCCCCTGTGCTTCCTGAAAAGCTGCTCCGGAGATTGGGGGGCCTTCTAGAACAGTGTGGAAGATGGCGTGGGAGGCTTCAAAAATTGCCCCACTGGTGGGAATCTTTGCTGGATCTCAGTCCCACTCCCTTCTGGGAACAGAAAGAACCCTTCCTTTCATGGAAGGGACACTTTGGATCCAACCCTATATCTTAACATTGATTGCTTTTTTATGAGCATTCCTATTTGCAGGAGTGCCAAATCTATTTCTATCGGCTTCTATTATTAATGGTAATAAAGGGGAAATTATCATCAAGGTCATGGCAATCATTTTGCCCTTTTCATAATACTTAGCTTTTTTTACTTTTATTTGTGGAAAATGTGAGGAAGTGTGTGGTAAAAGTTCTACAACTAGGAATCCAAGGAAGTATCCACTTGTGTCATTTTGTCAGCGCAAATGATGTTGTGCTGGAGAAAGCTAGGTTCCAAACTATGCGCAAGACGAGAATCCAGCTAAGGTTATGTTTGCTCAAGTGTGGTTGCGCAAGTGGTTGCACGGGTGATTGTGCATTATGTTTGCAGAACTGGTTGTGAAACTGGTTGCGCGTTCCGCTTGTACAACTGCTTGCATAGCAGAAAGATTTGACAGACTTCTGCTAGTGCTATTTGAGTTTGCGGAATGACACCATTGGATACCGCCCCAAGTATCACAGCATCAACCACCCAGTGATCATGTGAAGGGGAAAGTTGCATGGGAGCCACCATGTTGATGGCCAAGGTGATACTGCTATCCCACAATTCACTCAGGCTGTTGACTTAACTTGAGTGGTTATCCAATTCAGTCTCACAACAAACTATGAGTTGGATCAACCAGACGCAGGAGCGGAGGTCTGCTCATGCAACAGGACCTCTCTGACTCTCCTTCCTTGTGCCCCCAAATGTGTTCCGGAGGGTCCCCCAACCCTCCAGAGCAGTTTGGGAGGTGTGGGGAAGCTGCAGGGGAAATCCATCTGGCCAGCAGTTTCCCTTCCACTGGTGGAATAACACCAATGGATACAACCCTTCTGATTTGGGCACTGTTTCCCTACTGTATGGACATAGCATTTGGCACCAGATTACCCAAGCAATCCTGTAACTGAGCTACATGTATTCTAGTTTTCTGCATCCAACTCCAGCTCTCTAACCAAAGGGCCTCACTGGCTCTTAAGGATGGGACAAAGGAAGTATCATTTGGCCCATGAAGGTCTTCCATTAGGTAGGGCTGTTTACCTTCTAAATTCCCTTTCGTCTTTCACTGTCCATAAATTAGTGTGACTTTTGGTTTGCTTAGTAGCTTGGAAATACATATATTTTGAGTGGCAGGAATAGTCTTGTGTAACTATATGTATTTGTATGCATGTGTGTGTGTGTTTCTCTCTCTCTCTCTCTTTTAAATGAGACCTAATAGTGTGTGTGTATGTATGTGTGTGTGTGTGTGTGTATATATATATATATATATATATAGAGAGAGAGAGAGAGAGACCTAGATGGGATCTGAAATTGAAGCGAGACCACATTCTTAAACTCCTTTGAACTCCAAAATGAAGATGAATTAATATTTTCCTTTTACTGCAAGGTTTCTTTTTTCCCCCTAACAGAAACTTGACAAATTTAGACTTCTCAGTCACTTTTAATGTACATTCTGTTAATAAATGTTGGTATATGTTGCCAGTTCATGGCCTTACTTAAAACTCCAAGGGAAACAGCCAGTTCCGCATTCATAGCCCCAGGTCCCTCTCATATATGAACTGCATCTAAGCTGCAAATGATAGATTACAACCAGCTGTCCCACCGCCCCCAAACACCTCGACAGATTTCTCTTCAGTCTTTTTGTTCCTGAGCTAATTTGGAAGAACTGCCCTGCAAATACATTTACACATTATTACTACAATTTGAGAAAACATCTGTGGAATGCTACTAACCTTAAAGGAAATTAAGAAGTGAAGAAATCCTCAGAATTAGCTCATTAAGACAATTCCCCCCATCCAATCCCCCACATGAGTTCCTGAAACATGTGAAAGCTTCCTCTTCCATGTAGATTGACAGACCAGCTCTGTGTGCAGATCCAGTTTTGTGTATGTAATTACTGATGGAGTGAATGGGAAAGATCTTGACTGCATGGCTACATTAGAGTTCCCTGCCATATGTAGATTGTGTCACTTGTATTGGAATGAACCCAGTTGTTGAAATTGTCCTTGAAGCTTGTGTTAGGTCCTACCTAGGATGTATGGACATTTAGTACTGGGGTGGAGAACCTCAGGCCCAGGGGCCGAATCCAGCCCTCCTGGAGTTCCCCAGGTGGCCCTGCCTCCTTCCCCAACCACTGATCACTGGCAGTTTCCCACCTTTTGTGCAGTTTTTCCCCCCATTCTAAAAGACTGAGATGCCTCTCCTAAGGCTTAATTACTGGGAATATGAGCTTTAGAGCACAATCCTATGCAGGTTTAGACAGAAAAAGTCCTACAACTCCTAGCATACCCTAGCCAGCTGGCTGGGGAATGCTGGGAGTTGTAGGACTTTTTTCTGTCTAAACCTGCAAAGGATTGTGCCTTTAAGCTACAATATATTGGTACTTCTTTTGCATTTTGGCCTCACCCCTTCTGTCTTTGGCCCCACCCCTTTTGCCTTCAGCCCTTGAATGTGGCCCTTGAGAGCTTCTTCAACCCTAAGGTTCCTCAGGGCCGAAAGAGGAACCTTACGCCTGATTTAGAATAACAATTTTGCACTAATATCCAGAGGGGTAGCTGCATTAGTCTGCTGCAGGAAAAACAACAGTCTTGCGGCTCTTTAAAGGATAAGATTTATAAACATGCCAAACCTGAGCTGTCAGGGTCCAGTGGAATGGCTGAACATTTGCACGGAATAGTTTTCCTATGGATCTTGCCCTTCTTTTTCCCAAGTTCAAAATATTGAATAGGGGCCTAAACTGTTCAATTTAGAAAGGACCCATACTGAAGATCCGAATTTTCCTTGTGAATTGTTTCAATGAGGAATGAAAATTCAAATTCAAACATGTGATAATATATGAAATGCTAGCCCTAAGCAATAATTATTAGCATTTCTTTTTATAAATAGGGCTTTATTGATTTATTCATTTAGAGGTAATGGACGTGTTTCACAGTAAAGAGGACATTTCAGAGAAATTCCTCACACCATGATTACTTGGAGGGGATGGGAAGGGCAGACATACTAAGAATGCTTAACAGCTCAGGCTTAAGCATGGTTACTGAGAAAAACAAAAATTATTTATTTCATAATAAGCATGCCCAAGATAACAGCATAACAAGCTCTCTGTGTTATATGAAAGGTTTTCAAGATTTCTCCCAAGGGGGATCATCTACACCTGGCTTTTTCTCCGGGGCAGGTGCGAGTTGTGGTCCATCATGGCAGATGACGCAGTCACCACCTCATAGCCATCCGTGGTTTTCGCCTGGGAAATGCAGAGTTCCAAGGAGTCATTTTGCTGCAATGTTTTTCATTTGCTACGGGTGGGGATGTCAGAGAATTCTGCCACGGATCTCGGTGAGGCCGAATGCCAGTGCATTCGGCCCCCCGAAATCTGTGGCGGAACGAAGCCCCCCCCCCCCCCCGCGAAAGGCGCGCGAAACAGGACACCTACTTGCTGCCGTTTGCGCTGACTTACGAATGGTGGCCGCGGCCACCATTCACTTCATCACTAAATACTTACGTAGCCTAACATGGCTAATGCAGGGATGCCATTTGCATCCTTGCGGAAGCTGTGATAGGCTGCGTAAGTATTTACGTAGCCTATCATGGCAAAAAAAAAAAAAGGGGGAACGCAAAGGGCGGCTGCCATAGCTGCCGCCATTTGCATTCGCTGTTTTGTTTTTTTCCGTGATAGGCTATGTAAATATTTATGTAACCTATCACGGCAAAATACAAGGACGCAAATGGCGGTGGCTACGGCAGCCGCCATTTGCGTTCCTGCAGGAGGCTGCCCAGCGGCCGGATGTCCGGCTGCGGGCAGCCCTGGCCGATGGCTCCGTGGAATGTCCGTGGAGCGGAGCTGGCTGGAGAGAATTTCGGGGGGAGTGATGGAGCGCCTCCCCCCCACCGCAAATCACCCTTCGAAAAGGTAAGTGACTTTCGTACATCCCTAGCTACGGGTTTCCCCATGCTTGTGAGCCGTCTGTCCCTTCCCCAAACAGACTTTACATTTTCAAGTGGATGTGTTGTAGGCGAGTGTAGTGCCTGCGTCACTCTGTGACGCCCCTTTACTCCCCCCATCCCTTCACAGCTGAGCAGTTACAGAGGCACACAGGGGCGTTTTCATCTATTTAATCACACTTTTGCACCTTTTTGCAGCTTCGTATCTTCGCAACGGTTGCTTTTCGACTCAGTGCCCAAGGGCTGGGGGGGGGCAGGGTCTTGGGGGGAGGAACAACATTGCTTTGGCCACCATTTCGGAGCGATGGCTAGGCATGTAGCACTCACGCTTGTGAGTGCGAACCATCACGAGAGTCTCAGGCTGCGGAACTGACAAACTGATGGTGTGGAAATGAAGGAGCACAAAACACCCACTTCTTACCTAAAAAGGGATGGAAAGCCACAACAGACCCCTTAGATACAAAACAGCCACTGAAGTGTCGCAGCCCCACACTCACGGGACTGCACAGCTGTGTATTTCAGTATAATGGCAAAAAAAGGGGCACGGCAACTCTGTTAGGGAAGCGCACAGTACATTGCGAGTGTATCGCGGGGCACTGATTCGAAGCCGCATTGCTGCGCAGTTGTGACGGGGTGCAGGGTGAAAGCGGTGCCATGTAGATGGGGCCCCTGTGTTCATGCTGGGATGTTACATTTGCCTGTATCTACTGAATTATTTTTTCTTTCTAAAATGCCCAGCTGTGTGATGATGCTTACATCAGGGTAGTTGTGTATGTGTGTGTGTTTTAAAGATGAACACTGCAGGTAATATACAGTAAATATAATCTACTACAATTACTATAAAACCTGGGTAAACTTTTGTAAAGAGAGGTAACCGGATATGAATATGGTTCAGCCCCATAACATTGTATTTGTCAGGATATTGTGCTATTTTTCTTAGTTACATAACTCACATATATTGAAAAAGTTAGCTACTATTGCCAAGTCTGATGAAAATCCATGACCAGTGTATGGACCATTTCCAATGGGTCGGACAACAATGGCAATGAAAACAATTCCTCCTACAGGTCACTCCTGCGGGAATATCTATCCATCTCTCTATCTGCATGAATTCCAGAGCCTTGAAACTGTAAAGCAGCCTTCTTCAACCTGCCCTCCAGATGTGTTGGACTACAACTTCCATCATCCCCAGCCAGCATGGGACCAGGTTGAGGAAGGCTACTATACATTATAAAGAGGCATGGCTATGTATGATTCTCAAAGGATGGGGTGACCAAAGACAGAAACTGGTATTACCTAATGTCCCCATTTACACGTGTACATGAAATTGCATGTGTATACGGTATATGTAGCCAACAAACTAGGAATATAGGGACCCTTTGCAGAGGTATGATGTTCACATGGTACTTTTTACACTGTACTTTGACAAAAGGGTAAATTAATAGAGGGGTGCACCAACGACAAGATTCAGTGTAGACCCCGATTCAGCTGTTTCAAAAACAGACCAATTTGCCTCAGGACTGATTTGGAGGCTGCCCGATTCAACTTTGGCCCCAAATCCAAATCTTGATTTGGAAATCCAAAGCTTTGTTGACTATCATTGGAAATCAACAAGCAGGTATAACTTTTTTGGATGATGTCTAGAGGCATAGCAGCCACTTCTAAGGGGATGGTGCCGGCCAATTCTCAGACAAATAGGTGCAGGTGTTTTTGTGCCTGATGCCTTTAAGTTGTTGTGTGTGTGTTTTGGAACTACCAAAATGTTTTATTTCTAGGCAAAATTGGATGAAGTTTGCAGGCACTGTTGTTGCACTTTCTGAGCACTAGGGCCCTGAGGTAATGGTGAGTCAGGGCCTGGGAGGCTAAGCATAATGGGGATCCTTCAGGTTTCATTGACAAAGGATGGGCTGTGTGAAGGGCAGAATGGATAGATTTGAAGAGATTTCAGGAGAAAAAGGAAGGAATAGAGTCAAAGTGGGTATATTCAGAGTAAGGGGAATACAAGAGACCTCACTTCCTGGTTGGTCACAGTCACTTGGGAATGTACATTCAGCCCTTCTGGGCTCCGGGCTTCTGGTTATGGATGGGTCTCAGGTTCATAATGTGCCATCACCCACCTGTATATCTAAAAGTGGTTCTGGTGGGGGGGACCAAGCCATTAGGGACCTTGGAACCCTGCAAAAAACAAAGTAGATCTTGTGTAAGCCTGAAATCTGCTCACCCTTCTTCTATGACATCTGAAAGACAACTGACAGAATTTCTTTCTTTTGATGTAAGTGTCCCTGATTAAGCTTTCTGGGTATGAGTGGAGATGCTTGGAAAATCAGACCACACAGAAAACACAACGTGTTGCTGAGTTAGCAAAATGGCTGGCAGTTTTAAAGCGAAGCTAATGAAAGGGAAAGCAAGCGCCTTCTGCCCTTTCCATTTTTTCCCCATCTGGCATGCAGATACAGTGACTCCAAGAGGCCTTATTCCCTTGAACATTAAATAGTGGCAAGCAATCATCCTGTAATTGCTTTTTTTTGCAATTTTATATCTTTACTGTACCACAAACAAAACAACGGGACATAAATTCTGTGAGAGACTGCAAACACAGTTTTGGCCTTGCGGTAAAAGTTTACTAGGATGTCACTTAAACACAAGAGAACTTTAACCCACTTTATGGTGTAGTTGTTGTTTGCAACAACAGGTGTGTTGTTTGCAGTACCCTGCTTGCGCTAATTAAGACTGCATAAGGGAGATTTCAGTTTTGGGAGTCCCTGCCAGACTAATTCAGATTTAACCTGAAGTTGCTTATATAAACCAAGTGTTAATATTTGAAAAGGTCTGAGTCTTTTGTTAAGTGGAACATCTGGAAATGCATACCTAAAAATGACATAATTTTAATTTGTTAATTTTCTCTCAGTAGTAAGTAACAGTGGATTACAAATATTTTCATATTTGGAATCAGTAAACAAGCTGACACACTGAAACTCTCCCCACGACCTGAGTTCAATCCCAGCAGAAGCTGGGTCTCAGGTAGCTGGCTCAGGTCGACTCAGCCTTCCATCCTTCCGAGGTCGGTAAAATGAGTACCCAGTTTGCTGGGGGAAAGGTAGTCACATGACTGGGGAAGGCAATGGCAAACCACCTCGCTGTAGTCTGCCATGAAAACGCCAGAGAAAGCGGCGTCCCTCTAGGAGTCAGCAATGACTCGGTGCTTGCACAGGAGGAACCTTTCCTTTGAGCTAAAATTGCTCCTTCACCCTTGAACATGCGTTTTTTCCAGTCATCTCTGTAATGTTTTCCAAGCTCCCCATCAAAAAACAAAGCATGGAGTTTAGCTCCCTCCACACTACCAGGGACACTCTACCACCCAGACATGGCTTAAAATATTTGGTACCTGAAGCAACCCACCCCACCCCATTTGGGGTAAAGATGGACGACAAATCATTAAGTGATGGAGAAATTTCTGCCCTTTAAAAGTATGCTTAAAAAATTGCTTCCTCGGACAAATAGACTTATGCAGCCAGTCCTCCTCCTGCCAGATGCCACAGAATCACCATATTCTGGCCTCCTAGCTATAAATTGGTCATGTTTCTTGTCTTCTACTTCTAGTCATTAAAAGTGCAGTAAGACATGTGGAGCTATGTATGATGAAAGCAAAAACCAGGCAGTATTTCTCAGTCTGTCTCTGACTTTCATGCTAACGGTGTGTGTGTGTGTGTGTGGGGGGGGTGTCCTTTCTATGGCAGATCCTGCTGTTCCTAAAATTCACAGAACTGCACGCTGTTCATTTTCTTGTGTATTTCCCTTCTACAGAGTTGCCGTTCATAATCACCACACTCCTAGCAAGTCTGAACAGCTGTTGTAACCCCTGGATCTACATGCTTTTCACTGGTCATCTTTTCCACGATCTCCTGCACCGGTTCCTCTGCTGCTCCTCTCGGTATTTAAAATCTCGGCAAGGATGTGACCTGAGCGTTAGCAAGAAAAGCAACTCCTCCACCTTTGTCCTGAGTCTCAAAAGCTCCAGTCAGAGGAGCTTCACACAGCCATCTACCGCATGAGGAGGAAGAACCCACCTCTCCATGAACTTCACCATAACCATAACAGGCTGGTTCGCATGATCACAGCAAGGGAAACAAGCCATGGTGGCTTATTTCTCCCACCACACGTGCCAGTTGTGTGCCGGCTGGATTTCCCTAATTACCTTCACTGGTGCAGCTTGCCATGTCATCCAAACCCGGGTGGCAGAGCTTGGGGAGGGGGCAGCAACCCTCAAACAACAGCCTGTGGGTTATTTGAGGGTTGCTGTCCCCTCAAACAAGCTATGCCACCTGGGTTTGGACAACACAGCAAGCTGTGCCAGTGCGGGTAATTAGGGAAAACTGGCTGGTACGTGTGGTGGGGTTAACAAGCCACCGTGGCTTGTAACCATGTTGCGATTGTGTGAACCAGGTCAATGAGTTGGGTAGAGTGGCATTAATGTGTCCATATTGAAAAATGTAAGGTAGAGATATATTGGGGTTGTTTGGATGTAATTACATATATACAGAATATATATATTATATATATAATATACATACATACATACATACATACAGATATATATATATATATATATATATATATATATATATATATATACACAATATATTTAAAATGTGTGTATATATATCTATAGGCTACTCGTTATTTAACTGAGAGGCAGGATAACAGAAAGCTGACTACAATCTAAGTAATAGTTCACATAGCGAGCAGATCATTCAGGGCTTTTAATGCTGTGTTTTTCAAACGCATGATGGGTTCCACAAGTCTGTGAAGCCACTGGTGAAGCATCTGGCTATATATACAAAGAGCATGAATAAGAGGAGAAGAGCTTCTCCTATCTGAGTGATGGTAGAGAATGGATCAGAAGGGGGGTGGAGTCTGTCAAGCCAAACCACACATACCACAGAATAACATCGGGCAGTTTTTCCTGGACCGAATCATTCAGGGTGCAGTCGGTGAGCTCAAACGTTTGAATGCCCCGCCACAAAACGACTTTTCAGCAGACATGTAAAAAAAAAAACTTCTAGTCATTGGGAAGGATCATAGGCTAGTCCAATATACTCGTTTTTGAAGTTTAGAAACCATATTTCACGAGAAAACATTAAAAAATTAGACTCCTCGAGCTGAAATGAACATGCACAAATATTCAAAAATTCAATAAATGTTTTCAAGTTGCACCATTCACATTGTTCAATGAGAAATTTTGAAGCAAAATTTCAGCTCTCAAGCACCATTGCTATAACTGTCCAATGTTATTGCACGCCATCCACCCAATATTGTAAAAAATGAGACAACGCTGGTTTTCCAGTTGTTCTATGGGGAGCTGCGGAACATACCAGGGTTCCTCAATTAGAAAAAGAATAACTTGTCTGTTACCACTGAACGTCCCCTGCAATGCACAGGGATTTGTTTTAGGGTACACTTTTAGTTCACAATGTCTACACTGAGACCCAACACAGAGACCCAACACTTCCCACGTCAACTGAGTGTACACTCTAGAACATGTCCCAGAATTCTCTTCAATACTTAAGACACAGAGAAAAAATACATGGCAGACACACAGAGGCTCCTTGATAGATGTGGCAAACAATATTCACACACTTGATAAGCGATCAGTACTGTCTGATATGAAATGCCATTGCATGTCAATGACCAAATACTGCAAGGTGTCACCTGTCAGATATCAAATGTTTAGCCTTGAGAAGAGAAGATTAAGGGGAGACATGATAGCACTTTTCAAATATCCGAAAGGCTGCCATGCAAAAGATGGAGCAGAAGTGTTCTCTGTTGCTCAGGGCAGGAATAGAACCAGTGGGTGGAAATAGCAGGAAAGCAGGTTTTGGCTAAATGTTAGGAGAAACTTTCTAATGGTGAGAGCTGTTCAGCAGTGGAACAGACTTTCATGGGAGGAGAGTATTTTTCTTTGCTGGAGGTATTTAAGCAGAGGCAGGAAGGATGCTCATCTGTCAGGGATCTTGTAGTTGCATCCTACACTGCAGATCCCACATGGAGCAAGGAGTTCTAAAATTCTATGGTTCTATGAAATACTTAAAACAAATATCATTGGATGTGAAATGTGGAAGTTCAGCATTCAGGGAATATTCAGAGAATATTTGGGCACCCATCAGAGTCTGCCAAGAATAATTTTGAGGAGAATGTTTGGATGCAAATATGTTTTAGGTGTAGAGATTCTCCATCTGCAGCCTGATGTGGTTAGCCCTGGTGAATCTTTATCATGTGATTCTACTGCATGTATGTATCATTTGGCTCTGTCACTTTAAAGCAAACACCCTTCAATGGCTGGGAATAAGTCTTGAGGGTATTTCTGTTGCTGATTTTGATCTGCATTCCAGCAGGTTTCAACTTTTTTGCATTGTAAATGAGCATAAAGGATAGGATAGGGTAGAAATTTAAAAATTAATAAATCATGCTAATAGTATTGACATAAGGTGCTTGTCTGAAAGGAGAATCCCAGCAACAGTTCAAAACATATGCGAATCCTGCTCGGCTGACTCCAAACTACCACAGTTTAGGTTATCAAATCAGTAAGATTTGTTTCAGAAATGAAATCTGTCTTTTATATTCATAAGGAAGTTTGTATTGAATAATGTCTGAGGCTATAAAAGCTAATTCACTTGAGGAAATTTATTGGACAGGTTGGATCCATTGCCTTTTTCAGAGTTGCATCAACATGACAATACCACCATATGTATTCAGGAAAAAGCAACTGTGTCTTAGAGGAGTCCTAAGGAGTCCACTGAGTACTCCTAATAGCAGGAACAGTTTGCAGGCCTTTCCTTACACATCCATGCAATTTTGTTAAAAAAAAAAAAAAGAAATCCTTTTGAAAGTTGGTCTGCTGGTTTTATTGGAAATTGTTATGAAGTTCAAAGTCTTTAAGAATTTGCAAAATTAAAGCTGTGGGTTGGATCCTGAGAAACAAGGGTGGAAGGAAGCTTACAGAAGGGAACTCACATTCCCCCCTCTGCTTCACCCTCAGCCTTCTGCACCCATGGAAATCCTCTCCTGAGTTGGGGATTCTCCTGAATACCATAGGATGGGTGAAAGGGGGCTGCAGTGGAAAGGCCAAAATCGGGCAGAGAATGGGCAAAAAATGGGCAAATTGCATAAGTGAAGCTCCATCTCATCCTATGCTGTTCAGGAAGGTACGCAGAGAAGCTTACTGGGGGGACTAGGGGGCTGCAGAGGGGAGGAGAGACCAGGGGTGGCCCAAGACATTTCGCTACCTGAGGCAAAGGACAAGATGGCTGTCCATATTCCATTCCATGTACGAAGGCTGACTTGACTGACAGGCCTGTCTTCAACACTGATGATGGGATAGTATCCTCAACTGCCCCTGAAGGCTGCAAGCTAATTTGGGGGTTGCAGAGCAGGCTGCATGGTCCACAGCTCCCTCCTCCAATACCTTGCTGCCATCTCCCACTATCTGCTGCCTGAGGCGACAGCTTCACTTTGCCTAATGGTAGGGCTGGCCCTGGGAGGGACCCCTTTCTGTGAACCTCCTTCTGTTCAATGATATAGTTCTCAGGATCCAATTCTGTGCGTAAACAAATTGTTAACTACATTTTAAAAGCTTTATTTAAGATGTATAGTTATCTTATTGTAGATAAATATTTGATAAATATTATGTGGATATAACTTTCTGCTGTGTAACTCATGCAATTACTTTTAAAAAAGAAAGAGTTTATGTAAATAAATTGGTGTTCTTCTTTAAGAGGAAAACATGGCAAATGAAAGAAATGGATGGAAACCCAAGAAAAACAAACACACCAAATCACACACAAAATGTAAAGGAAATGTAAAATGTAAAGTAAATGTAAAACCACAATGCATCAAGCAGACAATATGGCATGCCTTATTATAGAAGTACTCATTTCATATTTATTGAAATATTCATACAGTTACAGTCTTTCTTCAACTCCTGCTCATTTTCCAGAAAGATTTCCATGTCAACAGGCATGCTGCGGTGTAAACCTGTAGTCCTTCTGGACACTAAGTCGGGGTAGGGGGTGAGGAGGTTATTGGTGAAGAAATGGGGCCGAAGGCAAAATGTTTGCACCCTCTCCCATTTGGCTTTTCAAGGTATAGGAGCTCTCTGGGCAACCCAATATAGCAGCCAAATATGCTCAAGAGACCCAGTGTGCTGTTGTGGCTAAAGTGTTGGACTGGGACTCGGGGGTTCCGGGTTCTAGTCCCCATTTGGCCAGGAAGCTCACTTGCTGATTGTGGGCCAGTCATTGACTCTCAGCCTAACCTACCTCACAGGGTTGTTGTGAGGATAAAAAGGGAGAGGAGGAAGTCTATGTAAACTGCCTTGGGTTGCTTGCAAGAGGAAAAAAGGGATATAAATGTAACAACAACAACAACAGTTAATATTAATACTGACCCATGTAACAAAACTCAAATAACAAGAATAATAAATTCTCTAACCCTGTGGATTAGCAGTTATAGTAGCCTTCCCCAGCCTGGTGTCTTCCAGATGATTTGGACAACAACATCCAGCATACCTGGCCATTGGCCATTCTGGTTGTGGCTGATGGGAATTGAAGTCCAAAACTTCTGGAGGGCACCAGGTTGGGGAAGGCTGGGTTATAGGGTTAAAGGGATATATTCTTTATTCTTTATATTCTAAATGCAGCTGTCACAGTAAATCCCTACCCTGCTAGTAATTCTTAAAGCAGGAAGAAGGATTGTAACCGTCAGTGGCTGAAAGAATAGTGCTATTAACTGGTCAGGTCAGAGGGTTAATATACAGATGGACAGCATGAAAACAAAAGGGAACCCTGTCCAGCATCGCTCTAAAAGAGGGGTAGGCAACCTATGGCCAGTAGTGCAGTGGAGCCAGGACTCACAGGGACACCAGCACTCTTTTATTAGCAGGGGTGCCGACATCATCTACCACCCCCCTCAGAATTCCCTTGCAGTAGCCATGGGGAGGGGGATTAATTTTCCCAGCAATTATATATTGTTCCTTGTTGTACTGTGAAATATTTGGGGTGGTTGGGTCTTGAATGAGCAATTAAAACCCATTAGCTTCACAAAAGGCGTGCTCCGAGCAGACGAAACTGGTTTGTTGATATGGGTCAACACAGCTGCCTGTAATTTTAGACTGGCCTTGCGGGCGTGGCTATGGGGATGAGTGCTTGCACTACACCACTGCCTGTGGCCCTCCAGATGTTTTGGCTTACAACACCCATCAGCCCTAGCCAGCATAGCCAATGGTGAGGGAATTGTGGGCCAAAGCATCTGGAGGGCCACACGTTGCCCATGCCTGCTATAGAAGGAAAACAAATCAAGATCGGTAGAAAGGATATCAGCTGCTCCTTCTCCTTGCTCAGCCACTGCTGTTCTCAGAGCAGGCTGGTGAACAAACAGGAGCAGCAAAGATGAGGCGCGGTAGGGCCATGGACCTCCAGGAGTTGGCAGCGAGCCCCCTGCTGAGCCATGAGCCTTGGCAGGAGGCCAATGATACTGGCCCCTGCTGGGCTTGAACCTTTCTGCCTGGCATTCACCCAGCATGCAGCCACTGTAACAAGAGGCAAACTCCATGGTGGGCATAATTAGAGAAGGGACTGAGAATCCCCCTGCCAACATCATGCTGCCCCTATACAAATCTATGGTGCGGCCACACTTGGAATGCTGTGCCCAGTTCTGGTCACCACACCTAAAAAAGGATATTGTAGAGCTGGAAAAAGTGCAGAAAAGGGCAATTAAAATGATTAAGGGGCTGGAGCATCTCCCCTATGAGAGAAGATTACAAAAGCTGGGATTGTTTTGCTTGGAAAAAAGAAGGGTAAGGGGGGACATGAAAGAGGTCTACAAAATTATGCATAGTGTGGAGAATGTGGGCAGGGAGACATTTTTCTCCCTCTCTCATAATACTAGAACCTGAGGTCATCCCATGAAGCTGATGGGTGGGAGATTCAGGACAGATAAAAGGAAGGACTTCTTCACACAGCGCATAGTTAAACTATGGAATTCACTACCACAGGATGTAATGATGGCCACCAGTTTGGATGGCTTTAAAAGGGGGTTGGACAAATTCCTGGAGGAGAAGGCTATCAATGGCTACTAGTCTTGATGGCTATGTGCTACCTCCAGTAGCAGAGGCAGTATGCCTATGTACACCAGTTGCTGGGGAACATGGGGAGGGTACTTTTGTGCTCATGTCCTGCTTGTGGGTTCCTGGTCGACACCTGATTGGCCACCGTGTGAACAGAATGCTGGACTAGATGGACCCTTGGTCTGATCCAGCATGGCTCTTCTTATGTTCTTAGGAATAGGCAACCTGGTGCCCTCCAGATGTTTTGGATGGCAACTCCTGGAAGCTCCTGTTAGTCCCAAACATTTGGATAGTACCAGGTTGCCTACCCCTGGTCTATGTAGAGGGATATTTTTGTGGTATGGGTGTGTGTGTGTGTGTGTAGAATCAGTCATGTGAACCCTAATCTGTTATCTGTGGTACTACACCTTGGACACACACAGTAGCCTGGACACCACAGTAAAGACTAAGGGATAGTCTGAACAGTTTCTGGATGTTTACAAAAATGGATCAAGTAATCCAGGGCACAGCTAGTTTGTGACGAAGTTCCTTCGGATTTATTTCTTGGATTTTAATTTTTTAAAACTGTCTAGAGGCTAGACAGATGAAAATTAAAACTCAAGCATGATGCCTCTCAACATTTTTATCAGTTGGCTTCCCACAGCAACAGGTGTCTCCTGGAGGGACTGTGCCAGCATCAAGCATGCCCACAAATAGTAAATAGTCCCTCTGAAATTCAAAGCATGTTTTGTTTTCTGCCTATTTGAAGATAGAGTCCCAGGTGTTAACATGTGCCCTTTTTCAGGATTCTGTTTAATTAGCATGAAGATGGTATATGCATTTCCTTGCCAGTTGGTCAAAGCAGAATGATCATGGAGTAATTAGCATTTAGTATGCCACAACCATGGATTATTCAGTATTCAGTTACATTCTTAATATCTTTGTTCCCAAGGCAGCTCTGCCAGTGGAGGCCTCCCTTCTAGGTGAGGTGAAGGTGAGCAAAGAAGAGCAGTTTAAAACACACACACACTAATCTCCATAGCTCTCATCCGGCAAACAGGCTTCTCATGTCATTTCACAAAGAGTTTGAGTCCTGCTGTGTTGCATTATTGATAAGGAATCCGACAGCATTAGTTGCACCCTGACCAGGCTTCACTAGAGAGGTAGCACAGGCTAGTGAGGGAGCCATGCAGATTCTTCAACATGCTCTGTAAACAGTCTTTGCAAACAGATGCCTAAATTGGCCAAATCTGGATCAATTCATCTCTTACCCAATGTGTTGTGTACAATCCTCACTGGTGGGCTAGGCAACATCTCAGATTTCACGTAGGTCTGGTGTGCAGCAAAAAACTGCTGTGCTTTGCTAAAAAAGGAGCAAAAGGCAAGTGGGATACTGGGTCCTTGTTGATTGAATATACCCTATAGGTTAGCCTTCCCCAGCCTAGTGCCTTCCAGTTGTTTTGGTCTTCAACTCCCATCAGCCCCAGCCAGCATGGCCAATGGTTAGGGATGCTGGGAGCTGTAGTCCCAAACACCTGGAGGGGTACCAGGTTGGGAAAGGCTAACCACTCAAAAGTTTCCAGAAACAAGTTGGGAGAGGCTTTGTGTGGAGAATTTGAAGTATGCTTTCCTCTGGGGCAGCCTGTTCTAGAAGGCAGATGGTAGGGAGTACTAATGAATGTAGGCCCTAGGCCAATTCAAGAGTGTGTTGGTGGCAATGTTAACCCACTGAGTACAACACACATACATGCCTATAAGAGCTTACAGTAACTCCTTACCCTCAATCCTATGACAGTATCTTTGGAACCTACATGTCTCTCACATGCGGTTGCAGTCCAAAGGAACATTCATGCTGTTTCCTAGACCTATTCTCCAACTGTAAGCCTGCAATGCCTATATCAGAATAACAATATTTTTATTTGCTTTCTGCCCTCTCCATCCATTCATGAACTTGGGTAAATAAATATACACTACAAAATGAGGCCTACCATAAAAAGCCTCACAACTTTAATCTGCAGAGGAACTCAAGAGTTTGTATTGAAGTCTTACAGCTTCTTCTGTTCTAACAGAGCCATGTAATCTTAGGGCCTAGCTTTCCACGAATTACCATTTTCTAAGAAAGATTTGACTAGCATCCCATGTAACTAAATGCTGAAGCGGTATCTATTTATCTACTTGCAATTTCTTGCTTTTGAACTGCTAGGTTGGCAGAAAACTAAATACTACTATGGTCTAAATTGTAACAATCACAGTGAATCTTCAGGGTGATTTCACACATTATTCATGAGAATGGATTTCTGTCATGCCATCTATGTAGAGCTGCCCTTGAGGACAGTGTTTCTCACATGAGTAGGTGAGAATGAGTCATGAATGAAAGCTGCAGCCTATAGTAATGCATGGAACTAAATCTATGGGATGGTTCACACAAACATCACTTGACATCTCATCAGGACTCACAGGTGAACATTATGTGTGAACTAACTCTGAGAAGAATTTACACTACAGTCTGATACTAACACTGCTTTAGGAACAGCTAATGCTAGGACAGGGTCTGAACCCACATGAGGCATCCCACCTTGCTGAAGCTAAGCAGGTCTGGATCTGGTCAGTGTTTGGAGGGAAGACCACCTGGGAATCCCACATAGCCACCTTGAGTATCATGATGGGAGAAAGGTGGGTTATAAATATAATAAGAAAATAATCACAAGCCATACACTTTGGTACCCAGAGGTTCATGGAATTGTTAACCTAGGAATATTTTTAGTAGGCAAGGGACAGCTAACTCTGTTTGCTCTGGAATAAAATATCCCCTAAAACACCTTTTCCTTAATATAATCAAAAACAATACTCCCCAGAGATCCATAGAACTGCCCCCCAGTTGGCTGTTTGAGAGGATATTCATTATTCATGGAGGATAAGGCTATCAATGGCTACTAGTCTTGAAGTCTATATGCTACCTCCAGTAGCAGAGGCAGTATGCCTATGTACACCAGTTGCTGGGGAACATGGGCAGGAGGGTGCTATCGCACTCATATCCTGCTTGTGGGTTCCTGGTCAACAGCTGGTTGGCCACTGTGTGAACAGAATGCTGGACTAGATGGACCCTTGGTCTGATCCAGCATGGCTCTTCTTAGGTTTTTTGGTTCTTATGAGAACTATACATCACAATGTTGTTCTTAAACATTAGAAAACTGAGAGGAAGTAAAGGGGAAGAAAAAAATACACCCAGTGCACAGGAGAAAATTATCAAAATCACTTTCCATAACACACTTTTACAAAAGCACACATACTCAGATAAGGTACAGTGAGCAACTGAAATGGCAATTTTCACATGGAAATAGCTCAAGAATACTTCAGTATAAACTAGTGCTTAGCTAGTTCATTTGCATCAAAATCCTCATATCACCCTCTATTACATTTTTTTTTTTTGTTAAATGGGAAAAAAACCAAACAAACCACTCATAATAATGGAAGTATTTTGAAGGAACAAGTGTTTGGAACGCAGTTCATGAAGATTTCTTCCAAATTGCAGCGACATCTCAACAGATTCTGTCACTTTAAGGACTCCTCTTTTAAAATGAAGACTTGCATGGATCAGGGAGCCCTTCAAGGCCAGCTCCAGTTTAGAGGGGACCCCCAGCAAAGTGCAATCTACTGGGTTCCTTCCTATACTGCCAGACCCTCCTAGCTGATGGCAGTGCTGCAATTTGTGCTGGGTACAAGCTGCCTCCCATTTTAATTACACACAATGTCCCTAACATAGCATCACTCCAGTGCACTTTGGGTAATTAAAATGGTGGGCAACTCCAGACAAGTGCGGGAAGTCTAGGCCTGGTGTCAGTGCGGGAGCCACAACAGCTGTCCGGAGATGCTGTGTGCTCATGCTGGAGCCCTCATAATAAATTGGGTGGATGAGGAAGTTAAGGAGAACTCCTTCTGGATGAATAGCTCAATAAGCTGTATGCAGCTCAAATGAGCAGGATCACAAATGTTATACAAATGAGACAGAATATAGCGAGAGCTAAGACATGTTATTTGCCATGGAGCCCCTTTATCACATTCAGGTTGGCGGGACATAATTAAAATAATTTTTATTTATGTTTATTGTGATCTGTGCATCTTCTGATCTGGTATCTTCTCTAATGCATTTTTGTAAATGTTGCATCTTTTGTGTACTGTGTATGTGTAGAAAAATGGGGAGAAGCGGGAGAACATTAGCATTCCTTATGCATAATGAATAGAAATCTGGCTCTACTGAAGTCCTGTAAAAAGTTTAGATGGATTTCCATGAAGTTGGAATATTTTACAGCCAAACAAAATGTATTAACAAGTCAAGAGCTTCAAGTTACTGCTCCGGGTGACGCACAAAGTCATCCATTTTTGGTTACTGATGCAATGAGCCTGAATATTTTGGGTGGGTGGAAAGCATAGAGGGAAAAAAACAGAATGCAGTGTGTATGTATGTTTGTGTGTGTGTGTGTGAGAGAGAGATCAAACATAGTTTGGAGATTCTCTGTGGACACAAAAACAAGTGAAAGGAGAATTAATTTTGTTTCTTTTGTGAAGCAAATGCATTTAGGAAGCAGCTTCAAAGCTAGGCAATTAGGGTGAAACGTAATTGTAAGAGAGAGCTAGTAAAGGGATGCTTTTTATGGTTCTGCAGGGACTGATACATTTGGAGATTATACTTGAAAGGCAGGGTGGCCAGAAGAAAAGTTTGGCATACTCCATTTGTTTTGTTTTTAAAGGAAGCTATCCTTGAAGCCCTAAGACAAAATAAAGATAGGTTGAGCAGTGACGGCAAAGTCTTTGGAGAACTTACCTGTTCAGGGCTAGCCCGAAAGATTTAGTGGTCTGAGGCAAAGCACAAGGTGGCACCTCCCCATTCCACGTACAGAAGCTATCAGGTCTGGTGGTTAACCCTTACTTCAACACTAGCAACAGGACATCTTCCACTGTACTTCAGGGCATCAGGCCAGCTTAGGAAGCACAGGGCAGGCTGCATAGCACATATAGCTCTATCCTCCAACTTTTCCCCACCATTTCTACAGACATCCCCCCAGCACCATAGCAACTGCTGCCTGAGGTGGCCCATTCACTCTACCTAATAGTAGAGCAGGCCCTCGATCTGTTCTCATACGTATAAGGACTACCCATGATTCCTACACTCTCTGCTATATATTGGGCCCACCATTTCAGGAGTGGGCGGTGGCAGGTTTCACAGCAAGTTTCAAAAGCCAAGGCTTGGACATATTTCAAGATTAACTTAAAACACATAGTATTTTAAGAGCATTTCTTGCGGTTACTTTTTTAAAAGAACCCTCCCAAGCATCAGCAAAATCCTTCTGAAAATCACATCTTGTCTGAAGCACAGGAGGGATAAATCTGCTCCCTTTTTTCTAAATTCTGCCACTGCTGGATGGATTTGCAAATTCCACCTTGGCTGAGCAGGATTTCCTCTGATGAAAATGGCCATCTGCTACTCAGCCACCCCTCCTGAGTATGTGACAGACACTCACACTTAACAGAGGCACCACAATTTGCCCCCCTCTGACTTTCCACATAATGAGATGTGTAAGGGCTGCTTCACATCTCAGAGTAAAATCATTTGTGGAAAACCTGGACACATAGACTATATGTAGTACTTGTACATAGACTGGGAAGTTGTGGCCAATTATGTCTTCAGAGGTCCAACTAGATGTGACCGTGGGAGGTCTGTGATTGGATCTCTTGCTCCTTTTTAAAGCTTTAGGGTGCAATCCTATGCATGTTTAGACAGAAAAAAGTTCTACAACTCCCAGCATACCTCATTTTTTCTGTCTAAACATGCATAGGATTGCGCCCTTAATAACTACTACAAGAGGCAAATCTGATCAGGACTGCAGCGGTGGTGGTGCTTGTGGTTTAATCCAGGGCTGTCCCAAGATATTTTGCTCCCTGAGGAGAAGGACAAGATAGCTCCCCATTCCATCTACACAATCTGAACTGCCATCTGAACTGAAGGCAGATCTTACTTTGAGACTGACGATGGGGCAGTCCCCTAGCACTGTTCCCTAGCACACGGGAGGGCAGCAGACTAGCTTAAGGGAGACAAGCCAGGACACATAGCTCACACAGTTCTGTCCCACAACAGACAATAGCCAGGGAGCTCAGGAGGAACAGCCAGGGGACCTGCCACTGCTATCTGCTCCCACCCCCAGCATCTGCCACTGCCTCACTCTGTCTGATGGTAGGGTCTGCCCTAGCATTTGCTGCTTTTCCTTATGCCTTGCTCCCAAGGAAAAATCACCCCTCATAAAAGCTGCTATTTGGTCCACAGGGCAAAAGTTACAGCTACCATGAGGTCCCAGGAAATAGTCTGAACGCACATGAGGCAGCCACCTTGCTGAAGCTACGCAGGTTTGGGTCTGGTCAGTGCTTGGAGGGGAGACTACCTGGGAACCACATGTAGCCACCTTGAGTTCCATGATGGAAGAAAGGTGGGATATAAATGTAATAAAAAAATTAAATAAATAAATTCCAACCGCGGGTGGCTCTATATTTGGGCCAAATGGGGCTGTGACCCCCTGCCTGTCTCCCACCCATTTGTGGAAGAGAGATACCTCCACAACCAGGTACATTTGTTCCAAATGCCACATGTCATCTTCTCCTGTGGCCCCACCAGCTGCCACTGATTTCAACAGGAAGAATAGCGCAGGAGGAAAGCTTTAAGCCCCCCTCTCCCAGCAACAGAGTCCCAAGTAGATTCAGGCTACCCTGAAACTGCTATTGAACTTTCATGGATCTTCCACTCTCATTAATAGTTTGGCCTGTTGAGCAGAATCCAATGGGGCACTTATGCTTCTGCTGATTTCCTTACGTCCCACCACTTCCTGTCTGCAAGCGGGACCCACCTTTTGCCGATTTAGCGCTCCTGGGTCAACTGGAAATGCACAAAAGTGTTCATTTCTGGAATGGGACAGGTCGGCGGAGCTCACATAAGGGATCTAGCCCACTGCTTCAGCAACAGAATCAGTGGGGTGCAAGATAATCAGCACAGGCGTAAGCACCCCGTTGGATGGATTCTGTCCTTAGTGTATGTACTACAGCAGAGAAATGAAGCGTATGTTCATAGTATGCTACGTTCTATATACTGGACCATATCCTTATTAGGACTAACCAGAATAACACACAAGAGTGTGCAAGCTTTTGGTTCTGCAGAATTCCTCATCAGGTTAGTTGGTACAAAAAGCCGGGGATGGGTGAAAAAACAGGAAAAAAGTCAAAAATTAAGCCAGATATTATGGCCATAAAGTCTGCTTTTTAAAGATGGAGTCTGCAGGCTGAATGAATTAATCACTGCTAGGTGCTGCGGGTATCAGGTTATACACCTAAGAGTCTGGGAAAAATAAGCAATTGCTGGCCCCAATTTCTGGAAACATAAAGACTGGCTATTACACAGGGTAAATTCCCATGGGGATAGCTACATCTTTCTAACTATAATGTTAGGAAAGTCTGCAGTACTGGCGCAATTAAAAGGTTGTAGAAGTGTGGTCGAACCACAGAGTTCAGAATTAATGCCTTAGCTATGTCAGCATCCTGCAGGCGTGTGGCATGGCACGGACTACTTAGACCATGACCTTGGCCAGTGCTAGATGCTCCTACCCACTCACATCTGCATAGCTGCATAGTGCTGGAGGAACAGCTCCCATGCCTCTGCAGCTGCATCGTGATGTTCTGCAGTGGAAGCTGGTAGACCACCGTATGAACCACTGCTGCTGCAGCAGAAATTTTGATATCGTATTTGAAAGGTTTGTGTAGGTTCAAGTGCGCTTTCCAAAGAATGATGACCACCTTAGAGTTAGGCGGCAAGAACCTCCAAAGCCAAAAGGAGATGAACAGAAGCACAATTTTGCCACAGGTACAGTGTTCAACGTGAGCACCCACGTTGTCCCTCAGCCAAAAGGGCTCGGTGACCCAGACTGTGAGAATCACAGGCTGACGCTTGGGGCAGTATCCAGCTGCATCATTCCCTTAACACAAATGACATTGCACTGATGGAAACTAGGTTCGGAACTATGTGCAAGAGAAGAATCTAACTAAAGTTACATTTTCACAACCCTGGTTGCGCAAGCAGTTGTGCATTATGCTTGTGCAACCTGCTGCGCATCCTGCTGGCACAAATCCTTGCACAGCCAGGTGCGCAAATGTAATGGGCAACTGCTTGCACAACGGAAAGGTTCAGTGGAGCTCCACTACCGCCATTTGAATTTGCGGAATGACACCATTGGATACCGCCCTTGATCAGGAATTATTAAAGGGTTAAAATCTGAATGCCACAGTCCTGTGGTCACGGCACATTTGCCCATGCGGATGTGTAAGAAGATGTTGAAAAATGCTGAAGTGATCATGCTGTGAAGGAAGGGCATGACCACTTCATTGCGCAGGCAGTCCCCACAGTCAAGTTCACATGGAGGCAAGAGCACAGGGCCCTGGCAAGCGGCCTTTAACCTAATACTGCGCGTGCTGATCTCTCTCCCACCCTGCTTAAACTCATCTTAGTTCAGCTGACCTTGGAGCCAAACTACTTTCCTGGGGCTGCATCTCTTCAGAATACAGCTGGAGGACTCAGTGTTTAAAGAATTCCTGCTCTCACAAAACCTGCATGTTAGGGAAGAGGCTCACCTAGGATTCAGTAGAGGCTGGTGGCTCCAATGTCAGTGAATCTGCTCTGGGTTTCAGTCAGAACTAGTCAGAAATATTGTTCAGTCGTTCAGTCATGTCCAACTCTTTGTGACCCCATGGACCATAGCACGCCAGGCCTTCCTGTCCTGCGCTCTCATCTATCTATCTATCTGTCTGTCTGTCTGTCTATCTATCATCTATCTATCACTAGTCAGAACTTTTAAGGAGCTATCCAAGGAGCTATCCAAAGTGCTTGGATAGCTCCTTTAGAGTTCTGACTGGTTTTGACTGAAACCCAGACTGGATACACCACCCCACTGACATCAGAGCCACCCGCTTCCACTGCTTATTTATTTATTTATTTATTTATTTCATTTCTATACCGCCCAATAGCCGAAGCTCTCTGGGCGGTTCACAAAAACTAAAACCAAACAACACACAATAAAACAATTTAAAATATACAGAACATTAAAACCACAATATAACAATACAACCACAATAAAACCTAGCAGCAGTACAGAAGTTTAAAATACAGATTTAAAACAGCAAAGATAAAAATTTAGAAAGCTAAAATGCCTGGGAAAATAAAAAGGTCTTCACCTGGCGCCGAAAAGAGTACAATGTAGGCGCCAGGCGAACCTCACTAGGGAGCTCATTCCAGAGCCGGGGTGCCACAGCAGAAAAAGCCCTCCTCCTAGTAGCCACCCGCCTCACTTCCTTTGGCAGGGGCTCACGGAGAAGGGCCGCTGATGATGATCTTAAGGTCCGGGCAGGCACATATGGGAGGAGGCGATCCTTCAGGTAACCTGGCCCCAAGCCGTTAAGGGCTTTGAATGTTAACACCAGCACTTTGAATCGGGCCCGGAAATGGACTGGCAGCCAGTGCAGTTGGAAAAGTACTGGCATAATATGAGCTCGCAGGCCAGTCCCTGTTAACAATCTTGCTGCCCTATTTTGGACCAGCTGAAGTTTCCGGACCGTTTTCAAAGGCAGCCCCACGTATAACGCATTGCAGTAATCCAGACGAGAAGTTATCAGAGCATGGATAACTGTAGCTAGGCTATCTCTGTCCAGATAAGGGCGTAGTTGGTATACCAGCCAATAAAAAGTGTTCCGTGCCACTGAGTTCACCTGTGCCTCAAGTGACAGTTCTGGATCCAAGAGCACCCCTAAACTACGAACCTGATCCTTTAGGGGGAGTGCAACCCCCTCCAGAACAGGTTGAATATCACCTACCTGGGCAGACGAACCACCCACTAACAGTACCTCCGTCTTGTCTGGATTGAGTTTCAGTTTATTAGCCCTCATCCAGTCCATTACCGTGCCCAGGCACTGGTTCAGAACAGCCACTGCCTCACCTGGGTTTGATGAGAAAGAGAGGCAGAGCTGGGTGTCATCCGCATATTGATGGCACCTCAGCCCACACCTCCGGATAACCTCCCCCAGCGGTTTCATGTAGATGTTAAACAGCATGGGGGATAGAATAGAGCCCTGTGGAACCCCATGGCACAATTGCCATGGCACAGAGCAATAATCCCCCAGCACCACCTTCTGGAATCGGCCATCCAAGTAGGAGCACTGCTAGAACTCTTTTCTCAGATCTGCTAGTTTTTCACCTGCAGAGAGATTCTGATTTGGGAAATTATTGATCATGCAACCCACCACTTGTATTCTGACATTTTAGGAGAAGATGTATATTGAATCCAAACTCTTTTTGGGGTAACTTTGTGGAAGAGAAGAAATAATTGCTGTTCTGTTTCCCAAGGTTAAGAAAAACTGTTGTAAAGCATCCTCATGGGTTACATTAAATCAATGTTCTTCTCACAGGTTGTGGCCATCAAATGAATCACTTAATCTGGAAATGGTCCTGGACTTGAGCAGCTCTGTTGATTTTTATTGGCACTTTATGGAGAATACTGTGGTGTGTGTCAATAGTCTGAGTGCTGACTTGCAGTTTGATTACAGCCCAGGTAATTGAAAGTATTTAGATTAAAGTCAATTGCCATCTCTTTAATCAAGAAGATTGTATTGGCTTTAATCTGAATTCAATTTAACTTGGTCATGGGATTTTCAGCCTTGACTGGAGGCCTCTGAATTTAACTAAGAGAAGGTTTCTAATGACCTCATTCCAGCCAAATCATGAGTTTCTTCTCCACTCACTTTTTATTGGATCTCTGTGTTGATTTTGACTGCATATCATACCTCCTTCTTTGATTTCCTCTTCTCAATGGGCTTTGGAGACTCTTCCCTCTCCCGATTTCTACTCAGTCAGCTGGTCTATAGGTAACTGACATAATAAGTATTAACTTGGACAATCTGTAAAAAAAAAAAAAAAAAAAAAGGGAAAAAAGAACATTAATATTTAGTAAACAATTTGTAAATTACAGCCCATATCCTAGTTGCAAAATATTGGAAGAAGCCAAACTTAATATGGTCAACTGGATTTGAAGCGCTTTGCCAATCTGGGTGGTGATAACCACTCATTATAAAATACTTTTGGAAAATAAATCTCTACTTAAGGACAATTGGAAATACTAAATATTGTAGAATAGACTTTTCATTTGTAATGTTGTTTCTGGAGTAATACCATCAGGGATTTTTTCTTTTCCTTTCCCCCCTTTCTCTTTTTATGAAAATAAATTTGTCAAATAAAATATAACAGGGACCAACATCTCCATGGTGAGTTTCCCATCACCATAAGCAGAACTTACTGTGTAACATTATGCAGTGAGCTTCCCTGCTAGTATTGGTGACCACTATTGACATGGGTAAGGGTGGGCAAGCTCATTACATAATGGTCATGACTCACATGGTGAGTCTTGCTGATAAGGCTGGGGTACCACACATGTGTAACTTCTGCCATGGGGATATGAATCTCAACAGCCAAAATAATGTATAAACCAGTTCTAAGTTTCTGGCCACTTCTGTGGCTCCTTTGGTGATTTCATTGTCTCCTGTTCTTTTAATAGTGATTAATATGACCCAGCCTTGGTCTCCTATACTTGCTTCTCTATTTATTCTCCTGGTGTGATTGCATTTTTAAGGCCTCAACTGACAACTGTGTTACTGATTACCCATATCTATTTCTCTACCCTCATCTCTCACCTTCTGGCTAATCCAGGACCTCTCACTCTCTGATTACTTCCACCCATTCATCCATCCTGCTGACATCTCAGACTGAACTCAGTAAGGGCAGACGGTGCTTCCTGATGGAGGGCTCCTAGCACTCCAGTTCAAAAGTCACTGTGCAACTATTCCATCTTTTCCTCAATACATTGTTTTTTGTTGTGGTAAGAAGAAACAGTGGGAAAACACAGGAGAGTCACACATGGAAGATGATGTTCTCTGGATCCCCCATAAAATTCTGTGAATGAAGCCCATGCATGGCAATTGCGCAAGAAAAGCCTCGTCTGGAAGTACCTGAAGTTTCTAAGTGTTCCAGCCAAACTTTTCTCCTCCAGTGCTGTTTCTGTTACTGCTAGAGATACTGGAGTACGATAAAGGTCCACTTCAGGATATGAGGCGCTGGACTAGAGTATAAAGCACGGGAGCAGAACCTCAAGCTTGCAGTCTAATTTCTGTCCTTCTGGGCTCTAAATCTGGCCTTCTGGCATTACCCAGATGGCCACATCAGTAAACAAGGTCAATGGAAATTATTAAAGACTTTGTATCACAAACCAGTTCTCACTCACTGTCATCCTATGAATGCTTGGACATGCTTACTCTCTAGTAAGTGTAGTTAGGACTGCATTTTCAATCTATGTACGTCTGTGGATTCCCAAATTCCCTGAACCTTGGATCAAACAGTTCTTTAACAATAATGAAATATGATTAGTGTGAAATTCCTGAGCGCTTCAAACTCTTGTTCCCAAGCTTATGTCTAATCCACATTTCTCATTCCTTTCTTTAACCCCCCGCCCCAACCCGCAAGCAGCATAATATAACAGAGAGAAAATAACATAACAGCTAAACAGACTAAAAGCGAAGAAAAATAATTATTTGGAACAATACAAACCCAAGGTTACACTTCCACTTTGCTAAATATGAAATACGCCTAAAACCTTAGGTAAAAGAGCCTGTCTGAAAGAATTATGGCAAGCTGGAAACCCAGTATTATATAGAACTCTGTCACCTTCACCTCTCATGAAAAATAAGCACATTAACATTTTTCATTAACATTTCTCATTTGCCTAGCATTCTGTTGGCAGCACTAAATATATGTCTAATACGAGTACTAGTAGTAGGAGGCAGGACTGGCGTTCAAGGTAGGTATGGTGGAGCAACTGCCAAGGGCCCATTGACAAAAACCCTCTGGAATTGCTCCTCCTCTTCACCATTTATTTATTTATTTATTTATTTGTGTATTTCTTTGAACCCCACTTTTCTACCAAAAGTGGCACTCAAGGTAGCTTACAGAAACCATTAAAACAATAAAATATACATTACTATACAATAAAAACATAACAATTACAGGAAAAAATATTATTAAAAACAGCACCCAACCCAACAGACCCATTAAAACAGAAGCGAAACTGTAGGATGACATCATATAAAGCATCAATAAAGAACTGTGAATGAGAAATGGTGAGCACACAATAAAAGCCTTATCTAGAAAACCTCATTGGCCAGGAGAAAATAATCCAAATTAGACAAACTCTCATATTTTACAACTGGAATAAATTATTTGACGAATACAGTAAATGTATGGACCTATTGGTTTCCTTTCAGCTTCCGCTGCGTATTTGTGCACTTCTGAATATGCTTAGAAAGCTGGTGCCACAATATCTGAGGGTACATCCGGCCTACTCCAGCTGGACTGTCCCACCACCAGGGCCAACTAACGTCAACTGTCCTTTGGGAAGGAAGAAGGAGCAAGGTAGACAGGACCGGCAAAAAGAACATCAGGGCATGCTCTCGTTGGACTGTCTGTCCCCCCGCCCCACCCCCTGGCTATCTGACATCAACTGCTCCATGGGAAGGAATATCAGATTCTCATTACTGTTCAAGTAGAGTTGGTTGTGTTGTTCAGTTTTGTTTTTTGAGCATGTGGTTCTCACTTGTATCTGTTGGATTTTATAAATATTGTAAGCCTCTTTGAGGACTCCAGTCAGAAAGTGTGATATAAATGTGTGAAATAAATAAATTAAATTCCCCTGATCTGCTTTCCATGATTGCTTTATTCCTAATTCCTACTTTGTAGAGTGAGTGGAGATGGTTTTGTTTTGGGCATTCTATTACAAGCTTGTAAGTTACAACCCATGGGAGTGGAGAAGCTTTCAAAAAAGCTGACATAGTTTCTGTAGCGTGTTTTTTAATCTCTCACTCACCATGCAGAGCAGTTACCTATAATGCTTTGTGCTCTTTCAACACTGTGAAATTTTAGCGTTCCTGCATCACTGTCTCCAAGGACTTAGGCTTTAGCCCTAGATCTCACACTTTGTGAGTAAAACATAGCAATAGAGTCAACCAATGACAACACAACCAAATGCTCAATATAGCATGTTGCTTCTTTTCTCTGTACCTCCCATACCCAGATTGAACCACTCCATTCTTTGTCAGCCACCATGATATACTGTGCCAGCTCCAGGGTTCTGAGGGCCCTTGGGCAAGACATCTCAATGGGCTTCCTCCCTCAGTGAGTCTACCTTACCACCACCATTGTCACCAGCTGCTATTGCTCCTCATCTTCTCTCCCATCACTGCTACCACTTCCTTGTTTGACCAGCAGAGAGCCAGGGAGCAAGTAGGCAGTGGCATCTCCTTCTTCTCATCACCACTGTTGTCTGGGCCAAAGCAAAGGGCAGGTGAACGTACAGGTTGCAATGGAGAACAGGAGGAGCAACTCCAGGGGGTTCTTGCCAATGGGCCCCTGCTGGGGTGCGGGTCCTTGGAAAATACTCTACCACACCTACCCTAATGATATACCTATATGTTTTGTATTCCTTTACTTGTATTCCCTTTTGTATATGGCAGCAGAGAAATTCTGAATCCCCTGCCCCTAGCCAAAAAAAAGAAGCTGCACTAGGTATTTATACTGTGACATCTACTGGGAATTCTTTCCATCTGCTACGATGACAACATGAGCACTCTTTTCTATTAATACTCAGCACAGAGGCTGCACAGAAAATCTAATTTTATCACATCTTCATTGATGGGCTTTGGCTCTCTATTCACCAGGTCTGTTTCTTTCTTTTATTTATTTATTCATTAAATTTATTAATCGCCCATCTGACTGGTCACCCAGCCACTCTGGGCGATGTACAACCCACCATAAAACAATTTAAAACAATAAAATTTTACCATAAACATTTTTTTTTAAATACCCTAACCCACCCCAAATGCCTGCCTGAACAACCACGTTTTTAATGCACGACGGAAGCTCATTAAAGAGGGGGCATGACGGAGTTCCCTAGGGAGGGAGTTCCACAGAGTGGGGGCCACCACAGAAAAGGCCCTCTCCCTCGTCCCCACCAGTCTAGCTGCCCTGGCTGATGGGACAGAGAGAAGGCCATCCGAGGCTGATCTTGTTAAGCGGCCTGTCTGGTGCTGCTGGAGGCGCTCCTTAAGATAGGCTGGGCCGGAACCATATAGGGTTTTAAAGGTCAAAACCAACACCTTGAATTTGGCCCGGAAAACAACTGGTAACCAGTGCAACTCCTTCAGCACTGGAGTGATGTGATCTCGCCGGCGGCTGCCTTTAATCAGGCGAGCCGCCGCGTTCTGTACCAGCTGCAGTTTCCGAACCATCTTCAAGGGTAACCCCACGTAGAGCGCATTACAGTAGTCTAAACGAGAGGAGACCAGGGCATGTACTACCGATGGGAGCAGATGGTCGGGAAGGAAGGGGCGCAGCCGCTGTATCACATGGAGTTGATACAGCGCTGTCCGGCTCACAGCTGACACCTGAGCCTCCATGGACAGCTGGGAGTCCAAAATGACCCCCAGGCTGCGGACCTGGTCTTTCAAGGGTAGCCGTACCCCATTCAACACCAGGTCAACATCCCCCAGCCTCCTCTTGTCTCCCACCAAAAGTACCTCGGTCTTGTCAGGGTTCAGCTTCAGCTTATTCCTCCCCATCCAGCCACTCACCGTCTCCAGACATTTGGACAGGGATTCTACGGCCAACCTTGGTGAAGATTTGAATGAGAGGTAGAGCTGTGTGTCATCCGCATATTGATGACACTGCACCCCAAACCTCCTGATGATAGCCCCCAGTGGCTTCACATAGATGTTAAATAGCATCGGGGAGAGGATGGAACCCTGTGGCACCCCACAAGTAAGTGGCCACGGGTCCGAAACCTCCTCTCCCAGTGCTACCCTCTGGTACCTGCCGGAGAGGAAGGACCGGAACCACCACAATACAGTGTCTCCAATGCCCAACCCCTCCAGGCGGTCCAGGAGGATACCGTGGTCAACGGTATCAAAAGCCGCTGAGAGGTCGAGGAGAACAAGGAAGGAGCATTCACCTCTATCCAGAGCCCTCCTCATATCATCCACCAAGGCGACCAAGGCCGTTTCTGTCCCATGCCCAGGCCTGAAGCCCGACTGAAATGGATCTAGATAATCAGTTTCTTCCAAGTGTGCCTTCAACTGCACCGCCACCACCCGCTCAATCACCTTGCCCAAAAATGGCAGATTTGAGACTGGGCGAAAGTTGTTCAGAACTTGAGGATCCAAGGAGGGCTTCTTTAAGAGCGGTCTTATCACTGCCTCCTTGAGGGCTGATGGCATCACTCCCTCCTCAAGGGAGGCGTTTACCACCGCCTTGATCCCCTCACCCAGTCTCTCTCTGCAGCTCATAATGAGCCAAGATGGGCAAGGATCAAGTAAGCAGGTGGTCGGCCTTACAGATGAAAGCACCTTGTCCACTTCATCAGGAGGAAGAAGCTGGAACCGATCCCACAAAACTGGTTTGCCACAGGCCGCCTCTTGCTCACTAACTGTATCCACAGTGTGCAGAGTAACACACCTAATCTGATCAATTTTATCTGCAAAGTGCCTTGCCAAAGCCTCACAGGAGGCCTTAGAATGCTCCAGTGGTTCAGGAGCCACAGGACCGACCAGGCTCCGGACCACTTGGAACAGCCTCCTGGGGCAGCACTCTGCAGACGCGATGGAGGCAGCATAATATTCCTTTTTTGCTGCCTTCACCGCCACGTGATAGGCTGAAGATACAGCTCTAGCCCGTGTCTGATCGTCTTTGGAGCGAGACTTCTGCCACCGGCGCTCTAGCCGTCTCACCTCCTGTTTCAGAGCTCGTAACCACGGATTGAACCATGGTGCAGTCCGAGCCCTGTTCAGGGGGAGAGGGCGTTTCGGAGCCACCCGATCTAATGCCCCAGTGGTTGCAGCATTCCAGCCACCCACCAGGGTCTTGACCGAGTGGCCGTTGGCGTGCCCCAGAGAATCCCCAAGCACGTTCAGGAATCCATTTGGATGCATAAGATGCCTGGGGCGGACCATTTTAATGGGTCCTCCACCCCTGCGGAGGGGTTGTGGAACCGAGAAGTCCAACGTCACCAGATAGTGATCTGACCATGACAAGGGGGTGGTGGATATACCCCCGACTTCCAGATCACTCCCCGCTTCTCCAGAAACAAACACAAGGTCTAGTGCATGACCGGCTACATGGGTGGGCCCAGTTAGAATATGGTGCAGCTCCCAGGAGGCCATGGTCTCCATGAAGTCCCGAGGTGCTCCTGTGAGGATGGCCTCCGAATGTACGTTGAAGTCCCCCAACACCAGTAAGTTAGGGGACTGCACACGCACATCAGAGACCACCTCAAGCACCTCGGCCAGGGAGTCAGTCGTGCAGCGGGGTGGACGGTACACGAGCAGAATCCCCAGACTGCCCTTCGGGCCCAACCTCCAGTACATGCACTCAGCAACCTTGGTCTCCCGGAGAGGGGGTCTGGTGAAGACCAAGGACTCTCGGTAGATAACAGCCACTCCCCCTCCCCGATCCCCAGCCCTCGGCTGCTGTGCATACGAAAATCCAGCTGGACACATGGCTGCAAGGGTTGGAGCAGCAGCCTCGGCCAGCCAGGTCTCCGTAATACATGCCAGGTCTGCACCCTCATCCAGGATCATGTCATGGATGAGGGAGGTTTTCTGGGTAACAGACCTGGCATTGCAGAGCAGCAAACGAAGGCCAGAAGGTGGGGTCACGCCTCCCCCAGCCATCCTTTGGCTCTGGACAGGCCCGGAGCAGGGGACAGATACTACACATCTCTCCCTTGTTCCCCTTACCTGGCACGGCCTGCCCCTAGCGCTCCGCCAGCGCCTGCCGCCCAGCCTCAGTATGTTCTGGCCCCCAACACTCCCCCCACTGCCTCCATCAGGTGGACACATGCCCCCTCGCTCCCGCCTACCAGGCAGGCTACCCACCCCTAAAAACACAACAAAATCCCCCCCAACAAAATAAAACAAACAAAACAATTAAAATCCCCTTAAAAATGCCAGGCAGGAGTCCACAGGGAAGGCCTTATGGCAGTGGCGGCGGCAGCAGGCCCAGCAGCAGCAAGCACGCCTCTTCCCCAGTGGTGGTGTTGGTGGTAGCTTCTCCTACAGGCCCTGGCTCTCCCAGGCCACCTCAGCCAGCCAGCTTATGTAGCCTCTCCAGGGAGGGGCAGGTGGAGCAGCACAGCTGGGTCGGTACCTGGGGGCCTGGTCCACCAGGCAGAAGTCCACAGGGAAGGCCTGGTGGTGGTGGTGGTGGTGGTGGCAGTGGCGGCAGCAGCAGGCTCGGCGGCAGCGGCAGCGGCAGCAGCAGCAGCAGCAGCAGGCCCAGCGGCGGCAAGCACGCCTCTTCCCCAGTGGTGGAGGTGGTGGCTTCTCCTGCAGGCCCTGGCTCTCCCAGGCCACCTCAGCCAGCCAGCTTATGTAGCCTCTCCAGGGAGGGGCAGGTGGAGCAGCACAGCTGGCTCGGTACCTGGGGGCCTGGTCCTGCAGGGACTGGCGGTCCGCCAGGCAGAAGTCCACAGGGAAGGCCTGGTGGTGGTGGCAGCGGCGGCAGCAGCAGGCCCAGCGGCGGCAGCAGCAGGCCCAGCAGCAGCAAGCACGCCTCTTCCCCAGTGGTGGTGGTGGTGGCTTCTCCTGCAGGCCCTGGCTCTCATTTTTCATTTTGTGTGAAAATCTTTTATTGTCGTCTTTTCAAATCCTGTTTGATCTTTTGACATAATTCTTCACACCTATGGAACTTGGCAAATTGGTTCAAAAGACTCAGATATTTCATAACTTAGGGGAATTTAAAAAGAAAGAAAAGCAAACTGTCATGCAGGCAGTATCTGGAGCATTGTGTTCTTTTTCATAGCAAAATCTCACCTGTAGACTGGCTGTAGACCACCCAGAGAACATTAGTTATTGGGCAGATTAGAAATGGAGACCCATTCGGATGGTCCACCCCAGGAGACTGATGGAATCTGATGGATTACTGAATGCTCTTGGGGATTTCCCAGTGGAGAAAGCTGGAGATCCAGCCGAGGCCCTAGCCGCACTGTGGAACAGTGAGATGTGGAGGGCCATTGACCTGATTGCGCCCGAGTGCCCTCTATGGTGCTGTGGAGCCCGTTCTGCTCCTGGTATACTGGGGAGCTACGGGCAATGAAACAGGCTGGATGTCAGCTAGAGTGCAAATGGCGCAAGTCTCAAAGTGAAGATGACCGAGCACGCTCTAGAGCACATACTCGTGCCTACTGTGTGGCGGTGTGGGCACCAAAGAAGCTTACTTTGTTGCCTCCGTTGCGTCCTTAAGTAGCCATCCAGCGGAGCTCTTTTGGGTGGTCCAGGGGCTGTTAACACTCTCCCCAGCAGATGGGGCCCTGGTCCGCTCAAGGACCCACTGTGACCTTTGTGCATTGCACTTTGAGGACAAAATCGCTCATCTCTGCAGTGAACCTGATGCGGTTGTTAGTGCAGTTCCAGTCGAGGTGTCTGACGCCACCATCTACCCAATTTTGTGGGATCAGTTTCAGTTGTTGCAGCCTGATGATGTGGGCAAGGTGCTTGCAGCAATGCGACCAACCATGTGCCCTCTCGATCCTTGCCCCTCCTGGCTAATAAAAGCTAGCCAAGGGGGTATGACTCAGTGGGCCTAGGGCATGGTGAATGCTTCCCTTTGGGAAGGGGTGGTCCTTGCTGTCCTTAAGGAGGCAGTAGTGTGGCCACTCCTGAAGAAGCTCACTCTGGACCCAATGGTATTAGATAACTACCACCCAGTTGCAAATACCTCTTTCCCAGGGAAGGCTCTGGAGAGGGTAGTGGCAGAACTAGATACTGATTATCTAGACCCATTTCAATCTGGGTTTCATCCTGGTTACGGGATTGAATCAGCCTTGGTCACCCTTATGGATGACCTTTATCAAGAGAGGGACAGGGGGAGTTAATTAACCCTGTTAATTCTGCTCGATCTCTCATTGGCTTTTGATACCATCAACCATGGTATCCTTCTGGATTGACTCCATGGGATGGGTATCGGGGTTGGGTATCCTACCTGCAGGGCCGATTTCAGAGAGTAACATTAGGTGACTATTTCTCAGCCCCTTGGCAATTGAGCTGTGGGGTACTGCAGGGTACCATCTTGTTATTTAACATCTATATGAAGCCGCTGGGAGCCATCATTAGGGGATTTGGAGCCAAGTGCCATCAGTATGCTGATGAAACACAGCTGTGTCTCCCTGTGACATCTGAATCAGGAGAGACTCTGCAAGTCCTGGACCAGTGCCTGAACTCCGTAATGGGCTGGATGAGGGACAATAAACTGAAACTGAATCCTGGAAAGGTGGAAGCCCTGTGGGTGAGTGGTTCCCGAGTCTGGGAGACAGGCTCATTGCCTGTGATGGATGGGGTTGCAGTCTCTCTGAAAGATCAGGTCCGTAGTTTGGGGGTACTCCTAGATTGGCTGTCTAGCTGCGGGACCTCAGAGCGTGGGAAGTGGCAACTGGACAACATGTAGGATGTGTCGTACTGGATTTCTGACTTCCCCACCCCGCCCCGCCCCGCCCCTGGGAATGCCCCGTTTTCACCGCTCTGTGCTCCTCTTCCAAGCACGGCACACAGGGCTGATTCGCACTGCCTACGAGGCAGCACAGGAGAGGGTGGGAGTTGGTTCCCGGGAACCGACCTATCCAATGGCTGTCTAGTCACTGACTAGTGGCCATAGGATTGCGCCCTAACTCTGTTTATGTTTACCCTGGCCTTCCCCTGATTATGTTTTACCAGACTGTTCTGGTTTGTTGATACAATTGTGTTGTAGGTTTTTAGTATTGTCTAAGCCAGATGTTTCATTATTGGTGTTTTTATTACTGAATCGGTTTTTATTACATGGGATTTTATTGTTGTAAGCTACAGTGTTAAATTTTATTATATTCTAATGTTGTTCTATTTTGTTTATTACCCTGAATCCAACTGTCAGGGTGGGATACAATTCTGAACATATAACTAAAAGGTGCATTCTTTAGGGTGCAATTCTCTACTGAAGATTCAGCAGCTGAGCTGAGGGGCCACAGGATTTGGTGTCCTGTGTGGTTGTTGTTGGGGATAGCGCAACCTCATCTGCAAGCTACAGGAAGGAGTCAGTGTTGCAGTTAGGTCAAGGGAATTTGGGTATAGCTAGCCTTAGGATCTCTATAGCCTACAATGTGGCTGGCTTCCTGCTCCTTCCCTTCCTTCCCCCTCCCCTGCCTTCCTCCATTGCTGGGAGCACATGGCTTGCTCTCTTGCTTCTGCCTGTGTAAGGGGACACAAAACTGACTGAATAAACCCTTTTGAATCCCCATGCTGTGCTTGCATTTGTATGTGCAAGAATACTTGTGAGTAAACTGTTTTTCTTTCTTCACTAAAGAAAAGTATGGTCTCCTTTGTAGCCTTTTGTGTGCATGTGGGACTGGTAAAACACTCATTCTGTTTTGCCCTTTCTGTTTTTCTCTGCAAACTGCCTTCCCAACAGGAGGCAGCAATACCAAATAATTCCATCAGTTGTGTCGAGCAGGCCTGCATTGGCTCACAGGTGGTGGGTATGGCCACTGCCCTGGAGGGCTTACAAGAGTCTATGGAAGAGATTGAACCAGTCCTTGGCTGCAGTTTTCAGCTGCTGAGGCAGTGAGTGCAGAGGGATTTGGAAAGCTCTGGGCTGATGTGGCCAAGATGGTCCTACTCCCTCCATGAGGTAGTGTGGCAGCAGAGCCTGGTGGCTGGATCTGGAGCCACAGCTGCATCGTCCTGATGCTCCTGGAAGAGGAAGGGGCCACCTGGTTGCCTACCCCACCTCTGTGTATTTGAAGGGCTGCCAGAGGACTGTCCTCTATTTGCAGAGCTGTCCAGTCGAAGTCCAGTTTATAAAGATCTATGAAGAGGAAGAGTTGGGCCTTGAAGCTGCCCATCAGGAGCACCTGGACAGAAGACTGTGCAAGGTACGCAAGTCACCAGGCCACAGTCTTCGACATTATGGTGTGGTGCACTGTATTCATATTTAAATTATCAGAATTATTTCTAAATTTGCATCTATACATATAAATTAGCATAGGCACATTTTATGCAAATAGATGTCCTCTTTTGTCCTCTACTTTGGTGATGCATGTCCTCCTTTTTGGTAATTCACAAGTGGCCACCCTACCCTGCAGAGGGAGGGTAGGGCAGAGCAGGTAGCGTGTTGGTCCCCCCCTCCCTGCCCACTGCCAACAAGGCTTTTGTTCTGTGCAGTGACTGGTTTCCCAATGGTGTATGTACTATTTCCTCCTGCTCCCATGTGTTCCCTCCTGCAGCTATCGCAATGTGTGCTTCATTCCCATCCCCAGCTATCAGGAGAGAGATAGTATGTTCTCATGGGTTTTCTATGGGTGCATTGCTTTGGAGAGACTGGCTCCATTCTTGGTCCATTTCCCCCAAGACCTGCCTCTGTGCCTGCACTGAACCTTCCATGCCAATACTGAGCGTGTGGGCTTGGAAGGATAAACACTCACCATCTGTCATTCAATGGTCTGAAGATCTCACTGCTTTTCCTGCATTTGAACATATATCCTACAGTCATCAGTTTTGTCTGGATGCTTATTTAGATATATGGACTGTTTACATTAATGTCCATATTTGAAACAGAAGTGCCCAATCCATTTTTCTTTTTATTAATGGAGTTGTAAACAATTATGAATATACAGTGGAGGTGAGGAATAGATTTCAGGGATTAGACCTGATAGACAGAGTGCCTGAGGAACTATGGACGGAGGTCCGTAACATTGTTCAGGAGGCAGCAACTCAATCCATCCCAAAGAAAAAGAAATGCAAGAAAGCCAAGTGGCTGTCTGATGAGGCTTTACAAGTAGCTGAGGAAAGAAGGGAAGCAAAAAGCAAGGGAGAAAGGGGAAGATATATCCAACTGAATGCAGAGTTCCAGAGAATAGCAAGGAGAGACAAGAAGGCCTTCTTAAATGAACAATGCAAAGAAATCGAGGAAAACAACAGAATGGGAAAGACTAGAGATCTCTTCAAGAAAATTGGAGATCTCAAGGGAACGTTTTGTGCAAAGACGGGCATGATAAAGGACAAAGAAGGCAGGGACCTCACAGAAGCAGATGAGATTAAGAAGAGGTGGAAAGAATACACAGAAGAACTATACAGGAAAGATCTTAATGTCCTTGATAGCCATGATAGTAATGTCCTTGATAGCCATGATAGTGCGGTCACTGAACTTGAGCCAGACATCCTAGAGAGTGAAGTCAAGTGGGCCTTAGGAAGCATTAGTAACAACAAAGCTAGCGGAGATGACAGTATTCCAGCTGAGCTATTTAAAATCCTAAAAGATGATGCTGTTAAAGTGCTGCATTCAATATGCCAACAAATTTGGAACACTCAGCAATGGCCGCAAGACTGGAAAAGGTCAGTTTACATTCCAATTCCAAAGAAGGGCAACGCCAAAGAGTGTTCAAACTACCGCACAATTGCGCTCATTTCACATGCCAGCAAGGTGATGCTCAAAATCCTACAAGCTAGGCTTCAGCAGTATGCGAACCGAGAACTACCAGAAGTACAAGCTGGGTTTCGAAGAGGCAGAGGAACTAGAGATCAAATCGCCAACATTCGCTGCATCATGGAGAAAGCAAGAGAATTCCAGAAAAACGCCTATTTCTGCTTCATTGACTACGCTAAAGCCTTTGATTGTGTGGATCGTAACAAACTGTGGCAAATTCTTAAAGTGATGGGAGTACCAGACGACCTTACCTGTCTCCTGAGAAACCTGTACGAGGGTCAAGAAGCAACAGTAAGAACCAGACATGGAACAACCGAGTGGTTCAAAATTGGGAAAGGAGTACGACAAGGCTGCATATTGTCACCCTGCTTATTTAACTTATATGCAGAGTACATCATGAGAAATGCCGGGTTGGATGAATCAGAGGTCGGAATTAAGATTGCTGGGAGAATTATCAACAACCTCCGATATGCAGATGATACCACCCTAATGGCAGAAAGCGAAGAGGATCTCAAGAGCCTCTTGTTGAGGGTGAAAGAGGAGAGTGCAAAAGCTGGTTTGAAACTCAACATTAAAAAAACTAAGACCATGGCATCTGGCCCTATCACTTCCTGGCATATAGAAGGGGAAGAAATGGAAGCAGTGACAGATTTTACTTTCTTGGGCTCCAAGATCACCGCAGACGGTGACTGTAGCCATGAAATTAAAAGATGCTTGCTCCTTGGGAGGAAAGCTATGGCAAACCTAGACAGCATAGTAAGAAGCAGAGACATCACCTTGCCAACAAAGGTCCGTCTAATCAAAGCTATGGTTTTCCCAGTAGTAATGTATGGCTGTGAGAGCTGGACTATAAGGAAGGCTGAGCGCCGAAGAATTGATGCTTTCGAACTGTGGTGCTGGAGAAGACTCTTACGAGTCCCCTGGACTGCAAGGAGGTCAAATCAGTCCATCCTAAAGGAAATCAACCCTGAGTGCTCATTGGAAGGACAGATACTGAAGCTGAAGCTCCAATATTTTGGCCACCTAATGCGAAGAGAAAACTCTCTGGAAAAGACCCTGATGCTGGGAAAGACTGAAGGCAAAAGGAGAAGGGGACGGCAGAGGATGAGATGGCTAGATAGCATCACGGATGCAATGAATATGAACTTGAGCACGCTCCGGGAGAGTGCGCAGGACAGGAAGGCCTGGTGTGCTATGGTCCATGGGGTCACGAAGAGTCGGACACGACTGAACGACAACAACAACAACTGTGAATAAATATGCCGTTATGTCATGTACTTTCCCCCTCTTCCATTTCGTTGCTTTTCGTTTTTGTTTCTGTTATACTTGCAAAATGAAAGAAGAAAAAGAATGTACAAAAAAAGTTTTCTCCTTGTGGTTATTTGGGCCAGTGACCCTGGGAGCACATTTGTGTGTGACTCCAACTGTACTGGCCATTCCTGAGTCTGATAACATCCTTGCCACCTTTTCACTGAACGCTGTCTGACAAGGACAGGAAATAAAGTACCCCTGTGTGGATTTGAATTATCAGTTTTGTGAACATGTATGTGCTTGTTCCTGTTGCCTGATTTGTATGTATTTCTTCCACTGGGGGTGATATAGGAATCCAAAGGTATGAAAAGCCTGTACACATGCTACGCTTACATGTGTATTGCTTGTGAGATAGTGGCATGGAGTTGCTATGGCATAGGTCAGAGGGAATAAAGGCCTGCAGCAACATAGTAATAGCAGAGCTTGCATAGAAGTCTGGAAGGTTACAAAGGAGAGACTCAGGAAAGGGGGTGTTTGGACAAAAGTACAAGATGATAACAAATGATGTGGAAGTTGGGTTTTTTGGTAGACTGTACAGTGGTTACTCAGAGATGGGGATGAACAATTGATGTGGTGGTGGTGGGAGATATGAAGAGCGGACCAGGCAGAAACACAACAGGCATAGTGATTGAAATGGACAATGTAACCAAACTTGGCTCTGAGGGTAAAAGTATAAGAAAACATGAAAGGGGAAGGGTGTGGTTAGTCCCACCTGTTGCGGGGTGCATGTGCATGTGTGACATGCTAGCAGAAAGCTGTAAGGAGAGTATGAGAGCTGTGTTCTTGTAAGCTTGCTTATTTATTTATTTATTTATTTATTTATTTCATTTATTACATTTCTGTTCTGCCCAATAACCAAGGCTCTCTGGGTGGTTCACAACAATTAAAACCATAAAATACAATGTGATGAAATACAAAATAAAAGTTTAAAACTACAATATAAAATAAAAACTAAAACTGAATGAAACCTAGCAGCAGTGTAAAGATAGATTTATTTATTTATTTATTTATTTTACAGTATTTATATACTGCTTCACATCAAAGATCTCAGAGCGGTGAACAGCAAGATAAAAGAATAAAACCTCATAATTAAAACAATTAAAACATTTTAAAAGAACAATTCCTGAACATAATAATGGTCACTCAAGGAAAGCCTCTCGAAATTATGTCTTCAGGAGGTGCCGAAAACAACACAATGTTGGCGCCTGCCTGACCTCAAAAGGCAGGGAATTCTACAGGAAGGGGGCCGCCATGCTGAAGGCTGTCTTCCTGGTGGACTCCAATCGGGCCATAGGTCCATGTGGAACCACCAGGAGCAAGCCTTCTGATGACCTCAGTGACCAGGTAGGTTGGTAAAGAAGAAGGTGCTCTCTCAGGTATCCTGGTCCCAAGTTGTTCAGGGCTTTGTACACCTTAAACCTGGCCCAGTAGCGAATAGGCAGCCAGAACTTGAGCACGCTCTGGGAGAGAGCGCAGGACAGGAAGGCCTGGCATGCTATGGTCCATGGGGTCACAAAGAGTCGGACACGACTTAACGACTGAACAACAACAACACTTCTCTCAGCAAAGGAGTTACATGCTGAAAAGGGGCAGCTCCTGACAGAATTCTGCACTAGCTACAGCTTCTGGACCAGCCTCAAGGGCAGCCCCACATAGAGCACGTTGCAGTAATCCAGGCTTGAGGTTAATAATGCCTATAATACTGTGGCCAAGCTATCCCTGTCCAGGAGCGGCTGTAGCTGACAAACCAGCCGAAGCTGGTAAAAGGCACTCCGAGCCACAGCAGCCCTGGGAAAGGGTTATTTGTGACTGGGCGGTAGTTGTCTAATATGGCTGGGTCCAGAGTGGGCATATTCAGGAGTGGCCGCACTACTGCCTCCTTAAGGACAGCAGGGACCAGCCCTTCCCACAGGGAAGCATTTATCACTCCTTGAACCCACCCACTCATACCTCCTTGGCTAGCTTTTATTAGCCAAGAGGGGCAGGGATTGAGAGGGCATGTGAGGGTTGGTCACCTTACTGCAAGCACCTTGTCCACATCATCAGGCTGCAGGAACTGGAACTGATCCCACGAAATTGGGCAAAGGGTGGCATCAGACACCTCGACTGGAACTGTGGTAATAACTGCATCAAGTTCGCTGCGGAGACAGGCGATTTTGTCCTCAAAGTGTGATGCAAAAAGGTCACAGCGGGTCCTCGACGGAGCCAGGGCCCCAATTGCTGGGGAGAATGTTAACAGCCCACAGACCACCCGAAAGAGTTCTGCTGGACGCAACGTAGGAAGCAAAATAGGCCTTCTTTGCTGCCCACACCACCACGCAATAGGCACGATTGTGTGCTCTAGGGTGTGCTCAATCATCTTCACTCGAGTCTTATGCCATTTGCACTCTGGCCAATGTCCAGCCTGTTTCATTGAGCACACCTCCCCAGTATACCAAGGAGCAGAGCGGGCTCTACAGTGCTGGAGAGGGCACTCAGGTGCAATGGAGTTGATGGCCCTCCACATCTCAATGTTCCACAGTGAGGCTAGGGCCTCGACCAGATCACCAGCTCTCTCCACTGGAAAATCCCCAAGAGCATTCAGAAATCCATTGGATTCCATCCATCTCCTGGGGTGGGCCATCCGAATGGGTCCCCCACCCCTGCAGGAGGGAAGTAACACGTGAGTTCAAACCTCATCAGGAAATGGTCTGACCATGACAATGGGGTTTCATGGACCCCCCCCCCAATCTTCAGACCACCCAACTCACAACTTGGAGCAAAAACCAGATCAAGGATGTGCCCTGCTTCATGCGTTGGGCCAATGACAAACTGAGACAGCCCCATGGTTATCATGGAGGCCATGAAGTTCTGAGCTGGTATTCCAGAGACAGCCTCAGCATGGCAGTTGAAGTCACCCAGAACCACCATCCTGGGTTCCACCAACACCACACCTGAGACTGCCTCTGCCAGCTCAGTCAGGGAGGATGCTGGGCAGCAGGGTGGGCACTATACCAACAGCATCCCCAATCTGTCTCTATGGCCCAACCGCAGGTGCAGCCCCTCAAGGCCTGCTCCAAGGTGGAGGCATTTCCTGGTGATAGAGATGGAGGTTCTATGAACCACAATGACTTCCCCTGCCCCCCGGTCCTCCAACCTATGTTGGTGCTGCACTGAGTACCCAGGTGGGCAGAGCTGGGTCAGGTCAACCCCACCCAGCTAACCCACCCAAGTCTCAGTAATCCATGCCAGGTTGGCCTTCTCATCCATGATTAAATCTTGAATGAGTGTGGTCTTATTGCGGACCGACCTGGCATTAAAGAGCACACCATAAGACAGGAGGGCTCAATAGATGAGTTACCAGGCACATGAGACCTAGAGGAAGGGTGTAGAAGGGGAACAGTGTGTAGACATCTGTGGCCCATTCTACTTTGATGTCCCACCTACCCCCCCGCATTTAAAATGCAGTAACATTTAAAACGACAGAATGGAAAAGATTGTATGTCATGATTTCGTCTCATGTTCTAGGCATTGCTAATAAGTTTTGTTCTGTATTCTGTTAACTAGAACCATGGTACCTTTTCTCTCTACAATTGTCTTGTATTTATTAGCTTTCAATCAGTAAAACCTATAAAATGAAATGAGTGTATTTCTGGCTCAGCAGCTGTGCTATTCACACCTTAAAATTCACAGGAAACCACAGAACAAAATTTGCCTGTGATGTTGGGTTTGTAGGACTCATCTGAAGCAGAGCCTGCATATGTTAAATGTTTCTGATCCTGACCCCAGTGACATGACTAAAATAAACCTTAAGGGGAAGTAAAATGTTTTGCCCAGGGCAGTGGGAATTCAAACTATCCACAGCCAGTGTGTGTGTGTGTGTGTGTGTGTGTGTGTTCATGCTTTAGCAGAGTGTGCTTTGCAGTTCACTTGCTTATTGCTGCTGCCTGGTTGTATGCGTTTCTTACATGGGGAGGTTCCGGGATTATTTTGCCCATGTGGGGATCTGAACCAGCTACACTCAGAACATGTGGGAGCGCATGTGTTTATGCTTTAGCAGAGCTCCCACAGAGTTCCCTTGGCTGTGAGTGCTGCATCTGCCTAGTTCTTTGTATTACTTCCATGTTGGGGGTGTGGAAATGTGACAGCCATGCTCACAACTTGGCCCATGCAAATTAGTTCCCTTCATGAGTGGGTGGTATATAAGCATTGTCACTGGTTCTGGCCCAGACTGAGGGGAGCTGGTGGTGTTTTCACCTGGATGCTGTGGGCATGTCTGCTGTTTTTATGCCACTTTTGTATTGTCTGGTTGTTGTGTGTTCTTCCTTTCCTGGTCTAAACATGCATTGCTGTTCTTCTGCTGGTGTAGCAGCAGTATATCTCCAGTCTGGGGTAATGTGATTATGAGATTGCTCAGTTAAAGTTTTCTTTCACCAATGGTAGGGTGGGCAACAAACCCAGGAAAGAAACAAACTGATATAAAGATGAGAAGACAGCACTGTATGTGAAACTGAAGAAAATTGGGTTATTTGAAGGTGAAGGCAGAATCCATAAATAACTGCAGAAAAAAAAGATTACCAGAAAATAGCAGAACAAATTTCTAAAGACCTATTAGGAACTCAAAGAGCAATACTCTCCGTGCTAGGCTTCTTGATTTTTATCTCCGGCATTTTCCTGTAAAGAAAAGCTTAGGCAAAGAAAAATATAATTGAAGGAAGTCCCAAATCAATAGGCCTGCACTTATTTCACAGCAGTCCTTAGAAATCTAACAACAGTGGCATTGTACCTAATTAAACACCAAATAAAGATTATTTGCCACAATTGTTCTCTCTCCTGCTTGATATAAACTACCACCATGTTCGATTTTTGAACACCATATATATATATATATATATATATATATATGCAACAACTGTCTCTAATGTCAAATTGAATTATTGGCACCCTATTGAGAAGAGACACTTCACAAGCCAAGACATAGATGAGAGTTTCTGACTTCATGTACTTTCAACTTGCCCCATGGAGAGCAATTTAATCAAGTGAACTTACGGTTATGATTTCTTTGGGTGGAGAAACATTGGATTTAATGGTCTGTTATTCATTCAGTTCCCATAGTTCTGAAAGTACAAAGCCAGTTCCTTGAAAAAAATGTGAGCTCCTTGATATTCAGTCCCATTTTTGTATATGCACGGAATGAGACCCTGGGAACGTACTCTTCTGCTTGTTACGGTTAACATTGTTCCATTTGTTTACAACCAGTCATACTACTTACCTCATGCTCTATTTTGTGCTTTTTGACTTCTTGTTTGTTTGTTGTGGTCCTTAACATATGATCAGGGCCCAAGTGGTACTCTGGCTCCCATACAGGGCTGAGATGTGTGAGCCACAGAATGAAAGAAGGTAAGGCTTCATTATAAAGACAAAAGGAGAGGAGACCTTGAAAATTCACTTCTTCTGCTTGAGGGGCGACTGATGCCATCCATTCAAGGAATATGAAAAACAGTCATATGCTATCACTGAGACAATATACATGATTACTTCAAGTTATCTAAGCAGCTGTCCTTGCAGACGAATTGGATGATTTGAAATGTGTTGGGCCAAAGACATTCTTCTCAGTACACCTTTGGGGGTCTCTTCTTCCTTAGCTAGTAATGGGCAAATCTATTTCTGGGCCATGGCACTTCTGCATATTTTTACCCATAATTCCATTCCCTGCCATTGGCATTAATGTGTGAATTTTTAAAGAAATCCTCTCAAAGTATTATTTAAGTGTGTATTTTCTCTCAAAATAAGTATTTAAATGTGCATCTTAATACATTTAAACTGCCGAGAACTGTGTTGCAACATTTGGGGAAGGGCCAAATTCCATGGATAGGGAAGTTCCAACTCGCCCATTAGTCCAGGAGGTGTGAGTCAGGTTATTATGTATAGAATTCCGGAAGACTGCATTCCTCATGCATCCCTACTAAATCGTAGAAGAACATAAATTAAAACTAAAATTACAGTTGAGAACTCAAGATTTAGATGAAAGTAAATACAGTAAAAAAACAATAAATTTTTAGTGAATCTGGATTTTGAACGCTCATCATATTTGCCCCCAAACCTTTGTGTCCTGATTTCTATAAGCAACAGGAAAACATGGGTTATTTACAGCTATGCTCATGGGGAGGTTTTGTAGCTCAGTAGCAGAGCACATGTTTGCAGGCAGAGTGACCTAGGTTCAATTCCTAGCATCTCTAGTTAAAAAGGATCAGGTAGCAGGTGATGCAACCTCTACCTGTGAAAGACCTCTGCCTGAGACCCTGAAGGGTTGCTGCCAGTCAGTGTAGACAATACAAATACTTTGACCTGGTATACAGCAGCTTCTTTGGTTCATATGCGCACCAATGCTGCTTTAAGTTCTATTAAAGAAGTCAGTGTATAGTTATTCATCTGGAATAACAGAATGCATTTTTTCTGGAAAGTCTGCATCCATACCAAAACCTAGCCAATTAATTATGGATCCCTTCTTGCACACACCCCTATTTTGTATCCTGGGGACTCACAACAGCATGTGGTGCTTACGGATGTGAAACACTAACTCATGGCTAGGCATGCCTTTTTTTTTTTTAATCTAGGACACTCTGCAGCAAGCAATTTGCTGTGTTTGTAATGCAGACTCACTGAATCATTACGGCACATAATGTCCAATGCACACTTTAACATATAGCTAGATGTCTGATGTTGCAAGAAAACATTATCACTAGTGTTATGAGAACACACACATGTAAAAATTCTGGATGAATATGTGGCAGATCTGAGGGAAGCATTGCTAATTTGGGTCAGGCTGCTAATATTTTGAGATCTTATTCAGAGTTGGTGGATCTGTACTATTTTGCCTAAATTCCATTATTGTTGAATTTTGATAGCAGCACTTATGGTGTCCTAAGTGATTAGTTTATTTACACTGTTGGTTTAAACAGCTGATGGTGTCACAGGATAGCCATTACTTGGAAACAAATATACAAGAGTATTAATGCAAGCAAATATTTAATTGGCTACTAGAAACCATAGAATTCCTTCCAAAGAGATATCTTGGGAAAGTTAAACAGCAGGCCTCTCCCTCAGATGGACAGAGAAGGAAATCACTTGGAAAAGTTAATCTAGCCCCACATGGCAGGTAATATTTTTGGTTCCTGTAATCTGTGAGGGTGGCTGATTAGGATGAATAGCTCTAATAATTTGTTCTCCCGGAAGGAAGATTTGTTGATTTGGGGGACTGCTTCTGGGCATTTTTTTCCCTGTGTCATTCTTGCAGCTGTGTTGAGGGTGCTGGGCACAGAGAGGAGATTCTTTCCTCCATTTTATTTCTCTTGACTTCTGTCTGTGTAATTAATAGAGATGCCAACATGCCAAACCAACAGTGATTTTTTAAAGGTAATCAAGGAGGTGGCAAATTTTGACATAACACCAGATTAGGGGAAAAAAGAAAGGAGAGATAAATGGCCATTACTTGGGGCTGCTTGATAATGATATGCTGTTGCTCTTTTGGCTGTGTTTTGTTTTTAGTAGAGGGAACTATCCACTAAAATGGGCAGTCTAACGTGGAAGGCAGTAGCTCACAGACAGGAAGAATCCTTGAGATCTCCAGTGCTAATATATGATTGACATGGCAAAGTTGCCACAGCTAACATTCCCTGAGTTAGTGACTTTCACATTAGGGTGCTTGGAATGAATGGACAGGCTGGGATGAAATTGCGGTCAATGGAACGCATGAACTAGTTCTCAGTCACTAAGCAAAAGGTTATCTCTTCATCATACATAGAATATAAAGTAGCCCTGTGCTTAGATGCCATTTTGAGACCTGTGTTGTTTGACAGTTCACAGAGTACAGAAATTCGACACTGGACCAAACTAGCACTTGCGTTTAATAAACAGCCCTTAAAGCATCCCGCTCCTAATCACTATCTCTTCAGTGGCTACAACAAGGGCTGGCCCTTTCATGAGGTGGGGTGAATCCCCCACCTCAGGTGGCAGAATGGGAGCAGCAGCAAATCGCCTGCTCTCACCCCACCTGCTCTCACCCCACCAGGAGGACCTGCTTCCCTCCCTTCCCCAGTACCGCAGCCACCACCCGCTCTGCAGATCCTCTCAGACTGAGCTGCAGGCAGGTGAGCTCTCTGAAAAGCTGCATCAGCTGGAAAAGTGGATGGCACAGCTTTGAGAGAGCTAGTCAGGACTGAATGCCTGACTCTCAGGGGTCCTTCTTTAGAACTAGGCATTGTGGGAGCTGTGGCCCTGGAGATTGCCAATGTGGCTCTTGAGAGAGCTCGCCCACTGCAGAGCGAGTGGTGGTGGCAGAAACAATGGGTAGGAAGGGGGTGGGAGTCATGGCACCAAAGGGCTAGGGGGAGGGAGAGAGAGAGACAGACACAGTGGCAACAGGGGTGTGGTGGTAGCAATGGTGGACAGCAGCAGCGGCATGTGTGTGCTCTCCCACCGCAAGCAGTGGCAGAGTTTGTGTCAGTGCTGGTCACAACATCCTCAGAGAATCCACAGGAGGGATCAATGCTGTTGATGATGGGGAAAGACAAGGGCTGGGTTCACACGTCACGCTAACCCATGGTGGGTGCAAGCTACGCCGAGTAGGTGGTTATGCAAACAACCTACTGTACTCCTGTGAGACAATCAGGCAAACAAGCTACACAGAGTAGTTTGTTTCACCTCCCCTCACTCCTCCTCCTGTAGTCCTCCTGCCTAGTCAGGCAGGTATCCCAGCTTGCTTTGCAGTTGGAATAGACATCGCTTGAGAGGAGCAGAGTGGCAGCAGCGTTTTTGGCCGCTCTTGCCAAGCAGCTCTATAGGCAATCTCCATAACCCACACTGGTACGACAGACATACGCTAACACACCATAGGTAAAATAACCTTTACTGCAGACTGTGGGTTCTCAGGATGGCTTATTAGGGGGAAACAATCCACCGTGGGGGGAGGGGGAAACATCACACAGACAACACGCTAACCCATCATGGGTTGTTCCAGAAAATAAATCATCATGGGTTAGCATGTTGTGTGAACCCAGCCAAGGAGAAATAGCGGTTTGTGCAGCTCACTGTGTCTCCAGCAATATTTTGAGTGCTCAAAGTGCAGCCTTCAGTAGTCTAGCCAATACTGGGGGGTTTGTAACAATGGCAACTTTTTTACATCAGGAAACTCAGGAAGATGCATTTGATTACACATCAAAAATCCCTTGAGATTTAGCCCTACTCCCCACTTTCCCCTCACCTCTCTATGTTGGCCATCTTGCCTTTTCACTTTTGTCAATATAAAATGAATATCTCTTGGAAATAATATAAAATAGATTAATGCAAAGGGTTTATTTAGATAAATATAGGTTTTCCACAAGGGGTTTAATCTACTGGGAGTTATTCAAAACTATGTGCATTTAAAACTATGTGCAGTGGAGGCTGGTGTCTCCAATTTCGATGGGGAAGTAAAGCCATTCTGGGTTTCAGTCAGAGCTCTAAAGGAGCTATCCAAAGTGATGAACCATATCCCCCAAATGGGGTCAGCATCTTGGATAGCTCCTTTAGAGTTCTGGCGGGTTCTGACTGAAACCCAGAATGGAATTATAGTCCCACCAAATTCAGAGTCACCTACTGCCTATGTGCATTTAAACGTATGTGCATGATGATGTTTGTGATGAAGTTTGACTTTAGGATTCAGGATGAAAATTCAAAACAATATAAAAGGGTGCTTCCAGTTGAGGCTTTTATTGTACAATCACACTGCCCATTTTTGGCCATTCACAGAATTTTATGGGGACCCAGATGAAGTTGTTTTCCATTTGTAGCTCTCCCATGTTTTCCCATCACTTTTCCATCTTGTTCTTACCAGAGGAAACCTGTTAAAGAAGAAAAGACAGAATAGCTGCGCAGTGCCTTTGGACTGTTAGCCTTCCATCTCCAAACACCTAGATTCTCAGCTGTGAGAGCACCAGCCATTTACAGGGTCAGGCTGTTTGACTCACTTGAAAACTTGCCATCCAACATGCCTGATGTTCCTACACTGGTTTCGCTTTAACATTTTGTTTCACAAATCGGAGCATCTTGTACCTGTTTTGTGGCTGCAATCCTAAACACACTTATTTTTACATTAAATTTTTTTTAATGGCATCCGGTGAGATGGGCAAAAATCAATCAAGCCTACATACAATTAAGTACATGAACTGCCAAAGGAACCAGATAAAAAGTAATAATGATAAGGGGGAACAAAGGAGTTTCTGAGTCATCCAATCAGCAGCTTAAGATGCATTTGTAATGGGGAATTCTGATTTAGAAGACTTAGAACAGTTCTATGAGGCCTTTAAATGAACCTTGGTGGGGATTATGACTCAGTCCAAAACTCCATAGTCCAGTTTCTACAAAGGTGAGTACTACATTTTATATCAAGAACTATTCTATAGTGATTATAATGGATGCTTTTAAGAAAAAGAAAGTTTCTGGTTACACATGTTACTTTATGTAAACGTATTACAAAAACAGTTTCACAAAGTCAAAGTAACATGACCATTTGACATGACTGTTACCTAGCTTGGTGCCCACTATGTTCACACAAGTGAAGCGAATAACATGGAAATTAGACATGTTACCACCCACTGGGTTATGTTTCCACAGTAACCTTGGTTCTGAATAAGTCACCAAGCCCTGGTGAGGAATTTACCCATTGCTGGAAAATGCTTTGGAGCACATACTGCTGCCTGTGGTAAGCTCATCAATTAATTACTTAGCTACCATCTATTAGTTTGATGAACTCTGGTAGAAAACATAGGAACACTATTTACTACCATTACATTCTGAAAACATGGGACCATCCAGATAATGCAATACCATATTTGCAGAGTTTTAGCAGAGACATTCTGTTAAGATGACCCTGTGTATAATGTACTTCCTCCTGACTTTGTTTTCTTTATAACACTTGCTTCAATAAAAAGCATGGTAAATACATGGATGCTTCCTATTAATATTTACACTGGCCCATGATAAGGGAAAGAGAATGTGGAGAAAGAAAGATAACAGAGTTGTTGTTGTAATGGAGAGGAGGAGGATAACGTAAGCCGCCTTGGCTTCCTTGCAAGAGGAAAAAAGGTGGGATATAAATGAAAGAAAGAAAGAGCACTGAAACATTGGATAGGTGTTGGATATCTGACACATTAGTAAATATAATGGTTAAATGAAGCTGAGAAAATATATTGAAGGGGGCTGTTTTATGGCCTGAAACCATGAGCTTATACAAATACGGATAGCATAATGCTGGCTACAACAGACAATATTCTGTACATCAAGAGAGCCCCTTAGGGTGCAATCCTGTGGCTGCTACACAGCAGCTAGATGGCCACAGGACTGGCCAGTTTCAGGGAACTGACCTTGGAGCCCATGCTCTGAGGTCGGTTCCTGGAGAACCGCTTCCCTGGCCTTCCTCCTCCCCACCCCCTCGTAGGTGGCACAGAATGTCCCCGAGCTGTGGGCTTGTAAGAGCATCATGGAGCAGGGCAAAAGGGAGCATTTCCGGGAGTGGGGAGGGCGGAGAGTGCAGAAGTGCCAGTAGAATGCTTTCTATGCATTGTCCAGCCTCCCCGCCCCACGCTCTGAGGTCCTGAGGCTAGACAGCCAAAATTAGCCATCTAGCCATGAATCTAGGCTAGCCAGAGAGTGGTGGAGAAGATCCCTTCCGCGATCTGCCACCTTGCATTGGATAGGCGGTCACCTCCGAGTTCGGAGGCAGCTGCCTTTATGTCTGTCACTCCAATGTAGTTCACACTAAATGACAGAAATCCATATTAACCCTTACAAGAGGAACCTGCAAGAAAATGCAGCAGTCTGGAGAGCTCCTGTTCAGGTTTTCAGCCACTCCATTCCCCTCCCCGCTCTGGTTTTCTGTCTCTCTCTCCCCGCCCCCAATCAGCCAGCCGATTCCACAACCACCGAGCTTGCTCATTCCTCATGGGCTGTTTTAGATCTCTCTCTCAGAGGTTTTTTTTCATGAAGGCTTTTTTGTGCTTCTGCAACCTGCTTTTAGGCCCCTTCCAACCCTACTATTCTATGATTCTGTGATTCCTCAGTGTTCACGGACTAACATTGATAAAAATGTCCGTGGACAATTTTAACATCATCTCAGGAGTGGGGGACAAACACAGGGCGACCTTCGAAGATGCGAAGCTTCGAAGATGCTAGCAGCCCCCCCAGACGCGGATGCTGGGTGCTGCTGCCACTGCCCCTCTTCCTTGTGCCAGCTGTCAAATGCTGGCGCGGGGAAAAGAGCATCGGCAAACACCCTCCAGCCTCTTGCCCTGGCCTCCAGCAGGTGGGGGTGGGGAGAAGAGGATAGGTACCTCCTTCTTCCCTCCACCCCCACCTGCTACAGTGGCAGTGGCAAGGGACAAGCTGGTTGTTTTCCCTAAGGCCAAGAAAACATGCAGAAAGCGACCAGCCTCTCCCACGCTACTGTCACTGTACGTAGCAATGATGGGGGGAGGACGAGAGGCACTGCCTTCTTCCCCTCTTCTTGCTGAGGGAACTGGTGTATGTGTGTGGGGGGGCAGAGTGGTAAATTCTCACAGGGCTTTGAGCCCCAACAGGATGCTCATGCAATCCCTACACACACACAGGGATAGATAGGGATGTACAAAACACCTACCTGGCTCCGCGCCGGGCAATCCGCGGTGGGGGGGAGGTGCTCCGTCCCTCCCCCCGGAATCCTCGCTGGGGGGGGAGGCAATCTGGTCCTCCCCCCCCCCGGAATCCTGCCCGGCTGGCAGTGCTCCACGGCCAAGCCGCGGAGCCGCCAGCCAGCTCCGGCCGCCCGCAGCCAGACAGCTGGCTGCTGGGCAGCCCTGCAGGGACGCAAATGGTGGCTGTCATAGCTGCCACCATTTGCGTTCCTGTATTGAGCCATGATAGGCTACGTAAATATTTACGTAGCCTATCACGGCAGGGGGAAAAAACCCAGCGTACGCAAATGGCAGTAGCCGCCGCCATTTGCGTATGCTGGGTTCCCCCCCCCCCCCGCCGTGATAGGCTACGTAAATACTTACGTAGCCTATCACGGCCTCCACAGGGATGCAAATGGCGTCCCTGTGTTAGCCGTGATAGGCTACGTAAGTATTTATGTAGCCTATCACGGCTATGAAGATGACGCGAATGGCGGCCGCAGGATGGCCGCCATTCGCAAAGCAGCGCGGACGGGAGCAGGTAAGTGCTCCGTTTCGCGTGCCTTTTGTGGGTTGGGGGCAGTGGGGACTTCGTTCCGCAATGGATTTCGGGGGGCTGAATGGACTGGCATTTGGTCTCACTGAGATCCGTTGCGGAATTCTCTGACATCCCTAGGGATAGAGGAAGAGAGGGACAGTGGGCGGAGAATCAGAAGAAACAGGAAGAGTTTCTGCTCCTCCAATGAGAGCCGCTGTCTTTAAGAGCAGGAAAACAGCACAGCGCCCGAGTGTGAATCGTGCTTGCGCATTCGATGAAGTACTGCAAAGGGGAAACAGGGCAAGTGTGGATAATGACATTTTAATGCGATGGCATTTACCTCGCCAGTCTGCTGAATTTGATGCACTAGCAGATGCAATGTAGATTGGCCCCTGGTGTAATTATGCAATTCTGCTATACCACAGCACCACCTAGTGCTTGTATAATGGAACATAAGGAAAAGAAGAGAAAGAAAACCCACAGAAAAAAAAAGTATAAACGAACCAATCTTAATCCTGCAAAGAATCCGGAAATAGAAACCTCAGTAAAGTGGTGGATTAAGTCTGTAGTGTAGATATGCCTGAATTCTGTTGCGAAACAAGGCATTCCCAAGCAAAATCACTGCAATGTTGGTGGTCATGACAACAACTGTCATGACCCCATCAGATGGCTCCAAGGAGGAAGACTTAGAGTCCCTAATCGAGGTGGATCATAGAATAGTAGGGTTTGAAGGGGCCTATAAGACCATCGAGTCCAACTCCCTGCTCAATGCAGGAATCCAAATCAGAACATCCCTGACAGATGGCTGTCTAGCCTAGTCTTGAATGCCTCTAGTGTGGGAGAGCCCACCACCTCCCTAGGCCATTGGTTCCATTGTCGTATTGCTCTAACAGTCAGGAAGTTTTTCCTGATGTTCAGCCGGAATCTGGCTTCCTGTCACTTGAGCCCATTATTCCGTGCCCTGCACTCTGGGTTGATCGAGAAGAGATCCTGGCCTTCCTCTCTGGGACAACCTATCAAGGACTTGAAGAGCGCTATCATATCTCCCCTCAGTCTTCTCTTCTCAAGGCTAAACATGCCCAGTTCTTTCTGTCTCTCCTGATAGGGCTTTGTCTCCAGTCCCCTGATCATCCTCGTTGCCTTCCTCTGAACCCTCTCCAGTTTGTCTGCCACCTTCTTAAAGTGCGGTGCCTAGAACTGGACACAGTACTCCAGATGAGGCCTAACCAGTGCTGAGTAGAGGGGAACTAGTACTTCACGAGATTTGGAAACTATACTTCTATTAATGCAGCCCAAAATAGCATTTGCCTATTTTGCAGCCACATCACATTGTTGGCTCATATTCAGCTTGTGATCTACCACAATTCCAAGATCCTTCTCGCTTGCAGTATTTTTGAGCCAATTATCCCCCACCTTGTAACTGTGCATTTGGTTTCTTTTTCCTAGGTGCAGAACTTGGCATTTATCCCTATGAAATTTCATTCTGTTTTCCCACCCAGCACTCCAGCCTATCAAGATCACTTTGAATTTTGTTTCTGTCTTCCAGGGTATTAGCTATCCCACCCAATTTTATTTATTTATTACATTTATTTATTTAAAATGTTGAAGAGCATAGGGCCCAGGACTGAGCCCTGTGGGATCCCGCTCATTACCTCTCCCCAGTTTGAGAAGATCCCATTGATGAGCAAGCACTCTTTGAGTCCGATTCTGTAGCCAACTGTGGATCCACCTGATTGTTGTTTTATCTAGCCCATTTTGAGCTAGTTTGCTCATCAGGATAACATGGGGCACTTTGTCAAAAGCTTTGCTGAAGTCGAGGTATATTATGTCCACAGCATTCCCACAGTCCACAAGGGAGGTTACCTAATCCAAAAATGAGATCAGATTTGTCTGGCAGGATTTGTTCTTGACAAATCCATGTTGGCTTCGAGTAATCACCGCATTGTTGTCAAGGTGCTTACAGATGGATTGCTTTATCATCTGCTCCAGAATTTTCCCAGGGATTGATGTCAGACTGACTGGTCTGTAGTTCCCAGGTTCCTTCTTTTTGCCCTTTTGGAAGATAGGGACAACATTAGCCCTCCTCCAGTCCTCTGGCACTTCCCCCGTCCTCCATGATTTCTCCAAGAGAATAGACAGCGTTTCTGAGAGTTATGCTGCCAGTTCCTTTATTACTCTAGCGTGCAGTTCATCTGGCCCTGGAGATTTGAACTCATTCAAAGTAATTAGGTGTTCCTTGACCATATGCCTATCGATCTCAAGCTGCAATCCTGCCCCTTCAGCCTGCACTTCGCCTTTGCCAGGGGGGTCATAGACCCTCTTTTGGGAGAAGACTGAGCCCAAGTAGGAATTGAGCACCTCTGCCTTTTCTTTGTCATCTGCTATAATTTTGCCATCCTTATTTAGTAGTTGAACCACCATTTCTTCCTCTGTCTTTTACTATGCACGTATCTGAAGAATGCCTCTTTGTTGCTTTTAGCATCCCTCACTAACCTCAGCTCATTCTCAGCTTTAGCTTTCCTGACGCCATCCCTGCAATTCCTGCCTGTACTCTTCCTTTGTAGCTTGGCCTTCCTTCCACTTCCTATATGTGTCCTTTTTTTGTTTTCAGGTAATCTCTAAGCTTTTTTTTGAAGCCACATTGATTGCCTTATAATCTGCTCCAGAATTTCCCCAGGGCTTGATGTCAGCTGACTGACTGATGCCCAGGCCCAGCCAGGGCTGCAGTGCAACAGGGGTCTGAGCCTGTGGACGAGCCTGCTGTGGTCCCAGCCCCTGGGGAAGAGGGGGAGTCTGCCTCAGAGGAGGAGGCTGAGTGGCCCCCCAAGGCCCAGGGAGCAATGGCACCAGAAGAGGCAAAGCCAACTCACAGAACCTTGATAAAGTGCCAGGCTGCAGCAGAGGTCTACTTGGGAGGAAAGGGGCTCCTCATGAGTAGAGGACCCTCATGAGGAGGGCTCTCTGCAATTGAGTGAACAACTGCAGCAGGGACTTGAGTGGTCTCTAGTAGCTACAGGATAAAAAGCCCTTTTGAAGCCTACAGGACCTGCTGGAAACAATGTCTGCATTTGATTTTAGCTCCAGCTTGCTATCCTGCCTGTGGGCTCCACCTTCTGCTTGGACGCCTTTCTATAAGCGACCTTGGCCTGGATTTAACTACTGTTTGCGTAATCCCTTGTACCTGTATTGCCTGGCTTGCTATTTGCTACTCTGGATCTGACCTGGACTGTTGGTGGAGTCTGGTTCTGTTTTCTCCTCAGTTGTACCTTCAGCCACTGATTTGCCAGCCCCCAGTCCTACCTGCACTGGGGGGAATAGGACAGCAGGACTTCCCCCCACCCCCGCAAATGGCCATGGCAGGCTTCATGTGGCCCACAGGTTGCCCACCCCTGCCCTACATCAATCTTCTTTGTAGTTATGGGAACTACCTAACTCTCTTCAATACCAGAAGTGGGTATGCACTAGTGGTGGGAATGGGGCATGAGCATATTGTCATCATGACATAGTGATTGCATTTGGATGTAACACCAAACCATGGTTTGACATTCCCTGCACTGTGCCCTAGGACTCATGCATTCTGTCTGGCTCTTCCCCCTCTGTCCATGTGCAAGAGAAGGCGATCAGTGATGGGAATTATTTGGTATTGCTGCCTCCTGTTAAAAAGGCAGTTAGCAGAGAAAAACAAAAGGCAGAACAGAATGAGTGTTTACCAGTCCCATGTGCACACAAGGCTAAAAAAGTGGCCACGCTGGTCTTTAGTGAAGAAAAGGTAAAATGGTTTACTCACAGTGTCTAGCATAAAAATGCAGGTACATCATATTGTTTACGACAAAGTTTGTTCAGTCCATTTCTTTGTGTTCTGTAACACTGGCAGGAGACAGTGCAAACATATGCTCCCAGCAGTAGAGAAGGTCAGAGAGAAAGAAAGGGGAGGAGCAGGAAGCCACACTGGAGGCTCTAGAGATCCTAAGGATCGCTATGCCCCAAATTCCCACGCATTAACTAACTAACTGCAACACTGCCCCCTTCGTGTGACTTTCAGACGAGGTTGCAATATTCCCAACAATTAGGGTGCAACCTTATGCATGTTTAGACTGAGAAAAGGCCTACAACTCCCAGCATGCCTCAGCCAGGCTGGGGCATGCTGGGAGTTGTAGGCCTTTTCTCTGTCTAAACATGCATAGGATTGCACCCTTAAAAGCTTACACTTGTAGTTAGTGGCACACCACATTTGCCACTGTGTCAGAACGTGGCAAACTATGGTTTGCTCAGACCATAGCTTGCCCGCAAACCAGGCTCTTAAACCATAGCTCTGAATGCAGCAAGGCTCTTAAACCATATGTCTTTGCCATGTGAGACTTGATGTTTCATAAAGGGCTGACCCCAGTCACGTTAAAAACCAATTTGTCATAACTAAGAGCATCTTCAATTAAGAAATTATTGCATTGGACTGCCTGCGCCTGCTATTTTCTGCGGTTAGGGAAGAATTTGTATTCCGATTTGCAAAACTTAAAGCATTCTTGAAGTTTGAGGAGCTGACTGTGGACAATATTTAGTACTATGGCTTTGGGTAGCAAACTTACTGAGTGGAGGCTGGTGGCTCTGAGTTTGGTAGGGCTGTGGATCCATTCTGAGTTTCAGCCAGAACTCGACAGGAGCTGTCCAAGGTGCTGAAATCTAACCACAAAATAGGTTCAGCACCTTGGATAGCTCCTTTAGAGTTCTGGCTGGTTCTGGATGAAACCAGAGCAGATTCACCACCGCACCGAAATTGAATCCACCAGGCTCCACTGACTTACTGGCGGCATTAACTCTAGCCAGTGGGACCATCAGGGCAGGATTCGGCAGCAGAAGTCCAGTTCCCCACTCAGCAGAGTGGGCATGGCTGGTTTACCAGATTTTGAAGTCAGTGATTTAATACACATTACCATATAAGGCGTATGGCCTGGGCAAGACCATTAAGTCCCAAGTCCAAAATTACCCAGCTGAACCACTGACGACATGCTGCTCTTTTGGGGTGATCTAAGTAAGGTTGCTAAAGAGTTTCAAGGCACTGAAGACTTGCAGCACTGTTAATACCTGCAGCTGCCATCTCTTGGCCTAACATGCCTGCTATCATTCTGCTATTGCCTTGCCACTGCATGCTTCACTGATTGCTAATAGGAACTTGGGGAGATGCACAGTGAGTGATAAATTTGGGCTTGTCAAATCAAGTGAGGATTCAGCTCTTTGTCTTGGGTTGTACAAATTGCTAGAAGCATCAATGTGGGAAAGGCATCACACTTTCTGCAGGTGACTATGGCGACACAGACAGGGGTTGCCTGGCCTTTAGATGAAGGATCCTGGGTGTCTGACTAAAGTAGCATTTCATAAGGCGCAGAACTCTGGCTGCTGAAGCAGATTGCTTCTTCGTGGGCTTCCGCGTCGCATGAATAGCAGGAATTCAGAAACAGAAGGAAGATGACCCTACTGGTATAAGGAAGTGCAGGACAACAGCCAATGAACTCTACATTCGAGGAGCAAGGATTGAGGTTCTAGGAGCAGAGTTTTCAACAGCAACTGCTAAGACGTGGATGCTGGGATTCACTGGCCAGTAAAATGGGTGAGAAAGGGCTGCATCCACATTCAAAAAGCTTTTGACTTGGACTTTTGTACTTGGAATGTCAAAAAACTTTTGACTAAGTCCTTTAGCACAGCCTCACGAGCAAATTTAGCAGTCATAGGATAAGAGGACAAGTCTGCTTAAAGAGCAGGAAGCAGAGAGTAGGAATAAATGGACAGTTTTTGCAATGAGGAGATTAAGGAATGGCAATTTGTATTGTGCCTGGTGCTTTTTAACTGGTTCGTACATAATCTGCAGGCTTCACATGAACTTCACATACAGCTGGACGCCATCTGTCAGGGATGCTTTGACTTAGATTCCTGCATTGAGCAAGGGGTTGGGCTCGATGGTCTTATAGGCCTCTTCCAACCCTACTATTCTATGATTCTATGATTGATGATGTCTGAGCTGGTGGTAACTGACCAAAAATGGGATCTTGTGGGCATTGTGGATAGTTCAATGAAAACACTAACTGAGAGCATTTCTACATGAGGCTTTTACTGCACACTTGTGATTGGTCACTCAAAGAAGTTTGCGGTCCTTTAACATGATGTCATCAACCTCCAGGGTGTCTCTTATGCTTTCTGACCCTTATTCCAGTTTTTAAAAGACTGGGGATAATGCAGTAATAAATGTTAATCTGCTTTAATGGCAGTGTAAAATTGCACAGTACTGCTATAACACAGTGCCATCTAGTGACTGTATAATGAAGCATATAGAACTTGCAGACAAAGGAAGTCCGGGAAAAAAGCCTGTGTCAGCTTGTGCAAAAAGTCGGTCTTAATCCCACAAAGAACCTGGAAGCAGAAGCTTCCGTAAGTTGAGGGATAAAAAGCCTGGTGTGGAGAAGCCCTCAGTCTGAGACAGCTGTGAAAAGGCAAATTCCATGGTAGGGATCATTAGGAAAGGGATCCAAAATAAAATGGCCAACATCATAATGTCTTTTTATAAATCAGCTGTGTACAGTTCTGGTTGTTGTACCTCAAAGAAGATATTGTCGAGCTCCCTGCCAACAGCACAACTCACCCCATTCAGCAAGTCTCCTGACTCTCTGTGTAGCATTTTCAGAGGCCTGGAAGGGCTGCTGTGGGAAGGAAAGGGTGGAGAAGTTCACTTCTGCCAGTCACTGTTGATCCATCATAAATCTGGATCTGAGCTGTTGTGTGGAGGAAATACATTTAGGACGCAATCCTAACTAGATAGATGGCTGCCTCTGAACTTGGAGGCGACTACCTATCCAAAGCAAGGCAGGAAAGGTGGGGGGGGGATCATTTCTCCGCACCTCTCGTCCCTTGCTGTTTTTTGCTAGACAGCCATTTTCGGCTGTCTAGCAGCGGGGGGCCCGACTAGGAGAGGAAGTTGCCTTATGACACATTGGATATGTTGTATGTGCAGTTCCGCTCTCTTTGCCCCAGAACGCCCCCCGCAGCCCAGCCCCTTTTCAGTTGCTCCGCGCTCCTCTTGTGAGCGCAGAGGATGGGGCTTCTCCATGCTGCCTCCGAGGCAGCACAGATGAGGGGGGTGGTCAGTTTTCAGGGAACTGACCTCAGAGCGCAGGCTCCAAGGTTGCTACCCAGAAATGAGCATATCCTATGGCCTGCTAGACAGTGTCTAGCGGCCATAAGATTGCTCTCTTAAAATACTAAAAATCTATATGGAACAAAAACAGCCAGTGTGGTGTAGTGGTGAGAGTGTTGGACTGGGAGCTGGGAGATCCGGGTTCAGTCCCCACTCAGCCATGGAAGCTCACTGGGTGACTTTGGGCCAGTCACAGACTCTCAGCCCAACCTACCTCACAGGGTTGCCGCTGTGAGGATGAAATGGAGAGGAGGAGGATAATGTAAGCCACCTTGGGTTTCTTGCAAGAGGAAAAAAGTCGGGATATAAATTAAATAAATAAATAAATAAATAAAACCTTTTAACAACCTACCTAAAACTCAAGGGGTCAGCCCAACTTCATTGGGGACAGAATTCCAGAGGTGGGGATGCGGCTGCCACAGAGAAGGCCCACTATCCTGACATCTCTTGGTGATGAGACACACAGAAGGCCATGTGGACAGGCTCTTTGGGCACAATCCTATGCATGTTTAAAAAAGAAAAAAGTCTGGGAGAATGCTGGGAGTTGTGGGACTTTTTTCTGTCTAAAAAAAAATACATAGGATTGTGCCCTTAAACCATGGGCAGGTTCATATGGGAGTAAGCACTCTTTCATTTATCCTGGTCCCCAAGCTGTTTGGGACTTTATAGGTAATCATCAACACCTTGAAGACAAGTAAAGTTGCACCTATTTCAGATGTCATTAATCCTGGAATTGCTACTGCTCCCTGGCTCCACAATCACTAAGGCAAGATTGAGCCCTAAATTTACCCATGGCTTCGGTGGTGGTGGTTATGTTGACTGTCTTTTGTTTGTGTTGTATTTGTCTTGTTTTTAATTAAGCATCATTAGCCACCTTGGATTTCTCACCCCCCCCCATTTTTTAATGGAAGGAAGGAGTGTGTGTAAAATGAAAAGTGCATGTGTGTGCAAAATCAAAGCCTATTCAATATATATCAGGCAGAAACTTTTATGAGCTAGGGTGTCGCACTGTTATTGCAATCCCTGTGCCAACAGCCCAATGCTAAACATGTCTATATGGAAACAAGTACCTCAGCGGTCAATGTAACATTGAAGACAGCCAGTGTGGGGTAGTGGTGAGAGTGCTGGACTGGGAGCCGGGAGATTGGGGTTCTAGTCCCCACTTGGCCATGGAAACTCACTGGGTGACTTTGGGTCAGTCACAGCCTGTAAGCCCAACCTCACAGGGATGTTGTTGTGAGGATAAAATGGAGGAAAGGAGGATTATGTACCCCACTTGGGTTCCTTAAGGAGGAAAAAAGGTGGGATATAAATGTAATAAATAAATAATAAACATGTAAATTTGCTTTGCTATGTGCCTACATCTTCCTTCCTTCCTTCCTTCCTTCCTTCCTTTATTTATTTGGGTTAAGTTAACCTTCTATTTTTTTCTTTCTACATCTGGATTATTACATCGAATACAACCAATGCATATTTAGAGAAGCCAAGTCCCTCCTAGAAATCCCCCATTTTCTACATTTTATTTCAAAACAGCAAATACATTTTAGAGGCATCAATTAACTGCAGGTGGCATATTTGTTTATACAGGCAGTAGTTGATTAGCTGGTTGCTTATTCTATACAGGCAAATAATGACAGGCTATATTTAGCAAGTCAAAATGATGCTCAAACATCTACTTAAAAATGTTTTTTTTAACACATGCTGAGACGACAGCTAGCTGGTATTTATTTTAAACCATAACATTTAATCAAGAAGACAGCTATATTTTCAGACATTGAGAGTACACTGTTTTTGCCACTTGGTGGTGCTTTGATCACAATTTTTATTTAAAAACAAAACAAAGCAAAGCAAATTATTTCACCAGCTCTTGAGGAAGTAATGGCAATTTTACATATTACACCAAAGCACATTTTGCTCTTCCGTGTTCTGTACAATGCAATTTGTAAACTCACCCTGGATGCAACACATTTAAACTGGTTTCTTCCCTTTTTTATTTCTCATGAAAAATATTCTCACATGATATGCTGAGCTAGAGAGAGAAGATCAAAAGCACTTTTTTTTGTTTCAGTGTGAAAACAACCTCAGATCTGATTTGTAGAAGGCTTAGAGCAGGAGTGGGCAAAAGGCAAATCGGAATTTACTGGTAGACCTCTGGGTAATTTCCAGAATATCAGCATGGGGTTCTGACTCGGAGACCTAGTTCTCATGTAACAACAATCCCAGAGTACGGGTTATGTATGAGTTGTTGAATTGTGGGTTGTCATGACGGGGGAACCCCGCACTATGGCTTAACTATGGGCTGTTAACCTTGAAACCACCCAGAGAGCTTCGACTATGAGGCGGTATAGAAATATAATAAATGAAATGAAACGAACAATCCAGAGTTCACAACCCAACAACAAACCATGAGTTCTCTTTCTGGGTTGTTCATCATCATCACCCAGGATGCCCGTTTTATGCACCAGCAGCCGCAGGAGTTGATGCAATCTCTTGCAAGATGGCAGAAGGTCTCTTGAATAGAGTGCAGAGTCAGGGGTCCAATCCTGTGAAGGGGCAGTGTTTTCTGGCCCCACATCAGATCTTTAAGCCCAGCAAAGAATAGTTTATGAGTTCTGTTGCCTGGGGCGTGTGTGTGTGTGTGTGTCTACTTTGTATAGTTTCTTGCCATTTTCTCCCTTCTTGGCTCTGATAGCAAAAGTGACCTGGGCAGAAAACTGCGGTTTAAAGGTGCTACTTTTTGGTTTGTAAAAAACAAGTCCCTGGGGCTTCTTGCTGCACCCTAGTTTGACGTTTGCCAGAGAAAAGGCTCAGAACTGAGAGGATTTCCCCACTGCCAACTTCTCTAGTGTTTTTCTCCCGTTCAATGTTGACCTCCAGAATGGTTTCCTTTCTTCTCACTGCTACCTTCTATGCTCTGTGTTAGTGAAGAGAGAGGAATTACCATCATTTGCACTAAACCTGCAGATAACACATTGTTGAAGAAGCACACATCAGCACACATCCCCCCCCCACACACACACTGACCACCACTAAATAGCACTATACAATTTTTAAAACTATATGCTTATCTCACTTGCACAATTCTGTAATTGCATTCAGGTAGAGCGACAATTGACGAATAACAACAAAGGGCATAAATCCCCTAGTTAAATAGCTAATTTCAGTCCAGAAGCCCAGGACAGTTTGTTTCAGAGTGGCAACAAGTTCAGGAAACAATTAATTAAATCTCTGCTAAGGAGAGAAACAGGAGCTGCTTAGCAGCCTTATAGCTGGAACTGACTTGGATTCCTGCACTGAACAGTGGTTTGGACTCGAAGGTCTTATAGGTCCCTTCCAGCCCTACTATTCTGTGATTCTATGAACTTACACATGCAGCATTCAATGTGTGATCTCTTCTTGGTTTTAAAGTTCCTTCCCATGCATTTATTTACCCCTTCATGGATCACTGCCTTGTTGTGGTGAAGGGGCTTGCATAACTCAGTGAAGCCATAAGCTATGCCGTGCAGGGCCACCCAAGACGGACAGGTCATGGCAGAGAGTTCTGACAAAATGTGTCCACTGGAGAAGGAAATGGCAACCCACTCCAGTATTCCTGCCAAGAAAACCCCATGGAATGTATCACAAGGCTAAAAGATATGATGTCGGAAGATGAGCCCCTGTGGTCAGAAGGTGTCCAATATATTACTGGGGAAGAGCAGAGGGAATTTCCAAGTAGTGCCAGAAAGAGTGAAGCGGCTGGGCCAAAGCCGAAAGGACACTCAGCTGTGGATGTGTCTGGTGGTGAAAAGAAAATCCGATGCTGTAAAGAACAATATTGTTTAGGAACCTGGAATGTAAGATCAATGAATCAAGGTGAGCTGGAGGTGGTCAAACATGAGATGGCAAGATTGAACATCGACATCTTGGGAATCAGCAAACTCAAATGGACAAGCATGGGCGAATTTAATTCAGGTGATCATCTATTCATATCTACTACTGTGGGCAAGAATTCCTTAAAAGAAATGGAGTAGCACTCATAGTCAATAAAAGGGTGGGGAAAGCAGTACAGGGGTACAATCTCAAAAACGATAGAATGATCTCAGTACGAATCCAAGGCAAACCATTCAACATCACAGTAATTCAAGTCTATGCCCCAACCACTGGGGCCGAAGAAGCTGACGTTGATCGGTTCTATGAAGACCTACAACACCTTCTAGAACTAACACCAAAAAAAGATATCCTTTTCATCATAGGGGATTGGAATGCTAAAGTAGGAAGTCAAGAAATCACCGGAATAACAGGCAAGCATGGCCTTGGTGTACAAAATGAAGCAGGACAAAGGCTAATAGAGTTTTGCCAAGAGAACACGCTGATCATAGCAAACACTCTTTTCCAACAGCACAAGAGGCGACTGTACACATGGACATCACCAGATGGTCAATATCGAAATCAGATTGATTATGTCCTTTGCAACCAAAGATGGAGATGCCAAAGGGTGTTCAAACTACCGTACAATTGCACTCATTTCACATGCCAGCAAGGTGATGCTCAAAATCCTACAAGGTACGCTTCAGCAATATGTGAACCGAGAATGACCGGAAGTACAAGCTGGGTTTCGAAGAGGCAGAGGAACTAGAGATCAAATCGCCAACATTCGCTGGATCATGGAGAAAGCAAGAGAGTTCCAGAAAAACGTCTATTTCTGCTTCATTGACTATGCTAAAGCCTTTGATTGTGTGGATCACAACGAACTGTGGCAAATTCTTAAAGAGATGGGAGTACCAGACCACCTTACCTGTCTCCTGAGAAACCTGTACGAGGGGCAAGAAGCAACAGTAAGAACCAGACATGGAACAACCGATTGGTTCAAAATTGGGAAAGGAGTACGACAAGGCTGTATATTGTCACCCTGCTTATTTAACTTATATGCAGAGTACATCATGAGAAACGCCAGGTTGGATGATAGGGATGTCAGAGAATTTCTCCACGAAGGCTGAATGCCAGCGCATTCGGCCCCCCGAAATTGGTGGAGAAACGGTCTGCCATCCCCCCGCCCCCCCCCCCCGGGACGGGACTTACCTTTGGCGAATGTCCCTGGCGGCAGCAGCTCTGGCGGCGGTTCAGCGGCGGTTCGGCGGCGATGCGGTGGCGGCAGCTGCGGCAGCCAGTCTTCCAACCGGCTGCCACCGCCGCCATTTCCAAGTAAAAAAAAAAACACGTGATAAGCTACGTAAAGATTTATGGCTATTTGCATTCCCCTTATTTTCGCCATAGTCTACGTAAATGTTTACGTAGACTACACGTGCCAAAATAAGGAACGTAAATGGCGGCGCCCATGGGGGCCGCAATTTGTGTACGCGCGGGTTTTTTTGTTTTCTTTCCACTCAGCCATGATAGGCTACGTAAACTTTTACGTAGCCTATCACGGCTGACTGCAGGGACGCAAACGGCGGTGGCTACAGCCGCCATTTGCATCCTGGCAGGACTGGAGGATTCGCGGCTGGAGGGACGGGGCGCCTCCCCCCCGGCCAGAATTTTGGGGAGGAGGGATGGGCGCCTCCCCCCGGGTCAGAATTTCGGGGGGAGGGACGGAGCGCCTCCCCCCCACCACGAATCAAGCTTCAGGATCAGGTAAGGGACTTTCGTACATCCCTATGGATGAATCACTGTCGGAATTAAGATTGCCGGGCGAATTATCAACAACCTCAGATACGCAGATGATACCATCCTAATGGCAGAAAGCGAAGAAGATCTAAAGAGCCTCTTGTTGAGGGTGAAAGTGGAGAGTGCAAAAGCTGGTTTGAAACTCAACATTAAAAAAACTAAGATCATGGCATCTAGCCCCATCACTTCCTGGCATATAGAAGGGGAAGAAATGGAAGCAGTGACAGATTTTATTTTCTTGGGCTCCAAGATCACCGCAGACGGTGACTGTAGCCATGAAATTAAAAGATGCTTGCTCCTTGGGAGGAAAGCTATGGCAAACCTAGACAGCATAGTAAGAAGCAGAGACATCGCCTTGCTGACAAAGGTTCATACAGTCAAAGCTATGGTTTTCCCAGTAGTAACGTATGGCTGTGAGAGCTGGACTATAAGAAAGGCTGAGCGCCGAAGAATTGATGCTTTCGAACTGTGGTGCTGGAGAAGACTCTTACAAGTCCCCTGGACTGCAAGGAGCTCAAATCAGTCCATCCTAAAGGAAATCAACCCTGAGTGCTCATTGGAAGGACAGAAACTGAAGCTCAAATATTTTGGCCACCTAATGTGAAGAGAAAACTCTCTGGAAAAGACCCTGATGCTGGGAAAGACTGAAGGCAAAAGGAGAAGGGGACGGCAGAGGATGAGATGGCTAGATAGCATCACCGATGCAATGAATATGAACTTGAGCACGCTCTGGGAGAGAGCGCAGGACAGGAAGGCCTGGTGTGCTATGGTCCATGGGGTCACGAAGAGTCGGACACGACTTAACGACTGAACAACAACCCACGCATTTGCCTTGAGCCTCTTTCTGCAGCACTGCACTGAGACATTTCCTGGGCTGAATGTAAAACTGGGGTGTTAAACTTCTTTGGGCCCAAGGGCCAAAATCCATTTCAGAGAAGCTCGGGAGCGGGGGGAGGACTGCAAAAGCCCGAAAACTGCCAAACAATCAATGGTGGGGTGAAAGGGGCGGGGGTTTCTGGGAAAACCCAGAGGGCTGGATTTGGCTTCCTAGGCCCAAGGTTCTGTACCCCTGGTGTTAAAGGAAACCTCAGCACATCCTTCCCCAGCACTAAGCAGCCCCAAACAATCCAATGAGCAGATTTGGGCTGATCCACAGAAGTCTGCAGTAAGTTCCCCTTCTTCTGGGGAAGAGTTGAAGCAGTATTTGAGCTTCGCAAAAGCACATTGTTAAATTATGGCATTTGCTCCCATGATATGGCCACCCGTTTGGATGGCTTTAAAAGGGGACTAGACAAATGCACAGAAGATAAGGCTATCAGTGGCTACTAATCATGATGGCTATATGCCACCTCCAGTATCAGAGGTAGTATGCCTATGTACACCAGTTGCTGGGGATCATGGGTGGGAGGGTGCTGTTGCACTCACGTCTTGTGGGTTTCCCATGGGCAGCTGGTTGGCCACTGGATGAACAGAAGGCTGGACTAGATGGACCCTTGGCCTGATCCAGCATGGCTCCTCTTTCATCCTGCTGGAGGAAGGTGGCTGCTGGTGTTCATAGCAGCAACTTCCTTTTCCAGTGAAGCCAGAATAGACAGTAAGGCTGGAGATCCAGCATTTTGATCTGCTGTGATGATTTTTCTTTGACTAATTAGCAGCCCCGTGGGGCTACTTTGAAGTTGGGGAAACGGTCCTCTGCTAGTTTCTGTGGAGGGAGGGGGGTTGAGCACAGGGGAGTGACTTGCATCACAGGACACAAAATGGCTCTGCAACAGGAAATGCAAGGCAAGCAAGAGAGGCAACCCACGCAGTCATCCACCACCCCAGGGACAACTCCTCCCACTGTGCCCTTAATCACTCATTTCCAGATCCACACTTGCAAAACAATTGTGCTTCTCTTCCACTCTTTCCCTGCTTAACAGATTTTCTGCATTAAGAGAAAAGACAGCAAGCAGGGGATTACAGGAGAAGGAGGATGTGGTGTGGACTCCAGTAAAATTCTGAGAATGAGGCATGGCTGTCACACAGTTAAGGGCTCTGTTGGGAAGCGCCCTAAGAGTCAAAGGCACTGTGCAGCTATTCCATCTGTTCCTCTTTAGTGAATTTTCCTGGTTAGAAAAATGATGGGAGATATGGTGGGAAAACATGGGAGGGTGACAAGGTCCCCATGTGAATGTCTGTGAATGAGGCAGTCCGGAAGCAACCCATGTTGTTTCAAAGGCGACAAATGCAGTTTTACCATCCCAGAATGTTTGTCACGTGGGTGTCGCCAGGAGGTACACTTGGTAGGCTGGGGTGAACGAGATCACCGTTCCCTAAGCATCCTAATTGAATAGAATCAACTGGGAAGAAAGTACAACTAGGACCCATGAAATCAAAAAGGGATGCTCCTGATTTCATGTGATTTTTAAAAGGGAGACCCCCCAAACCACCATCATATCACAGAGAGCACATCTGCCTCCATGGACTGAACCAGAAAAATCACAGATCAGCCACTCATGGGCGCAGCCACGGCATAAAACAGGGATCCCTGGCAGGGATCCTCTTGATTTCATAGGATCTTTGCAGAGCAAATCCCCCAAACTACTATCGTATCACAGAGCCATGGCACAAAAACAGGGATCCGAGGCAGGGATCCTCAGGGATCCAAATGATTTTTAGAAGAAAGATACCCCCAAACACCATATCACAGAGCATATCTCCTTCAACTGACTGAAACAGAAAAATCATGGATCTGCCACTCTTGGGCACAGCCACGGTGGAAAAACAAGGATCCAAGGCAGGGATCCTCTTGATATCATCTGATTTTTACAGAGCAAATTCCCTAAACTACCATCATATCACAGAGCACATCTGCCTTGATGGACTGAACTAGAAAAATCATGGATCTGCCACTTGTGGGCACAGCCACGGTGCAAAAACTTGGATCTGAGGCAGGAATCCTCCTGATATCATATGATTTTTACAGAGCAAATTCCCTAAACTACCATCATATCACAGAGCACATCTGCCTTGATGGACTGAACTAGAAAAATCATGGATCTGCCACTTGTGGGCACAGCCACGGTGCAAAAACTTGGATCTGAGGCAGGAATCCTCCTGATATCATATGATTTTTACAGAGCAAATTCCCTAAACTACCATCATATCACAGAGCACATCTGCCTTGATGGACTGAACTATAAAAATCATGGATTGGCCACTCATGGGCACAGCCACAGTGCAATAACATGGATCCGAGGCAGAGATCCTCAGGGATCCTCCTGATTTTTACAAGAAAGATACCCCAAAACACCATTGTATCACACTGCACATTTGCCTCCATGGACTGAACCAGAAAAACCATGGATCTTGCATTCATGGGCATAGCCATGGCACAAAAACAGGGATCCCTGGCAGGGATCCTCTTGATTTCATATGATTTTTATAGAGCAAATCCCCCAAACCACCATCGTATCACAGAGCACATCTGCCTCGGTGGACTGAACCAGAAAAATCATGGATCTGCTACTCATGGGTGCCGCCACGGTGCAAAACATGGATCCTTGGCAGGGATCCTCTTGATTTCATATGATTTTTTACAAAGCAAATCCATCAAACCACAATCAAATTTCAGAGCACATTTGCCTCTGTGAACTGAACCAGAAAAATAATGGATCAGGCACTCATGGGCAAAGCCACGGTGCAAAACAGGGATCCTTGGCAGGGATCCTCTTGATTTCATATGATTTTTCAGAGCAAATCTCCCCAAACCACCATCGTATCACAGAGCACATCTGCCCCCAAGGATGTGGACAAGGTGCTTGTTTAAGTTAGCCCAAGCACCCTTGCCCATCGTGGCTTATGACATTCAGAAGGGAGGGGTTGACTGGCTCGTTTTCAAAGGCTATCAGTTCTTCCCTACTGGTCATAGTGGTGAGACCACTTCTGAAATAAACATCCTTGGATCCAGGAATAATTATAGGCCAGTAGCTAACATCCCTTTCCTGGGCAAGGTGCTTGAAAGGGTGGTAGCGGATCAAATCCCATCACTTGTGGATGAAATTGATTTTCTAGATCCACCTTCAGTCAGGGTTTAGGCCTGGTTTTGGCACAGATAATGCAGTGGTTACCCTGAGCTTTGCTGAGAAAGAGACAAGGAGGGGTGCAACCCAGTTGATTCTCCTGGATCTTGCAGTGGGTTGTGATACCATCAGCCATGGCATCCCTCAGGACTGGCTGTCTGAGTTGCATGTGGGTGGTACAGCTTTCTAATAGTTCCATTCGTATTTGGATGGCCATTTACAGAAGGTGCTGCTAGGATGTGTGTGCTAAACTCCATAGCATGTTTTGGGGCCCAACAAGGTTCCATCTTGTCCCACATGCTACTTAAGGTCCATATTGAAACTGCTGAGGGAAGTCATTAGGAGACTTAGACTGCAGTGTCATTGGTATGCTGATGGCACATAGACATAGCTCCATCATCTGATCCCTGTGGGGAAGTGGATGCGCTTAATCAGTGCCTGGCCATGGTAATGGACATAATGAGGGCCAATAAACTGAAGCTCGATCCGGACAAGACAGAGGTACTGCTGGTGGGTGGCTTGACTCTTCAGGGAAGGATTTGCAGTCCCCAGATATTGGGATCAAGTCCATAGCTTGGGGGTTCTTCTAAACCGAACTTTGTCACTAGAGGGACAAGCGCCTTCTGGGGCTCAAGCACCTTCTACCACCTTTGGCTGATACAGCAGCTACAACTCTACCTGTATAGTGACATCCTTGCTTCAGTGATCCATGCCCTGGTAATCCTGCTAGATTACTGCAAAGCGTTGTATGTAGGGCTGCTCTTGAATACAATCCAGAAACTTCAGTCAGTACAAAATATGGCAGCTAGGAGACTGGCTGGAACTGGGCATTCCACACCCAATTCAAGATTCCCACCTAAAAACCTGGAACATTCATGAGGATCTGGAACTTGGACCCAAGCTTTTCACCATAGTTGCACCATGAAGTTCTGGATCAGTGCTTTCTATGGTTCAGTCCCTGGACACAGACATGATCTATGATTTAATGGTGACTTCGGAGGCATCCCCATAAAAATCCGGGGGAATCATGAGTATCCATGCCTCAGATCCATGTTTTGTGGAACAACAGCACCACAAACCTGAGGATCCATGATTTTCAAAATGAAGTCCATGGACACAAAAATTATCTATGATTTGCTGTTTATTTAAAAAAAAAATCCATAGTATCCATGACCCCAAATCCATGTTTTTATGCCATGGTGGTTCTGTGAAGCATGGGAGTGTGATTATTATGGATTCATGTTTTTACATCACACTTACTCCATGAAGTACAGGGTCAATAATATAATTTTGCTCTGTGGCCATGGATGTGATCTGTGATGTAATGATGCATTTGTGGGGACGCTATATAAAAATCCAGAGGACCCATAAGGAACTGCATCTTGAATCCTTTTTCTATTCTTGCCATCCTGGATCTGAGAAATATAGGATCCATGCCACTGACATGGATTTGCTTTGTGATTCACTTGTGATTTTGAATGCACTACATATATTATCCAGATGATACATCAGAATCCTTGCCTCACATATATGGTTCACACTATTTGAGGTGAAGCAGCAGATCTGGGATTCTTAGTGTGCATACTTGGACAAAGATGAGTTCTGTGCTTTGATGGCGGGGGGGGGGCAACCCAATGTAAAAATTCAGAGGATCCGTATTGAATTGTGTGTCTTATCCATGGTTTTATAACATCACAGTGCTATGAAGCCCCAAACCTATGTTATTTGTCACTCGTTCCCTGGGCATGACTGTGTTCTGCGATATGAAGGCGTACGTGTGTATGGGCCTTTCCCTGTAAAAATGATAAGGATCCCTGACTCGGATCCCTGTTTTGCGCCGTGGCTGCAGCCATGAGTGGCACAGCTGTGATTTTTCTGGTTCAGTCCGTGGAGGCAGGTGTGCCCTGTGATATGATGGTGGTTTGGGGGATTTGCTCTGTAGAAATCCTATGAAATCAAGAGGATCCCTGCCAAGGATCCCTGCTTTTGTGCCATGGCTGCACCCATGAGTGGCACATCCGTGATTTTTCTGGTTCAGTCAGTGGAGGCAGATGTGCTGTCACATGATGGTGGTTTTGTGGGTTTGCCCTTTAAAAATCTTACGAAATCATGAGGAATCCCTTTTTGATTTCATGGATCCTCATTTTACCCAGTCCCTAATAACTGCGCTGAAAGGCCTCTGCCCCACTATCTGACAGAGTTATTTGCTTTTCTGAATGAGGACACCTCCGAAACCTTAACTCAGGGCTGGGCAGAATGTGGATCTCCAGATGTTTGAAACGTCAACTCCCAGCATTCCTGGCCCCTGGCCATGCTGGCAGCGGCTTCATGGAGTCGCAGTCCCAAACATCTGGAGATCTACCTTCTGCCCCCCTCCCCGGGCCTGGCACCCTCCGGCTGTGTTGGACTCCTATGGTCCTCAGTAGCCCAACATATCTGGAGGGCGCCAAGTTGGGGAAGGCGGCCTTAACCCTTTGGCTTCCTATTTGCTTTGCTAAACGAGGCGCGGGGGGGGGGGTGCGCTTTCGCAAGCGGGGCAGTTCGGTGGGTGGAGAGAAGCTGGAAGGAAACGCTTCGCGAAAGCGAAAGCAGGCAGAGAGCGGGGCCGGCGAGGGAGGCCTTCGAGCTGCCTTGGCTTGCGGGTTCGAGTGGCGTCGTTCAAGCAGCCATGGCGCAGGGGAGCCAGGTAATCCGGTGAGAACCTTTCGACCTTCTGCTAGCTCTTGGCGGGATCCCCGCGGAACGGGGAAAGAGGCGAAGCGAGCTGGACCGGGTGTAAGGCGCTCCCGGGCGGCAGCCTAGCCGTGCGTGCGCCCTCCTCTCTTCCTCGGTGGCGCGGCGCGATCCCGCCAGGCCGCGCCCAAGCCCGGAGGACCACTGGCCATTTTCTTCTCTGCGGCTGCTGGCGAGGCGGCGGGCCGGTTGAATCCCGCCTCCAGCAGCGCTGGAGCGAACGGGCAGAAGTCGCTCGCCAAGGCGGCGCCAGTTTCTTCCGTAGGCCCGCAGGGAACTCCCTCATCCCAGGGGCCAGGGCAGACCTTCGGTCCATCGAACTCAGCAGCGGCTGCACGAGCCTTCCCCAACCTGGAGCCCTCCAGAGGTGTTGGACTACAGTTCCCATCAGCCTCAGCCAGCAGGGCCAGCGGCTCTTCCTGCTGGCGAGGATGTGGTGGCAGTTGTAGTCCCAGACACCTGGAGGGCAACAGACTGGGGATGGCTGGTCGACACAGAGTGGCAGCGGCTCTCCAGGGCTTCCTTCCTAGCTACCTGGAGATGCCCAGGGTTGAACCTGGGACTACGCGCATGCTGTCGCCCCTCAACCTCACGGCGAATCAAGCTCATATCCGGCAGGCCTGATTCTTGGCTTGCGTGTGGAAGCCAAACAGCCGTTCACAAGACACTGTCCCAAGTGGAAGTCCGTGAGGGGGTCTGTCAGGCTTCCCCGTAGTCTTGTATCTGTGTTGGAATCAGCAATGCCTCATCTCATCAAGTCGGCATGACGTCTCTTGCATGCTACTGTAAGCCTGTTGCAAAGTGCAGACTTTTTAGCGACAGCCTACTGTCCAGAGTTCTCCTCCTTCCCTCTCCCCCTTTGTTGTTTTGCTTAGCATCCCACTTGAAAACGTTCTGGAAACGCAAAGGCCTCCTCACTACTTCGTAGAGGAAAACAGAAAAATAAGAGTTCATGTGAAATCAGCCTTGATTGTATTTAGATTGTTAACGTGGCCATTTCCCCTAGATGTTAACGCTCTTCAAACTTACAGAACCTCTGAGAATAGCAGATTCTTGTCCAAGCTGCCATCGATAAAGGTTCCTGTTTTGCAAATTCACTATATCTGCCCTTTCTGATGGTTGTATTTAAACTAATTTGCTCATGTATCTATATCTGTATCTATATCTATCTGTTATTGCATGACATTGATATCTATTTTCTCTCACTCATTCTCCTACCAGAGTACCAGCTCACCAGAATTATGGAGCTATTGATCAGATACCTGCTCAAGGGGCATTTGGTATGAAAATTAAGTCAACATGGACAATAGTTATCCTAAAGATCGAGTTGATAATTCTGGTTGACATAGTATAAAAGTGTACGTAGGCAAAGCTTGGTATAGCTGCATCAGTTTATCTATTTTGAAATCTGCTCAGTTAACAGTGTAGTTCCATGCATGTTTACTCAAAGGTACATCCCATTCTGTTTAATGGGTCTTACTTCCAGGAAAGTGTACATAGGATTGCAGCCTAGCAATTCAATCCTGTACACACTTATCAGGGATTACACCATTACACATAGGGTACTACACATAGGGTAGTATCCAGTGTTGGTCCTACTTAGAGTAGACCCATTGAAATGAATGGGACTTCAGTTAATCATTCATTTCAATGGGTCTACCCTACATTTGACTAACATCGCATACTACCCAGTGGGATTTACGTATATTATTGAGATTGTACTGTGAATCTGTTGGTTTGTTTTCTTAAAAAAACAAATACAAAGCAGAATCGCTGGTGAGGAACATTTGGAGTTAATATGCAATACTCTGCTGTTTAATTTCTGCCACTCCACACGGCTGATAGCAAAACATCTATTTTCAGTGTATATATAAAGTTACACCTCTGAACTCTATGTTAATTAATCTGGAATAATTATCAATTAGTAGGGTTTTTTTGTCTCACAGTCATTTATGAAGGCTAGAATTCCTACTAGTCTGTTATGGATGCATTATAATTAAAGAGTGGGGGAAATGTACTCTAAAACCTCAGCACATCCCGCATACAGTTAAGTAAACTCTAGTAAGATCCTTTTTTGTTTATAACATTTTTATCCACCCTTCCTCCAAGGAGTTCCAGGCACCACATAAGATGCTCCTCTCCGTTTATTCTCACAGAGCCCTGTGAGTTATGTTAGGCTGAAAGATAGTGACTGGATCAAGGTTATCCAGTGGGCTTTATGGCAGAGCACAAGTTTGAAGTTTTGTTTCCCTATTCACTCCACCACAATGGCTATCTGAACTTAAAACACCAGTAGTAAATAAAGATAAGAGGATTGCTTATACATTACATGGGTAGTTCTGAAGCATGATTAGATCAGCATTTCAGGGCAAGTACACTATTACTTTTACAGGAAATCCCTTAGCTACTTGTTCTTAGAAATGTATCTCATACATTTATGACGAAATATAGCTGCAGTGATGGAAAAGGCAGTGCTGAATTTCAGTTGAAGGGTATTACAGTGTAAATGTAGTGCTGTTTCAGCTTCAAAAGAAAACAACTAATTGTAGAGAATTACATTTCCTATCTAGCACATTTGATACAACTTTATTTAAATAATAAATTGCATACCGATGAAACTAGAATTATATCTATTTCTGCAGCCAGTCCTACCTGTCATGTTTTCAGCAGTGCTAATAGTAGACTCAGTTCAAGCCACACATAGTTGCATGTGACTAGTGCTCCTGGAATAAGATGAATGTTCCCATTTGCATTAGATACACATCCTTAAAGTTCTCCTATGACTAACTGAACATTGAGATTCAAAACTGTATCAGGTGCATGAAATAATTTTCCTTTTTCAATGGGGCAAATAAGTTTTATGCTTCTATTCCTCTTAATTTCACTATTTCATTTATGTAAAGAAAAGAAAACCAACCCTGTATTGAGGATTCCATATGGTTGTGAAAGTTTGAGGCCTACAGAAATAAGATAAAAAGGTCAGGCCTAGAGGCTTGGCATTTTTTTGTTGGCAGGGGGTATCCCTGAGGAGAGTAATTTTATTTCCCTGGTTAGGTTTAATTTTCCTAAGTTCAATTTCTTCAGGTTTGAAACAGTACTTTCGGTTTTGAGGAAGGAGGGGATAGAGAGAGAGAGAGAGCAGAGTCAGAAGACTAGAGCTGAAGAGAGAGCAGGAAGAAGGAGCCTGGAGAAGCCTAAGTGCTGCTAGGTTAGAGGAACTTGTGTTTTTGCAACCTTTATTTTCTCTTAATGCGTTTTGTATCACTCAGCAATATTCTGTAAATGCCTTTAGTTGTAATTTGTAGGGATGGGTGGATTCCCTACCTTTTTCTCTGCTTGGGAATCTGCCCGTGGGGGGAGGTGATCCGTCCCTCCCCCCTGAATCCTCCCTGGCCGGCTCCACTCTGTGGCAATTCTGTGGAGCTGCCAGCTGGCTCCGAAGCGCCAGCGATATGGCCGTCATTGCCGTATCGCTGGCTGGGCTGACTGACTCCAGATGCAAATGGCGTAGCAGATGCCATTTGCGGCCAGAAAGCAATTAGATTAAGTTAAATGCAGCTGTAAATGGCCTAGCGTATTGCGTGAAAAACCAGAGACGCAAATGCCGTCCGCTGCGCCATTTGCGGCCATAAAGCCCTTAGTTTAAGCTAAATGCAGCCATTTATGGCTGCATTTAGCTTAATCTAATTGCTTTCCAGCCGCAAATGGCGTCTGCTACGCCATTTGCGCCCGGAGTCAGTCAGCCCAGCCAGCAATACGGTAATGGCGGCCGTATCGCTGGCGCTCTGGAGCCGGCGGGCGGGGATGATCTGGCCAGGGAGGATTCCTCAGGGAGGTGGAGGTAAGCGATCCATTCCTCCACGGACTCCAGAGACTGGATTCTTTTGAATCCGGCCTCACTGGGGTCTGTGGAGGAATTCTCCGCCATCCCTATTCACCTGCTTGCTTTAATTTACCAGTAAACTGTTGTGGTTAACACCAAAGTGTCTGAAGTGCCAATCACCCCACGTCCACAACCTAAACCCCATGTTATCGGGAAGGGGAAGTTTAAAAGAAGGAAGGTGGGACTGTTAAGGAGGCAAGAGATCCTTAAGGAGTTGCTCAGAGGGTCCAGGTCGTCAGTGGAGTCTTGACAATGGTTCATTAGATGCTTGAGTAACAACAGTGTTTAACACTGCCCTTTTGCTTGTCTTTGTGTTGTAGGTGTCATCCCTCCTAAGGACATGAATCAGATCCCAGGACCTTCTGCTCCTCCTGTCTATGACATGAGCCATGCCTCCGGCTATGAAGGCACAACAGCTGGAGATGGTGGCAAGTACAATATAGAAGTGATGCAACTGTTGAAGGGAGCTCTAGTTCGCAAAAGCTTTGCCATAATAAAGACATTAGTCTTTAAAGTGCTATAACAGTCCTTGTTGATTTTGTGGCAAAAAAAGACTACATGGAATGTAGAATCTACATGTGTTATTTCTTCTGAGCTAAAGCAGAGGTTAATAAAAGGCACTTGCAAACAACCGTGTCACTGCTAACAACAGTGGAAATTGTTGCAGGACACAGAATAATGGGCTCAAGTTACAGGAAGCCAGATTCCGGCTGAACATCACGAAAAACTTCCTGACTGTAAGAGCAATACGACAATGGAACCAATTACCTGGGGAGGTGGTGGGCTCTCCCACACTGGAGGCGTTCAAGCCGAGGCTGGACAGCCATCTGTCAGGGATGCTCTGACTTGGATTCCTGCATTGAGCAGGGGGTTGGACTCGATGGCCTTGTAGGCCCCTTCCAATCCTACCATTCTATGATTCTATGATTTAATGGATGTGTTTTATGAAGTCATGAAGCATTTCAATGAAGACGAGTTGCAGTTATATGGAAGTTAAGATATTCCTGTAAGAAGAAACCATTGACAATGACTGTATTTGGACATAATGCTAAACCATGTTTTAGTGTTAACAAGAATGAGCTTCTGGCTCATGTGCTGCCAACTCTTCTCTGGTGTGGCTGTGAGGAGGAGATCAGAAGTTTCAACTTCTATTTTAGCCTAACCATAGTTTAGCATTTTATCTGAACCCTAAACTGTGGTTCACTTGACTATAGTTAGTTGGCAGTTTCATAAACTATTATTTGAAGTTGGCTTGTTCAACAAACCATAGTTAAGATTAACCACAGTTTGTCTGGGGTTGGACAACTCCGCAAGCTATGGGTAATCCAAAATGGAAGTAAAAGTTCCTGAACTTCTCATACCTGTGCTGGAGGAGAGTGTGTTAGCCTGAGGCTCACTGCAGCTCATTCTCAGAACACTAAACCAAGGTTTAGCATTACATCTGAAAGAGACCATTATGTTCAGTTGTGTTGCCATCCAATCCCACCCGCCGCCACCCCCCATCCTTTGCCTTGCTTAAAGTATCTTTTGCTGTACTATTAAGCAAAACAGATAAGCAAATTCGTTGAACTGCCTGGATAGTTCTTTCAGTTATTGCCAAGAGAAAATTGAAGGAGAACTTTCAAACATGGTACTGCTAACATCACAGAACAGTCGCACTACCTTTTTCTAACATCTGCTTTTCTCACTCACAGAAGGAAAATATTTCCCTCCTCCACCTGACTTAGTTCCTAATCGTGGAGGTGAGCCACCTCCACCTCTGAGAAACTGGAGGTAAGATGAATACTCTTCTTTCAGTTGTGCTGATCATAGTCCATTTTTTGTTTTGTCTTTGCCACAAACTAATTGTAATAGGCTGCTCACTTCTGGGAAAGGAGAGTGAAAACATATTGGTAAATAGATGGGGGAAATGGATACATGTTCCCTTTTTTAAAAATCAAAGAGCGTATGTTCTTTACAAAGCAGCGGTGCACAACTTTTATGGCCCTAAGGCCAGATTTGGTGGCAGCAGGGCTCTAGACATGTGCACACATACCCACACATATGCAAACATAGACACAGAAGCACAGAAGAATCCCTGGGTTTCCCTTGCTAGTGCTAGCAAGAGAAACCCCAGGCAGTGCTGCTGCCATAGATGATGGGGCAAGGGGTGAGGCAGGCCCCCAGAAATGGCTTGGTGGGTCCCTTGGACGGACCTCTGTTACAGAACATAGTTTTCTGAAGTGAAGTGCCTGAGGCCCTAGAAGAGCATGAGAAGTTTGTGCTGTTGTTCCTGCTTATTCCCTCTGTCACCTCTGTTGTTTTCTACAGTATTCCTGCCATTTCAGAAGATGAAGCCAAAGAAGCTTTTGTTGAGTATGCTGCAAGCAAGTGCTGCTACAGCCAAGCCCCAGCAAGAGAGATGTCGTTTCAGGATCTACAGTCATTCAATACCTACAGAGTAAGCAGTATATATACTGTAGTAGTATATATTGTCTATTTATTTGATAATATTCATATACCACCTGTCATACACAGCATATCCAGGTAGTATACAACAATAAAAATGTAAGATAAATACAATATGACTAAAACATAGACTGGGTCTGTATAACATGATAACCCACACTCAAGGGTTTTTGTTGAAACATGGGTTGTTGTTGAAATGTGGGTTGTTATGTTGTCTGAGCCCAGCCGTGATGACAAGCTATGGTTTCTTAACCACAGACAACCCATGAAGAGATCCCATGGTTTGTTGTTGGTTGTGAACTATGGCTTATTCATAGTTAACAAATGATGGTTTGTTATCGTTGCTGGGTTCAAACAGCACAACAAACCATGTTTGAATGACAACCCACACTCAGCCCCAACTTAACCTTTAAGTGTAGGTTATGTTGGATGAACCCAGTCATAGCAAAACAAACCAATGGCCGGCAACTAATAATCAAAATGAAAGGCATCACAAATCATTGAACACCAAGGCAAATAAAAAAAGTCATAATCATGCACCTAAACTGCATTAAGGAGGGTACTCCAGAGAGTGGGAACCACCACAGAAAAGGCCCTCTTCCTGGTTGTTGCCAGATGGACATCTGCAGCATGTGGCACAGCTGGGAGGGCTTCTGATGATGATTGCAGTGGCTGGGCAGGTCTAAGTGGGAGAAAGCCAGGTATCCTGGTCCCAAGTTATTTAGGGCCTTATAGGGTGATACCAAAAATTTAAACCTGGCGTGCAGTGAGGCTGTCAATCCGCTCTGGGTTTCAGTCAGAATTCTAAAGGAACTATCCAAGGTGCTGAACCCATTTTGGGGATGAGGTTCAGCACTTTAAGATAGCTCCTTCTGACTGGTTCTGACAGAAACCTAGAGCAGATTTACAGCCCCACTGACATCGGAGCCACCAACCTCCACTGGGCCCAGTGGCAAATTGGCAGCCGGTTGAAAATAGTTACACATTTGAATTGCTTGTTGTATTTACTGTCTAATGTGTTTATATTCTGGTTGTTAGGTGTCTTGACTGCCATGGGTAGAAAGTTGGAATAGGAATTTAAATTTAAACAAGCCATAAATAGCGTTATTCGCTTCTAACTCTCCAGACCTTATTGTACATTTCACATCAAAGTAGCTAACAATACAACCCTACACATGTCTCTTCAGAAGATAGTCTTATTGCATGCAGAGGGGCTTAGTCCCAGGTAAGAGGTTATTTGCTCATATGAGCGGCGCCGGAAAAAAAAAAAAGGCCCTGTTTTGATAATGCGAACAGGCCCATGCATATGTGTCTCAGAGTGAAATGGAACTACTAAGTAGTGACAGTGAAACTGAAGGTGCCCCAACAACCTTCATGGAAGAAAGTTGAACTCTGTTGAAATAGATGACTGGGTGTCAGCATATCGTGCATATATCTTTAGGTTGCTAAAATTCATAAGTGTGTCAACAGTTTTCAGTTATTTTTTTCTTCTTAAATTTAAACAGTGTAAGGAAAGGTACATGCTATGGTCTTCAGATTTTTATAAGTATTCCAGTAAAATGTCTACATAATACAACATTCAAAATCACATTCAGTGTGCTTTGATCCCCCCCGCCCCGATATTTTGGGTTAAATTCTAGTGGTGTATTGGGACAAATAATTAACATTGGATCCTTTTTTAGCTTTGTATACTAAATACAAGTAAAATAAGCATGTTGAATTAGATCTGTCTAGGGCAGGAGTGGGCAACTTGTGGCCCTCCAGATGTTTTGCCCTACAGCTCCCATCAGCCCTAGCCATCATAGCCAGAGTTGTAGGCCAAAACTTCTGGAAGGATACAAGTTGCCCACCACTGCTCTAGGGCATCACAACATTTTTCGATACAAACTGAATATGTTCCCATGAGAATAACCCTATGCAAACAAATTTAATTGGCATTGGAAAATATTCCAATTCAAAAAATTTCCAGGAAACATCACCAGTGCTCACTTGGGATTGAGAATGTCATATATTGCTGGATATCGTGTTGCACTGCTGCTGTGTGGCAGAAAGTTGCCTTGGTTGGTATTTGTTTAAGGCAGCTTTTCCCAACCTGGCGCCCTCCAGACACATTGGACTGTAGGGCCCATAATTCTCAGCCAGCATGGCCAGTGGCCATGTTGGCTGGGAATTATGGGAGTTGCAGTCCAGCACTTCTGCGGGGCACCAGGTTAGGAAGGCTGGTTTAAAGGACTTGAAGAAAAGGCCAAGTGGAAAGAATGTTGCAGAATGCAGAGTTGTTGTTTTTTTCTTAATTGTGACTGAATTATTGCTTCTTTAATTCTTGAAAATGATTTCTCAGTATCGTTTGGAGACTTTCACTGAATCAAGGTCCACTGTATGGAAAGCAGAACCTTACAATGGTAAGTGCTACTATGCTACATAAGAATGTCTAGTCTTCCTGAAAGTTACTTCAGTGTATTCTTGTATTAGAAGATAATAAAGGAATAATTCCTTCTGAGATATCTAGGTGCATTTATTAAAAACTGGGCAATATAATAAAGCAATAGATTACATCATTCTATTACACAGTAGTAACAATGGTCAGAAAGAGGCATGTGCAGAGTACTGAAAAAAACCATCACTGGAGTTCTAGCTAAATATTTTGTACTCCTTCACCTATAAGGATCAAAGGGTCAGACAAATGACATTTGTCACATAGTTTGCCCTTGAGTAGTTGCACAGTACCTATATTGATGATTGCTAATTAGCTTTTCTTGAGCCAGCCCACCAGGTAACATGACATAAGTGCAACTGTCAGAAAATAGTCCAGCTCTGCTTTCTTCTACCTCAGGTGAAGTGGTAGATTCTTACCTGTGTGGTGTGCCTCCTTTGCCTTGGGATATAAGAGTGGAAATTCCTGAGATGTTCAGAGACCAAATCAAGAGAATCAAAGTGCCTCACACATCGTCAGTAAAGGTACAGAGCTAATGTATGAATGCATATGATGATTTACAGAGCCCTACAAATTTTGGCTGGCCTTGGTAAAGGAGGCCATTTGAGCTAACCAGGGTGGTAGAATTCAAGGAGCAAATTTCATGGGCAGGGCTCTAATGGGATATAAAAACAATACAAGAGAAAAAGTGGAGTTGTTGCCTTCTGCCACGTGAGCCTGCCCAGGTTCTGCAATCTTTGGTGGAGGCCCTTCTCTCAGGAGGTGCCTTCAGAGATGCATTTGGTGGTGGTGCGAGAGAAGGCCTTGGTGGCTTCTACCAGACTGTGGAATTCCCTGGCTAGTGCGGCTCGGTGGGCTCCCTCTCTGTTGTCCTTCTGCCGGCAGGCAAAGGTGTTTATATTCAAGCAGGTCACACACACACACACACACACACACACATATATACATATACATATACATATACATATACATATATATATATATATATATATATATATATATATATATATATTACACAACTGTCAAGTCCAATACAAACAGAAAAAGATAGCAAACATATTTTTCTAATTATAACAAGAACAATGTTCTGTCAAGATTTATATGACCACAGTGACTATTCCAGCAGGCCTTTGGCATGTAAGCTGGTCTCTTGGATTGGATGCAGTTTTTGTTCCATTATTGTGTGGGCTTTTAAAATGTAATTTAGGGTGCAGTCTTATTGGGAATCCTGTCAGCCTCCGAACTCAGAGGCTGACGGACATCCTATGCAGTGGGGGAGGAGCGTGGAGGCGATCCTTGCCTCTGCGCTTCTACCACTCCGCATTTTTGCGAGATTGATGTTTTTGCCCATCTGGCTAGGGCTCTGCGAAGGGAGAGGGAAGGAGGCTGGGGATAGCTTGTATCCCCCCTTCCCCAGTCCCCTCACCTCCCCGCCCTCAGAACCGTCCCCTTTCCCTCCTCTCCAAGGTTGCTTTTGTGACCTCTGAGAGGCAGCCGGTGTAGTTTCTCCGCACGGAGGGGGCAGGGGCAGGGAGCTTGGACGCCTGGGTCTGATGTTGGAGCACTGTCTCCAACTTCGGATACAGGAATCCAAATTATCCTGTGGCCCCCTGGATGCTGTCTGCGGGCCATAGGATTGCTCTCTCAATGTATTTGTTATTTTTCTCATTTTATTATTGCTTTAACCAAGCATTTAGTTTAAATTTTGTCATTCCTATGATTGTTCACCACCTTGAGTACCATTTTCTTGGTGGAAAAGTGGGGTACAAATTGAATCAATTTAGGAAGACCAACACATGGTCTGAACAACAAGATGGTTTGAGATCTTTGGTGGCAGAGTTCTGGATAGAATTGAGAGGACTGAAGGAAGGCCAGGCAGAATATGGTTGAAGCAAACGGAAAATCAGTATTCTTAATGTCAGTTGTCGGATCTGATGCTGATTAGCGTAGAGGTTTTATCTCTAAAAACTGCATAGAGATTTTATTCTATTAAGTGGCATGTAAGTATAATAAATAAGCTTGGTATCTCCAGCCAAATTAGTCCCTCATAAAATCAGATGACTGTATTTTAATGCTCTTCTTTCTTTGATTTGTGAAGGGATGTCCAGTGTGTGGATGTTCGGGTAGACGTCCCTGCAATAAATGCCATGGCCTCACCAGGGTAAGTAGTTGTGTGTAAGGAAAATGTCTTCATTACAGTTTATTTCAAAGAATGTTCATAAAATAGATGAGAAAATGAGGAGCAGATTTTCTTGCAAGGGTGGGGAAAGAAATGACATTTCTTGTGACCTTTTACTGGAGTCCCAGAGATACAAACCAGAAAGTCAATTAAACTTTGATATGGTCATTGTGTGGGGGGTAGGGTTATTTATCCCCCCCCCGCCCCCACCACACATATTTATATCTATATTTTCATCCATACTTGGAGGCTCAAAATACATTAAAATTACTACATAATCATGCACTTGTTAAATAAAATTATAATTAAATTAAAGTTACCATACCGTCAAAAATTAATGATAACATAGGTAGCATCCATCCATCAGCCAGTTGAACATTCTTGAGAAACTTTAATTCATGATCCATCAATTAAGAAAAAACAACAACACCCTTCTTCAATACCTCCATTTTTACATGCTTGCTAAATATAGAAAGGGATGAACTCCGGTGGAATCAAGGATAGAATCAGTCCCATTATTGGGAATCGCCTGCTCCATACCATCATTGATTTATGTGAATGGGTTGATAGAACTGGGCATCATCAACTGCTCTTGTTAAGAAGCAGGAAATCCCTTACTGCTCTCATTTAATGGTAAGAAAGCAGAATGAAAGTGTTAACATCTCCACTCGGAGGTCAGAACCAACCAGCTGTATATATTTGATCATATTAGGACCTCTATCAATCCTTGGGTCTGTCCTCTGAATCGGGAGAGCAGTTTGTACATGCTACTGGGTTGTAGACTAGCAGGTTAGCAAGAAAAGTAGAGGAGGAAGGTACTCTGTTAGTGATAGAAGACCTCTTAATTTTTGCACCAAGCCAAGGTGATCTTCAGGATTAATCCTTTTCTCACACTTAAAATCCGTGTCATATTTTATCAGTTGCAGGAAATAGTGTTATCCTTTTTTTTTTTTTTGTCCAAAGCCTTCTCTCCCCCCCACCCCCGAAAGAAGCAATGGTGCTCAATCTGCAGTAGGCCTTGGGCCCACACTCTCCCCTCCTCTTGTGCCGCCAGGAGGACAGCTCTTGAGGTTTTCCTTTTAATTGCCCTTAAATGCGGCTTGTCATTTTGTCCATGGTGTGGAGTTGTTATTTTGAAACTACAGTCCCTCATATGGATGAAATGGGGGGCCACAGTTAAGTAAAAGGGGAAGCGAAAACTTTGAGGCTGTCCTCCTGCCTGCGTGGGTGTAGGAGGGGGGAAGTGTGTAAATTTGAGGCTTGCTGTGTTAAACCAGGGCCTAGCATGATGTGCATATGTAGCCAAAGATCCTTCTTCATTTCCTGTAAGCAGGAGCAGCCTTGGCACGGGGTTGATGTGTATTTTCAATGTATTATATACATCAAGGAGCCCAACTCCAGACAAGAGGCCCTTCTTTGTTTCCTATAAGCAGGAGGACTGAGGCCTTCATATCTTGAGCGCCACTATCAGCAGGTGGATTTGAGAGTGCAGGGTCTGGCTAACCTTTCATGCAAGTCTGCAGTTCCAGCTGGAATATAGGCCACGTGTGCAGGACGATACTGGCTTTTGCACCCCTACACATTTATGCCATGGGTTTTTTTTGTTATTAATCTTTTTAGTTGTGATTTTAACAAAACAAGAACAAATCATTAATGCCCTGTTGGACAACATGGGCAAGGTGACAGAAGGTAAACAGCCTCTCTGTTTACCTTCTCAGCGCATTACAAGACTGGTATCTTTGCTTGGGCAGGTGCCACCTTCTTTAGGCCAATTCTGCATAAGGTTCTGTGATTTTCAACTGAGCAGGTTCAGGTCGTTAACTCTCCTACCTGGGACATGAACCAGCTGTAGAGCAAATCCCTTTCCTTCTTTCCTACTATTGAATAGGAAATGAAAGTTGACCTTACTGTGAAGCATACAGCTCTAAATATCTGGTGGTCAAATGAAAGATGAAGGACAAAGATCTTTGATGCAGGGGGTGGGGGGATGCCAGCCTGCAGTATTCCTAGCATGGTGAGTCAGGGATCATTTAGAGCTCCACTGTTGTTCCTTATACAGTTCTCTTGACTATATGTAATTATTGTTTCATATATGTTAGCACCTATTTTTCCCCTACAGTTAGAAAAAAGCGTGAAGTGATCTTTGAGGATTGGGTGGGCTACCTTTTCCAGCCAGAAATGTAGGTTGAATTGGCCCTGCCCTTTGATTCATACTACATGCTAGTCCTTTCCCATCTGTTTTCTTATAAACTATAGAGAAAGGAATCCACAGAATGATGGGAGTTTATATGGGAGGAGGAATTCATAGGGAAGAAGGCATCTGCTAAGGCAGGGGTGGGCAGAAAGTAGATCTTAGGGTATTTTGGACTTCAACTCCCAGAAGCCCCTGCCAGCATGGACAGTGGTCAGAAATGCTGGGAGTTGAAGTCCCAAATATCTGGAGATCTACCCTCTAATAGCACCTTAGGGCAGGGCTGGGCAGAAGCACCCCCCCCCCCCAAAAAAAAAAGCTTGCACAACTAACTTAAAGCCACTACGGACAGAAAAAAGTGGTACCTTTCTAAAGATGAGCAAAATAAAAGTTTTGTTTGGAGAAACCCCATTTATCCCTGCCTTTTCCATTTAAAATTGATTGTCAACAGCAACAGTGTTGGGTATGTAATGGTAGTGGATACCGGCTGAGTGACCAGAGGTGCACAAGCTGCATGGGAGCTGGAACTAACATGTGAGTGAGTCAATGTCAGACCTATTCATTTTTATTTGCAATGTGGGTTTTGAATGTTGCATGATGTGAGAATATTACCACGGTCACTTGTCCTCTATAGGGCATGGCTAGGTGAGATACCAGGTAGCATCCAATGGTGTCATTCTGCACTTTGGCTAGATTCTCCCCTTGTGCATCGTTTGCGACCGAGTTTCCGCAAGCACAACCTCATGTGCACTAGCAGAATGACACCATTGGATACTGGCACTGTGAACAATCTGAGGGCGGCTTGTACTTATGTGCAGATCTCATGTGCACTTCTCTCGAGTGAATCAAGAAAATGATTCTATACATCAAGAATATATATATTCTTCAATCATGGCACTCAAATGATGGAAGAGTATTTATGAAATATGTGGGTGTATATTATATATCTGTCATTCTATCCATCCACCCAGCCAATGGCTCCCATACTAGGAGGTACGCCTGCCACACTGTGTATCTGTCTACCTGTGGATGATATGTAGGTTAAGTATCAGCAGGTTGTAGCAATAGGCTTGCCAACCCTCTGGCATTGACCATACTGGAAAAGATGACTAAGGGAGCAAGCCTATGGCCGCTAGACAGCCATAGGATATCTTGTTTTCCCGGAACCGACCTCAGAGCCCACATTCCGAGGTCAGTTCCCAGAGAACTGACCTCTCCCCATTTCCGTGCTGCCCCGGAGGCAGTGTGCAACAGCCCTGTCCTCTGCACTCTCAAGAGGAGTGTGGAGCGGCTGAAAAGGGGCATTCTGGGGCGGGGAGGGCGGAAATGCATGTACATCCAATGTGTCGTACAGCAGCCTCCTCCCCCGCTCAGCCCTCCTGCGGCTAGACAGCCTCAATCAGCTGTCTAGCCAAAAATGCAGGGCAGGAGGGGCATGGAGGGAATCATCCCCCCTGTGCTTCTCTTGCCCTGCTTTGGATAGGCGGTTGCCTCCGAGTTCGGAGGCGGCCCCCTATCTGAATAGGATCGCAAAGAAAAGTTCCACTTGTTATGTGTTCCCGGGTCCAGCAGGAGGTGCCATTACCAACAGAAAAGCTATACGAGAGGCAGCTCCCAAGTGAAGATTCCTGCATTCTGTCCAGAGCTGAAGAATTCTGGGGAAGGACTTACTGTTCTTTCTCGTATCTAAGCTGCTGGAAGAGAGAGGGAATAAAATAGTTCCCTTCCAGGGATCCAAATCTTTTAGCAAATTATACCGTGGGCACTTGAGTGTCCTCTTTCACACTGTCTGTTTACTTTTAAATATCTTCCTAGGTACATCCTTTCCTCTGCCCATCTTTTATTTTTTATTTTTTATCTATTTAAAACATTTCTATCCCACCCTATATCATTAAAGTCTCAGAGCGGCATACAGATCGTAGTTATCCAGGGATTTCAACTTCCTTAGTTCAAAGAGACAGGTTTTTTTTTTTATCCGCACCATTTATTCAATGTTGCTGTTGGGACTGGAGAGTGAACAGAATGGGGAAGAAAGCGACGGGAATCGTCAAGCCCAAATACTAATTTCTGTTCCCTTTCAGGCATTTGTTGTTGTTCAGTCATTAAGTCGCGTCCGACTGTTGGTGACCCCATGGACCATAGCACGCCAGGCCTTCCTGTCCTCCGCTCTCTCCCAGAGTGTGCTGAAGCTCATATTCATGGCATCGGTGATGCTATCCAGCCATCTCATCCTCTGCCGTCCCCTCTCCTTTTGCCTTCAATCTTTCCCAGCATCAGGGTCTTTTCCAGGGAGTTTTCTCTTTGCATTAGGTGGCCAAAATATTTGAGCTTCAGCTTCAGTATCTGTCCTTCCAATGAGCAGTCAGGGTTGATTTCCTTTAGGATGGACTGATTTGACCACCTTGCAGTCCAGGGAACTCATAGGAGTCTTCTCCAACATCACAGTTTGAAAGCATCAATTCTTCGGCGCTCAGCCTTCCTTATAGTCCAGCTCTCACAGCCATACGTTACTACTGGGAAAACCATAGCTTTGATTAAATGAACCTTTCTCGGCAAGGTGATGTCTCTGCTTCTTACGATGCTGTCTAGGTTTGCCATAGCTTTCCTCCCAAGGAGCAAGCGTCTTTTAATTCCATGGCTACAGTCACCATCTGCGGTGATCTTGGAGCCCAAGAAAATAAAATCTGTCACTGCTTCCATTTCTTCCCCTTTTATATGCCAGGAAGTGATGGGGCCAGATGCCATGATCTTCGTTTTTGTAATGTTGAGTTTCAAACCAGCTTTTGCACTCTCCTCTTTCACCCTCAATAAGAGGCTCTTTAGATCCTCTTCGCTTTGTGCCATTAGGGTGGTATCATCTGCGTATCTGAGGTTGTTGATAATTCTCCCGGCAATCTCAATTCCGACCTGTGATTCATCCAACCCAGTGTTTCTCATGATGTACTCTGCATATAAGTTAAATAAGCAGGGCGACAATATGCACCCTTGCCATACTCTTTTCCCAATTTTGAACCACTCGGTTGTTCCATGTCTGGTTCTTACTGTTGCTTCTTGACCCTCATACAGGTTTCTCAGGAGACAGGTAAGGTGGTCTGGTACTCCCATCTCTTTAAGAATTTGCCAAAGTTCATTGTGATCCACACAATCAAAGGCTTTAGCGTAGTCAATAAAGCAGAAATAAACATTTTTCTGGAATTCTCTTGCTTTCTCCATGATGCAGCGAATGTTGGCGATTTGGTCTCTAGTTCCTCTGCCTCTTCGGAACCCAGCTTGTACTTCCGGTAGTTCTCGGTTCATATACTGCTGAAGCCTAGCTTGTAGGAATTTGAGCATAACCTTGCTGGCATGTGAAGTGAGCGCAATTGTGCGGTAGTTTGAACACTCTTTGTCATTGCCCTTCTTTGGAATTGGAATGTAAACTGACCTTTTCTAGTCTTGTGGCCACTGTTGAGTCTTCCAAATGTGTTGGCCTATTGAGTGCAGCACTTTAACAGCATCATCTTTTAGGATTTTAAATAGCTCAGCTGGAATACTGTCATCTCTGCTAGCTTTGTTGTTACTAATGCTTCCTAAGACCCACTTGACTTCACTGTCTAGGATGTCTGGCTCATGTTCTGTGACCGCACTATCATGGCTATCAGGGATGTTAAGATCTTTCCTGTATAGTTCTTCTGTGTATTCTTTCTATCTCTTCTTAATCTCATTTGCTTCTGTTAGGTCCCTGCCTTCTTTGTCCTTTATCATGCCCATCTTTGCACAAAACGTTCCCTTGAGATCTCCGATTTTCTTGAAAAGATCTCTAGTCTTTCCCATTCTGTTGTTTTCCTCGATTTCCTTGCATTGTTCATTTAAGAAGGCCTTCTTGTCTCTCCTTGCTATTCTCTGGAACTCTGCATTCAGTTGGGTATAACTTCCCCTTTCTCCCTTGCTTTTCGCTTCCCTTCTTTCCTCTGCTACTTGGAAAGCCTCATCAGACAGCCACTTTGCTTTCTTGCATTTCTTTTTCTTTGGGATGGATTGAGTTGCTGCCTCCTGAACAATGTTACGGACCTCCATCCATAGTTCCTCAGGCACTCTGTCTATCAGGTCTGATCCCTTAAATCTATTCCTCACCTCCACTGTATATTCATAAGGTATATGATTTAGGACATACCTGAATGATTTAGTGGTTTTCCCTACGTTCTTCAATTTAAACCGAAATTTTGCAACAAGAAGCTCATGATCTGAGCCACAGTCAGCTCCAGGTCTTGTTTTTACTGACTGTATAGAGCTTCTCGATCTTTGGCTGCAAAGTACATAATCAATCTGATTTTGATATTGACCATCTGGTGATGTCCATGTGTAGAGTCGCCTCTTGTGGTGTTGGAAACGAGTGTTTGCTATGATCAGCGTGTTCTCTTGGCAGAACTCTATTAGCCTTTGTCCTGCTTCATTTTGTACACCAAGGCCATGCTTGCCTGTTATTCTACTTATTTCTTGACTTCCTACTTTATCATTCCAATCCCCTATGATGAAAAGGATATCTTTTTTTGGTGTTAGTTCTAGAAGGTGTTGTAGGTCTTCATAGAACCGATCAACCTCAGCTTCTTCGGCCTCAGTGGTTGGGGCATAGACTTGAATTACCGTGTTGTTGAATGGTTTGCCTTGGATTCGTACTGAGATCATTGTATCGTTTTTGAGATTGTACCCCAGTACTGCTTTTCCCACCCTTTTGTTGACTATGAGTGCTACTCCATTTCTTCTAACGGATTCTTGCTCACAGTAGTAGATATAATGGTCACGTGAATTAAATTTGCCCATGCCTGTCCATTTGAGTTCGCTGATTCCCAAAATGTCAATGTTCAATCTTGCCATCTCGTGTTTGACCACCTCCAGCTTACCTTGATTCATTGATCTGACATTCCAGGTTCCTAAACAATATTGTTCTTTACAGCATCGGATTTTCTTTTCACCACCAGACACATCCACAGCTGAGTGTCGTTTCGGCTTTGGCCCAGCCGCTTCACTCTTTCTGGCACTACTTGGAAATTCCCTCTGCTCTTCCCCAGTAATATATTGGACACCTTCCGACCTGAGGGGCTCATCTTCTGGCGTCATATCTTTTAGCCTTGTGATACATTCCGTGGGGTTTTCTTGGCAAGAATACTAGAGTGGATTGCCATTTCCTTCTCCAGTGGACCACATTTTGTCAGAACTCTCTGCCATGACCTGTCTGTCTTGGGTGGCCCTGCATGGCATAGCTTAAGGCTTCACTGAGTTATGCAAGCCCCTTCACCACAACAAGGCAGTGATCCATGAAGGGGCCTTTCAGGCATACAATGCAACAAAAATATCCAAAAAACTGATCTAGGAGTACTAATATCCCTTTGCCCCATCAACACACCCATGCCTACACCTTTCCACAAAGATCTCTGCACACCTGCCCATCCGACTGAGTGTGCGAATGTGTGTGAAGCTTCAGGAACACTGCAGTAGCCTTGTCATCCTTCCTAGTAAACTCAGAGGTCAGCAAATTCTCGTGACCATTTCTTGGTCAACACGCTGAGTGGGACATGTTGCCGGAATTCCTCGGCCACATCCGCAAATGTTCTCGCATGAGTACATGTGGAACAATGGAGGTGGAACAATGGAGGTGGGACTAAGGGAACTTCTACCAGAGTTGTGGTGTGTGCACAGCAGATTTATGGGCTGTGCCCTAGCAAAGTGGAGAACAGCTATTTCTAAAGTGGGGAAATTCGCTCAAACTGCATAAGCTAATGTAAGCTTAAGTGTCTTTGGTTGGATGAGTCAGGATAGCCAGTTTTAAGCTCAGTAGCAAATGTGTTATGGCTGCCTTCTCCAACCTGTTGCCCTCCACCTATGCTGGCTGGGGGGGATTATGGGAGTTGTAGTCTAAGAGATCTGGAGGACACCACGTTGTGAAAGGCTGCTTTATGGATTTCTTCTTGTTAAATACCTATAGCTTGATAGATACTGAGGATCGTGTTGATGTTTCCTCTCCATGAAATACTGCCTTGTTTCATCACATTTTCTTCACAGGTGCAATGGTTGTTCTGGTCTGGGAACAACAGCATGCCCTGACTGTGGAGGAAGAGGACAGTTGCTGTCATTTATTGAGCTGCAAGTTGAATGGCAAGTCTTGACAAAGTACAGTATGGTGGAAGAGAGGCCAATTCTGAATGTCTGAAAAGTTGGCTTTGTTACCTGCTTTGCATATATAGGTGATGTTCAGCTTTACAAGCCAGAGGATCTCCAGTATTCGTGCTAGGAAAAGTGGCTCGACTGATCTTGAGAAACTGGTCTTGAGACTTCTTGTCAATTAGTTTGGCTGTCCAGGGCTAGATGAGGCACTGGTCTGACTGATACCATTGATGGTTACGTTCAGACCTTGTGCAAACTTTGTTGTGACTTCATAATTTATGATCAGCCCCTGATCTAGTACATTCCTCTGTTGCCATGTGTCCTCATTCACATGCATATGTCTACTGACGAATGTGGAACTGAAGGGACCTTTATCGAGCATGATGCATGCACAGCAGAATCATGCACTGTGCTTCAACGAAGTAGCGAACAGCAACTTCAGCAACAGCAATTTACTAGTCTCCTCATGGGTTAGCTGGCTGGGCAGTGTCTTGGCAGTCAGGTAGGAATCAGCATGTTTTCATAGTTCCATGGGAGCAACTCCCTATAATCTAATTATTGGAGGAATCATAGAATAGTAGGGTTGGAAGGGGCCTACAAGACCATTGAGTCCAACCCCCATGTAGAAATGTGTATGCAATTACTCTGGCCCCTCTGCAACCATCCTGGGCATTATTGGCATTCCTGGTAGGTGTCCATGCCTGTGACTCTGCCAATTCTTCCTGAACAAAATGGATTCTTGAACCACGGTGTCCAGAGTAATGTTAACAAGAATACAAAGCACAACTATACGTGATCAGAGACCCAGCATGCCTGAACTATGGAGGTTGCACCCCATGTTGGGCAGGCTCTTTCAGCCCATGTTGCACAGCAGAGAGAGCCTTTGAAAGGGTTTGGTTTGAGTCCAGTGTCGATGTGTTATGAAAATAAGACAGGCAAAAAATTGGTCATTGTAATATGTGCCTTTTTTTTCTTCATAGGAAGAATAATGTTTTTGAATACCTGGTAGATCAAAGAAGTGGGTTTCCCACTGAACTCTTCAAAGCAGTTAGTGGAAAGAAGTTGTTTGTCGATGAGCAGTACTTGGTAATGAAACATTTTCTGCAAAAGCAAAATACCCACTGAAAAGGAGCCAACTCGAACGCTGGGGAATATTTTGTTTCCCCGGATTATCAGTGTACCTGGGTGTCCTCTCTCATTTATAATTCATACATCCTATTCTTTCTAAGAGTAAAAACCTTATATTCAACCCAAAATACATGGGTTTCAACACAACATTTTTGTAAGTCACCCAGAGCTCCGTAAAGGTTAGGTGTGATAGAAAAGTAATAAGCCCAGATGATCTTCCTCCAAGAGGACTTGGTGGAAAAACCTCCTTTGGACCCAACCTCCTGGACCAGCTTTCCCCAACCTTGTGCTCTCTAGATGTTTTGGACTATAACTTCCAGCATTCCTGACCATTGGCCATGCTGGCTGGGTATGGTGGGGGTTCAAAACATCGGACTGGAAAACACTCCTCTTGGCCTAAGACTGTTCTGGGCCTAAACCTGTTCTTTCTCATATCTAAGTAGGGATGTTAGAGAAATCCACTGTGGATTCAAATCCTCCAGAATCCACAGTGAGATGGCCCCACTTACCTCCGCTCCAGGAGGATTCCGCGTGGAATGGCTCTCGGCTGCTTGCTTAACCAGAGCCATTTGCCTCTGTGCCGATCACCATTTTTTTTTAAAAAAAAAAGGCGACCGGCAGGATGCGCCCATAGACTTATACACAAAATAGAGCCGTGAATCTTGCGTATAAGTCTACATAGACTTATATGCAAGATTCACGGCTCTATTTTGTGTATAAGTCTATGGGCAAAAGCAACATGGCGATTGGTGCGGAGGCGAACAGGTCCAGGACCAGGTAAGCGGCCCTCAAGCTGGGCAGCTCCGCAGAATCTTGATGGAGCAGAGTCGCTCCAGAGGATTCTGTGGGGGAGGAACGGATCGCCTCCCCCAGGGCGGATTCCCCAACTGAACGGATGGTGGGGAATCCGTACATCTCTACATCTAAGGCACTAGGAGACAGAGGGTATAAAGAAGTTCCCTTCTAGAGATCCAAATCCCTAGAAGGAAATTTCCACAGCATGCTCTTAACTTCTTTCACCCGCTTGCTCTTCTGTAGGTTGTATGCAGAACACCTACAAACATCAAGCACATTTACAGAACTGGATATCCAGCATGTGGGGAAAAGGGGAGAAATAATTAATACATACTAGTGAAGATCATAGACCACATACTAAGGACAGCACATACCAAGTCTGTTTTCTAACAGAAAACAGTTTTTGAATTCACTGGACTGATTTTCAGAACAATGGTTTTGCTTCAGTTAATTCATACTATTCACTGAGGAGAAGAGTATGCATTTTCTAAGTCTGCATCATCATAAGGGCTGCCCAGATTTTGACTGGCCTCAGTAGCCAAAGCACATCTTGTGGAAGGAAGGCAGGACTCCCCCCTCTCCTTCCTCCTGACTGCCTGCTACCTCTCTGCTCACCTTCAGGGACAGTCTCCCACTCTCCTCCCTAGAGTTGGAGTGGTGGGGAGGTCATGCCATTTATGCAGGCCAGTGCAATTCTTGCAGGGGAGGCATGGATCCAGACTTAGTCCTACTTAACAGTTGTTGTTGTTGTTCAGTCATTAAGTTGTGTCCGAGTCTTCGTTACCCCATGGACCATAGCACGCCAGGCCTTCCTGTCCTCCGCTCTCTCCCGGAGTGTGCTCAAGTTCATATTCGTTGTATCGGTGATGCTATCTAGCCATCTCACCCTCTGCCGTCCCCTTCTCCTTTTGCCTTCAATCTTTCCCAGCATCAGGGTCTTTTCCAGGGAGTTTTCTCTTCGCATTAGGTGGCCAAAATATTTCAGCTTCAGCTTTAGTATCTGTCCTTCCAATGAGCACTCAGGGTTGATTTCCTTTAGGATGGACTGATTTGACCTCCTTGCAGTCCAGGGGACTCGTAAGAGTCTTCTCCAGCACCACAGTTCAAACACATCAATTCTTCGGCGCTCAGCCTTCCTTATAGTCCAGCTCTCACAGCCATACGTTGCTACTGGGAAAACTATAGCTTTGATTATACAAATCTCTGTTGGCAAGGTGATGTCTCTGCTTCTTACTATGCTGTCTAGGTTTGCCATAGCTTTTCTCCCAAGGAGCAAGCATCTTTTAATTCCATGGCTACAGTCACCGTCTGCGGTGATCTTGGAGCCCGAGAAAGTAAAATCTGTCACTGCTTCCATTTCTTCCCCTTCCATATGCCAGGATGTGATGGGGCCAGATGCCATGATCTTAGTTTTTTTAATGTTGAGTTTCAAACCAGCTTTTGCACTCTCCACTTTCACCCTCAACAAGAGGCTCTTTAGTTCCTCTTCACTTTGTGCCATTAGGGTGGTATCGTCTGCGTATCTGAGGTTGTTGATAATTCTCCCAGCAATCTCAATTCCGACCTGTGATTCATCCAACCCGGCATTTCTCATGATGTACTCTGCATATAAGTTAAATAAGCAGGGCGACAATATACAGCCTTGTCGTACTCCTTCCCCAATTTTAAACCAATCAGTTGTTCCATGTCTGGTTCTTACTGTTGCTTCTTGATCCTCATACAGGTTTCTCAGGAGACAGGTAAGGTGGTCTGGTACTCCCATCCCTTGAAGAATTTGCCAGAGTTTGTTGTTATCCACATAATCAAAGGCTTTAGCGTAGTCAATGAAGCAGAAATAGACGTTTTTCTGGAATTCTCTTGCTATCTCCATAATCCAGCGAATGTTGGCGATTTGATCTCTAGTTCCTCTGCCTCTTCGAAACCCAGCTTGTACTTCTAGTAGTTCTCGGTTCACATACTGCTGAAGCCTAGCTTGTAGGATTTCAAGCATCACCTTGCAGGCATGTGAAATGAGCGCAATTGTACGGTAGTTTGAACACTCTTTGTCATTGCCCTTCTTTGGAATTGGAATGTAAACTGACCTTTTCCAGTCTTGCGGCCACTGTTGAGTGTTCCAAATTTGTTGGCATATTGAATGCAGCACTTTAACAGCATTATCTTTTAGGATCTTAAATAGCTCAGCTGGAATACTGTCATCTCCACTAGCTTTGTTGTTAGTCATGCTTCCTAAGGCCCACTGGACTTCACTCTCTAGGATGTCCGGCTCAAGTTCAGTGAGCGCACTATCATGGCTATCAGGGACATTAAGATCTTTCCTGTATAGTTCTTCTGTGTATTCTTTCCACCTCTTCTTAATCTCATTTGCTTCTGTTAGGTCCCTGCCTTCTTTGTCCTTTATCATGCCCGTCTTTGCACAAAACGTTCCCTTGAGATCTCCGATTTTCTTGAAAAGATCTCTAGTCTTTCCCATTCTGTTGTTTTCCTCGATTTCTTTGCATTGTTCATTTAAGAAGGCCTTCTTGTCTCTCCTTGCTATTCTCTGGAACTCTGCATTCAGTTGGGTATATCTTCCCCTTTCTCCCTTGCTTTTTATTTCCCTTCTTTCCTCAGCTACTTGTAAAGCCTCATCAGACAGCCACTTTGCTTTCTTGCATTTCTTTTTCTTTGGGATGGATTTCGTTGCTGCCTCCTGAACAATGTTACGGACCTCCATCCATAGTTCCTCAGGCACTCTGTCAGGTCTAATCCCTTAAATCTATTCCTCACCTCCACTGTATATTCATAGGGGATATGTGAGACTCAAGTTAGTCAAGCCCACTTAAGCCGCATTGATATTCCCTGTCAAACTGGGAACTGGAGAGGGGAGGATTGTTTTGGTGCTGGGCTACCCAGGTGCGTGACTTGCCTCAGCAGCCCAGTTCCCAAATGGCAACTCAAAGCTTCCTCTCCAGCTATGAAGGGCAATGCTAGGGCTTGTTTTGGCCACTGGGCTGCTGGAAAATTAAGAATACTAATTATCTACTAGGCTTGAGGGCTATGTACTACCTCCAGTACCAGAGGCAGTGAGCCTGTGTACACCAGTTGCTGGGGAACATGGGCAGGAGGGTGCTGTTGCACTTGTGTCCTGCTTGCGGATTCCCAGTTGACAGCTAGTTGGCCACTGTGTGAACAGAATGCTGGACTAGATGGACCCTTGGTCTGATCCAGCATGGCTCTTCTTAATACCTGGGCAGTCCAGCATCAAAGTGACAACCCCAACTTTCCCTTCCAGCTTGGGGAACTTCTCAAACTAGAGAGAATGAAACTCTTGAATGTTGGGCTGCTGTTAATAGCGAGCAGCCATTTTGTTTAAATGAGACAGGGTTGGACTGGAATGCACCTAGTAGCCCAGAAGCAGTCTGGCTTATATCCTTCATTTTTGGACCACTGGGTTCTTTCTATTTTATTTACCTGGTTGTAGTGAAACAGAGGCCCTTCCTGGGGTCTGTGTAACTGCATTTTAGGGATCAGCCACAGTTTGTGTCTACATAGTGTAATTGTTTTTAAAAAATCAGCCCAGTCTTGTTCATTGGTCTGGACTTGTATTTCTATTTGCATGTCCTAAAAGTGTGTGTTTTCATAGGTATATCCAGTGATAAGTTTTCCTGATGGTGCCATCAATCAAGCCTCAAAGAATGCAGTTGAACAACACAGAACTCAGTTTGGATCCACAACTCGGATATTGCGGCAGGTGAGTGCAGTGAAGATTAACAAATGCTCAGGGCTGAGTTCCACCACGGTGCTGTGCGCTGAAATTAAAATATACATGACGCACGCCACACAGAATTCTAAAACATTGCTATTATGAAATGAATAATAAAATCAGTGCTAGGACGTACTAATATTTTATTTAAAGTATTGATACCCCACGTCTCCGGTTCTTCACAGTAGCATACCAAGTAGCTAAAAATAAAATAAAACAGTAAATATTAAAAACTTCTGTAAGAATCCCCAAATGCACTCATGGTCTCAAGAAACAAACGAACTCCACACTCCATGTGTGGAGATGAATCATGTGAATGTGGCTATATGAATGGCTGTGGAGCTACGGACCAAACTAGGTGTGATATAAGGAGATAGATAAAAGTAGGGGGGATTCATCCAGGAGAGAGAGAGTTAAACTTTTCCCCCCGTGTCATTTCCCCAGTTTAAGTCCCTCTCCCCCAAGCTGCAGGGAAACACCATAAAGGTCAAGGTCTATTTCCTGGAGGAATCTAAAGAGGCTCTGCTGGCTGGATGGGGGGCTTCTGTGGGCTGGAGGTGCCCCATCCATGCTCTTTGGGAATGAAAGTAGTCAGTGCAAGGACAAAGTCCTCTTCTGCAAAGGGCAGCTGGATTATAAAAACTGTATCTCACCACGATCTCTCACAGCCAGGTGGAATTTCAGTGAAAATAACTAATACCATCCAAGTATAAAGTACATCCAGGCAGGAGGCAGAATTGGTCCCAGGGGTTCTTAGTGCCTTGTTGGCTGAAGAGAAACACTGTGCAGCCTTTCTCAAAATGGAAGAGGTGTTTGCTGGCTGGGGCATGCTGGGCGTTGTAGGCCCTTTCTCTGTCTAAACATGCATAGGATTGCGCCCTTACCGTATATCATAACGATTGGATTTGGAGATTAGAAAGGGGCCAGTGTCCACCGAATGATTTAGGCAGATAATCTGCCATACTGGGTGCAAGTTTCCCCTGCACCAAAGCATTGAGGGAGCATTGCTCCAAGTGAGTGTTCTAAGTAAACTATACTTGTGTTCTGTTTTTCAAATTGATCAGGACTGGTGAGGAGGCTAAGATGGATTGCCCATGACCAGCAGGTTAACTTCAATCGTAAGGGCCTGGTTTGATGCCATTTGGCAGTCCAAGAGAAGTTATGCATATGATGCCATCTAGAGATCCCACCAAGCAACTGGTTCTGCACATATTAAACATAGGATTTCACAGACTGACTTCATGAACATTCAATGCCCAACAGTAATACTTGCCTTCTCCATATAGTGGCATTCAGATCAGTTTGCCTTCTTTGCCACACATGAATCATTTGGATTCCGTTTCCCCAGTCCACTGAAGGGGACTGGATGCGAAATGAAGTGCTACCACTATTTTGTGGATGGGGTTTTGTGCCCAGCAAATGTCATTTCTCCCTCAAACTGTCCCTTCTATGGACTGGGACAATAGAACCTAATCGATCTACGTCAGTCATTGCAAAGAAGGTCAGTTGATCTGAAGAGCACGTAATCACTGAAAGCATGCAATGTTTTCCAAGTTTAGAAATCAAGTCCATTGTGGGGCTTGTTCCAGCTGAGGCAGCTCCCTAAGTTATAAGTGACCTACAGGCCATGTAGTGATGCAGGAATATATATGCACCTGGATGCAGGCTATGCCCCAGTCTGGCAATCCTTCCATGTTTTAAATGGAATAGAAGAATTAAGAAAAATAATCTAACCTTGTAAGTAGGCCTTGATTGGCTTGGTTGATTTAAGCGGTAGGTCTGGAAGGAAAATTAATGTAGGTCTGAATGTTTCTATAAATCGTACATTGCTGTTTCAACCCTAAAATTAATCTCCTTTTTCTTTTTTCAGAGGCAAACTATTGAACTGATATTTCTTACCAGGGTGGAATATGAATGGCATGGGAAATTCTCCTCCTATTTTGTTTATGGAAATGAACACAAGGTGTATGCAGAGGATTATCCCAGGAAGTGTTGCTGCACTATCATATGATTTCTGGATCATTCCAACCACTAGAGAGGGAGCAGTGTCGGTTAGCCCTTCTGGCTTATTGGTATATGTGTGTGTGTGTCCTACATTGACCTACATTATAAGTGCATTAGCCTACGCTATAAGAACGATAGAAGATGATGTCTTTTAAAACATGAAATGCTATGCAGCTTATGAAACTTCAAGGTTACAGATTGAAAGTGTGCTGTAACACTTTACATGAATTTCTGGCAACTGATGTCTAGGGTGTTTCCAGACAGGGCTCAATTCCATCTTTTCTCCCTTAATGGATTTTCTGCCTTTCCAGGGGTGAGGGGGAGGGGTTCCACTTATTTCTCTCTTTTTTTCCTAAATAAACTTTTTATATCAGAAATTTGGCTGTGTTGTTTTAAAAGGGATTTCTTACTGAACTCTTCCCTACTTGAAAGACCACATGGTTATAAAGTTGCCGCTTGGGTTTTAAGCTTTTTTAAGGGTTTTGGTAAGCTCTCTGCGGGAAGAAAGTCCAAAGCACCTTTCTTTTTATTTCCTCTTAGGACTGGGCTGAAGGGAGGGGTCCTTGGTAATAGGGCTCAGAAAATCCCCAAGCAGCTGGGTAGACTGGGAGATTGGCAATTTATCAGAAATTCTTTTCTTTGGGAATCCACATAAAGAAGGGGTCCAGTAGGAGCCACAGTGACACATGCCTTAGTTACATCCCGTTTGGATTACTGTAATGCACTCTACATGGGGCTGCCTCAGAAGAGTGTTTGGAAACTTCAGCTGGTTCAAAGAACTGCGGCCAGACTGGGGCTGGTTACAGGGAGCATACAACTCCCCTGTTAAAACAGCTTCACTGGCTCCCAGTCTGTTTCCGGGCACAATTCAAAGTGCTGGTTATGTCCTATAAAGCCCTATACGGCTCGGGTCCAGGTTATCTGAAAGACCGTATTCTCCCTTATGAGCCTACTCGTGCCCTGAGATCTTCAGGGGAAGCCCTTCTCGACATCCCGCCATCATCACAGGCACGCCTTCTCGGAGAGGGCCTTCTCGGTGGCTGCCCTAAGGCTCTGGAACTCCCTCCCAGGGAGACGAGAGTGGCACCCTCCTTGATATGTTTTCACAGGCATGCAAAAACTTTTTTGTTCCAGCAGGCCTTTGGGGATAACTAGTCTGGACCTGTGAAAATGCGACATATGGATACCATTTTTGTTGTTCTGGTTGTCTTTTAATGTTTTAATATCTTTACAATTTTAATATTGATGATTTAATTATATTTTTAACTTTTATACAGTTATATTTATATTTCTATTTATAGGTTTTAACTGTAGCAGTTTTAATGTTGTAAGGCCGCCTTGAGTTCCAGTATTCGGGAAAAGGCGGGAAATTAATAATAATAATAATAATAATAATAATAATAATAATAGGAAAAGTTATCTGCCCTCCTGGTCTCATAACACAGTCCAGCCCTCTAACCTCTACACCAGACTGATTCTGTTGATTCTCTTGGTGGATTTCTATACCATTAAACATAGTATCCTTCTGGAAATGCTATTCTTTTGGTGTTGGGATATTGCTTTACAGTTGTTCCACTCATACCTGGTGGGTGATTCCTGGAGGTGGTGCTTAGGGATTTCTGCTTGACTTTGGCATTTATGTGTTGGGGTCTGACAGGATTCCATTTTACCCCTGTGCTTTTTAACTCCTCCTTTTCATCTAAAGCAAGTGACGTGGTGGGAGTGCTAAATCAGTGCTTGGATGCAGTAATGGGCTGAATGAGAGCCAATTACTGAAGCTCAATCCAGACAAGATGGAAGTAGTGTTAGAGGGTGGTACGCGGTGTTCAGTCTGTTCTAGAGGGGTTTATACACCCTCTAAGGGATCAGGTTTGTATTCTCATTGACCCATCGGATCTGAAATTTTATCTTTCGTGCATATGTCTAATACGCTATAGAATGATACATGAATTTTCCTTTCAAGGGAATTTAACTTGGCAACTATTTAAATAATTGAACAGGAATAATCAGAACTTTCATGGGTCTGCATCTGAGTTTTTTCATAATGTGTAGAAGAACATCTCTACCAATTTTAATACTTGGATCACGAAAGGAACAATTCTTAGACATATCCTCCTGTGAACTAGAATTGTTGACAGTACTAAACTTGTTTTGGTAGTATCCAGGTATAAATGTAACCTGGCCAAATCAGATGATTTGGCCTTCACGTGACTCAAGGATCAAAAGAAGCACTATCACAGCATAGTCACCTACCACAGAAATATGCACTCATTAGATATCTTGGAATATGATTGCAACAGAATCCAAGTGAAATTTCAAAATACAAGTACCTTGCAAACATCTGAAGTGAACTAACCAGTTGGTCTATGTTAGGCTTGACATGATTGGGAGAATTTAAAAAAAATACTGTTACATTTATATCCCACTTTTTTTTCCTCTTGCAAGGACCTCAAGGCAACTTACATGGTCCTCTCCTTTTTATCCTCACAAGAACCCTGTGGGGACTAGAACCCGGGTTTTTCGAGTCCCAGTCCAACACTAACCACTACACCACACTGGCTCTCTTCTCCTCGGTTCCATCCTCATTGGGCTTGAAGGAAAGGAAACGTGTCCTCATTAGATGAAGGTAGAACTGATATGACAAAAAAATGTTCTGCGTGGTCATTGGAATGCTGATTCCGTAAGCTTGCACTTGTAGATAACTGCAGTTGGACATGTGCTGCACCTTGAGGGACTCTAACTTTCATACTATGGACTTGTCCCATCTTAGCTTCACATTGTTTCTTTACTAAGGCATCACATTTTCAGACAGTAATGTAATATGAAAGCATATACCATCTATGTTGGAGATTCCATTACATAAAAAAATTAATGGATTTTGCAAACTGCCATGATAGTTACTTACTGTACAACAGTGGAAAGATCTGTCTTTCCACTCACTAAAACATCTACGGAAAGTTCTTGGACCTGGCAGTCAAAGAAAAAATAGTATTTAATAGGAGTGATGCTAGCATTGTTTTGCTGGCAATCTATCAAACCTGATCTTTCTTTCATGATTTCTGGGTTTCTCCTGTAGCTTGCTTGCCTCAAATTTCCTCCCCGCTCTTTCTTTTCTATTTCTCCCTCTTGTCCTGTTTCTCTCTTTCCTGTGTTTTTTTTTGTGCTTCTTTACATTTGCCGTGTGTATTTATTTATACTCCAAAAAAGCAAAAGTAAAGTCAAAGCCTCAAAAATCAAACTTTTTCAAATGATTTATTCCTGATAAAATACTGAAAGGCCCAATAAATTTTGGTTGAAGACAATGTTCTTCAGTGGCGTTTAGGTTCTATCAAGCTGTAGTATCAAGACAACATCTCTCTGGCCTCTCCTCTTTTTTGGCTCCTCCTGTTTTTTGCCCCCCCCCCCGCCATATTTATACCTCAGGTTGGGCTGAACATGATTCAAAGCCATATCATCTCTTGGAAATGTGAGTGTATGATTTGGGGTGGCCTAGAGCTTATTGTGGGGTGCACACCCAGTTCCCTATTCATAGTAGTCATATGGGGTCATCACACATTAGTCATGGAGATAGATGATAAGGAGTAGTCTGAAGCTTATTTTAGTGTGCATTTCTACTTGAGGCTTTTATCCCGCACCTTTACAGAAGCTTCTGCTTCTGGATTCTTTGCGGGATTAAGCTCAATTCCTTTACACATGCTTTTTTCCAGGGTCCCCCCCCCCCGCCTTCCTATATGTTTAATTACTATATTCACTAGGTGGCACTGTGGTATAGTGGAATTGCACAATTACAAAAGACTCTCATCGTGCCATTTTTAAATAATACTAGACTTTCCTCATTAAAACCCCACACACATGGTAATGGTTGAAAAGCAGGGGAGAGGCCCTGGAGGAGGAGGATGTCATGTAAAGGACCCATAAACTACTGTGAGTGAGCAATCAGGTAGAAAGGCTCAGATCCACTAGGCACTATGCAACCATGTCATTCCACTAATGCAAATTATGTTCTGCTACTGTAGGAGGCCTCTAGCACAATGCCAATAGCCATGGGAAACCCATTGTGCAAGCTAAGGCTGTTGGCATTGCCCTAGAGCCCCCTTATGCTAGTGCAACATAATTTGCATTAACAGAACGATATCATTGGATACTTGTCCTTTACTTCCTTATTACGTTTACTGATTGAACTTTCATGCAAACAAAGAACTGGGAACTAGTAACAAACTATGCCTGGTCATGCCTGGTAAGATAAGGCTGTTACAAAGGTCAATGACAGGCACAATGATAAAAGCATAAGAGTTTTTTTTTTTTATGTGGGTGCTGCTAGTTATACTAGTAGTCTGGTTTGGTACAAAGTCCACCCCTTTGGCTCAAAATCGTGTTCAAGAGAGCTGTGTAATAGGTTACTGAAAGAGGAAGTAGACAGAAGTACCATTTGCTAGAAGCTTCAAGTGGATTCTTCAAGCAGGCATGATGGAAGAGAGTCAAGCAATCTGGTGAGATCCCGCTTTTCACCCACTAAATGTTGCAAAATTTCCACTCAGGAAGGAAGCAGGAAGCAAAACTGAATGGTCTGCAGACTGTGGAAGCCATTATCACAACTGAGAGAATGCCCTTGCCAGCCATCCTTTCTAGACTGAGTGTCGTGACCCCACCATGCCTAGTCCAAGATGCTTGAGGCTGGCTGCTTTCTTCCCCAAACCTGCTGAGGAGAGGAGCGGGAGGGCGGGCGAGGGGTGGGGAGAGAGAAACTCTACTGAATCCTACTTAGGATACATTTTGCACCAGTTTTGGAGGTAGTGATGGCCACCAGTTTGAATGGCTTTAGAAGGGGGTTAGAAAAATACCTGGAGGAGAAGGCTATCAATGGCTACTAGTCCTGATGGCTATATGCTGCCTCCAGTATCAGAGGCAGTATGCCTATGTACACCGGTTGCTGGGGAACATGGGCAGGAGGGTGCTGTTGCACTCCTGTCTTGCTTGAGGGCAGCTGGTTGGCCACTGTGTGAACAGAATGCTGGACTAGATGTATCCTTGCTCTGATCCGGCGTGGCTCTTCTTATGTTCTTAAACAGGGCAAAACCAGCGCATCAAGGCTGTTCCAATTTCTTTGTTAGAAATATAGGAAGTTGTGTTATCCTGAGCCAGACCATTGTTCCCCCAGCTCAGTATTCTCTACACCGACTGAGAGCAGCTCCCGCCAGGGACTCTGGCAGGTAATTAGACAACTAAAGACTAGAGCCAGGTAGGGCAGGAGGAACATCAACAGTGATTTTGCCTCCCTGTTCTTTAAAAAAACAAATTCAGTTGGATGGGCCTCTGAGCCCTTCTAGCTGACTTACTGGTGCTGGACAGGGACAGTGATGGAGAGGCTGTAGGATCCTGTGGATCCTGGCCATTCACCTCTCCTCCCACCATCATGCCCCCTTTTAGTCCTCCCTGGGCTCCTTCAGGGTTGCAACAGCCACCCAGGGCACCTGTGAGGGGCTTTGGAGGGCCTTATGTTGGATTCCTCATCCAAAGTCATAGGAGCGTGTAAAGGCTCAAGAGGGGAAATTTGACATATCCTATGGCCCCGGGGACACTTTCCTGGGGACTATAGGACTGCTTTGTAAGTTACTCATTTATGTATATCTGTTACTGTGCATGGTATTTATATCTATTTCTCTCACACACTTTCTCCTCCCAGAGTAACAACTCATCAGAATTACAGAGCTATTGTTCAGACACCTGCTCAAGGGATATTTGGTATGTAAATTTAGTCATCATTGGCAAAAATTATCTTAAAGATTTGGAGTGATATATCAGCTGGACAACGTGTTCTTAAACAAACTTAGCATAGCTGCATTAGTTTAGCAATTTTGAAGTTTTCTCTGTTAATTGCGGATTCCTGTGCATACTTAAATGTAAATCTCAGTGTATTTAATGACACTTATTCCCTATAGGTTTGCAGCCTAAATCTCTCTCTCTCTGTCTCTGTCTGCAAAACTGCTTTACAGATGCCAAACATCTGTTACTCTGGAGTAGAATAGAGATCATACCCTGTTTTTTTTCTTTCTTTTAATCTGTGAAGATTCAAATTTCTATTTCACTTTATCATCCCAGCTGTAAGTACAATAAGGGCACAATCCTATGCATGTTTAGACAGAAAAAAGTCCTACAACTCCCAGCAAGGCTGGTTGGGGAATACTTAGGAGTTATAGGACTTTTTCTGTCTAAAAATGCATAGGATTGCACCCTAAGTGGACTAAAGTCTAGCTCTGCAGTCTCCAACATGCTGCCTGTGGACATATCTCTTGGAGCCTGCCAAGCTCCCTGCCCCTCCTGATTTTTATTTGTAGTAGTAGTGGTAGTAGTAGTGGTAGTAGTAATAGTGGCCATGTTGCAAAGAGAAGTACTGGCATCTGGGGTGTGAGTGTTTTATGACTAGCAATGCCCACCATGGCATCCATTTTATGAACGGTGCAGGTGCCACCATAGCAGCCATTTTGTAAGAGTACTCATGACACTCAAAATTCCAAACGTGCCCACTGACCCAGAAAGTTGGTGATCCATGCTTGTTTATGGAATTTTTGTTCCTCTTTCTTCCAAGGAGTTCTGGGTACCATACTTTGCTCCCCTACCCTGCACACACAAAGATCCCCCCTCCCCCAACAAATATGTTTGGCTCTTCCAGCTGTGATCTTCCTAAATCTCCCCCAAATTAGGCTTGAAGAAACCCTCCCATTGGCTCTAGTTCTCTCCAAAATCCTCCCTGCACTGCTATGCGAGATGAGCAGGGAGTTGCAAAGGATGGTTGTGGAGGCCATCCCTGATACAGTGCTTACCCCCCAAATACAGTGCAGGGAGAGGGGTAAATACTGTATCAGGGAATTTGGGGGTGGCTGCCCCCGCCCCCCAAATGGGCTTACTTGAGAAGCTAGAGGGGAATTTTCCATCATTGTAAAAAGCCAAAGTTTTCTATTTATCAAATCATTTCAGATCAATGCCTTTCAGCCCCCACCCCTGCCCCATGCATGGAATTCACCTGATTTAGCAGTAAGGGTCTATGTATTTTGTGCTAACAGTTCCATGCGTGCTGCAGCTTTTTCCCTGTTTGCTCTTAGGAGGAACAGATTCCTCAGATTACAGAACTGGGCAGGTCTCTGTGTACGACAGAATTTCTATGCATAGAAAGGATACATATTATGTATGTACAGTAGTGTAGTGGCAAATTCAGAAGTGCAGGGTCCCTTTGTGACAGTCACAGCCACGCCCCCTCACAGCCACGCCCCCTTCTATGATTGTACAACCTTGTAAGATATACAGCCTTCAGCTGGGATCCAAAAACAGTGCAGCTGAGAGTAAGGCCGCGATATTTCAACTGTATGTCTGAGAAAAAATGCAGGGGTGTTAATCTTTTTCACTCACTCACAAACATTTTAGGTTTTCAAAATATGATACTCTATGGAAGCTTCAACCTCAGCCCTCGTGGACAGATAGACCCCTTCTCATTTAAACAGCCCCCTTGCACGCTCCCTTAGCGCCCCAACATTACCCATTCACCTTTCCTAAGCTCCTTCTATATCTCTCCCATCCCGCAACAGAAACGCCCACACACCCAGCTGGATTGAAACACACACACACACACACCCCACCCTCTTTCTCCTCTCCCCCCCCACAGATTTTTTTCTGTTTCCCTCCCCTCCACCAGGGTTTGTTTGCCCAGATACACGCCAACCTTGTACCAAAAAGTGTAGCTGACAGAGCAGGTTGCATTTGGCAGTTCTGCTTACTGTAGAAATGGATGTTCAAGAACAGTGCAATCCAATGGGTGTTTATTCGAATTAAATTTACAGAGACCTTGGGAAGGCAGCTAAGGCTGCAGTCCTATGCACACTTACCTGGGAGAAAGCCCAATTGGCAACTGAACATAGTGGGACTGACTTCTGAGTAAACATGCAAAGGGTTGTGTGATAAATCCTAAAAACTAGCACAAACCAGCCACCCAGCCTGCCCCATAAGTAAATAATGGTGGCAGCAGCACCCCCTCACTCTCCTGCTGCTGCCGTGGCCAGCAGCAGCAGCCCTGAACGATGGCCAGTGTTGCAGGAGACGAGGGCAGCGCCGGGTGCGCCAGCATGGAGCAGGGGCTGGTGGAGAAGCCAAGAGCTGAGGAGGAGAAGCGGGGCGGGCAGGGGGGAGAGAAGGCTGCAGAGCTTCCTCAGACTCCCTCTCTCGCTTGCTCCCTTTGTCTGGCCAGCAGCCAAGAGGCAGCTGCCTGCACTCCCTGTGCTCCCTCCTCCTTCCCTAGGAGACTGGGACCCAGCTGGGGGCTGGCTTCAAAAAAAGTGCCGGAGCGACACCCTGGCGCAACCCGCCACCACTACACCGCTGTGTATGTATTACAAACCACGTGTTGAGGATGTAGATGTATGGACTACACTATGACGAAGAATGGAAACATTTAAAGAACGAAGGGCACAATCCTATGGCTGCTAGATGGCCATAGGATACATCGGTTCACTGAGGACTGACCTTCCCCTGCTCCCATGTTGCCTCATAGGCAGTGCGGAATGGCCCTGTGCTCTGCACTTGGAAGAGGGGTGCGGAGCAGCAAAAACGGGGCTTTCCGGGGGGCATTCCGGGGTGGGGAAGTCAGAACTGCTGGTACGCCACATCCGACGTGTCGTCTGGCCGCCACTTCCCCTGCTCTGCCTTCCCGTGGCTAGACAGCTGAAATCGCTTGTCTAGCCGCAAATGCAGGTGGCTGAAGCGCAGAGGGGATGATCCCCTCCGCGCTTCTCCCGCCCTGCATTGGAGGCGGCCGCCCATCCCTACTGGCTGGGGCATGCTGGGAGTTGTAGGCCTTTTTTCTGTCTAAACATGCAGAGGATTGTACCCTAAATGAAGGCATCTTTAGAAGCAAAGTGGCTTTCAAAAGACCAATAAGGATTCAAGACCACCATAATGTCTGAGGGCCCCCCAGAATGACAGGCATGACTCAGAAAAGCTTGCTTAATTCTTTTAATTAAAGAGTTTCACCGCTTGGGGAGGAAACCATGCCGATATGAGGGGCTAGAAAGGAGAACCACACAGACTTTTGAGATGCCTTCAAACAGAAGTTCAGACAGAAACCCTCATACTGTTTTTGCTCATCTCTATCTGGATCCAAGCAACAGGTTAATATGGGTTCTTGGGCAATTCAAAATTCTCCATGTTATATGTGTGCTTTTGTCATTCACTGCTTTCTCAGCTGCTTGATTAAATTTAGGGCTTGGATTTGACAAGCTCATTTAATAATGCCTTCCTCCCGGGCCAGTTTAAAGATTATGCACGACTTGCCGTTGTTGGTTTCTTAGGTTGCATACTGCCACCCAGTGGCGCAAAGAAGGTACAATAGATAATCTTTCCCTACTTCTAGGAAAACCACATTTGAATCTGAAGCTAAGAAGCATTTGCTAAGCACTAAAAAGACTTGGGGTGGGGTAGGTGGTTTGTGGTCAGACTGGTAGGACAAACACGTCTACATATGCTAATTAATATTGAGATGCAAATTTAGAAATAGTTTCTAGGATTTATTCAAATTCCACCTAAAACAATACCAGCCAATTTCTCATCCAAATCATCCCAAATAAAATAAAGTATTTAATTTGCACCCCACTCAAGGTCATCCCAAATCAGTAGTTCCTCTTCGATTACAATTCTTTTGCAGTCTCTCATGTTCCATCCCCACTTCACTCTCTCTCTCTCTCTCCCCTCTCCCACTTCTCCTTCCCTCCTATAGGAGAATTTCCTCTTCGTGCAATTAAGCTTAAAAGAAAATCTTCCATTGGCATCATTGACTCAATGGAATAGATGGGAGTGGGGGAGGCCTAGCAGCACCCCTGATGGCCCCCGAACAAGATGTTGCAGTGCGGAGTGCTTCTGTTCAGGGTTCCACTCCGCTCTCCACACATCCCTTCCACAGTAAATGTTCTGCCAGTGGAGGCTGGTGGCTACTGTTTCGGTGGGGCTATGGATCAAAGGGGAAGGGGACGGCAGAGGATGAGATGGCTGGATAGCATCACCGATGCAATGAATATGAACTTGAGCACGCTCCGGGAGAGAGCGCAGGACAGGAAGGCCTGGCGTGCTGTGGTCCACGGGGTCACGAAGAGCCGGACACGACTGAACCACTGAACAACAACAATGGGTCCATTCTGGGTTTTCGTCAGAGCCAGCCAGAACTCCAGAGAATCCCCAAAGTAGGATTCTTCAACACTCGGATAGCTCTATTTGAAACCCAGAGCGGGTGCACAGCCGCTCCAAAATCGGAGCCACCAGCCACCACCGTGTCCAGTCCTCGTGGGCTGGGGGGCGGTTGTTTTTCATTGGGGGTCCCCCGCCCCTACTATTTCCGTCTTTGACGTGGTGGCGGCAAGGCCATCCTGCTGACCAATCCCAGGCCCACGAGACAGGCGAGGGTTTCCTCGCTGAGGTCTAGAGGCAGCTCTTTCGCAGCCCGTTACTCTTCCGTAACTCAGGAAGTCCTAGGCGGAGCAAGCGGCCCTCCTCGAGGCCAGCTGGCGGGGCGGAAACGAGAGCAGGGCGGCGGAGGTCGCCGCAGGGGCAGCCGAGCTGGGCATTCTCCGCTTCGTCGTCTCCCGGCGCGACCCTCCTTGGATTTTCATTCCCCCCGGACAACTGTTCCCGGGTGCTAACGCGCGTCGGGGGTGAGGCGCCCTTTGGGCGGGTAGCAGAGTGCGGAAAGCCAGGTCAAGGCTGTGTCTGGGAACAGCATTCGTCGAGAGAGCGCCCGCACCCTATCCCCCGCCCCGCCCCTGCCTTGGCCAAGAGGAAGCGGCTGGCCTAAGTTTTCTCCTCTGAAGCTGCTGCTGGGTGGGGAATTCTTGGGGATCCGCTCACAGGGGCAAAAGAGTGCAACCGCCCCCCCACCCCAGTCCAGCCGTGACATCGTGCTGAGAGCAGCAACAGCGGTGCTTGCCCCGTTTATCTCCGCTTTCCGTTTCCAGCCACACAGGCGAGGCCAGAAGGTCAGTAAATTAAACACGGGATGGGCGTGTGCGCGCGTGTGTTCACGTTCATCTGCTGCCCCCGGAGCACAAAGAGGTAGTGGCAGGCAGCAGCTCAGCCAGGCTCCTTCGGGCAGAAGGAGCTCCATTCTAAGAATGGCAACAGCGCCTGTCCCGCCTGTCTCCACTCTCCGGTTCCCCACAGCGTGGGCAGGTGAGGCCTGGGGATGTGGGGTGGGATTCCGCAGAGCTGAGCGCGGCTGCGATGCAAATGGTAGCATGCGTGGTGTAGTGGTGAGAGTGTTGGACTGGGAGCCGGGAGATCCGGGTTCTAGTCCCCACTCAGCCATGGAAGCTCACTGGGTGACTTTGGGTCAGTCACGGGCTCTCAGCCCAGCCTACCTCACAGGGTTGTTGTTGTGAGGATAAAATGGAGAGGAGGAGGAGGAGGAGAATATAAGCCGCCTTGGGTTCCTTGCAAGAGGAAAAAAGGCGGGATAGAAATGCAATAAATAAATAAATAAATAAATGCAGACCTGGAAGGGGCAGCAAGGCTTTCTGGCATATCCAGCCAGGAGCACCTGCCTCGTAAAACAAACAGGCAGTAGTATGATAGGCTCCCTCTCTGACTATGCAGATCTCGGACTTCCCTTCTAAATCCACCTGACATGGGCCTCTGTATGAGTTCAGTTTAATTTAAAGTGAACCAATCCGTTGTTTCCCAGCCCACAGGTGAGGTGGGGGGAGAACACAGGACCCGTGTGGGCAGGTTGTAAGGACAATTCCTGCCAGTCCTAGAATCACAAGGGAAGATGCATTCCTTAGATGCACTGGCTTTTTGGGGGTTAACCCCTATCCTCCTGTGAACAAGCATATGTTTGGGCTATTAATATTGGTACGTGGAAGGCAGAAAAAGGCAGATGAAGCGGCAGGAAGATAACAAGTGGATGCTGATGTCATTTTATTTATTTATTTATTTATTTCTATACTGCCCAATAGCCGAAGCTCTCTGGGCGGTTCACAAAAACTAAAACCAAAAAGCACACAGTAAAACAATATAAAATATAAAAACATTCAAACCACAATATAACAATTTGTTGTTGTTGTTCAGTCGTTCAGTCGTGTCCGACTCTTCGTGACCCCATGGACCATAGCACGCCAGGCCTTCCTGTCCTGCGCACTCTCCCGGAGTGTGCTCAGGTTCATATTCATTGCATCGGTGATGCTATCTAGCCATCTCATCCTCTGCCATCCCCTTCTCCTTTTGCCTTCAGTCTTTCCCAGCATCAGGGTCTTTTCCAGAGAGTTTTCTCTTCGCATTAGGTGGCCAAAATATTTGAGCTTCAGCTTCAGTATCTGTCCTTCCAATGAGCACTCAGGTTTGATTTCTTTTAGGATTGACTGATTTGACCTCCAGAATAAAACCTAGCAGCAATGCAGAGGCTTAAAATACAGCTAAAAGATTAGAAAGCTAAAATGCTAAAATGCCTGGGAGAATAAAAAGGTCTTCACCTGGCACCGGACGGAATACAATGTAGGTGCCAGGTGAACCTCACTAGGGAGCTCATTCCACAGCTGGGGTGCCACAGCAGAAAATACCCTCTTCCTAAGTAGCCACCCGCCTCACTCTCTTTGACAGGGGCTCCTGGAGAAGGGCTGCTGAGGATGATCTTAAGGTCTGGGCAGGTACATATGGGAGGAGGCGATCCTTCAGATAACCTAGCCCCAAGCTGTTAAGGGCTTTGAATGTTAATACCAGCACTTTGAATTGGGCCCGGAAATGGACTGTCAGCTGGAAAAATACTGGCATAATATGAGCTCGTTGGCCAGTCTCTGTTAACAATCTTGCTGCCCTATTTTGGACTAGCTGAACTTTCTGGACCATTTTCAAAGGCAGCCCCACGTATAACACATTGCGGTAATCCAGATGAGAAGTTACCAGATCATGGATAACTGTAGCTAGGCTATCTCTGTCCAGATAAGGGTGTAGTTGGTATACCAGCCTAAGCTGATAAAAAGTTGCCCATGCCACTGAGTTCACCTGTGCCTCAAGTGACAGTTCTGCGACCAAGAGCACCTGCATACCACGAACCCGATCCTTTACGGGGAGTGCAACCCCCTCCAGAACAGGTTGAATATCACCTAGCTGGGCAGATGAACCACCCTCTTACAGTACCTCCATCTTGTCTGGATTGAGTTTCAGTTCATTGGTCCTCATCCAGTCCATTACTGTGCCCAGGCCCTGATTCAGAACAGCCACTGCCTCACCTGGGTTTGATGAGAAAGAGAGGTAGAGCTGGGTGTCATCCATGAAACCACCTCAGCCCACACCTCTGGATAACCTCCCCCAGCACTTTCATGTAGATGTTAAACAGCATGGGGGATAAAATAGAGCCCTGTGGAATCCCATGGCATAATTGCCATGGTGCAGAACAATAATCCCCCAGCACCACCTTCTGGAATTGGCCATCCAAGTAGGAGTGGAACCAGTGCAGTGCAGTGCCTCCAACTCCCAACCAGACAACCTATCCAGAAGGATACCATGGTCAATGGTATCGAAAGCCACTGAAAGGTCCAGAAGTATCACCAGGGTTGTACTGCCTCTCTCTCCCTCTCCCTCATCCCATAGGGCGACCAAGGCAGTTTCCATTCGAAAACTAGGGATGTACGAAAGGGACTTACCTTGTCCCGCAGCTTGCTTTGCGGTGGGGGGGAGGCGCTTCGCTTCTCCCCGTGAAGTTCAGGCGAGGGGGGGAGGCGCCCCGCCTCGCCCGGCCGAAATTCAGGCCGGGGGGGGGGGAGGCGCTCCGCCTCGCCCAGCCGAAATTCAGGCCGGGGAGAAGCGCCCTGTCTCCCCGGCCGCAAAAGAAAAAGTGAAAAACAAAAACAAAAAACCCCGTGATAGGCTACGTAACGTTTAACGTAGCCTATCACGGCTAGATTTCCAAAGTCAGCCGTGATAGGCTACGTTAATCGTCACGTAGCCTATCACGGGTGACTTTGGGAAAAAAAAAAAAAGCGCGTACGCAAATGGCAGCAGCCCATGGGTGCCGCCATTTGCGTTCCTTATTTTGGCATGTCTAGTCTACGTAAAGATTTACATAGACTACAGCGAAAATAAGGGAACGCTATTTGCGTTGCCCTTATTTTCGCCGTAGTCTACGTAAATCTTTACATAGACTAGACATGCCAAAATAAGGAACGCAAATGGCGGCACCCATGGGCCGCCACCATTTGCGTACGCGCTTTTCCCCCCCCCAAAGTCACCCGTGATAGGCTACGTAACGATTTACGTAGCCTATCATGGCTGACTTTGGAAATCTAGCCGTGATAGGCTACATAAATCATCACGTAGCCTATCACGGGTGTGTGTTTTTTGTTTTTTGTTTACTTTTTTATTTTGTAATAGCGGCAGCCGGTCAGGAGACCGGCCACCGCCCCCGCCCCCGACGAAACGCCACAGAAACGCCGCCGGGACCCGCTGCCAGGAGGGACATTCGGCCACGGTAAGTCCCAACCCGGGGGGGGGGGCCGGCGGCTGGCGGAGAATTTCCCCAACACTTTCGGGGGGCCGAATGCCTCGGCGCTCGGCCTCCCAAAGATTCGTGGAGAAATTCTCCGCCATCCCTATAACCAGGACTGAAGCCCAATTGAAATGGATCTAAATAATCCATTTCATTCAAGAGTGCCTGGAGCTGTCCTGCAACCACCCGCTCAAGCACCTTACCCAGGAAGGGGATGTTGGCCACTGGCCTATAATTGTTAATATCCTCTGGGTCCAGATTAGGCTTTTTCAGGAGTGGTCTGATTACCGCCTCTTTTAAAGAGGCTGGCACCACTCCCTCTCTCAAGGAGGAATTTACAACCTCCTGGACCCAGCCAGACATCCCCTCCTTATTTGATTTAATAAGCCATGAAGGGTCAAGCACACAAGTGGTCGATCGGACTTGGCCAAGCACCTTGTCCACATCCTCAGGCCTCAATAACTGAAACTCATCCGATAGAACTGGACTAGACAGGGCTCTGAACGCCTCTACCAACGGAGCTGCTTAATTATGGTGTCCAATTCATGACAAGTCTGAGCGACTTTATCTTCAAAGTGCTGTGCAAACTCGTCACAGCGTGCAACCGAGGGTTCCAAAATCTCCTTCCCTGGCCCAGAATGTAACAGGCTGCGAACCACTCAGGAAAGCTCCACTGGATGACACTGAGAAGATGCAATGTTGGTGGAAAAGAACTGTCTCTTTGCCACCCTCACTGCCACAGAGTAAGCGCAATAATGAGCTTCTTACCTGTGTTCAGTCAGACTCAGCATGAGTTTTCCTCCACCTGTGTTCTAGCCGTTTCCCCTCTTGCTTCACTTCCCTCAGCTCAAGTATATACCAAGGAGCTGGCTGGGTTCTGCTCAGAGGGAGAGGGTGCTTGGACGCGATCATGTCAACCGCCCAAGTCATCTCTGCATTCCGTAGAGCGACCTGGGCTTCGACAGGATCACCAGCCATGCCAGCAGGAAAATCCCCCAGAGCCCTCTGGAATCCATCAGAATCCATTAGCCTCTGGGGGTGGATCATTTTAATAGGTCCCCCACCCTTGCAGATAGGAAAGGCTGCCAAGAGTCTAAACAGGGGGTCATCTGGACCGCCCTGTAAAATTCCATGAATGAAGCCTCATCTGGAAGTAACCCCAGATGGAGGGCTCCTAACACTGCCAATTAGAAGGCACTGTGCAGCTATCCATCTTTTTCTCCTTAATGGATGGAAGAAGTGGTGGGAAAACACAGGAGGGTGTAGCGGTTCAGCTGCCCTGCATTTATGATCCCCTCCCTGCTTCTCCTGCCCTGCATTGGATAGGCAGCCACCTCTGAGTTCGGAGGCAGTCCCCTATCCCCATAGGATTGCGCCCTAAGGGGCTCAAAGCACTATGCATGGTTCTTGCCCTCCTCCCATTTTGTATCCTCATAACAACCCTGTGAGGTAAGCTAGGCTGAGATAACTCAGACCAAAATCACCCAGTCACTTTCATGGCTGAGTGGGGATTTGAACCTGTCTCTCACTAGTCCTAGTAGCCCCTAAAACAGCCCCTCTGGCCATGGGATGGGGACTGCTGTTGTTCGTAAGGGTTTGGACCTGTGTGGGCTGATTTATACAGGATACTTAGGCTATAGACTTAACGCACTTACCAGTGAGTAATTCCCATTGAACTTTGTGACACTTACTTCTGAGTAGACTTCTGGCCCTCCAGATGTTTTGGCCTCCAACTCCCACTAGCCCTAGCCAGCTAGGTGCGGGAACATGGGAGCTGTAGGCCAAAGCATCCGGAGGATGAGAAGTTCCCCAACCCTGCTTTAGTCAAAGAGTCATTGAAACACACCATGTAACACTGGCTGCAGAAATGGGGGCGGGGGGGGGGGGAAGACAACAACATCCCTGGTAGCAAATATGGTAGCAAAGAGACTCCAGTTGGATCAAACTGTTGGCAACGTGGTTAGTTGTGTTTCTGTCTGATATATTAGCTTTCTTCTTTCTCTCTATCCAGCAATGACATGTGATTGCTCCACCACTTAACAAAACACCCATTCTGTACACTCCAATTTCCCTTATTTTTCTCCTGCTTAAAATAGCTTGTGTTGTGCTATTAAGCGAAATGAATAATGCATGTTGATTGCACTGTATGCTTTAAAAAAAATATTGCTCAGGTAAAATAAGAATTAAAGGAGAATGATCCAGCAAGTTGCTCTTCAGAGCACAGAACATTCACAATTGTACAAATCCTTTTCTCTGCCTCCTCCTATTCCTTTACAGAAGGAAAACATCTCCCTTCTCAACCTGACATGGTGCCTGGATGTGAAGGCGAGCCACAGCCAGCTCCGAGAGACTGGAGGTAAGATAGATACTATTCCTTCAAATGTGCTGAGCACAGTCAATCCTTGTTATGCCTTTGTCACAAACATAGGAAGATACGTTATACTGAGTTAGACCATCTACCCCAACACTGACTGACAGGAGGCCCCAGGTTCGATCCCTGGCATTTCCAGGTAGGGCTGAAAAACTCCAGCCTAAAATCCCGGAGAGCCATTGCCAGCCAGTGTTGACAATGCTGGGCTAGATGGACCAATGGTTTTATTCAGTATAAGGCAGCTTCCTATGTTCCTATGACTCTCCAGGGTTTCCTGTAAGATTCTTTCCCAGGTCTCTCTGAAGATGCTAGGGATGAAACCTGAACTATGGCCCCTCCCCACTAGCTGCAGTATGCTTACCTCTGGTAAAAGGAAGTGAAAACATATTAGTAAAAAGATGGGTGGAAAAGCCAAAATATTGTGGTTAGGTGCTTCTGTTGAAAAGAGTGTATTACTCTAAGATTGGAGGTTTGGACAGGAGAGGGTTAATGGGGATAGAATGACTGGAAATGCTTTGTGAAAGTCTCTGGCAAAGTTGCCAGCTACCTTTTTTATGTTAGGGGTATTCCTGGCTAAATAGCTAGGAAATACCTGAATGGAGGTGTGCCTTGCTTCCTCTACTCCCAGGTAAGGATAGTGTTGATCTAGGGTCAGATCTACATGGAAATAGAATGAGAAGTGCTTTCTGGTTTTATCTGGGTTTTCATGAAATTGGCTTTGGTCCATCAGTGGCACATGAAGCAAGAAAAGCAGAATATACGCTACCTAAAAACCCACTTTCATAGGTCACACAGCACTTGAAAACAGCCATACTTTGGGGTTGGGTGGGTGGAGTCAGTAAGTAGAACTGAATGTCATCAACCTGGTAGGTGCTGCTCAGCGAATGGGAGAGGCATGTTCCCCACCCCGTCCACGCTTCCCTGTTCAGGGAAATCTACTGGAAGCCCTGAATTAAGCCCCTGTAGTTTACCCTCACCTCTCCCTTTTCATCCACCATTGGGATATTGTGAAAGATTAAAACTGCGCTTATATGACTAGAAAAAACAGGCTGCATTCTGTGAGTGGGTAAAACCACTACTGCGGTATTCTGACTGACTGAAACAGCGTAACTGCGCTTTTATGAATGGGAAAAATACACTGCAGGGGTAAAGCTGTTACTGCGGTATTCTGACTGACTGGAACAATGAAACTGCGCTTTTATGAATGGGAAGAACAGGTGGCTCTGGAAGACTGGATGGAGTGGCATGTGTTGTCAGGAATGAATCTGAGCATGTGGAGATAGTCAACAGCTCAGACTCAGAATGGGAACAGCCAGAAATGGGGGAGGCTCCCTCCCTAGCGAGGTCAGATATGGCAAGACCTTCTTCTCAAGACCTCGGCACACAGATAGCTTGACCTGAAGGGCCCCCCCTTTCCTCCTCCATGAGAACCCAGGTCTCAGGGGAAGAGGAGAGTGAGAGGCATGACTTGAGGGATGCTAGGTCCATCACAGAGTGAAGCGGAAAAAGTTAGAGGTGGAGCTCAGACACTCCTCGAGGTTGGCTATGTGTGATAGCCTATGTAGGGGGGAGCACCTGTAAGGGAGGGGTGTCCCCCCTAAGCTAGTCTGGCCGGGAAGCTCTTGTTCAAATTGCTGGCAACTTCTCTAACTTCCACTTTGGCTCCTCTATTGGTATTCATAATTGTGTAGAGTAGCTGTTTCCTTTGTAGCCTGAGAGTTTCCTAGAATTTGCATCTGTAAAGAACCTGGCCATTAACTAATAAAGTAGTGAGCCTGAAGGATGAAAGAACTTGACGTGTGTGTGTGTATGTGTGTGTGTTTGGAGGAGGCACATTGCTTCCTCTCACTACTACAACAGCACATGCTCCTGCACAAGGCACTGAGCAGCAACTCCGGCTTTTCCTCCTCCTTCTCCCCTCCCCCCACTGCTTTGGCTCTGTGTGATACACTCAGGTTTTCTGCTTCAGCTCACTCCCCTTTGGATCACTGGGGCCAGCAGCCGACGTTGCTCTTCTGCTCTTTCTCTTTCTCTCCCTTACACCTTCCTGGCAGCTGATGAGAGAAGAAGAAGGAGCAACAAAAGCCCTCAAGCAGCAGGAAGGGGGGGGTCAACCGCCCCTGATTCATTTTTGATGGAGAGCCATCAACAACTTGCAGCAGGATCACTTGGGGGGTGGGGGGCGGAGGAGGAGGAGGAGGAAGGGAAGAGGAGGTGGCCGAAGGACTTTTTAAAAGAAAATCCCACACTTACAACAAATCGAGTCCAATGGAGTACATTGGCTTCGAAGGAATAGAGAAGTGCTTATATGAATGGGAAAAACAGGCTGCGTTCTGTGAATGGGTAAAGCTGCTACTGTGGTATTCTGAAAGATTGGAGGGGAAAACAGGCTGCATTCTGTAAATGGGAAAGCAGCCCTACTGCAAATAGGAAAAAAGAGGGAATGGAGGGAGAAAGGGTGGGAGGCCCCACCCCTTTACCACATCACTGCCAGGTCACTGAAATAGGCACGCCCAGGATTTAAGGTGGGGAAACAGGGCACGCTGCAGTGGAACTGCTCCTGAGCCACATTTAAGAAAAACAACACACTAAAACAACTTTCTGAATATGGGCCTTTTCCTGAAGGAAGCTGCAGGGTTGCTGCGAATTGGCAACAGTGTCTTCTGCTGCAAACGGCCCTGATGTGCTCTCCTTCCACATTAAATTGGCTGTGTAGATTGGGCCTAGGTGACTGTATGTGAAAACAGTTTGCAGCATTTGAGTGGGCCTAAGGCATACACAGGGGAAGAGACTAAGAAAGACACAGAGGTAGAGGTTTTGGGGCTTGGTAAGCATTTTTGGGCTGCTGGTTGTCTCTCTCTAGAGATCTGATGTGGAAACAGTGAACTTTGACTCAGACGGTCTGTTGGAATGTTGAAATGCTCAACCCATAAATAAGCCCATTAAAAAAACCCCAAATCATAAGCCTCCAGCAACCTCCTTCCAAGGAAAGCAAAGCTGGATAAGGGCTGAACCCTTGGAATGTCTCACCCCTCAACAAGTGGGGTGAGCATAACAATATGCTCTGTTTAAAGCAGGGGTGCAGAACCTTAGGCCCAGGGGCCAAATCTTGCCCACTAGGATTCTCAATCTGCTTTCCCCCAACCACCAACTGTTTGGCGGTTTCTGGACTTTTATGCAGTTTGTTTCCCATTCTAAAAGGTTGACATGCTTCCCCTGAGGCTTAGTTACTGGCAGTAATTGCTTTAAGCTAAAATAGGCTGGCATGTTTGGTTTTTTCACCCTGCTTCTTTTACCTTTTGCCACACCCACCACTGCCATGCGGCCCCAGAGAGCGACCATGAAATGAAATTTGGCCCTTGGGCTGAAAGAGGTTCAACAGCTCTCGTTTAAAGCATAGTTTTTGAAGTACCTGAAGTCTCAGAGGAGTGTGGGAAGCAATATATTTCTCCTTCTCCATGCAAAGTTGGGTGTCTACCAATGAGCCACGGCCCCTCCCTGCAAGGTGCTACAAGACAGGTGTATTGTGTGTGTGTGTGAGATATGGCTAACTCACATTTTCACCATGCCTGTTGCCTTCATCAGGCGGTGGCTTGCACTGTAATTTCTGCTTATTCCTTCTCCTACCCCTGTTCTTTTCTACAGTGCAATTGCCATTTCAGAAGATATAGCCAAAGAAGCATTTGCTCAGTATGTTGCGAACAAGTGCTGCTACAGCAGCGTTCCGGCCAGAGAGGTGGAGATTCGTGAGGCACAATCATTCAATACTTACAGAGTAAGTAAAATTGTTCTATCTCCTCAAATTTATACCATGCAATCAACATCATTCTCGGTACATTTGGGGAGCGGCGGAGATTAAAATTATGGCCATTTCACCTATGACATTTTATATCTATGATATATAGACTGCTATTACCATAGATTTTTCAAGAACAAAATTTATACGAGCAATGACTTCCAAAGGGAAGCCATTACAGGGCATGCCTACATCATATTTCATTTCATGTATTAGATTCCTATACCGCCCCATAGCCGACGCTCTACCTCAATGAGGCATTGTCCTCGTTACTTCGTCAGCATCTGTCAGAGCTAGACAGATCCTTAGCAAGCTCTGTCATCTCCAGTATACACAAAACATCCATTTCTGTTGAAGCAGCCTCAGTTCTAAATCTACAGAAATAGTACGCATGGCAGCTAAGGCAACCTTCCATTCATTAGACTGTATAGAGCATTCCAATTCCTCATTCCATTTATCTCTGCCGTTCTGAACTTCTGCTTAGTACATTCCAAAAGACTTTTATAAACAGCTTATAGAAGGCTTAGCTTTCTGTAAAGAACCAATTAATTCCTCCTGCAGTGTAGGAAGTACTGAAGCACTCATCGCTGTTGGCCCATAGACAGACTCGGACAAATACTGCACCTGAATGTACTGTCAACTAGCATTAGAAGGTAAATGATATCTAATCCTCAGTACTGAAAATGCTAAAAACTCATTGTCCTGTTAACTGATCTAAAGTATAAATTACACTATCAGCCGAACTCCTCCACGTAAAAGGCCAGAAGATCGGCCTTTTTCAAAATTGGATTCTCCCACAAAGTTAATTTAGCATGTGAATATGGATCAAATGGCAGCTGATGAGACAATGCATGTGAAGTCTCTCTCGCTGCTAAAATGTTAGTGGAACCTTCCTTTCTTTTTAATATACCTAGATTCTAATGCCATCCAGCAGAAAGAGGTGCCAAATAATTTGACTCCAAAACAGCCCATGGAGAAAAAGAAAAGGTTGTTTTCCAGTCATTGGTACAAGTTAACAAATAAGCATTATGATATAAACTAAGATCTGGAAAATTAAATCCTCCCTTTTTGACAGACAACTGCATTCTCTTCAGTGAAAAACGGGGAGGAGACAACCCCGCCCTAAACTTCTGAAATGCTGCATAAAGTTTTTGAAAAAACATTTGGGAAATGTATAAAGGAATACTACGTACTACATCAATTACTCATGGCAAGACTTTTATCTTAAGTATGTTAACCTTAGACCAAGTACTTAAATTAAGGGATGCCCATCTTTCCAAGTCAAGAGATATTTCTGCCACTTATATTCAGTTTAACCATTTGCAAAATATCTCTAGGCACCAATTTACCAAGATATGTTATCACGTCTGGATACCAAGGGAATTGCCATTTAGTAATTACTTTAGGTGTCTTGATACTATATACAGGCATTAATTCAGATTTTGACAAATTAATAGTATAATCTGGAAGTGTATCAATTAATCTTATTAATTTTGGTACAGAAGACTCTAACCTATTGATAAATAACAACAAATCCTCTCTATATAAAGCCGTTTTATACTTTAACCTGCTCATTCACAACGCCCCAAATGTGCCTACTCTGCTTAATTGCATGTGCCAAGGGTTCCAAGCACAAATACAATATCAAAGGAGACTGAGGACAGCCCTGCCCTGTAGCACACTCCAAACTAAAACAACCCCCTTAAAATAATTGTATTTGTCATCACTCGTGACATAGGAGAGAGATATAACATTCTAATCTTATCTTAAAAATTCATGTGGAAATCCAATTTTTTCCAGGGTTACAAACATAAATTGCCAATATAAATTGTCAAACGCTTTCTTGTCAACAAGTCAAATGTATTATTTAGTCAACAAAAGGGTGGGAAAAGCAGTACTGGGGTACAATCTCAAAAACGATAGAATGATCTCAGTACGAATCCAAGGCAAACCATTCAACATCACAGTAATTCAAGTCTATGCCCCAGCCACTGATGCCAAAGAAGCTGAGGTTGATCGGTTCTATGAAGACCTCCAACACCTTCTAGAACTAACACCAAAAAAAGATGTCCTCTTCATCATAGGGGACTGAAATGCTAAAGTAGGAAGTCAAGAAATCACCGGGATAACAGGCAGGCATGGCTTGGTGTACAAAATGAAGCAGGACAAAAGCTAATAGAGTTTTGCCAAGAGAACACGCTGATCATAGCAAACACTCTTTTCCAACAGCACAAGAGACGACTCTACACATGGACATCACCAGATGGTCAATATCGAAATCAGATTGATTATGTCCTTTGCAGCCAAAGATGGAGAAGCTCCATACAGTCAGTAAAAACAAGACCTGGAGCTGACTGTGGCTCAGATCATGAGCTGCTTCTTGCAAAATTTCGGCTTAAATTGAAGAACGTAGGGAAAACCACTAAACCATTCAGGTATGACCTAAATCATATCCCTTATGAATATACAGTGCAGGTGAGGAATAGATTTCAGGGATTAGACCTGATAGACAGAGTGCCTGAGGAACTATGGACGGAGGTCCGTAACATTGATCAGGAGGCAGCAACTCAATCCATCCCAAAGAAAAAGAAATGCAAGAAAGAAAGTCTGATGTGGCTTTACAAGTAGCTGAGGAAAGAAGGGAAGCAAAAAGCAAGGGAGAAAGGGGAAGTTATATCCAACTGAATGCAGAGTTCCAGAGAATAGCAAGGAGAGACAAGAAGGCCTTCTTAAATGAACAATGCAAGGAAATCGAGGAAAACAACAGAATGGGAAAGACTAGAGATCTCTTCAAGAAAATTGGAGATCTCAAGGGAACGTTTTGTGCAAAGACGGGCATGATAAAGGACAAAGAAGGCAGGGACCTCACAGAAGCAGATGAGATTAAGAAGTGGTGGAAAGAATACACAGAAGAACTATACAGGAAAGATCTGAATGTCCCTGATAGCCATGATAGTGCGGTCACTGAACTTGAGCCGGACATCCTAGAGAGTGAAGTCAAGTGGGCCTTAGGAAGCATTAGTAACAACAAAGCTAGCGGAGATGACAGTATTCCCTGAGCTATTTAAAATCCTAAAAGATGATGCTGTTAAAGTGCTGCATTCAATATGCCAACAAATTTGGAACACTCAGCAATGGCCGCAAGACTGGAAAAGGTCAGTTTACATTCCAATTCCAAAGAAGGGCAACGCCAAAGAGTGTTCAAACTACCGCACAATTGCACTCATTTCACATGCCAGCAAGGTGATGCTCAAAATCCTACAAACTAGGCTTCAGCAGTATGCGAACCGAGAACTACTGGAAGTACAAGCTCGGTTTCGAAGAGGCAGAGGAACTAGAGATCAAATCGCCAACATTCGCTGCATCATGGAGAAAGCAAGAGAATTCCAGAAAAATGTCTATTTCTGCTTCATTGACTACGCTAAAGCCTTTGATTGTGTGGATCACAACAAACTGTGGCAAATTCTTAAAGTGATGGGAGTACTAGACCACCTTACCTGTCTCCTGAGAAACCTGTACGAGGGTCAAGAAGCAACAGTAAGAACCAGACATGGAACAACCCAGTGGTTCAAAATTGGGAAAGGAGTACGACAAGGCTGCATATTGTCACCCTGCTTATTTAACTTATATGCAGAGTACATCATGAGAAATGCCGGGTTGGATGAATCAGAGGTCGGAATTAAGATTGCTGGGAGAATTATCAACAACCTCCGATATGCAGATGATACCACCCTAATGGCAGAAAGCGAAGAGGATCTAAAGAGCCTCTTGTTGAGGGTGAAAGAGGAGAGTGCAAAAGCTGGTTTGAAACTCAACATTAAAAAAACTAAGATCATGGCATCTGGCCCTATCACTTCCTGGCATATAGAAGGGGAAGAAATGGAAGCAGTGACAGATTTTACTTTCTTGGGCTCCAAGATCACTGCAGACGGTGACTGTAGCCATGAAATTAAAAGACGCTCCTTGGGAGGAAAGGTATGGCAAACCTAGACAGCATAGTAAGAAGCAGAGACATCACCTTGCCAACAAAGGTCCGTCTAATCAAAGCTATGGTTTTCCCAGTAGTAATGTATGGCTGTGAGAGCTGGACTATAAGGAAGGCTGAGCACCGAAGAATTGATGCTTTCGAACTGTGGTGCTGGAGAAGACTCTTACGAGTCCCCTGGACTGCAAGGAGGTCCAGTCAGTCAATCCTAAAGGAAATCAACCCTGAGTGCTCATTGGAAGGACAGATACTGAAGCTGAAGCTGAAATATTTTGGCCACCTAATCCGAAGAGAAAACTCTCTGGAAAAGACCCTGATGCTGGGAAAGACTGAAGGCAAAAGGAGAAGGGGACGGCAGAGGATGAGATGGCTAGATAGCATCACCGTTGCAATGAATATGAACTTGAGCACGCTCCGGGAGAGTGCGCAGGACAGGAAGGCCTGGTGTGCTATGGTCCATGGGGTCACGAAGAGTCGGACACGACTGAACGACTGAACAACAACAACAACAACAAATTAATTAATAATATTTATATACAGCTTAATAGTAAACATCTCCAAAAGCAGTTCACATATCAATAATAAAAGTCACATTGAAATACAATATTAAAACACTATTAAAAACAATTTCAACTACTACAACAGAACAAATATTTTAAAGTACAGTATTAAAAACAATTTTAGAACTATGGTAACCGTAAAGGGAGGACGGGGGTTGCTGTAACTCCCAGTAATGTAGGCAAGGACAAAAGTTGATTGGATTGAACACCAACCCAGCAAGATAGGCTGCCACCACCCCTTACATCCAACTCAGCCTGAGCCAAGGACTCTCAGACCTTACAGGACACACTTAGGCTTATGAAATGGGGGTGGGGGGAGGAGAAGCTAGCACCCTTTATTTCTAAGACTTAGGCCTGTAACTTTAAACAGTAGCATTAACCAAGAGGAAGACTCTGAAGTTACTACTGAGGGAATTTACAATGAAACACACAGACAACCAGCTATTAGTGAGTTTATTGGGGAGGGGTCAAATAAGAACCGGAAGAATGTTTGGAAACAATACTTCAAGGCAAAAATAACAAAGCTACCTAAACCTGCCTATACATACCTAAGCACAGGTCTTCCAATAGGACAAGGCCCAAACAGAGATACTTGGAGTCCAAAGTAAAGGCAAGACGCTCGGCAGCTATAACCTCCCTAGTGATATGTTCAAGCCCTTGGCAAATCTAAGAAGATCCCCATTAGCCAATCACAGGCTGGCTAGAATAGTTTTCTCAGGCCCCTGAAGGCAGGTGAGGTTTTCCACAGGAATGCCACTGAGATCACCCAGCCCATTTAACCAGGCCTTGATCTGATCTTGGAGCTAGAGACATTATGAGATAACACACACACAGGTGGTTTATCACTACGTGCAGCTTCAGCTTTGCAAAATGGAAACTTACAGACCACTAGGACACAAAAAGAAAATGGAGTTCTTGACAATAACAATTCAAAACTATACAAAAAGCAATAAGATGGAGCAGCATGTGGTCAACTGCGGTTATTTACAAGCCAGAGAAAGCCTTTGTAAATGAGTGCATTTTCAGGAGGCATTTGAAATGTACCACATTTTCTGTGTCCTGAACTGAATGGGTGAGGATTTTCCAGAGTGCGGGTGCCACCGCTGAGAAAGCTCACCTTTCAGCTATTACACGGCAATGTTCTTTTGGTCATGGAACAATCGGCAAGGCCTCCTCTGAAGATCTTAACCATTGGCTGGGTATATGTAGGGGGAGGCGGTCTGCTAGGTATTGCGGTCCCAAGTTGTTTAGGGCTTTGCCTGTCAATGGCATAGCCTTGAACTTAGCTCAGTAGCTAATAGGCAGCCAGTGCAGTTATTTTAATACAGCTGTTGTGTGTACATAGCTGGGTGTTCCACTGAGCACCCTACCGGCTGCATTCTGCACTAGTTGCAGCTTCTGAACCAGATACAAAGGCAGCCCCACATGGAGTGCACTACAGTAGTTTAATCATGAGGTTACCAGTGCATAGATCACCATGGCTAGGCTGTCTTTATCCAGGAAACGGTGTAGTTAGTGAACCAACCGAAGTTGGTAATGGGCGCTCCAGGCCCGCAAGGTCACTGTGGCACCCCACAGCCCAATTTCCATGGTACTGAGGCACAGTAACCCAGTGTTATTCTCTGGAACAAACTCTACAAGTAAGAGCTGGACCACTGTAAGACAGTGCCTCCAACTCCCAATACATGGAGACGGTCCAGGAGGATACCATGATCAATGGTATCAAAAGCCGATCAAGAAGAAGTAACAGGGTCGCACTCCCCCTGTTGCTCTCCCGAAGAAGGTCTTCCATCAGGGTGACCAGAGCTGATTCTGTCTCAAAACTGGCCTGAACCTAGACTGGAATGGATCCAGATAATCAGTTTCATCAAAGAGTGCCTGCAGCCGAGACACCACCATTCTCTCTCGAGCACCTTATCCAGAAAGAGGGTATTTGTGACCAGGTGATAGTTGGTATAGATCTCTGGGTCTACGGAGGGCTCGGCTGCACCACTTCCTCCTTCAAGGCAGTAGAGACCGCACCACCACACAGTGATACATTCACCACTCCCCTGATCCATCCAGTCAGTCCTCCACAGCTAGCTCAAAGAAGGGCAAGGGTCAAAAGAGTACATATAGTGGGTTGTACAGATGCAAGTGTCTTGTCCACATCCTCAGGCTCCAGAAACTGAAACTGAACCCACAAAACAGGGTAAGATGATGAAATGGGCACCCCAAGAGGCATTGCTTCAGTAGTGGCATTCATGAAGGTGAGCAATTTTATCCTCTTACGAACTCATCACAGTAGGCATCCAAGGGCTCTAATATTGAATTCATTGGGGTAAATAACAATAACCCTCGAACCACTTGGGAGAGCTTGGTTGGACAGCTACTTGGGATGCAATGGAGGCGACAAAGTAAGCCTTCCTTTGCTGCCTTCACTGCCATGCGGTAGGCATGATTATACACTCTTATGTGTGCTTGATCACCTTCATGACGGATCTTAAGCCATTTATGCTCCAGCCATCTTCTGACCTGTTTCTTTGTCCAGAGCTCCCTAGTAAACCAGGGAGCCTTCTGAGCGCCACAGTGCTGAAAAGGGTGCTCAGGAGTGACCCTGTCGATGGCTGTTGCACCTCGCCATTCCACATTGTGACAAGGGCCTCGACAGAAATATCAGCTCTGGCTACTAGAAAATCACCCACAGCGTTCAGGAATCATTGGAATCCATAAGTCTCCAGGGATGGACCATCTTAAAGGGTCCCTCATCCCTCCAGGGAGGAACTGGTGTTATGAGACCAAACTTCATCAAAGTGATCTGACCATGACAATGGGGTGATTCCCCCCCCTGCAGTATTCAGACCCCCCCCATGTCCTGAGACAAACGCCAAATCAGGGGTGTTCCCTGACCTATGCATTGGGCCAGTGACAAACTGAGACAGCCCTATGGTTGTCACGGAAGACATAAAGTCCTGAGCTGGTCCTGTTAGGCAGTCTCAGCATGAATGCTAAAATCCCCCAGGACCAGGGCCCTAGGGTTCTCCAACATCACATCTGATACCACCTCAGCCAGCAGTGTCAGGGAGGGCATTGGGTAGCAGGGTAAGTAGTACACCAATAGCATCCCCGGTGTGTCTCTTTGGCCCAGCCCAAAATACACACCCTCAGAGCCTATCCCAGAGTGAAGGGGTTTCCTGATGACCAAGATGGAGCTGTATGGATCACAGCGACTCCCCTCTCCCCTCCAGCCTGGCCTGGCACTATACTGAATGGGCAGTATATGGGCAGAGCAGCTCTGTATGGGCAGAGCAGGGTCAGGTCTACGCCACCCAGCTCACCCACTCAGGTCTTGGTAAGACGCACCAGGTCAGCTCCCTCATCCACAATCATATTGTAGATGAGTGAGATCTTATTATGAACTGCCCTGGCCTGCACCAACACCAGAACCAGACCAGAGGGTATGGTAGCCAGTCCACCAGGAACCTGCAGAATGCAGAAGGATCGGAAAGGGAAATGGCTTGTAGCCATCTAAATCCCTTGCTGTTCTGATGGCATCCCCTCCCCATCATGCCATACCATACCCTGCCCTGCCCATTACAACCGCAGTAGGGGCGCCCTCCTGCTCCATTCTATGCACCCTTCCATCCAGACGCATCCTACCTTGTGAGCAATAATCACAGTTGAATCCGTTCTTTTGGAGTTTGAAGCAATCGGATTTACTGCAAGCCTAAAATTATCTGCTTCCTCTCTCTGGCAAATTGATGATGTATCACATGCTGAAGTCTATCAGCCAGAATTGCCATTCATATGTTAGCATCCACGTTGATTAAGGAAAATGGCCTATAATTTGCACAGTTGGTATGGTCTCTGCCAGGTTTAGGGATAACTGATAGTATAAAGAGGTGGGTAAGTTTCTCATTCAAAAGCCATACAGCAAGGACAGGAGAGTTTAGGAGTCAAGAAGTCTAAGTGTGCTTTATATCATTCTCCTGGAAAACCATCTGGCCCTGAGGCTTTCCCATTCTTCATATTCTCAGTGCAGCACTTAGCCTCTTCCATATGCAGAGGCCCTGCAAGTAGCTCCTTTTGTTGCAAATACAGATGTGGAAGGACCAAATTAGAAAGAAATGTTCAGATTCCTGACTCATACGATCCCTATCCTTCTTATATAGTTCAGAATAAAGTTTTTGAAACTCTGAATTTATAGCTTTTGGGGTTGTATATATGTTATTATGATTATCTTTTATCAACGGCATATAATTCTCTTTTTGTTGTTTTAACTGACATGCTAGACTGTGGCATTTTGCCTAGCCTTTGCCCTCAGGCAAGAGCCAGGCAAGCCAAAAGGAGAAAGGAAGGAATTTCACCTCCATTCCCCTGTTTGAAACACAAAAAGATGACTTACCTTCTGGTGGGTGGGGAGGGGACTAGAGTGGCCACAGGATAGTGTGTATTCTAGCTTCCCTCCCCTTCCTTTTCTCCCTCTCCGATGTCTCTTACAAGGTTGCAGCTGTGACCTCGAGACTTTTTCCTGCAGCCTGGGAGGGAGGATCCATAATTGGATCTCCTCTGTTCTACAGTCTACGGGTGTGGAGGTGGAGATCTGCAGCATTCTATGGCATCCCAGGTGCTGTCTAGAGGCTATAGGACTGCTCTGTTAGTGTGAGTAGGATGTACATAGCAACTTTGTATGTTTTAATATATAGATTGCCATTTTGAATTAATGCATTTTACAGCCAAAGTATCGAGATAGTAGCTTTCTGGTAGTGCTACCCACTGATATTTAAAGTTAAGTAGTGAGATTGTACCTCTCCAATCTCCATTGTTGCAATCAAGATTAAATTTCCTACACATAGTTTGAAAAATCCCCCAACCCTTTTCTTAATTTGGTGATGCACCGTTTTGTGTTTTAATTTTTAACAATGATTTCCTAGTATTCTTTGGAGACTTTCACTGAATCAAGATCCTATAAATGGAAAACAAAGCCTTATCGGGGTAAGTGTTACTTAAAAAATTGTGTTCTTCTAGAAATTTGCTCCAGTGTATACCTTTTCATTTATTATTTATAATACTTATATACTGCATAAGATAATAAAATCTCAAAGCAGTTTACACACAAAATACTGTAAAAACCACAGTTAAAATACAGATGCTGTCAAGACTCCCTTAGCCCCCACTTTACTTCAACATCCAAACATACACAGAGGAGAGGCTTCAGTCTATAGCTTTTAATCCATTACTTCACAGGATCATACAGATGCAAATTCTCAGAGACTCTCCATCTACAAAGGAATGCCTTCAGGGGACTCAAATGAGATTTTGAAGAGGGAGGTGGTCTGGCTAGCCTAACTTAAAGGGGGGAGGTCCCTCTCTTCTCCTGAGGCCTCTAAGCACAGCTTTTCATGCAAGGCCAAACGGGTAGATGGTCTAAGTTCCTCCCCTGCCTTCTCTCTCTTTGCTCTGTGTCTGCGTCCAGCATCTATTAGGTCATCTTCCTGAAACCCTGCCTCCTCCTGTTCACTGCTTCTCACCGGTGGGGGGGGGGAGTAAGGAGGGACCCTCATGCTCAGCCATCTGGATGTTTGTAACCTGAGAAGCACGCCTACTCATATCTGGACTAGCCTGGGAAAACACCTCCCCCATGTCTGATGGTTCTCCTTCAGCATCTGAACTGTTATCCAGCTCCCTGCGCTCAGAAACATTCCTGACAGATATAATACAATATAACAAATAAGCAGTTAACATTTACAACAATAACAACAACATGACAGGGTCTCACTCTCCCTGTCCTGAAGACTGTCTTTCATCAGGGTGACCAAGACAAGTTCTGTCCCAAAACCAAACTTAAACCCAGACTGGAATACATCAGTGTAATTGATGAACACCTGCAGCTGAATCACCACCACTCTCTCAAGCTGTTAAAAAGCAGACATAAAATAGAGAAGTAGAACATCTGACAACAGACGGAGGGCGCAATCCTATTGGGATAGGCAGCCGCCTCCAAACTTGGAGGCAACCACCTGTCCAATGCAGGGCAGGAACAGCACGGAGGAGATTGTCCCCTCTGCGCATCAGCTGCCCTGCATTCACGGCTAGACAGCCGATTTTGGCTGTCTAGCCGCAGGAAGTCGGAGGAGGGAGGGGCAGACATCGGATGGTGAATAGGAAGTGTCAGAACAGCACTTCCGCCCTCCCTGCCCCGGCACGCCCCCAGGAACGCCCCGTTTTCGCCGCTCTGCACTGCTCTTCTGAGTGCGAAGTGCAAGGCCGATCTGCACTGCCTATGAGGCAGCGCGGGAGGGTGGAGTTTGGTTCTCAGGGAGCCAACCTATCCTATGGCCATCTAGCCACTGACTAGTGGCCATAGGATTGAGCCCTTAGGCACATTTAATTGGATTGAGCCAGATCCTGATGGGTTGCTACCTGCAGACATGGGGGAATGCTTTTTGACCCAGGAATGGCCACTGCTGGGTGAATGTTATACACCTTTATATAGCAGGATAAACACTGGATGGAAGCCTTGAAAATGAGCACATACCAATTTAAGCTGCAGCAGTGTTGTATGCAGGATCCTAATCCTGTTTAACACAGAATTATGTGGGTTGTAGCCAACTTCCTCATTGCACCCATGGAACTGATACTGCAGACGGAAAAGGACTTCTGTTTCCTTTCCTCTCCCTTACAGCATCCTGTGTGCCCTCCAAATCTCTGGAGTGTTCCCACAACCCTTTGGAACAGATTTAGAGGGCTCATGGGGTGCTGCAGGAGGGAGGAGAGGACATAGAAGTCCCATTCCACCAGTGTTATTCATTCTGTGGGCACAACCAAGAAGTTGGATGCAATCCCCTGTATTTTGGAATCTTGCTTCCATCCTTTGTCCTGTGAACAGTGATCGTTTCTGGTTTTCTTTGGAATAACTATGACAGCCATTCTTGTAACTATCATCGGTAGAGAAAAAGAGTCTGGATTCTAGTTATACTTGCAAATTAAGGAGGGAAGGGGGGAACTGTGATAAGTTTTGAATTGGTAGAATGCAGGGTCGGTGCCAGGTACCTTAAAAGATCCAGGGCCCATACCCTGGTGGCCCTCCTCTGTCACAATGGCAGAATGTACTATCTTATTTTTGGTTAAATAACAACAACGCATTTTGGGGGGGGGGAAGTTAGGATTTTTGTGTGTGTGGAGACTTAACACTAGTTCGAGGAAAGAGAGCCATGGTTTGAAAATGAGAAGTCACACCATTTTAAACATGACTTATTTAGGTACACATGTCATGTTAAACCATGTGTTAATGTTAAATGGGGAAAAGAGCAGAGGGGCAAATCACTCTTGGAGGAAGGAGGAAAAAACGTGGGGGAAATTAATGTTCATGGTGCTGGCTTCCAATTTGTAGCCCATGGTTTTGTGAGTCACCTTATGCACTGGGCTTTAGTGCTTTTATTGTTAATGTCTGATTTTTTTCGTTGGTGATTACTCATCGGTTTTGCTAGGACCAAACCAAGTGATAGCATGAGATGTCAGAAAATCCAAACCAGTTTCCCTGTACTACAGGTGAACCTGTAGATTCCAGTCCCGATGGCTGGGCTCCTTATCCTTGGACTGTGATGGTAGAAGTTTCTGTCATGTTTGAAGATGAGGCCAGGAAGATCATAGTACCTCACACATCGACAGTCAAGGTACAGAACAAACGTATGGATATGTATGTTGATTTGTGCAAGTAAGCTGCATAGTTGCTAATTTTAAAAAGCAAATTGAGATTAACTTTGTAAGGAGGAGGTCAAAGTCTAAAAGGAAACAGTATTCCCTTGCATATATAAAAGGAAATACTTTTATAGAGTGTTGTTTTTCTTAACATCCTGAGGGCTCTTATTGTTCAAAACGACAATGAAAAAGAGAGCCGTAAGGAAATATTCAAATACAAATGCATCAGTGGGGAGGCAGTTGAAAAAGAACTGTATTTAAAGGACTATACAAGCTAGTTCTAACGCCTCCCCCCCATACATTCATTTATGCCTTTTATTAACATTGGGTTGTATCCAGGGTCTGCCTTCCACCTTCTGCAAGAGGAAGGGCTCTGCTTGCAGAAGTTCCCTCCATCTGATTTTTGGGGATCCTACCTCCCCACCCCATGCCACAGCTCACCCCATGCAGCAGTGTCTTCTGACTCTCTGGGCTGGTTCACATGATCACTGTAGGTTGAACAAGCCATAGTGACTTGTTTAAGCCATAGCATGTGCTGGGCACCATTTGCCTAATCGCCCACCTAGGTGCAGCTTGTCATGTTGTCCAAACCCCGGTGGCATGGCTGGTTGGAGAGAGAAACAACCCTCAAATAACCCATGGAGCAATTAGGCAAATGGTACCAGACATGCATCATGGCTTAAACAAGCCACCGTGGCTTGTTTAATCCACAGGGATTGTGTGAACAAGCGTTTTCAGAGGGCTGGAAGGAGGGGGCAGGGAAGTGCAGTTGATCCAGCATCTGGATCCAACCCATTGTAATGATTTTCATTGTAATTCTTTTTTTCCTGGGATATCATTTGCAGTAGGAGTGTTGGTCATTTTAGTAGAGGGGTTGCAGAGAGTCTTACTTCGGCTTTTGGAAATATTAATCTTTGGGGCTCATAAAAGTGAAGTTGAGCATCAAATGAGAGACGACCATTGCAACCTCCCAATTATTCTCTAGCTAGATTTTAATCCAAGCCAGAAAGGACTGTCACTCCTCCTCCCCTCCAGCTCAGCCAAACTGTTTCCCCACTTCACTCCAACCCTCTTATGTTTTTGCTTCTGTGGTAGGGATGCTTCCCCCCACTGCCGCCCAGCCCCCACAAAACCTGGCCTATCGCTACACAGTATACCAGACACAAGCAGACCTGGGAAAAGTAGCTTTCCCAGGGCAAAAAAGTAGCTTTCCCAGGGGAAAATTATATTCCCAGGTCTGCTTGCACCTGACAATCTGCACAGCACCACACTAGGGGCCAAGCTAGATGTTCATTAAAGCATACATAGGGGAGCTGTGTGTCCTAGCCTTTTCTACTCTTCTATAAGTGCACACAGCCCCAATTCGGATTGGGACCATGTGCTCCAGGAAAGAAGGATTTAAGCTTCCCCCAGACCCATTTTTCCCCACAAAATGGGGTGGGGGTGTTAAAAAACAAACCAACCCTACACAGACTCCAATGGAGACATTTTTTTAAATGGTTTTAACTCTCCTCCTTGGGAGGTGTGTGTGTGTGTGTAAACTTAAATTTTCCTCTCCCCGAATGCCATGGTCCTGATCCAAATCAGGGCCATGCATGCTTACAGGAGAGGAGAGAATGTTTTGTTTGGCCCTAGGTATTGGGGGATGGAGGAGGCAAAGAGCTCCCTACTGGTTGTCTCCACCAAGAGAGCAGTAACAACAGCCAGTAAGTGGCCAAGAGGGATGGGACTTTGGGGTACGCTGACTAGCTGGGAAGATGGGGATCAAACCCTGGGAGAGGTGAACTGGAAGAGAACTGGAAGAGGTTGCCAATTGGGAAGAGGTTTAATGGTAAGGACCAGAAGTTTGTAATGGAAATGGATGTGGATGGGAAGCAAACACAGGCTTAGGAGACAAATTGCATTGGGGGAACAATGAGACCTAGGCCACTTTGGTGGCAGAGTTCTGGATAAAAGTGAGAGTACTGAAGAAATGCCAGGGAGAAGTGGTTAAGGCAAATGAAACGGGGGGGGGGGGAGGATCAGTACTCTTAACTTTGATGGCCTGCTCCGATGTTGAATAATTTATGATTTCCAGGCAAGAGTAGACCCACATAAAAGTAGATGACTCTATTTTAATGCTCTTCTTTCTTTGAAGACGTGTCCGACGTGCAACGGTTGGGGCAAAACGACGTGCAGTAGCTGTGGTGGACGTGGGACTGTAAGTGGCCATGTGTTTTGCTTAGTGTAAAACTTACTCTCAACATCATAAAATGAGAAAAATAGATGAGGAAATGTAAGGGAGATCATTTGGGGTGGGGGGAAGTAGAGATGTTGCCAACGTTTATATTTCCTGGCTTGAAAATATTAATCTCAAAGGCCTGCAATGCTCACCTTTAATTGCAAGAAAAGCAAGATGGCACCATAATTCTCTTCGGCCTTATTCTGAAATCTGAGCCACCCTCCTGTGCAGCCTCAAATCCTGTCCTCCCATCCCCTATCCCCCCGAGCCCATGCCCCTCCCAACTACCAATGTTGCAACAGTTTCTGCTCCATCAGTAGTGAATGGGACAAAGGTGTTTGTGTGTGTCAGGTTCCCCTTTGGAATAGCAGATTCCCCAGTTCTACCCACAATTGGTGTGCTGTGTAGAAGAGCAGCAGGAGGAGAAAAGTCCTCTTGCTGACATGGGCGTAGCAGAAAGGTAAGCTGGGAGCGGGTGGGAGGCTTGTGTTGGGTGAGTGTGAGGGGGCTGGAGGCTCAGGTGGATTTGGGAGAGGGCTGAGGCTGATCCCTCCACATTTGTTTTTTTCTGAACTTTTTCAACAAGTCGCAGAAAAACACCCCCCTCCCCCAGCATTTCCTGTCTGAGGTTGGAAGAACCAAATATCCAAGAGTTCATCTTCTCCAGCTAAAAAAGCAGGGCCAACTGATTTCTGACTAGATTGGAGAGCCAGAGGAGCAGTTTGTACATGTTCCTGGGTTAATTTTTGTGAACCGCCCAGAGAGCTTCGGCTATTGGGCGGTATAGAAATGAAATAAATAAATAAATAAATAAATAAATAAATAAATTAAAGGCTACCAGGTCAGCGAGAGAGGTGGAGGAGATTCATTCTCTGTCCATCAGAGAATTTCAAAAAATTTCAAAAATTTCCGTCAGAGAATTTCAAAAATTCAGAGAATTTTTCACTGAGGCAAGGTAGTCTTCAGGATTGATCTTCATACCTAAAATCAGCACTATATTTCATCAGTTGCAGAAAAAATCCTTCTCATTTTTGTCCAAATCAAAGGAGCAGCAGTGGCATAGGGTTGATGTATATAGGACAATGAAAATACACATCAGGAGAAGAGGGAAGCTGAAATCCAGACAAAGGGTCCCTTTTTGTTTCCTATAAGCAAGCAGACAGAGGCCTTCATATCTTGACATCCACTATCAGCAGGTGGATTTGAAAGTATGGGGTCTGGCCAACCTTTCAGACAGGTCTGCAGTCCCAGTTGGTACTATGACCCTCTTGCTCAGGGGAATACTGGTGTTTGCATCCCTCCACACTATTGCTGGAGCATATTATGACTGGCTTCACAAGTAACGAGAAGCCACCATAGGGGAATTTCCCAATGGGCCTTTTTGTCACTGTGACGGCCATCATTTTGAATATTCGGGCTGTGGCAGGGGGCATGCTGTAGCTTGTCATTACATGCAGACTTGGACACAGCTTGAATATTCAAAATGGCAGAGATGAAAAACCCCATGGGGAAATTCCCCCATGGTGGCATTCCATTAAGTGCGAACCCACCCAGGGTCACAGATGTCCTTATGCCATTCCAGGACTATGTATAATTATTTCCTTCTTGAAAAAAGCATTACCTCTGCACATTTGCTGGCATCTTTTTTTCCTATATGGGTCATAAATATAAGTTGTCCCTGCCCTCTTGAATTGGAAAGTGAGTTAACCCTCTTATGTCTTTTCTTTACCAATCTCCAGTGTGATGGGGATTAATTTAATTCATTAATTTGTGTTACTCCTTTTTTTTACTGTTCTTCCAACTAACTTCTCATCACTTTTCATTTTGACTTGGAGGTTCTTGTACTTACTTCCAACTGTGTCCATGCTCTCACTCATCTATTTTCTCATCTTTCTCTATATGCCTCTCCCAGGTAAGTGTGAATGGTAGGGACGGAGAACTAGTGGCTCTCTAGAGGTTTTTGGATTACAATGCCATCAGCCCCAGCCAGCATGGCCAGTGGTCAGGAATGATGAGATTTGTAGTCTAGCAAAATCTAGAGGGCACCAGGTTCCCTACACTTGGTATACATGCTTGTAGCCTTAATAAATAATAATAATAATAATAATAATAATAATAATAATAATAATGGTGAGATTAGCAAAACTGCACAAGCAAAAGTTAGAAATGAGGGAAAGTCAATAAAGAGTAACAAAGCCAGTGTGGACAGAGAAAGTGATGCTTTTGAAGATTAACATGGAGATCTGCTTTTGCCTAATAAACATGTTTTCGCTAAACAAAACTTTTGTTTCTATCTCTTCCCTTTAAAATTAAATCTAACAGACTACGTGCTCATTTGGTGCAAGTGGTAATACTTCTGGAAGTGGTACAACTACGTGAGTCAATATACAAAGAAACTTCAGCCATATAAACTCATTTTAACAAATGTATTAGAAAATACATTACAATTAATATGGGAAATGCTTTTGAATTATATTCAGAATGGGGGTTAACAACAGCAGCAACAACAGGTATAACAGCTATTTGAATGTCATTTGCAGCTACCATTTTTCACTTCAGAATGGCCTAGCTTCAGCAGCTGGGGAAAAATAGCAGTCATCTGTCTTTGGCATTCTGGAGAAAAAAAATGGCAGCCATCAGGCAGATGCTGCCAAGAGGAACTTCTCATAATTGTTATTTTAAAATTTTAAAAAGAGAAAAAAAAACCCCACAGCTGCTTCACTGGCAGTGGGAAGCCCGCCTACCCTAAACCCTTTAAACCCCCCTGAGAAATTGCCGAAGTGTTCCCACCTGACTTTCTTATTATGAGTGAGGGTAGTAAATCTGTAGGGCCCATTTTTGTTCAGCACTAAATTCAGCTGTTCTGCAGAATTTGCCTTAGTTTGCAATATTAGATTTATCTCCAGTGAATAACGAAAATATATTGGCCTTGACAGCAGGCCTTCTTATTTCCCAGTGGAGGCTGGAGGCTCCAATGTCAGAGGGATGGTGAATCTGTTATGGGTTTCAGTCAGAACTCTGAACCTTGGATAGCTCCTTAAAGTTCTGACTGGTTCTGACTGAAACTTGGAGCAGGTTCACTGCCCCATTGACATCAGAGCCACCAGCCTCCACTGCCATTTCCTCTCATGTGGGCCCAGAGCATGGCCCGAAGGCAAGTGATGCAGTAAATTTCCGGGAAGCTAAGTAGGTCTGGGCCTGCTCAGTGCCTGGATGAGATACCACTTGTATGCTCTGTGTATATCGGTCTGAGTTATATGACAGAATACAAAACAGGGTATAAATAAAATAACCAAAACGATGCCAGCACTTTGGCCTAATGGTTCTCAAATTGCGACGAATGCCAAACAGAGTGTGTATCACTGTGCAAAACATCTGCAGGAGACAGCAATCTGGCTGCCATTTGTCGTATTCACCACACAGAAGATTTCTAATTGAAAAGGAGGCCTATTTGTTACATGTTTGCTGCTCCAGCAGATGGGGCCATTACCCAACAGGAAAGCTAAACGAGGGTCATCCTAGGGCAAAGTTTACCACATTTTGATAGCCCTGCCTGTTTCTCTTCTTGCTTATCCTTCCTATTTGCAGGGGAAGAGATGGGCCATTTTTCAGGTCCATTTATTCAACCATGCCATTGGGAGTGCTTGGGGGAAGGGAATGGGGAAGATCATCTTGCCCAGAGCTGAAAATGAAACTGGGCTCTGGACAGAGAAACTCAAAAGGGAAGGACCATAGGTCTGACTTAGCGCACATGCTTTGCATGCCGAAGGTCACAGGTTCGATCTTTCACTTGCCCGGTTGGAAGTATCAGGTGATGCGAAAACCTCGGCCTGAGACCCTGGAGAGTCACTGCCAACCAGAGTCAGTAACCCTGGGCTTGATGGACAAATAGTTTGATGTAGTATAAGGTAGCTTCCTATGTCCCTACAGGGAAATTTAAAACCTGAAGGCTCATTTCCTCCCCTTTCAGGTATACAGTGCAACAAATGCTGATCTAGGATCATTAATAGCCTTCTGGCTCATCGGCATACCCATGCCTCCACCTCTGCACAGGGACCTCTGCATGCTTGCCAATCAACTAGTTTGAGAGGCAAGTGTGCAGAGAGGAGGAGGGGGAGGAGGCAAATCTAGAAGCCCTCTTCTTACCTTTTTCTCCACACGTGGACTGAATGTGTGGAGGGGGAGGGGGGGTCTTGGCAGCTGGTCATGCTGTCAACCTCCACATATGGCATAACAGCGGGCGAGACATGTGTGCAGAAAACATGAGTCATTACCTACTTGCTATAAATGTAATTGCATGCCAGTGGGAACATCCCAAATTTGAACAGGCAAATCCTTTTCCTGCTGCTTGGGGTGGGAAAATGGCTTTGACAATGCATACTGCTCTGGGTTTAATACATGTGCAAATTTGGGAAATTTAAACACAAAACAATGAATGTGTCTCTTGCAGAATTTGGCTTCAGCCAGTCAGTGGGCCAGCCGTTCTACACTATAAGGAGCAGCTGGTATATGCGTAGGATCTCATATGCTCAGAACAAACATGCTCAGAACAAACATGACTTTTACATCCTGAGACCAAAAACAAGAGCTGAATGTCTTAAAATCATGGAATAGTATCATAGAATACTAGGGTTGGAAGGGGCCTACAAGACCATCGAGTCCAACCCCACTTATTAGAATATGAATCTAAATATTAGAACACTATGCGGAGTAGAAAATCTTCTCTCTTTTTTTGGTCTAGTGGCAAAGAAATGACTGGGAAAAAATGAAGGGAAGGGGAATAAAACTGCTTAAATTAAACAAAACTTAATTTCTTCAAGGTGATGATTCTGGATAGCAGACTTTCTGCTAAAGATTAAGGGCTATGTAGATTTGTTCTTCTTAAATACTTAAATGTGCACATCAGTGTCCGTGTGCACACATGCACACACGTGTGTGTGTGCACGCTCATGTATATGTGTGTGTGTGTGTGTGTGTAGGTAGGTAGGTAGGTAGGTAGGTAGATAGATAGATAGATAGATAGATAGATAGATAGATAGATATTGGGCTTCCTGCTGATGTTTCCTCTCAGTGAAAAAATGTGCTGTTGTATCATACTTTCTCCACAGGTGTTCTCATTGTTCTGGTCGGGGGAAAAAAACATGCAGCAAATGTGGAGGAAAAGGAAAATTGCTGACATACCTCCAGATGAAAGTTAAATGGCAAGTCTTAACTGCCCCCCCCACACACACACACACAATAGTGCTGGTTTTGTTGTCTCTCTGCTTTGTAAATATAGCTGCTTGGGATGGATCTTCAGCATCAATGAAGACCCCTTTTAGTTATATTGGTGGTAGGGAAGGGAGCTCAGCTGGCCTTGAAGAACTGAGGCCTCTTGATACTTAGGTTGGGTGCACAGGGCTAGATGAGGCATTGGTGTCTCCACTGATAGTTATCCCAGTATGTGTCTTAGAATGCCGTCCTGTGCAATGGCTGCTCTTGAGATGGAGGGCTCTGAGATCAGAGCCCTTCATCCATCCAAACACCTGCTGGCAAGAGCCAGGCAGGGTGGATGGAACGATGGAGGTGAAAACACCACCTGTTCCACCTTAAAGAGCATTTACAGCTAGATGAGCCTTTTAGCCCGTCTAGCTGGCTTACATTTTGATGAGTGGGATTGGAGATGGAAAGGCTCTCAGATTGAGTGGATCCAGTGGAGCTGGAAGAAGTGCAGAAAAGGGCAACTAAAATGATCAAGGGGCTGGAGCGTGTCCCCTGTGAGGGAAGGTTACAACAGCTGGGCTTGTTTAGCTTGGAGAAAAGGAGGGTTAGGGGAGACATGATAGAGGTCTACAAAATTATGCATGTTGTGGAGAATGTGAATAGGAAGACATTTTTATCTTCTCTCATAATACTAGAACCCAGGGTCACCCCATGAAGCTGATTGGTGGGAGATTCAGGACAGATAAAAGGAAGTACTTCTTCACACAGCACATACTTAAGCTATGGAATTTGCTACCACAAGATGTAGTGATGGCTGCCAATTTCGATAGCTTTAAAAGGGTATGTGTGTGTAGACAAATCCTGGAGGAAAAGGCTATCAATGGCTACTAGTCCTTATGGCTGTGTGCTTCCTCCACTATCAGAGACAATATTCCTATGTACAGCAGCTACTGGGGAACATGGGTGGGAGGATGCTGTTGCGCTCATGCCCTGCTTGTGGTTTCCTGGTCGACAGCTGGTTGGCCACTGTGTGAACAGAACGCTGAACTAAATGGACCCTTGGTCTGATCCAGCATGGCTTTTCTTACGGTCTTAAGTTCTTTTTCTTCCCCTCCCCACCCACCAGCATGCCCCCTTTCCACCCTTTTCATCTTCTTCCGAGGTCACTCTTGTGACCCGGAAAGAGGGGCCACCTCGGAGCTTTCCATGAGGAAGGAAGATCCATGATTGGATCTCCTCCTCTGTGCCTGTAGGCCTGTCCATGTGTGTGGAAGAGGAGATCCACAGCACCTATGGCAGCCCAGATGCTGTCTAGGGACCATAGGATTGCTCCATCCATGTAGGAAAGGAATATAGTTTTTTCAGACATTACGTTGTTCAGATGTTGTGCCACTTTTGTGGCTTCAAGTTTTATGGACAACCCTTAAAAGTGACACAGTCCTCTTATGTGTCTGCAGTACATTTGATACCATATCAAAGGCTAGAAAGGGGAATGACTCCATGATGGAAATGCAGCCAACATAAAAACCTTAGTTATCAGAGGTAATGTAAGCCCGTATCTCAGAAAGGAACATTTTGAAAGGGCCTGGTTTGAGACAACTGTTGATTTGCTATGAAACTAAGATACGCAACCAGTAGTTATTACAACATGTGTATTTTGCCTTTCTAGGGAGAATAACATTTTTGAATATGTGATGGATCATGGATTTGGATTTCGTACTAAACTCTTCAAAGCAGTTAATGGACAAAAATTGTTACTTGATGATCAGCCTATGGTAATGAAGCACTTCCAACAAAAGCAATAAATATTCAGAGGTGCATGAATGAAATGGAACTAAGATATTTACAGATATTTTTTTCTGCAGATTACAAATGTACTTGAGGCGGGCTTGTGAATAAAGCCTCATAAAACTATACTGTTCCCAGCTCTTTTGCTGTCGGTGCGATGGGGGCTGGGGGAGGAAAGAAGTGTCCACTGCGCTCACTGATGTCTTCTTCCACTGATAACTCACAAGCCCCATACTTCCTCCACCTCTACTGTTGTTTCCCAACATCAAGAGTAATACATAATCTTATATTCAAACAAAAATAAGTGGATTCTCATATAATTTTTTTTGTAAACTACCCTAAGATTTTTAAAGATTAAGTAGAAATTTAAAGCACAGTAGAAATGTAGTAATAATATATTCTGGTCATTGCCGTTAATCATCATCATCATCAACAACAACAACAACGAGATTTCTGACAGACGTACTTGGTGGCTTACATTCAGAATTTGAGGCAATACTACTATTTTAGACATAGCTCTGTGCCTGCGGAATTTCTACAGCAGTCTTTATCTTGTTTTAGCCAGTCTCTTTGGTACTGTGTAGGGATTAAGCCTGTAACCATTTCAAGATGGAGAAAAATATTGCAGGTTTTTGTACTGTAAATTTATCTGGAATTATAACAATGCAGATTCACTAATTGAATAGCAAACAATTGCAGATGCTGTCCTTTAAACATCAAATATATGTACAGAACTGGGTAATTCATGCATGTAGAAAAGCAGCATTAGATAACAGCTGGAAATAAAAAATTCAGAAAAAGGTACTATTAAAGAATCATAGAATAGTAAGGCTGGAAGGGGTCTACAAGACCATCGAGTCCAACCCCCTGCTCAGTGCAGGAATCCAAGTCAGAGCATCCCTGACAGATGGCTGTCCAGCCTCATCTTGAATGCCTCCAGTGTGGGAGAGCCCACCACCTCCCTAGGTCATTGGTTCCATTATCACATCTGGATAGAAGCTACTGCAAAACTCGGCGCGCGCAAAAAACGGCATGCACGTGTGTGTGTGTAGCAAATCAGCCTGAAGATGCGGACAGGGTGCTTCAAGAGGTGCAGTCTACCACAACAGCTTTACCCTTGCCTTCTGTGGCTGATACAAGCTAGCTGAGGGGAAGGGTGTTCTCTGAAGGACAGGTGTGTGTGGGGGTGTTCCAGCCACCTTGATAGAGGCAGTCATGAGCCCCCTTCTGAAGTCCTCTCTGGTGCCAAATAACTATCACCCAGTCCCTTGGGCAAAGTGATCCCTTTTTTGGGCAGGGTAGTTGTCATTCTGGACCTATTTCAACCTAGTTTCTGGCCTGATTTTGGGAGTTTGTCAGAGAAACAGGGGACTGCATCCTTGTTGATTTTCGAGTGTTTTGGCAGCATTTGATACCACAAACTTTTACTTTTCTCATATTTTGTAAACCACCATGAGTACATTGGCAGAAATACTTAATCTAAAATATTTAATGTTAATATAATTTATATAAATTATATATAGATGCACCAAATCATTTTCTAACAGTTTCAAATTCACTAGGTTGGTCCTTCAGAACATTTGACTTGTAAGTTTCTTCAGTATATCCACAATGAACTTACTCTTCCTCCTGACCGTTTTTTCATTTGATGTAAACCCAGATGGAGTGGACTGGGAAACAACTTGACATTAGTAACAGTGGCTTCCTTTCCATTTATTTGTGTACTTGGGTTTGGTTTGTGTCTGCATAATGTTGATACATAATTATGAGCCCACCCTTGTTGATTGGTCTGGATTTCCGTTTCCATTTGTATCTCCTAATGTTTATGTTTTCATAGGTATCTCCAGTGGTAGGTTTCCCTGAAAGCACCATAAATCACGTCTCCTGGAATGCTGTTGAACAGCATCAAGCTCAATTTGCATCCACAGCTCCGATCCCAGGGCAGGTGAGTGCAGTGAAGACTATTTCTTAAAATACAAACACACAATTTATCCATAGAGAATCTACTCTTCCTCCTCATAGTTTTTCATTTGGTGTAAACTGAGATACACCTGGTGGCCCAGAAGTAGTGTCATTTATGTTGTCTGACATTAGCAACGTTAACTTCCTCCTGAGTTAATATCGTGCATACAGAAGCTCTTCCTGATCTCAGTGCATTTTAGGGTTCAGCAGTGGTTTGTTACTTACGTAGTGTAGATACAGTCACCAGCCCACCATTCATTGGTCTTGATTTCTCTTTCCATTTCTGTATTCTAACGTGTGTATTTTCATAGGTATATCTAGGGCTAGATTCCCCTGATAGTGGCGCCTGGAATGTTGTTGAACAACCTAAAGCTGAGTTTCCATCCACCAGCTGGATCCTGAGGCAGGTGAGTGCAGATGAACAAAATACATTGTAGTTGGTTGTCTATAGTGCTGTGTGTGTCCAGGGAGTTCCGTTCCCTTTTTGAGAAAAGGAATATGCGGTGTACTGGGGGGAGGGCATTTATCCTTCTCTATTGATCATTTCTCTCTATATATCTATCTTATATTTACATCCTGCCTTTTTTCTTGCAAGGAACCCAAGGCAGCTTATATAATCCTCCTCTTCTTCATTTCATCCTCACAACAACCCTGTGAAGTAGGTTAGGCTGAGAGTCAGGGACTGCTCCAAAGTCACCCAGTGAGCTTCATGGCCACATGGGGACTGGAAGCCGGATCTCCCAAGTCCCAGTCCAACACTCCAACCACTGCACCACACTGGCTTTCACGTGCATCCAGCCCTGCCCCTACCATAGAAGGGAGTGGTACCCTTTCTGCATGTGCTAATCTCCATGAGATTGGAGTCTTTGAGTTATTGCCATTTGAAAGCTAAAATAGTAAGATGATGTGTGCGACTGTTAACTGTCTAGGTTAGTCTTCAGCATAAAATGTCCATGGCTCAGGACACAAGCAAGGTGGTTCTACTAGAGCCAGTGCAGATTTGGATTCCAAGCAACGCTCTTGCTGGGGAATCCCACCGATTAGGTTCAGGTGCTGATGGAAAGACCACAAGCAGATTCTAGAGGCAGCTGAAGGTAAAGGACCAGAGCTCAGTAAGGAGGAGAAGTAGGAAGCCAGGAGCCATAGAGGAAGGGAAAAAATTAAGGGCACCATTTAGCTTTCACTTCTTTATGTTCAGGCAGGGCCTGACTGCTTTCATAGACATATTTGTACAAACCAATCATCCTGATGACCGAAACAGCTCTTTATGGATGTGAACAGCTGAGAAAGGATGCCCTGTGTTTGGTGCCACTTGCATATAAGCACTAGAAATTTGACTGCAGTCCTGTTGGGATTCATATTTAAGTGGTAACAACAAAGCTGAGAAGGGATATCCTGTGGCACATTAAAGACTAACCAATGTATTCTGGCATAAGCTTTCCTGGACACTTTCATCAGATGAAGTGGGCAGTATCCATGAAAGCTTATGCCAAAATAAATTTGTTAGTCTTTAAGGTGCCACAAGACTTCTTGTTGTTTTTGCTGCAACCGCTTAACATGGCTACTCCATTGGAAAACATATAAGTGGATAACCCCGTTGAGATTAAAACATTTTTGGATGCCCACAGAACATAGAACTCCACAATATTTTTAAAATCCAAAGAGTGCCAACACATTCTCCCCCACCTCATCTCTGAAAAAAGACCACTTGGACGAGGAGATTTTGAGCCAGGGCCCTTTTGAGGTTCTTAATAAGCAGCGTGGATGGGAAGCTCGTGTTTTCTCTGATAATGAAACTGTGATATAGAGCCACACAAATTATTGTGATTGTAAGCACAAAATGAAAGAATGCTTGATCAACTTTTGGGCACTATGGGATTTCTTCACTTTCCCCAGCATGTCTTCCTTGGTTCCTCTGGTTATTTCTCATAATAAATGAGGTGGCTCCTTCTGCAATGATCATCACAGCTTTGAACCAGTGGCCAGAGTGGACCACACAGAAGCTAACATAAATGGTCAACATCATGACTGTTGCTGTTGGCCATCAGAACAGAGCAGTGGTCCACTGTCCTACTAATGATTTAGGTAGACTCACTCTCATACTGAATGTAGGCGTCCTGTGAGCCAAGGAATTGAGGCAGGATTGCCTGATGCAGATATTTAAAATAAGCTATATGTGTGCTCCATATTCCAAATTCATCATGTCTAGTGAGGACAAGATGGCTGCATGACTGGAAGGTTAACCTCAGTCACCAGGGCCTCCAGCCCTTATGTCCAGTGTGTGGTGCCGTGTTGAGATCACAGCAAGCTAGTTCTTCACACATTAAAATGATTTCCCATTTAGGCTTCTTGTCTAGTTCTACCTTAAGATGTAACCTGCTTACCTCAAAGTTCTTACTGGCTGCTCCTGCGGGGTCCTCCTTTGCTACTGCGCGCGCGCGCGCGCACACACACACACTATGCATCTATCTTGTGGCACCTTGTGGGGAGGGGTCATGGCTCATTGGTAGAGCCCAAGCTTTGCATGCAGAAGATCCCAGGTTCAAGCCCCAGCATCTCCAGGTAGGGCTGGAAATATTCCTGTCTGAAACCCTGGAGAGCTGTTGTCAGTCAGTCTTGACAGTACAGAGCTAGATGGACCTCTTGTCTGACTCACTATAAGGCAGCTCCCTGTGCTCACCTTAAAGTCCTGATGCATTTATCATGGTATAAGCTTTTGTGGATCAGATTCATGGAATATTATCCCAAATTGGCAGGAATATATACACATGGTTGTGGGGAGAAGGGGGATTGTAAGCAGTGAGGTCAGAGGGAAATGGAATAAATGGCATGCAAAAAGTGCAGAGTGATAATGACGTTAAATGTATGTAAAATCTTTCCACTGAGAGTTCTCAAGCAGTACTGATGATAACACAAACATTCTGGTCTTGGTAAGCTAATTCATACATGCAATGTGATAATGACTCCTCATCCTGATTCAAGCCACATGTGATAAAACTGAGTTTCTTGATGGATTATAATTCAGCAGTTTCATGTAGCATTCTTCCTTTGAAGCTTTTCTTGCTCAAGAGTGGCTACTTGAAGATCAGTTGCAGTATGTACTAGGAGGCTAAAATGTTGCCCCACTGCATTTTGAATATTGCATTTCAGATGTCAAACTGCTTGTGATCCTGGTGGAAACCGTGTTTCCTATGTAACAATGGAATAGGGCCTTAGTTGGCTTTCTTGACTTAGCGGGTTTGGAAGCAAAATTAATTCAGGTTAGAACGTTTCTGTAAATAATACCTTGCTGATTTAAACACATAAAGGTTCTTCTTTGTCTTTTTACAGAGGCAAACGATTGAACTACTATATCTTACCAGGGTGGAATATGAGCGGCATGGGAAATTCTACTCCTTTTACGTTTATGGAAATGAGCACAAGGTGTACGCAGAGGATTATCCCAGGAAGTGTTGCTGCACTATCGTCTGATTTCTGGACCGTTCCAACCACTGTCTCTTGATTAGAGCTTTTGGATTATTGTTCCTCCCTCGCTCAATTGTTTGTAAATGCTATGGAGAATTGTGTCCTTTTTAAAAAAAGACATAAAGGTTTATTCTGTTTGCCAAGCAGATAATAAAACTCCAGGCTTGCAGACTGAAACTGTTCTGTAACAACGTGCACCTGAGATTTTGATGATGAATGCACCGTTTAACACGCGAAACAGCAACTTTAAGAGTATAACAGGTGGGACCTGCAAAAAATCACTGCAGTTGCACCCTCCCCTCCTAGCAGGAGTGCTCATGGTGCCAGCTAGCCATTCTGTAAGTTCAAGGAGCTCAAGCAGGCACCCCGCTGCCTTCTGTTTTTCTTTTCCAACTGAGACTCAATATTATAACTGGGCTTTTGTGTGTGTGTGGCATTTCCCCTTTAGGTTTTTCAGAAAATACATTTTGTACTTTTTCAAAGCTTGGACATTCCTTAAGCATGCTGATACCTCCCTCTTGCTTCTAAGTCGTCCCATTTTGGGTCCATTTCTGTTGGCACTTGCCATGTGACTTTGGCATTAGAGGGAATTAAAGGATAATCTCTGATACTCTGATAGAGCCAAGAGAAGGCTGGAATGTTTGGGAAATATGAGCCTGCTGGCTTGCCACTCAGCAGCAGCATCTGGGACAGCTCGGGGCTGGGAGAGGGGGACACAGTTCACCATCAGTGCCTTTTTGTTACCACGATGCCTAGAGAGAGACAGCTACCCCAAGACACCTCTGGGTTTGGGATTACCTCTCTGGAGGGGGAGGGTGACCTCCAGAGGAGGTACGCTAAAGGGGAATCACTCCTTTGGGTCACTGTTTCAAGGAGCCACTTTTGGCTTGTTGACCTAGTGGCACGATCTTCACCCTGGGTGCAAGAGGTCCTGGATTCGATTTCTAGATGAGGGGAAAGAGGGGACACCGCTTTGGGGAGTGGCCACAGCTCAGTGGTGGAGCACATGCTTTGCATGCAAGAGGTCCTAGGTTCAGTCCTTGGCATCTTGTCCAGGAAGGCTGGGAAAGACTACTGTCTGAAATACGGGAGAGCCACTGCCAGTCAGTGTAGACAAGGTGAACTGATGGTCTGACTCAGGATAAGGAAGTTTCCCATGTGCATGTGAAGACAAAGGCCGGCCCCGTTTCAGCATATTGTTTGCCCACTGTGAGAAAGCGGGCTGGCCTTTGTGGGTCCCAGGATTTTCTCCACTTGCTGGTTGTTGGTGGAAGCCTAATCAAGGGCAAGGGCTGCAACGTGTCTGACTGAGCCAGGGTAGGAGCCATAGTGAGAGGGTGGCATCTTGCTCTGGAGACTTATCTCTTAGCCGTTTTTTTCTGATTAGACTGGGGGACGAATCTTTTCTTGGATGTGACTGGCATTTTGTATTTTGGACTTGAGATGAGTGAGTTAATATCCATTTGCCTGCTGTCTACAAGTTTACATGGACAAACACAAAATGCAATTGTATTTTTACTGTATGAATTACTTTATATAATTAGTTATTATTGTATTAATTGCCCCCCCACACACACACGTATTGGAGATCTACCAAAGAGAGACCTTTTGGGTTATATTGATTGCTATTTTCATACTGTGATATTGACTGTTTTTGCTCATTCTTTTAATTTAGGATTTATATCCCTTTTTTAATAAGTTTCATGATGGCTAACAATAAAATTAAAGTTATGTTGTCAGTCATTTTGGGTCTTCCCTGGAGCAGAAAATCAGTATACAAATGCTAAATAATAGCAACTATATAATTACTGAGAGAGTGCCTTCTCCCTTATCAGCCTGCCAGTCACTGAGGTCATCAGATGGGGATGCTCCTGTTGGTTCTGCATGGGCCTGTGGCCCAGTTGGAGTCCACCCGGAGTAGAGCCTTCAGTATGGTGGCTTCCTTTCTGTGGAACTCCCTGCACCTGGAGGTCAGGCAGGCACCAAGCGTGTGTTGTTTTCAGTGCCTGCTGAAGACATCTTTATTTCAAGAAGTGTTCTCGACTGACCAGCCATAGTTATTATTGGTATTCTGTTTTTTTAAAAACTTTTAATATGGTGTTTCATTCCTTTATTTTTTATTATTCCCCACTTCAGAATCTGTTTCAATGTGGAGCGGTATATAAAAGTTTTGCCAAACTCTACAAGTTTAAAGTTCGATGGCATCGTTTCAGCCAGGAGCAAAGACAGAAAGACTTTCCATTTGTAAATGTCTTGCTCTTTGCCACAACTGTGCAACTAAGAGAGCAATCCTATGGGGATAGGCGACTGCCTCCGAACTCGGAGGCGACCGTCTATCCAGTGCAGAGCGGGATGAGCACGTCTCCTCCGCACTCCAGCCACCCTGCATTCGCAGCTAGACAGCTGACTTCAGCTGTCTAGCCGCGGACCTCGGAGCACGGGGTGGAGTGGCCAGATGACACATAGGAAGTGTCATACTGGCGCCTCCATGCTCCCCGCCACACCCCCAGGAACGCCCCGTTTCCCCTGCTCCACGCTGCTCTTCTGAGTGTGGAGTACAGGGCCGATCCGCACTGCCTACGGGGTGATGGGGGAGGGGGTGGAGGACGGTTCTCTGGGAACTGACCAATCCTGTGGCCGTCTAGCCTCTGCCTACTGGCCATAAGATTGTGCCCTAAGTAACTTAACTGTTGACATAGACTCAATCCCAGTCTAGAGTCTTCTGAGGAGAAAATTGATAGAACCTTCCAGAGTAAAATGGGTGAAGTCAACAGTTCAACAGTATAGACTAATCCAGGGTGGGCAGAAAGTAGATCTCCAGATGTTTTGGACTTCAACTCCCAGTATCCTTGACAATTGGCCATGATGGCAGGGGTTTGGGGGAGTTGAAGTCCAAAACATCTGGAGATCTTCTATCTTCCTACCCCTGGACTAATCGTTTGAAAGGAGACACACACAGCATCAACCTCTGTATAAGAACGGCCCTGCTGGATCAGACCAAGGGTTTGTCTAGTCCAGCATTCTGTTCATACAGTGGCCAACCAGCTGTTGACCAGGATCCCACAAGCAGGGCATGAGTGCAACAGCACCCTCCTACCCATGTTCCCCAGCAACTGGTGTACATAGGCTCGCTGCCTCTGGTACCGGAGGTAGCACACAGCCATCAAGACTAGTAGCCATTGACAGACTTTTCCTCCAGGAATTTGACCAACCCCCTTTTAAGCCATCCAAACTGGTGGCCATCACTGCATCCTGTGGAAGCAAATTCCATGGTTTAACCATGCACTGTGTGAAGAAGTACTTCCTTTTATCTGTCCTGAATCTCCCACCAGTCAGCTTCATAGGATGACCCCGGGTTCTAGCATTTTGAGAGAGGGAGAAAAATGTCTCCCTATCCACATTCTCATTTTCTCCACACCATGCAATGCATTCACAGAAACGTGGTCACAATCAGTATGACCAATGGTCAGGACTGATGGGAGTTCTCCAAAACGTCTAGAAGACACCATGCTGGGAGGTCTGATGTAAGCAATGGGGATCGTACTGCGCCTTAATTCACAGTGAAGTAGTAAGGGGAAACATGCTAAGCTTCCTCTAACTGGGCAAGAGTGAGGCATCTGATTTTTGAGCTCAGTTTGGAGGCAAGTCCCTCTGTACTTTGCTTGGCTTTGCCATTTACTAGTTCTATAATGCCACCTAGTGGCCACAGTATAGCATTGGTGTTTTTTCTACTTCAATAATAGCACTGCTACGAAGAATGACGAGAGATGTTACCAAGTTACATTTTACTGGCATTTTCACTGCTCTCAAAACTCACACATTCATTTTTCTATATGTGAATTCTGAGGAAAAAATAGTTCTGTAAGTTTCTGGCAGTTCAGGAATAACTGGGGGAAAGCTGGCTGTAGCGGGAGCCTCGTGTCTCGCGTTCATGCTATGAACGACATTTCTCAGTCCCTGAAAGACTTTTACAACTGCGTGTATGATGTCTGTGATTATTTTAAATGTAAAGGGTTTAGCTGCATAAACACAAAGGGCCTGTTTTGACAAATATTAGAAGGCAGGCAGGCACAAGGCCAGCGCTGGCTCTAGGTTTTTGACACTCGTGGCCAAGACACCCTCAATGGTCCCTCTCCCTCAGTGGATGGACCATCTCACCACCATTGTCACCAGCTGCTATTGTTCCTCATCCTCTCTCTCATCAGTCCTACCACTTGCTTGCTTGATAGGCAGAGAGCCAGGAGGCAGTGGCATCTGCCCCTAGTCCTCACCACCACCACTGTTGTCTGGGCCAGGGCAAGAGGCAGGCGAACAAGCAGGTTGCCATGGTGAAGAGGAGGCCCAAGCCCAGGGGGCTTTTGTCAGTGGGCCCCTGCTGGGAAGTGAACCCTCAGCAGGTGCCCAACCATGCCTACCTGTGATGATGTATTTATTTTATTACATTTCTACACCACCCAATAGGCAAAGCTCTCTGTTGGCCCTGTATATGGCAATGGGGAGCCCCAGGGCACCTGGCAGAGCCACCCGAGGAACCAGAGCTCTGTTCCCATTGCAAGCCTGGAAAACTAAGCTCTGTGTTTTGATGGAGCCATTTAAACTCCAGGTCAGCCTACTCAGCTGCCCCTCCTGGGGTTAACCAGAGGTCCAGCTTTAGAGCTCACTCCTCAGCCTGACCAATTTGTCTCTAGTGTGAAATCACGGTTTGATCCCCTTAATCTTCACCCCTTTCTGGTTCTGACTATACACTTGCCTGTAGCCCCTACAGTCCTTGTTTGCTGCTCTAGAACTCGACACCTGGCTATTTCAGACCACACAGCAGCTTCTGGCCCACCAGGACTGACACCCAGCTCTCCTAGGTGGAAGGAGCTCCTCTGGACCCAACCCAACATATTTTTATTTTTATTTATTTATTGCTTCATACCCCACCTTTTTTCCTCGTGCAAGGAACCCAAGGCGGCTTACATTCTCCTCCTCTCCATTTTATCCTCACAACAACAACCCTGTGAGGTGGGTTGGGCTGAGAGTGTGTGACTGGCCCAAAGTCACCCAGTGAGCTTCCAAGGCCGAGTGGGGTCTAGAACCCAGATCTCCCAGCTCCTAGTCCAACACTCTTGCCACTACACCACACTGGCTGAACACATATGAACACATATGTTCAGATGCACATTTGAATGGGCATCCCAATCTACATTCTAGCACAACTACAAGTGAATACTTTATAAAGCATGATTGCAGTTTGATAGAAATGACTGAAATGTTTATCTGTTGATATGGCTGTATGATCTGTTGGAACTAATTTGGCACAAACCCACTTTAACAAAGCTGAGTTAATTCTTGTTTGTTTTATATAGTTCTCTCTTTGACTCTTGTATGTATGAAACTAAAAATAGTTAAAATATGTATTGAAAATTTAGAGTAAGTTAGTAAGTAATAATTTATTATGGTCAATTGACCAGCAGAAAATTTAGAGAAAACCCTATAGATCTCAAAATCGGATATTGCTTTGTAAAAGTATTTAATGAGCTTCCACCGCACATTAAAAACGTGGTGGTTCAGGCAGGCATTTGGGGTGGGTTAGGGTATTTTTTATGATGTTTTTAATGTAGAATTTTATTGTTTTAACTGTTTTGTTGTTGTACATCACCCAGAGTGGCTGGGTGACCAGCCAGATGGGCGATTAATAAATTTAATAAATAAATAAAAATAAATTAATTAATCAACAGTGACCAATGTAACTGTTTTGTGTGTGTGAAAAGGACCCCCAAAGTATTCAATCAACACCAGTGTAAATGTTTTGTCTGCGTGTGGGGAAAAAAAATCAAATATGTACAAAAAGTATTTTTCAGAACAGACAACAACATGCAATTAGCTGGAAGATCAGTTACCTTATACAGACATTCCCAGTAATAATGACCTTGTGCAATGAACAGCTCTCATTACTCATCCGACAGCCTGCTAAAAGAACTCTCGAGTGCAGAAAACTTTCAGCATTACATACCAATCAAATAGCGAACTCCAGTTTGGGAGGACCCCAGTGCCTGTGTACTTTTTTACACTTCCTCAAAGCATACCAACTTCCTTAGACAGAGAGATTTCTGGGAGGCAAGAACCTCTCCCTCACCCTCAACAAAAGATCAACTGTATCTTTCCATAGCAATGGAGAAAGAGCTGCTCATTGGGTGAGTTGTCATTTAAATTATTTTGTTTGCCTAAATGAAACCAAATGTGACAGAATTAGAAAAACAGTAGTGACTAATTTAACACTTGTAGCTACAGATTAAGAGGAAAGGGGAGCTCACATTTTCACTCTATATTGACATTGATAAAATACAGACTTGGGGATGTGGATGTGGATTCTATTTTTAGTAGAATCCCCTGCCAGATTATACTTATTTTTTTTTTCATATGCTGGGAATGTGAATGAATGCCATTCACTAGCAGTACAGTATTTTTGTTCCCAATATAACAGTCTAGGTTTATTGTTTTCTTTTTCTTTTTTGCATCATACAGTTCCAGTATTTTCATAAGGTCATTACTTAGAAAAATGTCACCCCTCAACAAGACAAAAGTGTTCCTTGATCTGAAGGAAAAAAATGTATTATCATATGAATTTTGTTATGATTAACAGCCATGTTTTCAAGAAGTATTTCAATAGGTATTTCTATAATAAAACTCAAGTTAAGAATATGATTTCCAGCCTCTCTCTCTCTCTCTCTCTCTCTCTCTCTCTCTCTCTCAACAAAAGGAAAGTTTTGTTAACACAAAATATCATCTGTGGTTCACATAAACAGCAAATAAGGTGGTCAACTTACTTCTAGATTGTACCACTTTAGACCAGGGTTGGCCCCACCATTAGGTAGATGCTGGGGGGGGGGCAAGGAGCTGGCCCCACCACCTCAGGCAACACATGCCGGGGGCAATGTGGCAAGGTGTTGGAGAAGAGAGCCCAGGCCTTCCTGTGCCCCCTTAAGTTAGCCCGCTGCCCTTACATGTGGTGGAAGACACTGTTCCATTGCCAGCATCAAAGTAGGATTCAGCTCTCCGTCTGGTTCATTTCTGCGAGTGGAATGGGGTTGGGCAGGTCTTGCCTTTGTCTCAAGCAGGAAAAGGTCTTGGACTGACCCAGGTTTGCCTCTTCATCTGCTGTTTTTGTGAAGTAGACCTCATTTGTTGGTCTAAGGTGGCCACCTTCATCCTGGTGCTCTCCAGATGTTCTGGACGACACCTTCCAGAATTCCTAACCATTCACCATGCTACCTAGACCTGATGGGAGTTGAAGTTAAAAACATCTGGAGGGTAGCAGATTGGCAAAGGCTGGTCAAAGGGTTCCTTCGACAGCTGTCCGCATGAAGGCCTCCTCCTGCAGATGTTTGTGCAGTATGTGTGGGCGCCTGGGGGTAGAGCTACTCAGCACACATGACGTTGAAGGAGAGGGCTCCTTGGCATGGCCCTTTCTCAGCTTGTGTGTTGAGGTAGATGGTTTAAACAAATCCTGAATAGTCGGCACAGAATCCACAGCCTTTGTGTTATTATGTTTCTGGAATCTGGAGAGAATAATGAATGCAGTCCACCCCATCCTCCATCATTAGCTACATTGTTTAGGGACAGTGTAAACAGGAAACATTTCAGCCTTCATTAAGTATTTTTTATGTACTGAAATTTGTTACCGTACATGTTAAAATATAAGAAGAGCCCTGCTGGATCTGACCAAAGGCCTTCTTGTCCAGCTTCCTGTTTCTCACAGTGGCCAACCAGAAGTATCTGGGAAGTCCACAAGCAGGACATGAGGACAATAACCCTCTCCCTCATTTCTGGGCAACTGGCAATCCAGAGGAATGCTTCCTCTGACTTGTAGCCATTGATAGACTTGCCCACCATAAATTCACCTAATCTCCATTTCAAGCCATCTAAGCTAGCGGCTGTCACCACGTCTTGTGGTAGTAAAGTCCATAAACTAATTGTCTGGAGAAGTACTTTCTTTGGTTTGCTCTCAGACACCTGCCAATCAGATTATTGGATATGACACCCCACCATAGAATCATAGACTGGTAGGGTTGAAAGGGGCCTACAAGACCATCGAGTCCAACCCCCTGCTCAATGCAGGAATCCAAGTCAAAGCATCCCTGACAGATGGCTGTCCAGTCTCGTCTTGAATGCCTCCAGTGTGGGAGAGCCCACCACCTCCCTAGGTCATTGGTTCCATTGTCATATTGCTCTAACAGTCAGGAAGTTTTTCCCGATGTTCAGCCAGAATCTGGCTTCTTGTAACTTGAGCCCATTATTCTGTGTCCTGCACTCTGGGATGATCGAGAAGAGATCCTGGCCTTCCTCTCTGGGACAACCTTTCAAGGACTTGAAGATTGCTCCCCCCAGGCTTCTCTTCTCAAGGTTAAACATGCCCAGTTATTTCAGTCTCTCCTCACAGGGCTTTGTTTCCAGTCCCCTGAACATCTTTGTTCCCCTCCTCTGAACCCTCTCCAGTTTGTCTGTATCCTTCTTAAAGCGCGGTGCCCAGAACTGGACACAGTACTCCAGATGAGGCCTAACCAATGCTGAGTAGAGGGGAACTAGTACTTCCCGGGATTTGAAAGCTATGCTTCTATTACTGCAGCCCCAAATAGCATTTGCCTTTTTTGCCGCCACATCACATTGTTGGCTCATATTCAGCTTGTGATCAACAACAATTCCAAGATCCTTCTCGCTTGTAGTATTGTTGAGCCAAGTATCGCCCAACTTGTAACTGTGCATTTGGTATCTATTTCCTAGGTGCAGAACTTGGCATTTATCCCTATTCAGTTCCATTCTGTTGTTTTCTGCCCAGACCCTAGTGTTATGAGAAAGGCAAAAATGGTCCCCTCTCTAATGTGTTCCTTTGCCCATTATGAGCAGAGTTTTGCTATTTACCTGGGTACTCAGCAACTACAAGGACTCATGCTATGTTGAGACTGTTCAGCATCTGTTTCTGCTCCGTATCTCAAATGGTATTTGGCAAATGTGATCCTATTCCTCACATGTTTCACTAGCAAAAAAGAGAAGTATTTTCAGGTTTTAAAAGATGAAGGATGGAATACTTCTCAAAGGGCGAGGGAAAGCTTTTAAAAAGAAATATAGCTGTCATTCTGTAAACAGAACTACAACATTTTATTGCTATGGTATATGAGGGGGAATAAAACACATCAAGCATCTGGGGTGCGTGCACAGTGCACGCAATGTTCCTGCACTTCATGTACACAGCCAATCACTATTCAAGGATCACTGTTAGGCATTTATTGCTTCATCCCTTGGTTATCAATACTGACAAAGGTGAGAGCAGGCTGTCTGGCATGAGAGTTGCTTATCACCATTTTATCATGTGTGTTTTGTTAGCATGTGCTGCGCACAAGGATATCAAGTCAATGGTGTTGGACTTAGAACTACGTTCAACAGCCTCAGGCAAATCTATTTCTCTCAGGCTCAGTTCTCCATCTGTAAAATGGGGATAATAATAACCATGACCCCTTTCAAAAGGCTGCGATATCAGTGAGTTAGCGGAGGTTTAAGGGAACTGTGGATCTTTCCAGTCTCTGTTTATTACATTACATTTTAATCTTCTTCTTAGGAACAGTAGCCCAAAAAGTCAACCCCCACCCATTTTATCCTTAGAAGAAGGCCAGTGTCAAGGGTGGGCATGGTCAGGTGCGTGCCGAGGGTCCAAACCCACTTACAAGAGCCCCCTGGACTTGCCCCTCCTCTTTATCATTGCAACCTGCTTGTTCACCTGCTTCTCACTCTGGCCCAGACAACGGTGGTGGTGAGAAGGAGAAGCAGAAGATGCCACGGCCTGCTTGCTCCCTGGATCTCTGCCTGTCAAGCAAGCAAGCGGTAGCAGTGGTGAGAAAGAAGATGAGGCGCAACAGCAGCTAGTGACATGGTTGTGAGAAGATAGACTCACCGAGGGAGAGGGCCTGCTGAGGGTGTTTTGCCCTCAAAAACTTGGAGCTGGCACTGCCTTAGAGAAACGTGTGAGGCAGGGGAGGCTGAGGGGGAGAGAGACTGGCCCAATGTCACACTGAGCCAGTTCGCATGACACGCTGGGCTCACCATGGGTTATTTAACAACACACCGCAACTCCATCGGGGCTTGCACATTCAAACTGGCGCCCGACATTTGCTACAGCTCAGTGCGGGTTAAATAACCCATGGTGAGTCCAGCATGTCATGCAAACTGGGCCTCTGTGAGCTTCATGGATGAGGTAGAGTTTGGGCTCAGGTCTCCCTTCTGATCACACTTCCGTAGTGGTTCTCTGTCATGTCAACTTTTATGTTTACATTAATCTGCTCTTCCAATGGTGGGACAAGATCTCTGTGCAAAATGTCAAACTGTGGGGAAACAGGATCATGTCTGGGTGGCTCCAACCGTGCCCCCCCCCCCCCGCAGTCTTCAGTGTGACATTGATTGTAACCTCTGCACAGGAGGCTGCATGCTGATCTACCTAAGGCATATAGGCTCCTGTGGGGTACAAACCACACATTCAGAGCCTATGCTCTTTGGCATGCATGCTCACTGGCCCCTGTGCAGAATGTGCCTTCTATGTGTGAAGGTTAGGAGTGGGGCTACAGGGGAAATTCTAGCCTCCCCCCTGCCCCCACCGCTCTTTACCCAGTTTGGCTGTCTGCACAGGCTAAGGAAATTAGCAATGGTATCCTACAGTAAACAATTGTGTGTGGATTTTTTTTTTACTGTGGAAAAAACCAAGTCTCCTTATCTTCACATTTGAGACATACAGCTCAGACAGTCACAGGACAGGAATATCCCAAAGCACATTATCAGAATGCCCCAACCCCTGCGGACTGCCCCACCTTTTGGCGTTGGAGAACAGCAACCTGCCGCATTGAATCATGAACATCCAGCCTCTCTTTCAAAAGCAGTTCCATTACATTCTTTTTCTTCCTTCTTCCAATCAGAGATGAAAGCTGTGTGAGTTACGGAACTAGAAGTCTCCACTCCCCAAGAGTTGCACAAGGTATGATAACATAATGTTAACCAGCCTCAGGCTGAGATAAGATCTTAAAGCTGTTTTCAAACAAAGTCAGCCGGGGGGCAGAGAATTCACCCTCTGCTGATTGCTTGGCTGGTTATCTCCCAAATAGATGAGGAAAGAGGGAGGAAACAATGCAACTGTCATTATGCTTGTACACATTGACTTCAGTAGGAAAGAACTGAACTCCATTTTTCTTAGGGCACAATTGACTATTAATGGCTTCCTGAGCTTGCTGAATTTTAGTTCCTTTCAAGTTTATTAAGCTGCTCCTGGGTGAAGGAAGGGCGGAATAAAAATGTAATAAATATATTTTAAAATGGTCAATATTTGTCCCATCCACAGATCATTGCAAAAGAACAATGATAGAAACAGAAGCCAAGTTAATAATCCTAATATTGTTTAATTAAAATTTTATTTAAAATCTTACCAGAAAAAACAAACAAAATCCCATCCCCTTGTAATTACAAGATTCATAAAATTGATCATGGTTAAAATCAAGATGGACAGAGCAATTCAACAGCCATGTGGAAGGAAGGATCTGTGGAAGATTCACTGCTACTTTCTATGTCCTGCTGGACTTACTAGGAGCTTTTCTACACAAGGCATTTATTGTGTGTGCATGATTCCTCTCTCATGGTATTTTGTAGGTGCTTTAGATGATGTTATCCTCCAGGGCCTTTCCCATGCTTTCCAAGCATGGGGGGTGGGGTTTGATAGGAGAAAGTCCAGTATTTGGGGGAATGGCTGAATGAAAGCCTAGTATAGTTGTGCAATTCTGCTATACCACAGCACCACCTAGAGGTTATGTAGCAGAACATATAGAAAGGCAGAGAAGGAAAAAACCGGGAAAGAAACGTGTGTAGAGGATCCAACTTTCATCCAACAAAGAATCCAGAAGCAGAAGCCCCGGTAAAGTGGGTTAAAAGCCTAATCTAGAAATGCCCAAAGTTGAGATATGGGGTGGGGAAACAGTGTGTTTCTTTTGCTTTTGGCCTTTTCCAGCTATTTCTTTCTTTCCTTTTCAACTTTTGCCTTCCATTGTTCCCAATATCAGGGAAATAAACCACACTAACTCCACGACTTAGATAGTTTTTAACCCATTCCTGGGCATATGGGAGAAGAGGGTTTCCCAATCTTCCCATGGAATGCTTCCTTTTCACCATCATCATCAGAGCAATGGTGGCAGACCTTCCAACCACCACATGGATGTGACTACTGAAGGTGGGCCTCCTTCCCCAACCACAGACCTCCCTCTCTGTGGGGCTTTTTCAGTTACTTGTACCATCAGGCAGCCATTTGCATTTCCAGGATCTTTTTCCAAAAACAGGAATCTTAGACCTAGAATAATGAGAGGCTAACTGCTCCTTCCTGCACAAATTTAGCAATATCCCTTTTAAGCTAACTCCTTTTAAGGGTAGCAATATGGGGTCATCAGGCAAAACCAATACCCTTTGTTCTCCCAATGTGTGTGTGGCAAAAGATGAGATTTCTGTATCAATGTTGCTTACATATACATTGAAAAGGAATGGGACTGGTATACAACTCTGCTGTACCTGTCTTGTTATCTAAATTACTTGTGCTAATACCCCATCAAGGGCAATCGTTACTATCATGGTACTATTAAAATGCAATATGCATATGAACCAAAGGAATCTTTTGGCAATAATAGTTGCAGCCAATTCACAACATAACTACTCTGTATTTACCAGATTGAAGGCTGAGGCAAACTCAATGCAGGCTGCAAATAAATGTTTATTGGGGCTCTTGGTAGCTGGAAATTATTTGGTTTAATACATAAGATTGGTCAGTTGTACTCCAGCCCTTCCCCAAACCAGTGTGCTCTCCATTACTTATAGCATTTTAATAATTGCAGCTTTTAATTAAGCTTTTACAGCTTTTAATTAAGAAGTCACAACCAGAAGACTGATGGACCTATAATTCCCTGGGTCAGAAGAACTGCTATTTTTAAAGACTGTTACTATAATGCTGAATGATCACCTCAAAGGGAAAATACCCGATGTGCTTATTTGTGTGAATAATTTTGCTAAGATTGGATCTTATCAGTCTAGATATAATTTGAACACCTCAGGAAGAATCACATCTTCTCCAAGGCCCTTCCCTAACTGTAAGGATAATAGGTTGTCTGGGTTGGGAGTAGGAGGCACTGCACTACAGTGGTTCCGCTCCTACTTGGATGGCCGATTCCAGAAGGTGGTGCTGGGGGATTACTGCTCTGTGCCATGGCAATTGTGCCATGGGGTTCCACAGGGCTCTATTTTATCCCCCATGCTGTTTAACATCTACATGAAACCGCTGGGGGAGGTTATCCGGAGGTGTGGGCTGAGGTGCCATCAATATGCAGATGACACCCAGCTCTACGTCTCTTTTACATCAAAACCAGGTGAGGCAGTGACTGTTCTGAATCAGTGCCTGGGTATGGTAATGGACTGGATGAGGGCTAATAAACTGAAACTCAATCCAGACAAGCCGGAGGTACTGTTAGTGGGTGGTTCGTCTGCCTGGCTAGGTGATATTCAACCTGTTCTGGAGGGGGTTGCACTCCCCCTAAAGGATCAGGTTCGTAGTTTGGGGGTGCTCTTGGATCCAGAACTGTCACTTGAGGCACAGGTGAACTCAGTGGCACGGAGCACGTTTTATCAGCTTAGGCTGGTATACCAACTACGCCCTTATCTGGACAGAGATAGCCTTGCTACAGTTATCCATGCTCTGATAACATCTCGTCTGGATTACTGCAATGCGTTATACGTGGGGCTGCCTTTGAAAACGGTCCGGAAACTTCAGCTGGTCCAAAATAGGGCAGCAAGATTGTTAACAGGGACTGGCCTGCGAGCTCATATTACGCCAGTACTTTTCCAGCTGCACTGGCTGCCAGTCCATTTCCGGGCCCGATTCAAAGTGCTGGTGTTAACATTCAAAGCCCTTAATGGCTTGGGGCCAGGTTACCTGAAGGATCGCCTCCTCCCATATGTGCCTGCCCGGACCTTGAGATCATCGTCAGCGGCCCTCCTCCATGAGCCCCTGCCAAAGGAAGTGAGGCGGGTGGCTACTAGGAGGAGGGCTTTTTCTGCTGTGGCACCCTGGCTCTGGAATGAGCTCCCTAGTGAGGTTTGCCTGGCGCCTACATTGTATTCCTTTCGGCGCCAGGTGAAGACCTTTTTATTTTCCCAGGCATTTTAGCATTTTAGCTTTCTAAATTTTTATCTTTGCTGTTTTAAATCTGTATTTTAAACTCCTGCACTGCTGCTAGGTTTTATTGTGATTGTATTGTTATATTGTGGTTTTAATGTTCTGTATATTTTAAATTGTTTTATTGTGTGTTGCTTGGATTTAATTTTTGTGAACCGCCCAGAGAGCTTCGGCTATTGGGCGGTATAGAAATTAATTAAATAAATAAATAAATATCAAGTCCTAGATTTCCGCCTTGAAAACAGATGGTTGTTCGGGGTGATCAGTGGGCGGAAACAGCACTCTGTGTTTCTATGTCCTTGAGTTTTCTCCAAAGAGGTTGTTAAAATGGGGCCCCTTGAAGAATAATCTTATAAGAACATAAGAAGAGCCCTGCTGGATCAGACCAAAGGCTGATCTAGTCCAGCATTCTCTTCCCACAGTGGCCAGCAGGATGCCACAAACACATCACACGTTCAGAGCCTGCACTCTTTGGCATGCGTGCTCACTGGGCCCTGTGTAGAATTTGCCTTCTATGTGTGAAGGTTAGGGGTGGGGCTACAGGGGAAATTCCAGCCCTGCCCCCCCCCCCCCACCTTTTGGGATCTTAACAGATTGTTAAACTTTTTGCACTGCAATAAGAGGTCAAGAGTGGCTTGATTTCTTTGAAAGGTCTTAGCCTTCCTCAATAATTTAGAGAGCTGCTTCTTTTTAACCTTACACTCCCAGTCAAACCAACTAGTCACTTGGGATATTTTTCTTTATTGTAGCAACTCCAGCTAGAAAAAACACTACGCTTTCCTAATTTCAGACATAATGAGAATGTAGTTTATTCAAAGCCGAAAGTGGATGTTTTCAATCACCTCTCTTATGCACAAAGGAGGGGAGGTTCACCATGGTGCATTATCGTAACAGAAAACCATGGTTTCCTGTTATATCTGAACCAAGCCAGATTTGTGAAAATGTAAGAACATTTCCTGTGGAAATGGAATCAAACAAACAAATAAATAAAGAACAACAATCTCTTCAAAATAAGGTTCTCAACAATTTGTCAAGTGTTTGTCAAGTGTCACAGAACACACTTCTAGGATGCGTGTACTGTTGCAGCAATACCAACCTACGTGTTGCAGATGAGGAACAAAAAGCTCCATGTAGAGTTGTGTATTTGTTCCTCTTGCTCAAAGCAAGTACAATGTGAGTTGTGAAACTTCACATACCCAACTAAATGTTCCCCTTTAAAAGGTTCCTCTAACACATTCCTCTTATTCATGCACTGCACCTTACAGAGCTGTTAAAAGGTGGTGGAGTTATGCTCAAATATTTACTCATCCTCTGACCTGGCAAAAAACAGTTTGGTCGTAGCAACAACAGACCTACTGATAGTATCTGGGCTAGTACAGTAGACTCCTCTAGAAGCAAGAACATTTGAGGAATCTTCCATACACAGAAGAGAGAATTCGAGAGACAGCTGGAACTTAACAGGCATGCCAGGTATGTGAGAGGGCAGCTTAAATCCAAACATCTTATTTTCTTTATGGATTGTTTAGAGCTAAATTCAGCTGTGGCATCTAGCGCGCCAAAGCTAGTCTTCATTTCTTCTGGGGTGTTGCTGCCAAGTTGTACTCATAAAAGGGAAAGACACAGAACAGATGAAGACTGAATTTTCCATTGGGAAATAAAAATACAAAAAAACTCACCACCCAACCCCAAGAAAGCTGTTGATGTTCACAGCGCTTCTTCTAGCAACAGTATTCAGTGCAAAGTCCAAAAAAAAAAAGGAATATTCTCTCTGTGATTTGGTGGGATAACTGGTGCACTAGAGGCTCAGAACGAAATGAAATGAACATCCATTCCATAACACAATCAGATTATTGTAAGTAAGTATAATAATTCTGTTGCATGCCTCCTTCTCTTCTGTACTTTTTCCATTTTCCTGGAAACAGCAAGACAAAGCTGTCATACCGATATATCTATTTCTCCTTTTCATATAATACCAAGGAAGCTGTTGATGTCTTGAATTGGTGCCTGGAGGCCGTAATGGGCTGGATGACGAAGGCTAATAAATTGAGACTAATCCAGACAAGATGGAGGTTTCCTGGTTGGGAAGGAGACAAACTTGGGATTCAAGCTGTTTAGAATGGGGTGGTACTCCTCTTGAAGAAACAGACTTCCAATCTGGGGTTGCTCCTGGGCTTGGCTTTGGAACTGTGGCTAGGGGTGTCTTTGTCCAGCTGAAGCTGAGGTGCCCCAGCTGTGCCCATTCCTGAGAAGATCTGACTTTACAGTAACAGATACTTTACTTATATATCCAGAGCTAGATTGGATTACTGCAATACGTTCTACATGGGGCTACCTTTGGAGAGCCTTTGGAAACCAGCTGGTCCAGAATGCTGTGGCAAGGATCCAGCAGGATCCTGCAACACTTGCACTTTTTCTGGGCAAAATTCACAGCATTAGTGATTACTTTTGAAGCCCAAAATGACTTGGGGCTAGGATACCTGAGGGCCCGCCTCCTCCCATATCAGCCTGCCTGCTCATTAAGATCAAGTGGGGAGGCCCTTTGCTGCGTTCCACTTATGGCAGAAGCATGGCCCTGGAGACAAGAGACAGGGCTTTCTCAGTGGCTGCACCACTGTTATGGAACAGCTTCCCCAAGACGTTTGGATGACCTCTCTGATGGCCTTCCACTTGGGACTTTTAACTATTGCGATTTGAAGTATTTTAAGACCCTTTCAGTATTGTACATGTATTAGTAGGATACGGTATTCATCCGTAAATAAATAAATAAATAAATAAATAGTGTGTGTATGATTTGATTTACAAAGCAAACTAAGATAAGAACTAATGGTTTGTAATAGTCTGGCTAGAAAGGAATGATGCTTATTTCAAATGTTTGACGTTCAGATAAGAAACTGATTGTGGGATGGGAAATACTTGCATCGCATGTGTGCACCTATATGTGTGTTATTTTCCAAAAGTTAATGGTGCTGGGACTTGTGTCTGCAGTAAAACGACAACCTCTGACTTGCCCCTTAACTGGAAATCTAGAGGTTCCACAGTAGTTGATCAATGGTGAGTTGAGTGTACTCTGCCCATCCTCAGAGTCACTTTTGTATATAATTGCAGCAAATAACCCAGGGCTCCACTCCTTTGTTGCAAACAACAACATCCCCACACAGTCCTATGGTGAGACCTGGCTTACATTAAACCCTGAAATATAGCATCAAGGTGAAGTAAGCATGTGACGAGTTAAACTTCATTTATCCTTTCCCATTCAGCTGCAGTATCTTTCATGTAATATCTGCCTGCCTGTACTTATCTTTTCTTCAGCTTAGAATTTTAATAACTGTTTTAGGCTGCAGTCTTATACTTGGGAGTAAGATACATTGAATTCAGTGGAATGTAGGACTAATTTTCATGGTCAGGATCAGTCAAGTGTACTGTTATCTGTGAATGGTATTAAAGAGGATTGTGGACTTTCCCAAGATTGCACAATTTAAGAAAATACTTGAATTGAGCAAATTCTGCTAAGCTAATTGGCAAACCATGTCTCATTAAGGTTTCAGTTTGGAAAGCATTTTAAACTTTTAATTGGGATCTCCCCTCCCTAAACTATTTCATCATCACAATAAACTTGTGAAGTTAGCTAATTATTCTTCCCCATTTTACAAACTGGGAATTCATGGCCAAAAGTGGTTTTCTTGTAGCCAATGGATTTGACAGCTCATTTTCCCGATCTTTATCCAGCACACCATCCACTGGACCACACTGGATCTCTGACTCACAGAAGGGGAGTTGAGACGTCCCTGGGTGTTGAAATAATGTGTGAGGGGGTTTCAGTGACATGTGGGCTAGGGTCAGCTCTGCTGTCTTCATGAACAGGGATAAAAAAAAAACACAGCAAGATGGGAGGGCACTAATAAGTCACAAAGAGAAGTTCTCAGGTGCCTGAACAAAACATTTTAGACAAAGTATTTTGGAAGAAATGTCCTTCCCCGGGAGCTTTGATATATTGAAAAGAATCCTTCCTATGTATCTTCTATCTTGAAATTCCCCAAAACATTTTGTTCAGGCACCTGAGAACTTCTTTACTGTTCTGTGTGCACAGGGGCCAACCCCTGCCATCCACCCCTTCAGCCAGTGTGTGAAAGGCTTCTACACACACACTAATGAATGTGTGTAGAGCTTCTCTACACAAACAGTGATTCTGACAGGAACAGGGTCCCTCCTCATGTGGAGGAGCTGCCTGTCTGGCACAAAGACTGTTCACACATGGACAAAATCTGGGGATGGCAGGGGCATGACAGCTGCATGCAGTGGGGTTGGGGCTAGCCCACATAGTCCAGTGACTATAGTCCCCAACACATATTTTACTTCACTGCATGGAGCAGTCATCTGAAGACCCCTAATGTCAGCTGGCTGAAAGTTATATGAAAATGAATTGTTCATATTACACAAGTTACAGTTACTGTAACACCACATCCATGAACTAGGGGAACAATCATTCCTCTGTGTCAATATAGATTGGCACTCAAGAAGGGAGAGCAGTTGCTGATGTTTTTTGAATTGTTCACTTAGGTGACATCTTTCTGTGTTGTAGATGCATCTAGTGATTCATCTCCCTTTGAAGAAGCCTCTGCACCCCCTTATGACCTGATGGACAACAGACCTATAGATGAAAAGAAAAGCACAGGAGATTCTGGTCGGTAGAGTCTCTCTCTCTCTCTCTCTCTCTCTCTCTCTCTCTCTCTCTCTCACTCACTCACACTCTCTCATGCACACATACTCTCACACACACACACTCGTTGTTGTTGTTGTTATTAATGCCAATACAACTAATTCTAAGTTGCTTGTATAAATCTGAATTTGTCTTTTGTTAGTTAGAATTTCCCCCCAGCATTTCAACTGGACAGGGGGCAAAAAAAGGCAACCAAAATTATCAAGGGTTTGGGAAGCATATTCCTGCTAAATGTTCTTAATAATAATAACAATAAAAGAAATTAAAAACACTTTGGCAGTGGAGTATTTAGTTTTCTTTCTCTTCTTGAATATTCAGCCCGAGGAAGATTTCTACCCATTCTGAATTTTAAACACTAGCTGAAATATGCAACAGTTCCCTGCAATTGGGGGAACTTGTATCCCCACCCCTCTACCTCAGAGCATTTCCTAATTAGTACTGATAGTTAATATGTAGTCTGTGAGGCAATTTTCAACTTTCTCTTTTATAAAGAAAAAAATTCTAGCCCTTGTGGGTTGGAAGGAAAGTTTATGCCTCATTTAAAGGATTTTGTTTTGTTTTTAGAAAATATGGGAATTGCTTATAACGAACAAAATATCTGTGCGAATGAGAGCTCCTGTGCCCCCTAATTTCAAGGATAATTTCTTGGAAAAGTTGTTCCAATTTCTGGTATATATTGACTCTAAAATGGGTGTGTACTTTCAATACATTTGCTCTCTGGTAACTCTTAAAAGAGTAAGTGAAAATTGGTGTTTGAAATGAATGGTTCATGTTGGTGAATGAAACGTTGGTTAATGCTTTGTTCTTTTGTAAAAGCCTTCAAATAGACCATTGCTATCATGCTTCCAACTTTCCAGGTCTAGATTTTTGCTGGACTAAGAACCTTGGAGGACAAAGCTAGGAGAAATGATTCAATCAGGTCTCAAGAAAACAAGCCTGGTCACTTTTCTTTCCATTTACCACCCAGGCATTCAGCAGCAGTACTCTAAAACTTGGAGATATATTGCCAGGAGAACCACAATATCTTTGGCTGGGAGAAGGGTGAGAGGAAAAGTGTTCAAATGCCTGACCACCCTCTCCCCCTATAATAGCTTGCCCTAATCCAACTGCCATACCTCCCTCTACCCCACAAGCTTGGAACTGGAGTGCCCTGCTTGTCATCCCTCTCTGATCCATTCACCAGACTTCCCAAACACAGGACTGCCGTTGCTGCAGTCACAGCTATATCATGAGGTTAATTACATAGATACTCTCTACATGCAGACATTTCATTACTGACCAGTATGCAGTGGCCTTAGCTCATTTGTTCTGTCTTTGAAACAATGGAAGAAAGAGAAGAGTTACTTAGATATACTTCTACTTTGTTTCTTCTTGTATTGAAGAAAAAGAATCCTTGTCTGGCTCACGTGATCAGTTGTCCCATGAAGAACATGAGGGACTTCCTCCACATCTAAGAGACTGGAAGTAAGCCATTTCTTTATTAACTCCTTCTGCTTTTTGACTCAAACGACAGGTAACCTTACTAGCAAAGGTCATAGTTAAAACCACTTGACCTAACTGACATCCAGCGGCATGTATTTCTTTCTCATATGTGATATTCAGTTAGCAACATCTACCAACAATAGGTTGTCTTTTGTCTTTTTTCCTGATGGAGGAAAAAAGTTACATTACAGGTAGACATTCAACAGGTGTAGCTATGCCTATCACAGGAAAATGGTGACAACCTTAGAGTTACTGTATAGTTCCAAAGAATTCAGAACTAACCTATTCCCTTCTCCTTTTTCACCTGTCCCTGTCCTTTCACCACAGCCAGTTTGATAGTACGTAGGTGGGTAAGTGATACATAATAACATAGTAGATTTATATTTGCTTTTTGCAGCAAATCACAATCCAGAAGCGAATTTTTGTGTGGAAGAACTGTGCGCTCCATTCAATTCTGGTACTCAAAACAAATTCTTGGATTCAGAATTCTTTAATTCTAGGTGTGCGTCTTTTGCACCAGGCTCCAGTTGGTGGATCTCAGGGTTCTAGTAAAAAAAAAAGTGAAGTAGATCTCACAGTTGTGAAGTCTTCCTTCCTCTAATATACTGTACGCCATGTGCAGTGAAACAGGCAATCTTAAGATGTGACATTCTATTAAGCATTGCTTTATTTATTTTGTTAAAGTATTTTCTATCCCACCTGTTAAACATCCTAATTCATAAGGTGGCTGGCCATATAACATTACCATAACATAAAAGCAGTTAAAACAATAGCAACAGTTCAGACAGACAACGAACAATGGCAAGGTGAAAAACATACAAAACAGAAGCAGCACTTAAGTACATTAAAGGCTCGGGGGAAAACAATGTTTTCAACTTCTTTCCAGAGGTTATCACAGAAGGGGCCTGGTAAATAGGCAAGGAAGGGCAATGGCTAGGGATGTGTGGATTTTGGAAAATCCATTCTGTCTGCATTTCTCAGATTGTCAGGTGCCTTTCATTCCATCATCTGCTCATTGATGGAATGGATTGTTTTCCAATTTCTTGAATTTGCTGAAATTTGCATTTGCTCAAATGTGCATTTGCACAAATGTGCACTTTCAAAAACGTGTGACTCCCCCCACCCCCCATGCACATTTTCATACTTTAGCCTATGGGGGTAATGTGATTCTTGGCTGGTGTTTTTTTTTTTTTTAATTTTACATATTTTTCTATGAATAAATATGTGTAAAATTCTGGAAACTTAAAAAAACAACCCTGTGCAACTAGAGAAAAGCTGGTTTGCTGCAAAATTCATGGGTCAAATTCATAGAAATCCAAAGTAATTTGATACTGTTGCAGATTTCTCTGACATTCCTAGCTATAGCTTAGCAGTAGAGGACCTGCTTTGCATCTAAAATATTCTAGGTTCAGTCATTCGCATTTTCTTCAGGTAGGGCTGGAAAAGACCCCTGTCTGAAATACTGGAGAACTATTACCAATCAGTATAGACAATACTGAACTAGCTGGACCAATGGTCTTGCTTGGTATAAGGCAGCATCCTATGTTCTAGAGGCAGGGCATCACAGCTGAAAAGTGGCTGTTCCTTGTTACCACCCATCTTACTTCAGAATGTGAGGACACCCTGAGTAGGTCTTCCTAAGATGATTTTAGAGGTCAGCAGGTTTGGAACAGGTAGCCCTTCAGATACCCTGCTCCCCAGCCATGTAGGCCTTTAATGGCGAAGACCAGAACTTTTAATTATGCCTGGACGTGGAAACCCAGCGAACACCAGTGTCAGTCTTACAAAGCAGGCAAGTTATTATCCCTAATGCTTGACCCAATTAGCAACCTAATCTATGTGAGAGTTTCTTGCATTCCCCACATGAAGGAAATGCAGTGAGGAAAATGGAAATGTTTGAAGCAGCCGTTATAGCCATTCTAATTTAATTTTATGCAGGAAATTTAAAAGCCCTAAATATCGGGGGATAAAGTTATCTAGTAATTACTGCAACTACTAATGAATTATGTCTCTGCATCCTTCTCAGCATCCTCTCTGTTTCTGAGCATGACATTAAAGAAGCCTTTCTACGCTATGCAGCCAGCAAGTGTTGCTATAGGACCACCCCGGCGAAGCACATGACTATCCGGAAACTCACTCCTCTCAACACATATAGGGTATGTACCATAGTTATATAAGGAGAAACATGACATCTTTCCTGAAATCTCTCCTCCTTAATTTTAAGCAGATGGGTACAATCTGCAGGTGCTCAGTGGTGTGCTGTGTAAGTTATTTCATGTGCTGTTACTTAATTCCTAAATGAGAGGTGTAGGGGCTCAACTTTATCTGGAAGAGGGACTCGAGTCAAGCTGATTTAGTGGCAGAGGACCTGCTTTGCATGCAGAAGGTGCCAGGTTCAACCCCTGGCATCTCCAGTAGAAAGAATCAGGTAGCAGGTGATGGGAAAGGATTTCTCTGTTTGAAAACCTGGAGAGCAGCTGCCAGTAGAGGTACTTTAGGAATTCAATCCTTGCAAATTCTTCTATGAAATGATTTTTTAAATCATCATCATCATCATCAACATTTCTATACTGTTCCATAGCTGAAGCTCTCTGAGGGGTTTACAAAGATTAAAAACCATTAAAAATGCATTAGACAAAGTGTCTAATTTAATAAAAGCATATAGACAGACAGCACACACACAGCAAATATATATCTAAAACAATTTTAAACAATCAACTATAAGACAAATCCAGGGCCTAAAAAACTCATCATATATTGCCAAATGCCTGAGGGAAGGGCCTTAACCTGCTGGCACTGAAAAGATAACAATGTTGGCACCAGACCTCATTGGGGAGATCATTCCATAACTGGGAGGCCACCACCAAGAAGGTCCTCTCCCTTGTTGCCGCATTTCATGCCTCCCTTGGAAGTGGTCCATGGAGAAAGGCCTTAGATGCTGAACGTAGTGTATGGGTAGGTTCTGTACCTCTCATATTGAAATATGTACAGGATTTTGCACTTCTTGGAAGGCTCCATACACAGCTCTTGGCAGTTTAAATGCATTAAAATATGCATTTAAATGCATATTTTGAGTAAAAATATATTTTCTGAGAGAAAATATTTACATTTAAATAAGCATTTTGAAGGAAAATACATATTTAAATATGTATTTTGAAAGGAAGGTACTTTTAAACATTTGCAGAAGAATGCAGAACTGCAAAGGAACAGAATTATGAGTAAAACATGAAAAAGTTATACAGTGATAATTTTATCCATTCCTAGCTTCCAGTTGTAGTAGACAATATGGAACTAGGTCAACGAATAGTACACTCTAGGTCTGCACAAGGCTCAGAGGCACTTTTGTGTATTTCATATAGTGCTGGGCTCAGGCCTGGTGCTAAAAGCAGATTTGGTCAGTGAGCAGTTGCACAATTTAAGTCCTAGGTAATTACCATCTGTGGTTAAGTACCTAGCTGGGGTTAAGTTTGCTGACATTTGTTTCTTTGGTCAATATATAAATTTTGTTATGAGTTTGGCTGTCTCAGTTATTGAAACTAGGCCCATAACCAGACAACTAATGGTGGTAGGGACCTTAACAAAACAACATTCATATTCCTTCATGGCTGGAAATCTCTCTTGCTTGGCTTTGGAAGGTGACACACTTCGGCTAATGAAAGAGACTGAGGGGATCGCTACACCTCAAGTTTATTGCGCTTTTATGGTTGCTCACTCACTGAATTGTGCAGGTCCATTACATGATGTCGTTGTCCAGTCATTATTCCACTATTTCCTCCCACCTATCCTGTGTTTTCCTCAAACGGAAAAAATTGGGTATTTTTCCAGATAGGCGCAAATGGAGCACCATGTCCTCCCTGTGTATTTCTCCCCTAGCGTGACTGAAGTGCTGAGTGTGATTGTTGGGGGCGTGGTCATGATGTCGAAGGTGGTGATGAAGGTCTGATGGGCATTCAGTCTTCCCACTCCTGCGCCATTTTGGCTCCTCACCATTTTCAGCCTTCCTGTTCAAAACAGAGCGGCAGAATGGCGGAGCGGCAGAGCAGCAGAATAGTAGAGCAGAGGAGCAGCAGAGGGGCTGAGTGGCAGGGACTGGCCAAAAGCATGGAAGAGGGAGGCGGGGCCCAGGGAGATCGGTGGGGGGGCTGTCCACATGTCAGTCCCCATCCACCAGTAATGTGCAAGGGGAGGGAAAGGGGCAGGAGCCCAGGAGCAAGTATCACTGAACCTGGAGCGTGTGAAATGCCTAGGGATGGCGGAGAATTCCGCCACGGATTTCAGTGAGGCCGAATGCACGGCGGCAGCTCCAGCGGCAGCTTCGGCGGTGGCTGCAGCGGGGACGGCGGGTCTTCCAACCGGCTGCCGCGGCCGCCATTAGCAGTCTGGTCCTTTTTTTTTTTACCCAGACGTGATAGGCTATGTAAAGACTTATGTCTTTCTTATGTCTGGGTAAAAAAAAAAAAAAAGCCGTACACAAATGGCAGTGGCTATGTTGGCCGCCATTTGCGTTCCTTATTTTTCGCCGTTTTAACTCTACGTAAATATTTATGTAGACTATTACAGCGAAAAAAGGGGGAACGCAAATAGTGTAGTGGGTGCTATTTGTGTTCCTTTTTTATTCGCCATTTTAGCCTATGTAAATATTTACGTAGACTAAACAGCGAAAAATAAGGAACGTGAATGGCGGCCGCTGTAGCAGCCGCCATTTGCGTACGCGTTTTTTTTTTACTTTGCCGTGATAGGCTACATAAATATTTACGTAGCCTATCATGGTTAAATACAGGGACCCAAACAGCGGCGGCTACAACAGCGCCATTTGCGTCCCTGCTGCCCAGCGGCCGGATGTCCGGCTGCGGGCGGAGCCGGCCAGTGGCTCCACAGAATCCCCGCGGAGCAGAGCTGGCCGGGCAGGACTCTGGGGGAGGGATGGAGCGCCTCCCCCCTCGTCGAGGATTCCGGGGGGGAGGGATGGAGCACCTCCCCCCTCACTGCGAAGCAGATCCGCGAAACGGTAAGTGACTTTCGTACATCCCTAGTAATGCCTCTTTACGGAAACATAACACTATGGGAATGGCCATCTACAGAGAAGGAAGCACGTGTAAAGGGAATCAGTTGTGATCTTGCATTTAAAACAGAAATGGAAAGCCCCATTTTAAATGCAGGATTTTAGGCTGGTGTAGAAATCCCCAGAGAAACAATATGTAGCAGTTTGAACTGAGGGAGAGAGAGAGAATTTGAGAGATTTTAGCTGGAGTAAGTGGAACTGGAAGGAGCCTCAGAAGCTGAGGGTCTTCACATTGTTTTTTTTCTGGGAATCTGATGCAGGATTAGTGGTTTTTCTGGCCGCTGTAAGAGCCTATTGGCTTCTGATTGTATGTTTGTAAATACAAAATTGTAAAGATGATATCAGCCTCCAGTGCACACTCTCTCTTTCATACAGTGCACATTCTCTCTTTCTCTCTCTCTCTCTCCCTCTCTCACTCACACACACACACACACACATGAAACTAAACCCAGCAGTGCTATTCTTGAGGTTTTTTCTGCTCAGGGTAGTGGGGAGCACTTAAGAATATAATAAATTGTGTTATATTGGAGTTAAGCCACCTGTTTCTTTAAAGAAGTGCTATAGCTGAAATGGGCTGTGTTAAAAGGGAGGAGGTGTGGGCCCAGAAGCCTAGATCAACAATAATGGCAAGATTCCTCCCTCCCTCCCCACGCCATCACTATTAATCCGAGATGTGTGTTGGGTGGTTGTTCTAGCCATTCAATGGTGAAGGAAAATAGTATTATAAAATTGTTGTGAACCATCCAGAGATTATTGGGCGGTGCAGAAATGCAGTACATACATACATACATACATAATAAAAATTTGCACTAGCTCAGCAGTGCTCTATTTCTGCTTCATTTCACATGCTTTAGATCTGAGTTTGGCAACATTCAAACACAGAGTTTGGGGCTGTACTCTGCTGAGCTCTGGCTCCAGCTGAAGACCTGATCCACACGGAGAAGCCAGTCGTGAAGGCCGCCCGTCAGGGATAGCTAGTTTTGTTCAAAGAATCGCTTCAGCTCTGCATCACCTTCTGTTATGATTTTTAAAATGTACTTGCTGTTTTCTGTTCTCAGTATCGTCTGGAGACTTTCACTGAAACTAGAGAGACGTACTTGGCCAGTGGGATTTATAATGGTGAGTTACGCATGAACAAGAAGAAAGCCGCATCAAGCCTTCTTATCTCAGAGAGATGCCACCTTGTACCTTTCCAGTACAACCATTAGTGCTCTAGTGGTTGGAGTGTTGGACTAGACCTGGGTTCAACCTCAGCCACAAAGCTGTGGTGACCTTGGCTCAGTCATTCTTTCTCTCAACCTAATCTAAGAGTTCTGCTGTTTAAACTGTCCTAAAATCCTGGGGGTAGGGGGGTGGGGAAGGTAGGCTAAAAATGCAATTAAGTAAAGCTCAGCTGATCAGTGATGTAGTGGAACATTTCGAAGTGTGAGGGCTCATCACCGTAACCCAGAGTCCAAAAATCCAGGCAGCTAAGTTGATCCATATCAACTAATCAGCTCTAACAGTTGTCTTCTCTCCCAGGAGCAGGTCTTTTGTAAAGCTAATTTGTCTTAATTGCCCATTCAAGTCCAAGCCACCGCAAAATACTTTGCATTACAACAGAGATAGACTATAACTATCCATTGTTGCTTGGAATTTCCATTTTCCCCCAGCTACTGTGAGGATTGCAGCTAAGTGAGGAAGCAGGGAAGCCTGGCATGCAGATGATGTCGTCAACTTCCCTGCTATTAGAAAATGCCAGCACTGAGTCCCTGTGAGCCCTGGCTGCGCTACACCACTGAACCCAATTCTTGCACATCTTCCAATTGAGAAAACAGGATAGTCATTTACTTCTGTTTCCAGCAGCAGATGTGAGCTTGCGAAAAGCTGCTGGCAGGAGTCATACTCCCTCATATAGAAGTCGATTCAATGAAATTTGTTTACTTTGCACTCCGAGTGTGAGAGTTTGGGACGTTCTTCCTTTCAGGAACAGAAAGGATTGTTTATATTCCTCTTTGGAGGGGAGCAAATGATAATTGCTTTAATTTTCAATCTCATGCTATTCAGAGGAAGCTAAATTGCAGGCACTTTAGTTTCAGTGATCTCTGTATAGGGTTTCCACTGAATGGATGACCTTTATGCAGACTTTGCTGCCTCAATCAGAGCTAACGACAGAGAAGAAAGATGGTACCTGTTTTTACAATCAAAAGACCCAGTACACTTCTGAAGAGGATCATTTGATGGTTCATTATTTCAGCCGATATCCTGCCTTTTCTACATAGAGCACACAGTACAGCTAACAACAACGGTGTTGAAACTACTAAAACACACACACAACAGTAACAACAAACCAGAGTGTGTGGTGGCATGTGAATAGTGGGTTATGTGATGCTTCCAAAGCCCACTTGGTTTGTGCCAGCCATGTGTGGACTATTGGTTCCAACAGGAGGGAAAATACCTATGCCATCCTGAGGCTAGTATAGGCAAAGGGGCCTCATAGGGGAACAGAGGACCTTAGATCATTAATATCTGAAGAACCAACCTAGAAGGCCTGAAAGCTTGTAAAACCTCTTAGCAACTGAATAATAGATGGAAGTAATTATTTGAATGTTTCTGTACAGGGCTGTCCCAAGACATTTTGCTGCCTGAGTCGAAGGGTAAGATGTCCCCCAACCCGCATTCTGCCTACAGAAGCTGACTGGCTTGGCAGTTGGATATTATTTCAATGCTGGTGATGGGGCAGCATATTCTGCCTCACCTGAGGGTAGCAGGCTAGTTTAGGGGGCACATGGCAGGTTTCCTGGAACACGGAGCACTGTCCTCCTCTACTGAGGCACAGCCAAGGGGCTGCCAGCCATCTCCTCCACATCAGCCAGCATCTGCTGCGTGAGGTGACTGTGTCACCTTGCCTAGGGCTGGGCCTGGTTCTGTGCTGAAAGCTAGACAGACCTTGTTCTTTCAGGTTGTTGCAGTTGTGCGTAAAACCGTTGTAAATAATCACTTATACATGATAGGGTCACTCAAGGGAGAAAGCAGTGATAATTTTCACTTCTATATTCTCTCTTGAAACCCATTTAACCAGTAGTTCAGGGGAAGTTGTTCCAGTTGAAGAATCTTTGCCTACTTTGAGGCAAAAATAGGTACTGGCAGGTAATTTGTGAACATACTGTTTTGCCATTTAGCTCAGAGGGCATCACCCTTCTGACTAATTTTGTGGTGGGGTTTTCATCTTCCAGGTGGATTTGTAGACTCTCCTGCTGTTGCACCACCACCAGACCCATGGGAAATAATGGTGGATCCACCACCTCTGTTTACAGACTGTGAAATGCATCTCCCAGTACCCCACTCATATTCAGTAGAGGTAAAAAACACACAAAAAACACACAAATCATGCAAACATTTTGTACTCTACATAGGAAGTTGAATGACATTTGTACTCTGCCTTTCCACCTTTCAAGTCCTTCAAGGCCAGATCCATATATGAAATCAGTGGGTGAACTGAGCTCGGGTTTTCTGAGTCTATTGTTCTTCAACTGGTGGGTCAAGACCCACAACTGCATCATAGTTTGATATAAGGTAGGTCACAACAGCAGCCACCATGCAAATCTGTGGGGGTGGGGGAATGAAGATGTGGATCTCCAACTGCACGTAAAGGTGGTTTCTGGGTTCTAGGTCTGACAAAATTAACTATTATTATACAGTGGTTATTCTAGAGCAGGGATGGGCAACTTCAGAGGGCGCTGCATTTGTACCCCGCCACCACTGGAAATGGCTGCACTGTTGCCGGGAGTGGCTGTGGTGGTGGAATCCCAGTGATTCCACTGGAGGCATCCATTGCCCAGCCCTATTCTCCAGAATGACCTCTTCATCTGGTGAAAGGAAACTGTTAAGCAGCCTATGAAAGAGACATCAACCTTCAGAGCTTCATGCCATCCCCAAACATAAAAATAGGCTACATGTTATTAGCTGCTGCTACTGCTGCTGCTACCACCAAAATGGAAAGCGTATGATGTTTTTGGCTCGACTTAGCAGATATTGTTGTCCCCCTTTTGAATCTATTTACTTCAAATTCTCTGAAACAAACAGCAACTTCCAGTCTGACATTAATTGCTTCATCCCCTGGTTTCTGCTCTTGGCAGAGAATGTTGTTTTTACTGTTTGAAACTGTGAGATAATATTTTAGTAGGTAGAGATTTTTTAAATCTTTTGGCAAGAGTTTATTTCTACTGCTTTGTATAGTCTGGTGTATGCATTTCAATTCAAAAGGGCAGTTGCTATGAAAAAGGGATTTGTATCCACCCAGTATAACAAAGCAGGGCTATTTTTACACTGTGTGCATGTATTTGTGTGTTTTTAGGAAACAAACAGAAAAGCTCATTTAAGTGGTCTTACATGCTTATGCAAAACCTAGGTAAATCCACCTAGTGGGACCTGCTTAAGGCTGCAGTCCTATACCCACGTACCTGGGGCTAAGCCCCATTGAACTCAATGGGGCATACTTCTGAGTAGGCAGGTACAGGATTGCACTGTAGGTGCAACTGAAATCAATGGATATTGAGTTCCCACTTAAGTGCTTATCCGCCACTGATTTCAATGCGAAGTAAACACATAGTAACCTTCTCTGAATTATGCCTTATGCCTCCCTGAAACAGTTCCTGTATATTGTGGAAACTGGAAAACTTCGATCATCTGGTTCAATATGAGCCTTTTCCTATCATCCTCATGGCTCTCAATATTGCTTGTGCTCCTAATAATTAATTTTATTATATTATAGCATTTCTGGTTTGTTGGTTTGTTTTTTAAATGTGGAAATCAAGAGTTCACATTACGAATAGAGCTCTGTAGCTGAATAAAGAACAGACTTCTTCAGCATGCTTTTGAGGGAGGATAAGCTTTTTATTATACCTTTAATTTTAGCCACGAACAGGACAGCCTGCTAAAATGAGATAATTCAATTAACCAGGAATGACAAGTTGTCTGGAGTTTAGGGAATTCTATCATGAAAGAAAAGAAAAGATCATGGGTTGATTCCAGTGTACCATTCTTTATAAATGGGGAAATGCACATAGAGGAAAACCAATGTTATGCTAGAATGCAATGCCTGTGCTGATGTTGCAGGAAAAGAGCAGACATTAGCAAAAATCTATTATCCTGCTTGCAGATGTCTCCTATTATTTTGGAATGTAGTTGTTCATTTTTAGTAGACTAATAAAAGTAAGCAGTGTAAGTGTCATGTCCAGGAATATTTAGGCAATGGTGGCTTCAGTAATGGTTTACTCTTTGTATATGAATAATTCTCACCCTTCTGACTTTGTGATTGGATCTGCACTATAGAAGCTTTCCAAATAATTTCCAAATGGTTCAGTTACACTTCATTCTTTGCTTTGATTTCAGAACTGTCCAAACTGTAAAGGACGTGGTGCTATTATGTGCCAATCTTGTAAAGGAACTGGCAAGGTATTTTATGATCAAAACATTATAAATTTTTTCTCCGTGGGTTGTATCCAATGCTGACCATCCGCCAGTGGAATGGAAACCGCTGGTGGAATAGTTTTCCCCTCCCCCCTGCAGCTCCCCAGGCAACCCCAAATCTCCTCTGGAGGGTTGGGAGACCCTCTGGTACAGGTTTGGAAGGTTTGCAGGGGGCTGCAGGGCGGAGATGAGCAAGGGGAAGTCACATCACATGAGTGGATGTCTGCCTGCGTGGTGTTGGATTTATTTAAGTCCATGTTTCTTCACCTGCATAATTTAGGGCGCAATCCTAACTAGATAGGCAGCTGCCTCCGACCTCGGAGGCAACCGCATATCCAAAGCAAAGCAGGAGAGGCACAGGGGAATCATTCCCTCCCGCCTCTCTTGCCTTGCTATTTTTCTCTAGACAGCTGTTTTCAGCTGTCTAGTGGCAGGGGGGGGGACCGGGAGAGGAAGCAGCTGTACAACACATTGGATGTGTTGTATGCACAGCTCCACTCTTCCTGCCCTGGAACACCCCCAGCCCCGCCCCTTTTCAGTCGCTCCATGCTCCTCTTGCAAGTGCAGAGGACAGGGCTTCTCCGTGCTGCTTCTGAGGCAGTGCGGATGAGTAGGGCAGTCGGTTTTCTGGGAAATGACCTCAGAGCACGGGCTCCACAGTCGTTTCCCGTAATTGAGCATATCGTGTGGCCTGCTAGACAGTGTCTAGCAGCCATAGGATTGCTCTCTTAATGTAGAAAATGGACTCGTGAAGTATTCATAAAGGAAACCATGTGACACGGTATCCTTATTCCCAGTGAATTAAAAAACAACGGAATTTTTTTTTTTTTAAAGACAATTGGAAATATACAAGTAGAGCCTCAGCAGACCAGTGTGGATCACTCCTGTTCAGTGTTCCAGGGGGTCAGCCATGTCCTCCTAAAGGATACTCCATTCCGTTTCCTCTCCCACCTGGTTTTCTGATTCCCTGCCACCAGCAGTCAGTCAGCATCCTGTGGCCATGGAGCACTCTCGGTCCTCTTTGGGCTGCTTCTCTCTCCTCCCCCACCCCACCTTAGAGATTCCTGTCCTATAGATTTTTTGTACCCCTGCAAATTTGGGGGTTCCCCTAATTCTGCTGATGGATGGTGCTGTTTTGTCTTTGTATGGATCCACATTTGTCTCTGGACTTTTGGAAATAGAGGGAAATGATATGTAGTCATGACCTGGTTCACACATAACACTAAAAGCACAATCCTATGGGGATAGGTGGCTGCCTCCGAACTCGGAGGCGACCGTCTATCCAATGCAAGGCGGAAGAAGCACAGAGGGGATCATCCCCTCCGCACTTCAGCTGCCCTGCATTTGCGGCTAGACAGCCAATTTTGGCTGTCTAGCCATGGGACCTCGGAGCACTGGAAGTGGCAGCTGGATGACACATAGGATGTGTTGTACCGGCATTCTGCCTCCTCTGTCCCAGAACTCCCCCAGGAACACCCCGTTTTTGCTGCTCCGCACTCCTCTTCTGTGCACGGAGCGCGGAGCCATTTCGCACTGCCTACGAGGCAACACGGGCCAGGGTGGAGATCGGTTCTCAGGGAAATGACCTCAGAGAGAGCCAAAATCGGTTCCTGGGAACCGACCTATCCTATGGCCGTCTAGCAGCCATAGGATTACTCCCTCCACCATGGTTTATTTAATCCATGGGTTGTTGAATTCTGGGATTTGCAAAACCAGCCAGGCTTGTTAACCATGAACTTGGACCATGGCTTGTTAACCATGAACAACAGAAAAAGAGAACCCAATTTGTTGTTGGGTTGTGAAGTTTAGGTTGTTTTAACCATGGGTTGTTGTTACATGTAAACCCAGAACTGTGGTGTTCATGGATTGTTTCACCAGGCTACAGAGGCGGCGGGCAAGAGTGGTAAAAAAAATCCAGCCACTCTACACACCAGTACTATAGTGCCACCAGGACATTTAGAATATAAGGAGGGAGTGGGCAAAGGAGGAGGGAGATAAGCAACTCAGGGATCGAGAAAACAAATGGCAGTTTGTTCAGTCGTCTACCAGACAAACCCTGGCTAGAGCAACAATCCATGGGTTTAAATAAATAATGGGTTAGCATTGTGTGTGAACCAGGTCTTCAAACTTGAGTCATTATTTATTTACTGCTCTATCACAAAGGAAATTTGTGACAGATGCTTGACTCCTCCCTTAAAGAGAAACCCCCCCCCCACTGGTTAGTGTCTGAGCAACTCAGGTTTTTTAACTTAAGTTTTGATTTTACTTATATGCAGTTTATTATATTCAGCTCATATTTCAATTATTTGCAAGGTGACACCTTTTATATATGCTCTTTATATTTGTAAGAGAAACTTTTTAAAGGGACATACAATGGATTGCCAAGAGTGATGTAAACTCTTATTACTCAAAATTAATGTTAACTTTTAATTTTAAACTTACACTGGCCTTTCATTTATTTAAATCAGGGGTGGGCAACTTTTGGCCCTCCAGTTGTTTTGGCCTACAACTCCCATCATCTCTCACCATTGGCTATGCTGGCTAAGGCTGCTGGGAGTTCTACGCCAAAACATCCAGAGGGTCACAAGTTGTCCACCCCTGTTTTTAAACGGATATGATTTGTATAAGACAGGTTTAATTATTTTTATCCAATTAAAACATTGGTTTATTTTACCAGACTGTATTTAATTTGTTTTATATAATCATTTAAATTTTTACTTGGTGGTTGAAAAGAGAAATGTGTACCTAACTGCCTGAACCTAAAGAATGAGTTAGAAAGACAAAAAGAAAAAGATGATGTTCTGTTTCTTCAAATGTAGAAAAAATGCTCAGCTTGTGGTGGTACTGGGACAAATTCGCAAGAAGATTTCAATGTTTGTTCATGGTGTGCGGGTACAGGAGACAATCGGTAAGTGGATAATGGAAAGCTGTGCTGCCAACCCAAACTTTATCTCCACGGTAGTAGTAGTTTGCATGACAGGCAGTTGTCACCTTCTTCCTGGATTTTTCAGAAAGGGGGATTTGTGATCAATTCTGTTCTTTGTTAAAACATCTCCATCATCTGGCAAGCAATGTCTTCTGCACTTTCCTCATACACCTCCCTTATGAGAGCAGCAGACCATCCGTATCAATATTTCTATTTTACAGAAGGTACACTGAGGCTTATTGAAATTATATTGAAAATCTCAAATTGTTTGAATAGTTTATCAGTTACATTATTACAGGCGCAATCCTATTGATTGTGCCCTCGATGATTGTAAGCCTCCCCAAACTTTGCCTCCTCATTCTCCCACCCTGCATTCTTCGCTAGCTGAGCTTTTGAGCCTGTCTGGCAAAGGCGTTTCAGAGAGGTATGGAAGGAGCCTGGCAGAGGCTCAGGATAACTTGTATCTTACCCTCTCCTGTCTCCTACCCTCCCCACCCACCGAAACACCCTTTCCCCCCTCTCTGAGGTCAAGTTCCTGACCTCAGAGGCCGGCCAGCACGGTTCTGTCCTCAGCAGCTGCATGGGGGCAGGGGGCGGATCTCTGATTCCCCCTCCGAAGTCAGGGCGCTTTCTCCGACTTCGGATTGGGGAATACATAGTGGTTGTGAGGGATGATCTGAGATTGGATCTCCTCCTCCTATGGCCCCTAAGATGCCATCCCAGGGACTGTAGGTTTGCACTATTAATTTTTTAAAAAACAAAAGGTTAGTCATACACAAAAAGAAAAGGAAAAAAAAGAATTATTTTGTCTCATAATTTAGTATTCACATCATTGTTTCTTGTTTTTGTTTATTTCATGTCTCTCCCCCTCCCCCCAATCCCCTTCCACAGTTGCTTCAGTTGTCGTAGCAATGGGTGGCAACAGTGCTGCCGTTGCATTGGGAATGGCATCCTGCTCTTTCACACTGAACTTACAATCACCTGGTAAGCTGAAAAACCCAAGGAGGAAGCCTATAAGCCCCCTTCACACGTTACTTCCACGAAGGGGGAAAGTGTGTACAGTGGGCTGCAGGGCCCTGGTTCTGGCCCCACACCTGACGATGCTCCAGGCCTCCTGTCCTCATTCCCACTGCCTACACATTCCCATGGACCTCTGAGACAGGGAAGTCTATGTGTGTAAGCCTCTGGGTTTTGAAATGCTGATCATGCAGGATACCAGAACATGGGGAAGCCTGCACATTTAGGCCTCCCTGCAAATACAAAGACAGCTGAAAGGACTGGGCCCAATGTCTCTGCAGAAGCTCTCTAAGAAGGCATGGGAACAGATTCAGAGCTGGAGGGGGGGGAGGTGAAGCTACCAAGGTCCCTGTAGATAGAGGAGGGTAACAAGGGCAGAGAGGAGCCTTTCCTGATGCTGGCTAATCAGTTGGATCAAAGCCAGGCAGAGACCTCTCCATCTGCGGGCACACCAGATCTTACAGCGGGGGAGCAGCTGGGAGTGAAAGACCCAAGAACCAGATGTCGGGTGAGGAGGGAGGAGCAACTTCAGGATGTGAGGCATTCTAAAAGGTTGGCCGCTCAAAAGGGGTTCCTAGGGGAAGACCCTCCCTGAGGGCAGGACTGGAAAAGCTGCTCAGGTTTTGTACTGTTGGTTGGAGCCAGTTTTCATTGCAACTTCCTGACACAGTGCATTCATCAAAGGTAGCTTCTTGTTATGCAAAGCTGACTAGGAAACTTGGCTCTTTGTTGATGTATGCGGATTATGTCTGTAGCCTGAAGCATGGCTGGTCTGGCCTGGCTTGCATAATAAAAGCTATTCACAAAGAGATCAACTTCACTGTGTGGAGGCTTGGCACTCAACAACAGCAGAGACAGGGCCAGGAGGAGTGGCACATCGTTGGGGATGGGACCAGAAGTGCAGTACAGAAGTACAGCCCCGTGGTAGTATTTTCCCCCCTCACACGAGTAACACTTCAGTAACAGCGTGTTTTTGGTACAACTCCTCTACATTATCAAGACATATCTTGTCATGGTATTGGTAGAGAGCATCACCACGTACTAATTTGTGCAGCGTTTGCTGGTGTGTTAAGTATTGTGCTGGGAATACCTAAACCAATGAATGTTTCATCAATCAGTAGCAGAATTGGCCTGACACTTCAAAGCGGGCCTTTTGTTTTTGCTGGGTTATCATATAATAGTAGGGTTGGAAGGGGCCTACAAGGCCATCGAGTCCAACCCCTAGTTCTACTGCAGCCTTGTATATAAGGCCAGAAGCATTACTAGCCTGAAATGGTGGTGTTTTGTTTTTTTACTGCCCTGAATTTTTTTATTTTTTTATTTTACTATTGTGAAATGAACAAAAAATTGATCAACAGACACAAATCACATTCAATGCATTTCCTTCAAAAGTATAAAATATTTGGAAAATACGCATTTCAAAAAGTAACAAATACACTCCAGTTTAAAATTCCTTATTGCCTTTGCTTGATAAGGTGGGAGTCCCATTTTGTGCCTTCTCAAAAATGGACTGAAAGTACAACCCTAATTGATAGATGGAGGGCTCTGATTTCAGAGCCCTCCATCTCTTCTAAGTTCTGCCAGCAAGACCCTGGCAGGGAAGGAAAAATGGCCAAGGCTTTCTTAGCCTCTCCATCCTCCAATGTAAGTACTTTTGCTAGACTGGCCTCTGAGCCCTTCTAGCTCACTTACCTTGCTGGGGGCAGGGACATTGGAGGCCTTTGGATCTGGTGGATCCATGTCCTCTCCTCTCTCCTCCCCACCCTGACTACCAGCACACCCAGTCCCACTCCCTCTTTCCTCTCCCTGAGGTTGGAGTGCAGAGCTCAGGAGAGGGAGCCACCATGGAGCTTTCCATGGCAACTGGAAGGGGTGAGGCGGGGAAATCCAAGTGGAGATTTCCCCCTTCGAAGACTTCCCCCTCCAGTAGGGATGGCATGGGTGCCCGATTCCATCTGGAAATCTGGCGGAAACTACCCCGCCTGCACCCTCGAGTCATGCTCACTGAGCCCCTGCTGCCGCTCGCCCCCTGCCCATGTTCACTGAACCACCCACACTCAGCCGGGCAGTGGCGTTGTGCTCCATCATTGCCCCATTTCAGGAAAAAACAGCAATCACAAAAATGCGCATATTTGCACGTGCGTGAATATGCGCATTTGTGAAAATGCACATATTTGCGCATGTGCAGATATGTGCATTTTTGCAATCACCTTTTTATTTTTCAAAAATGGTGATTGTGGAGCTCAACGAGGCTGCCCAGGTGAGTGCGGGCGGCTTAGCAAGCGGCGGGGAGCTCGAGTGTGGGTCCAGGTGCTTGCGAGCAGGGGCAGGGGCTGGGTGGGCACCCGGAGAACCTGGACGGGGGGGCCTGCTGGACCTGGCCAGAGAGCCTGCCCATCCTTACTCTCCAGGGTCAGGGCTCTGTCTATGGCCTCAGAGAGGGAATTCCTCAGCATCCTATGGCCTCCTACACACTGTCTAGGGGCCATAGAATTGCTCTCAAAGGGTGCAGTCCTATGCATGTTTAGACACAAAGAAGTTTTACACCTGCCAGCATTCCTCAGTCTTACACCTCCCAGCATTCCTCAGCCAGCATGGCTGGCTGGGGAATGCTGGGAGATATAGGACTTTTTTCTGTCTAAATATGCATAGGACTGCACTGTAAATAAGTTTATTTTTGCCGTATATGACAGATTGCAAGTTCTATTCAGCCAATCATCTGTTAATGGGCCACATGACTTTTTCCATTTAAAGACCACTTCTATTCTATAATCAAATCAGACACAATTTCCCATTTTTTCTTTGGCATCGATATATTAAATAAGTCATCTTAACAATACTATAGGGACAGAGCATGTAGTGATTCTTGTTGCGATGTCAACTACCCATTTTTTTTTTCTCTTATGCACACCACATATGAAAATCATCTGCTCTTGGTTCCACATATCTCTAACATAAATGTGTGGCTAAAATCTTCATTTTCTTCAGGTTTAAAGCTGTCAGATGCCAGTTATATAAGACACTGAAATGATTTTCCTTTAACAAGGCTGTTGAGAACTCTTAAGTTCATTAGTAAAAATAGTGTGCCATAGGCCTCTCAAATCCACAATTATTGATCCGATTATCCTTTAAAGCTTGCGTTTTAATTTTTCTTTTCTTCTTCCATTAGACCCCAGTATTTTTTGGATAATAACTTTTTGGTACTCTGAGATTGTGTTAATAACTTTTCAAACAAGGTTAACTGCTGGTTTACACCATAATTTCTTACCTGATATTAATTTGAAGGCTCAATCCTATGCATGTTCAGACAGAAAAAAGTCCTACAACTCCCAGCATGCCCCAGCCAGCATGGTGCAGTGGAAGACACCAGCCCATTGCCAGTGGCTTGCTGGGGCATGCTGGGAGTTGTAGGATTTTTTTCTGTCTAAACATGCAGAAGACTACTCCCTAAATGTCTTATCTGGAAGTACTCAAACCAGTGGATCCTCTTGCCTGATCTTGTTCATATATGACAACACATGGTACTTTGTTACAGCAGGGGTGGGGAACCTCAGGTCTGGGGGCTAAATCCAGTCCTCTGGGGTTTCCCAGATGGCCAAGCCCCCTTCTCCTGGTCCCACCCCCTTTCAGCCAACTGATGGTTTGGTAGTTTCCTGGCTTTTGCACAGAGTTTTCCCCATTCTAAGAGGTTGAAATTTCTCGTCTAAGACTTAGGGCTCAATCCTATGCACGTTTAGACAGAAGAAAGTCCTACAATTCCCAGCATTCCCCAGCCAGCTTAGTTGGCTGAGGAATGCTGGGAATTATAGGACTTTCTTCTGTCTAAATGTGCATAGGATTGCGCCCTTAGCTACTGAGCTTTAAGCTAAAATGTGCTGGCATTTTTATCTTGTTCTTGGGTTACAACTCTGGGTTGTTCCTTCCCCTACAACCCATAATTCTGAGTTTGAATGTCATGCTAAATAACCCAGGGATGTAACATTCCTGGGTTGCTTAGTTCAGCGGCAGTGGGCAGGAGCCAGTGCTCTTGCTCACTCCTGCTCGTTCACCCATAATCGTGATGTGCAAACTGGTCATCTTCTGAGTCATCCAAATGCACTGTGGGGGATAGTGGAATTGGGATACAAGCTGAACCTTTATTTACAGTACAAGACTAAGCAAGTATGCTTGGAAGTAAGTCCCATTAAGATCAATGGGGCTTACTTCCTAGAAAGTGTATTTAGGATTGCAGTCTTAGGCTGGAATTCTATACACACTTCCCTGGGAATAATTCCCATTGAAATGGGGGTTCCTTCTCAGTCGACTTAGGATTGCACTATGACTATATCTATTTAGTGTTGTCTGGGGGCTGTTATGTGGTCGGTGCTGTTACAGATTTCTCATCCTGCTTCAACCTCGAATGTGCATCTTAAAAAGAATACAAACACATTTTCATTTCCATTTTTTCATCAGGAAGAACAATATTTTAGAACACATCGCAGACAAGGATTCTGGCCTTCCGAATTACCATTTTCAGGATGTGGCTGGGAAAGAAATATTTAGTGATGAACATTCCTCGGTAACACAACTACAAGCAAATACACCCCCCCCATGTGTGTGTTTATGTCTACAAAATTCATTGGAAGTATATAGGCTTCATCACTGGTGCAAACAAACAAACAAACCACCCAGAAACACATTTTCTATGTGATTTGGTGCACTTTACCATTTCCCTATAACTATCTCAAAGTGGGCTAGATGAAACAACGATCCAGTGGATCCACAGTTGGCTACAGAATCAGATTCAAAGAGTGCTTATCAATGGGACTTTCTCAGACTGGGGAGAGGTAACGAGTGGGGTACCGCAGGGCTCAGTCCTGGGCCCAGTGCTCTTCAACATTTTTATGAATGACTTGGAGGAGGAGGTGCAGGGAATGCTGATCAAATTTGCAGATGTCACAAAATTGGGCGGGATAGCTAATACCCTGGAAGACAGAAACAAAATTCAAAGTGATCTTGATAGACTGGAGCGCTGTGCAGAAAACAACAGAATGACATTTAGTAGGGATAAATGACAAGTTCTGCACCTAGGAAAAAGAAACAAAATGCACAGTTACAAGATGGGGGATACGTGGCTCAACAACACTACAAGCGAGAAGGATCTTGGAACTGTTGTCGATCACAAGTTGAATATGAGCCAACAATGTGATATGGCTGCAAAAAAGGCAAATGCTGTTTTGAGCTGCATTAATAGAAGCATAGCTTCCAAATCCAGGGAAGTACTAGTTCCCCTCTACTCAGCACTGGTTAGGCCTCATCTGGAGTACTGTGTCCAGTTCTGGGCACCACACTTTAAGAATGATGCAGACAAGCTGGAGAGGGTTCAGAGGAGGGCAACAAAGATGATCAAGGGACTAGAAACAAAGCCCTATGAGGAGAGACTGAAAGAACTGGGCATGTTTAGCCTTGAGAAGAGAAGACTGGGGGGAGATAGGATAGCGCTCTTCAAATCCTTGAAAGGTTGTCCCAGAGAGGAAGGCCAGGATCTCTTCTTGATCATCCCAGAGTGCAGGACACAGAATAATGGGCTCAAGTCACAGGAAGCCAGATTCCGGCTGAACATCAGGAAAAACTTCCTGAGTGTTAGAGCAATACGACACTGGAACCAATGACCTAGGGAGGTGGTGGACTCCCCCACACTGGAGGCGTTCAAGACGAGGCTGGGCAGCCATCTGTCAAGGATGCTCTGACTTGGATTCCTGCATTGAGCAGGGGGTTGGACTTGATGGCCTTGTAGGCCCCTTCCAACCCTACTCTTCTATGATTCTATCAGCAATGTTTGAAAACCAACATAGATATCTGGACACTTTGGGACATTGGGTTACTCCAGTGATGTAAGCACTTTAAATGGAACGGCCAGCTCCAGATTTTAAAAAAAGTGAACTTCTTTCTATCAAAACTAAAGGGGAGACATTTTTTTTTTGAAGAGCAATGGAATTTGCTATACTGGTGTATTGATGCTTTCTTTTTGGCTTTACCATGCACAGGAAGAGTGTACAGAATGATTTTTGACTTTACGTGCCATAAGCTTTAGAGGACAGGACCATCCAGATCTTTGGGCACTATATCGAAAGGGAGTTTCAGCACATCCTCGAAAGGAGGATATTTCACACTTGAAGCGCACTATGACAGGAGAAGCAGCAACTGCCAAAATTCCCTCTCCTACACAAGTATTTATTATTTATTCGCTAGATTTATCTCCCACCTTTCCTCTAAGGAGCCCAAAGCAACATACATGACCTCCCCCCACCTCCATTTATCCTCGCAATAACCTTATGAGGTAGGTTAGGTTGAGAATGATTGGTTCCAAGCCACCCAGTGAGCTTCATGGCCAGGTCTCCCAGTCCAACACTCTAACCACTACACCACACTGGCTGGCTGTATTCGTGGTGCAGCAAGCCTGTCTATACACTCATCCTAAAACAACCACGCCATCACTCTTTGATTACTCTCAAGGGTTTAAAATATATTGCAGAAGGGTGTATAACATTGTCTTTATTTGTACTCCAGGTATTTCCTATAGCTGATTTCCCAGAATCATCGATTAATGATTATTCACAAGCATGCATTGCACAACACAAAATGCAGTTTGCCTCAAGAAGTTTGCATCGAGTCCTGAAACAGGTGAGTGCAAAATGGAACAAATGGATTCTTAAAACAGAGGATTGTGTTTTGATTATCCCATCATCTTGACTTATTAATCTAAGTCTTATTTTTAAAATAAGTGGTGGGGAACCTTAGCTACATGGACAACCTGCCAATCAGATTTATTTTCTTTTTTCTTATCAAGAACTTCACATACCTTGAAGGTGTTACCTAAGTGTTGTATAGTTATAGTAATGGTAGGAATAAAACATCTGTCAAATGAGTTGTGAATTAAATACTATTTTTATTTATAAGCAATAACAAAGGGAAAATAATATAATAAAACATATCAATATAGAGTAATCATTAACATCTCCCTCGATATAGGGGAAAAAAGGAATACAAAGAGGGGAAAGAAGGATTTAACTCTTCCATTTCAAATATATATGTTAATATAAGCAGTCCACATATCTAAGTAAGCATCCATATGACTTTGATGGTTGAATGTAGTATACTCAAATGTAGCAAGAGCAGTGAGATTGTCAGTCAGTTGAGTGACAGGGTGGTTTTTCCTTCCAAACTTCCATGCTGTCACAAAGTGACATTCAAAAAGGATCAAAGCAAGTTACAAAAAGTGTGTAATATCCACATCTGGGGATGAATGAACCCCCAATGTCTAGTCCAGTGGGGGGACTGCCACAGGGAAATCTGCGTCACTTGGAGCTTATCAGATTTCCTTGGAGCCCTGGTGTGTCCACTAGATTGCACCGGGCATCTTTCTGGCTAAAATAAACTGGCAAGATACACTAATGGTGGCTGCCATTACCCTATCGTGGGGAAATTACGTCTGTAATTTGTGTATTTTACACCATTTGCAGCTGTAACACACTTCTACATCAACTGCGGCTGTAAAGCACTTATTTCTATGTATATTGCAGCCTTAAAGTCTGTATGGTCACAATTTACGTAGAAGTAAGCACTTTACAGCTGCAATTTACATAGATGCAAGTGTACTCTGGAGTCTGTAGCCAAAGCGGGAATTGGGCATCCGAATCCCTCCCAGCCACATGAGCAAGCCCCGTGTCCCTTACCTGGACCTGTGGGGAGCACCTGCAGCTCATCTTTTCCAGAAATAAAATCTAACACAAATGACAGCTGTAAGGCCACAATACATGCAAAATTACAGGTGTAAATGGCCCATTTAGGTCTGTGATGTTGTGTACATGATGGCCTTATGGCCACCATTTGTGCAAGGCTCTATTTCTGGAAAAGATGAGCCTCCATTTAAAAAGAAAATGGCGACTCCCTTGAAGAGGCCGTGGGAGCTCCCCACAGGTCCAGGTAAGGAGCAGGGCGCTCATGCGGCTGGACAGGCAGCTGTCCGGCTCGGCCTGAAGTGCTCTGGATTGATCTGACCCACTCCAGACCTGGACCGAAGTGGTCTGAATTGGTCTGTTTTGACTCAGAATTCCAATCCGGAGCTGAAGCAGTGCGCAGCCCTACTGCAGACTTATGTAATTTTGTGAGATTTACACATATATACAGCTTAAGCACAAGATGGAGATTCACAGCTCTAACATGCTCCAACAGATGCTGCTCCCCATCAGATTCCATGCTGGCTGGGGTTGATGGGAGTTGTGGTCCAACGCACCTGGAGGGCCCCGGCTTGTGCCGTGCTGAACTATGAATTTTCCTTGAAAGTTCATTTAGATGAATTCCAAATCTCATTGCAACATTATACATATATATATTTCTCCTTTGCAGAAACAAACAGTTGAATTGGTGCCAGTCACAAAGGCTGAATATGAATGGAAGGGGAAACTCTATTCCTTCTATGTTTTTGGCAATGCGAATCAAGTATATACCAAAGACTACCCAGGAAAGTGCTGCTGCTCTCTCATGTGACATACGACGGTTCCTATGAAGTTCAGTTACCAAGTGACACAACCGCTTCCCAGTATTTCTTCTTCACAACATCTTGCAGGGACCCATCCATAGGCAAACTTGGCTGGAATTGTTCATGGGTGCTACTCCTGCAAATCAGACATTTGTCCCTAACACATGGTTGTATCGGCTGTGCTTTTGGATTAGGGACATGACAGAAACTAGTTCCCAGAATGCACCTTGAGACCCTGTGCTACGACATTATAATGCAGAGGATTTAATTCAAAGATTTAGGTCTTGTTTTCTCTGTTTGTGCAACAGGAGACATCAAGGTGACTATCCTATAAATTCCTTATGGAACTATAAGAATGAAATTCATTTATACCATATTGCACATCACCTTGTACGAATTTCTGCAATGATTTACATTCCTCTTTCGTAAAAGGTTTAAAGGGCTTCTATCTCAAAAACAGGGACTTCTAAGAAGGTAATCTAAAGGAAGGAAGGATTGATAGAGCTTTTTAATGTGTCTCCTATCCTAGACTAGTTCTCCCTGCCCCCCCATTTCAGTGCCGTATTTGTAAGAGCCATACATCTTAAGCAGTTTCTACCTAGACCGAGGGTGTTGAACCTCTTTCAGCTCAAGCACCAAATTCAATTTTGGAGAAGTTGTCAGGGGCCACATTCCAGTGGTGGGTGGGGCTGAAGGCAAAAGGGCCAAAATATATATAAAAGACCCCCAGGATATTTGATCTTAAAAGCCCTTACTTCCAGTAGCTAAGCTTTGAGAGAGGCAATTTAGAATGGGGGAAAAACCACAAAAAAGCCAGAAAACCATGTAGCTTCCTCTGATGTTACGTGGTGGAAGAATTCAAGGAGCAAATGTTTTGAGAACTGAATCTTACAGTGCCATCCAAAGCACTGGCAGGGTGTGTGGTGGCACACCTACCACATTAGCCAAGGCAGACAGTAACCAGCCCCCTGCAATTTCCCTGATGGTGCAAGTTCCCCCTGTTGATTACAGCTAGAGGGACATTTCCTATGCCACCTCTGGGTTCCAATCCAGATCCAAGGCTGCCTCCTCCAATGTCTTGTTTTGGGGCCTTATGCAAGCTACTGCTGGTGTGGCCCCTGCCGGCAATAGATTCCCACCGACGGAGCTTTCTGTGGGCTGCAAATATGGACAGTCCTCCTGGTGGAACTCCTCTCTATGTCAGTTAAGTTTGCCAACTTTTTACATAAACCCTGCTCCCATGCATATAAGGCCAGTGTGGCATGTGGAGATTAGGCAAGGAAAGCTTTCCCGACCCAAGCATGAAACTAAGTGACAGGAAAAGGCCCCAAGACTATGGTCCCTGGGAGGGCATCTCAGGGACAATAGGATAGATTAACTAGACCCATTTCAGTCGGGCTTCAGGCTTGGGCATGGGACAGAAACGGCCTTGGTGGCCTTGGTGGATGATATGAGGAGGGCTCTGGATAGGGGTGAATGCTCCTTCCTTGTTCTCCTCGAACTCTCAGCGGCTTTTAATACCGTTGACCACGGTATCCTCCTGGACCGCCTGGAGGGGTTGGGCACTGGAGACACCGTATTGCGGTGGTTCCGGTCCTTCCTCTCCGGCAGGTACCAGAAGGAAGCACTGGGAGAGGAGGTTTCGGACCCGTGGCCACTCACTTGTGGAGTGCCACAGGGTTCCATCCTCTCCCCGATGCTATTTAACATCTATGCGAAGCCGCTGGGGGCTATCATCAGGAGGTTTGGGGTGTGGTGTCATCAATATACGGATGACACACAGCTCTACCTCTTGTTCAAATCTTCACCAAGGTTGGCCATGGAATCCCTGTCCAAATGTCTGGAGTAGGGATGTACGACAGTGACTTACCTTTCGTGGATTATGTTGATGGTGGGGGGGGGAGGCGTTCCGTCCCTCCCCCCGGAATCCTGGCTGGGGGGGGAGGCGCTCCATTCCTTCCCCCGGAATCCTTGAACGGCTGGTTGTGCTCCGCAGCAGCTCCGTGGAGCAGCTGGACAGGCCCGGCCAGGCCAGAGCCATCCGCAGCCGGATTTCTGGCCGCGGAGGGCTCTGGGTAAACAACAACCAACCACGTACGCAAATGGTGGCGGCTACAGCCGCCGCCATTTGCATTCCTTCTTTTTGGTTGTCTTAATCTACGTAAATATTTACGTAGGCTAAAACGGCGAATCAAAAGGGGACGCAAATAGCGCTTGCTACGCTATTTGCGTTCCCCTTGATTTTCGCCATCATAGTCTACATAAATATTTACGTAGATTAAGATGGTAAAAAGAAGGAACGCAAATGGCGGTGGCCATAACCGCCGCCATTTGTGTACGCGTTTTTTTTTTTTAAACCCACCCCCAACCATGATAGGCTACGTAAAGATTTACGTAGCCTATCACGTCTTTTTTTTTTTTTTAACCTAGCCATGATAGGCTATGTAAATTTTTACATAGCCTATCATGTCTTTCTTTTCTTTTTTTTTCACAAGCCTGGAAATGGCGGCTGTGGCAGCCGGTCGGAAGACCGCCTGCCGCCGGAGCCGCTGCCTCCCAGAAGATCCACCGCAGGTAAGTCTCGTCCTGGGGGGGATCCGCGGGGGGGCGGCAGGCCATTCCACCACAGATTTCAGGGGGCCGAATGCACTGGCATTCGGCCTCACCGAGATCCATGGCGGAATTCTCTGACATCCCTAGTCTGGAGACGGTGAGTGGCTGGATGGGGAGGAATAAGCTGAACCCTGACAAGACCGAGGTACTTTTGGTGGGAGACAAGAGGAGGCTGGGGGATGTTGACCTGGTGTTGAATGGGGTACGGCTACCCTTGAAAGACCAGGTCTGCAGCCTAGGGGTCATTTTGGACTCCCAGCTGTCCATGGAGGCTCAGGTGTCAGCTGTGAGCCAGACAGCGCTGTATCAACTCTATCTGATACGGCGGCTGTGCCCCTTCCTTCCCGACCATCTGCTCCCATCGGTAGTACATGCCCTGGTCTCTTCTCGTTTAGACTACTGTAATGCGCTCTACGTGGGGTCACCCTTGAAGACGGTTCGGAAGCTGCAGCTGGTACAGAACACGGCGGCTCATCTGATTAAAGGCAGCCGCCGGCAAGATCACATCACTCCAGTGCTGAAGGAGTTGCACTGGTTACCAGTTGTTTTCCGGGCCAAATTCAAGGTGTTGGTTTTGACCTTTAAAACCCTATATAGTTCCAGCCCAGCCTATCTTAAGGAGCGCCTCCAGCAACACCAGACAGGCCGCTTAACAAGATCAGCCTTGGACGGCCTTCTCTCTGTCCCATCAGCCAGGACAGCTAGACTGGTGGGGATGAGGGAGAGGGCCTTTTCTGTGGTGGCCCCCACTCTGTGGAACTCCTTCCCCAGGGAAGTCCGCCATACCCCTCTTTAATGAGCTTCCACCACGCATTAAAAACGTGGTTGTTCAGGCAGGCATTTGGGGTGGGTTAGGGTATTTTAGAAAATGTTTTTATTGTAGAATTTTATTGTTTTAAACTGTTTTATTATATGCTGTACATCGCCCGGAGTGGCTGGGTGACCAGCCAGATGGGCGATTAATAAATTTAATAATAAAAATAAAAAAATAGATCGGATCTCCCCCTCTGTGGATGGAGAGAGAGGTCCACCCCCAGAGGGGGAGATTCAACCTCAGATGCCCCCTCCCAACCCCCGCAGAAGCCTCCGAGGTCCTTGCCTCTCCAGTGTTGGAACTGTAATATCGAAGAGGCAAAAAGGCAGTGGATTGAGAGGCATGGCATGACTGAATTGGGGAAATACCCAGACATGCCCCCTAAAGAGGGGGCATGTACGCAAGTCCTGGACTTAATTTTCCTCCTATTGGTTCCTATGGGAGAGAAATCTCCCTCCCAAAAACCAAAAAGGGGAAGAACCCCACCACAAACAAATACTGCTCCCCCCTCCTTTCCACCTTGCTGGGCTCCTCCACCTTCCTGGCCCCAATGGTAGAATTGCTCTACCCACCACCTAAGATCAGGGTATCTCCTCCTCCTTCTCCTCCTGCATGAATCTGCTGGATAACTCCATTCTACTTCAAAGGTCCTCATCCCACCCTTTTGCTGCCTGAAGTGGGGCAAGTGGGCACAAGGATGGGGCCTTCTCTGTTTTGATGCCCAGATTGTGCAACAGCTTTCTCCAGGGAGATATCCCTCTCCCTTATTACAGTACGCTTTGAGTTAAATACTGCCTCATTTATAATGTTTTAACTGCTGCTATTTTTACAACGTTACTGTTTGTTACATTTGTAGTTCTGTGGTTTTAATTTTTAAATTGTGAGCCACAGTTTCTGTGGAAATGTGGTAAATACATTATTATACATAAAAAGATGAAGGAAAGCATTGCTTGCTTGATTTCTGTGTCAGGGTGTTATTAATGGCATGGGAGCCAATGGGAGCCATTTGCACAAAAGTATTGATAAGTTCTACCGCAAGATGGCTGCGTCCTGTCATGCGGCTAGTATGCAGAGCAATTGCACCACACTTCAGGAACAGGAAAGAGGCAGGGCTACAACTAACCTATGTAGGCCACATGTAGCTGTTCAGCCACATGGGTGGCTTCCAGAGCAGTAACTAACAGGGATAAGTGGAGGTGGGATACTGCACTGGCAGAAATAGAATAACTTCTATGAAGGATTTTACTTGAACAAAAATTAAAGAAAATGAACCCCTCTTACTATATTGCAGTCACATCACTGAGCATATGCACAATGAAGTCTTTTAACATGACAATGTTACTTTAAGAGTGTTCCTACCTAACATATGTAGTTAAAGGCAGTTGACAGAGGGGTATAGTGGGTGGATGCCAGTGTTGCTAAAGGTCAGAAGATCAGCAACAATGATAATTCTACCAAGTCATTGTAGTCTGGATTGCTTTATGTAACAGGCAGGACACAGCTATGAATGCAAGTAAGACACATAAACAACTCCATCTACTACTTGAAGTATCAGTAATACACTCCGATACTAATTCTGTATATAAATCAGGAGTTTTCCTATTCTTGGACCTGTGAATCTTCTTCCTTTCTTTAATACATGTTTCTATAAAACAAAGACAAGATTTGGTACATACCTTGATGCAAACCTTGATGCAAACCCATCTTCAGTCTACGATAGTCGCTTTCAGCAGGGATCACTTGCCACATCGACTTATGCACAGTGAATTCCTGAAGTGTTTACCCTGGAAACCCTGTATCCTGCCAAGAATGCTGAGCCATGTTCCAGGTGGCATGTTCAATTTACCTGGGCCACTGGCTAGTCCTTGCTGTTGCTTTGTGTAAAATAGTGATTGCATCTTAGAAGACACCCAATATTCCCCTGTGGATACACATTGCAAAGGAAGACCAATCCCGGTGGGCAAACTTAGTGCCAACAAGCGGTTTTCACTATCAGACAGATTCTCCGAACACCACCTTGAAGCTCAGCTTGCCTTGTTTCCCACATTCAATTGCACCCTATTTTCATTTCATGTCCTGCTTGTGGGTTCCTGGTCAACAGCTGATCGGCCACTCTGTGAACAGAATGTTGAACTAGATGGACCCTTGCTCTGATCCAGCATGGCTCTTATGTTCTAAATGGGGAAAATGTACATTTCTTTTTTTAAAAAGTGCTGAAACACACTCTCCCCACCCCCAGAATAAAGCAGGAAAACACACATTTTTAAAAAAATGTGTAGTTTTTGATCGTAAGTTCAGAATTTGCAAAATCTTGGAAGTATGTGCTCCTGCTGCTCATGTTTGAAATTGGGTTTCGAACGGGACATGTTCACTTGATTTGCGAACATAAATGTAATTCTTGTGCATCACTGGGCAAGCTGCCATTCAGGGAATCTTCTCACTGAAGGACCACTGAGAAACTTCTGAGGAAGCCCAGATTTTCTCAGAACACAGCTTGAGAATGACAGGTCTCTAAGTAGAGCTGTCACAGGAGTCTGAGAAAAGGGCGGAGTCTGGTGGATCCCCCCTCCCCCAGCCTCCTGGACCCTGTTGGTGAGCTGCCATGCACTTACTGGGCCTGTTTGCTGAGCCACTGTGTGGTACACAAGTGCCTGGCAGCTGCCTGACCCACTCAGCAAGCTGCCATTTTGTGAAAAAATGGCAGCTTAGGTTTTCCTGTAAAAGTAATGTTGCATAAACGGCGGCCGTAAAGGGACCATCTACGCAACATTACAAGTGTGAATGGTAATTACACACCTGTAATGTTGCATAAATGGCTCCTTCTCAGCCATCATTTACACAACATTACTTTTGATGGAAAAACCCGAGCTGCCATTTTCATTTTTGCAAAATAGTGGCTCACTGAGGGGTCGGGGTGCCACCAAGTGCTCATCGGGCACCCATGGACCACACTCACGGTTTGTCCAGAGAGCTGAACAAGAGTGGCTGGACAGCAGCAGCTCAGCGAGTGCCCGGCCATGCAGTCAGGGGTGAGTCCATCCATCCCTCTCTCTAAGGGATGGTTTTTTGGAACCTCCAAGTTTGGAGGCAGTATGCCACTGGATATCAGTGGCATGCTGATAATGGAGCAGGATATGGCCTTCATGCTCTGCTCATGGGTTTCTTGAACTGATCTGGTAGACCACAGTGGGAAGCAGGATTCTGGACTAGGTGGGCCTGTGGTATTTTTCAGCAGAGCTCTGCTTATGGTCTTATAAGCAGGTGCTACAACACACCCCAGAGTGCACATGGAACCATGCCCCCCAGAACCAGTTTTACCATACAGAAATATGAGGCAACCTACTTCACAAGACAGAGGGCAGGAGGGACTCCATTTTCATGCCTTCAGTTTATCTCTGTCACTACTTGAGGTCATTGGATCACTAAGATCACCAGATGAGGTGTTCCTGAATCTTAAACCCTGAAGAATTTTTGTGGATAAATATGAGGTTATTAATACATTGAAACTGCTGTGATCCCTGTTGACAGTAATTGGATGTCCTATGTTTGTGTTTTGTTAGATGCTCATTGATTACATTGAAAACATGTGATTAAAAGTCAATAAAAATAATTTTTAGAAGTCTTTTTAGAGTCCATTTGGAGTAGGGTTTTGAGTGCACAGGCTCCCTCTCTGTGGATTTCCCTGCTAGTTGATATCAGGCAGGCACCAACATTGTTTTGTTTTCAGTGTCTGCTAAATACATTTTTATTTAAAGAAACTTTTCCTGAATGACCAGCTAAGGTTTTATTGGTGTAACTTTAATAGTGTATTTTAAATATATTTGTTTTGCTGTTGTAGTTGATAATGTTTTAGTGTTATATTTAAATGTGATATTTAGAACACCCTGGAGATTTTTAAATATTAAGTGGTATATAAATATACCACTTTTTACCTCAAGTGTAAACATCTTTAAAGCGTCCTCAGTATTACTACTTGTTTTCATGTGGGAGCAATCTTTTTAAAAGTATCCCAGTGTGGAAGACCTGCACATCAGGAAGAAAAGCTAAGAACTGTTCTTCTTCCACATGAGTTGCTTTGAAAGAGATGAGTCTCCATGTCAATAGCGTACCACATATATTATACACATACACATATAAGTTAACCGTAAGGCCTATATTACACATCATATTTTGTAGCAGGATAGCTGCTGAAGAACAGGACCTCAGGATGTGTTTCCACATCGGAAGTCTTATTTATTTATATCCCGCCTTTTTTCCTCCTTAAGGTGGCTTACAGAATCCTCCTCCTCTCCATTTTATCTTAACAACAACCCTGTGGGGACTAGAACCCAGATCTCCCGGCTCCCAGTCAAACACTTGAACCACTACACCACACTGGCTCTCATTTGTGGGAATTGGCTCCCCAGAAGTCATAAGAAAACAAATGGGTCCATGGTTCCATTAAAATTACTGCTCCCAAATGGAGAGCCACTTCACACAAATGTGACTTTACACTGAAGAGTGCTTGTATGGTTCCTTTTTTGTGGCCTGTACTTTATAGAAAATCTAATCATTCACTAATCTTATTGGTTCCAGTTCTTTAAAAAAAAACCCTGGCGGGGATTTGGGGATGAAAGAGGGGTAAATTTAAATGCCCCACTCCTAGAGTGCCAGTGTCCTGATCTGAATGGGGACTGGAACTTATACTGAAGTAAACAATAAGCCAATAATGCATAGCTCTGCTATGTGTGCTGCATTGGTGTCAAATATGGATTTAATTTCCCAGGGCCACCCAGTTGATCAGGCTGAGAGGTTTGGGATCTTATGAGGTGGAGAAGAACACGCACAAAACCAATGTAGATGATAGAAAAAGAGATTTATCGAAAAAAAGAAATAAGCAAAAGTAGAACCTCCCCCCCTTCATGGATCACTGCCTTGTTGTGGCGAAGGGGTTTGCATAACTCAGTGAAGCCATAAGCTATGCCATGCAGGGCCACCCAAGACGGACAGGTCATGGCAGAGAGTTCTGACAAAATGTGGTCCACTGGAGAAGGAAATGGCAACCCACTCCAGTATTCCTGCCAAGAAAACCCCATGGAACGTATCACAAGGCTAAAAGAGATGACGCCGGAAGATGAGCCCCTCAGGTCGGAAGGTGTCCAATATACTACTGGGGAAGAGCAGAGGGTATTTCCAAGTAGCGCCAGAAAGAGTGAAGCGGCTGGGCCAAACCCGAAAGGACACTCAGCTGTGGATGTGTCTGGTGGTGAAAAGAAAATCTGATGCTGTAAAGAACAATATTGTTTAGGAACCTGGAATGTTAGATCAATGAATCAAGGTAAGCTGGAGGTGGTCAAACATGAGATGGCAAGATTGAACATCGACATCTTGGGAATCAGCGAACTAAAATGGACAGGCATGGGCAAATTTAATTCAGGTGACCATCATATCTACTATTGTGGGCAAGAATCCCTTAGAAGAAATGGAGTAGCACTCATAGTCAACAAAAGGGTGGGAAAAGCAGTACTGGGGTACAATCTCAAAAACGATAGAATGATCTCAGTACGAATCCAAGGCAAACCATTCAACATCACAGTAATTCAAGTCTATGCCCCAACCACTGGGGCCGAAGAAGCTGAGGTTGATCGGTTCTATGAAGACCTACAACACCTTCTAGAACTAACACCAAACAAAGATGTCCTCTTCATTATAGGGGATTGGAATGTTAAAGTAGGAAGTCAAGAAATCACTGGGATAACAGGCAGGCATGGCCTTGGTGTACAAAATGTAGCAGGACAAAGGCTAATAGAGTTTTGCCAAGAGAACACACTGATCATAGCAAACACTCTTTTCCAACAGCACAAGAGGCGACTCTACACATGGACATCACCAGATGGTCAATATCGAAATCAGATTAATTATGTCCTTTGCAGCCAAAGATGGAGAAGCTCTATACAGTCAGTAAAAACAAGACCTGGAGCTGACTGTGGCTCAGATCATGAGCTTCTTGTTGCAAAATTTCGGCTTAAATTGAAGAACGTAGGGAAAACCACTAAACCATTCAGGTATGACCTAAATCATATCCCTTATGAATATACAGTGCAGGTGAGGAATAGATTTCAGGGATTAGACCTGATAGACAGAGTGCCTGAGGAACTATGGACGGAGGTCCGTAACATTGTTCAGGAGGCAGCAACAAAATCCATCCCAAAGAAAAAGAAATGCAAGAAAGCCAAGTGGCTGTCTGATGAGGCTTTACAAGTAGCTGAGGAAAGAAGGGAAGTGAAAAGCAAAGGAGAAAGGGGAAGATATATCCAACTGAATGCAGAGTTCCAGAGAATAGCAAGGAGAGACAAGAAGGCCTTCTTAAATGAACAATGCAAAGAAATTGAGGAAAACAACAGAATGGGAAAGACTAGAGATCTTTTCAAGAAAATTGGAGATATCAAGGGAACGTTTTGCGCAAAGACGGGCATGATAAAGGACAAAGAAGGCAGGGACCTCACAGAAGCAGATGAGATTAAGAAGAGGTGGAAAGAATACACAGAAGAACTATACAGGAAAGATCTGAATGTCCCTGATAGCCGTGATAGTGCGGTCACTGAACTTGAGCTGGACATCCTAGAGAGTAAAGTCAAGTGGGCCTTAGGAAGCATTACTAACAACAAAGCTAGTGGAGATGACAGTATTCCAGCTGAGCTATTTAAAATCCTAAAAGATGATGCTGTTAAAGTGCTGCATTCAATATGCCAACAAATTTGGAACACTCAGCAATGGCCGCAAGACTGGAAAAGGTCAGTTTACATTCCAATTCCAAAGAAGGGCAACGCCAAAGAGTGTTCAAACTACCTCACAATTGCGCTCATTTCACATGCCAGCAAGGTGATGCTCAAAATCCTACAAGCTAGGCTTCAGCAGTATGTGAACCGAGAACTACCGGAAGTACAAGCTGGGTTTCTAAGAGGCAGAGGAACTAGAGATCAAATCGCCAACATTCGCTGCATCATGGAGAAAGCAAGAGAATTCCAGAAAAACGTATCTTTCTGCTTCATTGACTACGCTAAAGCCTTTGATTGTGTGGATCACAACAACCACCTTACCTGTCTCCTGAGAAACCTGTACGAGGGTCAAGAAGCAACAGTAAGAACCAGACATGGAACAACCGAGTGGTTCAAAATTGGGAAAGGAGTACGACAAGGCTGCATATTGTCACCCTGCTTATTTAACTTATATGCAAAGTACATCATGAGAAATGCCGGGTTGGATGAATCAGAGGTCGGAATTAAGATTGCTGGGAGAATTATCAACAACCTCTGATATGCAGATGATACCACTCTAATGGCAGAAAGCGAAGAGGATCTAAAGAGCCTCTTGTTGAGGGTGAAAGAGGAGAGTGCAAAAGCTGGTTTGAAACTCAACATTAAAAAAACTAAGATCATGGCATCTGGCCCCATCACTTCCTGGCATATAGAAGGGGAAGAAATGGAAGCAGTGACAGATTTTACTTTCTTGGGCTCCAAGATCACCGCAGACGGTGACTGTAGCCATGAAATTAAAAGACGCTTGCTCCTTGGGAGGAAAGCTATGGCCAACCTAGACAGCATAGTAAGAAGCAGAGACATCACCTTGCCGACAAAGGTCCGTCTAATCAAAGCTATGGTTTTCCCAGTAGTAATGTATGGCTGTGACAGCTGGACTGTAAGGAAGGCTGAGTGCCGATGAATTGATGCTTTCCAACTGTGGTGCTGGAGAAGACTCTTACGAGTCCCCTGGACTGCAAGGAGGTCCAATCAGTCAATCCTAAAGGAAATCTACCCTGAGTGCTCATTGGAAGGACAGATACTGAAGCTGAAGCTCAAATATTTTGGCCAGCTAATGTGAAGAGAAAACTCTCTGGAAAAGACCCTGATGCTGGGAAAGACTGAAGGCAAAAGGAGAAGGGGACGGCAGAGGATGAGATGGCTAGATAGCATCACCGATGCAATGAATATGAACTTGAGCACGCTCCTGGAGAGATCGCAGGACAGGAAGGCCTGGCGTGCTATGGTCCATGGGGTCACGAAGAGTCGGACACGACTGAATGACTGAACGACAACAAGAACCTCCCCAGAGAGTTGCACACCCTGAAGAGATCACACATCTCTCAGGCACAAACTTGATTACAAACAAGAGTTTCAGGCTCTCTGAAGCTCAAAACTAAAGGAGTTACATTCCTCTTAGGTAAAAACTTCGTTAACAAAGAAATCTCAAAGAGTTCCAAGCCCTCTGAATCTCAAGAGGTTACACGCCTCTTAGATTAGAGTCCCAAAACCAACAATCCTTCAGAAATTGCATGCGTCTTCTGAGGCTTTAAGAGGTTGCACCCCTCTTAAGGCAGAAACTTAGTTATCCACATGTGGTGTATTAAATGACTAAATATACAGTTATCCACATGTGGTGTATTAAATGACTAAATATACAGTTAGCCCCTGTTTGTTGTTCAGCTCCAAATCAGTCCACTGCTGCAGAGCTGGCCCACTGAGACAATGGTGATACAGTGTCACCCAGGCCCAAGCTAAGCCTGCTGCTTTATATCCAAACCAACAGAGAGTATGACTGAACAAAGACAGCTGAGCCCATTCTAAGCCCCAGACAGTAAAATCCTTCCCCTGAATTTTACCCAACACATACTCACCATAACGCTATCAAGTACTTGGCCAGCACTCAACATGTGTCCCATGGATCAAAGGTACTGTTGGTATGTGCACATACAATGATCCAGATGTAACCACACCCCTCCTGAACAATGGCAGATTCAGGGGTTTTATACTCTTTTTCCCTTGTTGGGGCTGATGAGATCAAAGAGGGGTTCAGTATGTTCTTTGTTGATAATACAGCATGCTCCCAATTCCCATGACTGACATTTGTTATAGACAGCCAGGCACCTCCTTCCAATTCCCCCCACATCTCCATAACCATAAAGTGCCATCCTTGTTATCAGAACATCTGCAGATACCCCTCTTTTATTGGCACATGTCCATCTTCTGTAACGAATACTTTGGCAATCTTCAGCACGTACCAGAACACCCTCATCTGGCCCTCCTGCAATAAAACCATTCACTCTCCATTCACACCTCCCCTTCCTGGTCTGGGCTATTCACATGATATGGACCCGTTTAGAATGTGGACCTTTTCACATTTCATGGTGTGCTAATTAACACTCAGATACAGATTATATCTCAGGATGTTTACAATTCAGGCTTGTATTCAGGGTCAAACTTTGCCTTCTATTTCTTTTCACACCACATTTGTTACATTTCAGAAGAAAGTAAGAGTACATCAGGTGCCAGAAGTCTACAAGATTATCTACTATGAGCAGGGAGAGAAGTTATAGTGGGAAGCAATTTTTACTGACAAACATCAAGTAAAGTTGAATTTAAGAAATGAGAGAGATTAATAAAAAGTGATAGTAGTAAATATTTTAAAGGAAACATAAGTAAAAGCTAACTTGAAGAAAAATAAAATCACACTATGTCATTGGCTGCAGTGGACTCTAAGTGAAGGGGCAAACCAAGAAGCAAAGTAATAAAGCAGGCAAAGGTTATAGCACACAGGTTTCAGTCCAATGGGTTCAGGCTATCACAGGAACTGTCAAGGTAGGAGGCAAAGGTCAAAACACAGTTAGGTAGCCAGATACATTACACAACCCAGGAGCAGAAAGGTCAGTAGCACGGAGGGTCACTCACAAAACAAAGTCTACAAAACAACACGCACAAATAGAGCAATGTCATTCCCCCACTAGCCAAGCAGCCAGTGAAGGCTTTTAGCACTAGAGCCTGCTGAGCCCCACCCAGAGTGCAGCTGCAGTACATTAGAGCTCTCTAGACAGGGAGCCCTACTTATGAGGAGTCACTTTCTCCTGAGGACTCCTTCTTTACAAGCAAGCACTTCTTCTCACAGGGGCCCTCCTGGCCTGTTGCTTGAGGCGACAATGCTCCTGGGGGCCAGGGCTTGCTCAGTCTCTGGCTCAGAGGCAGAGCCCCCTCCCCCTGACAGGGATGAGCCTGCTCACAGCTCCACTGGTCTGATGACAGTGAGTGATCTGGGGTGCCCTCAGTTTCTGGGAGCCCCAGCTCTTCCTCTGAGGAAGGTTCCTCCAGTGGGGGCGAGACACTATGCATGGTTTGAAGAAAGTTTAGTTTGTCCCTTAATGTTTTAACACTCACAGGCTCTAAATTCCCTATGTACCTCCCATGTCAGTGGTTGCTCTATAAACAGCACTTATTTATACCAGACCATATACTGTAGCAAGTTTGGCATTTGCTATTGTTTATCTCCATTTACTCCAGAAGGAAAAAATTGAGCACTGTTTTGATAAAATTCTGAATCCAATGTTTCCAAGAAACATGGTTATTTGCCTGGTTATTTTTATTTATGCCATATTATTTTATTGTGCAACTGTACTGTTTCCCTTTGCAAGTATTAAAGATTGCAGAATAGCTGTTCCCTCTCAGAAGTTGATAAATTGATAACAATGTTATCAGAGTGCAACAGGCTGTTTTGTTTTGTTCTGTTTATATGGCACTATTAGTACATATTTAAGGGTGTGGGCAGCCTTTGAAATGAGAATGAAACTGAGGACAGGTGTTACTCCTAGAAAATTGCATTAAGATGCTAATAACTGCAAGGAGGTCAAATCAGTCCATCCTAAAGGAAATCAACCCTGAGTGCTCATTGGAAGGACAGATAATGAAGCTGAAGCTCCAATATTTTGGCCACCTAATGCGAAGAGAAAACTCCCTGGAAAAGACCCTGATGCTGGGAAAGACTGAAGGCAAAAGGAGAAGGGGACGGCAGAGGATGAGATGGCTAGATAGCATCACGGATGCAATGAATATGAACTTGAGCACGCTCCGGGAGAGAGTGCAGGACAGGAAGGCCTGGCGTGCTATGGTCCATGGGGTCACGAAGAGTCGGACACGACTGAACGACTGAACAACAACAACTCCCCCTACTCCCCAAAATCACTGCTCAAATAGGGTCCAAACCCTCTGTAATTTTTTTATGTTGAATATACTCCTGACGTTTTCTGGATGGGTGAATATTACTATTTTTTTGCAGTGGCAGTCAACATTTGATAGCATCTATTAGTATATGTAGCAATTAATATTTGACAGCCTCTGACAGGGCTGGATGTGCCCAATCTCGTCTGATCTCGGACTCTAAGCAGGGTCAGCCCTGGTTAGTACTTGGATGGGAGACCACCTGGGAATCAGGCTTCCTGCACTGAGCAGGGGGTTGGACCTGATGGTCTTGTAGGCCCCTTCCAACCCTATGATTCTATGAGGTACCTTGTTGTAGCAGTCAGTACTTGACTGTGTCCTACAGCTCATATTAAATAGATGTCAATGTATGAGTTTCAAATGTATTACTATTTATTTAAAATATTTATATTCCATCTTTCCTTACAAAAGATTAAGGTGACAGTAATCAATATTTTACAATATCTGAACATATGCAGTACTTTACAGCATCTGTGGTAATATGCAGTAGCAGTTAGTATAGAGTCCAGTTTTGACCAGAATATTACAATAGAATTTGTTACTGGCTTTATTCATTTATTTAAGCAATCAGGAAATATCCACTTAAATGGGTGGATTAACCCCCCCCCCAAGTCACATTTTCATATAAAAAAATTACATTCTAGAATCCAGTGTCAAGGTTTGATATTCAATTTTGACAACAGAATCCACATTGCAAATTTGAAAATTTGCCACTTGAGGTTTTTTTGCAAAAAATTTATTTCAGCTCAACCATGTTTTCAAGATTAAATAAGGTTAACCCTTGGTCTGAACGATAGCCAGAACTTTAAGCCAGGTAAAGGTTTACCCCCAATCTGCTGTGAAGTTATTTGTAATTTTTTTCTTCTTCTTCCAGGGTTATCATCACAGAGCCTTGGATACTCACAGTGTTAGGATAATTGACCCAACTGTACCTGTATCGTTGTAACGAATTGTATCGTTATGATCTGAGTAAAATTACCCGAGTACTGACCTTGGTCTGAGACTGATGGCATATGTCTCCGAATACATATACATTTGTATGAAACTGTGCCTAATATAAAGATTTCTTGCAAGTAATTGTCCTACCATAATGCATTTGAATGTTATTTTCACCAATATACATATTTTTTGTGTGCAATATCCTCTAATATACTTATTCTTGTACGCACTGTTTTGATTGGAAAACTCAACTGGAAAATTTAGAGGAGTGTGAATTTCAAAGGATAGCTGAGTTCCAGCTTGCATATTGGTTCTAAAGTGTGAAATTTTGTATGTTCACATTAAAATGCAAATCAAATGAAATTCTCCCCCAGTCCTTTTGTTGGATAGTTCATGATCCAAAATGCTTCATGATGGCTAATGCTTTGCTTGCTGAATTTATACCATCCATCCCCAATTATTGTCTCCAAGGTAGTGAGGGATTGTATCCTACAATTGTCTGGCTGCTGCAGAGAACCTATTCTATCACTGTCAAGTTCGAGACAATGTTTGTTTGCTTTTACATTTGGGGTTTTTAATGTAAATCATACTTAGAGCAGACCCAGTGAAATCAATGGGACCTAAGTTAGTCATGGCTAACTTAAGTCCTATTGATTTCAATGGGTCTACTCTTAGTCTTAGTTTGACTACATCTGGATCCAACCCAGGGTCTGTGCCATGGGCACTGCTTGTATTCAAGCCCTTACAACGTTCCTACATAAAGTAGTACCTTGAATAACTCTTCTGGTGATTTTTCACTGCTATGGCAGCAATAGGTAGTTTATGCAAATAGAGTGCTAAATATTTTTAATGCGTAGCTCCAAAGAGTGCTAATTTTCTTCAATTTTCTTCAACAGATGTTAAGGATAGTTCGGGGAGGGGGGGGTTATGCAAAATGGATTTCCATGGGTAAACACCAAGATGAATTGTAGTGTCAAATCACTCCCCTGTGAGTGCTATATTAATCATGCACGTTAACCGTGACAAATAGTTCAGGATGTGCTCATGCAAAGTGCTACTGCAACAAGGCCCAGATGCTATTATTTACTAAAATGTGGTTGGTGTGCTGGAGGCTGTTGTGATTATTCTGGTGCAATTTCAACATGAGAAACTGCATCTCACTTGCCAGTTAAAATGAACTGCCATTAACAAGGCAGCTTAGATTTGTAATTTCCCCTCATTTTAAATGGTTGTGATATTTAATATATTGATTCTTGAATTGAAATGTTGTGGCTTGTCAGATTTTATCAGAACGAGCCTACCTAAAAGAAAACAAAGAATACAAATCCAAAACAAAAAAACCTGTTTGAGCATCCTCACATGAAACTAAAGCATAGCAAATGAATAAGACTCTAAATATCTGAAGTCATTGAAAATGTGTGGTGTCTCTACATATGGGAATGAGCATGCTAGCTCCACCTCTCTCTGCTGTCATTCTTACCACCCTCCATATGTTAAGCGCATCTGTCTGCAGTGGAGAGCCTCCGCTAAGGCTCAAGCTACACGTTACATATGTAGCATATAGATGAGCCTTATCTTTCTTTTTACTCTGAAGTAGGGCCGCGGTGGCTTAGTGGTTAAGACGCTGAACTGCAGACTGGAAGGTCGGCAGGACACAGCAGTTCGAGACCCGAGTGCCGCGTGACGGAGTGAGCTCCCGTCTTCAGTCCCAGCTTCTGCCAACCTAGCAGTTCGAAAGCAAGGAATTGCAACCGCCTTGGCGGGAAAGGTAGCAGCGTTCCGTGCACTTCGGTGTTCAGTCATGCCGGCCACATGACCACGGAAGCGTCTTCGGACAGCGCTGGCTCTTCGGCTTAGAAACGGGGATGAGCACCGCACCCTAGAGTCGGACACGACTGGTTGGGGACACCTTTACCTTTTTTAGGTGCATGCAGGTCCAATTTGGATTTGGATCACCGGGCACCATGAGGGGGGATTAAACCTTCCCCACAAGCCATTTGCTTCTCAACCCCCCCCCCATTTCTGTGGGGGTTAAAAAAAGAAAAAAAACCTCTGTTGACTGAATGTATGTTTGAATGCGAGAGAGAGGGAGAGAGAGAGAGAGAGGGAGAGAGAGAGGGAGTGGGAGTGAGTGTGTGTGTGAGAGAGCACTTTTCTACATGAGGCATTTTTTGTGACTTCGTCATGGTATTTCACAGGTTCTTTAGATGACACTGTCATCTACCCCCCAGTTTCACTTCTGTGTCTAAAAAGCTATACCACACCTAGAGGTTATGTAGCAGAAAAGCAGGAAAAGAAATGCTCTTTGTGTAGAGCTCAGAGCTCAATTCTGCAATGAAACCAAAAGTAGATATAGTGGATTAACAGCCTCATATAGAAAAGCCCAGAGGGTCATTATAAGATGGAGAGGAGGGATAACAGTAGGGGAGATGACAACCAGGAATCAGAAAGGATAGAATCAACGGAACATTTAGATGAGGACAACCACGTGGTTCCCTCATCAAATGAGATTGGAGGGAAAGAGGAAAGGGTAGAAGGAATTGTAGGAGGAGGGACAACTGGGATAGGGGAAGACAGAATGGTGGGAGTTAAGAGCAGATGGTTTCAGTCTTAGCACTGAATAAGAAGGCAAAGTCTTGGGTAAAGAGTGAGGAGGGGCAAAGCGATGGAGCAGGCATCAAAGACAGAGAAAAGTTTTGAGGATTCCAAGAGTTGACATGGATCAGAGAAATGTAGTAGTGCTGCTTAGTCAGGTAGATGGCAGATGAGAAGGAGAAGAGCATGAATTTATAGTCAGCTGCCTCTTTTGTTCTGCTCCAGAGTAATTCAGCTACATGAGAAGATGAGCAAAGATATCACATAGAGGCAGTGAGCAAAGGCTGGAAATTGGATAAGAAAACATGTCAAGAACTGATGACAGGAATGAATTGAAGGTGATATCTGTAGACTCTACAGAGCAGACAGAAGTGAGAGAGGAGAGAACAATGATTCAGTGAAGGCCACTGAATCAATAGACTGGAAATGATGCAGGAGGCAGAATGTGGGGTAGGTGGACTATGTGTGATGTTGAATAAATTTATCTGAGAGAGGGAATTCCACAGCCAAGAGGTCAGAGACAGAGCAAGGCAAGTCGATGAAGACTATGAAACATTTGTCATGCACTTGTCATTCCCAATTTACAGTTGTTTACAGATTCTTTAGACAATGTTGTGACCCTCCAGTTTTGTTTCTGTTTGTAAACAGCACTTTCGGTGAGGTTTTTTAGACCAGGGAAAATGGGGCATTACTTCCAATGGCGAAAGAAAGCACCATTTCCTCGTGTGCATTTGCACTACTCTGCTACACCACAGTGCCACCTAGAGGTTATGAAGCAGAAAAGCAGGAAAGGAAACACTCCTCGTGTAGTGCTCGGATCTCAATTCTGCAACAAAAATGAAAGTAGATGCAGCGGATAAATAGCCTTGTGTAGAAAAGCCTAAAATCAAGAGAGCGCCCAAGGCAGTGTGTGAGAGAGTCAGCCCAGAGGTGAAAGGAAGGGGCAAGGGAGAGGAAACAAGGAGGAGGCATGAAACAAGGAGGAGGCATGATCTTCGAAGCTTTGAAAATTCCATGCATCTCATTCATTATGTTGCCCAGTTGTTGCCCAGAAGCTTCGAATCATGCCTGAATTAGAAAAAAATACATCACAGAGAAGCCCCAATTCTGCAAGGATAACGCCTTAATTTTAAAAACACATCCTGAGTGGGGGATAGGAGGAGGTAAAACTTAGTCTCATTTGAAGGGATAGAACAACCCCCTGCTCAGTGCAGGAAGCCTGATTCCCAGGCGGTCACCCATCCATCTACTGACCGGGTCCGACCCCGCTTAGCATCCGAGATCAGACAAGCATGTGCACATCCAGCCCTTTGCTTGTTGCTGAGGAAACGGGGGCTGCTGAGGAAGCTGTGCAATCGGTAGCTGGAAGAAGACATGGGGCCGTCGAGAGCTGTGATTGGACAGGAGGGACATACAAACACTGCTGTATATGGACAGGCGGGGGAGGGGACTACGACTGGATACGGTAGTGAAGGCGGAAAATCAGAGCACATTAAGGGGAAATACCGGGATATTAGGGTATTGAAAGCGGGAGCACGGAAGTGGGAAATTCCAGTTCCAACTCAAGGTGGGTACTGCATAGTGTGAAAGGCGGGAGGTGAAACCTCATTGGAAGCAAAAAAAGGCGGTAAGTGAAGCCTAGGTGAAGAGTGGCAGTTCCAGAGGTGAGAGGAGAAGTGAAGCAGGAAGGGTGGTAGACAACAAGTAGGGAAAAGATTAGGAGAGAGAGGGCACCAATTAGTGCAATGCCTATAAAGAAAGGCTAAATCATTGAGGGCCTCTTTAGCTTAGAAAAAAAATATTTTGGGGGGCACGACAGAGGCTTGATAAAGGCCATAGACTGGTCTAGAATTCTGAATTCCATGTTTGTTTTTCCAGGTATCTTTACCTACCTGTATGTAGTAAGGTGATTTCCTAAGTTTGGTAAACTGCTTTGCCAACCTTCGTTAATGTGTCTTTTATCATCACCATAGGGATGGCTCTATTAGAAGTGTTATCAGCCCTGCCAGATCAGCCCCTGATGTCATTAGTTTGGTTTTGGCAACATCGAATTTGTTTAGGGTGGTAGATTTTGGATCACAGACAGTCTTGGCTACAAGAAATGAGAATGCATCCATTTTTTAAATAGTTTCAGGAAAATAATAGACAATTTGCCTCACGCGCCAGGAGGCTGTGCTTACAACTGGGCAACATAATGAATGAGATGCATGGAATTACTCCAGCTCTGTATTGCAGTAGCATTTTGACTTTCCTGTGCCTTTCGTTGCCTGAAGTGCACATTGCTGTGTAACACAGTTTGTGGGAGAACTTGGGGCTCCCCTAAGGCAGTCATAGATGGATGAATCTGTCTATTTCTGGTCTGTGTCAGTTTAGCAGTTTTGGTTTACGAACCCCCTGTCAAGAACAAATGGTCTGGCTCCCTCCTGCCATCAAGCTAGGCCCAGCAAGCACATATGATATAACCACCTGGGAACAGTTATCCCGCTGTAGCTCCCAGTCTCTGGTGCTCACGGTCAGGCAGAGACTCCGTTCATTGGGACAGTGATAACAGCTGGGCTTGGTGGGAAGACTCTGCCCCTTCTGGGGTGTGGCGAGGGGCTTGGGGCCTGTTCTTCAGATGCAATGCTACGCCACTGTGGGTAGGATAAAAATTCTACCCACAGTAGGGATGTACGGACTGTGTAAAATCCACTCCGCCTGTGTTTCACGGATTGTCAGGTGCCTTTTGTTCTGTCATCCACCCACAGAGGGTTACAATTTTTTTTTGTCATTCGGAAAAATATGGAAATAATTACGTAAATATTTACATAACATGTAGTGTATTGTTCCCCATTCCATTCAACACTTCCTCAGCAGAAACATGGGTATTTTTCTACAGATTTATATGAGTACATTTCAGGAAGTAAAAAAATCACCTGAAAGTCCACGGACTCCGCATGGCCTGAGAGGGGCGCTCCGCAGTAGATTCCACAGGTTGGATTCTTAGAAATCTGAGCTCACTTAAATCCGTCTTGAATTTCTCCAGCATCCCTAACCCACAGTGGCTTACCGTTGCATCTGGAGGGTGTTTTCGCCCATCAGGAGGGGTAGTTAACCCTCCACTAACCACACTCGCTAACCACTTGCTGCAATAGGGTTAAGGGACTTGCCTGTGGGCTAGCGTTGCATCTGGCAGGCGGCCGTGGGTAAAGTCACACTGCCATAGAGCTCTGTGGCAAGAGTAGGCGAAAAATGTGGAGCCACTCTAGCCAGTGCGCCAGTCCTCCCTGGTCGAAATCTGCCTAACAACAGATTACGCGGCCGCCAGCAGCCAGCCTCAACCCTGCACAACTCTGCCTGCCTGATGCCATGCAAGAAACGTGCAAAGAACAAAGATGCTCCAGCTCTCAGGCACACCGACCTTGCGCAAGCACGCTTCCCAGGCACAAGCTGCCCTGGCTGCAGCTGCCAACCAAAACATCCCCACCAGACTGGCCGCTCGCCCAGCAGCAACATCCTTGGCCAGAAACACCTCCCCCCAAATGGGCACACCCCACGGCAGCAGTACCCATGCCCTGCTATGGGCAGCAACCCCTCCAAGGATGCCCCAGCTCCCCCAAGCTCCATGGGCCCGAGCCTCCAACCCCCAAGCAGCCACAGAACACAAACGGCTGCTGAGCTGCTGGCAGAGCAGGAGGAACGAGTGCCTGTGCAGCCGTGGAATGGGGCTAAAGTCCTGGCAGAGGAGCTGCCAGCCCTCACCAATGCACAACGGTCAGCTCGGTTCCAGAACAAGTGGGAGGCCAACCGGCTCCAAGTTGCATGTGACCTAATGGCTCCCACAGTGTCATTGGGGGAGCACACATGGTCTCTTTTCAGGAAGATGGTGGAGAAAAAGGAGCGCAGATGTGCTAGTGACCGTTTGGACCACATGCTCGATGGGCAACAACACACAGGCCTGTGCAGAGGGCACATGTGAGTCCGGCCGAGACCTGTGCGATTCCTGGCCGCCCCTGACGAGGTGTATGAGCGCACAATGACAGCATGCACAGCTGCCCTGGAACGCCAGAATGAAGTCTTCCATAGCCTGGCAGCAGCCACGCAAGCGACCAAACAGCCTCAGCAGGGGCCCATGCCGTACATGGCTTTCCCTTACACCCCTACTCATCCCTATCACCCCCACATGTTGCCAGCCGTACTGCTTGCCCAACTGGCCTAGCCAGCGGATCCACCATGGTCCCGGCCCCAGTCCATCTGCAGTCCCTGAGGCCGCCACCAGAAGTGCCCACTCTGCAAGCCTGACTGCCCGTTGCGGAGGTCGTGGCCACTACCTGAAGCCGAAGGCCAAGAAGAAGGGTGAGGGGGACAGAGGCAGGTTTTAGGAGATGCGAGATAGCAAGCAACCTCAAGAGAGCAACCCCCACACATTCTGCTTCCCTGCCTTTCCCTTCCTTCCCAAGCACTGTGCACAGAGGGCCACCTGTCCGCTGGGCCTTCAAGGCTGCCACAACACTGTTGCCATCCATGGGGTCTGAGAATGGGGAAACTGGGGTGTTCACCAGCATTCTCCTGGCTAGCTACCAGTGAGGGATAGCTATGCAGGAGCCCTTCTGGCCCTTGGTGACCTGCTGATGGGCCCCCAGCATTGAATCCGGAAACTGCGCACACTAGGTTAGCTGTAGTGGGGGAGGCTGTGTGTTCGGTGCCCGCCCTTATGCCATTGATTGCCACAGACTAACGAAGTACTGCTCCCCCTCTCGATTGTTCTGGGCACAGGCCCCCAAGGCCCCCTCCTCTCCCTGAGGCTGCAGGCTTCATCGCAGCGTGATCCATTCCTGGGTGCCGAGGGCTCTTTTTCGCCGGGAACTGCAGCGCTACATACGGCCATGCCACCCTGAACACGCCCGACCTCATCTGATCTCGGAAGCTAAGCAGCGTCGGGCCCTGTTAGTGTGTGGATGGGAGACTGCCTGGGGATACTGGGTGCTGTAGGCCAGAAACTGCGGCTGTGCAGGTGCTTGCAGCAGGCTGTGCTCCAGAGCAGCTTCTGAGCTCCCCACCACACTGCTCAGAGGGAACCCAAGTGGTGCCCCCTACTAAGGGCTGCAGACCCCTTGCCTAGCTCTGCTATAGCCACATAGCATCCTCTGCCTGCCGCAACCCCCCTCCCCCTGTCTCCACTTTCCCACAGCACCCCCCCTGCTCTTTCTGCCCCCTCCCCTCCCCTCTCTGGAGCAGACACCACTGTTCCAGCTATCGCAGTGCCTGGCCAACAAGGTGCAGTGCTCGGTGGCCCTTTGTGCTGCACTGGATTGTCAGCGGTGTGGAAGAGGAGGTTGAGCAGGCCTGTCACCGACACCGAGCTGCAGCACTCCAAAGATTGGTGGCGCGCCACCTGCAGCTTGGGGAGCGACTGGGCGCTTATATCAGCAGGGATGACCCACTTCCCTGAACAATATTTTTTAGAACAACAACAGTCTTTGGCCCAAGGGTCTTGGGCAAATTCAGTCCGTACAATTCTCTGTTCGTATGGGATTAATATGGGAGCTCCACCAAACCATTCCTCCAATAGAGTTCAGCAACTTCTCAAAGAAAAAATCCACCTTGATTCCAAACGGTGGGACCGTCATCTAATTTCTGGAATGGCATACGCTTCTTGGTACTCAATATATGAAACATCTTTCGGGTTGGAGCAATATTTTACTAACCGTACTCTGGTGCCACTCAGAAGATCATTTAAGCTCTGTGCTTTCAGTGTATGCCTTCAAGCTATTTAGAAGGAAGATTTAATAATATTCCTCTGCATCTGTGACTCAGGGGAAGTGGAGGACATTCAACATTATTTGCTATAATGCCCTCTATATACCTCCCCTAGACAAAAGTCCCTTGATTACATTTTCCGCTCTTTATCTAATCGACCTCCCCTTGATCAAATTTGTATTTTGTCCGCTGATAATAATGTAAATATTACTGCTCTGGTTGCAAAATTTGCCCTGGCTGCAAGTAAGTTAAGAGATAGGCACCAAAACCACCCATAATGAATCCCTATGTGGGGTCCATATAAATTTTGTTCTCCGTTATATGTGCGGGCCTAGTATCTAGTTGGGGAGCTTTTGAGCCATGTCAATGTGTTCTTGCCTTTTAGTACTCTTTTTACTCTTGTATTTCTGTTCACCATTTTTACTGTATTTTATCTTACTATTGTTATGGTATTCCATTGTTATGGTATTCCATAGGACAATAAAATAGTTTATTGTCCTATTTGTATTTTATTCTGTTCTAAATATATAAAATTGTGATGGCTTATTGCTTTTAGCAATAAAGATAATTCATTCATATCAGCAGGGATGCACAGCCTCAAGAACGGAACAGTGGAGACGGACAGAACGGTGAATGGGCTGTGTGGCGATTGGGACGCCCATGCTGTGGTGTAGCCTGATGGGGAGGTGGCTAATACCACACTGCTTTCAAAATGGCAGCCACGGCTGCTTTCCTGCCATGGGGGTAGATGGGATGTGTGGGTAGGAGGCCCTCAGACTGCGGAGAACGGCATGGCGAGGGTGGGATGGGTTCTCAATGCAGCTCTGCGTGGTCCGCATTGCATGTGGCAAGCTCCCCTGCAGTGGGTAGAGGCCCTGCCCTCACCACAGGGGTAGCCTACCCTACCCTACCCCACCCCACCCACTCAGGTAGTCTGGCCTACCTTGCAGGGAGGTTGGGATTAGTTCCAACCTTCCTTCACACACCCCAGAGAGCTTTGGCTATTGGGTGGTATAGAAATGTATTAAATAAATAGAATAAATAAGCATGTAGTCTGTTGTATCCAGTTCCCACACCAGTCTGCAACGTTTTTATTAAAAAGCATGAAAATTCAAATATATTTTCTCATGCGGTTTCTCCTAAAAATGCACTTTGTACACAGCTTTCCCAAATATACCCAATTTTGTATGCAACTTTCCTTAATATATACATCTTTGCATGCAGTGTTTGAGGTAAGAACTGCATTGGAAAATCCAAAGAATAATTTTGTTCCAATCCACATATTAGCCAAGGAAATGTGAATTAAAGATCGGTGTGAATTAAAAATGTGGACTGAGTGAAATTCTCTCCCATCCCTAATGGCAGCAATGAATTTCTGCACTGATTGTGTCTGGAGAAGAATGAGGAGGAGTAAAGGATTTTAGGCAGTGTGTGTGTGTGTCAACGCAGCCCTTGGTTTGCAGCATGTAATTTGGACTTCATATCATCAGTGATTGTTGATGAATCACTTGCCTTCAAATTGTTTTATGAAATGGGAGTGGCTGCAGGGGCTGGCATGGGATTTTTAACTGCTCCTAACACAGGATGCGTAGTAAACAATACATGTGCACATTGTTGCAGTGTGACTTGTCGTGGGCATATCCTCTTCACCCTGAACCATGAGAATGGATCAAGAGCAGAATGGAGACGCAGATAGTAAGTAAAGCTGAAAGCACTATTCAGTCAGTATGCCTTGTAAACCAGACAGTTCTCTAACAGTATGTTTTAACCAATGAGTTATAAGTCATACTTGAGCATGCTCATTTAGGCTCAGCACTGAGGGCCAAAAGACACATTACCTTAAATCTGTAACTAGCAGCTACGTCTCTCCCCCTCCCCTCCCCGCCACCCCGCTTTTACTCTAGAGTGGAGTTCCCTCCACTTTCACCTAGCATGTGGGGTTGGGGGCTTTTAAGATCAGGATTGGAGCCCCTGCACCTACTCTAGAGGCATAGACAGGGTTGCTAGACACACATTTAAAGTGATGTCTGTTTTGGCCTTAAGGTACAATGTGAGGCTTGTCATAAATAAATTAGATTTTCTTTTACTATCTGATGAAAAGTTGGCTAGTGCAAATATGTTGCTCTTAGGCACTGGAGAGCATATTCAAGTCTGATTGAAAGCCCTGTGTCCAGTGCAGAATTCCCCTGGACTTCCACATGAGTTGGATTGTCTTGGCTTTCACTATCTTCTTATTCTGTATGATGTTTGGTTTGCACTTTCTGATGCCATGAATCCAGAGAAGGGGATTTGGGCTTAATGGACATTTATCTAACTCACAAGGAAATTTTGTGTACTGAATGCAAGTGTCACAAAAAGCTTTTGATGTTAATCTGTTTGAATATATCATGTTCGTGAGCATTTGACAGGAAGTTATCCAGCTACCCTTTGTAAGCAGACTTAGTGACTGTGCAAACTTACGCATGTCTAATCAGAAATCAGTCCCACTCCATTCAGTGCAATTTACTCCCAGGTAAGCATGTATAAGATTGCAACCTGCAGCTTCTTGCTAATACATTAATGCCTTGATTTTTTAAAATTACAAATAAAAATGCCACATTAAGGCTGCAATCCTATACAGTGGGAGTAAGTCCCATTGAACTCAGCTGTACTTGCTTCTGGGTAGACATACATAGTATTTTACTGTAGTGTAATTTGTTTAATCAAGAGTAGGCATTTCTTTCCAGCATGGAGGCATTCAGTAGCTCCAGCCATACAATTAAGATCAAGGTGAGAACTGGGTTTAAAGGCTACATTTTCTTCAGCAGCAGAGGCTTTGTCTGAAAGAGAGAGCAATTTTCTACTGTAGCAAAAGAGGTGTAAGATGCTTTATTCTGTTCAGTTTACAACTGATCTCCCTTTCTAAGGAGAATCCCCTGCTTTGTCTTATGACATTACGCATCCTTGCACACACACAAGGACAGTATGTTCCAGCAGTCACTATTTACCAGGGACACCCTATTTTACCTATTTCTGGTACTTGCCTCTGGTAAAAAATAATAATAATCTGCCCTTATTTTGCATTCTGGGGGATGGCAAAGGTCCCTTTTCATAGAATCAAAAGAGTTGGAAGGGCCCTTTGAAGACATCTAGTCCAGTCCCCTTCTCACTGCAGGATCTGCAATGCAGGATGCAAGTACAGCATCCCTGACAAGATGGCTGTCCAGGTTCTCCTTGAATACCCCCAGCAAAGAAGGACCCTCCACCTTCTGCTCTGCTAACAAATGGCTCTTACCATTGGAAAGTTTCTCTTAATGTTTAGCCACAGCCTGCTTCCCTGGAATTTCCACCCACTGGTTCTAGTCTTGCCCTCTCAAGCAACATTCCTGCTCCATCTTCTGCATAGCAGCCTTGCAGATACTTGAAGACTGCTATTATGTTTTCCCTTTTAAGCATTTTGTTAGTATAAGTTGTTAAAGTTGCCAGTCCCCAGGTTTTAGGCCCTTCCATGGGATTCTAGAAGTTAAATCTCTGAGGTGGTGGTGGGTTATGCCTCGACTCTAGTGTTCATGCATGCACATTTCTTTCTTTGTTTTTACATTTATATCCCACATTTTCCCCCTTGCAAGGAACCCAAGGCTGCTTACGTGGTACTCCTCCTCTCCATTTTATCCTCACAGCAGCCTTGGGAATCAGTGACTGGCCCAAAGTCACCCAGTGAGTTTCATGCCCTTGTGGGGACTAGAACCAGGGTTTCCTGAGTCCCATTCCAACACTCTAACCACTACACCACACTGGCTCACATGGAGACCATGTTCCAGTCCATGGCATTTCTTCCTTCCCCTTTCCTCCCAAACTGTTTAAACTGTAAGTGCTCCTCAAGAGCCGGCATGATATACAGTAGTAGTTACTTAGAGTGTTGGACTGGAGAGACCGGGTTTGATTTGCCACTCAGTCACAACACTCACTGGGTGACCTTGGGCCAGTAACTGCCTCTCAGCCTCACCTACGTCACAGGGTTGTTGTGAGGATAAAATGGAGGGCGATACATACACCACCTTGAGCTTCTTGGAGAAAATGTGGGATGCAAATGCAATAAGCAAATAAAAAGTATGTTTGAATTGAAGCTATTCCATAAGTACAAGTGGATCCATGGTCATGTTGAGCATTAGAGTAAACATCCAATAATAACAATAACAATAGCAATAATAATATTATTATTAAGGCAGACTATCTGTTATGGTCTGTTTACTAATACAACCTCCTTCCAAAAGCCTGTGCAGGACAGGCTTTTGCAGAGTAAATGAAGTACACAAGAGCATCCATATTTTCATCTCTGAAATACTGGAGAATATGAAGGAGGTTGTGTAATTTGGAGCTGAGCTGTAGTTGTCAAAGATTATCTATCACAGCCACTGAAAAGCTATTGCAAGATTACAGTTATTACAGATGAAATCGGTTGTCCTAAGTGGGAAATGGCAAGGCGTTTTTCTTGCAGAGAGGGCAACTGCTCGTGTGACATTAATATTATAGATCGAGACAATTTATGGACTATTTTATTTGTGTATTTGCCTACTATACTGCAGTGCTGCAAAATAAATGGATGAAACCAGTGGCCTTAACCTCATGAGGTAGTGTACAAGATTACAGCAGTCGCAGGATATCACATGCACACCCTTGTTTCCTGAGCAGCAAGCTGCTTTTTAAAGCAGCAAGAGTATAATGGCAGCTTGGGGATTTGGCAGGAAGAAAAAAAAATAGCATGCAGACTAAAAAATAGCTCATGCATATTGCTGGATCATATGGACAATGTGCTTGAAATACTGGATGTTTACAGGAAGAATACTTTTACGTATGGGTTATGGTTTTATTTATAGTTGCAGCTCACACCATTCCATAAAATCTGGGAGATACATGGAAATGTACTCTGAAAATGTGCCCATGCATGTAGAGAATAGATGATAATGGAGGCCATTTTTAAAATTGCTCTTAGCTGCCTTGGTGCCTTCTTCCAAAACATTGGATCAGTTCCTATTATGCTCAAAATCCTACAAGCTAGGCTTCAGCAGTATGTGAACCGAGAACTACCGGAAGTACAAGCTGGATTTTGAAGAGGCAGAGGAACTAGAGATCAAATCGCCAACATTCGCTGCATCATGGAGAAAGCAAGAGAATTCCAGAAAAACATATCTTTCTGCTTCATTGACTACGCTAAAGCCTTTGATTGTGTGGATGACAACAAACTGTGGCAAATTCTTAAAGAGATGGGAGTACCAGACCACCTTACCTGTCTCCTGAGAAACCTGTACGAGGGCCAAGAAGCAACAGTAAGAACCGGACATGGAACAACCGAGTGGTTCAAAATTGGGAAAGGAGTACGACAAGGCTGTATATTGTCGCCCTGCTTATTTAATTTATATGCAGAGTACATCATGAGAAACACTGGGTTGGATGAATCACAGGTCGGAATTAAGATTGCTGGGAGAATTATCAACAACCCCAGATATGCAGACGATACCACCTAATAGCAGAAAGCGAAGAGGATCTAAAGAGCCTCTTGTTGAGGGTGAAAGTGGAGAGTGCAAAAGCTGGTTTGAAACTCAACATTAAAAAAACTAAGGTCATGGCATCTGGCCCCATTACTTCCGGGCATATAGAAGGGAAAGAAATGGAAGCAGTGACAGATTTTGTTTTCTTGGGCTCCAAGATCACTGCAGACGGTGACTGTAGCCATAAAATTAAAAGACGCTTGCTCCTTGGGAGGAAAGCTATGGCAAACCTAGACAGCATAGTAAGAAGCAGAGACATCACCTTGCCGACAAGGATTCATATAATCAAAGCTATGGTTTTCCCTGTAGCAACATATGGCTGTGAGAGCTGGACTATAAGGAAGGCTGAGTGCCGAAAAATTGATGGTTTCGAACTGTGGTGCTGGGGAAGACTCTTATGAGTCCCCTGGACTGCAAGGAGGCAGTCCATCCTCAAGGAAATCAACCCTGAGTGCTCATTGGAAGGACAGATACTGAAGCTGAAGCTGAAATATTTTGGCCACCTAATGCGAAGAGAAAACTCCCTGGAAAAGACCCTGATGCTGGGAAAGATTGAAGGCCAAAGGAGAAGGGGACGGCAGAGGATGAGATGGCTAGATAGCATCACCGATGCAATGAATATGGACTTGAGCACACTCCAGGAGAGAGCGCAGGACAGGAAGGCCTGGCGTGCTATGGTCCATGAGGTCATGAAGAGTCGGACATGACTGAATGACTGAACAACAACAACAACAATACGCTCCAAAGTCCCTATTTTCTGATATCTCCCCTTGATAAATCATTGTCTGTATTTTATCAATAGTATGCCATTTGGGAAGATGCTGAAATATGCCTTTAGAAAATTGGGTTGAGTCCAGACTTAGTATGACTTAGTCATACTTAGAGTAGACCCACTGAAATTAATAGAACTTATGTTAATCATGAGTAACGTACATTCCATTGCTTTCAATGTGTCTAATTATGACTAAATCTGATTCTAACCCAGTGTTAGCATGCACTAAATTATAGAATAGTTTAAGCTTCAGCCCATTCCTCTGCATCTCAAGAGGTGGGCACATTTACTCATTCATAAGTGTGCAAATTCAAATAGACGGATGCAAAATGCCAGTGGACTGATCTTCTTCCATCCTAACCCACCCAATACCATTTATCCAGAGTGTTAATGTTGCTGAACATGAGTTGTGGCTATTTAATAATAAAAACAACTAAATGAGCTTCCCCAACCTGGTAGGACTTTTCTCCTGAGCATTCTACAGGAGGCTTTTGTTGCACGCTCGTGATTGGTCATTCAAGGAAGTTTGCGGGTCCTTTACATGATGTCATCAACCTCCAGAGCATCTCCTGAGCTTTTTGAGCTTTATCCCACTTTTTAAAAGATCAGAAATAAGCCAATAAGTAACATTAATATGAAATATCGGCAATGTGTAATGACGGCATTGCGCTATAATACAGCCACTAGATGGCATTGTATAATGAAACATATAGAACATTGCCGAGAAAGGATGTTTTCAATTCAAATCACATGCCCCCCGTGTAAAGGAGCCCATTGTAATCCTGCAAAGAAACTGGAAGCAGAAAGCCCCAGTAAGGATGCGGGATTTCAGCCTCATGTGATGAACCTTGAGGAGCTTGGTAGCCCCATCGAGAGCATCTGGGTTGAAATAAATGGAGCAAAGAATAAAAGGAACCTGGTGGTCGGAGTCTACTACCGGCCACCCAATCAAGGAGAAGACAAGGATGAAACTTTTGAAAAGCAAATAGCCAATGTTTTAAGGAAGCATGATGTAGTAGTAATGGGGGACTTCAATTTCCCCGATATTTGTTGGGAGACAAATTCTGCAAAACATGGCCCCTCCAGGAAATTCCTGACTTGTGTGGCGGATAACTTCCTCCTACAGAAAGTAGAGGAAGGAACTAGAGGATCGGCTATCCTTGACTTGATCCTAACCAACAGAGATGACTTAGTGGATAAAGTAGCAGTTACAGGAACTCTGGGGGAAAGCGACCATGTTGTACTTGAGTTCTTGGTTCTAAGGGAAGCAAAAGCCGAGTGTACTCAAACGCGTACCCTGGATTTTAGGAAAGCTGATTTTAATAAACTCAGAACAATGATCAGTAAGGTCCCATGGCAAGCAATGCTAGCGAGAAAAGGAGTCCAAGATGGGTGGGAACTTTTAAAAAAGGAAATTCTCAAGGCACAATCACAAACAATTCCAACAAGAAGAAAAGGTGGAAGACAACAGAAGAAGCCAATGTGGCTTCACAAAAAGCTTAGGGATGACCTGAAAACAAAAAAGGACACATATAGGAAGTGGAAAGAAGGCCAAGTAACAAAGGAAGAGTACAGGCAGGTAGCACAGAATTGCAGGGATGGCGTCAGGAAGGCTAAAGCGGAGAACGAGGTGAGGTTAGCGAGGGATGCTAAAAACAACAAAAAGGCTTTCTTCAGCTACGTGCATAGTAAAAGGCAGAGGAAAGAAATGGTTGTTCAGCTATTAAATAAGGATGGCAAAATGATAACAGAGGACAAAGAAAAGGCAGAGGTGCTCAATTCCTACTTTGGCTCAGTCTTCTCCCAAAAGAGGGTCTATGACCCCCCTGGCAAAGGCGAAGTACAGGCTGAAGGGGCAGGATTGCAGCTTGAGATCGACAGGCATATGGTCAAGGAACACCTCATTACTTTGAATGAGTTCAAATCTCCAGGGCCAGATGAACTGCATCCTAGAGTCATAAAGGAACTGGCAGAAGAACTCTCAGAACCGCTGTCTATTCTCTTTGAGAAATCATGGAGGACCGGGGAAGTGCCAGATGACTGGAGGAGGGCTAACGTTGTCCCTATCTTCAAAAAGGGTAAAAAGGAGGAACCTGGGAACTACAGACCAGTCAGTCTGACATCAATCCCTGGGAAAATTCTGGAGCAGATCATAAAGCAATCCATCTGGAAGCACCTTGACAACAATGCCGTGATTACTCGAAGCCAACATGGATTTGTCAAAAACAAGTCCTGCCAGACAAATCTGATCTCATTTTTTGATCAAGTCACCTCCCTTGTAGACCGTGGGAATGCTGTAGACATCATATACCTCGACTTCAGCAAAGCTTTCGACAAAGTGCCCCATGATATCCTGATGAGCAAACTAGCTCAAAGTGGGCTAGATGAAACAACGATCCGGTGGATCCACAGTTGGCTACAGAATCGGACTCAAAGAGTGCTTATCAATGGGACCTTCTCAAGCTGGGGAGAGGTAACGAGTGGGGTACCGCAGGGCTCAGTCCTGGGCCCAGTGCTCTTCAATATTTTTATTAATGACTTGGAGGAGGAGGTGCAGGGAATGCTGATCAAATTTGCAGATGACACAAAATTGGGAGGGATAGCTAATACTTTGGAAGACAGAAACAAAATTCAAAGTGATCTGGATAGACTGGAGTGCTGGGCAGAAAACAACAGAATGGCATTTAATAGGGACAAATGCCAAGTTCTGCACCTAGGAAAAAGAAACCAAATGCACAGTTACAAGATGGGGGATACGTGGCTCAACCACACTACGAGCAAGAAGGATCTTGGAATTGTCGTCGATCACAAGCTGAATATGAGCCAACAATGTGATGTGGCTGCAAAAAAGGCAAATGCTATTTTGGGCTGCATTCATAGAAGCATCGCTTCCAAATCCCGGGAAGTGCTAGTTCCCCTCTACTCAGCACTGGTTAGGCCTCATCTGGAGTACTGTGTCCAGTTCTGGGCACCACACTTTAAGAAGGATGCAGACAAGCTGGAGAGGGTTCAAAGGAGGGCAACAAAGATGATCAGGGGACTGGAAACAAAGCCCTATGAAGAGAGACTGAAAGAAGTGGGCATGTTTAGCCTTGAGAAGAGAAGACTGAGGGGAGATATGATAGCGCTCTTCAAGTACTTGAAAGGCTGTCACAGAGAGGAAGGCCAGGATCTCTTCTTGATCATCCCAGAGTGCAGGACACGGAATAATGGGCTCAAGTTACAGGAAGCCAGATTCCGACTGAACATCAGGAAAAACTTCCTGAGTGTCAGAGCAATACGGCAATGGAACCAATTACCTGGGGAGGTGGTGGGCTCTCCCACACTGGAGGCCTTCAAGACGAGGCTGGACAGCCATTTGTCAGGGATGCTCTGACTTGGATTCCTGCACTGAGCAGGGGGTTGGACTCGATGGCCTTGTAGGCCCCTTCCAACCCTACTATTCTATGATTCTATGATTCTAACCTCTCTGTCTAAACATCCATAGGATTGCACCCTTAAAGTTTTTCTTTTAAGTAGAAAAGAGCTTTTAGTGATGTCTTAAGTGAAGGGTTTAGGCAGCGACCCTTGCTGTAAGAATAGGGATATTACAACTATGCAAGAGGACCCCACTTTTCATCTGTGAAATGTACCCTCCCTCTTTGTTTTGAGCAGGGGGGGAAATCACACAAATGGGGCCTGCACATTTATGGCTGTAGGTACAAGGCCCTCTGTCACACATTATCTTATATGCACGGTGGAGAAGGCAACACATATATGCTACTTTATCACTATAACAGGATCAACATCCATGTGAGTGCATGAACTGGCTCTTTGACACCAACCAGCCCTTTGGTAGGCAAAGAAGCTGAAAATTATGAAATAATAGATAGGATGCAAGGGTGTAGAACTTCACCCCAATCCAACTGAACACTGTGGAAGGTTCTCCCCACTGAGGTCTGCCTGGTGCCAACATGGTCATCCTTTCAGTGCCAGGTGAAGACTTTCCTCTACTCCCAGGCATTTGACACCATAAGATAAGGGTTTAACCAGTCCTGGGATTTCTATTGTTGAGTGTTTTAAATGGTTTTGTATGTAAATGGGGTTTTTTTTGTTATGTTTTATATTGTATTTTTTGTAAACCACCCCAAGAGCTCTGGCTTTTGGACAATATAGAAAAGTTAATAATATAATTTGGACAGTATAGAAATGATGGTGATGATGATAGTACATAGAAGGCTGGGACCAGGGCAATGCAACTAAAGAAGTTTCTTTCACCACCACTGTTGCTGCTGCTTCCTCAGTGTTCCAACTGTTTCAGGCAGTTATGGGACTCTTACAGTCTAGTTCCCTAACCCTGAATGTCTGGCCATCTTTGGTGATGACTTTACAAAGCAATTCTGCATGTGGATGCCTCTTTTGTAGTGGATTCCAAGCTGATGTGGCACCAAATTGCAGAACAAGGGGAGTCTAGAAATGAGCTGTTCTACTTTGGGAAAGCTACACTAGTTACGAGCCGATCCAAACTCCAGTCCTAAGGTCAGCTCAACTTCTAATTGCTCATATATTTATTAGCTGTCCCTAGGCTGGCCACTTATGAATCACCAAAAAGAGAATAGCAATTCCCTTAATTGCACATGCTGATTTATATGTATAGATGCAAATGCAGAAATAATTATTATAATTTAAACAGAAAGACAGTCCATCTCACCATAGTGTGGAAGACTGTGTTCAGGTGACTGGTGTGCCTGCCTGTTCTATCTGCTGTTCAGGTCCTAAGTGTTGATGGGCAACACTTCTTCTGGTTTGTTATCTTTAAGCTGGAATTGGACAGGATTGCCCTTAAAACAGAGTCTGCTTTCAAAGAGAGGATGGTCCTCTGTAAAAGAGGACATATGACCATGCTAGCCTTGCCTGACATCAGTTTCCTCTCTCTCTCTCTCCACCCCCTTTCCCAAACTTGCCTTGCAAGTGGAAAGGAGAGAAAGCAGCAGTTACAGCCAGAAAAGGTGCATCGGAAGGAGCTTCTTGGAGTCTTCAAATTAATTGTGGGGCCAGTTTATATGCTGCCAGCAAACTCTTCCCTGTACATGCAACGGGATGCAGTTTTCTATTTTTATTATTCATTTCTCATTCCAAAACAGCCTTCCCCAACCTGGTTCCAACCAAATGGTTTGGACTACAAGTCCCAACATTCCTGACCATTGACAAGGCTGGCTGGGACTGCGGGGAGTTGAAGTACATCTGGAGGGCCCCAGGCTGGTCTACTGAAACCAGGTCATAGTAACATCATTCCGCCATGCGTGTGGTCTAAATGTGTGCAGGGTTTGCATGCAGAGTCCAAGAGGCGGCTGATGCTGGCTGTGTCAATGATACCTGTGGTTAGAGGACCGCCTGCCTAGCAGTCAGAGGTGAGCAACACGTGGCCCAGTGGCTGCATGCAGCCCAAGACAGCCATTTGTGCAGCCTGCACCTGGTCCCTGCTGCCACCACTGTTGGCGCCCACCCCTGAAATCTGGGGAAGGAGGCACACAGCGGGTGCAGGCCTTGTTTTCCAGCAGAATCGGACCCCTGGCAGCCTGCCAAACAGGTGTCGAGAGCCCAGCTCTGCTGGGAAACAAGGTGTGTGAGCATCTTGTTTCCCAGCAGAAACAATGGAATTTTGGTGGCGGCCACCACTTCTGGCGGGGAGGGTTCCAGGCTCCACAGGGTTCCAGGGGGCCCATGCGGCACTCCAAGCTCCTGAAGCTGCTCACCTCCCATTGATCCCTGCTGCCACCATCCTCCCTGCTGTAATCCCCCATCCATACTAGCAAGCAGCAGCAGGTCTCTTCAGAGCACTCTACAAGCAGACATTTCATAAATATATTCAATGAGAGGTGCTGCCTTTGACTAGCATTTGCCTTGAAATCTCTTTGCTATAACCTCAGATAGTCTAAACCTGGCTCTGGTTACGCAGTGGTAAAGAAAACTCTGTCTCAGTTCTTGTTCCCACATGTCTAGTGGGGGACATAATGCTGTACCACCAGTAGCCAAAGGGGATGATTAGAGCAGCCCACTAAAAACCTATGGTCTAATTGGGCTCACACAAATAGGAACCAGTTCTGAGTCCCACACTTTTAAGAAAAGACCAGATTGATTTAAGGTTTGGACAGTGACAGCTCCAGGCTGGGGGGGGGGGGGCTTGGGCATGGTGTCTTCAGTAGGCCCCCTTCTTCTCCAAGGCATCAGTGCCCGCTCTCTTGCCCTCTCCAATCCATACAGCTTCCCAGAGGGAGAGCACAAGGGGAGTGGAGGATGGTGCACCATCTCATCGCTCTTGTCATGGCTTGCGTGCTCTGAGAGGGCAGGTGAACAGGCAGGGACAGCAGTAGCAGGGCCAGGAGGCTTCAGAGAATGGGAGTTGGCCCCTTGCAGGGGTGTAGGCCTCAGCAGGTGCCCAACAATGCCTACTCCTAATGCCAGCACTGGGTTTGGGTTTTTTAAGCCATCAAAATCTTGCGCAGCATAACCGACTTGTGTCCTCTACCGTAGGCTGGTGAAATAATCTGTAATAACATAACTTCGTAGTTGTGCATGTCACCATCACATAATTCTTTTTGGCCTTTGCATCTATACCTCAATATTAAATTAAATTAGGGCAACCACCATCATGAGAAATGTACTAGTGTGCCGTTCATTCCCCTCCCCAATAGGCAGAAGAATGGAGATATTGTTCTTGTCTTTTTGAAGAATTGTGAATGCTTTCACCAGAAAGGTTTACTTAATCAAATTGATGAATGATGGCATTGAGTCACTTTTTGTAATGTTGGGATTGTACATTGTTAGCAAATGGCATTTCCTGGAGGATCCATATATATACACTTGTACAGACTTTCAAAATGGCAAAGAACACTCTGGTGGGATAGTTAAGAAGAAGTGCATTGTTCCTGCATTAAGAATCGTGAGCACCAATTGTTATAGCTCAGCAAGGGGTATATTTTTAGAAGAGCACATAAAGAAAGGAACATCTGGTGTCCTACGATTAGTTTTATGCTACTTTTAAAACACTTCTGGTGAGCTTTCACATATAAAAGACAATGTGAATTACCCCAATGGTTGTTACCATTGTTACTAAAATGAAGTTGGAAAAATTAATAATCCTGTATGACCCTAACTAGCTACATACAGGACTGGCAGCCATGTTTTGCTTTGCATACATGAACTGTATAGCTCTATACTTTGCTCAGGATAAGATCATGTTCCAGATGTGAAGTCCAGCACGCCACCTGGACAGTTCTTTCCGACTTTGAATACATCCCCACTGCCATTTTCTCTGCATTGTGCCACTGACACTGTAAGCATATTGCATGTGAAATATTTATTTATGCATTGCATTGCATTGCATTGCATTGCATTTCTATACTGCCCATTAGCTGAAGCTCTCTGGGTGGTTTACAAACAAAGTTTAAAACCACAATATACCACAAAATATAATAACATAGTAAAACATAAAACCATAAGTTTTAAATAGAATAAAACCAGAGAAGTAAGCAAGATAAAAGCCAGCAGCAGTCCAAAGCAGTAAAAATGCACTGACAAATTTTTTAAAACTGAAGGGCTAAAAAGTAGAAATAGAAGAGGAATTTGGGATACAGCTGAGTCTTCAACATGGTGCCTGTGGAAACCAATGTGGCTGTAGATACCTCTCTTGGCACCCACCAGGCTCCTCCCTGCCCCTCCTGATTTTTATTTCATTTCTTAAGATCATTTTAATTATTTTGTTTAACTGGGAGGCAAAGCAAAGTGCTGTCCTCCAGTGCCATCTTATTTAGGTTCAAAAGAGTGTTTTTGTGTTTTGGAGCTCATACCTTATCTCTGCTTTGTACTTAGGCTCTTGGGCAAGTTACTTTTCTTTTACTCTCACCAGCTTGCCTTCTGGGAAATAAATATTTTGTGGCCAGCCGTGCCCACCATGGCAGCCATTTTATGAATGGGTAAGCCCTCCCATGGCAGCCATTTTGTGAGAGCACCCATGACACTCAAAATTCCAAATGGGCCCATAAAGGTTGGGGACCCCTGGGGTCAAGCAATGGACAACAGGCTGTCCATTGACCTGATTAAAGCAGCCCTGACCTGACTAAGGGCTGAAGGTAGCAAGGACCGCGGTGAGAGTAGTAGACAGGAGCATGACACAGCGATCCTTTCCTCAGCACTCAAATCCAGAGATAAAAATCATACACCATACTCTTGTTCCCCTTGCATATTCATAATGAACAGTCTTGACAAATAAATGGGGTATATGTAAAATTGGCCTCAGAGGCCAATTTTAATAACTGGAATATAGAAACATTAATCTCAGCCTTAGCTTTTAAAAACTAACTGCTAACGTCTTTAACAACAATACAATCTACATTCTCTTCTTATAGCCTATTTCCATTACGATTATATTATATTATATTATATTATATTGTATTATTTATTTATTTAATTTTATTTACAATATTTATATACTGCTCCACATCCAAAGATTTCAAAGTGGTAAACAGCAGATAGGATAAAATAATAAAAAGCACGTTAAAATAATAACTATTTTTTAAAAAAAAAATAACAAAGTTCTTATTGTATGCAAAAATGCAGAGTACATGATGGCTTGAATACATATTCCACCCATTATTTGTGTCCAAATAGCTACCCTGGATCTGGAATCAGAGCCTGAAAGTCCTTTAGTACCCCCTGCAGATGTGTTAGAACCACTGGGTCATTATGAATGGACTTTTCGTGACCATGGTAAGTATGCATTGCCATCATGACCCTCACAGATTCTCAGTTTGCCAAGGAAAGATATATTGCTGCCAAGGAAAGATATACAATAGTACAAAATAATATAATTTCTGCTTACATGCTAGTTTCCACATTCAGTTTCTTTATTCCCATGTTGCTTGGTTGAATCCAGCAACATTCTTCCACATAGGGAAGGTGACCACATATGGAATGGGACCTCTGCATCCTCTCCTTCCCCCTTGCAGCCCCCTCCGTGCCCTCCAAATTTCCGCTGGAGATTAGCTATATTATATAGCTAAATTAAGCCATATAAGGCATCTTAAGGCCATATGTCTTGTTTACAGTGTTATGGCAATAGAATACAACTGAAATCAGTGGAGCCAAAGCATGAGTTAGGTTAGGACACTATATGTTGATTTTTATACCGAAAGAGAGCTGTGCAATTGAAATCAACAGAGTATGTGGAATAATAAGCTGGTAAATCACGAGTAACTATACTTTAAATCAGACTTCCCCAACCTGATACCCTCCAGATGTTTTCGGCTACAATCTCCATAATCCTTATCATGGGCCATGTTGGCTGGGGCTGATGGGAAATGAAGTCCAAACTATCCTGAGGGCACCAGGTTGGAGAAAGCTGCTTTAAGTCATTACCTGTGGTTAGAATACTTGAGTCACCTTCACCGGTCCTTTAGCAGTGCAGAGGACCTGTGCCAAATAAAATGTTTTAGAAAGTTACAAGTACTGAAACTCATTATTTTTGTCTGCTTGGCCCTGTATCCCTCAGCTTGACTAGGATTATGGACAGAATTGTAGCAATAGGAGAAGATGTCACCTTGCCCTGTCCAAAGTTAGAAATGTCCCATTAACTCCCATTAAGGACCCTTTACTTATCCAACAGAGAACTGAACATGCTAAACACATTGTTCTGTAGGTTTGAGTGGCTGTCAGCCATAATGATGCGCTAAAGGTGATACTTCCATTTTCAGACATTATGTATCTTTGACTGCTACATGCTGGATTTTAACAGTGGTGGTTCAATATATCTTTCATACCCTGCTTGTTAATTTTCCTGGGGCATTTAGATGGAAAATGCCAAAGACAGAATGCGCAATGAGACACTTCTTATTTTGAAATGAGCAACAGTGCTATAAAGGACTTTCCCGTCCATCTTTTCTGTGTTGTTCTTCTCTCTTCTTCACTGCCATCAGGAAATAACTGAAAATGAAAAATAATTTCTCTTTAAATGCTTCACTTAGGCAGGAAAAAATTAGTTCCACCTCCAGAGATGATGCGAAAGTTGAGTGAACAGAGAAACAGCCCTGTGTTTCTGGAATGCAGGTAAGACATGCTTGTTTGCTTCTTATCTCAGAAAGTTGCCTTAATTAAGTCTTAGCACTGGCATGATTGTCCCCCAAAGAAGGTGCTCCTAGTACCCACAAACCGAATCCTAGAAACTGTTGTCCCAGTGCAGTGGACCATAGGAGAGGGCTAAACTAAAACATTTTTTAATATGGGCTGATTTTGTTTTACTGGGTATCCAGCAGAATAGCCTGTTTATATGTCAAAAAGAGAAAACTGGCCATAGGGCATTATGACACACCTCAAAATATTGTTTGAATAAATCTGAATAACAAGAGCCTACTAAACAGCAGCAAAAGCTTTTGCCTTTGTAGCCATCTGTTACAACAGCACTTTTTAAACTTAACCATGCACCGAGCATGTCAAAAAGGACATAGGAAAAAAAGAAAGCAGGAAACGATTTGTCCATCTAGTCCAGTACTGAGGTTTTCTACACGAGGCTGTTAATCCACTGAATCTACTTTCAGTTTCATTGTAGAATTGAGATCCAAGCTCTACACAAAGACCTTTTCCTTTCCTGCTTTTCTCCTACATAACCTCTAGGTGGTGCTGTGCTATAGCAGAATATTGGAGTTACACAAGTAGAAAAACATATTTTCCTTTGCTTTCCCAAATACTATGACATTTTCCCTGCTCTAAAAATAAATCTTGGAAAAGTGCTCTTAAAAAACAAGTGAAACTAGAGAGTCATCATGATGTCATCTATAGAACCTGTAAACAACCATGAGTGAAGAATGATGAGCACACAATAAATACCTTGTGTAGAAAAGCTCTGAGAGAGGAAGGGACCTTCTGTGAGAGGAAGGGATTGTGTGAAAGCTTTGCTCCAGCAGACGACTACACTGATGCATGGATATCAGTTGTGAGGCCAGCAGATAGTGGGGCCATCACCAGGGTGGGGCCTAAAATGCATAGCTGCTCCCCATTATTTGCATGATACCCTCTTCTTGTGAATAATGCATGAAGAAAGTTTGTGATAGCACTGATCGGAATGTCATAAGGGTCACGTGTCATTTCAAGAATGATCTAGTCCTTCATTGCCATTGCCATTTGGATTAGTCCTGCCATTTTTATAGCACTGGTAGCTAATTTTATTCCATACTGAAATATGTAACAATTTACCACCTTTTAAAAAACTGAAACAAACCCAATCCAGTTCAGAGTAAATTACAGAAACGTGAGGTCAATCTTTATTTTGCATCTCACTTACTCTACTTCTATGATTGCTTTGAACTCAGGAGGACTTAATTCTAGCCAGCCCCAACTGAGGAGGGAGGAGGGCTCAGTTGTAAAGCACCTGCTTTGCATGAAGAAGCTTCCGAGTTCAATTCTTGGCATCTCCAGTCAAAAGGGTCAGAAAGCAGGTGATGAGAAAGAAGCTGCTGTCACTCTGAGTAGACAGTACTGAGCTAAATGGACAATTCATTTGACCTGGGGGTTTCTCCATCACAATGGAAGGAGATGGAAGGAGAAGCCAATCGTGGCTTACCTGGATTTTTCAAGGAGCCAGCTTTGCTCTGCGCAGGGCTCCACGAGCAAGTGTATCACAGTTGCTTCACAGAACATACTTCTGGGTGGGGAGGGGGGTTGGAGTGAATGTCATGTGACTGGCAGGGGCTACTCAACCAATAAGAGATGCTCCTCCCTTTCCAGGCTCTCCCCCCTTTCTCCTTTGATGAAATCGTGGGAGGTTTCCTCCCCTGTATCCACAGAAATCACTCTCTTTCTCCCTCCCCCCACCCCCACAATCATAAATGGAACACTGTGTTCTAGCTGCCCTGCTGCGATCAATTGAAGCTTCGAAGCTTTGACATGAAGGCTCTCTAAATGCATTATTTCGATTCATGGGAATCTCGGGAGTTCGCCGTTTGGGGACAAGCCTCATTGACCACAATGGGAGTTATTCCCGAGTAGACACACATATGTTCGTGCTGGGAGAGACAGGGAGAGGAAATGGATGAGAAACCAGCCCCCTTTCTAACCTGATGCTGCACAGGTTCAGGATGATCGAAGGTGGAAGTAGTTACTTCCAAATGGCAATAAACCAAACAAGGGAGAATTGCACCTTTGAGAAAGCATTTACAACCTTTAGGGAATTAGACAATTAGTTCTTTAAAATATGCTATTTCAATGGGGGGGGATCTCTGTACATTCTGATGTGCGCATTCAGGGGACAAGCCCCATTGACCACAATGGGAGTTACTTCTGAGTAGACACTAATTGGTTCGTGCAGGGACGGGAAACACACAGGAAACACCCTTTGACTGGGGTCACGGTGAAAAGCATACCCCTGGGCAGGGGTAACATACCCGAGGTAAATGTGGGGGTTGGGGCACACAGCAACTATACCAAGGAGAACCCAACTTAAGGAAAAGAATCGGACTTTAAGCAGTCTCAGGACATCTGTTTTTTCCTTGATAAGCTCCCGGGTGGCTGCTGGATGGCCACAACATCATGTATCCCTAACAACCTCCAAACGCAGCCAGCTCAGAGTAAATCGCTCATGGAGCCCCCCCACCCCAGTATAAGGAAACACTGATGTTCCTCTGAAAGTCAGGTGCAGTTTTTACATGTAAGGGTGTCACTGGCTCTTTCTTTCTTTCTTTCTTTCTTTCTTTCTTTCTTTCTTTCTGTTTTTAGAAATGAACCATTGTTTGAAATAAATGAGACGTGGGGCACAGCTTAGAGTGAAGAACAGATAGAGGGAAACAATGGAGCTTGCAGGACAGGACATGAAGGGAGACAGTGAATGTAAACGCCATTGTGGAGAGGCAAAAGAGATCTTCCATGCTGAAGAGCACAGCTGGTGCTGCTGAAAACATCCAAAATGCTTTGGGCCCTGCCTAGCATACAAAAAGTATCAGTCAAAAATTGGACTTCCTGTTTGCAAGTCTTCCGCACAGAGTGGCCATAAATAAATCATCACTTTTAAAAATAATGACATGTCCAGTCCTCACTCAGGATCACTGAAGGATTATTTAAACAGAGAGGTTTCTGGAATAACTGAATATTTTTATGAGAGATTGTGGTCAAGCAGTCTGATTGTATTTCTGGAGTTCCTGAACTCCTATAGGTATTCAATCATTCATTTATTCATTCATTCATTCATTCATTCATTCATTCATTCAACCATCCATCCATCCATCCATCCATCCATCCACTCATGTATGTTTTAGAAATGAATGTGTGCTGTACTATTAATCCTCAGAATCCCAAGAATGACAGATGACATGGCCAGGAATGCACTCCTCAGCTTTGTCGATTCCAAATGTTGCTATGGCAACAGAGCTGCAGGAGAACTAGTCATTCAGGAACTGAAGCAGCAAACGTTATACAGAGTGAGTATCCCTGGATGGGTATCCAACTGGTGCAAATTAGAAGTTAGGTATGTGAAATCAATGCATTTATGCAGATAGTTAAGCACTTAAATCCATTTGATTGATTTCAGTGGTACTTTTGCAGTACTTCAGATGTAAAAGGAGGCACTGGGATTCAAGTATGCTTGGGGGGCATGCTCTGTACCCTGAAATCCTTTCTCTCTGATTTTTAATGTGTGGAGACAGGTTGTGGGCAGTCAGTACTGAAAGATATTCATTCTGCATATGCTCAGAGGCACTGCTCTTTATTATAACTTCATACACCCAAGAGCTAAGTCCCTGTAATGAAAACAGGTTTATATGCTTAAGTCCTGGTGAGCAGTGGAAAAAACTGAGCAAGCTGAATTCTTCTCTGGATTGCTCTCTTCATGTTCAGCATCATTGCAAGCATTTTAAAGACACCAAGAGCTTATGAAATGCTAATAACACCAAAATCATGAATAGTTCACCCGCTGAAAATAATGTTCAAACAAATGACCATTTATGCAAATGGCATTACATATACTTGGCATTTATCCAAACAATTGTGAAATGCTAGTGGTAGGATGAAATGGATAACAGCTAGCTGCTTCCTGAAAGCATGTATTTTCATTACAAATATTTGGACATGGAGTTTTCAGAATCAATGGTTCTTGGCTCAAAATGACATGACCCTCCTAAGAGCTGGTTCACCTGTGTAGATGTCCTACATAAACAATGCTATGTCAGAGTGGGTCTGCTGGACTGTTATCTGATCCAGTTCAATTTGGATTCTACTCTTAGTGATTATAACTTTTCCATGGTGAGTGGTCAGGAAGTAGCAGCCCTAGGGTAAAATGTGGAACAATGTTGCCTGGCCTTTCAGTTACTGACCCAATTTCCTCTTATAGTCCTTCTCCTTGATAGAAACAGAAATGTGTGTGTTTTGTTCAAATTCTATTAAAAACTAATAGAGAATAAAGGTCTTAACAGGCCCAGTGTCAGCATGAGACTCCCTCAGGCAGTTACTGGGGTCTGAGCACCTCAGCAGGGCCCACTAGCACTGAACCCTGCACATAGGTCTGGGAAGCCACCATTTTAAACATCCCACAATGCCTTGGAATGCATGATGTAGCATTGCTCCAGGGCACTGTGGAGAATTAATATGGTGGCTTCTCAAATGCTTTCTGCTGCTGCTGCTACCAGAAGGCCCACCAGGAGAGGGGCTTGACCAGATGGCATTTTGCCGGGAAGTGGGGGGCTCACCCTTGGACTTGGACCTGATAGTTTAAACTGATGCATTAAAAACAAACAAACCCAGAATCACCAACAGTTATAGTGTGGTTTTATAGGCTTTTGGGACCATTTCTTAATAGCTCAACTAACCAACTTCGCAAGTCTATAAGAAAAGAGAAATAGATGACATTTGTTCAAAAGAGGGCTTTATTCATGGTATTCTGGAATGATAATCCAAGAGAATATACAGCATATACTAGGTTCCAGTTGTTATCATAGTATTTTTTATTAAGAATATATATATATATATATACACACACACACACACATATGTGTGTGTGTGTGAGAGAGAGAGAGAGAGAATATGAGTGAGGATGGGGTAAGGAGAGAAAAAAAGCTTTTCTACACAAGGCATTTATTATGCACTCATCATTCCTACTTATGGTTCTTTACGCAATCTTTAGATGACATTGTGACCCTCCAGTTTTGCTTCTTTGCCTAAAGAGCACTTTCGGTGAGTATTGTTAGAACAGGGAAAATGCAGTATTATTTGTAAAAGTGAAAGAAAATGCTTTCTTTCTTTTTTCACTTGCGTATTAGTGCTATTCTGCTATACCTCAGTGCCACCTAGAAGTTATGCAGTGGAAAAGCAGGAAAGGGAACTCTCTTTGTGTAGTGCTCGTATCTCAATTCTGCAACAAAACTGGAAGTAGATACAGATCATTAACAGCCCTGTGTAGGAAAAGCCCAAAGAGGGACATACAGAATGGGATGGTGAAGAAACTGGGCTATGCAGTCAAAATGGGAAGGCTTGCTTCTCTCCAACCACTTTCAGAAGGTGTGGGAGTATGTGGTCCATGAGCCTAGAACACACTACCCATAACAGCCTCAAGAAATTCTACTGGCGAAATAGGGCTTAAGGCGAAAAGATGATTTTCTTTTTTCAGCACTAACAACACTTTCTATAAACAGCATTTGGTAATAAGATTTGTTTCTCCACAGTATCGACTGGAGACCTTTAATGAAACAAGGTTATGTGAATGGACTTTTGAACCATATACCAGTAAGTAATTGTATGACTATGAGTAATCAGTTCAGATTGTAATTGAGTCACTGCAATCCAAAATGGAATGTTTATTAATTCAGTTCGAAATATGATTCGAAGCCCAACAACTGAATACAAACTAAAATAGAGCTGTCAGTATGCTATTGTCCAATTGTTTATATTAAACTGAATGTGAGCATGTACTCACTTGCTGATCTCACTTTCTGCTGGTAATGGAGGCCAACTTAGGGCAAATAGACATTGTCCAGCTAGAAGCCAGAAGGTAGTGGAACTGGTTCATTTTCTTTTGTGTCTAGATCTGAGGACTTGATACCTTGATCCCCTTACTGATATTAAGGATAACTCCTCTTTAAACAAAATTTTATTTTTATGGCAGGACAGATATTTTGTGACCTGCTGCACTGCAAAATTTGTTACGTTGGCTCTAGGGAAGAGGAAATATTTTATCTCGACAGAGGATAATATAGGCCATTGAGCTATTTTATCTAATTTAATAATTTTTAGTATATAATCAGTTGTTGACAGTTTGTTAAGTGATCACATATTTTCCCACTATTACATTAGCCTTTTTTTTTTTTACATTATGTATCTTTCTTGCTGTGTGTTTTAGTCTGATGTATATGCGAAAGCCTGGTTGACTATCAAGCAATAAACTAAACTGAAACTAAAACTGAACTCACTTTAATGCATGCTGGATAGATGAAGTGATGGCCAAACATAATGTTATAGGAACATTAATCATGTGTCTCCCCCCACCTCCCGCCATTTCACATAAAAAAACCAAGGAGTTGCTGGAATGTCTTACTTTAACAGCAAGAGGAATGTATGCTACAGGTGTGCTGAACCATCTCCATCCCAAGTCTTACTTCTCTCCTAGTCAATTGCTCTGGCCATTTGCCCCTTCCCAACTATGATGTGAACCAGCTCTTGGCTCTTGTTTTCTTTGAACAAAATTCCCCATCCAAGGATAGAAGCAGACAGGCCAAATGTTGTAGCACTTCCAAATCACCAACAGCGGGCAAAAGCACACCAGTGTTTCCATATACAATTCCATATAGCTCTGAGTACTGCAGCAGCAGATGAGGGTCTTACCCCTGAAACAGAATGCTCATATGTCTATTTGATATTTCACTTTTAAGAAAATCTTTGTTCATTTTGTGCATTATATGCTCCTTCAAATACCCACCAGATTGTCAGGTTGGGCTTTCTACCTTGAGTCAATAGAGAAAAGTTCCCAGCTACTTTAGAAAAAGGCCATTTTGAGTTATCCTAGGCATAATCACAAAAGACCCTAAAGAATAAGAATAGGGTTGCTTGGACTATCAGTATTATAAAGGTGAAATTTAATAGTTTTCCCAGGAAAGTAATAAATTCCTACTAAAGTGATTGGCATGACCTATTGCATGAAGCAGCTGTGGGTTGCTGAAGAGAGCACAGAGGCTGAAACACTCTCTTTTACAGTACTAGTTTCATTCCCCCCACCTCACCCCATGATTTTGTGAAGGCTTTTATGATGTGTTTTGGTAGCTGGAGGCAGCCATTATTATTATTCGAAAAAGTAGCTCTCCTCTAGGACTAGAATTTCTTGCAATACGATAAATTTCAGTGGCTGTCAAAGGTTTCAGATGGACAGCCCTGGAAAGAGTGAATTCACCTATTGATCTAGAGAAGAGGAGCTGTGTTTGCAAAGGAACAACCAAAATAATCTCCACACAATGTGATAATCCCCTACACAACTTAAACATTATGTCTGAATCTTGACCTAAGTGGTCCACCAGACAAATGTAACACAGTGTAGAAATTAAATAGGGAATTAAATAGCTAGGTGCACAACTATTTCAGTTTTGGAATCTTATATAAAGTTAACTTCGATAGATTAATAAATGTAATAATCAAGGATCTGAAATCTGGCACTACGCGTACACGTAGTTCTCAATTTTGATGGATTTTATGCTATAAAATAATTCTGTCATTGATTCCCTATGTAAACAATATGGAAGTTTCTGCATATCCAGGGGAATCCAAGGCATGCTGAAGTATATGTGTTGTAAACATAGCACTCTGAAAGGGGGCAAACCCTGAAAAAATGGGAAAGGTAGAACTGCACAGAAGGAAGAAAATGTTGCTCATTCTCAGGATTAAGGGCCTTTCTCTTCCCGCATCCTGCTCCAGGCATACTCTATAAACAAAAGACAGAAATTCTTCCCAACCACCAGCTATCACACATGGACCCAGGAGAAGGAGACTGAGATGGAGGAGGCACATTTCCCTTTAAGGCTCTCCCCCCACCCCCCATTCCCCTAGGATGGCTATGTGCCATACTTTACAGAGAATAGTAAACATCTTCCTCTATTTGAAGATGCCCTTGGGTTTAAGGTCTGTCTAGTTCAAGTCTGGTTTAAAGATAAAGAACCATAAGAAGGGAGAGCAGGCACCTAGAAATTACCCATCAACAAATAGCAGACTGGTCACAGCATCTGGTCACAGCATCTGGTCACAGTTTTCCCTACTATGGTGAGATGTGTTCTGCTTGACTCGACTGAAATCTTGGGCAGTATTAGGTTCCGTATTTGTCCAAGGAACTGGTTTATTACCAGCACTTAATGCCACAAGATATATATGGAAAGTATTGGGTCGTAAGCATTGTTTTGAGCCTTTAGCCATGCAAAGCTTACATTGTGAGCGAACCCTAGTTTAAAAATAGCCCATAAATCTTGCGGTGGTGGTGGTCAATTTAGGGTTGCATGAGAATTTCATTTCTGCTCACAAAACATGCTAACGCGCCTGGTTCACAACCCTGAACACGAGCAGGAGGAGGTGTTTTCCAAAACTGTTTGTAAATTCTCAAACAGGAGCTCGTGTTCAAAAACTAGGCAAATACATACATTTTGATAAGAAAAAAGTTTGCAATCACACAACTTTAAAAATGCACAATTTCACACTTTAGTCTATGAGGGACATTTGCACAACTGTGGAAATTTGCACAAATTTGAGGGGGTTTTGCACAACTTTCACATTAGACCACATTTGTTTTGCGTGATTTTCCCATTCGAGCTTTGAGCTGATGTTCAGAGAATCTAGGTGAATTCGAACATCACTTGTTCGCCCATCCCCAGGCAAATTGGGTCTCCCATAATATTGCCACCTTGGATCAAGTTAACTCCTTTGGTGAAACTTTTAAATTCTTTGACACAATGTGTTTCAGCTGAGTTTGAAGTAGGGATGTCAGAGAAATCTGCTGCGGATTCAAATGAGGCTGGATTCTTTGGAATCCAGCCTCAGGAATCCACAGTGGATCGGGACCACTTACCTCCGCTCCAGGAGGACTGGAGGCGGAACAGTACTCGGCTGCTTCTTGCCAGCCAGAGCTGTTTGCCTCCTCCCTGTCCCTGCGAATTGCCATGTCTTAAAAAAAAAATGGCGATTGGGAGGATGTGCCCATAGACTTATACGCAAAATAGAGCCATGGATCTTGCATATAAACCTATGGACACATAGACTTAGAAGCAAGATTCATGACTCTATTTGTGTCTAAGTCTATGGGCACATCCTCCCGATCACTTTTTTTTTTTTTTTAAGATATGGCAATTGGCAGGGAAGGGGGGAGGCGAATGGCTCTGGCTGGCAGGAGGGAAGGTAAGCGCCCCCAAGCCAGTTCCCCCCCCCAGAATCTGAGCGGAGCCGCTCTGGAGGATTCCAGAGGGAGGAACGGATTGCCTCCCCCCCACGGATTCCCCACCGGAACAGACGGTGGGGAATCCGTACACCCCTAGTTTGAAGTATCCCAGAGTTTATTCAATTTAAATATTTGTAATCTCAGCTTTTGGTCCCCATGCATGTACATCTTCTGAAACTCCATCTTTGTTATTGGACTTGGATCTTTTAGTAGATGTACCTAAACCTGTAACTTAGCTTTATCGGAAATGCAGAGTTGCAGATAAAATTGTTATTAATATTCTCTTGAGATATTATATAACATTGGAGATGCTAGGAAAATTATTATACTGGATCAGAAAGATGCCAACAAATGTGCTAATAAATTAAACATAAATTTCACAAAAGAATTAAGAAAAGTGACTGCTAAGATAATGGGATGTGAGTTCTGTCTACTATTTTGATTTAATAAGGTTCAGTGTGCTCTACTCTGTGTTGGATTGTACCCACCATGTAGTAAAAAGATCATATTTATGTTGTTTCTTCCTATCTCAGATGCTTTGGTAGATGGTCCACAAAACGGTTCATGTCCTCGACCATGGGATATTAAAGTCCAAGTACCACAGATGTTTCAGGAAGATACAAAGAAGTTTCGTGTACCTCACTCTTCTTCAGTCAAGGTCATTTGTTTATTGGTAGTTTGAAAACCAAACACTAACCTCCTTAGTTTACAGATGGCATTGGGTAAACACTTGAAGGTTGTCTAATGATGTTTAAATTGGTTATAATTGTGGTGCAAGTACTGAAAGTACTTTTTATCTCCTATACCCCTGCTTCTATGATCTGAGGTATTTCTTACCCTGGTCCTCTGGGGCACCACAAGGTTGTTGGGTAGAGTGGATGGTGCTAGACACCAAATTCACTATATCTCCTTTGGTGGTCTTGCTTCATACATAGGCTTCAACCATCCACCAGCAGTATTTTATTGTTCAGAGTATTGTAAGGCTGTGGTTGTTGTTTTTTGGAGTACAAAGCTCCCTTATAACACCTAGTTTCATTAACGGACCTGAACTATCTTTCACTCATGTATACAATGCATTGTACTTGCATCTCTGGGATGTTAGTTCTGGAATGTAGATGCAATGTTATCTATAAAAAATAATGTGTGCAGGACCAGCAGTAAAAATGTTGGACTAGGTTATGCCAGTGTTTTTTCAGTGTTATTATTATACTTTCATTTTATGACTTTCTTAGAAAGCCCCTATGAGACCGAGTCTGGGGTGGGGGTGGGTGGGTGGGGTCATAGGATACTTTGGATTCCTGGATTCGAGGTCGGAGACACCACTCAGACCTCAGACCCAGGAGTCCGAGCTCCCCGCCCCATCCCCTGCCCCCTCGCAGCTGGCACAGAGAGAACCACACTGGGTGCCTCTCCGAGGTCACCTTTGTGACCTCGGAGAGGACAGAAAGTGGCCATGCCAGTGGGTTGGGAGGGGATGGTACTGTTGAAGCAGGGATATGAACTATTCCCAACCTTCCCCAGCCTCCTTCCCTCCCCCTCCCTGATGCGTCAGCTGGATGGCTGAAAACGCCCATCTAGCTAAAATGCAGACTGCAGGGATCATCTCCATACTCCATCCACTCTGTATAGGATCCCTGATGGGGACCTCCCTTGGAGGCTGATGGGAATCCTGATAGGATTGCACCCTTAATCTGTATAGGATCCCTGATGGGGACCCCCCTTGGAGGCTGATGGGAATCCTGATAGGATTGCACCCTTAATCTGTTTCATTAAGCATCACTGTAGATCATGTTAATATTTTGTAGGTGGCTTTCATGAACATTTTCTTTCCTTTGTCTTAATTAACACGTACTGTTACCATGGCTGGCTGGGGATTGCTGGGAAAAGTTGGACTTTTTCCTGTCTAGACATGCACAGGAGTCTGCCCTTAAGATGCCACAAGACTCTGTGTTGTTTTTGCTACAACAGACTAACAAGTGGTGGCTGCCCCTATGGATATGCGCCCAAATAAAACAGTGCAGAGATTTAAAAGTACTAAAACAATTCTTAAAATGCCTGGGAGAACAAAAAGGTCTTCACTTCATGCCCCAAAGACCATAAGGTGCCATGTGAGCCTCTCTGGGGAAGACATTGTACAGATAGGATGCCACCACTGAAAAGGCCTTCTCTCGTGTAGCAACCCACCTTGCCTCATTTGGTAGGGCACTTAGAGGAGGGCCCCCAATGATGGTCTTAGGATCCAAGTAGGTAAAATGGGAGCAGATGCTCCTTCATGTAACCTGGGCATTATTTATTTATTTATTTATTTCTATACCGCCCAATAGCCAACGCTCTCTGGGCGGTTCACAAAAATTAAAACCAAACAACACACAATTTTGGGCTCTAAAGGTTAAATTAAAAATCAGAACTTTGTATTGGTCCTGGAAACAGAGTGATATATATAGTTGCTGAAAATACTTGGCAGAAGCATACATGTGTATACCATACTTGAGAGAGCGCCTTCTCCCTTTTCAACCTGCCCAGTCACTTAGGTCATCAGCAGGCATACTCCTGGTGCTTCTGCACAGACCTATGGCCCAGTGGAATCCACCCAGAGAAGAGCCTTCAACGTGGTGGCTCCCTTTCTGTGGAACTCTCTGCCTCTGGAGACCAGGCAGGCACCAAGATGGTGTTGTTTTTGGAGCCTCCTGAAAATCTTTATCTTTATTTCAAAAAGTCTTCCTTGATTGACCAGTCCTGGTTTTTATTGGTATTCTCTCTGTGTGTTTTTTTAAAGTTTTAATGTGGTATTTATATTCTTTTATCTTTTATTGTTCACCACCCTGGAATCTGTTTAGATGTGGAGTGGTATATAGAAATTGTAAATAAAGAAACATCTATATTTCAGGAATGTCATAAGTGCCATGGGTGTGGCCGATACAAATGTAGTGGATGCCATGGTGCAGGCCGAGTAAGTGTTGGCTCTGTCTTATTCACTTCAGTTCCTCATTTTTTTCATGCTGACAGCAGCATCACACATGCTTACTGTTCAGCAATAGTTTAATGCTGTGATTCATGTTTTAATGCTGAGATTCAAGCAAGAACGAACCTCCCTGACATCTAGGGCCAAAACAGACATTACTTTAAATCCATATCTAGTGGCTATGTCTTATCCCCCGCCATTTTTACTCCAGAGTAGGTGCAGGGAGGCAATCTGGATCAAGGCCCCTCTGCATATTCTAGAATAAAAATGAAAAGAAGACATAGCTGTTAGATACAGATATAAAATCATGTCTGTTTTCGCCCTTAATTTGCTATCTGGAGATCGAGGCTTTTTGTTTTTTGCTTATTGAAAACAAAGGACTTAGAATCATGATATATTACTTTGGGGCACCTGAACCCTGTAGATAGCAGAATTTTTGTTAAACACTTGTTGAACCAGGTACTTGAGAAATTATAGGGAAATCCAAAGAATTATGGAGGGATCCAAAGAAGCCCATATACTCACACAGAGCATGTCTTCATACATCCGCCCTCCACTTCCTGTCTAATGCTGAGGGAAGCTGTCGTCTGGACAGAGTCTTAGATATTGTAGAAGTTCCCAGAGTAGGAAAAAAAGTCCTTCAGATCCAGTGGAGGCTGGCGGCTCCGATTTTGGTGCATCTGTGAATCCATTCCGGGTTTCAGTAAGAACCAGCCAAAACTCTGAAGGAGCTATCCAATGTGCAGAACCCTATCCCCAAAATAGGGTTCTGCACCTTGGATAGCTCCTTTAGAGTTCTGGATGGTTCTGACTGAAATGTGGAATGGATCACAGCCCCACCGAGATTGGAGCCACCAGCCCCCACTGTTTCAGATCTATAGTCCCAAAGCAATTTAGGGTCAAAATTATTTATTTATTGCATTTATATCCTGCCTTTCCCCCTCTTGCAAGGAACCCAAGGCAGCTTACATTATCCTCCTCCTCTGCATTTTATCCTCACAATAACAACCCTGTGAGGTAGGCTGGGCTGAGAGTCTGTGACTGGCCCAAAGTCACCCAGTGAGCTTCCAAGGCCAAGTCACCCAGATCTCCTGGCTCCCAGTCCAACACTCTCACCACTACACCACGCTGGCTCCAAAACCAGCACATGAGAAGCTATAGGAAGCCACTGATAAGGAGCAGCCAGTGACTTGCTGCCCTGGGAGGAATCGCTCACTGCACAGTGATCCAAAGGGAAGGGAGAAGGAAGCATGTCCTTCTGCCAGCTCTAGACAGGAAGTAGTGGAAAGAGGTGATGGCTCAGTCAGAACTGTGTCAGGCTGCTGATTGGTTAAGAGTTTTCACAGTCATCAGTGTCTGCACTCATGGACGCTAGCCAATCTGCAGCTGTGCACTGGCAAGGTGCACTGCTGACTGGTCCAGCCTCTGCCTCCACTGCCACCTCCCTATGTTTGCCATTTGCCAGTAAGGATGTGCTTCCTTAATTGTCCTGCAGCAGGAAATTCTGGCCAACAAATCACCCACTGGCTGCCACTGCCAGTGATAACTGTGAGCTCAAATGCATCTTTTGTCTGATTTCTTCACTAACATAACTGAATCTATACACAGACGTGAAGAAAAGCAATGCCTTATTAAAAAAAAGCACCTTTGTTATGTTAGAAAATGGCATGCTCAGGCAGGGTTTTAAAAAACATTTTGGAAAAATGGTTACTTCTAGAATTGGGTAATGTGTTATTTGCTTTGTGCCCCTGCAGATGCGATGTGTTACATGCAGTGGAGCCAAACATAAAGCAAAAGCAAAATATCTGAAACACCAGAAACGGTGCCAGATGTGTTCAGGTACTGGTCGCAAAAGGTAAGGTTCTTGAGGGTGTGTGTGTGTCATTTATTTATATGCTAATTTTGCTAAACTGGCTTTATGGACATTACTTTACTAGATCATTTCTGCCAACACCAGGGGAATTTTTTTGTATCTGGAGAGTCTTACTATAAAATAATATTGACTTATTGTCCATCTAAAATTATAAACCACAATCTGAAGGGGAAATATGCACACATTTTACCATAGTTAACCTTAGGATGCAATCCTATTAATGTTTTGACAGGAGGCAGCCCTACAATTCCCAGCATTGCTGGATGGGGAATGCTGGGAGTTATAGGACTTGTTTCAGTTTAAACATACATAGGAGTGTGCCCTTAGAGGCTTTCTCTACAGCAATGGTGGGCAACTTGTGGACCTCCAGATGTTTTGTCCTATACAACTCCCATCATCCCTCACTATTGACTATGCTGTCTAGGGCTGATGGCAGTTTTAGGCCAAAACATCTGGAGGGCCACAAGTTGCCCACCCCTGCTCTACAGTGATTGCTGTGTTAGCAGAGCCCAAGGGCCCAAACAGATATTACTTTACATTCATACTGCAACACATCCAGAGACTGCATGTAATCATCGTATTGCAATGGAAGGCTTATAGACACCAACCAAATGTGGACCCGGCAGCCTCATGCCCCCCAACAGAGATGTGCACAAGCATCTTGTTTGCAGAGTCTGAGTGGCCTGCATGCCCAGCCCTCGAGAGAAGCAAGATGATTTATGGAAAGAGGCATGGACCTGACATTCCAGGTAATGTCCGGAAGCGTTGGAGTGCAGTTGGCAGGTACTACAGGCACCCGGATAAGGGCTGGCAGGGGAAGAAGACAGGGAATTAATGGGCACCATTCCATTGGGCCCTATGCAGAACTTCTTTGTATGTGCAGGGAGAGGACATAAAGGAGGAACAAAAGGAAAAAGAAAACAAATTATAAACCCTGTTCGTTTCTTCCACACTCTACTTTGGGGGGAGGGGGGGCTTTTATCAGTTTCTTACCTTGTAATAATACGACATTAACAAGCCAAACCGAAATTAAATTAACACATTTCCAGTCCAAATAAGTCTGTGTCCCTCAGTTATAAATGGGATGTGACTTCCTAAATCACATCTGTACAGACATAGTCATCATCTTCAATAATAATTCCTTTAATTAAAAAGTAAATGTTGAGCACCACCTAATAAGACGGTGCTACTTGCATTAGTTTCACCGTGCACAATATTACTGAAATGAGGAGGACAGAAAGCGGCAACAAGCTCCTTCTCTACAGGGAGGTGATCCAAATCTCACCAAGGCCACTGGGAAGACTTCAGCTTCCAGTTTTTCTGCAATGCTTTGTCTCACATCTGACATCCCTTTATTGAAGGTTGTGTGCTGCTTAGAGAAATCCTGCCCTTTTGTTTCTCCAACTGCTAAACTAATTGACTTTACAATTATCTTTAAGTGATGCTTGCATGTCCAACCCTGGGGAGGGGCCATTCGTTTAAACTCTTTTATTAGACTCCATTAAGCTTAAAAGAACAGAGGTTGCATTGTGGGATAATCATGGCAATAATTTAAAAATGGTGATCTATTGGGGCTAACAATGTCTTAAAGTGCTTTAATAAATCAGCAGTTAACTGCTGCTAATCCGCGTCATGTTGATGCATTACAAATTTGCCAAGAATAAACATATGCCTTCTACATCTGTTGGAGGCAGAATTATATATTCCTTGAAAGGGTCACCTAGTCTTCTATAGTTGTGTAGGGAAATAGCCATTATGTACAGATGTCATTTAATTTCCTTCAATGACATGTGTTTCCAAATAATCTCTGTGCCACTGGTCCGGATCATGGAGCTCAACCAACTCTCTGTTGAATCAGAGAGTTAATTAAGAAGTACACGTGCTTTAATACCTTTAGCTCCTAAACATTTATCTCGGTAGCCAGGGTGGCACAGAATGGAACCATACCAAACTAACCATAGGGGCACAATCCTATGCATGTTTAGACAGAAAAAATCCTACAACTCCCAGCATGCCCCAGCCAGCCATGCTGGCTGGGGAATGCTGGGAGTTGTAGGCCTTTTTCTGTCTAAACATGCATAGGATTGCACCCTAAGACTCCTAATATGCTCTGCCCTCCACATCCCCTCTTCCTTTGGATTTATCAGTCTAACTATTGATCTTCTGTTCTCTCTCTCTGACTAAATTTCTCACAATTCCAAAAGCTAACATGTGTTCATATAAATCATGACTGCTCCAGACTATATATTAGAACATCCATTCTTTGTGGAAATCTGGTGACACCTATTGTACAGCTTCACTATCAACCTGCATTGATGGGTTAAAGGAGGCATATATTAAGGGAATTTCCTGAGAAATGTTGCTAGGCCTAGAGCCGAACCAGTTTAGAGAAAGGAGATCCATGATAGGATCTCCTGTTGTTACCTTATTTTTTTAAAATTAAAAACATCAACAACAGCTGTTCAATGGGGCCTGTGGTAGTGGGATGGGAGGGGATTAAGCTTTTTTCCCTTGGAATTTTCCTGGCCTAAACAAGCATGTTTTCCCCCAGGGAGGCAAATAGAAGCTTCAGGGGTGGTGGGATTTAGATCAGAAAAATGGTGCCCATGGAAACACCCCTCCCTAACATCAATGTAATAATACAATTAGAGCCTCCCTACTGCTTTTTCATTTTTAAAGGAAACATTGGGAGATCTGATCATAAATCTCCTGCATCTCATCTAGTTTAGCCCTTATTCACATTCTTCTGGTTTCCTTCAACACATCTTGAATATTTGGAACAGATGACAGTATCCAATTAGGTCTTTCTGCATGTGGCTAGTCCTGCCCGTTCTTTTCTGTGCACAGAAAGCCCCACCAGCCCTGATCGCAAGTGGCCCCTACCACTTGCATGACATGATACCATGTTTTTGGAGGCAAGCCCTGAAATGAGCGGAAACACTCATTTCTGTAAGGGGTAGGGTTCCAGCGACCTCCCCCCCATTCCAGAAACGAGTGTTTCTGCTCATTTTGGGGTTTGCCCCTGGAAGTGCGATATCACACCGTGCAAGTGCTAGGGGCCGCTTGCAGATTGGAACTGGCAGGGCCTTTCGTGCATGGACCAGAACTGGCACGGCTGGCCATGTGGGGAAGGACCCAATTGGATACTTCTAGGGATGCTGGAGAAATCTGCTGTGGACTGAAATAAGGCCAGATTCGCAAGAATCCGACCTGCAGGGTCCACAGCAGACCGGCTCTCCTTACATCTGTGACCGCCAGACTCCACGCAGGATGGTTTCCAGATTTTAGAAAGACAAGGTCTGCAAATATTAGCTGCCATTCGTGGACCGTGGGAAAATTGTGGCTGTAAATCGTGTATTTTAGGCCATTTGCGGATATAAAGCATTTTAAAGGTGAAATGTACATAGATGTAAGTGCTTTATGGCCACAAATGGCATAAAATACATGATTTATGGCTGAAATTTTTCCAAATTCTTGCCTTTGAAAAACTGGATAGGCACCCCGTGAAATCTGGTGTGCACATGCAGGGCTCTGGGGAAACCTAGACTGGACTTTGGGGGATTCGTCTATCCCTACATACTGCCGAAGGGCTATAAATTTGCCACAGAATTTAACTTTAGGTGTAATTCAGGGGCAATTCAAGCCACAATATTATATATTTTTCCCTAGTGAATTTATCCTATATTTTGTGCTTAGCTTTTCAGAGTTCCCCCCTCCTCCTTACTCTTCCTACTTAGGATGGGGTGAGCTACATTTAGAATAAACCAATAAATGCACAGACTTCAATTTTACATCTAAAAGGTGCAGTACTTGTTCTGGAAGAGGCAACAAAAGCTGTACAACCTGCCAAGGAGAGAAAAAGTTGCTACACTTCATTCAGCTGATAATAACTTGGTATGTGGTCTTGTTGTTGGTGACCCTCTTGTTGTCTGAAATGAATTGTCATGATTGCTAAAGGCTCTTAAAAGACCAACTTTCTATGTGATAAAGGGATTTTCAACATGAGGCTGTTAACGCGCTCTGTCTACTTTCAGTTTTGTTGCATAAGTGAGATGCCAGCGCTATACAAAGAACTTTTCCTTTCCTGCTTTTCCACTACATAACCTCTAGGTGGCACTGTGGTATAGCAGAGTAGCAGAAATACACACCTGAACAAGTGTTTTCTTTCACTTTTACAAGTGAAAGCAGTTTTCCCTGCTCTAAAAAAACTCTCCGAATGTGCTCTAGTCTTTAGACACAGCAGTGAAACTGGAGGGTCATAACAGCATCTGAAGAACTCATAATCAACAGTGAACAGGGAATGACAAGGTGCACAATAAATGCCTCATGTAGGAAAGCTCAAATATTCAATAACAGATAAGCTCACCTTCTCTCTCTCCCTCTCATAGATGATAGATAGAGATAAGTGGTAGCTCTTCTTTTCACATTTATCTCCACCTGATTGGTCAACACATGATTGTGGCCACTAGCCCTGCCCCTGGACTTTTTGCCTTGACCCTGACCTTGGCCAGACTATAAAAATGGGCCCTACATATAGTCAGGAAGACTATGAGAGGAGGGTGCATACATGGGTTATATGCGTTATATAAGCTGTATAAAACTTTTGGGCTTTTAAGTCAACTTTAAAATAGAATGCTGATGTTACAGAAAATTTTGGAGTTTTTCCAGTACGCTTTATTGGGTTTGAGATAGATTGTGCTAAAAGAGAAAGCACAATAAAATATTCCTTTCCTGGATCTTTCTGTCTTGAATTGTTTAACAGTCTGGATAGGGTCTTATGTCCTTCACTTGTTATGGAATAATATCACTCCATATTTCAGAAAGCCCTGTATTGCAAAATGTGCCTGTGTGGTGTCTGCTAAAGATTTTCTATTGCCTTTATGTCTTATAGATAGAGGCCTAATACAAAATATTTCAGATTCAAATTTCTGTTGACAACATTTGAATCTATTTGAGGCTTGTAAATCTGAAAGTAGCCGAAGCTTTGTGGAAATGTGTTTGAATCCAGAGCATTAAAGTTCTAAAAGATTCAGTGGTATAGGAATGGAACGGAATTAGCCAGACTAAGGCTGCAATCCTAAACATTCTTTCCAGGAAATAAGTCCCATTGAACTCAGTGGGACTTACTTCTTAGTAGACATGTATAGGATTGCACTGTTATTATATACACATAGGTGCTGGAGTAAAACAGATGACATTAGTGGACTGATGTAATTAATGGCTGTCATTTGAGCTGTTTGGTGTTAGAATTGACATGTGGATGTGAAAAAACTTTACTTTTTAGAGTTTATGCTACAGAGAAAGCATGCTAGTCATTTACGCTCAAGGACTGGAGGCAACATGCTGGGGAAAAACAGAACCCTCATGTCCCACTTGTGGATTTCCCAGAGGCATCTGGTTGGCCACTGGGCTGGAGTACATAAGCCTTTGGTCCCATCCAGCTGGGGGTCTTTTTAGGGTATTATCCATGATATTTCACTGTATCATCTTTTTTGGGTGGTGGTGGGGAACATTTGTAGCAAAATAACTCAGATAGTCCTAAAAACCCTCTGTTTGCAAATATCTGAATCGCTCTCCAAATGTGCTGTACAATTGCAATTTATTATAAATCGAGTGAGTGATTTTTGTGTGTAGTTCACCCCCGTCGTAGAAACTGCCAGCTCAGTCAGACAAAAGAAACCACATAGCCCACAAATATGCTGATGCCACAGTTTTGATCAGACCCATAATCCAGAGCTGAGGTGCTCTCTTATAACATTGTTTTAGACAGGTGTGATATTATGAACAGAACAAGTGGGACCTTCAACACAAGTTGCTGCTTGGAGTGCTCATGTTCAGGATTCCTGTCACTCTATTTCATTCTCTCTTCCCTATGGTTCTCCCTCCCGGAGTCTCCACTAAGCTGTTTTTTTCACCCTAAATATTTTTCTACCTCCCCCCGCCAGCACAAGCCTGCTGATCCTCTTGTCTGTGGATGGTGTTATGTTGGCTACGTCAAGACTAGCACATGGAAAACTGAGTTTGATATGAGACGCTTAATGTGACTTTATGTCAGCCTTCACCAACCTGGTGCCCTTCAGATGCTTTGGACTTCGACCTCCAACAGTCCCAGCCATCATGGGGTCAAGAATGCTGGGACATCTAGTCCAAAACATCTGGAGGACAGCATGTTGTGGAAGTCTGCTTGATGTGATATGTTGCTTCCTCAGGCTGCAAGATTGCATATGATTCTGTGCTTACAATAAAAGAATCCCTTTCTTTTCTTCTTCAGACAGAGTTTCTTTCACCCCAGTCACCTGGTTCTTTCACCCCAATCTTGTGTTCTATAAGATGAGTACAAATGGTTTGCAGAGAGCTTTGACTTATGACAAAGTCCTGTTTCTGAAGAGTGCCTTGCAGAATCTTTCTCACCTTTTCCTCCTTGCCATTCCTCCTTAGTTTGTCTTTGGGAATACCCACACAGATAAGAGAACTCTACAATTATATTGATACAATATAAAGTGTTTATAGAATGCATTGGCATGTGCCAGTAGGGGTAACTCTCTGAAAATGTGTAGTAGTTCATCAATGTGCATGTATGTTTTCCCTAACAAAGGAGTGTGAGTTAGACTGGAAAACGGGTTCAGGAAAAAAGGGCAAGGAGCTAAACACCCCCTTCTCTTCCAGCACTACCATTTTGATTCAATGTGGCACCTTAGGACTACTTTTAAAAAGAACTTGAAGTGATGGGAAAGCTGGTCATGGTACTCTATCTCATCTAGTTTGACTCCTAAATTCTGTTTATTTAAATGTGAAGCTGTTGCCTCCTGATTAATAGTACATGACATGTACTTAATTGTAATACATGTAATGGTTTCTGAAGAGAAGCATTAATTTTAAAATGAAATTACCTCATGCCTTCTTAAAAGTTCTATAGCAGGCTGATAACTATGAAATCCTATCTTCAGGATTATTCTGGGAGGAGTTCCTTGCCATTTCCAAAAGCAAATGACAGTGTCACAAAGAGGCAGGAACTCTGACTCTGAAGTATCTCCCCTTTTTCTTTCTCCTCAAGCTACACTAGTATCTTTTGGGTTCCTTCCTCTATGTTCTGACTTTCTGTGGCTTGTTCTGAATCAGTCAGTCCTCAATTGCCCTCCTTCTTCATGGCTATATGACTCCTGCCTACCTCCTGTGCCCTTCTAATTCATTGATCCTTTCCCTCTTACTCTAATTGTCCATTTATTGTAGATCAGAAGCCACCAGTCTGTACTTCCATGCTCTGAACAGTACCTAGCATATGGTTTATGTTGCTTAATAAATGTAGGGGTTATTGGTTGTAGCAATAAAACAAAAAGTTGTGAGTAACAGGTGTGGAATTGGGAGTTATTCATGGAAACCACCAATGATTCATAGAAACCTGATGAACGGCTTGCTGGACAATCAGTAGCATTTTTTTCCCCACCATAGTATCTCCCATCAAGGTATAACCAAATATAAGGAACCTTTCCTTTAGCAATAGTCAGCATATGTATATATCAAGGTAAAAGCAAGCAAACAAACAAACAAACAAACACGTTACTGCAAACATATGACAATTATTACATCAATTCTAATAGAGAGCCAGTGGTGAGAGTGCTGGACTGTGAGCCAGGAGACGTGGGTTCTTGTCCCCACTTGGCCATGAAGTTCCTTGGGTGACTTTGGGCCAGCCACTGAGTCTCAGCCTAACTTCCCTCACAGGGTTGTTGTGAAGATAAAATGGAGAGGAGGAGGTTCCTTGGAGGAAAAAGGGTGGGATATAAACGTAATAATAAATAAATAAATAAATAAATAAATCACAACAATGTTGAAATCAGTTTACAAATATCTTATTGAACATATTGCTTACAAGACACACACATAGCTGATTGATACCCTAAAGGTTTTAGGCTGCAATCCTAAACACACTTACTATGGAGTAAGCCCTATTAAACACAGTGGAGCTTACTCTGAGGAAACATGCATAGGATTGTTCTATAAAACTGAGATTGTTCTATAAAACATTACAATTTCCCAGACATGGTTCAGTCACAAAGATCAGAATAAAAAGGACAAATATTTTCACTCTTCCAAATATTGGACCAGATGATCTATAATTATTTCATTGCTTAGGAAATAAATCTTTTTTCATATCTGTACCCTGGATAAAGATGGGTTTAGCTGCAAATAGTCACAAACAAGTTCCAAGATTTTCCATCCCAACTAGTCTTTACTAAGTTAGGAAAGTTTGTCTGCTCCTTCACATTGTCAAGCAGTGGCAGCCATATTCCTAGAGTAGGGGTGCCCATGGGTGCCATGGTGCCTACTGGGACCTCCAACTGCACCCATAGAATCATAGAATAGTAGAGTCATAGAACAGTAGGGTTGAAAGGGGCCTACAAGACCATCAAGTCCAACCCCCATGAAGTTGTGCAATCCCTGCCCCCTTCAAAGATTTATTTTTAATACAAACTTTGAAAAACATTAGGGTGCCAGGATCATGTTCCTGCACCTGCTGCAGATCCGCTGTTGGTGGCAGGCAGAGAAAGAAAGAGTTGCTTTCGGGCCCCACCTACCTTCTGCCCACACCGACCTTTTCCCTTTGGTCTCTCTCTCCCCACACCCCATCTCTAGCCTTGCTGTCTCCCTAGCCCTTTTCCTTGACATTTCCCTCCGTTCCCTGTCTTTCTTCTTTCTCTCCACTCCTAGCCTCTTGTTTTGCACTTTCTCTTCCCTCTACCTTGCTGTTTTCCCCTCCCTCCCAGCCTCTAGCCTCACTATTTCTCTCCTAACCACCACCTCTTTAGCTTACATTTGACTAGCCAGGCCCCCCATGGCAGCCATTATGTGACTAGCTACATCCACCAGGGGAGCCATGTTGTGATGGTGACCACAGCAGTTTTTCAAATTCCCAACTGTGCCCACAGGTCCAAAAAAGTTGGGGACCCCTGTCCGAGAGAATTATGTTACCTCAGCCACACCTTGATAAATGCTCTGATATAGTACCCTGGACCTGTCTTACTTTGCAGGAAAAACAATGTATATGAATTCATTTCTGAACATCAGTTAAACTTTCCAAGGGAACTGCTCAATAAAGCTATGGGAAAGAACATATTTAAAGATGAAAACACTCTGGTAAGTATAATACATCACGTCAGGGCAGGACTTGTATCCTCCATATGATGATTCCAAGTCCAGCTGAACCGCTTAACAGTGTAATTTATTTAGCTCATATAGCCTCCTAGTTTCATGCTGTCTTAATGGAAATGTGCTCAGACACCCCATGAGATTTCAGATCACCTACACAGATTGGAGCCATAGACTGGTCACCAGCTACTAGATGTTCTGTTTGCATTTGCTGTTGTTAGCAAACCACAAATATCTCACAAAGGATTTGCTCAGTGTATTTGCTCTTTATAGAAGATATTCACACCATATTCCTTTTTTTAATGTATGTTTCTATTCCTCTCACTAGCAGAGATAAATCTGAAACCAGAATGGCAATATTATATACGAAACTCTCAGACTCTGGAAAAGCAAAGCTCAGCTCTTATGTACTCATCTATTATGATTTTGATGTCTGGGTTTTGAGAGGAGCTGATGATGATTCACCATTTTTCTTATTGGTGCTAACAATTCCAGAATTGCGAAATAAACGTATCACGAGCAGTAGTTTCACATCCACCATGTTCATATAATTTATATTCAGATTATGTAAATTATAAAAAATTGGAACATGCAGATCCACTTTGGCTCTTCAACTCCTGATATACTACTCTTGCAGCTTTTGATGCTGAACAAATCCCCCATAACTGATAAAAGTGATGGACAGGCTTAGACAGGGAAAGTGACTGTAATAACAGCATGCTTGTTCTGATTTCATCTTGCTGGACAATGCATTACGCGCAACACACAATCTTCCTTAAGCAGATAAAGGAAAACAGCAATTACTTTAACTTGTGTGCCTAGTATGTTAATAAATGCAGGGTGTGTGTGTGTGTGTGTGGGGGGGGCTCACTTGATCATAGGGAGAGGGATGAAGGAGAGTGAAAATGACTCTGTGGAAGAGAACTGATTGTCTTTGACGCTCTTTTTAAATGTCAGGTATATCCCCTTGTTGACTTCCCTTGTCCTGAGATCTCTCTGGCATCGCAAAGAGCTATTGCAGAGCATAACGCCACATTCACCAGTACATCGTGCATACTACAGCAGGTATATTAATTCTGCATTTCTCTACTTGATTGCTATCAACATTTTAATCCGATTAGGAATTTTGAGACCATAGCTAATTACTAAGGAACCCTCCCTCCCTGTCCCTGGCCTTCTTTCTCTCCATTCCTAGCCTCTTGCCTTGCACTTTCTCTTCCCTCTACCGTGCTGTTTTCCCCCTCCCTCTCTTACGTTAGTTGAACTCAACATAAACACATCCCAAAGTAGATGAATGCATCTCTATAAAATAAAACTTTCATATGGCCTTTCGAAGCAAATCAACCATTTTGCATATTTTAGTGGATTTTATTTTACAATTTCTGCTTCCCATTCTCCAACCTCGTTCTAGGGAAAGGCTGTGGCTCAGCGGTACAGCACTTGCTTTCCATGCAAAAGGTCCCAGGCTCAATTCCTGGCATTGTTTTGCTGGTGTCTGGAGGCTGTTTTGGGGTGGTTGTCTGAAACTTAATCCAGATAAGACAGAGGTACTGTGGGCTGGGAAACCAACTACCCTGGATGGAACTTCACAGTGGGTCTTAGATGGGGTTGCATTCCCCCTAAAAGACCAAGTGTAGGAGTCCTTCTGGACTCTGTGCTAACAGGGGAAGCCCAGGTGTCCAGGAGTGCATTTTACTATCTGGAGAAGTCCTTGCCTCAGTTATCCATGCACTAGTGATGCCCAGGCTGGACTACTGTAATGCATTGTACATGGGGCTGATTTTGAAGACTGTTCAGAAACTTCCGCTGTTGCAAATGCGGCTGCCTGAGTGTTGGTGCGGGTGAGGCAATTTGATTATATAACACCTATACTGTGCCAGCTGCACTGGTTACCACTGTATTTCCAAACCCAATTTAAAGTGCTGTGTTTTTTTTTACCTTCAAAGCCTAAAACAGTTTGGGACCCAATTACATAAAGGACCACCTTCACCCATATCAGCCTGTCTGCACTTTAAGATCAGCAAGAGAGGCCCTTCTCATTTGCCCACCTGTGAGAGTAGTTAGGTAGGTGATCACACAAAAGAGAGCCTTTTCTGCAGTGGCCCCACACCTCTGCCATTGGGGGTCTGCAAGGCCCCAACGTGGCAGGCTTTTAAGAAGGCCCTGAAAACATACTATTTTACTCTGGCCTTCCCCTGATATGTTTGCTGTTGTTGCTGTTTTTATTGTGTTCTTACTGTTTTTACTGTGTTTTTATTGTTTTTAATACCACATCCGTTTTTATTATTTGTTTTATTGTTCTACATTGCCATGGGAGTGCTCCTGCCTTGAAAGGTGGCCAAGAAATATTTTAAATACATACGTACATACAATTTCCAGATAGGACTAGAAAAACCTGTGCCTGAAACCTATGAGTTGCTGCCAGTCAGTGTCAGCTACTGGGCTAGATGGACCAATGTTCTGACTCAGTCTAATGCAGCTTCCTATGTTCCTGTGCATTCATATGGTCAGGATACATCAGGAAGCCAAATTCTTTTGTTGCCATAACAGTTCTTTGAAGGCACAAAGAAGCTCAGGTGTTGTTTACTTCTTTCTGCAGAGGAACATTCTGTCTTTGATTGCCAGACAACAGACAACTGGGGATGGCTACCTCTGACATATCCAGTTTATGAGCTTCCCTGGCTAGCTATTGCTGGAGATAGATGCTGGATGACATAGACCAATTTCCACTTTGCTAAAAATTATTCTATTTTATTATTATATAAAGATATATAAAGAGTGATGGTCAACGTCCAATGAGGATATGGCACAGAAAGAAGAAAGATATATTATATTATATTATATTATATTATATTATAGTATTCTAACATCTGTTATATAAGCATTAGGAGGAAAACCTCATTATTGTTCTCAGTAGGCTCTTGTAATATGAAATTGGGCATATAATGCCAGTGCATATTCACTTGACCAGCTATAGCTTTCTTTCATTAAGTGTTCTTTGAATTCCTGAATTTGTGGATAATTACAAGTTAGAGCTGTAACACTTTGTAATGAAAGTGGCATAATGCAATTCATAACTGACAACTCAGAGTAATAATCACCATTGTTGCTGCTGCTGCTGCTGCTTCCATGCTGCAGCCCTTTCATTTTGCAGGCTACAAGCAAACTTGTCCTAGCGTATTGTAAGAGCATGCTGCAGTATCTTCATTGCAGCACGAGGTGGCACCAGTAGTACAGTTAGCTCACTTATCCCTCATAAAGGCTTCATTCCCAGCCTCAATGTTAAAAGAATTTTGTAGTCAAATATTTTGACTAAATGTGTTGTTTTAACACGTTTACAACTGGTGAATAGACATGATGTCCCTGAAACTCTCTCGTTGCCAAAATATAACTGGCATACTACATCTGAGAGATTATGTTAATTATCGCAACCATGCTTAGCATATAGTCACAAGCGTTCAAGAGCCTGACATGCATTATCCCAATAATCCTTGCTATAACCCTGTAATGTCAGGCAGCAAGAATTCAAAACTTTAGACATGAATATCGTACTCTGCACGAACAGGGGCATCATCAACCTATCAGAAAAGGCAAAGCAAATTTAGACAAAGAGCAGAAATGTCGTGGATATATGTGGAAAAGAAGGAGTCATCTTAAGGATTTTTTGGAAATGCTACTCAGTTAACTAAGATGATCATTATTCAGCAAATTTAACTTCTCTGTGCTTTAGAGGGGCTAAAGTGCTTACTCTACAATATTCATATTTTAATCTGTCCATAGACTGACAGAATTCCAGCAGTTGTAATGATTGGAAAATTGAGAAGAGAATCCAAAATATACAAAAATATACTAAATGTATGGCTCAGACCAGGGCTAGCACCAGCAATGGTACTTTACCATAGACTTGGTGCAGTTTCCTGCTGTGCTGCTGATGCAGCATGTCTGCATGTCACACACCTATATATGTTTACTCAGGAGTAGGGTTGGGTGAGCACCAAGGTGCTCACCCCCAACATCAGTCGCAGCCCTTGAGCATTATTGTTGAATGCTCATTCAGAACCCCTCAAAGCCATACCCCCAGAGAAGCCATACTCCTCTGGAGTTCTGACTGGTTCTGACTGAAACCTGGAGCAGATTCACCGCCCCACTGGCATCAGAGCCACCAGTCTCCACTGCATACTCCTAGTGTTTGGCTGTAATCCTTGAAGGGTATAGTAGGTGGCCAGTCTTCCCTGTCCATCTCCCTTTCCCCAAGGGGTGAAACAACCTTGGGCAAGAGGATCGCATGTGATGGAAAGCTCCAGGAAAGATGGGAGTAGCACTGAGTTTCTTTTCCCACCAGGAATGATAGATTGGACTTCAAGCTCTGTCGTCTCTGGCAGGAAATGATACTTGGAACATCTTTCCTCATCTGGGGTGATGGGGCTTTTTTTACAGCTCCACAATCCATGGTGGGAAAAGAAATTTAGGGCACAATCGTATGCAAGTTTATGGCCTGCTTGGACCTATGGCCTGGAGTAGAGCCTTCCGTGTGGTGGCTCCCTTTCTGCGGAACTCCCTCCCTTTGGAGGTCAGGCAGACACCAATATTGTGTTGTTTTCAGTACCTGCTGAAGACTTCTGTATTTCAACAAGCCTTCCTCAACTGACCAGCCATGGTTTTTATTGGTATTCTGTTTTTTAAAAACTTTTAATATGGGGTTTTATTCCTTTTATCTTTTATTATTCTCTGCTCTGGAATCTGTTTAGATGTGGAGCAGTATATACACGTTGTAAATAAACAAAGAAACACATAATTAAAAATGTTTAGATGAAAAAAGTCCTCCAACTGCCATGCTGGCTGGAGAATGCTGGGAGTTGGAGGACTTTTTGTCTGTCTAAACATGCATAAGATTGCGCCCTTAGAACGTTATTTTCCATTGGAACAGATACTCATTGCCAAAATCTGAGCAGGGGCGTTTGCATATTCTAGCAACCCTGTGTTGAATGTCAGATGGACTTGCGGACCATTTTTTAACTCTTTGGGGAATTAAATTAGTGCAAATTTGCACTTGTCCTAATGCTCACTTGCGCTAATGCACATTAGTGCTAATGTGCACTCATGCAAGTAGGACGAAATTCTTATACTCCCTAAAAAACTCAGATTCCATCAATGAGCAGACAATAGAATGAAATACGCCTGACAATCTGCGAAACACAGATGGAATGGATTTAACAAATTCCGTACATCTCTACTTCTGAGTGTACGTGCAAAAGATCCAGTTTTGTGGACTAAGCAAAATCCACTTGTTCCACTCCATCCTCTAAATGCTAAGGGGAAGAGATACCAATTGTAACCCACACACTTACCTTGCTTGAAAGTGCTTTCAGCATTGGCAGTAGAAACCCAATAAAAGAAGACATGCAACTAGCAACTGTAGATGGTAACTGACAATATCAATATAGAATTATGGTATGCTGAGTCTTTTTGCTTTTGCGGGTTTTTTTTTGGGGGGGAAGATAATATTTGTTGCAGGAAAATACAGTGAAATGGAGTTTTCAGGTGTATATTCATTTTGCATTTAATACAAAGGGTCTGCTCACATCAAAGATGGCATAAATAAAAGCAAAGAGCTTTAAAACAGCCTCTGACATCAGCCTTTTCAAGTCAGCAGCACTCTGCCTCTTAAACACATTGCATTCCCTCTCTGTGTTCAAGGGGAACATAAAAGTGAAACAAAAAACCTGAATGTAATATTTTCTAAATAGAAAATCAAACCAGAGGGAATGCAGGCTGTTGATTTATCCATCCCTCTCCACACTGCAGACCTCTGTTGCTGGAATTAATCAGATGCCCAAAACTCTGCTTGTCTTGTAAATGCCACACAAACATTTCTCTCCGTGTACCCAACTCTAAACCTGTCTGCAATCACCTACACCCTTCTTTCAGAGACTGATATATCAACTGTTCTTAATTAAGCTCCCTGTGTCCTTATTAAAAATACTGCCAGGCTGTAACAGTAAGGACATCATGGCCTGCTTATCTGACCTGGTTGTGTCCAACTAAAACAAGGGTTTGGGGAGGCTGTGATCCTATATACACTTCCCTGGGAGTAAGTCTCACTGAAGTCAAAGGGGATTGCTCCTGAACAGACATGCACAGGATTGTGCTGTAAGGACACTTAAATTGTAGCATTGTCCAATCTGGGGGGCTTTACACAGCATACTATCATGAACACAGGAAGCTGCCTTTTATTTAGTCAGGCCGCCCACTGGTCAATCTAGCTCAGTATTGTCTATGCTGGGGAACATGGGCAGGAAGGTGCTGTTGCACTCATGTCCTACTTGCAGGTTTCCTGTGGGCAGCTGGTTGGCCCCTGTGTGAACAGAATGCTGGACTAGATGGACCCTACGTCTGATCCACCATGCCTCTTCTTAGGTTTTTTTGCTGTGCACAGATGCACATTTCTTCCTCTTGCTGTTTCTTCCGCTCTGATTAAGACAATGATGTAATGAACGCACAAGGGTACTTTACCCATGCACTACAAAATACGTGTCTTCTTCCACACACAGGAATCATGTCAACCAAATCCATGTTCATGTGGGTGGGTGGGGGTATACATCTAACTCCTTGTTTTGATGTTATGAGAACACTCTTGTAGAGGTCAGGTACATGCCTATCAAATAACACTAGCAGTAATCCTTAGCAGCTGGCCGAGTAAAGCCAAGCCGAGAGATGAGCAGCACTGCAGCCATTCTGATGATATTCACATAGTCCTGTGCACTTGCGCTGAGGCTCAGACGCTTCTGTGTGTCAGTCAAGTAGCTCCCCTACCTCACCTGTCCTTTCAGATTGGGCCTTTTCACCTCTCTGTCTGAGACAAAGCATATGATCAGCAGCTTTACATGCTCTCTCTTGTCACTACACCATGCCACTTCAGACTGCAGGCGAGGGAATCAAAACACACACACACACACCTGTCTGTCCTGTCAACATTAACATGTCAGAAAGCTCAGCTAGACCCACATCCCTGGCCTGAATGTTCATTTTGTATGCGCAAAGCATTTCCTGCGCCTTTCTAAGGGTGCTTTTGAAACAAGAGGAACGGTTTCAGATGGGTAGTATGGGTCTTTTCTGTGGGAAATAAATGCAGCATGAAGAGGCCATCACATGTGATATTTCATATCGTTTTGTTTTTTTGCCCTCAGCGACAGACCATTGAGCTCATTCCTGTCACCGAAGTCCGCTACCAATATGCAGAGAAGACGTACCTTTATTATATCTATGGGACAGAGAACAAGGTACATGCCCTGGACTATCCAGAGAGGTACTGCTGTGGTTGCACCATCATCTGACAGTGGAGTGCTTTGCAAGGAGGGTTCCTAGTACAAAACAAGCTATTGCTATGGCTAAATTGTCTACATGGGGGTGAAACTGATCCGCCTTTAGTGCTGGTGAGAACAAGATGTAGCCTTTCATTATCTTGCCTGTCCAAAGTAGGCTTCAGAAAGCACAGTAATCATAATCTCCCAAATATGATTTATGCTACAGTTTCAACTATTATTAGTACTGCATCTCTTTAGATTTAAGCATCTGCAACGTAGTGTCTAGAAAGAGCAACTTTAGGGGGAGAACAAGTGATGGAAATAGAAACAACTGCAGAAAACCCTCAAGTAATGTACATGGAAAGACATTTAAACTGAATACAATATGTTGATTGATATTTTTTTAAAAAAATAGTTTGGGATCAGTGGAAGGTAGGGATGGATGAAGCTGTCAATTTTTGGCTTCTCTCAGTTTTTTATTTTTCCAATCTGAAGTTTGGTTTGTCTTGAACTTTGAGAATTTCTCAAGTCTTACATTCGGTTCATCGCAAATGCAAAGTTTTTTTTTTTTTTTAAAGTTTGCATGAAAATTCATAAGCATTTTTGTGCACATTCCCCCCTAATACATGTATTTTGGTATGCATTTTGCCTCATATACACATTTTTTAATCAGTTTTCCTAATAAAATGCATATTTGAACATTATTTTCTCGAATATATGCATTTTTATACATTTTTTCATTGGAGACTGCCACTGCAAAATTTGGAAAAGTGCAAATTTCAAACTGAGTTTCAGTTCACATACTGGTTCAAAAATGTAAAATTAGGTAAGTTCACATTAAAATGTGAAATGAACAAATTTCTCCTCCTTCTCTACTGGAAGGTTATTCAATCTTGCTCAGAATCTTTTTAATGTATAAAGAAATATGTAGCATGTACCTTGTTTTCTGAAAGCTTACACAAAAATACACATATACTGATGTGCTAAATTATAAGCTGGACTTTAAAATAGTTTGTGTTAGTAGAGTGTATTACATTGGGTACAAGGGATTTTTATCTGAAGACAATTATATATAACAATTATTTCTAATCTTTCCTATTGCTATGCATAATGTTCCACTAGAGCAGGGGTAAGCAACCTTTTGGGCCATGGATACATATGGCAATTTGAGAAACCGTCCTGGCACCATCACAAAATGGCTCCCATAGGAGGTGTGGCAAAAGACATGTAACCAGTCCAGTAGATGGAGTACAAGGCAGAGGTGGGGCTCAGTCCCACAAAAGACTAAACAACTCCTTTGAACCCACAGGTTTCAGCACCAACAGATACCTATTTCACAGTAAGAAAAATGCAGTAAGAAAATGTGTTAATTTTTTAAAAAGTGGGAGGGGTAGGGCACTTTGACAGGTGCTAAGAAAGGTGCCTGGGGGGTGAATTAGTGTCAGCAGGGACCACATTGTCATACTAGAGTAAGGGACAGACTACAGTAGTAGGCAGAAGGGGAGCATCATGAGATCTACCTGCATGTAGTTTCCAAATGGTTTTTATACACACTGGAAGCCAGAGTGGGCAAATTTCATACTGGATCTCAGAGACTAGCGTGTTCTAATGGGATGGTGTGTGTTCCACTAACTGGACGGATGGATCTAGGAGAGTGATGTTCAAGCCCTGTTCCTCCTATGTACAAATGTATTTATGCATAAAAACAGTTTTCTCTGAATAAACATATGGCCAATTATGAGCCATTTCTTCAGGAAAACTAGGTGTTAGCACTAAAACTACTTCTGTGACTGTCCCAGATGTGTCACAAAATGAATCATATTTATAATGTGTGAATCCTCCTTACCTTGTTTACCCGTTATTTCAAGCCCACCTTGTTTATGATATACAGGAAAATAATAAATAATGAACAGAATGCTTATTGCTCTGCTTATTGTGTTTAGCATAATACCACACTCATTCACCAACTGCTGATTCTTGGCACCATCCATGCATAAGAGGGAGGTATCAGCAGAAGTACAAAAACAACTTTAGAAAAAGCCCTAAGGCAGGGGAGGGGACCAAAAAACAGCCCAATGAGGATTATGTATGCTGGGATGATAATGGTTTGGGTAGGGTGGGGTTGGGGGGAGGCAGTGGAAAACCAGGGGGAGGGGGAAAGGAACCAGGGGAGGGGGAGTAGAAATTGGGAGTGGCTGGAAACCCGAACCAAAGCTCTCCGCATTGTGACTTTTTGTTGCAGATCCGACATGCTTTCTCCCTGTTTCTGACTGAGCAAGACATGATTTTCTACAGAAAATACACTTTTGCTCATTTTTATGCAGGAGAGCTGCGATTAATGATCTTTTTAGGAAAGGACTGGGACCATTCCTTTTGAAGTTTGACCACTAGAAGGAGGTAGTGGCAAAAAAATGCATGTCTTTTATGTTTGGTAGGAAAAACACCAATGACAGTGCTGGCTTTACAGAATGTCTGTCTGCCTGCGTATGTATCTGGATTGTTCACTGGCTTGCATTTACACTGGAAGTCAGGCAACTGCACACTTAACGTGTTTATACCATTCTTCCTCATATGTTTGTCCTGGGTGTTACTGTGTGATCCACAACATGCAGAAACAAATTCAAGGAGCCAAAGGATTAGAGCATATAATATGTTGCAAACCCAGAATTTTTTTAAAAATTAAACGGAGCTTTTTAGAGAGACCTTAAGCCAGGACTGATATGTGCAGAAGTGCTTGTTATTCCCATTTCTAAAACTGGTGGATGTTTCTTTGAAAAGGGTCCCTCTCACATGGAGAACCACACTAATGAACACTGTGCCCGCATGGACCGGCTTAAGCTTGCATACACTCAGACTCAGATGAAAATAGGGTCGAGCTTGTAAATCTCTTTTTCTCATGCTGCACATCACCCTCTCTCCATTATTACACATGCTGAAGGCCTGACGTTGTCTGGTTATGGGCTAGATACACATTCTGAAGATAAAGCAGGGATCTTTTGTTCTTCAAATAGGGTTCTTCTATAAATCACACCTTCACACGATTCTTTTACAAACCACTTATTGGCATTAGGATTAGGGTGGACACAAGTCCTACTCCACAGAGGACAGTCCTCTATTTGAAGGCCTGTCCATTCCAAGTCTGGTTTCAAGGTTAAGAATCATAAGGGAGAGCAGGAACCATGAAGTTGCCCATCAATGCCAGGCACCTGGGCAGCAGACTGAGCAAGCACGTGCATCACCTGGCCAGAGTTTCCCAACTGTGGTGAGGTGCACTGCATGTCTATTTAAATTCTAGTAATTATTTCCAAATTTGAATCTACACGTTTACATTAGCACAGGCAAATGTTATGCAAATCTGTGTCCTCTTTTTTTCTCTCTTGTGTGTGTGTGATGAATTTCCTCTTTTTTGGTGATGTGTAAGTGGACACCCCAGTTAAGATGTGATAGTAAGATAAAGCTTCTATAACCTAGCATCCTATATTTATTACATATTCGGCAGATTACTCCTTTCTTCTTTCATAAACACAGAATAATACCTCTTTACTATCTAACAGTGCAATCCTATGCTTGTCCACTCAGAAGTCAGTTCCACTGAATTTAATTAAACCTAAGCCCAGGTAACTGTGTAGGATTGTACCCTAAGAGAGCAATCCTATGGCCGCTAGACACTGTGTAGACAGCCATAGGATTTTTTGGTTTCTGGGAACCAAGTTCGTCCAACCTCGATTCCCAAAAACCGCGTTCCCTGCCCCCTCCCCCCCAGCACATTTCTTCCACTCTGCCGTCATCTCCACGCTCATAAAGAAAGCGTGGACAGAGTGAAAACAGGGTGTTCCTGGGGGCGGGGAGGAAACTGTGGAAGTTGTTTTAGCTTCCTATCCGGTCTCCAGGCCCCTTCCCTCCCTCTTCCTCTCAATGAAGCTGCAGCTAGACTCCCCAAAATGCATGTCTAGCCACAAATGCAGGGTGGTTGGAGCATGGAGGAGAGGATTCCTTCCATGCTCCAACTGCCCTGTATTGGATAGGTATCAACCTCCAAGTTTGGAGGCTGATGTCTATCTCTATAGGATTGTGCTCTAAATTGTTTTTTCAGTCCAGGTACATCTGAGTTTGGCATCTTTGATATGACAGCTGGAATTTCACTAATTAATTTAATCAGGTGTCAGTATACAATACTCCCAATGATGTTTACTCAGAAGAAAGCTTACTCTAAAGTAACTGTCCTTACGATTGCCGCCTTAGTGACTAGCCTGTTGATAGACAACAACTTTGCTAGACTCCAAGGGGAAGGTATATGTTTCACTAAAAGGAATCGGGTTAAAATCAGGTTTCACAATTTAACTATTTTTTTTTTTTAATAGAGTCTAGAAATGTTTTGGCAGAAAACAAAGAATCTAAAGTTCAAAAGTACATATTCTGATTTCCAGAGACAGCGTCAAAGCTCTGTTTTGCAAATCAGTACATTTCACAGCCACTTTAAAGAGCCTTTGGAATAAGTGAGCAATACAAATTAGACAAGATCATGCACTTGATATGCCAGTTTACTGCTCCGTATAGTCATCCGTAACAGGAGTGGACAATACACGGCCTGCAGGCTGCATGCACTGCAGCCCGTGCTGTGTCATGTAGTGGAGCGGCAGCAGCAGCCACAAAAATTGTGCCAATTTAGCAGGGAAACAAGGTGTGTGGGAAGTGCATGCCTTGCTTCCAAGTGGAACTGCACTCCCAGAAGCCTCCTGGAAGCACAATTCTGCTGGGAATCCTCCTGGAAGCTTCCCACACATCTTGTTTCACAGTTAAATTGGCACAATTTTTTGCTCTCAGCATAACTCTATACAAATATAATAGTAAACATTGTTGGATGTGTTTTGAGTTGTAAAGTAGTTGTATTGTGATTGATTTTATGTGTGTGTGTGTCTGTATTTAAAGAAACTCTTATGGTCATAACCACAAGACAGTGTTGGTTTTCAATCCAGCTACACCTACATTTGGTATCTTTTGATGCCATGTTTCAGGGCCAAACTAAACATCCAAACAGGGCCAAATTAAACTAATCATGCACAGCAGAGCTGTGTGTGACTGGATTATTTACTTTAGTGTAAGCTTGCATGAGCCCAATTTGGATCAGGACCATGGTTCTCCAGGAGGGGGGATTTCTTTCCCCTCCCATTGTCATCCAAAAATTCCACCCACCCCCATGCAGATGGTGTTAATAAAAGAAAAATGCCTCCACTGATCCCAGTGAAGACTTAAAACAACAACAACACTCCTCTATGGGGATGTGTGGAATTTTGGGATGAAAATGAGAGTGGGCAAAGTTGAAATACCCCCCCCCCCCAGTGTCATGGTCCCAATCTGAATTAGGATTGTGTGTGCTTACGCCAAACTAAAGTAAATAATAGTGCTGTGCCGAAAATTTCTCCCACATTTTTTTCAACCATTCTCATTCAATTTGACAGAAGAGAAATTGCTTTTGAAAAGAAATTCAGTGGTGAATAAATTTTGAAGAAATTATCATGGGCTGGCTTTGGGTTTCTTGGGCTTACCTTATTTAAGAGATGACTGAGGAGTGTGCACAAGTTTCCTGTTTTTCATTGTACAATCATCTCTCTGGCAGCTTGTAGCCTCCTCAGCTTCCTACATTTCAATGAAAGCCCAGTTTAAGGCATCATGAGGTAATTCCTCCCATAGGAGTTTTTCAGATCAGGAAGTGCAGGCAGCCTGGGAGGCTAGCTGTGATTAGGTAAGCTCAAAAACACCACAAAAATAAATTATAAAACATCCTGAATGAGGCAGAACAATGGAAGCCCCTTTCATAGGGGAAGAGAACTTTTAGGAAATTGGAGGCCAGGTTTTGGCAGAGCTCTAATGCCAACTCATCCCTGGAGCTAGACACAACACTGCCCGCCCCCCGCATTGTGGTGGATGAAAACTGGGGGCCAGCCTGCCAAGACAGTTGATGCTGTTGTAGCATGAAACCCCCGCAAACCCTGACCAAAAAAAGAAAAGAAGGTGGGCTACAAGCCCTGCCAATGGGAATCCCTACCTGTGAGAAACTATTGGGAATGTCTTCTTCCCCTGGAGAAATTTGTTGAAATTGTCTCCCAAATTTCTCTGCCCACAAATAAGGTGGAGAATTTCGAGAGGCCATTTGTGCACAGCCCTAATAAATAATTAGTCATTTATTTTGGCCCTCAGAAGCCAGAGCAAGACAAGCTATTACAGAGGTAAAGAATATACAGTATACAGCAAGTAGAGGAAAGTCTTCAGCAATGGATTCTAGCAGGAGGGGTGCAACCATTCAGGCAGTAATCCTTGGTCTGTGAGTAGTGATGTTACACATACACAGGAGTGTTTCTGTTTTCATCTGTGAAAGCCTGGAAGATACGCTGTCGTAAATATCCCAAAGACTCCACTTTGTGGGCAACTCTGGAATACGTTGCAGCAAGTCACCCTGCAGCAAACCACCACTGACCATGCTGGCTGGAGATGATGGGAGTTGCAGTTGCAGTCCAACACATCAGCCTGGGAAAGGCAAATATAAATTGTCCCTCAGAGAAGTGATGGTGCTCGAAGCTCTTCTGGGTGGCTTCTGCTGGTCTTGTGTCAGTGTAGCCTGAAGGGGTTCAAACATGATGAACTTCTTGGCAAAAAAGTGAGTGTTCTGCATCATGGACACATCTGGGGTAAGCACTTGGCACCCCCTGAGACTGGGGCCTGGGACTCATGCAGTCATTCTACCCAGTCATTTTTCCATTCGTAGCAGGAATCTTTCTCCCTCTGAGGACTTGTGAGGACAATTCACCTGCAGTTGTTGTCTACAGAGTAAGGTGGATACTTATGAAGTGCCAAAAAAGAGGAAATGCATCATCAAAAAAGAGGACAAAAAGGGCACATATTTGTATACAATTTGCATATGCTAATTCATATGTATATGCAAGTTTAGAAATATTTACTATTACGATTTAAATAGAAACACAGTAAGTCACACCATAGTGAGGAAGACTCTGACTGGGTGATCTGTGCATTTGTTTGTTCAGGTGCTGACTGTTGATGGGCAATAGTTCTTACGGTTCTTTATATTTAAACCAGACCTGAACAGAGCAGGCCTTCAAATAGAGGACTGTCCTCTGGTAGCCCTGGAGCACTGTCCTCTGTAAAAGAGGACACATGGCCACCCTATGTTCAGAGGCCTTATCCTGGCAGGGATTTGAGGTCAGAAGAGAACTACAGGACAATGAGGAGGGATGTAGACTTACCATTCTAGACGTGGAACATTGTAGTTACTATCAGCCAATTGCTAATATTCCCTTCCTGGGCAAGGTACCCAAGTGGGTAGTTGCCGTGCAGCTCCAAGATCTCTTGGATGACAGTGATTTTCTGAATTCACTTCAACTGGGCTTTTGGCCCAGCTTGGGCACTGAGAAAGAGCTTTGCTGCATACCAGCAAAGGTTTCGCCCCCATGCAAAGAGCAGCTTCAGAGGAGGGTAAACACCCACTCCACACATGCTGACATCCTAATAACTATTTATCACCCCTTCCCCAAGAGGATCCTATTTGCATTTATTATAACATTGACTTGTATGTTAAATGCAAAGAAGCATTTGACATCATGTCAGCCACTGACATGACTATATAAGCTGGCAAGGTCTCTACAACTTGTGAGACATCAAGGCAAAAGCATATATGGAAGCCCACTTGGGGCTTGTTAAATCTTTTGTTTTGCTGCTGCCTAGAGAAGCTGGAGTGGGGAATGCTGTGTAGGCCTGGCCTAGGCCTGGATAACCAAATGGGCCCTATATGACCCCAAATGAAGTGTTCTTATCCCATGTGCTGGTTACATTTTACTACCTGAATTTATTATAGTTAATAAAACATTACCAAAAACTTGGTGGCTAGCATGTGACTGAATTTCAGTGACACTATTCCTGAAACCCCTACTTCTCAACCCCATTAATAACACAATAAATTTTTCTAAGTGCCAAACTATGCATTTCTTTAGCCAGCTGATTTCTTCCCCGTGAGCTTATTCCAATACAATAATTCAAACTCAAACACCCCCCTCCCCCGGTTTAGAAAAGAAAATAGAAGTTACGGCCATACAGCTTTCAACCAAGCACCAAAAAGCACGGATATTGTGAGCTAAGGCTGACAACCTTAGTTTACAACCAAGCTGTAACACCACAATTTCCCCTAGGAGACACAGAGTGCAAGCAAAAATTTCATTCTCCCAAGGCTGATAAACCATGTGGACAGGATGCAGAATAGGTTATGCAGAAGTGGCTTTGGGACTGTGGAAAACTTGTCCAGAAGGACTACAACTCACATAATTGCCAGCCAGCATGGCCACTGGCATCCTCTTTCCCAGAATTAGGATGGAACATAAGCGATCCACCAAGGAACTCCAAAACAGCTCCTGCGTCTCTCTTAGATCATGGGCAGCAAAATATTGTTAAGACCTAGGAAATACTTTTTGGAGGTGGAGAAAGGATCTAAAGTTTCATTTTTGTTCTACATCTTTGCATGACTGTAGGCACTTTCCCCTGGGAATCTAGAAATGAATAATTTTGAGCCCTTAACGTGGGGCATATAAAATATCCTCAAGCGTTGTGTGTGTGCATATTTGTGTGCATGTGTATACACACACAAACACATGTGTGCATATTTTCTCCAACAGCATTTTGTTAATACTGAACAGGCTGAATAATAGTGATTTTTCAAGCAGAAATGTGAAAAGATAATATAATGTCTTCTGAAGGTAAAGGCTATAGCATGGTGAATCAGATGAACTGCATGGAGAGGAATGGGATGCGAGAAGGGAAATATTCTCCCCTATCCTACATTCTGTATTTTGCCTCTATTTTCTTGGTGATACTAATGCTTTATTAACTGGAGAAAAGGAACACCTTAAATCAGAACTGCTTTACACACATGCATAAGCTCTGGAAAACAACAACGAAGCACCTATCTGGCATCACAGATGAAGAATGCAGGGTTGTTCATGTCTCTGCTGCATGAACCAACCTTTACACAACTACGCACTTACTCAGCAACCGCCTGCTCCGATTGTGTAGAAAGGCCCCAAGATCTATGTTAAGAGGAATCCGGCTTCTTCTACTTATGATGAAATGCCAAATATAAAGTAGAGCAATATAAAACTACTCCAGTATATTGGCTTAGCTACCCATCCAGCTCTGAAATTCTTCACATGCTGACCTCCTGACATAGCTCATTTTTGTGGAGACAATTTCCCCGAATTGGACTCTTCTTTCCTTTTCCAAAGCCTAGTGGGTTCCCTCCCGCTCTCAGCTGTCCAGTAGTAAATACATTTAAGGATTTTTACATTTACAATGTGGTCTACCCTGTCTGAAGACTGCCCTCGTTAATCTCAATTTGGAATCCCATTTTAGGACACAACTTCAGTCTAATTTATTGCCATATTTGGCTTTTTACTTTCAGAGATGTACATTTTCTTCCTAGTGAAACAAAACATGGTTACATCATCCACAAAGCAGTTGATTCAAAAAACAACAGTACCCTGTGGCTAGTTGTTAGACAGCTCAGTACAGTAAACATCTCATTTATTGGAGTGATAGGCCCATATTGCACAGCTTCATATCAGATGTCATCTGTCCAACAACAATCCAGTAGCAACTGATAAAACACATTTTTTTTTTTTTTACTTTCTGGACATCACAAAGAATAGAGAAGTTTTGAGAGGGAAACTCTGTCAAGAAGCAGCCAGACAGAGAGTTCTCCACCTTTCCTTCCAAAAAAGTCAATGTTTTGTTTCTAAGAGAGCAATCCTATATCCCCTAGACAGTGTCTGGAGGAGATAGCATTTTTTGGTTTCCCAGCTCCATGCTCGTAGACAGTGCTATGAGCTTGTAGCTGGGAAACCGTGCCCCCTGTCCCCTCCCCCTTGTAGCCGGGGCAGAGAGAACCATGATGGCTGCCCCTCTGTGCCTGTCTGTGCTCATAACATGGAACATGGATAGGGTGCAAAGGGGGTGTTTTCAGGGGTGGGGAGGAGACTGCGGAAGTTGTTTTAGTCAGCTTCCTATGTGGTTTCCAGGCCCGTTCCCATCCTCTCCCCGAAGCCTCACTTAGATGCCTGAAATTTGTCATCTATGGAAAACTGCAGGGCAGCCAGAGTACGGAAGGAATAATCTCCTCTGTGCTCCAGCCGCCTTGCATTGGATAGGCGGGCGCCTCCAACTTCAGAGGAAGTCGGAGGAGACCGTCTATCTCAACAGGATTGCGCCCTTACTGAGTTGAAGAGGACTAGGTTTTCTACTTTTAACCTTAGGGCGAGTCTAGAATGTGTCACAAGTGTCCTCAACCATTTTCGCCAAACGCTGCTATTTAAATTCTGGTGTGGGCCACATACCGTTTTTATTAATTTGTCTAGGAGAGTTATTCCACATGTTTCAGTCACATTATTCTCAAGGTGGCTTACAACAAACAAAGCCACACACACACACAACTCTTTCCCCACACATACCTATATGCACACACTCATACAACCCAGCAGCCCTTAGACCTGTGTCTGACTGTGCTTCCCCTTCAAGCTCTGTGTTCCCAGGGCAACTGGCAGTTGGACCAAGTGCTCTTGCCAGCAGTGGGGAAGTAAGCTCCCTGCAGCTGCTCCTTCTGTAGTGATGTGTGTGTGTGTGCAAGTCTGGTCTTCCTCTTGCCAAGATTTTCTTCCTGAGTCAGAGAGTGCAACCCCCCAGTGAGCCTTGGTCCCGTGGCTGATGGGAGAGGCTAGAGCAGGGATCCCCAATGTAGAGCCTGTGGGTATCTCCAATGGTGAACTCCTCACTCCCTGCCCCATTCATTTTTTTTTAATAAAAAAATTGAAAAGCGTTAGGGTTCTCCTTCCTGTTTCTGAACCTGACACTGATCAGGTGGGCAGGAAGAGAAAGCAAGGCGAAAGGGTAAAGGCGAAAGAAAGAAAGAGCAAGGCTAGAGGCTACGAGGGAGGAGAAACAGTGAGGTAAAGAGGTGTGTGTAGGGGAAATAGTGAGGCTAGAGGCTTGGGAGTGAGAAACAGCAAGATAAAGAGATGAATGTGAGAGAAAGAGCAAGGCTAGAGGCTAGGGGCTAGGAAGGGAGAGAAAGAAGGCTTGGAGCAGGGCAGGGAGAGAAAGAAGGCGGCTAGGGGCAGGGCAAGGAGAGAAAGAAGGCTAGGGACTGGGAGTGGAGAGAGTGAAAGGGAAAGGTCTCTGTGGCTGGTAGAAGATTGAGCAGTCCAGGAAGCAACTCTTTCCATTTCCCCCCTCCCTCTCAGCCTCTAGCCTCACCATTTGTTTCCCCTACCACATCTCTTGACTAGCTGGGTGCCCATGACAGCCATTACATGCCTAGCTACATCCACCATGGCAGCCATTTTGTGGTGGTGTCCACAGCAGCTTCTCAACTTCCCAAATATACCTATGGGTCCAAAAAGGACCCCTGGGTGTGCTTCCCTTTTGCTCTCCAGTCCCTGGGCAAATACTGCCACCGCTTTGATGGTTGTAGTGGCATTGTTAGTGGTGGTGGGGAGCAGGTACTGTTTTTGGTTTGCAACACAACACATGGCACAGTTATTGGTAGCCTAGAGTGCCCGTTGAATGTTCTAGCTGTGTGGGAGCCATGGACTCATGATTGGATGCTGCTTCTGTGACCCTCTTCTTCTGAGGCCTTTGGAAGTTAGGCAGGTAGCTACCAGAGATAGGGCTTTTCCATGGTGGTTCCTGGCTCTGAAATTCCCTTCCCACTGGCTGAAGGTTTAATTACTTCCACTGTTTTGTTGTAATGATGTTTCAGTCTCTCCTCTGTGGGCAGTGAGTCTGCTTTGGATGTTCAAGGGAGAAGCTGTGAGATCAGGGTTGAAGCTAGTATGGGGATCTTCCTTTGTGCACAAGATAGATCTCAAGACGGCTGAGGCCAAGGTCATCCCCAAACAATATGCATTTCTCTTGGCTTCAAGGAGACTGTAATTTCTTCCATGATCTGTACAGTCACAAACATCATCCCATGGTCTTTTAAAGCAAAGCACAGTTGGCAGGATCCACCCAAGAATAACAAGAGGAAAAAAGATAACATTCATGCTAACATAAGGCAGGACAGACAGCCACTTCTTTTCTTTTCTTTTTTCTATAAGAATACTGTGAGATGAAAATACATGAAACAGCTACATTCTAGATATTTATAGACATCAAGCTATCTGAATACAAATGTAACCTTGCTAGATCACAGTGGATTTACAGGCATGAACTGATGGGCAAGTTATATGCATGTAACAAAGCCCTGATAATGCTTCTGAGTGGAGGAGCAGCAGGAAAAAGAGGAGTGCTTGGCTCTCCCCCAGACATTTTTTCTGCTCAAAATCCTCCTCCCACAAGCTACTTTCCTTCTCTTTGGCTTATAAATGTGAACAACATAAATGTGTGGAATCTCATGGGGGGAAAGCAGCAAGGACAGGGGGTGGGGACGACAATGACACATGGTCTTGCCACTTCTTCACCCCAAATCACAGGCTCCCAGGGCTGCTTTTCTTTTCTTTCTTTCTAAATTATTTTTAGGGAGTGATCTTATGGCCGCTAGACAGTGGCTAGACAGCCATAGGATATTCTATTTTCCAGGAACTGACCTAGGAGCCTGTGCTCTGAGGTCAGTTCCCAGAGAACTGACCTCCCCCCACTTCCGCACTGCCTCCGGGGCAGCACGGAACAGCCCCGTCCTCTGCGCTTGCAAGAGGAGCATGGAGCGGCCAAAAAGGGGCATTCCGGGGGGCATTCCGGGGCAGGGAGGGCAGAAATGCCTGCATGACACATTGGATGTGTCATACAGCAGCCTCCTCCCCCGCTGTGCCCTCCCGCGGCTAGACAGCCACATTTGGCTGTCTAGCTGAAAATACAGGGCAGGGGAAGTGTGGAGGGAATGATCCCCTCTGTGCTTCTCCTGCCTTGCTTTGGATAGGCGGTTGCCTCTGAGTTCGGAGGCGGCCGCCTATCGGGATAGGATTGCGGCCTTAAAGAAGTTGTGCGCCTCTGCCATATGGCATTACAGCTAGCCTCAATGGTAGTCAGGAATATTGTATTAACTGTGTTCCTCTTGTACACTAAATCAGCTATTTTATCAAAGGAGAAAACCAATTGGGTATGTTTCATTCTTTGTAATATTTCAGTTATGAGTCAAAGTAGAGAGAGAATTTGAGTTTCCATGTTATAGTAGGTGCTCGAGGTAGGCTGTGTGGGGTCTGGCTTGACTGCCAAACACACACAGAAAAAAACAGTTATACAAGTGTTTAGCTCCCCACATGTTTTGAGAAAAGAAGTTCTTTATCAAGGGATTTCCTTCTGTGCTTTTTGGAAGACTGCTTGGCACAGTATTGGGTTGCTGCTTACCTTGACCATCCCAGCTGTTAGGCCTATATTCCTGGCTCTCATGCCTATAGTTGGCCTGTTAGAGTCAAAGTAGATGTCTGGGCAACCACGGTTTTGTTCAACATGTGTTCTCTCAGTCCACGTATAAAATGTTGGTGAGGATGGGGTCTACTCTTCACACAAAATAGAGTGAATGTGGGAGCAGAGCAAAATATGGCCCCTTCCTCTGCTTACCTTGCTGCCTCCACTAGATTTAAGCAGTTTTTTCCTAGTTCACCTCCAAATGCTGACGTGAGAAAAGTGGTTAAAGCTACAAAGTGCAGTGAGTAAGGCATGGGAGAGTCAGGTTTCGCTCCACTCCCCAAAACATTCTCTTCTGTGTAAAGAGTATACCCACCCTTGCTTTATATGTGAGCCGATCATAAGAAAATAAGAAGAGATGTGCTGAATCTGACTAAAGGCCTACCTAGTCTATCATTCTTTTCCCACAGCAGCAAACCAGGTGCTTATGGGAAGTTCACAAACAGAACATTAAGTGCAATAGCACCCTCCCACTTATGTTTCGCAGCTACTGTTACTGAAAGGCATGCTGCCTCTGATACTGGAGGTAATATATAGCAATCATAGGTAGTAGCCCTTGATAGCCTTATCCTCCATGAATTTGTCCAATCCACTTTTAAAGCTGTCAAAATTGGTGGCCATCGCTACATCTTTTGGTAGCAAACTATGCCCTGTGTGAAGAAGTACTTCCTTTTAACTTCCCTCAATCTCCCACCAATCAGCTTCATTGGATGACTCTGAGTTCTAGTACTGAGAGACAGAGACAGAGAGAAACGTCTCCTTATCCACTTTCTTCACACCATACATAATTTAATACACATCTTTAACATGGAGCCTTATTAAAGGGGCACATGAGTCATGCCCTCAAAGCTTCTGCCATTATATGCCTCACAATTCTACTACTCATAAAAATGAAATCTGGGGAGCGAATAATGTGAAACTTGGCATCCGTAATCTACCTGATGAGTTCTACTACTGTGCAAAATTTCAGAACAATCCAATACAAATTGCCTCAGATACAGCAATGGAAAAAGTGCCAAAAATTGTTACATTTGTACTTTTACTCCAAGCTTTGGTTCAGCATATCATATATTTCTTTCAAATTCTGCGGAAAACTACTGATGTACTTTATTCAAGCTTGCCTTTCATTGGTTTGGTGAAATTCTGAGTAATAGTTTAAAAGTTATCAAGTTTTTTTCTGCCCCATGAAAGCCTATGGCATCAACTGCTGGCAGAATTATGTTGGGCATGCTCAGTTTCACTCTGAAGCTGGAATGCTGCCGGTACTCCAGTGTTTTGAATTCCTCTGTTCCTGCCAGCATTCTGACGGGGTGTGGGGAAGCAGGAAACCGCTAACTGAGATAGGAGTGATGTAATTTTGAAGACTGAGGGAATCACTGTCACAGATTGACAGATTACTGGTGAGGAGGAGCAGGAGGAAAAGGGAAAAAAAAACACTATACTGGAATCCTGTGCAGGCTTACTCAGAAGTAAGCTATTCTGAACACACAGGGACATATCAATTCATTTGTACACATCTACTCAGTTAATGACTTTGTTGTGTTTTGTTTTTTAGTTTGTGTGTTCGCTTTTTCCAGAACACTGTAATAATAAATGTCCATTTGAAAAACCAGCAAAATTCAGTGATTAAAAAACCTGCCAGTTGAAGACCAGAGTTAAGGCTTTCTCATGTTGGCTCAAGCTCCACAAAGCGAGGAAACTGGAAGCTAAGCCTTAACAGACGTGCCCAGTGATTGGCAATGGTAATGATGTTGTGCAATGTCACGAACTGTACTTGCTTAAAGCAACAAACAGGCATGGGTCAACTCACAGGAAGATTCCTCTAGCAATACAGTAAGGCTCAGATGCTTTATAAGACAATACAGAAGCAGGGCAACGTGAGCGTCTTTGCTGGTTCCAGGCACTCCATCCTCCCCATCTGGATTTGAAAGGCCTGAAAGACCAAGGAAAAGTGTGGCTGCATGGAGGGTAAGTTGTAAGCAAGCACAATTTGAGACATTGCACAACATCATTACCGATCATAGGGCGCATCTGTTCAGGCATTAGCCTTAGCTTCCCATTTCCTGGGTCTGTGGAGCTTCCTCACAGCTGTGGAGCTTAACTTTGGTCTTAAACCAGCAGGATTTTTGATAATTGAATAGTCATAATGAATGCTATTGTGTGCTTAAGTTTGATTTTAAGGTGTGTGTGTGTATGTGTGTGTGTGTGTGTGTGTGTGTGTGAGAGAGAGAGAGAGAGAGAGAGAGAGAGAGTGTGAGAGAGAGAATATCCAATATATATGTACGTGTATGCACTGTTTCCCCTGCCCTACTGATGCAGCCCAACATATGAATGGGACTGAGTGCACACACTTCCCACATATATATTTGGGGATGAAACATGAAAATGCTACTGATGACTATCCAATTCAACATGCTGTAGGCAAAAATCTCTTCGTTGGTTAATCTCTGCCCTAATTTGTGGAGAAAACCCTGCTTAGAGTCTCATCTGTGAAAGAAATGGGAACAAGAGAGGGACAGAAGTGAGAAGTTTCTCTGCAACTGTGCCAAGACTATGGACTTGTGCATCACTCTTAGGTTTTCATAAGCTATGTAAGGCTTATCTGTCCTAGGCATCTGTAGGTTCAGGTTTTATACGGCATATGATTTATGTACTGTGCTGTCTGATGTTACTGTTGGCTTTTTATGACTGGATTATTGCTTTTAAGATTGTAAACATTATTGTAACATTTTGAGTCATTAGCCATTCTGAGGTTGGGAAGGGCAAGGTATGATAACATACAAAATAAACACATTGTCTGTCTTGCATTAAGAGCCTGATTGTCATAATGCCTGTTTTCCTGTATCCACTGTGGAGTTTGGATCTTGGAGTCCCCACTCCCCCTCTGGTTGTTATTTGCTTCGCTGCAATACAAGCAAAATGTCTGAGATGTATTTATTTATGGTGGCAGCATTTACCCTACCTGCTTAGACCAAGCTCTGCAATCAAAATATTAGTTTTAGTACTGTTGTTGGTTCAGCCAGATTCCTCAGCACCTGAAACTGACTTATCTGTATAATAGGAAACGGAGAGGATCAAGGGAATTGTGGTAATTCAAAAAGCTTCTCCCTCTTTTCTTACATGAGCTGGTTTCTAAGAAGGACCATTACAAGTGAATGTTTGCAGGGAAAGCACATTTTAGATTTTTTTCTGTCGCTGTTACGGAGCCATGTGTGTTCTGGCTGCATGTCTTTGCTTTATTACTTTTTTCTCCAGCCTTTGGTTTCTCAGAACAGATGGCATTTTCTGTTACTTGAGCTGCTGCTGGAAGTTTGTATGCTCTTATCAGTGTTAAGAGACACAATAGCAGGGAGAGTGATTTTATCTGGTGCTGAAGCTACTATGAAGCAGGCTAAATCCAAAAGGGAGACTTTGCCCTTATCGGCACAATTTCAAATTTTACCAGGCTACTTAAATATCACTCTGATATTAATTCACTTAAGTCTGCATTATGAGTAATTCTGAATCACTGGCAACATGCCAAAAGACTCAGAGGGAAAACTGTGTGTCAAGGGATGGACGAACGTCCCTTACCTGATCCCGACGCTTGCTTCGTGGTAGGGGGGAGGTGCTCCGTCCCTCCCCGCCAAAATTCTGGCCAGGGGGGAGGCGCCCCGTCCCTCCCCGCCGAAATTCTGGCCGGGGGGGAGGCACCCCGTCCCTCCAGCCGCAAAACCTCATCTCCTGCTGGGACGCAAATGGCGGCGGCCGTAGCCACCGCTGTTTGCGTCCCTGCAGTCAGCCGTGATAGGCTAAATAAATGTTTACGTAGCCTATCATGGCTGACTTAAAAAAAAAAAAGGTGTACGCAAATGGCAGCGCCCATGGGCGCTGCCATTTGCGTATGTGCTCCCCCCCCCCAAAGTCAGCCGTGATAGGCTACGTAAAAATTTATGTAGCCTATCGCGGTGTTTTTTTAAAATCTAGCCGTGATAGGCTATGTAAATCTTTACGTAGCCTATCACGTTTGTTTGTTAGTTTGTTTGTTTGTTTTCACTTGGAAATGGCGGCGGCGGTGGCCGGTCAGAAGACCGGCCGCCGCTGCGCCACCGCAGCGCCGTGCCACTGCAGCGCCGAGCTGCCGCCAGGGACATTCGAGCAAGGTAAGTCCCGTCCCGGGGGGGGCGTGGGGGGCAGACCGTTTCTCCACCAATTTCGGGGGGCCGAATGCGCTGGCATTTGGCCTCCCCGAGATTCGTGGAGAAATTCTCTGACATCCCTAGCTTTGGCTGAATAGAGAATGATAAGAGAGGGGGAAATGGGAAGTTGTTTGGGCCTAGGAGCCAGTAGGGGTGGGGAACTGTGAGAGGCACAAAAGCTGCTTCTTAATATGATGGTGATCATTATTCATCATGTATGAAACACCTCAAGGTTTTGAGGTGCTTTACAAAGATTTTTTTTTTTTTTAAATGGCCGCTTTCTGCAGGTTCACAAGACAGGCAGTTCAAAGCTGTTCATGCATTCAGTGAACGGGTGAAGGGTTTCTTGGGGCTGCATGGGCTAGCCCTACCCTCCACTGGAACTGTGCACCCCCCCACAACAAACACCAGTTGGATGTTTGTGAGAAAGCGCCCTCTGCACCTGCAAATGTATGCATGAGAGCTTTTACATTCAGGGAGGGATCCTGATGGGTCAGTGCCCCTTCTCAAGTGTAGGAGCTCTCCACGCTTCCATCTGTAGGTGCAGAGAGCTCCTTCTCACAAACATCCAACTGGTGTTTGTCAGGGGAGTAGGGAGACTGCACACAGTTCTAGCAGCAGCCAGGGCTATGGCCCTGAAAAACCCTCCACATCATCTTTGAATGCATGAGGGGTTCACGTGAATCTCCCTAAGAGAAAGAAGAAACAGGACGGAAGAAGAAACCAAGCAAATTCAGATATCAGGTCTTTAATTTACAGTTCTTTAATTTACAGGTTGTTGTTGTTGTTGTTCAGTCGTGTCTGACTCTTCGTGACCCCATGGACCATAGCACGCCAGGCCTTCCTGTCCTGCGCTCTCTCCCGGAGCGTGCTCAAGTTCATATTCATTGCATCGGTGATGCTATCTAGCCATCTCATCCTCTGCCGTCCCCTTCTCCTTTTGCCTTCAGTCTTTCCCAGCATCAGGGTCTTTTCCAGAGAGTTTTCTCTTCGCATTAGGTGGCCAAAATATTGGAGCTTCAGCTTCAGTATCTGTCCTTCCAGTGAGCACTCAGGGTTGATTTCCTTTAGGATTGACTGATGTGACCTCCTTGCAGTCCAGGGGACTCCTAAGAGTCTTCTCCAGCACCACAGTTCGAAAGCATCAATTCTTTGGCGCTCAGCCTTCCTTATAGTCCAGCTCTCACAGCCATACATTACTACTGGGAAAACCATAGCTTTGATTAGACGGACCTTTGTAGAGTGTTAGAACTGGACTGGGATGAAAGGGTTCCATTTGAGAGAGAGAGAGAGAGAGAGAGAGAAGCCCACTATTCCAGAGGTTCTAAGTTTGCACATACTTTCAAGATCTGTGTTTGTGATAACACCTACCACAACCCCTGGCTGAGTCTTTGCTTGTCTCCTTAATGTAGTCTCTGAGAGCCTGTCTTTCTCCTTCAACAGGTATGACCTGTTGAAAGTTATAATATGTTTCAGGCACCCAAACTGTTTGTAGTGTTCAACCAGTACAGCAGGGATGCTGTGAAGTGTGTATGGGGTTGTATCCAACATTAGTCTAATTTATGTTCCATTCATTTCAATGGGTCTACATTAAGTAGGGCTAACAATGGGTCTACATTAAGTAGGGTCAACCCATAATTTTGTAAACTTTGCAGATTTGTGGCACTTCCTTTAATGTGGAAGGGTTAACGCTGGCGAAATGGATATCCCATTCTCCCCTGCAGCCTCCTGCCATTCCCCAATCTGCTCCAGAGAATTGGGGGACTCTGAAGCAGATTTGGGGTGCACAATGTGGGCAGCATGAAGGAGAGGATGGGAAAGTCCCACTGCATGAGCAGAACTCCCGTTGAGGATTGGATCCAACCCGAAATAATTTTTCTACCATTACCTTTGCTTGGTGATGGTGGGTTTTTGGTGACATATCTAGGTTACTTAGATTCTCATAGTAAAATTTAAGCCCTGTATACCGAAATGCAAGACACGAAGATGGCCTTACATGCAAAAGGAAATGTGCTGTAAATCAAGGCTGCCACTCTATACACACTTACCTGGGAAAGCAGCTATAAAGAAAAGGTGATAACTTGGATTGGCAAATATATGTGGTATACCTCCAGATAGCCAGACATAGGCAGTTGTGCTTTGGAATGGCCTCAGAGTGCTCAGATCTAAGAAAACCTGGAACAGCCATGTACCTTGACCCTACCGTGGTATCCCCTGGACTGCCTATATTAAATGCCAGATCAATAATCTTAAAAAGAAACTTTGTAAAGTTAATCACAGTATTTCATTCTTCCATTTCTGTGAGAGTAGGAAATGGCTTGCATGCTATGGTAACACACATGTGCCTATGCTCGGTATTTCATGACTGTATTACTTCATGTGTATACCATTAGGCATCAGATTGTTTGGATGTGCTCCATTTTGGCTGGTTGGGACCAACCACATCTCTGATGAAAACATGCATTCACATCTCGATTTCTGTTGAATTCAGAGAGCCATACAGTAATGCTCTCCAGATGCTTTGGGGAAAGGCAAGTGCACCAGGTCATTTGATGCGCTCCACCCAGTACTTGAATGAATTAAAGGAAATATCCCAATGGGAGTGAGCAAAAGTTAGAGTAATACTTCTTTCAGTGCCATGACGGTTGCATGTAGCTTTAAGAGGAGGGAGGTCAAAAGTGCTTTATGATGATAAGGAGTGCGTGCTAATTGCCATCATGTGGGGCTGATGCAAAGCAACTGGGTTAATTCCCAGAGCTTGTTAATTGTCTGCCTGTATACACACAATAGTCACCTGTTACACAGCTATGCAGACCTGTTAATGCACCATCATCAGGCTTTTGTAATATGATTTAAAAACTACAGCTCTTTTCCTAGGTTCTTGGAGTGCTTCTCTATATGTTCCTATATTATTTCAATAACCCCTACAGGAGTTCTTCAGGGAAGGTAGGTATTATTTTTGCCTGATTACAAATTGGGAAGTGAAGCCACCCAACGAATTCATGGCTAAGCCGAGGTTTCAGCTGGAGCCTTTTCAGCAGCCTTTCTGCTGCTCTTAACCCTTGCACTGACATGACACAGTGTGGACCGTTATAAAGAAGCCTTTGGGATGGAGTGCTCAGTTGCATTCTTGAATTCCCCCCTTGCTGCCACAGAGGAAGAAGCAGCTCTTTGTCCCAGGGAAGGAAGATCTGATGATTCCCGTTCTGGGAACTGCAGTTCATCACTTTGACTGAACATCAGGGAGGGTGGCCAGATGCAAAAAGGGCAGGGATCCTTGCATACTTGTGTAGAAGAGGGATTTTTGGCAGGTGTAGTTCTCCATACTTGTCCTCGCTCTTAAAGGTGCAGGAGCCCTGTCCAATTTTCCAACAGGCCATCCTAGCATCTGAACTGGGGTCAACTTGCAGCCTTGACTTGACAGGCCACTGTTGCTGCTTCCCATTATTTCAACAAGGAGCAGGGAGAAAAATGACAGAGTTGGCAGAGCCATCCCTGAGAGAAACCTGAGACTGGCAAGTCACATGTTAACAGTCTCAGCCCCTTTGTGGGCTACACAGCATTCTGCCAGGGGTGAAGCTTTCCCCAGAAATTCCTCAACCACAATCCGTGACCTTAAGGAATCCAGCACTAAAGAGGTATGCAACCAAGCAGTAAGGGAGAAGCTGCCTATTCCAAGGCTGTTCCCATCCCCCAGGTGACAGCATGCAGGGTGGTTATGTGTCCTCTTTTACAGAGGACCATCCTCTCTTTGAAGAGCTGTCCTGTCCAGTTCCAGTTTAAAGATAAAGAACTGTTGCCCATCAACAGTGAGCTCCTAACAATCATCCAAAGGCCATAGACCATGGTAAGCCCTTCTAAGCTCTACGCCTCTGGCCCTGCTCTAAGTAGCAGCAACACAATCTGCCCCACCATTTTGGGAAGGAACATACTATTTCTATAGCCCTCTAATAGCAAATGATAGCATTGTCTGTCATCTCTTTAGCTGCCAACTCAACAATATTTCCTTGCCTAAGGCATCTTTCAAACACACCAGGCAAGAATGTTTTCTGGTTATCCATTGGAATTAACCGAAATATCTAAGGGCTAAACTAGATGCAATGCTAAACCATCATTAGAAAGTATGTCAGTGTTTTTGTTGTTGGGGAGAGGGGAGAATTAAGAGCAGGTGCAGGGTCTTCCCAATTTTCATCAGGACGGCAGTATCCAGGATGGGGAGCTTTAATCCTTCTCAGCCACCATCCCAATGAAAATCACCTCACCCATGTATTGGCCCTAGGAAAAAATAGTCCAGTAGGTGCCAATGAAACCTATTTTTCTAAGGCTAATAGCAGCATGGGATCCTGATGAAGATGCCCCCGTCCTCCTATGCACTCTCTCTCTCTCTCTGCGCGCGCGCGTGTGTGTGTGCATGCATGTGTGTGTGTGTTTAAGTGCCATGCTTTCTAATGACATGTTTACTTTACCCTCACATCTTGTTTGGCCCAAAGATGTGAAAGAAACGTGCCCAGAAAAGGACTTTTCTAAATTTGATTACAGTTATTCAAAAAACAAACCCAAGGTTTTTTTTTAAATGCCCACCACATGTAACATATTACACAGAAGATGGAAAACATGCACTATTTTTTTAGATTTTTAGATCTAGATATAAATGGTTGGGCATTCTAGGAAAACAAGTGATTTCTAAACAAAGCTGATGACGTTTCCTTGCCATCTTTTTTAAAAAGGTAAAAACCAACATTTTATTTGCAAATGTCTAGTCTCCGAAAAAATGGCTTCAAAGATTACACATGTATTTTGAGGTGCGGTTGTAGGTAGGATTTTGTGAAATCCGTCCCATTTGCATTTCACAGATTGTCAGGTGCCTCTTGTTCCGTTGTCTGCTCATTGTCGGAATCAGATTTCCCCCCGAATTTCACAAATTTGTGCAAATTTGGACTTGCAAAAATGCACAAATCCCCCCCAGTGCACACATCCCCCTCAAAATGTGCAACCCCCCATGTGCATTTTCATGCTCCAGCCTATGGGGAAATGCACATTTTCAGATGGTGTTTTTTATTTCACATATTATTCTATGACTAAATTTGCCTAAAATTCTGGAAAGTTTTTAAAAAATAGTCCACAAGTCCACAGAATCTGTGCAACTTGGGAAAAGCCTGGTCCACTGTGGACCTTCAGTCAGATTCATAGAAATCCAAACTCATTTCATTCCGTTGCTGATTTCTCTGATATCCCTAGTTGTGGGTTTTGTTCCTCAGCAAAGAATGAGAGTGCAACTATGCAATACATCTAGTTTTTCCTCCCCTTTTTAAATAGCAGTCAGGGCTGTGGTCAGAATTGGTACTGTAGCCCACAGGGAGGGTTCCCCCCCAATGATCCTGACAACCCCTCCCCCTGAAGCTGCTATTTTCCCTGGGGAGGAAATGGCCTTTGGCATCAATAGCAGCTTCAGGTGGGAATGGTTTGTCAGGACCAGGGCTAGGCCACTTGTGCATCACCTAAAAAGAGGACAAAAGAGGACACTGATTTGCATAAAGTTTGCATATGTCAATGTATACAGATAGGTGCACATTTAAAAAGAATTGCTACAATTTAAACAGAACTTTTATTCATTCATTCATTCATTCATTCATTCATTTCTATACTGCCCAATAACTGACGCTCTCTGGGCGGTTCACAAAAATTAAAACCAAAAAGCACACAGTAAAACAATATAAAATATAAAATATTAAAACCACAATACAACAATACAACCAGAATAAAACCAGAATAAAACCTAGCAGCAATGCAGAGATTTAAAATACAGATTTAAAACAGCAAAGCTAAAAGACTAGAAAGCTAAAATGTTAAAATGCCTGGGAAAATAAAAAGGTCTTCACCTGGCTCCGGAAGGAATACAATGTAGGTGCCAGTCGAACTTCACTAGGGAGCTCATTCCACAGCTGAGGTGCCACAGCAGAAAAGGCCCTCCTCCTGGTAGCCACCCGCCTCACTTCCTTTGGCAGGGGCTCACGGAGAAGGACCTCTGAGGATGATCGTAAGGTCTGGGCAGGCACATGTGGGAGGAGGCGATCCTTCAGATAACCTGGTCCCAAGCTGTTAAGGGCTTTGAATGTTAATACCAGCACTTTGAATCGGGCCTGGAAATGGACTGTCAGACAGTGCAGCTAGAAAAGTACCGGAATAATATGTGCTCATTGGCCAATCTCTGTTAACAATCTTGCTGCCCTGTTTTGGACTAGCTGAACTTTCTGGACCATTTTCAAAGGCAGCCCCATGTATAACGCATTGCAGTAATCCAGACGAGAAGTTATCAGAGCATGGATAACTGTAGCTAGGCTATCTCTGCCCAGATAAGGGTGTAGCTGGTATACTAGCCTAAGCTGATAAAAAGTGCTCCATGCCACTGAGTTCACCTGTGCCTCAAGTGACAGTTCTGCGTCCAAGAGCACCTGCATACTACGAACCTGACCCTTTGGGGGGAGTGCAACGCCCTCCAAAACAGGTTAAATATCACCTAGCCGGACAGACGAACCACCCTCTAACAGTACCTCTGTCTTGTCTGAATTGAGTTTCAGTTTATTGGTCCTCATCCAGTCCATTACTGTGCCCAGGCACTGATTCAGAACAGCCACTGCCTCACCTGGGTTTGATGAGAAAGAAAGGTAGAGCTGGTTGTCATCCGTATAACCACCTTAGCCCACACCTCCGGATAACATCCCCCAGTGCTTTCATGTAGATGTTAAACAGCATGGGGGATAAAATAGAGCCCAGTGGAACCTCATGGCATAGTTGCCATGGCGCAGAGCAATAATCCCCCAGCACCACCTTCTGGAATCGGCCAACCAAGTAGGAATGGAACCACTGCAGTACTGTGCTTCCAACTCCCAACCCAGACAACCTATCCAGAAGGATACCATTGAAAGCTGCTGAAAGGTCCAGGAGTATCACCAGGGTCGCCCCCCTCTTCATCTCCCAGCAGAGGTCATCCTACAAGGCAACCAAGGCAGTTTCCATTCCAAAACCAGGCCTGAAGCCTGATTGAAATGGATCTAGATAATCCGTTTCATTCAAGAGTGCCTGGAGTTGTCCTGCAACCACCCGCTCAAGCACCTTGCCCAGGAAGGGGATGTTGGCCACTGGCCTATAATTGTTAACATCCTCCGGGTCCAGGTTAGGCTTTTTCAGGAGTGGTCTGATTAGCCCCTCTTTTAAAGAGGCCGGCATGGCGGCACCACTCCCTCTCTCAAGGAATTCAATACAGCTCACCACCATGGGAAAGACTGTCAGCAGATGATGTGTGTGCCTGCTCAATCTGCGATCTAAATGCTGTTGATGGGCCACTTCAAGGCCCCTGAGCTCCCTTTTGGTGGTTCTTTATGTTTCAACTGGATTTGGACCGGACAGCACTTCCAATAGAGAATGCCTTCAAACTGAGGATGGTCCTCTGTAAAAGAGGCCACAGGGCCATCCTAGCTGGTGGAAGAAGGGGATGCACTACTCTCTGCTGCCCCAGTCCTTATTACGCCCTCTGCTGCTGTTGTTTAAAATAATAGTAATAAAAAACTAGACACATTAAGGATGCAATCCTATGCATGTTCAGATAGAAAAAAGTCCTACAACTCCCAGCATTCCCCAGCCAGCATGGTTGGCTGGGGAATGCTGGGAGTTGTAAGTCTTTTTTCTATCTAAACATGCATCACATTGTGGACAGTGAGTGGACAGTGGCCAACCTAATTGATTCAAGGTTGTACACACCCAAGCAGACAACTGACCTTGGAAAGCAAAGCCTCCAGCCTAGATGCTTGAAAGCTCTTAAGGGGGCCAGGTTTCTACAGTTCTGCAGGACATTCGGGCATGCAAGGAACAATTGTGATATGCCACTCTCCCATCTCTTCGAAATACAATGGTCTTGCAGTGCATTTCCTCTACACTTGCCAAGGGCCAATATCCCGGAAGGGATCTACTGACAACAGCCCCCTAGACTCACTCCTCCTCTTCACCATGGCAACCTGCTTTCTCACCTGCCTCTCACTCTGGCCCAGACAAGAGTGGTGAGAAGGAGGAGCAGGAGATGCCACTGCCTCCTTGCTCAATGGTCCTCTGCCTGTCAAGAAAGCAAGTAGCAGCTATGATGAGAAAGAGGGGGCGGAGCAATACCAGCTGATGACAACGGTAGTGAGAAGGTAGTAGATTCACTGAAGGAGGGGGGGCATTGAGGGTGTCTTGTCCAGGGACTCTCAAAACCCAGGCAGGGGGAGCACTAACAGGAAGAATACAAGTGGCGTGGGACTTGGTTGTATATATAGGTCTCACATTAGCTATGGCCTGTCACCAAAGCTAAATTAAAAAAGGCAAGAGAGACATGCATAGAACTGAGCTGTATGAATACTGAAAAGTACTACTGAATGTAATGGTTCTTACTCAAGAGTAAATGCAGATAAGATTACAGACTTAATGAGTTGCCGCTGATGAATTAAACGGAAAACATTTTTTCCCTCCCAAGTTGAGACATCAATGTTCTAATAATATTTTTTGTTCTTGGAATCTGCTCTAGAGATGTGGTTTTAAGTTATGGGACATAGAAAAAATAGCCACGGAAAAAACCTCACTTGGTAGAGCAGCGCCGCTGCCTTAAAGAAGCAACTCATACAGCAGACCTATGAAATAAAGTTTTGTGTGGGCAAATGGCTAAATTAAAAAAAGCTGGCAAACCATTTCATTCCAATCAATGAGTTGTATTGTCTGATTTGAAGCAGAGTAGGGAAGGTTGTACTTTAAAATTTAAAGTGAACATTTTCCAACAGCATGTTTATTTGGAAGTATTCGTTGTTGCAAAATAAACTTTTGTTAAATTTTCTAGAGAGTATTTTTTAATTTCCATAAACCAGTATTGTAGACAAGCAATTTTGCTTGCCAAGATTAGATTAAATCCATTAATGTATAACTGCTTCTCTTGCATTCTGTAAACTATGGCTGCTAAGTACCTAGCTTTAGTATAACTTCAGAAAAAAAATCTGGAAATAATTAGCTTGAACTCCAAGAATCAAACAGTGAACAGGTTTGTACATGTGCATATTTTAACATAATATCACCTACTACACATAGTGTGCAGCACATCTTGTAGAAGCCCATCTACACAGGAACTGCTTTTCAATGGTGTGGTTGGGATCTGTGTCATGTCATCAGAAACGATCACCTATCACATATATCTAATGAGGGATACATGATATCATGTCAAGGAAAAAATCACAAAACTGTGATGAGACATGCACGTGCAAGTTCACTTTAAGGGAAAATAAAATTATATATAGACACAAAGCCATGTTGGAATGGAGGTTCTTGAGACAGGCACTTTTGAGTGATGTGTTAATGCCACTGATGGAATTGCCCTTAATATGAAGCTGCCATATTTTTTGGAGAAACCATTGATCCATCTACCACAGGACTAAGGGTGCTTCCAGATTAAGCTTTTATTGTGCCATTGTCCTGCCTAATTCACAGAATTTTACAGGGCATCCAGGCATCATAATCGTCAATGCTTAACCCTCCATTGTTTCTCTGCTTCTTTGATCTTTTCTGTTACCACATAAAATATGTGAAGGAGAAAAAGATGGAATAACTGCACAACTTCTTCTTTTTGGTTGCACTAGGAACCCTCCATCTAGAAGCATCCTAACTCTAGAGGTGGTTCTCTGTGATCTCAGGAAGAGATTTTTCTTACTCTGTTTCTTGAAACTCTTTAACTGAACATGCCAAGGATAGAAGATGATACCTTATGCAAGAAAAGCATCTATGCTACCAGTAAGCTATTGATCCATAGCTTTCTATTCATACCAGGTGAGTTTATGCATGTGGAATAGCCATTCTGCATGAGCAACAGACCCACGAACTGCATAGACGTTGCTGGACAGGGGCAATTTTTTCTCCCCCATCTGACACAACATTGCCACCATTGGTGACCTCCAGATGATCCCTCTAAGGAGCCACCACACATATTGTTGTTGTTCAGTTGTTAAGTCATGTCTGACTCTTCGTGACCCCATGGACCATAGCACGCCAGGCCTTCCAGTCCTCCACTCTCTCCCGGAGTGTACTCAAGTTCATATTCATTGCATCGGTGATGCTATCTAGCCATCTCATCCTCTGCCGTCACCTCCTCCTTTTGCCTTCAATCTTTCCCAGCATCAGGGTCTTTTCCAGGGAGTTTTCTCTTCGCATTCGGTGGCCAAAATATTTGAGCTTCAGCTTCAGTATCTGTCCTTCCAATGAGGAGTCAGGGACAGGGTTGATTTCCTTTAGGATTGACTGATTTGACTTCTTTGCAGTCCAGGGGACTCGTAAGAGTCTTCTCCAGCACCACAGTTCGAAAGCATCAATTCTTTGGCGCTCAGCCTTTCTTATAGTCCAGCTCTCACAGCCATACGTTGCTACTGGGAAAACCATAGCTTTGATTATATGGACCTTTGTCGATGGCAAGGTGATGTCTCTACTTCTTACTATGCTGTCTAGGTTTGCCATAGCTTTCGTCTTTTAATTTCATGGCTACAGTCACCGTCTGTGGTGATCTTGGAGCCCAAGAAAATAAAATCTGTCACTGCTTCCATTTCTTCCCCTTCCATATGCCAGGAAGTGATGGGGCCAGATGCCATGATCTTCGTTTTTTTAATGTTGAGTTTCAAACCAGCTTTCGCACTCTCCACTTTCACCCTCAAAAAGACGGTCTTTAGATCCTCTTCGCTTTCTGCCATTAGGGTGGTATCATCTGCGTATCTGACCACACATATGGTTGCACTTAATTTATAACAATTTATATTTATAATATGGATTATAAATTATAAATTAATAGATTAATTCATGATCTATATATCATTTTTAAAGGTTCTTAAAGTAACTTAGGGTGCAGTCTTATCTGGATGCCCATCAGCCTCTGAACTTGGAGGCTGACAGGCATCAAATGAAGAGTGGGAGGAGCACAGAGGCAATTGTTGCCTCCACAATTCTCTTACTCTCCGTTTTTGCTAGATGGGTGTTTTTGCCCATCTAGCTAGGGCTCTACAGAGGGGGAGGGAAGAAGGCTGGGAAAGTCTGGGGACAGCTCGTATCCCTGCTTCCCCAATCTCCTCCGATGGAACCACACTCTTTCTTCTCTGAGGTCGCAGTTGTGACCTTGGAAAGGCAGCCAGCATGGTTAACTCCACACTGGCTGCAAGGGGGAGAGGGAGGGGGTGGGGAGCTTGGACCTCTGGGTCCAAGGTTAAAGCACTGTCTCCATCCTTGGATCCAGGAATCAAAACTACCCAATGGGCCCCCAGATGCTATCTCAGGGCATAAGGGTTGTTCTCGTACATAGTCAAACAGGGCAATAATTAAAATGTTTGGAAATATGTTAATTCCAAATTTTACTCTAGTGTTTCATCTGTACTCTTCCCTGAGTCTAGTAGACTTCCTCAGGCAGAAAGTATCAGCAGCTCGTTGCTTTCAGAAGTCTCTGTGGGAGACTTTTGTTTGAAGCAAGGACGGATGAGAAATTAGTTTGATTTGCATTTCAGTGCAGACTTACCAAATTCACACTTCCTGAACCTGAACACAAACCAAAATGCAGTTTGCTGTCACGATCTGAACATTTCAAAGTTTGTGATGCAGTTTGCAAAAAACAAAACAAAAACACCCTTAAAATGCACAAAAAGTGCACATTTTTAAAAAAATTGCACAAAGTTTGGTTTTAGATTCCTATAAAACTCTATATTCATTGAAAAAACACTTGCAAAAATGCATGTATTTGAAAAACTGCATACTTGAAAAAAGCGTACAAAATATTCTGCAGAGGATTTGCTCGATAGATTTGCCCGTCTGAAGTTGGAAGTGTTGAGGGAATAGGTATGGAATATGTTCTTATCCCCAGCCTTTTTGTTGCTGTTGCCATGTACCAGGCCCACAATGGTGACAGGAAACAGGTTCCTCCGCTCCCCTGGACATATGACACTGAGCATCAGGCTCAAGATACAGAAAATGTTTGCATCCAAAGAGGGCTTTTCCTCACCTGGATCATAAATTGCTCTTGACTCTCAAAATCACTGCTTGGTACAGCTAATTTCCCCTTGGCCCTTTATACAATAGCATGACAACACATCTAGGTCTAACATACATTGTTTTCTTAAATTAATCAGAGACCACATCTCTCTACTGTACCCTTTTCTGTGCTCACTTCTCTAGCACTTTTATCTTACATTCAAAACACAGTTATTTACAACATCAAGCTCTACCACTGATATTTTTTAGACAACTATGTTTTACAGAGGATTTGCTCTGACTAAGAGTCTATGAAGTACCCCTTAAATACTAGGACTCCCAGATACATGGTTAAACACAGCTCAGCGCAATAAATCATTCTTTGTAACACCCATCAGGCGGAAAACCTAGCGGTGTTCTGTTGCTTAATAAAATAATATTTTAAAAAATACTTCTGGGCTTTCTCTTAATACCTCCTTGTTTCCCCACATTTTAATTACCTGCAGCAAAGCCTAAACCAGCCTTTTCTAAATCAGTCAATTCTTCTCACTGTGCAATGAATCTGTCTCACACAGCACCAGAAAAAAAAGGTCTGGTTATAATTCCAGGCTGCAGTGGCCAATATGAAACAGATGAGGGTATTACATTTCTATCCTTTGATTAATTTAGCTGTGCCAGTTAGTTTAGGGTGTGTTTGTTTTTTTGGCCAAATCACAGTTTGCCCTGGAGGCTACTATACTACTGAACAAATCTGTTGTTTGGGTCAGAATGTTTATTTAGTACTGTCCTTTGACAGTATGTAAAACTGAGCTAAATTCAACTAAAACAACTCAAGTGTATAATAGTAGCCTGCTTTGAACTTTTGTGTACTGAAATACAGGCACAAGGCATGACCTAGAACTTAAGGCTTGGCAAATCTGTAAAGGTCATAGATATCTGTACACTAAAGTATGAAAGATCTCTAAAGTAAAGACTCAGTAAAATGCTATTGGCAGAGGTCATGGTCTGCAGTACCTGGAAACAAAATGGATCATATGAGAGAGAGAGAGAGAGAGAGAGAGAGAGAGAGAGAGAGAGTATTTTTCTATATGAGGCATTTATTGTGTGCTCATCGTTCCCTTCTCATGGTCATCACCTCTCATTTAGATAATGTCACAACCCTCCAGTGTTGCTTCTATTTTTAAACAGCACTTTTGGTGAGTTTTTTTTAGAGCAGGGAAAATGCAGTATTATTTGTAAAAGTGAAAAAAATGTTTTTTTCACTTATGTAATTGTGCTATTCTGCTATACCACAGTGCCATCTAGAGGTTATGTAGCAGAAAAGCAGGAAATGAAATGCTCTTGGTGTAGTGCTTGGATCTCAATTTTGTGATGAAACTGAAAGGAGATACACCAGATTAACAGCCTCATGTAGAGAAGCTGAGAGAGAGAGAGAGAGAGAGAGAGAGAGACTGATTAACACAACTCTATGAAACCACTTTCTTTCCATGGGATGTGCTGTCTTCAATAAATACTTCGGGTTGTATCCAGTGGTGTCCATCTGCCAGTGGAATGGACCATGCTAGCCTAGATGTCAGAATGCAGGGATGTGGAAAGGAAACACCCATTGGGCAAGCAGAAGTCTGCTCATTTAACATTGAATTTAGCCCTTTGTGCATCAGAGCAACACTATTGATCAGACAAAAGGCCCATCTAGTCCAGCATCCTGTTTTCCACAATGGCCAGCCAGAAGTTCACAAGCAGGATATGAGAGTAGTAGCTCTCTTGTGCTGTTGTCTCCCAGTAACTGGTATTCAGAAGCATGGTGCCTCTGATCCGTCTTGAGTAGTAGCCATTGATACAACCTATCCTATAGGAAAGACATGGAAACAGAAAGTTGAGTGATTCCTATAAACTACCTCCAGGCCACTAATCCATCTGCTAAAATACCAGTGATTCCAGATTTATTTATTTATTTATTATTCAAATATTTCTATGCTGCTCTTCAGGCACAAAGTCCTCCCAAAGCAGCATAAAATCAAAAGACCATAAAACAATGGTACATTAAAAACACACACCAATGCATCAAAATTCTAAACCAGCTAAAAGTTATCTGCAACTCTAATCAGCAAAAAGAGCAGCGTAACAGTGAATCATCAGACCAATAGTCAAGAAAAAAAAATCAAAATTAAGGAAGAGCAATAACTGAACCATCTCCAAACCATAAGTGGTCTGAAACCAAAATGTCTTCAGGGCCTGTCTGAAAGAAAGCAGAGAGGGGCCAAATATCTCTCTCCAAGGAGGAAGATCAACAAATGGGGAGCCACCACCAAAGGGGCCATGTGTCATGTCTCTGCCAACCTGACAGTACTTGATTGGTGGGTCTACAAGTAGAGTCTCTGAAGCTGATCTGAGGGCTTGGTCAGGCTCATACGGGTGCAAGCAGTCCTATATCGATATCTATAGTGATCAAGGATAAAGGTCTTGAATGATAATGCTACAGAGTGCAAACTAAGAAAGCTATACACGCCACGGCTACAACTAGTTAATCTGTATATACACTGCAAAGAACACTACTTGCAGTCAGAGAATGGCAACAAACTCACCCTGGATTGAATCCAGATGGTTGAGGGATGAGGGACTACCTCCACTACTCAAAAGTCCATAGAGAAATAGCCATCTGGATTTGTTAGAAAAGAAGAGGGAAAAGTACAGATATGTCACAGAGACTAGAAAGAGATCCAGAAGTGCAGGGAAGAGACAAAAGAGAGAGAGTCAACTATATACATACCAACTGTACCTATTCAATAGGTGCAAGTAGCTTTTCATTGGTTTTGCATATTAAATGTTGTATCCAGGGGGCTTCTGAGGGGACGCCATGAGTGATTTCCATTAAGGCTGGCCACAGCAGGCCCAGTCCTTGAAGGCCCAAACGTAATGGAGGGAACAAGAAGCCACACTTCATAAGGGGTAGCTTTGTGGTACAGTTCTTGCTGTTTGTGGAGTGGAAATCTTGCACTAAATGTCTGTCATGAAAAGCCTCTTTTGCGTGATCAGGACTCCTATCAGAAATAATATGCAAGCACAGTATAGGTGTGAATATTCCATGCCACTTTCCTCTCCATTGGTGCTTTCACTAGAAGTCAATGGAATCCTTACGATTGTGATTAATCCATGGAATCATAGAATAATAGAATCATAAAATTGTAGGGTTGGAAGGGGCCTACAAGGCCATCGAGTCCAACCCCCTGATCAATGCAGGAATCCAAGTCAGAGCATCCCTGACAGATGGCTGTCCAGCCTCGTCTTGAATGCCTCCAGTGTGGGAGAGCCCACCACCTCCCTAGGTAATTGGTTCCATTGTCGTATTGCTCTAACACTCAGGACGTTTTTCCTGATGTTCGGCAGGAATCTGGATTCCTGTGACTTGAGCCCATTATTCCATGTCCTGCACTCTGGGATGATCGAGAAGAGATCCTGGCCTTCCTCTCTGGGACAACCTTTCAAGTACTTGAAGAGCACTATCATATCTCCCCTCAGTCTTCTCTTCTCAAGGCTAAACATGCCCACTTCTTTCAGTCTCTCTTCATAGGGCTTTGTTTCCAGTCCCCTGATCATCTTTGCTGCCCTCCTCTGAACCCTCTCCAGTTTGTCTGCATCCTTCTTAAAGTGTGGTGCCCAGAACTGGACACAGTACTCCAGATGAGGCCTAACAAGTGCTGAGTAGAGGGGAACTAGTACTTCCCTGGATTTGGAAGCTATGCTTCTATTAATGCAGCACAAAATAACATTGGCCTTTTTTGCAGCCACATCACATTGTTGGCTCATATTCAGCTTGTGATCGACAACAATTTCAAGATCTTTCTCGCTTGTAGTGTTGTTGAGCCACGTATCCCCCATCTTGTAACTGTGCATTTGGTTTCTTTTTCCTAGGTGCAGAACTTGGCATTTATCCCTATTAAATGTCATTCTGTTGTTTTCTGCCCAGCGCTCCAGTCTATCCAGATCACTTTGAATTTTCTTTCTGTCTTCCAAAGTATTAGCTATCCTGCCCAATTTGGTGTCATCTGCAAATTTGATCAGCATTCCCTGCACCTCCTCCTCCAAGTCATTCATACAAATGTTGAAGAGCACTGGGCCCAGGACTGAGCCCTGTGGTACCCCACTCGTTACCTCTCTCCAGTTTGAGAAGGTCCCATTGATCAGCACTCTTTGAGTCCGATTCTGTAGCCAACTGTGGATCCACTGGATCGTTGTTTCATCTAGCCCACTTTGAGCTAGTTTGCTCATCAGGACATCATGGGGCACTTCGTTGAAAGCTTTGTTGAAGTCGAGGTATGTGATGTCTACAGCATTCCCAAGGTCCACAAGGGAGGTTACTTGATCAAAAAATGAGATCAGATTTGTCTGGCAGGACTTGTTTTTGACAAATCCAGGTTGGCTTCGAGTAATCACGGCATTGTTGTCAAGGTGCTTCCAGATGGATTGCTTTATCATCTGCTCCAGAATTTTCCCAGGGATTGATGTCAGACTGACTGGTCCGTCAGACTGGTCTGAATGATTATGTTGTGAATAATATTGCTGAGTTATTGGCAACACTGTACATCTGCACTCATAATCAGCTAAGTTATTGGTGGTTATTTTTGATTTTAGACTTCTCTGAATCACACACCAAGTTGATTTTCCAGTGTCCGTGGAGAAGAAAAATAGTGTAATTTCACGTCTGAAGGGGGAAACGGGTTTGGCAGATTGAAACCATGGTCGAATCTTATTTTGTTCCACATATAGTGCCCTTTTCTTCCTTGTCTGTTTAAAGAGCATTTGTTCTGCCTGCCTCTTGAGACATAGTTGGCAATGTATCAATATTTCCATTTCATAAGGAGAGCTTTATTCAGTGACCTGCAGCAGCTGTGCTCAGACCAAGTCTGCTATTTTTTTTTTTTTTTTGCATGCACTCTCTCTCACACACCTCTCTCTGTTTCTAAAGGCTTCTGTATTAATCCAGGAATAAGGTGCAACCACAGTGGTACAACTAGCTGTCATCTGGTCTAAAACAGGGCTCAACTGAGAACTGATTTGTGGATTCTGTCAACAGTCAATAATTGTTTGATGAGATAGCAAAAAAACAAAACAAAAAACACTGTTTGGTCTGAGCAGAGCATTTCCTCCCATCCACTTGCTCCATCTTATAACTTCATAGGAGTGCACATAGCAGCATACCACCATGCTAGTGCAATCCAGAGCCATACTTTTGAGCATGTGCCAGTCAGCAAAACTATTGTTTTCTCCTCTTAAATTTGAAAGGGCAACACATAAAGTAAAAGGCTAACTCCTATACTTCAACTTTCTGCATCTGGAGCAAAAGTATTGTTGGGATTATGCTGTCATTATTTTCTCAACTTCTAAGTAGCCCTTACTGGGAAGGAAAAAAAAGGACACCCCTCCCCCCGCCCTGAACTGGTAAATATTTGCTTTGTATAGTATGCCTGTCTGGACTATACGGAAGGCTGAGCGCTGAAGAATTGATGCCTTTGAACTGTGGTGCTGAAGAAGACTCTTACGAGTCCCCTGGACTGCAAGGAGGTCAAATCAGTCTATCCTCAAGGAAATCAACCCTGACTGCTCATTGGAAGGACAGATACTGAAGCTGAAGCTCCAATATTTTGGCTACCTAATGCAAAGAGAAAACTCCCTGGAAAAGGCCCTGATGCTGGGAAAGATAGAAGGCAAAAGGAGAAGGGGACGGCAGAGGATGAGATGGCTAGATAGCATCACCGATGCAATGAATATGAACTTGAGCACCCTCCGGGAGACAGCGGAGGACAGGAAGGCCTGGCGTGCTATGGTCCATGGGGTCATGAAGAGTCGGACATGACTTAACTACTGAACAACAAATAGTATGCCTGTGCCTACTGGATAAGGGAATCTCAAATATTACAGTATAAGAACATCCATTTAGCTCAGGGATGGACAACTTGTGGCCCCCTAGACGTTTGGGCCTACAGCTTTGATGATCCCTCACCATTGGCTACGCTGATGGGAGTTGTGACCCTCCAGATGTTTTGGCTTACAAGTTGTTTGCCCCTGATATTTAGCTAATGGGTTAAAAACTCATGTCATGTCCCTTAGTTCATGGGCTACAATCTTGCCCAGGAGTTGCATGTATGACATAATAAGACTTTGGACCCTGTCCCTTCTCCCTACCAGATCCTTTTTTGGGACAAATGTCTATGTAAGTGCACTGATGAACTGGCAAGGTACAACAGGGATGAACACATCTCAATAGGCTTTTATTTTTTTTATTTATTTATTTATTGAATAAGCATTTAGAAACATTTCAATGTCTTGTCGAGTAAACTTTCAGGTGTGTGGGGAAGTGTTAGCTATGTTAAGCCTCACAATTTAAACAATATGACTCTTATCCACATTATATATAAAAAGGTGGAGAGGTTAATATGGGAGCAGGGCTTGGTGAATTGTGCCCTCTCAAACTAATAATTAAAATTCCATGGGTAACATTTTCCAAAGCACCAGAATGTCCAGGGAATCCAAATGTAGTGATTTGTCTTATGAGGGCAACATACCACCCTGTCAAAGATGTGCAGTAGGTTTCCTCTTCCACATTCCTCTGTATACATACAAACAAAGACTTAGATCCAACATTGTTCAATTCCTCTTGCTATCCACTCCCCTGCAGTCCCATGCCTACTTTCCAAATCTGCTCTGGAGGGTCCTCCAACCCTCTGAACAATTTTGGGAGTGGGATGCACAGGAGGAAGGAGAAAAGTGTTCTGTCTGTGGTTTCCATTCCACTGGTGGACAGTCAGGGTTGGATTCAACCCAGTATGTCCTAGACTGCAATTCTGCTCAGTTAGGCTGCTTAAATCCAATCAACTTCACAGCCTATATTTGGGATTAGACCCAGGGCAATCTTTATGATCCATCTTGAGCCACGTATAGGGATGTACAGCATGTCTTAGATGAGGCTATTGACTTGTTCCTGAAACCTGACATGATTGTATAGGTCCTGAAACCTATAAAATTGTAGGGCATGAGCCATCCTTATATGTAGAGACAGATTAGCATAGCATATCTTTATGTAGCCTCCCTGGCATGTATACATGAACACTGCAGCATGCTTGTCAATGCACAGACTGGTGAGGTCCTGTGTGCTTTCTTGCCCTCATCCAGCCCTGGAGGCTCAAGTTACTTTTGTGCTGGGAAGAACAATAGCTGGACAAGTATAGCCAATGAGCAGGAATGCCAGTGCAAGTCAACAGCTGGCTGGGGAGGAAGGGGGCTCCACTGAACATAAGTTGATCCCTGTCCACACAGAGATGACTCATGACTGTAATTCTAACCTTTGGTAGAATAAACGCGCACTCTTCCAAACATGGGCAGCTACAAAGTTTCTCTAACCAAATTTACTGCTGAGAATACTTAATTTTTTGAAAATTTATTACAGCTCTCAAATCTCACCGACGTACAAAAGCTATTAGGCAGAATCCAGAGAACGTTTAACATCCCACAGAAATAAAATCAAAGCCACACACTTAGCTGTGCGCTCCCCAGCAGTCTAACTGACAGCCAGACTTTTTAAAAAACAAACCCTTAAGAGTTTCAAAATGCTGAAAAAGTGGGAGGAGATGCCTGGTGCTACTCGTCAATCCCCCCCCCCCCGTGCAAACAGTGGTGGGTAACCTGTGGCTCTCCAGATGTTGCTGGGACTCCACTCCCATCAGCACCAGCCAACACAGCCAACGACCAGGGATGATGGGAGTTGTAGTCCAAGAGCATCTGGGAAGACCACAGTTTCTCCACTTCTGTCCTAAAATATAGATAAAATTGGCTCATGCAGAACCATTGACAAAATAAAATGAAAATAAAGGGGAAAACATAAGGGGAAACGTTTTACTGGCCATTAAACTTTTTATTGGTCAGTGGTCTTTAACGATGTTCCATTCCAAATGGCATCCAAAAAATACAACATCTGAGCAAGCCCATTCAAGATGTCAACCACAATAGCATCGGATACACTGTGGCAGCAGTGGGGAGGAGTTGCACATTTTCCAAATTACAGAATCTAGCACAGGGGTAGGAAAACTTTTGGGGCAAATTTGGCAATTTGAGAAATTGTCATGGGCACCACCGCAAAATGGCTGCTATGGCAGGCATGGCAAAGGACAAGTAACCTGCCCCAAAGACTGAGTACAAGGAAGAGGTGGGGCTGCATGCTCTTTGTCCTGTGGTCACTTCCATTAGTGCCATGAAAAAAACGAAGCATCAATGTATCCTGAAATGATTCTAAGCCCACTATCCTACACAAACATACATGGGAGTAAGCCTCATTGAACATGGAGAATTATTTCCAAAGGAATAAATCCAGCAGCATGAATTAAAATTAATCTTGTATTAATCTTCCAGGGCAGATTCCAAAGATAATAGAGTGGACAAAGAAGCAAGGTACATTTGATTGGGGGTGGTGTGGTACAAGCTTCCCAAACATTGCTGGTCTTCTCCTAAACATGTTTAGTCAGAAGCAAGCATCTTTGGTTTCAAAGTGGCTTTACACCCAAGTAAAGGGTTTGCTGTTATGCAGCTGATTAAAAAGAGGTGCACTTTCCCCACTATGTTGCCATTCATAGTGAATGTGCTAGAATAAATGCAGCTACTTGTTCCATTTTCCCTGGGACAAGCCTTGAGGGAGACCACTGCCTTACTTGCTGTACTCTTATTACACCTGTGGTGGTCACTTCTAATACAGGCAAGGTGGGCAAGCAATTGTTAGCCTAGAGATAGGCTTACCTTACAACTGATCTGCACATTATGCAGAATACATGGTAGAATTCAGATGTGCTACTTTAGTACATGCAGGGAGAATAATTCAGAAATACTATTTCCCACTGGAGTCTAAAGTGGGACAGCACAGATTTCAACCACCTTCTGCTTCTTCTGCAGAATGTGTAGATTGAATCCACTCTGAAAAAATAAAGCCCCAACATACTTTATTGGGGAAGAGGCTATAGAGATGCATATATTTGAGCTGTTTTGATATATTTTAATAACTGGCTTTTAACATTTCAAAAATATCAGTGCTGCCTTGATTTTACAATAACCATCTTTACATGATGAAAAGACTGTATTATAATAAAGCATCATTTTATACAGAGTTTAACTGTGACCACCTGCTAAGAAGTGCTATTTAAGTACCAATTTCTTTCAAAACAATTTTCATATCAACTACAATTGACGAGGCAAGTTATGCATTTTTGCTCCAGTCTTTTAACATATTTGTAAATAGGTTCAGTGGGGAAAAGGAAGAAATGAAATGAAATAGATTCTTAGCCACATGTAGGGTTTCAGCTTCATGGCAGAATCCACCAAGAAATTATCATGTGCAAGCACGGTTGAAATGGACGCAGCCTAATTACATTCTCAGGTACACACTTCAATGGGTTTTGCACAGATGTTCCTGTTATATTATCTTATGTACTGCATGCTAGGAGTGTCAAATATAGATCTAAGCATCAATGAAGTGCATTTCTCTATCATCACTGATGGTGAGATGCCCGCTAACTGCATCAGATTGCAGCCGTTATTTTCATTCCAGAGACTCATTGCACATATGCCTAAGGTCCATTGTGCTTATGAAACTCCCCTGTGTATGAAAACATATCCATATTAAAATAGGAGACAGTTCTTCTGTATCTGCAAAAAGTTGTCCCCAACACTGAATGTATTGCAGATGCTTGCACTACGTAAATACTAAAATGTGTACATAGATCTCCTGCATGGCACAAGCTTCCATAAATTCTCTAAGCAGTTACAGTGCTCATACACTTGAAAATAAAATATATGTGTCTAATAGGTGTTACATCTAAAATTAGAAGGATTGAGATTTTCCAGTTCTCCATTTTAAGTAATTTCTACTCCTATTGCATCACTAGAAATGCCTATAGCCCTACAGGTTATTGTTGCTAGTTGACCAAACCAAATATTGTTTAGAGGACTAGTAACAAAATATGTTTTCCTGTTAATTTATGAGGACTTATAAGTTATTATAAATGGACTTAATGTTAATTAAAATAGCACCTGCAAAACCAATGTTAGCCTTGCTGCTAACCCTCCAAAAAAAGAGAGAAAAGAACAGGAGCTGGTTGGACTTTATATGTTCCAAAGTATCCTTATCATGACAGCCAGTGCCCTCCTGTTGATGTGTCATGGATACACCTATGATGAAGTTAATATAGCTCATTACCATGTGCTGATTCCTTAAAAGCTCTTACAGTTGAGACTGACAAGAGCCCCATCACACATACTAAACAGCATGTTGTAAATAAAAACAGAAATCGGAAGGATGTGAAGGTCTCACATCCCTGTAGAGAGATGATCAGTTGAGACTAAAATAATAATGGACTAACCTGGGCTGGGTAATCTGTTGCTCTCCAGATGTTACTGGACTGCAACTCCCATCAACCTTAGACAATGACCATGCCACCTGGGTCTGGTGGGAGTGGGGTCTAACATCTGAAGGGCCACAGTTGGCCTACTCCTGTGCTGTTTCATGTGTTTATAAATCACCCACATGAACTAGCCCCATTGCCACAGCTGCATGGGGGTGGGGGTTGGCTATAACGTAATAGCCAGCATGTTTATGCTGGCACTTGATCTCACATGATTTCTTCCTCATATTCTGAGGGAGAGAAATGGAGTGGAGCTTCCAGGATCAAGGCATTGGTGTGCACAGAACCATTATCCATTAGTTCCTCCATGTGGCTGCTGATAACAGGACTGCTCCACATGGGAGACTTTTACATTTATGAAAGTGGACCATTACGACCTATTGGGTGCCAAGAATGAAAGGGCTGGGACAAACAAACAACATAATCCAAACTATGTATCCATCCCAAGAAAGCCTATTAAACACACATTTTGCTTTGACTATAGCTAGAATTTTTGAATGCCAGAAAAGGTGTCAAATAGTATAGAGGTCTAACTGTATTCAAACTGTAATAATGCTTTAATAAAAAATCTTCTGTAACTGCCTTATATCTGAGAAATGAGTCACTACAACAAAACAGAGATGGGCGGGGGAAGGGGGGCCCCTCTTGTGAATGTCATGGTTATAGTATGTTTTTCCTCCTAGATCATTCCTAAAACGATAGCTCCTTTAAAGCCAGGAATTCGGTGTGATGGTTTAATTGACAAATGTAGCACTTTGTAACAAGAAAAGTAGCAAGACCTAACAGCAAAATAAAGAATTCTGCATGTTTCTAGACATCCTGGATGAGTTGCTTTTGCAACATGCTGCTGCTGAAAAACTGATCATGGAGCCTGGTTTCCAGTGCATTTAGTTATACTTAATGTCTCTCTAACAGAGCTACAACATTCCATTCTCTACACTTCGCCCCAATGTGTTTCCTGCCATGTTATCGTTTCCAATCTCATTTCCTATAATTAAGTGATTGTGAATAACCGGGTTGCCTGAATCCAATATGAAGTGACTTTCTTTGCTTAACCCCCACCCTTTTTGTCCCATTGATTCAAATCTGGGCTGAGTCAGAAAACAAAAACTTTGGGTTTTGAAACATGCTGTTTAAGGACGCTTGTTTTTACTGCAAGTTGTACAGAGCAGGTGGGCTGCCTCCAGAATGAATGGTTTGCCAGTCAGCAAGGTCTCGCACTCCAAGCAGGTGAAGTGTTGTTTGTGCCAGGTGAGGCCTTCAACTTGCTGGTAGCCCTCAGAAAATATTATCTGTGGAAATAAACAACTCCATTTATCATGTCATTCTCTTCCTAGAACTAGCCAAGTCCTATAACTCCTTCATTATGAAAGACACACGCACTCATGTGCGCACACACACACACACACACACACGCAACAGTAGTTGACCAACCCACATATAAAAACAGAGTAATGAACACATCTATTTACACCTGCACAGAAAGGCTCTTCCTTAGGGAACATGTAAACAAATAATACGGGAGCATTTGGGCCTGGCTCATCCAAAGCTGCAGAGTAAACTTACATTTAGATTCAGGTTTTACAGAACACCTATTTATTTTAATACATTTGATACAAAAAACCTACAATATTAAAATGCTTGTGGGTACAGTGATTTAAATATTCAATATCAAATGATTCAATATCAAATGATTCAATATCAAATGATTTTGAATTCAGTGTAGTATATTGAGTTCTCTATACATTTATGTAGCTTCAGCAAGGATTCCCCTTAAGTAGTTCAGGTCCCATGAAAACCATTCTCATTAACCTTTTTCCAATTTTTATTGCTCAGTTTCACTGAGTTTGTCCCCCCTTTCCCATATTCCTATGATGGTTCCCTGGGACTGCAGAATCTGGCCTTATCCATTGGGCAAAAAACCAGGGCCACTGGAGGCTGTATCTCCTGCCTTGCAGGAAGAACATTATGCCAAGGAGACCAACCTAGCCGCATATCTCCCTTTTACTCCCTCTTGCACATTACTTATAGAATCATAGAATCATAGGGTTGGAAGGGGCCTACAAGACCATCGAGTCCAAGGCCCTGCTCTCTCCCTTTGCTACAGCATGATGGAATGGCTGTTGGCAGGTAGCAGTTGGATGAGGGAAGGAGGGAGGGACCAACCCTAAGTCAAGAATACACTTCCCACAGAATAGGATATTTTGTAAATTTTGTTGTAGTTAAATGTAAAATCTGTTCCAACCTTCCCACAGTTACATTTAGTTAAAGGGGGGAAAAAAGGTCAGCTCAGCTGACAGAAACCACTCCGGTCCCTGAGAAATGTGCAACTAAAAAGCAGAAGCAGAATCTTGATATGAGGGCTGATGGTGGTAAAGCCACAGAAAAACAAGAACAAGGGGTTGTTCCATTGGACACTACACAGCACACAGCACACTTTAAATCCCATTCCAGCCACACATGAACTATGCTGAGGAGACAGGCGAAAGACAAGCTTTTTAGAAAACAATGTGCTTCTCTTCGCAACTGCTTTGCCCATCCTACAGCTTGAGGAAAACCATAGAAAAAAAGAGACTCTCCCGTTTTCCCCAGCTATCATACCTCATCACAGGCGGCACAGCGTGGCCTAATGCTCTCACAATAATGGCGTCCACAGCAGATGTCCCTGTTATTCCAGAAGTAGATCAGATCAACAAGTGGTTCGGAGCACTTGGAGCATACAAAGCACGCGGGATGCCACTGGTGATCATAACCTGCTCTGTCTGCGTACACCACTGGACATTCTATGGGGAGCACGTTCTTGCAGAGGTCACAGAACTAGGGAAGAGATCAAGTCCACAAGGAATGAATAGTTAAGCACCACCCAGCCAGATCATAGTCAAACATAGCCACCATTTGCTCAATGTCTGGCATCTCCAATTTACACTCATTTCAGGCCAGCTTGTAGGTTCTAACACATTAGATCTTCCAAGTGGAAATACTTAAAACAGCTCAGTATGCAAATGTACTCTGTACTGTAGCTTAATATGTAAATCAGTAACATTGCATGAGACTTTATCCTCTGCTGGCAACTGCCAGGAATGTCCAGCATGAGAATGAGATACTATCGGTGATATATGGTTAACAGAAGAGCAGACACCATGTAGAGACTTCCAAGGCAGAGGACAGAATTGAACTAAGGGTACTTCAGCAAGTGACATTTGGAAGCAATTACATTTTCTTGAGCTTAGAACCCAAGCTCATGAATATATTTTGACCAGAACAAGTTTAAATATTTCCCTCGTGCGCTCTTGTTAAAGCATCACAGAAGTGCATTTCTACAAAGCATTAACAGAGTTCAAGAATAAGGCTTTCTAGATAAATGCGTTACTTGTGAAATCACCTCAGGGTTATATTGGATTTAGCCATAGCAGGGTGTAAATTGCTGGTGATTTTTAAACGACCTGCTTGTGAACAGCACTGAAGTCTGAACAGACAGAATATCATGCTAAGTCTGATGCTGCCATAACAATAAAATGGATTCTAGTAGAAAGTATTCCCCCTGCAAAGAAAATAAACTCTTTGGTTCTGCCTCTTTGAAGATGGCAGAATCTCTTCAAGTTCTTTCCAGGGCGCCTCTTGGGCATGTGCGCTTTGGATGCTATAAAGAGGTCATCTGTAGAAGAAACCTCATAAAAAAGACTGGGCAGCCAGTGGGAAGCACACATTTTTTCCAGTGATGACAGTAACATTTGTGTTAGTCTATCCATACCCCCATACCCCGAGATGTGATCTTGCTAGAGGATGTAGCAGTTTATAATATGGCATAGGTATGCCAGAAAAGTCTAATTGGAGAGGATATGCTATCCAATTAACTGATTAAAAATAACAGAAGCATGAATTAAAACAGCGACAGGATTATTAATATTAAATAATAATAATAGGAATTTCTATCCTGCTTCCTAGCAAATGCTTCAAAACAATTTATAAGCACAATTCACAGGGAAATGAAGTTTTATGCAGCTTCTGTTCATTTAAAGGCTTGTGCAATGTGAACTTGCCTATAGGTTATACCATACAGCTTTTGTGTGTGCACTTCAGATGCATCTCAGCTTTGTATCAGTAATTATTCTATAACATAGCCAGCTCGAGGAGAAAGATCCAGAGAAATATCAAGTTAGCATTCAAATTTAGATTATACTGTTATAAATACTAATTTCAGCCCTCTACAGGAAGAGCAATGGACTGCCTGTCCCCCTCAATCAGTTCAAATACAAAATATTTAGAGTGTTTTTCAAAAAGATGCTCAGGTGTTTAATTTCTTGCTTGAGCTCTTTTCTTGGGGAGCAGCTACCAAAAATGGAAAGCCATGGTTCCTAAAGAGACAAACATGGGGCAGAGATGATATTAAGATTGATATTATGAAGGCACATAGAAAAAGAAGTCACATCCTTCTTTGACATAAGGCTAACGCAAAGGAAGGTGTCCACTATCCCAATTGAACAAAAAGGCTGTACTTGGACCTAGCACAGACACTGTGGAAATAAATTTTCAGCATGTAGCCTAGCACATACCAATGAACCGGTCCTCAGATAATATTTACAAGATTTTTTTTATTTCAGTGGAAATGAAAATAAATTCCCCACAGACATCTCTCCTTCCCACAAGCATGCCTGAACCACCCTTTCCTGTGAAGCTAAACTTGGTCAACACTGGAATTTTTCTGTGGAATATTTTTTGTCAAAACCCAAGCCAACTCTCCCTCTTCCCTTCCAGATAAGGGAAGACTCAGAAAGCCACGGTTACTATATGGATTTCCTTAAACCATTTGAAGGCTACAATCTTCAGCAAAGCTTCTTGGACTAGCCTTTTCCTTTACGCTAGCTTGCTACGCTGGTTGAGAGATCTTGTTACACCACAGCAGGCCTAAGGAGAGAGAATGGCTGCAGCAGTGTGGAGACATTTGCCTAGACAGTAAATGGGCTGATATACATTGCAAGAGATCTCAAAGTGGCCTCCATGTGGCAGTTATTTGTGTATATAAAGGCTTAATGTAGTGACAAAACACAAGCAACATTCCAAGGTCCAGTACCTGGAGAATGTGTTAATATGTGCTGAATGATGGGTATACCAATATGCTAGGAACAGCCCTGATAGATTAGACTAGAGGTCTATTGAGTCCAGCATTCCTGCTTTCCACAGAGGACAACTAGATGCCTCTGGGAAACCCACAACTGGGATATGAAGGCAACAGCCATTGCCATCTGAGGCTCCCCAGCAACTGGTATTTAACTCAATTAGAGCTGTGCACAAAGGGCCTCTTGAAATTCTCCACCTTACTTGTGGGCAGAGAAATTTGGGAGACAATTTCAACAAATTTCTCCAGGGGGAAGAGAAATTCTCAACAGTTTCTCCCAGGTAGGGCTCCCCATTGGCAGGGCTTGTAGCACAGCTGCTTTCCGTTTTGGTAAGGGGTTTGGAGGTTTTTCATGCTGCAACAGCATCAACCGCCTTGGCAGGCTGGCCCCCAGTTTGCATCCACTGCAATGCAGGCAGGGGCAGTGTTGCGTCCAGCTCCAGGGATGGAGTTAGTGCTCTGCCAAAATCTGTCCTCCCATTTCCCGGAAGTTTTCTCCCCTCATGAAAGAGGTGTCCATTGTTCTGCCTCATTCAGGATGTTGTATAATTTCTTTTTTGTGGTGTTTTTGAGCTTACCTGATCACAGCAAGCCTCCCAGGCTGCCGGCATGTCCTGATCTGAAAAAGCCCTATGGGAGGAATTACCTCATGGTGCCTTAAACTGGGCTTTAATTGAAGTGTAGGAAACTGAGGAGGCTACAGGAAGCCAAAGAGATGAATGTACAATGAAAAACTGGACACTTGTGCTCACTCCTTGGCCACCTTTCTAAGTAAGCTAAGCCCAAGAAACCCAAACCCAACCCATGATAATTTCTCTGAAATCTTTTCACAGTTGAATTTCTTTTCTGAATCAATTTCTCTTCTATCAAATCGAATGATAATGGTTGAAAAAAATGTGGGAGAAATTTTCAGCACAGCACAAAACTGAATGTGTCAACAAGTCCTGTTGTTAGCCAGCATCAGAATTTGGAAATACTGAAAGCAGAGTTGATCAACCATTTCAATCAAGCCCTGGCTTTCCAGACTTAACACTTTTCCAAGAATTGATTAGCCCACAAAGTCCCCCAAATTCAAGCCCTCACTATTATCGCCAATTAAAACACTCAGAACAAGTGTCCCTGCTTGGTGTGTTTGAGTAGCTTCCATTAGGTAACAGGAATACTTATAGCAAATTTTGCCATTCAACAATACTAATTCACATTTATCTCAGACTAGCTTGTCTTTATTCAGGTGGAGACCCAAAATGATACCAAAGAGAGTAGGCTGCAATTCTATACACACTTCTCTGGCAGCAAGACCCAATGAGGCTTACTTCTGAGTAAACATGTGTAGGACTGCAGCTTTAGTCAGTTTCCCCCCCACATCCCAAAGTGTTCTCTTTGTTATGCTTTGAAAATTGAAGTGCTTGTGGCTGAACAAGTGTTGGTACTTTACAGCTGGTATTTATTGGTCTGCTGTTGGCTTAAAGAAATGCATTGGAACATAAATTAATTCTGATTAGCTGCTTAGCGCTGGATAGAAAGCCGGTATGTTTTTATGACTCTGCCTCCTTTTTGTGCAGCTAATTTTCCTTTAAGCAGAGCCAAATTAAAATAGGCAGAGCAGAAGTCAATTCTCTGCTAGCACACAGAAAGCTCCACCTGAATGGTCCCAGAACAGACTAATTTACTAAGGGCACAATCCTATGCATGTTTAGATAGAAAAAAGTCATACAACTCCCAGCATTCCCCAGCCAGCCTGATGGGTGAGGAATGCTGGGAGTTGTAGGACTTCTTTCTGTCTAAATATGCACAGGATTGCACTGTATGATAATATTGACTCCATGCATTTAACTTAGTGCTCAGACAACTCAATCAACTAAAAATTTGATGTGTAGTATTTATTCTTTAGATACTAGGCTTATCATGAAAGGTAAAAGTAATCCTAAATAAACCACATATGCCCATATACTTTTCACAGATGCAAAAAACTAGATAGGTACATTGTTTCTTATAGCCAGGAGGCCTGTGGCACCATAAAGATTGACAAATTGATCAAGGCACACACTTTTGTGGGCCAAACCCCACTTCATCAAGGTGCTTCCAGATGGACAACTCCAAGTGCTACCAATCAAAATGCATTTGGAGCAATGGTTTTTTGTGGTAACACTGCCTCCCCAACCCTACAAATGAATGGTGGGAAAACATGGGTCACAAATGAAAGACTATGTCTGGAACGCTGTAAAATTCAGTGTTGAGGCTAGTACCCTTAGCTTTATACTTTTATATTTTTATGATTTTGGTTGTGTTCATTAACATGAATGGACACCTGTACTGTGATTTTTGTCCTCCTCATCCTCCCTGCTTTTTGTAACACCTTACCTGATAAAGAGATCTGGAGATCTCAAAAACTTGCTTTCTCCACAACTTTGGTCTTATTTGGTTAGTCCTAATAAAGGCATTGCCATTTGGAATTTGGCTCATCAACCAGCATACTTTACTTTATTTTATATCTAACCCTTGTAGTGCCAACGCTGGGACTTCCTATCCCGCAGAGAAATGAGAAACGTGAAAAAATGGATATGCAATGAAGAAACACCTTTTAAATGGGGAGGGGCCCCATGGCATGCAAAACGTAACAGCAGGTTCACCACACATCTCTAAGGTGTCATAGGACTTAGTGCACCTTCTGTCAAAAAAGCAGCTGTACTCTGTGGCTTTGCAGATTTCTACTTATTGCTTCTTAATGAAGATTTGACAACAGTCCTGTAAAACGTCACATCTCACAAAATTCCATTTTCCCCTGAGTAATAAAGAGCAGAGTAACTGCAACTGTAAACAAGTTCACTAAACTAGTGTGATTGGATGCTTCCTGCCAAGTATCAAAACATGTTCTAAATAATTAGAAAATGCAAGTGTTCCTATAGAATGAGATTTTTTAAAACCCCACAGGAATTAGGAATTGCATTACACTTGGAAATAGCCACTTCCTTTGGTAGCTGTCAGTGTTATTATCTGGTGACATTTTGCAAAGGGATTATAAATGCACATTTGTGGAACTGCACCCAGAGCACTATATCTGCTACTTCATTATAACAAACAAGCAAACCACTAAATGGTTGCTATATTGCTAGTCCGCAAAAATTTAATGTTAGTTTTTGGAAGGCAAAAACCTTCCGTGGAATTTTGCAGAGCAGCCTTGGAGTTGAGCTGTCTGCAGCGTTTGTACAAATGGAGCTTTTGTAATTATTTGACAAAGAATTCAGCTTTTCCATTGGTGCCTGAAGAAAAAAATAAAGCTTTAAATCCTTCTGGAGAATAAACACCACAGATATGTATTTCCTTGGAGGGATGAACTTGCAGTCAAAATAAACCTTCCATGCCAAGATGGTTTTCATAAACGCTTTGAGCGGAAGCCTTCGCCTTCAGTTAGTAAGTTGTTTTTTGCCAGGAGGAGGAATAAAAAGACCTTTGCCCAGACTGAGCCGCTGCTATATTCAACAGTACATAATGTAGAAAAAGAGAAGGCATGTTCCTTCGCCTTTATACCCTTGTTCCTGCACCCTCACTTACACTTCCTAGCTCCATGGACCTGGCTCTGGGAATAGCTGCACCAGCAACTAATCTGAGCAGAGGGACACAGGCAGATTTTAGGGGCAAGGGCCAATCTGTCCTCTCCACTGCTGTCTTTTTAAATACAAGGGAGGATCCTATTAAAGCTCAAAGGAGCTTACACCTTCTGCAGCCCTCTCCCCCTGGACATTCACCTTTTCTCAGTCCTCACCTCTACTCATTCCTCTCCTATTCAGCATCCCCTCATCTAATTCAGATAACCATATTTCATGCAGTGACACCATCGCAATTTTGTTAAACGTTTCCCCTCAAAAATTCAGGGAATTGTAAGTTTATGAGGAGGATGGCAATTCTCCTGTGTTCAATGTGCCCAGGCTCTTGGATCCAAGGACTACAATTTGCAGGATAACTTGGGAGTTTGTACTGAATATATATTTAAGGGGTTTTAAAGCCCTTCTGGTCAAAAATTCATTTATTTCATTAGGGGCGCAATCCTATGCATGTTTAGACAGAAAGAAATCCTACAACTCCCAGTATTCCCCAGCCAGCCTTGCGGACTGGGGAATGCTGGGAGTTGTAGGATTTCTTTAAGAACATAAGAGCCATGCTGGATCAGACAAAGGGTCCATCTAGTCCAGCATTCTGTTCACACAGTGGCCAACCAGCTTTCGACTGGGAACTCACAAGCAGGACAAGAGCGCAACAGCACCCTCCTATCCATGTTCCCCAGCAACTGGTGTACATAGGCTCACTGCCTCTGGTTCTGGAAGTAGCACATAGCCATCAGGACTAGTAGCCATTGATAGTCCTTTCCTCCAGAAATTTGTTCAACCCCCTTTTAAAGCCATCCAAACTGGTGGCCATCACTACATCCTGTGGTAGCAAATTCCATAGTTTAACTATGTGCTGTGGGAAGACGTCCTTCCTTTTATCTGTCCTGAATCTCCCATCCATCAGCTTCATAGGATGACCCTGGCATTTTGAGAGAGAGAGAAAAATGCCTCCCTGCCCACATTCTCCACCCCATGCATAATTTTGTAGACTTTTATAAAGTCTCCCCTTACCCTCCTTTTTTCCAAGCTAAACAATCCCAGCTGTTATGATCTTCTCTAACAGGGGAGATGCTCCAGCTAGGGATGGCACGAGAGTCCGGTTGGGGCTCAAAGCCCACCGAGAAGTTGCCAGTTCGGCCCCCCAGAAGCCAGTTCATGGAGCTGAGCTCTTGCCTGATCCGCGGTGTGCTGAGTCGGGCAAGAGCGCAGGTGCCCGCTCCCTCAGTGAGCCAGCCGCCTATCACCAAGAGGGGAAGAAGACAGCGCCTCTCCTCCTTCCCCCATCCTTGTTACAGTGGCAGTGGTGCGGGACAGGCTGGTCATTTCCCGTAAGTGTAGGAGCCTTACAGAAAATGACCAGCTTGTCCCTTTCCGCCACTGCTACAGCAGGTAGGGGCGGAGGGGAGAAGGAGGCACCTATCCCCTTCTCCACCTCCACCTGCTGGAGGCCAGGGCGAGAGGCTGGGGGCTGGCTGCCCAGGCCCTTCTTCCCTGTGCCAGCCCTTGACAGCCTGTGTGAGGAAGAGGAGCGGCTTGCACAGCTTGCGGGCGGGGTGAGCAGGGAAGCGCGCCGAGCAGGTTTCGGCTGCACGAGCTATGGGGGGCAGTTCATCAAGCTCCCCCCCCTGGATGGAGACAGGCTCATCCATCCCTAGCTCCAGCCCCTTGATCATTTTAGTTGCCCTTTTCTGCACTTTTTCCAGCTCTACAATATCTTTTTTTAGGTGTGGTGACCAGAATTGTACACAGCATTCCAAATGTGGTCACACCATAGATTTGTATAGGGGCAGTATGATGATGGCAGTTTTATTCTCAGTCTCTTTTCTAATTATGCCCAACATGGAGTTTGCCTTTTTTTTTTTTTTACAGTGGCTGCACACTACATTGACATCTTCATTGAGATGTCCAACACAAGCCCAAGATCTCTTTCCTGGTCGGTCACTGCTACTAGCTCAGATCCCATCAGGCTACACCCGAAGCTGGGATTTTTTGCCCCAACGTGCATCACTTTACACTTGCCTACATTGAAACGCATTTGCCATTTAGATGCCCATGCTCTGGGTTTGGAGAGATCCTTTTGGAGCTCCCTTTTTGTTTCAACCACTCTAAATAATTGGGTTCATCCGCAAACTTGGCCACTTCACTGCTCACTCCTAATTCCAGATCATTTATGAACAGGTTGAAAAGCACTGGTCCTAATACAGTTCCCTGTGGGGCCCTGCTGTTTACTTCCCTCCATTGGGAGAATTTACCATTTATTCCTGGTCTCTGCTTTCTGTTCTTTAATCAGTTACTGAACCATAAGAGGACCTCTCCTCTTATTCCATGACTGCTCAGGAGTCTTTGGTGAGGGGCTTTGTCAAAAGCCTCTTGGAAGTCCAAGTAAACAATGTCTGTCTAAACATGCATAGGATTGTGCCCCAAATCAAATTTGGCCAAACACAGGAATGATCCCTTACTCGGCCCCCCCCGCCCCCAAGCATACAGTTTCCCACTTATACAACTCCTCATCATGATGTGTAACACTTTTAAGCCTCCAGGAAAGCCACCGAGTACTTACCAATTCCTGTCCTTTTGGCACTTCACCCAGAGTTCCATTGGTTGAAACGGCTTCCTTACTTGCAGGAACATTTTTGTCAGGTTGCTTCCCTTCCTCTTTGGTGGCTCCCCCTTGGCCGGGAAGAGCAACTTCTCCAACACCAAGAGCTTCATTCTTATATTTCTTTACAAAGTCGTCCATCAACTTTATTTCACTCTCCAGAAGCCCCCGGCAGTGGGAAGGGTCCTGGTCATAAATAGGAAGTTGTCTCATCAACCTCCTGCGACGATAATAAGCACCTTCTGTACCAGCCACTGGCTGCATTTCTTTGGAAATCAGTTCCATGTACTGGGTAGCCTGGTTTACAGAGAAAAAACAAACAAAAAAAATCATGCATAAAGTAGCACACACTTGCAATAAGGAAAAACCATGCCAATTCTTTCAAATAATCACTTTATTCCAGAGGTCTATGCATCTCCATGGCTCAGTTTATTATTTTGGTTGATAAGTCCAACGGGCCCAAGACACTGCACTGACTAGCAATAGGAACACTCCCACTTGTCCTTTCACCACACAAATACAGCTGCCTTGTAAGCGTTTTGTACAGCCAGGCTCTGGGTAGGGATGGGGGAGAATTTCTCCCCGAAACTTCGGGGGGCCGAGTGCCAACGTGTTCGGCCCCCCAAAGTAGTTTCGGGGAGAAATTCTCCGCACCCCCCCCCCCGGGACGGGACTTACCTTTCCCGAATGTCCCTCCCGGTGGCGGGTCCCGGCTATTTGCGTTGCCCTTATTTTCGCCGTAGTCTACGTAAAGATTTATGTAGACTACAGCGACCAAATAAGGAACGCGAATGGTGGCTCCCTATGGGGGCCGCCATTTGCGTACGCGTTTTTTTTTTTTTTTTAAGTCAGCCGTGATAGGCTACGTGACGATTTACGTAGCCTATCACGGCTGACTTTGCAGATCTAGCCGTGATAGTCTACGTTAATCGTCACGTAGCCTATCATGGGAGTGGTTTTTTTTTTTAACTTTTTATTTCGCGGCCGGGCGAGGCGAGGCGCCTCCTCCCCGGCCTGAATTTCGGCCGGGCGAGGCGGGAAGCCTCCCCCCCGGCCTGAATTTCGGGGGGAGCAGTGAAGCACCTCCCCCCCACCGCGAAGCAAGCTGCGAGACCAGGTAAGTGGCTTTCATGCACCCCTAGCTCTGGGTCAGGTTCAGCCAGGGCTTGAATCAAGAGCATCCTCTTACGATACAATCCCCATATATACAGAGCATGCAGCAGCAACTGTCTCCTAAATGCTAAATACTATTGAGAAGATTAGAACAGCTGAGCAGGTCTGGCAAGGCAGACCCTCTGTTAACTAACTATAACTCTGTTAACTATACGTTGCCATGGGAACTAAATAGTTATCCAATTGCTTCTTGATACAGGATCATTTTGCGAATATTCTGGATAGGAAAAAAACAAAGAAGGGAGCAGACCTTCACAGCAGCTGAAACAAGCTACCCTGGCTTCTTGCAGTCACCGTGAGCGCTGGCTGGATTTCCTGAATTACCCACACCGGTGTGGTTTGCGGTGTTGTCTAAACCTGGACAGCATGGCAAGGTGCCCACCCCAAACAAGGCATGCTGCCTGGGTTTGGATGACATAGAATTCATAGAATCATAGGGTTGGAAGGGGCCTATAAGACCATCAAGTCCAACCCCCTGCTCAGGGCAGGAAGCTTGATTCCCAGGTGGTGTCCCATCCAAGTACTAACCAGGGCTGACCCTGCTTAGCTTCAGAGATCAGATGAGATCAGGCGCTTCCAGCTCATTGGAAGCCACACACAGTATGGGGAATTAGGGAATTCCAGCCAGCACTCACTTGGCATGAGCAGTGGCTTGTTTCAGCAGGCGGGATCATGCAAACCAGGCCAGTGTCTGCCAGCAGTTTGACTCAGACACAGAGGACATTCAAGATAAGCCAAGTTTGGAATCTCTATGTATTTCAAAGTGCTATCTGTCTCCCCAGAGATCTGATGTGGGAGCAGTGGATTTCAGCTGCTGGTTGGAGTGTTTAAGCTGTGTACTTCCACCTAAGCTCAACCCATATATCTGTAAGTAAACACAAGTATTACAAAATGCCAATTTTGTAAGCCCCCAGTGACCTCCTTCCAAAGGGAACCAAACCTGGGGAAGCACTGCATCCTAGGAATTTCTCACCACTCACCATGGGAGCATGTAACAATATTTTCCCCCAAACAAATTAGAAATATGCAATAAAGAAACAAACAGGGTTTCCTTTCTGCTGCTCCTGATCTAGTGACAACATTCCTTGCTTCTGCCACATACAGAGGATGTAAATGCATGCATTCTGCCCTACCCCGATCCCAATTGGGCTGACATTCAAGCAATGAAACACATTAAGAAAAGTCTCAGCGCACTTTGGGCACCACCAAAACTAATGGCTTGAGTCAAGATTCCAATCTCCCATACCTCTTTGGCATCCCTCACGTCTAGTAACTACTAAGTATGTGCCTGGAGACATGCTTCCTATTTATGAAAGACTATACTCAAGTGGTTGCCAACATTTAGCTGGCTAAAAGCCATTAAAAGGCAAGCTTGCTATAACAGCAAACCACCTATGCCTTATAAACCCCCACGTAGTGCACAAACAGCACTTGGGTGAGATGTTAATGATTCTCATTTAATGCTTAAGAGGAAATAGAAAGAAAATTACCCAGGCTCATATATGGTCAGGAATATCTTCCATTTTTCCTTCTATAAAGGTACTTCATGTAAAGAAGCCAAAATATCAACCAGTAAATTATAAATTCTGGACACACCTTTGATCTTCCATCTCTACTGCTCTGCTTAGAGCCAAATAGGGAGATTGTATGACAGAAGATGACCACAAGCAGTATTTTGTTATTCAAGCATTACTCAGTGCTATTAGAAAGAATGAGAAAAAAAATCTGTACTTTTATTTGGATGCTGTTTCTCAAATCTTAGAAGAATCATATGTTTATTATTTATTTACTGTATTTCTATGCCAGCTTTCTGGGACCAACCAAGGTGGTTTACAAAAAGTTCAGAACATAAAAACCATTGCCAAATAAAAACATAGTAAAGCATTAAAAACTGTAACAATATAAAAAGCCAAGATGCCTCTTGATCCCCTTCCTGAACACAAAGAGAGTGGGAACCAGAGTTTGGGAGCAACCCAGGAGAAAGCCTGGGTTGCTCCTAATTAGCTTTTGCAAGAGGATGTTGTCAGCACAGTTGAATTCTTTATGGAACAGGGCTGAAAAGAGAGGGACCTTTTTCCAATTGTAGCATGAGTTGTTCATAGACAGCCAGTTGGCCATTCATTTTTAAAAGACCAGCTTCCAGCTGCATTCAATTTATTTCCATCTTGATCAACAGTTGCCTAATGAACTGTACAACTTAGGGGTTTTTTGTTTTGTTTGTACATAAACCCTAGGCAGGATAAATTAGTTGAATGAAATGTGCAGCACAAGCCTCTAGACCTTAAATAGAAGATCTGTTCCCTGAGCATTTTAACAACATGCATGGTACAATTACACCAGCCAAATCACTCAGGGATCAATTCAACATGGGGTCTCCTGGGAGAGATTAGGTACAGTACTTGTTCACTGTAACTATTAAGTGTTACATATGAGAAGATTGGTCCAATTCATTGTAGAAAATTGGGCCTGTGCAAGTACAGGGTCTCTGGCCTGAATCTTTTCTAGCCTTGTCTAGAGATGCCAGGATTGAAGCTGGAAGTCTCCGCATGCAAAGAATGTGCTTTGCCACTATGGCCGCTCCCCTATAATGTAAACATTGAAAAACACTGGGGTTAGATTTTGTTTTCAAACTGTGTCTTGGGGAACCCAAGAAGTGTTATCAGTGGCTCCTCAAGAAGATGAGTAATGGCAGACAAACCTCCTTGAAAGACAATTTGCCCATCACTACCAGTCTTTCCCGCAATGTGCCACTACGGGAAAGAGTTTTGTACATTTTAAGATCTGCTGCAGATAATGCAGGTTGATAGCAAGGCACAGGAGGCTTTTTCCAAGGCTGTGCTTGATGCCAGTGGCAGAACATCCCAGAATCCTCTGCAGCGCACAGAAGATCCTCAGCAGACAAGTCAATGTGGAAAATGCCGTGAACACTTTTACAGTGGGAATGGCTCAGTCCCTCATGGCATGTCCCACTAAATGGTTATTTAGGATGCCTTCTTCCTCCCAATGTGGTAATATGCACCAGCTAAGCTGGCTAAACAGTGCAAACTTTGACCAATTATTTGATACAAACACAAAACAGTTGCAATCTGGAGAAAGTTACACATGTTTAAATGTATGCTAAAGCCCTGTGGAGCTCAATGCCACTTGGCTTCACTAAACTGCATATGGTTGGAGCCTTACCTTTATTATACCAAAAAAGGAACATAATGTATGAAACAATTCTCCCCCCCCCCCCATTTCAGGATCTTTTTGTTTCCTTATATACTAACAAATAGTTCTCTCAGTTATTTTATGCACAGATTTCCTTTTCTTCAGTTACTGCTGGAATACAAATCATTTGCATTGCAACGTAGTTCCATGCAGAAAGAACTTCATATTTCTTCCATTCTCATCTCTTCCACTTTTGAACAATATACAACAATTCCAAAGTCAATGTTTTCTCTATTTAGGTGTGGTAACTCATCCTCACTCCAAGTGCTAGACCTGCATACATATCTAACCCAGAAGGATTAAATTTAAGTCTGTGTTAGATGTTCAAGTCAAGATCTACCTGAAAAAGGTCCTGAAAATATTCTATAGCAGGAGCAGACAACAGTGCCATCCTCATGGAGTGTGTGTTGAATTCTTGAAGGATACCCATTCATTCAAATACTAACTTGCCCTGGAGATGGTAGTCCTAGTAGATTATATCCCAAATTATGAAAGGGAATAAAATATGCAAAATATTATGACCCCGTTAAAAACCAGTTTGCTTTTATCACTTGTTTTCTGTACCACTGCCATATGTTTGGATATTGAATTCACAAGTATGTAATAGAAAATTGATGTACTGTAGTCATGTATATTTCTATTTTATATATTTGTGTGTTATGGTCCATAGACTGACATAAACTGATTGACTGAATTCACAAGTGAAATGCTAGCTTTGTGCATAATTTACCCTAGCCATCCCCAGAAGAATTGGACCACATGGCTGGCAGGGGGGCGAGGGTGGGGCCTGGAGTTGTGGTCCAACACATCTGGGGAGCACCAGGTTGGGAATGGCTGATCTACTCTTTTGTCTATCCTGTATTTCCATTTATATCTTTATCTCTACATCCCCAGTATTGGAAGCCTGTTGACCCATTCAGAATATGGTCATGACATTGTATTTCTTTATTCATCTATAACAGTTATCTAGGGCAACCCCATGCCTTTTTTATCATTAGAACTGGATTTCTGATAGATTGACTTTGGCAGTATTTAATCCATCTGAGTACATTGGTAACTGTTCTTATAATTCACTGTATCCCTCAACATGTTGCCTAGCTCTCTAAGAACTGTGAAAGACAAGCACTGGTTTTACACACATTTCACTTGTGTTCATACTTATGAACTTGATAAAACTTTTGAAAAATAAATTGCCAATGTTTCAAGGAAGTATGATGTAGTAGTAATGGAAGACTTCAATTTCCCCGATATTTCTTGGGAGACAAATTCTGCGAAACATGGCCCCTCCAAGAAATTCCTGACTTGTGTTGTGGATAACTCCCTCCTATAGAAAGTAGAGGAGGGAACTAGAGGATCAGCTATCCTTGACTTGACCCTAACCAACAGAGATGACTTAGTGGATAAAGTAGCAGTTACGGGAACTCTGGGGGAAAGTGACCATGTTACATTGAGGTCTTGGTTCTAAAGGAAGCAAAAGCTGCATGTAGCCAAACACGTACCCTGGATTTTAGGAAAGCTGATTTTAATAAACTCAGAACAATGATAAGTAAGGTCCCATGACAAGTGAATCTAATGAGAAAACGAGTCCAAGATGGGTGGGACTTTTAAAAAAAAAGGAAATTCTAAGGGCACAATTACAAACAATTCCAACAAGAAAAAAAGGTGGAAGACAACAGAAGAAGCCAATGTGGCTTCACAAAAAGCTTGGAGATGACCTGAAAACCAAAAAGGACACATGTAGGAAGTGGAAGGAAGGCCAAGCTACAAAGGAAGAGTACAGGCAGGAAGCACAGAATTGCAGGGATGGTGTCAGGAAGGCTAAAGCTGAGAACAAGCTGAGGTTAGCAAGGGATGCTAAAAGCAACAAAAAGGCTTTTTTCAGATACGTGCATAGTAAAAGACAGAGGAAAGAAATGGTGGTTCAACTATTAAATAAGGATGGCAAAATGATATCAGATGACAAAGAAAAGGCAGAAGTGCTCAATTCCTACTTCAGTTCAGTCTTCTCTCAGAAGAGGGTCTATGACCCCCCCCTGGCAAAGGTGAAGTACAGGCTGAAGGGGCAGGATTGCAGCTTGAGATCGATAGGCATATGGTCAAGGAACACCTAATTACTTTGAATGAGTTCAAATCTCCAGGGCCAGATGAACTGCATCTTAGAGTAATAAAGGAACTGGCAGAAGAACTCTCAGAACCACTGTGTATTATCTTTGTGCAATCATGAAGGACGGGTGAAGTGCCTGGTGACTGGAGGAAGGCTAATGTTGTCCCTATCTTCAAAAAGTGCAAAAGGGAGGAACCTGGGAACTACAGACCAGGCAGTCTATCATTAATTCCTGGGGAAATTCTGGAGCAGATGATAAAGCAATCCATCTGGAAGCACCTTGAAAACCATGCAGTGATTACTTGAAGCAACATGGATTTGTCAAGAACAAATCCTGCCAGACGAATCTGATCTCATTTTTTGATCAGGTAACCTCCCTTGTGGACTGTGGGAATGCTGTGGACATAATATACCTCGACTTCAGCAAAGCTTTCAACTAAGTGCCCCATGATATCCTGATGAGCAAATTAGCTCAAAGTGGGCTAGATGAAACAACGATCCGGTGGACCCACAGTGGGCTACAGAATCGGACTCAAAGAGTGCTTATCAATGGGACCTTCTCAAACTGGGGAGAGGTAACGAGCGGGGTACTGCAGGGTTCAGTCCTGGGCCCAGTGCTCTTCCGCATTTTTATTAATGACTTGGATGAGGAGGTGCAGGGAATGCTGATCAAATTTGCAGATGACACAAAATTGGGCGGGATAGCTAATACCTTGGAAGACAGAAACAAAATTCAAAGTGATCTTGATAGGATAGAGTACTAGGCAGAAAACAGAATGAAATTTAACAGGGATAAATGCCAAGTTCTGCACCTAGGAAAAAGAAACCAAATGCGCATTTACAAGATGGGGGATACTTGGCTCAACAATACTACAAGTGAGAAGGATCTCGGAATTGTTGTAGATCACAAGCTGAATATGAGCCAACAATGTGATGTGGCTGCAAAAAAAGGCAAATGCTATTTTGGGCTGCATTAACGGAAGTACGGTTTCCAAATCATGCTCAGCACTTGTTAATCCTCATCTTGAGTATTGCGTGCAGTTCTGGGCACCACACTTTAAGAAGGATGCAGACTAGGGATGGCGGAGAATTTCTCCCCGAAACTTCGGGGGGCCGAGCGCCAACGTGTTCGGCCCCCCGAACAAGTTTTAGGGAGAAATCCTCCGCACCCCCCCCGCTGCCCGCACCCCCCCCGGGACGGGACGTACCTTTTGCGAATGTCCCTCCCGGTGGCTGGTCTGGCTGGCGGTTCGGCGGGTGTTCGAGCGAGGCGGGAGCAGCAGCCGGTCTTTCGACCGGCTGCCGCCGCCGCCATTGTAATGAAAGAAAAAAAACAACAACACCCCCTGATAGGCTACGTGACGATTGACATAGCCTATCACGGCTAGATTTGCAAAGTCAGCCATGATAGGCTACGTGAATCGTCACGTAGCCTATCACGGGTGACTTTAAAAAAAAAAAAAAGAGTGTACGGATAATGGCGGCCCCCATAGGGAGCCGCCATTCCCGTTCCTTATTTGGTGGCTGTAGTCTACGTAAATGTTTACGTAGACTACGACGAAAATAAGGGCAACGCTATTTGCGTTGCCCTTATTTTCGCCGTAGTCTACGTAAACATTTACGTAGACTACAGCGACTAAATAAGGAACGCGAATGGCAGCTCCCTATGGGGGCCGCCATTCACGTACGCGCTTTTTTGGTTGTTTTTAAAGTCACCTGTGATAGGCTACGTGACAATTCACGTAGCCTATCACGGCTGACTTTGCAGATCTAGCCGTGATAGGCTACGTGAATCGTTACGTAGCCTATCAGGGGAAGTTTTTTTTGTTTTTTTTTTACTTTCGCGTTCGCAGCCGGGCGAGGCGAGGCGCATCCTCCCCGGCCTGAATTTCGGCCGGGCGAGGCGGGAAGCCTCCCCCCCGGCCTGAATTTCGGCTGGGCGAGGCGGGAAGCCCCCCCCCCCCGGCCTGAACTTCGGCCGGGCGAGGCGGGAAGCCTCCCCCCCCCCGGCCTGAACTTCACGGGGGAAGCAGCGAAGCGCTCCCCCCCCCCCGCGAACGGCCTTCGAGGACAGGTAAGTGACTTTCGTCCACCCCTAATGCAGACAAACTGGAGAAGGTTCAGAGATGGGCAACAAAGATGATCAGGGGACTGGAAACAGCCCTATGAGGAGAGATTGAAAGAACTGGGCATGTTTAGCCTTGAGAAGAGAAGGCTGAGAGGAGCGCTCTTCAAGTACTTGAAAGGTTGTCACAGGGAGGAAGGCCAGGACCTCTTCTCAATCATCCCAGAGTGCAGGACATGGAATAATGGGCTCAAGTTACAGGAAGCCAGATTCTGGCTGAACATCAGGAAAAGCTTCCTGACTGTTAGAGCAATACGACAAAGGAACCAATTACCTAGGGGGTCGGTGGGCTTTCCCACACTGGAGGCATTCAAGACAAGGCTGGACAGCCATTTGTCAGGGATGCTCTGACTTGGATTCCTGCTTTGAGAAGGGGATTGGACTCGATGGCCTTATAGGCCCCTTCCAACCCTACTATTCTATGATTCTATGAAAAAAGTGGGGGTAGGGCACACAAAGGTACTATCATTTACAGGTTCAGGCTACAATAGCCAGAAATACCAACACATTAGTTCTTTTCTATCAGATATAATAGTTATATTATAAGCATGGCTTAGTTAAGTTTTTTAACTAGAGCCATGAAAACATAAGTATATCTCCTGTCCTCAAAGATATGAAGGATGATAGTTTTGAATACAAAATCTATCTCTAATTTAAATAGCGTGCTTTTTGACTTCCAAATCTCTCTCTTGGCATGTAGAACACAGTTTTAGGAACCAGCTTAGAAATCATCATAACTCAGTTTGAAGATGAAAAAACTATTGTATTAAAAATATGTATGATAGTGTGGACATCACAGCACATAGCTAAATCAATTCAAGTAGTTGAATTCTTTCTCCTAAAAGTCCCTTTGTTGGTTACATTCAAGATATCTGGAATGTGTTTATTTGCATGTGTTCTCATAATTGTGTTAGCCAAGTCCAATACTGGGCATGGAAAGGAATGCTTGCCCTGTTTTTGGGGACCTATTAAACTCCGGTCGCATGGCACTGAAGACTGGAAAACAGGCTAAGCCATTGCCGAAGCTACAAAAGATGCTTTATGCTTTATTTTTTCTTACCCTAGCAGAATTCCTAGCATGGGGTACTTGGCTAGATCCTGTACTCTGCTTATGAAGCACTATACTTTGGATTACATGAGCTAATCAGTCAGAAATGCTGGGTATGAAAGGTTCCATCACTACGCACGAGAACATACTTGACTGAATAAATGAGCCATACATTTCGTGTTAGCTGTTATTCTCTCACATGAGGCACTGCTAGTATCAAACTCAACGGGAACCCAAAACGTTAAGGGCTGTAGGACAGAAAGAGGGTCAACTTGCACTTGCTGACCACAGCACAGATAGAATTTGAAACAAAACATGTAAAGTACGTGCACTAAATATGTACATAAATTAAAGGATACACATGTTTTAGCAAAAATATTTTGTCCTTTCTGTAATTCCCAGGTTATGTATAGAAGACACATTATAGAAGGTGCTTTGATCACAGAGGCTTTGTTGAGGGCTCGAATACTTGGCCCACCACAAGAGGAACTGGAAATAACCTGTTACTAGTGTCCAGAAATAACCCAAGCACTCGGCCACCTTCCCCCCGCCTGACACACACAATGGTAGAAGGACTGTAGTTCTGGCTTGAAATAACCAAGCTGCCTAGTGCCTACCTGAGGCAGACCTAGAAAAGTTCCAAGAGAAGGAAAGGGGATGAAGTCATAATTGAATGACAGCAGTTGAGTGTGTTTTGGACCCATCCAGGATCTGGTGGCAATAAAAGCCTGAGGAAAGCCCGCTGTGGAGGAGAGAGCCCTTCTGTACCGAAGTCCTCAGTGCAGCATTGTAAAGTGGCATAGTCCCAGTAGCCTGTATCATATGCTTTTTCTGAATATACAGACAATTCCACAATGAATTTTAAATTATTTCCTTATGATTGAGCCATTAAACATCCTTTTGCAATGACAGAGCCTCATCAATGAAAGGGGGAGTCACCATAGCTGTGCTGCCAGGTAAACCTTTAAGATATCCAAGTGAGCAATGTACCATCTTTTGCAAATTTGTAGAAGATACTTTTCTTGTCTCCCCCGCCCCCCCGACACACACACACACACATTGGCTTAATTTGCATGTAACAACTAAATATGGGTTAAACAACCCATAGTTGGTCGGGGCTGAGTGGTAAGGCTCCTTCACACAGAGCTTTTATCCTGCGATTGAGATTGCTCCTTCATGGAAGTTTGCAGGCTCTTTACATGACGCTGTGACCCTGCCATGACCCAGCAGGGTGTCTCCTGCACTAAATGCCATTTGTTCTGTTTTTAAATAGATCACAGATAATGAGCTATCAAATTACCCCACTGTGTTCCACTTCAGTTTCCTCCCTGAAAAGAGTTAAAGCGGCAAGAAGAGGAGGAGCAAGATCAATGAAAGATAATGGAAGACTCAGATATCGGGAGAAGGAGGGGGGAGGGAGGAAGGAGAGGGGGGAAAGGAAGCACGTGCAGAGGAAATCGGTTGTGAACCTGCATTTAAACTGGAAGCAGAAAGCCCCATTTTAAATGCAGGATTTTAGGCTGGTGTAGAGATGCCCATCAGATACTGAAGCTGAAGCTCAAATATTTTTGCCAGATACTGAAGCTGAAGCTCAAATATTTTGGCCACCTAATGTGAAGAGAAAAGTCCCTGATGCTGGGAAAGATTGAAGGCAAAAGGAGAAAGGGACGGCAGAGGATGAGATGGCTAGATAGCATCACTGATGCAATGAATATGAACTTGAGTACACTCCGGGAGAGAGCAGAGGACAGGAAGGCCTGGCGTGCTACAGTCCATGGGGTCACGAAGAGTCGGACACGACTTAACGACTGAACAACAACAACAAGAGATGCCCATAGTGAGTGTGAATGCTGCCTCCTACCCACTTGCCACTTCCACTTTGCATTCCTGCGTAGTTTGATGTGATGTGTGAACGCAAAATTCTGGGTTATTGAGGGGCAAATGACCGAGAGTTTTAACCCATGGCTTATGGGGCATCCCTAGGCTGTTTATAGGTTAACATTAACAACCCATGAATTGGTGTTACGTGTGAAACAGAGCATCAAGCGATCTCCTCCTCTGAAGATTCAGGGCAGGGTTATATCAGTTCATGTCCCAAGTTTTCAAAGTAACAGAAGCAGAACTCTTATATTAAATTCCCTAACAGCAGTCCATCCAATTGTACTAACAGCAGTCCATCCAATTGTGCTACTGGATACCCGTGCATCTGAGTAAACTGGTATATTCATGCATTAAAAAACAATAAGGCAAGTCAAAACTGAGGGGTTTTACTTTGAGGTATATGGAACAATGATCTAGTACTTTCCATCTCACAGAACAATCCACTAATTACCCCATCCAGGAGCTGTAGATACCTTTATGACATGCAATATGAGTAAGCAGAGATCAATATTACAGCCAGGTGGGACATTTGTGATTGATCGTTCCAGATTCCTGGGCTACCCACTTAGCTACCATAACTACCGAGTGATTTTACACATTAAAGTGTCAGTCTCAGAGCACCATATTTATTTCAGAGAGTACTGGGCCAATCCTGGACCAATATTACCCTGGATGTCTTTGGAATTAGGACATGCTACAGAAGATTGATGGGTGTTGCAAGAATCCCCGTTTAATTCCTTTCAAGTGACAATGAACTTTTACAAACATGCAGATTTGAGTTGAGCTGTAACTTTAGAAGGTCATCTAAAGCAACTCTAGGATGATACTTTCTTATACAAGGTGCCTCTTACTGACCCTTTTCTGTCCCTGTACCTAGGCATCTCACCCGCCCCCTTGACGTTAGTCAAAGACAGACAAGAGCACTGGGCAATGGTTAGAGTGTCTGTTCTCTGAACTCAAGTTAATTCATGTAGAAAGTATTGTGGGGAAGGAAGCAGTGATTAGAAACTACTAGATCTAAACAAGATTTATAAGCATCTTCTCCAAGTCTGTGTTACTTAGGGGAAAAACATCCTGTTAGCAATTAGACAAAAGATCAAGGTTTCTAGCATCATGTGCCACTCCAATGTAAAGACAGTCAATAGTTTAGTTTTCAGCTGGAACAACATTTTGCATCATTTAAAGCTTGCTCAGTTTTTTTTTTAATATATGTAGAATCTAAAGTTTCAAAGTTAAGATACTAGGGACTTTAACAAACAGGTAGAACAATCTAACGGGAAGGGAGAATCCATAGCAGACAAACAGCATGTTTTTTTTTAACATATTTTCCATCCTATTGGTTCCAATGGGAGGAGAAAGTAGTATGCCAGCTCCAGGGCATTTTGAGGAAACAGGAGGGCTTTGGATCTGGTGGGTCCAAATCCTCCTCCAGCCCATCCTGATCCAGAACCCCTCTTTTTGCCTTCTCTGTCAGAGCACTGACAGCTGAGCAGCATCAGTGGCAGAGGTATCTATCTGCAGACCCCCTTCTTCATCTAGGGTGAGGGAGATCCACCATATTCTACAGCCCATGGAATGGCTTCCAAGGGGCCATAGGACTGTGCCTAAATCAGTTCTAAGACAACATGTACTAACTACTAGTTTACCAAGTTCAATGAGTGCCATATAAAAGGAGGGTTGCTGGACCATTAGGACTTCTAATGGGCCAGAGTTACACGATGATGCCCATCTTGACAAGCTGATACCATCAGCTTTGTAGTGCATGGAGATACAGAGCCATTGCTGACCACAATCATCCAGACAGCATGAGCTGACACCATGATGTACATCTTTCCTAAACCTGTACAGGAAGAATTGTGTGAGGCACCTGCTGTGAGAAATTGGATGATACATGAACTCTGAAAATCAAGGCCCAGAGACTGCCTTGAATTTGACTATACTGACAGTTTTAAAATCATGCCTAACAGAGCAAGAAGCTTAGATTTAGTAAATTATTGTATTTTTAAAAATCCGCTGTATTAAAGGATGATTTGCAAGGCATCTCATCCTAAAAGATAATTTCATTTCTTTGGGCTCCTAAGACAATTGCTGTTATTGTGAATTTAACTTGAGGAGCAAAATCTAGATCTGCTACCAATAAGATATTTTATTTATTTAGGGCGCAATCCTATTGGGCCAGGTCCTCTCCATCAGTAGGTCTTTGACATCAGTCAGGGTCTTGAGCTTAAAAGTTGTTAGAGAAACACTACAAACCCACTGGAAGACAACATTAAGAGGCCTCCTGGTTTTGGGTATCCAACTTGCCCTACAACTTGAACTGTAACTTCAGAAGGTCATCTAAAGCAACTCTAGGATGATACTGTACAAGGTGCCTCTAACACTGCACCTCCAGAACAACAGCTAGGGGAAAGGGGCATCAACCTTTGACTTTGTGCCATTTGCTGTCCCATGGTTATATCTGCCAGCAATAAGCACAGGGGCTACCAACAAGCAGCCTTGCACTGGGCTGCCCAGCACATACCAGGTGCTACAATGCTTGGGTCTCTCCCTACTCTTAACACCAAACTGTTATTCAATATAGTTGCAGTCTGTTGTCATCTGAGCTTAGTGCACTTACTTACTTGGCCACTGCTACTCATTGTGGGCACAATTAGCTTTGACAACAAGAGCCAAATACTGCCATTTTCAAGTAATTTTTTTCTAGTCAACAGTATGGTCTGTTACTGAATTTGTAATGTGGAAATAGCATCCGCTTCTAGTTTCTTGACCTTGTTCTTCCAAGAAGGGCATGTTCAGGACCTTATTTGCTTCAGCACAGAGATCAGATCCAAAAATCTATGGTGATCAGGTGTACTGGTGTGTGTGTGTGTGTGTGTGTGTCATACAAACACAGCAGGTCACAAGGTATTACAAGGAAAAAAGACAGCTCTGTCTTGCACGAACAATTAGAAAAAGGGACAAAAGTGTGAGTTCGCAGGTTATTGTTATTAACTCTTTCAATCAATTTGTACTGGCTATCGTTTGCAGTAGAAAACTATTTTTTGCAGTATTTTATTCTTCATTTTTTTCCAGTAGTAGTCCTGAATAAGAAGGAAGACAGCTTTACATGCATTTCTGTTTAGGTTTAGGAAAGTCTGCATGACCCACATCAGATTTTCCAAAGAATACTGTACAGTATAAATATTCACCACTAATTTATGCTTTTATTGGTCATTAGTAACATGGATGCCCATGTTCTAGGTATGAAATATATTTCTTGGGAAGGACACAGCCCAACGCTGGAAAGGACATAACCCATTGTATCAGCCTAAGCATATTTTTACCTTTACCTACCTACCCCAAAATGCTGAGCGCTATTTTTATTCCATTTATAGGAGTATTGATTTAAGTACTCATGAGAGACATAGAGCCATTTCTCTCTTCTCTTTTTTTTGGTTAGGACTTTGTGACATGCTCAGTTCTGGCCACTGACCTTCCAAGACATGAAGCAACTAATTGTTTGTGTTGTTATTTAAGAAGGGGTTATGAGAAAGAGAAGGTGGAAGACATACAGAGTGGTATACTCTGTATATCTCATAGGGATGCTTGAGAAATTCGGGATGGACTAAATTGAACTCAGATTTCTAAGAATCCAACCTGCAGAATCCACTGTGGAGTGACCCCCTTAGGCTGCGTGGAGTCCATGGACTTTCGGATGATTTTTTTACTTTCCCAAAATTTACGCATATACATATATTTGTAGGAAAATACGCAAGTCTCTGCTGAGGAAATGTTGAATGGAATGTGGGACTATACATTAAACGTTACATACTAAGGTAAATACTTACGTAATTATTTGCGTCTTTTTTGGAATGGCGAAAAAAAACTGGCATCCATCTGTGAGTGGACAACGGAACAAAAGGCACCTGACAATCCACAGAACACAGACGGAGCGGATTTTACAGTCTGTACATCCCTAATATCTCATAGCATCTCGTTAGACCTATGTGGTTTGGGATATTTCAGTAATATGATTTCCATGGAGCCCTTATGCACAGTTTGATAAGTGATCTTACCAGCTTTTGAGTCAGTCCAGGTGGAGCCCATTCATATGTAATAGTGTCAAAAGTTGGATCTTTCCGAGTCACTATAGGATTAGTGATTATCATACGGTTCCTTTTATAGATGCGAACTCCATCGCTTCCTTTCACCCGGGCAGTTAGATTAGAATATTTCGAATCAGAGAGCAAGCGGCCAATTTTCCGATCGTCTTCTGCATCAGAACTCAGGCTATGATCTTCCTGGCTGCATTTGCATGACTTGCATATTTTCCTGTGGGAGACAAATGAGGTCATCCTTTGATATAAGCTGGACCCCAATAGGTATGTGCTCTTTTGGAAGCTCAAGGGTGAACTTTAGAAAACACATTGAAGGTTAAATATCAAAATGGATCATGACATAGGACAAAAGATCTGTGATGGCAAGAACTCTGTCTGGAGAGGAAAGTTTGTAAGCTACGGACCAATGGAATCTGCAATGGTGTTTAATATAAAACTGAAAAAATCCACATGGCAGAGGCCCTGGAGAAAAAACCACAGGGCACAATGACCAAGTGTATCTTCTAAGCTCCTGTGAATGCAGCTACTCAGTTACATAAGCTTGTAAAGGGACACCTCATCTGATGATGATTTAGAGGACACAGAGTCCAACAACCCTGTGCATCACCTGGCTGACACTGACATTCCTAGCACCACCAGGAAAGCTACACCAGGTCCTCCAGTACTGGTGGACACTGAAGAAACCCTAGATGGGGCCCCTGAGGACCCCACCCCCACAGAATCTGAAGTGGAGGAAAGCATCCGCCTAGCCCTAGAATTCGCTGACACCAGAGGGTAGAGGTACAGGCTGCTACCCAGAGGTGAAGCATGCACCTCAAGAATCATAGCAACTGGACTCCTCATGAGTAGGGCCTTACTCATGAGGAGGACTTTTTTACACAAGCCTGTGATGAACTTCAGCTGAGCCCTGGGTGGGCCTCTGGAAGCTCTGGCTATATTAGCTCTCAGTTGGAACTTGAGAGCTGTTAGAAACAGCAGCTTCCAGTGCCTTGTACTCCTGTTTCATTGACCTTGCCTTGTGATTGAACCTTCATGCTACTGACCTCTGGTCTCCTGCTTGTCTCTGTTTTTGGACTACATTTCTATTTCACTGTTCTCTCATGTTTTAACTTTGGCAGCACCTCAGACTTCGCACCTACCTGCCTATAAAACTGTGCCTTTGCCTGTATATTAATCTGCCTTTGGATTTGCCCCTCAATTACCTTAATGCCGAGTCTGGGATAAATAAAAATAAACAAAAATACAGATTTCAGACAGTGCTAACAAAAATAGTTTAAGCTACTGGACAAGAAGAGGACTAATTTACTGAAACAAGTACATGCAAGAGCCTCTCCATAGCCAAATTAGCTACAAATTGTCTCATTCTGCTGGATACCGCCAAGAAAGTGAATAGAATATATTCAAAGAATTATTTTCCTAAGTAACTCCAAACCTGACAGCAAATAAAACGAATATATTTTCATTAACCTGTGTTGAAATAATTATATCTGGGAACCAGTGGCTCATAGACGCAGAGAAAGGTATTACAGCATATAAACCCACATGCAGTGCATTGGGATGGTGGATGGTGAGTGGAGTATAATTACTTTGGCATTATGCCCTCTTCCCTCTGTTGTGCAAATAAAGATCAATCATGTGGCTGTTCTTCTCCAATTGGCTGATGCCACAGAAGAATGTTTGTTTTCAGCTGCCCTTGCCAGGGTTCAATTCAGAAAGAGTATTAGTATTACAGAACAAGGGCAAATGCCTTCTCTTTAAGATTCTCGATCTCTTCCCCTTCCAAGGTACATCAAGTCAGTAAGATTACATTTCATTTGTGAAGTAAAAATAGCATGTAGAGGCTTCAGGAAAAAGACTGTAGGGAACCAAGAAACCATTTCAATGTCTGTCTGCAAGTTCCATTCTACAAAGGCAATTCTTTGTTCTAAATAGGTTCTTAAAGGCATAGAAAGTGTAAGAGACAATTGGAGGCAAAAGACTATTTAAACTGCCGTGGAAGTATACATGACAAGTAGCTATCAATGGCTACTAGTCCTGATGGCTATGTACTACCTCCAGTGTCAGAGGCAGTGTGCCTATGAACGCCAGTTGCTGGGGAACATGGGCAAGAGGGTGCTGTTGTACTCCCATCCTGCTTGTGGGTTTCCTATGGGCAGCTGATCGGCCACTGTGTGAACAGAATGCTAGACAAGACGGACCCTTGGTCTGTTCCAGCATGGCTCTTCTTATGCTCTTATGTGTCAAGTTGTTGGGGTTGCCTTTCCTTAGGGTTCAATGTCTTCACTAAGGTCTCTAGAAGTTAAAATCTAAATGGGAAATGGAAATTAGAGACCTCCTCTTCAGTGCACATGCATATAAATACACGCAACTGAACATATTAAGGCATGGTGTTATACACAGCCTACAAGTTCAAGTACTGGCGAGAACCATTTTGAAACTTTGATAGCAATTCTTAAAGCATATCTTCTTGGTGTTTAGGCCAGTGCAGCTGTTGCAGACGAAATGAATATGGAATATTGCAGATGGAGTAATGTTTAATTTGGCTGGGGTGGGAGGGAAGTGATACTCAGGCAGCAACCCCCTGTAGGAGAATAGTGATATTACTACAAGTGTACCCCTATCATCTGTGACATGTTGGAGAGAATGCAAAAACAATTTAGCATTTATCCCCTTTTATCAAGACTAAATGCCGTGGGGGGGGGGGAATTGACAAGATACTCCGAACAGGAAAACCCCTAAACATTAAAAAGAAACACAGGGTTTTAAAAATCCTGTTAAAAAATAATACAGACACAATTTTGTAGCATGGACAGGCCCCTCACAACTTGCAATGCAGAAAGCTGAATGTCTGCCTAGAACTTAGGGTGGCCACTTATGAATCACAGAGAAAAGACCACGAAAGGGACAGCAATTTGCATAACATCTGCATATGGTAAAATTTATATGTATAGGGGTAAATGTATAAATACATATTATAATGTAAATAGAAATACAGCCCATCTCACCATAGCGTGGAGGATGGTGACCAGGTGACCGGCATGTTTGCTGTACAGTCTGCTGTGTAGGTGCTAAGTATGGATGGGCAGCAGTTCTTATGGTTCTTTATCTTTAAACAGGACTTGGACAGGACAGCCCTTTGAACAGGATGCCTTCAAATAGAGGACAGTTCTCTGGCAGCCCTTCAAATAAAGGACTGTCATCTGAAAAGAGGACCTCACTAGAACTCCAAGAACAGAAGGAGGAGTTACATGGAATGATTCAATATACGCTTTGTGCAGCCCAAGGCCCACTTTTTGTCCTCTTGACCCTTGCACTTTCTGAACAATTAAATATGCTGGATTGGGCCTGAAACAAAATGCTGCAGAGGTGGCTAATGCTTCTCTGAGAGGGTGTGTGGTTGCCATGGCCCTAAACAGTAGTTCATTCACTGTTAAAAACCCACGCTGGATCTGGGCAATTTGAACAACTATCTCCCAGTATCCCGTTTGCCATTTTTTTCTTTTTTATTTTTGCAAGATGTTAAAGCTTGTGGTGGCCTCTTAAGTCCAGGTAGTTCTGGGTTTGGATCCACTCCAGTCCAGGTTCCAGCCTGGTTTGGAGATTGAAACTAGCTTAGTTGCCCTGATGGGTGGGTGACCTCTTCCTCTCCCATGTTTTATTAGAAGTTTTATTCTTGTTTTATGGCTTTGCTGGATTTCATTTATTATTTTATGGCTGGCTTCGGTGATTTTTATTGTTTTACATGAAGTTCATCCTGTATTTCATTTTATTTTAAGTGTTGTCCCAGAAGTCTTGAACTGAAAGGCGGCTTGTACATTGATTAAGTAAATGAAACTGCCCCATCTTAGAATGAAGTCACAACAATTCAGGCCAGCATAGCACAAATCAAGTTAGGTACCCAATATCACCACACCAAGGAAAGCTGGTGGCTACCGAACACCATGCAACCGATATGTCGCATCTGAATGCATCTGCTTGAAAAAGGAAAGCATTTAAACACTTGCAGCAGAGGTGAACTCTGAAAGCACCTGGGCTGAAACTAGCTCCTAGAGAAATGCCCCCCAACCGCCAACCAGAGGTGTAGAGAAAGCAATGTCTGTGGCAACAGAACTTGCTGGTAGGATGTTTTAGGACAGGATGGTTGTCTCTCAGGCCCAACATACCTTGTTTGCTTCCTACACTGACCCTCTGGCAAAACTAGTTGCCAGCCAGGGAATTACACCATCCCCAGACCATGCAAAACGCTATTTGCACACAAAGCAATTTTACACTGAGTAAGACCATTGGCCAGTCATCTCCCTTCTGACTGGCAATGGTTCTCTCAGGTCTCAGGGTGTTTTTTGGCCAGCCCACAGATCCAATATCCTCTTAGCTGGAGATTCCAGGGGTTGAACTGGGGCCCATCTACATGGGGTTTTGATCCAGTTCTGCTGGCTTTGGCACAGGCTGGTGGAAGCGGTGCTGACTGATGGAAGGCAAAGTTGCCTGGGGCAGGGGGAGAGCAGAGAGGTAAACATGTCTACCTGGAATCATTGCCTTCAATTCCACTTTGCTGAGTACAGGAGCAGCCCAGCTGCTTTGAAACTGCACTGTTGCGAACGTGGGCTCAGTTGCTGCCTCTCACTTTAAATATTGATGAGTGTGGGAGTGGGGAGGGGAGCCAGCTCTTCCGCTTTGACACTGCGCAGCTACGAAGGAGCACGGCTGAGAAATGGTGGATGCCTGCTGATTCGAAGCTGCGTAGCTAAGAAAGGGTGGGTGCCAGGGCAGATAATTTTCATGAACGTGTACTCAGAAGCACTTCATTGAGCCCATGTGCGTGGAGGGGAAGCCTGTTGATTGGGCAGTTAATATACATCAGAGACAACGTGCTAGTCGCTCTCCCTCCTCGCCGGCTCTGCACTCTCTGCTCTCAGCACCTCTTGCGCTCTCGCTCATTCTGCTTGGTCTCCGGGTGGCAGTGGCCTGCCTGCTTGCCTGCCCGCCTCCTAAATGTGTGTGTTGCCCGCCTCCTAAATGTGTGTGTATGTCGGATTTGTCATGAATGTCTACTTGTAAGCAAGTCCTCCATTGCACTTCATTGAACACGCAAGGGAGGAAGGGAGGTGGAACAAACCTGTGTTCACTGGCTGCCCGCACCGACGCAATTGATGACGTTCATGTCTACGCACCCACTCCACCCCAACTAATGTGGCTCCAGGTCCTGTTTGCTCCACAAAAGTGGAGGAATACAGCACTGCGTCTACCATGGAAAGAGCAAATTTGTTTCTGTGAAAATGTGGATTTTGACCAAATTGCTTCACAAAGCATCTCCCTTTAGATTGGCCCCCTGGATGTTGTGAATGTGTTCCACCACTGAGTGATGGCCTCTCAACTACAATTATCTCCCAGTAAAGTGTTAGGGAAGAAAAGAGTGGTCCCAAACAGCAGCAGCTTTACAGGATACTTGTCATGGGTTTGAGGAACTTGGATCCAAGCAGTCTATGTTTATAATCCTTTCCTTTGCATATCATAAGCCAGAGAGTATATTCTTTCACGTTTTATATATTGCAATCCATTGCATTAACAGCCGGTAATACCATCATGGTTATTAAAAAGTGTTTCCTGGCTTTAGAGTAGCCGTAATGTAGGTGAAGCCAAGCGTGTGTTTTTATGCGGGTAGGATGATGTATCGGCACCATTGCTTGTAGCAACTGGAATCAATATCCCAATGACTCTAATCCAGATAGTTCCTTTTAAAAGCTTTTCTGAAACCACATCTCAAAGTGGTACACATAGTAAAAATAATTTTAAATGAATGAAGCCCATCTTTTTTCAGGGATGGTATCACTTGTAGGTAATGCAAGTATTAGGGCACCAGAATTTTTAATGGTTTCTTGCTTATCATAGCCAAGTTTAGAGGAAGCTGTACCTAAACAACTTTCTCCTAAAGAGAGAGAGAGAGAACGAACCACCATGGTTTAAGCTCCATTAACAAAGCATTGCATGCTCCACGCTATTGTACGTGTCCAAAATGGATGTTTCTTGCATTCATCTTTTGTTGCCTCTGGCTTTTCTCCTCCATCAAAATTAATCCAGCCCCTGTCCACAGAATGGCCATGCATAGGTCTGAGTCTAGCATATACACTGATCTGCACATACGTACACAAGGAACCACTACCAGAGGAATCCCAGTGCATGTATAGACCTCTTCACATACATCTGATAGAGGATGAATCAGTCCCTTGGATGCTCCTCAGAGCAGGGGCCTAGTATTTTTGTTTGTCATGAATGCAACTCCTTTTCCAAGAGATGATCCTCATGTAGCCACACACAGAGGGAGGTAGCAGCAGGCTTGGGGGAGCCCCAAAGTTTGCAGGAGTACACAAAACTAATGGGAGAAAAAAAAAACCCACCACCAAAAGCCCAACGAGGACTGATCATACTCAGTGGCCATAAACTCTGGCTGTCTATCGTCCAGCATAGGGTGGGGAGAATAATAGACAACCGAGGAAGGGGAATTGGAATGGAGTAAGTACCTGGAAAAGTACCTGGCTGACTGGCTGGAACCCTGAATAGTAGCACTCCAGTCAGTCAGATTTTCTTGCAGGTCTCATTTGTGTAATTCTGTGACGTACCATGTATGTTGGTGGTGCTATAAATAAATGCCCTCTCTCACACTTTATTTCTATTTCCGTATCTGTTAGTGAAATGCAAGTAGTAATTACTGATTTAAAGCATTTTTACCCCATTTCTTAATGGCTTGAGGCTGCTTCCAATAAAATAACAAATAAAACCATTTTGGTTAAGACACATTATCACTACTAGTAGTCCTAGGCCTTTTGAAGAAGGGGTAGGTTTTGCAATCCTAAAGCTGCAAAAACTGTTTCGCTTTGGATCTCACTGGGAAGATCATTCCATAAACTCAGGGAAATTATAGCAAAGGCCCATCCCAAAAGGAAGCAATACTTTTGCACGCATCCTTTACCTGCGATAGCTTCAAGGTAGCTCCCACTTTGGATGGATAAGCGTTGTGCAACTTTGGGAGAGTACCACTTGAAAGTGCATCTTCGAACCCTTCTACTTGTTACGTTTCTCCATATATGCAGGGCTAGCAGGGCTGGGGTAAAATATTCCTCCTAACTTTTCTTTCTGTTGTTAACCTCAGATATTTCCTATCTCAAAAAGACCCTGAATGTGGAATGTTTGAATCAGCCTTAAGGTCATCACCACTGTAGTACAGAATAGTCAGATCAACCCCCCACCCCCACCCCCCCCCTGAAGATAGCTGTTAGTACTTTAAAAGGACAAATATTCCTGACATTTGGGACAGGCATCACGAGATCCTTGAGAGCAGCAGGAGGGCGATTCTCCCAGATCTTTACCTAACTGATGAACCGGAAATGTGACCCCTGTATTTCCTTTTAATTCAGGACCCGAAATTCATCTACCCATGACACAAACATCTACCCAGACTGCAAGAAACAGTAACAGATTGAAGAGGGGGTGAGGGAGGCTGACCGGAATCCAGCAAGAACAGTGTATAAACAAGTAAAACAATACAATATAATGCATGGGCGGAGGAAGGAGTCTTTAAGAAGTGCCAACTTTGAGCAATCCTTGCATTGCCAGCATGCAATAAAGATGTCATTATTATGGGAGAAACCCCATCTGTGATTGTACAAGATTAAACATAGGCAAGAACGGTGCTGCATTTTTATGTGTGTCTTGGATCATTCGTCCAAAAAATGTTTTCCCACTGAAATCAAAATAGACCAAATTCACTACATGGCTGATCGTTTATGTGAATTCTGGCTGGATAGATATATCAAAAGTTTCAAATAGTTGTATTCAAAGGGGTTACTCGAGTCTTTCCAAACAGTTCCCTTGGGAGCGGAGGCTTCAAGGAATGTGACATTTTTAAAGATGACATCACGGCTGAAAAGACTGGTGTCCTTTGACTGGAATGTCTTAACTGCCACCCACTATTGGAAAGGCCAAAAAGTCAGACACACACAATTATATTGGCTGACCTTTTGACAAAGAACAGTGTAACAACATAAAAGCAGGAAATGAAAGATCGCTAGCACAAATGCTAAATCCTGCACTTCTGAAGAGCTGAAGTAGTTGACAAAGAAAAGAAAGGATGCAATGCCTTTTAGCATCAGAGTGATGTTTACATACAGTCCACTCAGCTGAATAACTGTATGAGTTAATTTGGTCAATGGCCTACTAAGGTCATTTTCCCATAAGCCAGAATGGCTAACTAATAGGAGATTTTCCACTCACATCTTGAATGGGGACTCTCAATCACTGGTATGCACTGAAGTGCTGGACTGGTGGTTGGTTAGTACCAAAGGTGCATAAGACAACTGAAAGAGCCACTTCCTTTTGTGGGATGTGGGATGCCCCCTGAAAGATGCTCATGGAAACACCTCTACAGCACCGATCTCAGAGTAGTGGAAACCACCCAGGATTGAAGATTGGCACTGTATGGTGGGAATAAGGGGTATGACAAATTTTCAATTCATAATTACTTAAGTGTAGTAATTATGGCAAACAGAATATGTGACCAGGGTTGATGTGTTTAATGTAGCATGAATGTTTAATGTAATGTTAACTCAAGTCACCAGTTCAAAATTTTAGCTCAATTATGGATTTACTGTCTGGATCTAGGCACCACTTTCTCACATCATAACTCCATCAATATTTATAGTATTATTGTAAGAATTACTGAGAAAATGCACATAAAACTTTGAGTTGCATCCAGAGTTAAGCTGCATCAACTGTGCCAACAGAAGTCGATTTCCCAATCCTCCTTCCCATGGCAGCCCCTCCAGCTCCCTGAAAATGGTACACAGAGGGTCAAAATTGGGTGGAGGGACTTTCTACAACTGGAGCCCTTCCTCTCCATGAAGGCAAATCCTGGATCCAGCCCACTGAGCGCTTAGGAAAAGTTTTTATATTATAAAAGTATAATAATATGACTGCATTTAGTACTTGTGAAGAGTGCTAAGGAAGTGTTATCCCTTTCAGATCCACAGTGACCTCAATGCTAGTATAATGGCAAAAATCACACTGCAAATCAGTAGCAAGACCTCCATTAATCTGAATGGATTCAGACAGTACCCTTTCTACTCTATAGACATTTGACCATTCATAAACCATTCATTTAGTTGCACTAAACACAAGCCAAGCCAGCAGATGAACTAAAGAGGGGAAAAGCAAACCAGAATCCATGTAGCAGTAAATGCATTACCTCCACGAATGTGGCTCAAAGCCAGTGCACATCCCTCTGCATTTTAAACAAGGCACACCTCTTCCTGATGGTTGCTGGCTAATTGACACCTGAAAAGAGAGCAAAATATTATTTTAAAATCTTCTAGACTGCCCTTCATCATTAAAGGAAGGTGTACAAATACAACAAATCAAGCAGCACAAAAAAATTGAAAGAACAGCACGAAGTCAGTCAATCTCCATCTACTAGATGTATTTGGCCCATGAAGGGCAAGCATGAAGCAGGCCATTTCCTTCCAAGCCCCCTGCCTTGGAAGGAAATGGCTGCACTTAGGCTGCAGCAACAGGCAGTCATTCTACAGAACCAGACCAGATATTTCTCTGGACACTTCCTCAGGCTGGGGATGCTACCACACCTGTGGCATCTACGTAGGGTGAGGCAGACATGAACAATTCTTACCCTCAAACTGTTTAGCAAACATGGCCTTCAAGTATTCTTGAAATCACTTTATGAGCCATGCTAGAGCAGGCCTCAAGCCGCTTGGAGAAGCTCTGCCGGATGACACTCCAAGGAAGCAGTTGTAGAAAAGAAAAATGGTGCCGAGGGATTTTTTAAGGGAAAAAGAAGAAGATATCCATGTAGGACTTAGGACTGTCTTATTGTACATCATTCTTCCAGAATCTTGACTTTACAACTACCATGTCTCATGTGGTGAATTTGAAGGCTTATTTTGAAAGGTGTATATCCATGATTCAATGCAGTCATAAATATTTCTGCTCCAGGACACTTATAGCCAAGAGAGAGGTGCAAGGCTTTCCAGACTTTCCAAGTGCCAATTCTTAATAATCTCCATTCCAAATAGAAACTCTAGTGTGTAGACATGCTTGCTCAAGTAAGAGGTTTCCAGTTCTTCTGGGATGCAGCTTTTGTTCCTTTATAGGCTGTATATTATCTGTATGGAGATATTTGTTTAAAAGCAGCCAAATCTAAACAGTTGTGTTTACAGCAGGGGTGGGCAGGATTTCAGGTTTGCTGGATCTATTTTGCTTTTTAATAGAACTTTAAGATCCATCAACCAGAGCCAGGTTAGAAAATACACTCATCATTAAAGAACAGGGTGTGCCTCTGAGCACATTCTGAGCCTAGGAGTTCTTCAGTACCAGAACTGAATGGTGCTCACAGCCCTCTCACAAAGCTTTCTTCATTTCAGCAGCCTAGCGTTATTTTCTTGCTGCTATTATTAAACAATTAGGAGTTGGAAACTCTTGGTGATCTATGGCAAAAGTCATCCAGAGATCTCCTGGTAGATCCTGAACTACCTTCTGCCCACTGCTGGTTTGCAGGTTACATATTGAAAGAGCGACAAAGATGAGATATACTCCAGCATGGGCCCTACAGATCTAGACAAGGAAGCATAAAGAATGCAGAGACCTAAATGACAATTGTCATATCCTTACTGCTCATGCTGCATGTCTTTATGCAGTCATGAGTCGACAGGCTCAATTCTGAGAAGTCATGTTTTGTGAGTTGGACACACTTTCACCGCATTTCTAGATACACAGTGAAGTTTTGGTTAATTCTATGAGAAAGGGAAGGCGCTCTTCACTTACTATTGAGAAAAACATGTTAACCTGGTTCAAGCATGAAAATAGATTCCAGAGAATTAAGCCCTGGATCATATTAAGCTCTATTAAAACCATATGAACTTGTTATCTGACAGGCCAGTGACCACAGATCCACATCAGAAGCAACTATACAGGGCTTTAGCCTGCACAAGCAAGAGTTAAAAGTGTGGTGGGGCGAGGGAGTGTGTACAACAGGCAAGCGCCAGAGGCAGGCATTGTTGGGCAGCTGCCAAGGCTCATACCCCAGCAGGGGGACCATTACCAACCCTCAGAGCCTTCTGGCCCTGGTCCTCCCTGCTGTCACTGTTTGTTTACCTGCCCCCTCCAGAGTGAGAAGACAGTGGCCAGAGTGAGAAAATAGCCCTCCATTTGCCTTGCGCTCTCCCTCCGGGCAGTTGTACAAACTGGGTCCAGAAGGAGAAGACAAATGGATGGGCAGCAGAGATAGAAGCTAGAGGGAGGTGGACCCACTCAGGTAGGGGACCCATTTGGGCATCTTGCCCAAGCTCCCCTCCCCACCAGGAGCTAGCATTGCATGCCAGCCCCAACATCCCAGCATGCCTGGCTCCACAGATCTTCTTGCATTGAACATGAAGATCTGCAAGGGGGTTGTAAGCACAGTCTGCTGAAGGCACTTACAAGACTTTCATGCAGGCAGGAACCCTGACAAGACAGGTGGGGAGACTTATAAGCATGTTCAAACCTTAGTGTTCAACACATAAAGGTCTTTAGAGGTGTCTGCCTGCCCAGGGACATTGTGGGTGGGATGTGTGTGTGTCCTCATCCCCCCCTCCCCTGTTAGCTCTCACATGTACAGGCTGAATGTCTGTAGAAGAGCTAAGCAGGGTCAGCCCTGGTTAGTACTTGGATGGGAGACTGCCTGGGAATCAGGCTTCCTGCACTGAGCAGGGTGTTGGACGTGATGGTCTTGTAGCCCCCTTCCAAACCTATGATTCTATGATACTTTCTATGACCTAAGATGACCAACCAGCTAGGAGCAAATCAGCTACATTAAAGGCTCTCTCACACAGTCATTTCTGAATCCTCCAAAAGCACCTTTAAGGCCAACCCTATTGGATGCACCCTGGCTGCTCATAAGCCTCTGGACTTGGAGGCTTACATGTATCCCATGCATTTTAGCTAGAAGGGCGATTTCACCTGTTTAGCAGAGGCTTTGGGGAGAGGGAGGGAAGGAGGCTGGGGACGGCTGGAGACACCTCACAGCCCCATGTCCCCAGTCTCCTCTCCTCCCCTGGGAACACCTCTTTTTCCCCATCTCCACACTCTGTTTTGTGAGCGCGGAGAGGTAGCTGGCATGGTTCACTCCACACCGGCTATGGGGGGGAGGGGGGAAGCGTGGTTTCCTGGCCCCACACTGGGAGCCCTGTCTACAAGCTTGGAGCCAGGAAACCGAACAATCCTACATCTCCCAGACACTGCGTTATAAGCCGGTGCGGTAGAGTGGTTAGAACATTGCAGTGGAACTCAGGAGATCTGGGTTCTAGTCCCCATTTGGCCATGAAGCTCACTGGGTGACTTTGGGCCAGTTGCCATCTCTTAGCCTAACCTACATCACAAGGTTATTATGACGATAAAATAGAACGGAGGAGCATGCACTCTGCCTTGGAATTTTGGAGGAAAGGTGAGATATACATGTAATAAATAAATAAATAAATAAATAAATAGTACTGAGAAAATTAGATCAAGTTAGCTAGGTGCCTGGAAGTGAGACAGCCATCTTTGCTATACAGAGATACTCACTTAAAGCAGGTGGATAAAGTATATATCTTAGACATACTTAAGGATATGATATCCTTATAGGAGGCAAGATAAACATAGTGCTATGTTAGTTCTGGATATTCAAGAATTTGTTTCGCTACAAGATCAACCAGGAAACGTTACTGAGCGGTCAAGAGATTGCAGTCGTTGCAGTACACTGGTGACCCGATATCCAAGCCCATTTTATTGGCTTGTAGACTCTTGCTACACCCTACAAAGACTGAATAGAGTTATTTTGAGAATGTGGCTGGTTTCCACATCTTTGCTGTTATGCTTTGTGGATGGTTTCCATGGTGAATGGGAAACACAGCAGGAGAAAAAATAATAAAAGATGTCCTAGGAGGAACGTGGGGGTGGAGGGAATAGAGAAGTGTTGCAATATTGCTCTCTTCATTCATGAGAGGGTGGGTCAAGAGTATAAATCGAGAAAGGACCTATAAAAACAATTCAAGTCAAAAACGGTCTTTAAAAGGTGAAGAACACAGGGTGCTTTGAGTTTACTTGGAGCAAATATTCTGATAATTGTGCCCAACGTGTAATAAATTCCTGCCTTTAATCTTCAGAAAATGATCAAGTGTGACTCTGTATTCAAAGAAGGAAAAATATGTACTGGGGAAGCCAAAAGTAAAGTTGTCCTAAAAGGAAATATTCTAGACAAATGGATACCATGGAATGCTGTCTTTATAATCAGCCTTGCCATTGCCCACCCCCAAGGAATTTTCCCAGACTCTAAAATCTGAAAGACCATATCTTCAGGCCTGGCAGCAATTCTGCTGGTCAAGGCTAAGAGCCAGGAAGGTGCCAGTCCACACTTGAGACCACTGCAGCCTTTTTACAGGAAACTAGCAAAATGCCCATCCTGAATTGTGCAGGTGCAGAAGGGGTGGCAGGGCTTGCATATTGCAAAGGCTTCGGCCAGGCGCAGCACGTTTCTAATAATTTGCGCATTATTAGCTAACATGGTTGCCGTTACGCAACTCCACATGGGGTTGTGGTGGTGGTTCTGAACTGGGGAACCTATTACCAGTGGAGGCTGGTGGCTCTGATGCGAAGCACCTTGGATAGCTCCTTTAGAGTTCTGGCTGGAAGCTGGAGCGGATTCACTGCCCCACTGACATTGGAGCCACCCACTGCCTGTCACACACACAGCCTCTCTGGATGATATACAACCCTGATCATGCAGGATTCTAAATCACGTGGAAAACTACCTACAGAGAGCAGGGTCCCCATTTCAGAACTTCCCACAATGCATTGATGGAGGGCGGCCCCACTCTCTCCCCTCCCACAACATTAATTGCATGAGCTAATAATGCCTGAACAGGGCTCCTGATGAATCCCACCCGTGAATGCTAGGCCACCTAGTGTTCCAGTTTATGCTTTGATGCCACAGCAACATATTGTATTTATGCTCTTATGTGCTTTGTGAAGCCTTTCATTCTCACCTCCTCCTTCATAATACCACCTTAACACGTCACATGGAATAAACAGAGCCAGATGCCACTGTACACCAGCAAGTCTAAAAGGTGCAATGGTAGTGTCAAATTTCTCAGATTTGGGCTCGCAATACCCGAACTGTTTTGGAATCACGAGGCTCATTAATATCTTTGGATCCAGCACCATCTCAGTGCTTTAAGGCATGGGCAGGACAGCTCATCTATGAATCTTCATTATATACCACTTCAGTATAGTATTTTGCTTTCACTACCTATGTATGTGTATGTGTGTGTGTATGTGTATGTGCGCGTGCGTATGCGCGTGCGCACACACACACACACCCCTGTATACAAGTTAGTCCCAGTGAGATATTAGTGAATTAGTGAATATTAACCTAAGTGGGAATGTTTTATGTTCCACAGTTTAGTACGTGGTGCACTGAGCATCTGCAATTCCATCTGCAAAATTACTTTGCAAAGATCAGGTAAAGCCTGGAAGAAACCTATCCCATTTTCAGATTCATGTGTAATCTTCTGGTATTATAGATCTGTAAAAGTTGTACCAATCTTCTGGGACATTGGTATTTTACTCACCTAACCTCTCTCTAAAGCAGAGATGGGCAGAAATTAGATCTTCAGTTGTTTTGGACTTTAACTCCTAGCATTCCTGACCATTAGTCAGGCTGGCACGGGCTTCTGGGAATTGAAGTCTAAAATATCTGAAGATTTACCTTTAGCCCACCCCTGCTCTACAGCATGGATAAGGAATGTGTGGGTGTTGGGCTGCAATTACCATCATACCTCACTATTGGCTATGCTGGCTAGGGCTGATGGGAGTTGCAGTCCAACAACATCTGGAGGGCCACATGTTCCCAGACCCTCTACAAATTAGGTGAAGTAAGCTTGGAGTCAGGGGATGGGAGAGAAGCATCTTATACATTGAAGGACTTGCTGATCCCCTATGCGATGTTTCTACAAACATCCCCATTTTATGGCTCACTAGCTTAGGGCTGCCAATGGGCCAGGAAAAAAAGCTAGTTTGTTCTAGTACCTTTAACAGCGGTTTCATTAGATGAAATTGGAATAAGCTTTTTAAGAGATGGAGATAAATATTATCTCCTTCTAATGTCTACATATGAAGCATAAGCTAGAGAGGTTGGTTAAAACAGTTGGCAACCATTACCAGCCCTAGATTAAAGGACATCCCATGCAATAAATGATACCTGCCAAAAACTTATTCTCTGTACAAGCAAGACTTCGCCCTGTATCCAGGGTGTTTTATAATGCCTTCACATCCAGAAATATTGGTCTCTTTAGGTTGAGTTCCAAAGACTCATAATTGTTGCTGGCAGGCTTTGGGAAAATGAGGGAGTAACTGGAAAGAGAAATTAGGCACAGGGAACACACATTTCAGACAATAAGTAAGAAAGAAACCTGGATTGTTCTCCTTTGAGTTTCTCCAGTTCCACCTATGTAAAAATGTTGCTCACAGTCTAGCTAGCAAGACTGATAATAATTAAATATGTGGTGCTGTTTCACACGCAGATTGAAAAAGAAGGATGCCTGCAGAAATTCTTAATCTCTCTAGATACATTTAGATGTCTGGGTGACTGGAGGATAAGAGGAAGAAAAATAAGCACTGCTTATCAAGACAAGAGATAGCATGTATTTTAAAGACCTTATTTAAAAAGTTATTTCTGACAACAGAGTCATGACTGGATTCAGAAGAGAAGAAGGCCAAGAGCATTTGTTTGCCAGCTAAGGCTGCACACCTTTCTTGAATCATCACTGCAATCCTAAAGCTGGTCATAGGGGATTGCTGAAAGGGAAGGGCCGTGGCTCAGTTGTAGAGCTCATGCTTTGTAGGTTCAGTCCATGGCATATCCAGGCCCCAGATTCAATCCCTGGCATACACATGTGCGGCTAGGGAATGCTACCATCTGAAACCCTGGAGAGCTGATGCAAACAATACTTAGCTCGATGGACCAATGATGTAACTCAGGATAAGGCAGCTTCGTATGTTCTCATGGTGTACACACACTTTGTCTCACTGTTGCTTCTGGACAAATGGGTTTTGTAGGTTTTTTAAAAAAATGCTCCAAAAAACTGTAAAACCTGCCTAGGTGATTAAGGTGGGACAGACACACAGCCCTCTGGAAAGAGCTATCATCTATTTTGAACCTAGCACAGCTGTCTTCTCCAAAGCTACAGTAACAATAGAGTAATTTTGAAGAGACAAAGGCTGATCTTTGACAATGTTGTCAATTAATGTTTACATGGAGCCTCAAGTCCTAGGATATAATTTAGGATTACAGCCATAGCCATACCAATGGCACAAATTCTATGAATAGTTGGCAAGCATCTTACTGTCACACACAAGAGAGGAATGCTGTGGTACCTTAAAGATGAACTGTGGGAATGGGGCATCTACCAGGGATGCTGTAGCTGATCTCCAAGATCCCTTCCAACTCTTTGATTCTATGAAAATGGCAAAATGTGGCTCAACATAAGCAAGTGTAAAGTGATGCATGATAGGGCAACAAATCCTAGCTTCATATTTATACAGCTGGGGACCGAGTTAGTGGTGACTGATCAGGAAATGCTTTTTGGAGTTCCAGTAGATAGCACTATGAAAACAGCAATCCATTGTACAGCTGCTGTGAAAGAGGTGGATGCCACGTTGGGGATCATTAGAAAAGGAATTACAAATAAAGCTGCCAATATCATACTGCCATTATACAGATCTATAGTGCAACCACACTTGGAATACTGTGTACAGTTTTGCTCATTGTACCTCAAAAAGAATACTGTAGAGTTGGAAGAGTTGCAGAAAATGGCAACCAAAATTATCAAGGAGCTGGAGCAAGTCCCCTATGAGGGAAGGTTACAATGTTTGGGGCTCTTTTGCTTAGCAAACAGGCAAATAAGGAGGGACATGGTGCAGCTGTATAAAATTATGTATGGTGTGGAGAAAGTGGATAGGGAGACATTTCTCTCTCTCTCTCTCTGTCATTTATTGATTTATTTATTTGAACCCGGGGTCATCCAATGAGGCTGAACTGAGGAAGATTCAGGACAAAAGGAAATACTTCTTCACACAGCATATGGTTGGTTAACTGTGGGATTTGCTGCCACATGATGTAGTGATGGCTTACAATTTGGGTGGCTTTAGGAGAGGATTAGATAACTTCATGGGGGTTAAGGCTATTAAATGGCTAACTATGATGGCTATATATTACCTCCACTATCAGAGGCAGTATGTCTCTCAATACTAGTTGCCAGACAACATGAGCAGGAGGGTCCTATTATGCTCATGCTTGTAGGCTTCCCATAGGTATCTGTTGGCTACTGTGGGATCAGAATGATGGACTACATATGCTTTTTGTCTGATCAAGCAGGGCTCTTATGTACATTTGTAAATTGAATGTACAGTCTTAATCAAAGTAGGTTTTTCATTTGCATGTGGGAAATGCATGAGAGAAACTGATTTAAGTATCATTTGTCAAGGCAGCCTTAGAGTGAACATGACCAGACTTAATATGCCTTTTGGCAAAGTTTTTGATCCCTGGGTGTAAGTAAACATCTTGGTTTATGATGCTGTGTTGTGGTGCAGTTGTTAGTACTTCCAAACCTTAGTACTTAGTTGCTAGCACAGCAACTCCAGAGTTGGCTGGTACTTTCCAAAGCGGTTTAACAATAGAGGTCTCTGCAGAATAGACTTATCTAGAGAGAGGGTGGGGGGAAGAGGAGGAGGAGAACAACAAGAAGAAATAGCCTAATGGCTAGAGTTAGAGGCAGATCTGAGTTCTGCCACCTCCCGCTGTTTAATACAAGTTTCAACTGGAGCCAACAAGGACCCTTCAGAGAAAGTTACTCCACCCTTATGGGTAATCTGAATGAACTGATACATTCTTCCTAGTATTAAGCAGTTAGCTATAAATAGCCTCAAAACTTGTTACTAGTCATGATCTTGCAGTATGCCTGAATCCAGTTGAGTATTTGGTTGATAAATGGCTTCACGTCTCTGCCAGATACAGCCCTAATCCTGCTGCCTGCTAAGATCCCCAAGGCACATACCTCATGCAGATGATGGCTAGTGAGCTCCACAGATTGCATCATAAGCCAAACATTTATTCCAGTGCTCGCTATTATACAGATGGATTCACCCCCTCCCCAAACATCCTGCAGATACACTAAGAAGACCCAGGCATAAAATGCAAGTCCTTCAAAGGAATTGGTGCTTACACTCATGGCCAGTTTTTGTGCCCCACCCTTCAGAGTACAAGGGAAGTTTGAGGAACATATTTTCTAAGTAAAAGATTTCCTTTACAATCATAGTGTGGCAGGGCTTTAAAGCCCTACAGTGGCTTCCTGTTTGTTCCTAAATCCAGCAAAAATATCTCATCCATTTGTTAAAAGGGACCCCAGGGTCTCCCCCCCCCCAAATGTAAGCTCACATGTCCCAATTAACTGAGATTTATATACCACCTTATTTGCTAAAAAAAAAAAATCAAGGTGTTGCACAACCATTTAAAACAATAAAACCTTAAACAATAAAAACAGTAAGCATGAAAGCATTAAATGCCATAATTTAAAAGGCTAATTTTTTTTTAAGCATCTTCACACCCTTTTGAGAAGCCAAGGGAGTAGAGGCCACACTTGGTTCTTGAGGGTGCACACTCCACAATTTGGGAACGGCACAGGAGAAAGTCCTTTTATGTGTGCTTGATCAACGGGCCTCTGTCAGCATTGGTACCCTCAAGCTGACCTCTCCTGCAGACCTCTCCCACCATTATCTTTCTTCCTCAAGATCCACCATACCCAGTCATCCAAAGATCACCTGCTCCCTCAAATGACTTTGCCTCCCTTCCTGAATGTCTGAACCCTGCCCCCTGCCCTGAATAATATCTTCATGATACCATCCCTAACTTTCTCTCCCTACCATGATTGCTTTCTAAAGCGGCTCTTTGCATTTCAAAGGAAGCTTCCACTGGAGTCGCATTGTTGTTGTTGTTGTTCAGTCGTTCAGTCGTGTCCGACTCTTCGTGACCCCATGGACCATAGCACGCCAGGCCTTCCTGTCCTGCACTCTCTCCTTGAGCGTGCTCAAGTTCATATTCATTGCATCCGTGATGCTATCTAGCCATCTCATCCTCTGCCGTCCCCTTCTCCTTTTGCCTTCAGTCTTTCCCAGCATCAGGGTCTTTTCCAGAGAGTTTTCTCTTCGCATTAGGTGGCCAAAATATTGGAGCTTCAGCTTCAGTATCTGTCCTTCCAATGAGCACTCAGGGTTGATTTCCTTTAGGATGGACTGATTTGACCTCCTTGCAGTCCAGGGGACTCGTAAGAGTCTTCTCCAGCACCACAGTTCGAAAGCATCAATTCTTCGGTGCTCAGCCTTCCTTATAGTCCAGCTCTCACAGCCATACATTACTACTGGGAAAACCATAGCTTTGATTAGACGGACCTTTGTCGGCAAGGTGATGTCTCTGCTTCTTACTATGCTGTCTAGGTTTGCCATAGCTTTCCTCCCAAGGAGCAAGCGTCTTTTAATTTCATGGCTACAGTCACCGTCTGCGGTGATCTTGGAGCCCAAGAAAGTAAAATCTGTCAATGCTTCCATTTCTTCCCCTTCTATATGCCAGGAAGTGATGGGGCCAGATGCCATGATCTTCGTTTTTGTAATGTTGAGTTTCAAACCAGCTTTTGCACTCTCCTCTTTCACCCTCAACAAGAGGCTCTTGAGATCCTCTTCGCTTTCTGCCATTAGGGTGGTATCGTCTGCATATCGGAGGTTGTTGATAATTCTCCCAGCAATCTTAATTCCGACCTCTGATTCATCCAACCCGGCATTTCTCATGATGTACTCTGCATATAAGTTAAATAAGCAGGGTGACAATATGCAGCCTTGTCGTACTCCTTTCCCAATTTTGAACCAATCGGTTGTTCCATGTCTGGTTCTTACTGTTGCTTCTTGACCCTCGTACAGGTTTCTCAGGAGACAGGTAAGGTGGTCTGGTACTCCCATCACTTTAAGAATTTGCCACAATTTGTTGTGATCCACACAATCAAAGGCTTTAGCGTAGTCAATGAAGCAGAAATAGACATTTTTCTGGAATTCTCTTGCTTTCTCCATGATGCAGCGAATGTTGGCGATTTGATCTCTAGTTCCTCTGCCTCTTCGAAACCCAGCTTGTACTTCCGGTAGTTCTCGGTTCGCATACTGCTGAAGCCTAGCTTGTAGGATTTTGAGCATCCCCTTGCTGGCATGTGAAATGAGCGCAATTGTGCGGTAGTTTGAACACTCTTTGGCGTTGCCCTTCTTTGGAATTGGAATGTAAACTGACCTTTTCCAGTCTTGTGGCCACTGTTGAGTGTTCCAGATTTGTTGGCATATTGAATGCAGCACTTTAACAGCATCATCTTTTAGGATTTTAAATAGCTCAGCTGGAATACTGTCATGTCCGCTAGCTTTGTTGTTACTAATGCTTCCTAAGGCCCACTTGACTTCACTCTCTAGGATGTCCGGCTCAAGTTCAGTGACCGCACTATCATGGCTATCAGGGACATTCAGATCTTTCCTGTATAGTTCTTCTGTGTATTCTTGCCACCTCTTCTTAATCTCATCTGCTTCTGTTAGGTCCCTGCCTTCTTTGTCCTTTATCATGCCCGTCTTTGCACAAAACGTTCCCTTGAGATCTCCAATTTTCTTGAAGAGATCTCTAGTCTTTCCCATTCTGTTGTTTTCCTCGATTTCTTTGCATTGTTCATTTAAGAAGGCCTTCTTGTCTCTCCTTGCTATTCTCTGGAACTCTGCATTCAGTTGGGTATATCTTCCCCTTTCTCCCTTGCTTTTCGCTTCCCTTCTTTCCTCAGCTACTTGTAAAGCCTCCTCAGACAGCCACTTGGCTTTCTTGCATTTCTTTTTCTTTGGGATGGATTGAGTTGCTGCCTCCTGAACAATGTTACGGACCTCCGTCCATAGTTCCTCAGGCACTCTGTCTATCAGGTCTAATCCCTGAAATCTATTCCTCACCTCCACTGTATATTCATCAGGGATATGATTTAGGTCATACCTGAACGGTTTAGTGGTTTTCCCGACGTTCTTCAATTTAAGCCGAAATTTTGCAAGAAGCAGCTCATGATCTGAGCCACAGTCAGCTCCAGGTCTTGTTTTTACTGACTGTATGGAGCTTCTCCATCTTTGGCTGCAAAGGACATAATCAATCTGATTTCGATATTGACCATCTGGTGACGTCCATGTGTAGAGTCGCCTCTTGTGCTGTTGGAAAAGAGTGTTTGCTATGATCAGCATGTTCTCTTGGCAAAACTCTATTAGCTTTTGTCCTGCTTCATTTTGTACACCAAGGCCATGCCTGCCTGTTATCCCGGTGATTTCTTGACTTCCTACTTTAGCATTCCAATCCCCTATGATGAAGAGGACATCTTTTTTTGGTGTTAGTTCTAGAAGGTGTTGTAGGTCTTCATAGAACCGATCAACCTCAGCTTCTTCAGCCTCAGTGGTTGGGGCATAGACTTGAATTACTGTGATGTTGAATGGTTTGCCTTGGATTCGTACTGAGATCATTCTATCATTTTTAAGATTGTACCCCAGTACTGCTTTTCCCACCCTTTTGTTGACTATGAGTGCTACTCCATTTCTTCTAAGGGATTCTTGCCCACAATAGTAGATATGATGGTCACCTGAATTAAATTCGCCCATGCCTGTCCATTTTAGTTCGCTGATTCCCAAGATGTCAATGTTCAATCTTGCCATCTCATGTTTGACCACCTCCAGCTTACCTTGATTCATTGATCTGACATTCCAGGTTCCTAAACAATATTGTTCTTTACAGCATCAGATTTTCTTTTCACCACCAGACACATCCACAGCTGAGTGTCCTTTCGGGTTTGGCCCAGCCGCTTCACTCTTTCTGGCGCTACTTGGAAATACCCTCTGCTCTTCCCCAGTAGCATATTGGACACCTTCCGACCTGAGGGGCTCATCTTCCGGCGTCATAGCTTTGTGCAAATAGGGGGAATAATACACATTCAGTTCAGGTCCAAGAAAGTAGGCTTATCGTCAATGGATGATGAGAAACAGGGAGCTGAATGAAAGGCTTCATGGAAAAGATGGGATTTGAAGAGATGGTATCACGAAGATGTTGTTCTTCTCTCTCTACTGGGTAGAACCCCCCAGTGATAGAAGATGCCATGAATTGTTATGCGTTCCTCTAAGGAACTGAGCACACCAACCCTATTTTTCCTCAAGAAACCTTAATACCCACCAAATCCCATTTTATCTTTGGCTTCCAGATTTTCAGAATGCTCTAGTACCTTCACAAACTTGGATTCACCTATTCCACTTTGCCTTCACCAACCCAAATTCCCATGGTGCTGTTTTTCTATGAACAAGTAGGCCTTCTGATTCTTTAAAGAAACAGTGTTATTTATTAGCTTGTAAAGAGATCATTCCTTGTGCTGCATGGACCTCTGTCTCCCTGGGGCTGGCCACAGCTTGTCTCTTAGCTAGTGAGAGTAACTGGTCTCAACCAGTTCCTTGTTGACATCAACAGATACACCGGTCTCAAAGAGACAGTGCACTATTCCCACACCCATGATAGGTGCAAAGTTTCCCATTCAGGATATGGCCGAGTTCGCACTGGAAGCCCTCCCGCTTCAGCTCCAAGGCCAACCTTAAAATCTGGGCAGGCCTGTGTTATTGTCCTCCATCTATCATTTGAATTGCTCTGAAAAGCAATTCTACAGCATTAGAAAATTAACCCAGTCTAAGTCATACAGTTACTCACTATTAGCTTATAAACTTTTTATAGTGCTTTAGAATTATGCCTGTAATAGCCACTGTTATGGTTCCTAACACACACATTTACTATTTCTTTCAGGAAGTTATTTAACAGTGCTTATTTCTGCTCTGTTTCTAGAATTTGGACAGGTCTCACCCCTTAATATAAAACTCTCGCCACATCATAGCAATCCCATATACACCAGAAATGTTTTGTCTGGCAATCATTAGTGCAGCTGGAGCTTGGGATTTCTAGTATTGCTAAAGGCAGCACATATGCAGGAGATGGGCAAAGCACCTTCAGCTACAAAGCATTTTACACAATTCTAGTCTGCTGAGCACAAGAGGCTTCCAGAAATCATATTGTTTTTGTATATCCCCACTCAACCTTAACAGTTTACAAATCAAATGATTTCTGTTGTATTTTGGATGTATTTTATTTTTTAAAAGTTTGTACTAAAGACTTAGTATTGATATCAGAGAAACTCTCATTAGAAAGCTTCAGGTTGATATAGGATTGGAGATTCAAGGTAAAATAGGGGCATGGCATCCTGATTGTATCACCCCCAATACTGAAAGACCTGCACTGGTTGCCAGCTGTTTTCTAGGCTCAATTCAAGGGGTTGATGTTACTCTTTAAAGTTCTGTATGGCTTAGGGTCTGGCCATTTGAGAAACTGCCTGCTAGGTTACCAAGATCAGCAGGAGAGGCCCTTCTGAAAACACCCTAGCTTACAGAGGCCCACTTGTTAGGCACACAGGAAAGGGCTTTTTCCTGTGTCACTCCCAAACTCTGGTCACCATTCTCTCTGCATTCAGGAAAGGGGTCAAGACACATCTCTTTAACGTGGCTTTTAAAATTGGTCTTACAGTTTTTAATTTTATCTTTACTTTTTACTTTGTTTTAGGATTGTGTTTTGGACCTTTTGGAAACTACCTTGATCGCTCTATCAGAATAGAAATATTATAAACAAATACATACTGAAGTTAAGAGCAAAAAGAGAAAGAGGAAAGCAAGGCCAAGAAAGCAGATGCTTAAGAAGCACCATAATGGTTCAGGAGAATTAGAACTCCGCTATAACCCCATATTGTGTGTCTGACACTCTTGAGACAGTTGAGCAAGGCACATATTCAAAGTACATGCAGTTGCCACTTTGAGCCATAGGGTTGGCAGACATGAAACATGGAGAAATATTTTGTCATTTAACTCCACAGATGTGGCAAGAGATGTAGGGTGGGAGGTAATAGTCAACAGTAATGCTGAGCGCTGCTCCCAAGAGGAAAGCCATTTCACATCTTTATGGCGAGCTTTGGACATGCCCTCCAGATGTTTTGGATTACAACCCTCAGCACTCCTGACCATTGGCCATGCTGGCTGGAGCTGGTGGGAGCTGAAGTCCAAAACGTCTGGTGGGCACCAGGTTGGGGAAAGCTGCTGCAGAGGAAGGGGGAGGCCAGATCAGCCTTGTGTAGATGTACCAACAGTGCTGTCCGCAGTATGCCGGCATCAGCACTCCACATGTATGCAGGATGCTATTGGGTAGTAGGCAGCCACCTCCGTGGTACTGTCCCAGGCTCAGATGCCACCCACTGGTGCCCAACAGCAAGGAGGTGGGGTTCCTCCCCATCAGTGGCAGTGTCTCTCACCAGCCATGTCTCCCAAATTAACTTTATTAATTAAATTTATATACTGATGTTCCACCAAAAAAAGTGTTCAAGGCAAAGAATAAAATACAATAAAATAACAGATTTATAAAAACAAAAACACAACAGCTAAAACCAGTAAGAAAGAAATAACAGCACCCACCAGATTAAAACCTACTTTAGTGGTAGTGATTTTCCTGGTTGCTGACCTAGAAAGTTATGAATAATCCATCTTTTCACTGAGAGTGGGGCAAAAGAAGGCTTATTGCGATCACTGTATAATGACTGGTACTTGATCATCACAAGCTGGTTTCACAAGCTGGTTTCAGGATCCTTTCAGCATTCAGCTTTCATGCTGGCCAGTATGTGGACAAAACAGTATTTGCAAGTATCTGAAATAAGAATTACCTACTGTGGAATTACCCTGGGGCACTGATGATAAACAAAGCCTTGCTTTCTGGGCATAGCTTGACATTGTGGGATAGGGTTGTTACAACCTGGGAGGCGGGAGGGAGGGGTGGGGGGGCAAGAAAGCTTATTTCTGCTGATAGCTAGCTAGTGTTTATACAGAAATGTATACAAAGCAGCAGCCCGATTGCCAAATCCAATCTAATGTGGCTTTAACAATCATTTGTTTTCTCTAAACCCTTTCACTAAGGATACTTAAGTGGATTAGTTACATTCATAAAAACCATGATGAGCTGGCAGGCTTAGGAGACTTGCCAGACCAAACCTATTGTGCAAAAAAGAAGAAAAAAAAGAAGAGTGGCTAGACTTGCCCTTAATGCAATGCAAGTCAGGACATTCTTGTAATGGCTAGGTCTGCTGTCTTATTACTAGCAACAGGAGTGCCTTGTCTACAGATTTTATCCTTGTTTGAACTTCTTAGTGTATTAATGAATGCACAGAGTATACTATTCTAAAGTTTACTTTGAGTCTAAGGTGAAAAGCATGGCAAAACAGTCTGGATAAAATAACCAAGAACTAGTTCAAGGCTTCACCCACTGCTAGGAAAAAAACCAAAGCAAATATTTGAGGTTCAAATAGTTTCAGCGTATAATAATCTCATTCTCTCCTGCATTTCTTCATTCTGGCCCAGACTGTAGGGATACTGCAAGAATAGCTGAAAATGCTGTGAGAAAAATTAAAGTGGGGTTAAGAGCTATCAGAAGTATTAGAAGCATCCTTCTCTTCCCGGTCATCATCAACAACAAAGCCCACAATGTGAGACTTTCAAACAAAACACTGAACCACCACTTCTGAAATTTTCCAAATGAATAAATACATACACACACACACACACACACACACACACGTATGTATTAATGGGAGAGAATCAGATGTAATATTACAAAGGGACAGGTTTTAGGCTAAGAAGTGTCCTTAGAGACGCTTTGCACATGGTGCAGAAACAGCAGTAAATGTGCAGGCAATTGATATATGGCCATCTGTGTGCAAGAGAACAGGCCCTTGCCCCAAGGAGCCTAGAATCTAAAGTTGTCAACAGGTGACATTTATCTCTCTCTTCTTGCTTCAGTGTGAAGAGGAAGTAGTGGTTCTGATAAGGGTTTATGATTCTCACCATGCATAGTGGCTTGATACTCTTTCCAAGCTTTCAGGATTTCCTGCAAAGTCAACCATGACAGATTCAACCCTATACAAATTTACCCAGAAGTAGACCTTAGCATATCAAAGTCCTTTGTGAGAACATCTTATTTACACAGCAGAATTATTTTCACATGTCTGACATATCAAGACCATTCCTTCACAGTGGTAATGCTAGCCTATTTTTGACAGATTAGCAGGCATCTTTATTTGATTGACAGAATTGGATTTTCTGTAGGAAAATTTGATTCTACTTGCACTAATTCGCATGTGCGGAAGTGCGCTAATCCACATTAACTAATGTGAGTTTGTGCAAATCTCCCCAAAGTCAGCATTTTCACACTTTAACCTATGGGGGAATACGCACATTTTTTTGGCTGGTGGTTTTTGAGGGGGGGGGGGGAGTTATTTTTGTATGACTGAATTTGCATACAGTTCCCAGAAACTTAAAACAACAACAACAACAACAGTCTGCAAGTCTGGGGAATCCATGCAACTTGGAAAAAGCCAGTTTGCTGCAGAATCTGTGCGTCCGATTCATAGAAATCTGAACTCATTCGAACCTTTCATGGATTTCTCTGACATCCCCAGATCTGGACCTAATTGTGAGTGTGTTCGGTTGGGGTGGAGGTTTAGAGAATTTGGCCTGAGGTAAAAGAAGTCATTAAGAGGCTTGTAGCAGCAACTGTGCCTCTTGAGTCCTTACGAATTGTCACCAAGCCGTCTTTGAAAACCCCAAAATAAATATTCCCTTATGTGTAAGACATCCCTTTAGTAAATTAACTTTTTAAATCTTTCATCTTGGCTCTAATGTTGGTGCCCATCTCATGCCTAAGCCTCTTAAAGGAGGTTTTAAAGTATTCTCAGAGAATTGGTGGCAGCAGAAAAGGGTCAGCTTATGGAACTCTGAGCTATAGTAGCAGATAGTTCCTTAGGCCCTGAAATATAAGCATTAGCAGGAAATAAGAAACCCCATTGGTGGAATTGCCCAGTGAAGGAGTAGCTTTCCCACAGGTAGTCACAGTGGAGAGAAAATTGCCCAGAGTTTCTCTGAATTTTGAAAATCAAATGTGATTCTGAAATTCAAATGTAAAAAACTGAGGTTAGGTTTTGGACACTAAAACCCAAATTTTTGAGATTGAAAATGTACCAGATTTTGAAATTATGAGATGATGTTTCAGCTCTCCAGTATTTGCTGAAGACAGAGCAATACTAAACTTATCCAGGCCAAAATTTGTCATGTTGTGCCCAGACACACTCTACCTTTAAGTGGGACCAGTGCACCCTTCAAGGGTGTTATGACCTTTGCTGACAAGGCAGTTCATTCCCATGGGTTATAAACTCAGGATTAAAAACTCAGATACTATAAGTGTGCAATTTATTGTGGGTTACAGCGTGCTATAGACAGGGTTCTTGGAAATGGAGTGCACAGTGCCCTGCAAAATTAGTTCAGAGTCAGAAAGAACCACAACTGTTTTCTTACAGGTTCTCAAGGCAAACCGCAGTAGATTTTAAACATTTACACGAGAATGCAAAAACGTAATGTGGTATGAGTTTTCAGGATATGTTCCCATAGTTTTCAAGAGAATATAAAGGAAACCCTAATAGACGCCTTTGCTTTCTTAAATAGATTTGTCTTCTCTCTTTTAAAGAAATATCGTAAGAACATAAGAGCCATGCTAGATCAGACAAAGGGTCCATCTAGTCCAGTATTCTGTTCACACAGTGGCCAACCAGCTGTTGACCAGGAATCACAAACAGGACATGGGTGCAACAGCACCCTCCTGCTCATGTTCTTCAGCAACTGGTGTACATAGGCTTACTGGCTCTGATACTGGAGGAAGCACTTAGCTATCATCTGCTCTGTATTCAACATCAGGTCTTCTTTGCCGCATGTACTTGAGAGCTAAATTCAGAACTGATTTCTTGATTAGCAGGAAATACAGTTTACTGCTCATTTTTTACTATGCCCCAGCAAACACCAGCAAGACACTACTCAAAAACTAGAGAGAACACTTTTGATCATGGATTTAGACACAGAAACTTATAGCATGGGCCAATGCAATCAGAATGATTTGGAAGCACTCAATTTGACAACTGGAAGGTAAATAAAGTTTGCCATAGAAACACTTTATTTTCGCCACTTGCACACCAATATCTAAGGAAACTAATCCAAGGGTAGTTGCCAAATTTCAGCCTACCTCCAATGTGACAAAGATATGACAGAGAAAGAGACTCTGCAAATATCATACCCTTCCAAGTGCAAATAGTTGGCAGGATTCCTTTCCCCAGCAACAATGTGTGAATTCATGATAAGAAACAAACAAAAAAAAAGGACAGGCTTTTAAAAATAGAGCTGAAAGATTTTTCCAGTAACTGGATTTAAAACGGGTATCTTAAAAATTGGGACTGGACTCTAAAAAGAAAAATAAGGTAGTAACATGGGTTCGGTGATTTGCTTGCAGCAAGAATCCAAACATTCAAAATATTATTCTAAGCATATTCCAATACATTTACCTAGCGTCTCTGGTCTTCCTTCTTAAGAGACAATAAAAGAAAACCAGTGTGGTCTAGCAGAGACACTGTTGGACTAGGGAGACCTGGGGCAAAATCCCACATAAGCCCTATTTAGAGCAGTCTCATTAAAATGAATAGGACTTAAATTAGCCTTGATGAACTTAAATTCCATTCATTTCAATAGGTCTACTCTAAGTAGGGCTTACTACAGGGCTCAGTGGTGGGCCCAGTCCTCTTCAACATTTTTATTAAATTACTTGGATAAGGAGGTGCAAGGAATGCTTATCAAATTTGCAGTTGACACAAAATTGCGCGGGATAGCTAATACCCTGGAAGACAGAAACAGAATTGAAAGTGATCTTGATAGGCTGGAGGGCTGGGATGAAAATAAGAGAATTAAATTTAACAGGGATAAACGCCAAGTTCTGCACCTAGGAAAAAGAAACCAAATGCACAGTTGCAAGATGGGGGATACGTGGCTCAACAACACTACAAGCGAGAAGGATCTTGGAATTGTTGTCGATCACAAGCTGAATATGAGCCAACAATGTGATGTGGCTGCAAAAAAGGCAAATGCTCTTTTGGGCTGCATTAATAGAAGTACAGCTTCCAAATCCAGGGAAGTACTAGTTCCCCTCTACTCAGCACTAGTTAGGCCTCATCTGGAGTACTGGCTCCAGTTCTGGGCGCCAC